>NC_140591.1:696883889-698177478 GCF_964204655.1 Triturus cristatus
TGTGGGCCACAAGTTGAACATAAATTGATCATTAACCTTGACTAGCTGATAGTTATGGACTCGATTTACAGACCTTTTTCCTGGCCGTGGCTGTTTATTACTTTTAGAAATTTAGAATTAAGTCTCACTTAAGAAAGGAGTAAGACACCAGTACTCACATCAACATTTGTGAATCTGCCCTTTGTGATTCACACAAACACAGTATAAATTACAGTCCTCAGATATAGGCACTATGTGCACGGCTCTTTCCATCTTTCTCAAATTCACTCCTGTCTCCCTCATTTCTGTCTTCCTTTCTGCCATTCTATCAGTCACATTTTGTCTCCCTTCCTCTCATGTTATTTTCGTGCCTTCTCACTCTAACAATTTTTACTCTTACTTCTGATCCCTACCACTTCTCATATATCTTCTGTTCGCTCCATATTGAATTCAGTTTTTACTCTGTATCCGTCAATCTCCCTATCAGTGTCTTCGTTTATCGGCCATTTTCTTTCTAGCATATTCCCTACCTCGTCCAACTCACTATCTGTCATATTTTGTTCAAAGGCAGCCTGCTGGAAATACAACCTTTTTGTGTGTCCCTGCATTATCTTGCCTTTTATGGATAGCTGGTGGTTTGGACCTCTGCATAGTGACAGACTGCTAAAGGCCCCTAACTGCATGCTTATTTCCTTAAAAATGGTAATTGTTTGCTGTATTCATTGGCCTATATGACTTTTTGTAAACCATCCATGAGTGCTCACAAAGTGGGTAGGCTACATAAAAATCAAATACTGCGCTTAAGACACATCAAGGTTTTCACCACTTACACATAGAGCAAACCTGATGTCATGAGTTAATACAACTATGTCGCATACTAAGGGGCTGAGTCACAGAACTAATGTGAGACAAAATCCTAAACTTACTACTTTTGGTATTCACAGAAGGCACTTACGACTCCTAACTTTAAGTCCACACTCGGGCCTGAATTCCCACATACGGACTGTACTCTCTGCACTCGGAGCGTACTCTCCGCACCGGGACCGTACTCTCCACACCCGGACCGTACTCCCTGGCTAGGGCCGTACTCTCCGGCTTGAGCTGTAATCTCCGTCTGGGGCCGAATAAAATGTAATCAATGGGCCGGATTGCAATTTTTACAAAAAGGAACATTAGGAATGTGTGATAAATGGTAGAGGAGGTCATGAAAAACAGTTTGGGCAGGGAAAAGGATGCGCCAGACACTACATCATAACCCAGAAAGGTTTTCTCATTTGCATCATGGTATACATGCAGTGCACAATTTGTGCTCCCCTCAGTGTTGACTGCACAGCATAAGAGTATGGGTACTGCCTGAGTGAATGGATGAGTGCATGAGTAGTGACTGAGTGGAAGGTTTGGTGGAAGGGCAATGTCTAGGTCCTTTGATGAGTGCAAGTATGAGAGCAAGAGTAATGCCTGGGTCATTGGATGAGTGCATGGGTAGTGCCTGAGTGAATGGAGGAGTATGTGGATTCTGCCTAAGTGAATGCTCGAGTGCAAGAGTAGTGCCTGTCTGATTCCATGAGTGCATGGGTAGTACCTCGGTGATTGGATGAGTGTATGGGTAATGCCTGACTGGAAGAATGGGTGCAAGGTTAATGCATGGGTCATTGGATGAGTGCATGGTTAGCGCCTCAGTGAATGGTTGAGTGGAAGAATAATGCCTGGGTGATAGCATAAGTACATGGGCAGTACCTCTGTGATTGCATAAGTGCAGGGGTACTGTCTGAGTGATTGGATGAGTGCATAGGTAGTCCCTGAGTGAATTTATTAGTGCATTGCTAATGTCTGGTTGATTAGATGAGTACATGGGTAGTGCGCAAGGTAAGTCTCGGGGGTGCCCTATCTTTAAAATGATGCGTCAATCCTTACGCCTGCTTCAAGCAGGCGCAGGGTTTTGACGCAGCATGACCTTAAAAGTGGCTGAGGGAAATCTTGTAGATTTCACTCAGCCACTTTTAGGAGGCGTTCCTGCGCCGGAACGCCACCCCCTGCGCCGGAACGCCTACATGTGGCGCAGGGCTTTACAACGTGACGCATCTCCCAGATGCGTCACGTTGTAAGTACCCCGCACCATGGCGCTGGCTTTGTGCCGCCGCTGCGTCACAAAAGTGACGCAACGGCAGAGTAAAAGAGGCGCAAGGGGCTTGTAAATCTGCCCCTTGGTATTTTGCAGAGGCAGGTAGAAGCATATGGGCTGAAAGAGCTGTACGTTATTAATACGTACTTCTAACCGATCATTCCATTGGATGACAACTTTCTCAGACATACTCTTTATATTCATTGGGTTGGTGGTTTATTGCTCTTCGTATTAGGGTCGGGGACGGAGTGTGTTTCAGAAATTGGTTGTCAGTATCAAAAAGTCACATTCCTGAGTCTTTCACTATTTAGGAATGCTATCTGCAGGTGCCACCTTTGATTTCGGGTCCCTCAGTTGTAGAAAGGTTTGGAGCATGTGATAGTGGAAGATCATGCCTTAACCACAGATAATCTGTTTTGCGGTGTGGAGGTAAATGAACAACATGTGCCTGGTACAAGAGAGCTACACAGGAGTTTGAAGAACCAGTGTCAGGTGGTGTGATGAGCCCCCAGGTCTATACCATTAGCAGAGCATAGATGGGAGAGTACGAGTGCAACTGTGGCCTCGACCCATTGAAGTAACCGCAGAAAAAGGAAATTCTGCCTCAGGGTGCCCAGTGTGTCGAAACAGGATTTACTCCAGGTGATATGATGTGCTGTGTGTTTCAGGTGGTTGCAGGTGATCCAGTTCTAAACTGCTAGAAGGCATGGGCCAAAAATACAATTGTCTATGTCCACCGGCTTTTACAGGCTCAAGAGGATTTGGGCAACATCAGTTTAGTTGTAACAAGAGAGTTTGACAGTTTTGATGATACCCCGGAGAAGCTCAGAGAAGCATTGGTAGGTAGGAGATGCTTCTATGGTGATGACTGTAAAGACAGGAAGGTGACTACATGCATCTCTCAAAGGGAAGAAGTGATCTATTCCATCATGCTGCTTGGATTCCAAGTTGTTTTAGTCTGTGTTGTAGGGTAGGATGGAGGAATGTGTTTAATGCTGCTGAGATGTCAAGTAGAAATAGTGCTGCCACCCCATTCTGGACAACTGCTGATTTAATGGCATCCCAAATGACAATAAGCCATGATTTAGCAAAGGTTGGGACATCATCCTATTGTTTTCAAAGTAGCTACAAACTTATTTGAAGGATGCTCCTGTGAACAACTTGCTCAAGAAGTACCCCCTGACAACAGGTCTAAAGTTCTTCACATAATAAGGATCTAATACTTGTTTTTTCAGAAGGAACAACATAGAAGAGAAAAGTTACAGATGGTACTGGCTGGGGCAGCTACTGAAGTTGATGAGAGGACATCCTTGAGGAACGCAAGCCAGGTTTGCCACAGGATTTAACAAGTTCCTTGAACTCTTCTGCTGTTAGAGGACTAATGGCTTACAGGGAGTCTGTCAATGTTGAGCAACCTGGTCATGTCTCTGGGAACATCAAGGGGAGGTTAACTGTATGCCTATTGGCAGAGGTAGGCATCTAGGACATCAGCTTCGGTAACAAAGGCACAGATTTACGAAAAGTAGGGCAGTACAGTGGTGGTTGGAAATCTGCAGTGCTGTGTTGTGGGAACAATAAAGAAAATTGCATAGCACCCCATTTACAAAGAACTGCATGCCAATGTTCTCATTGACTCCATTCATATACATAATGGTGATTGAGTGTGATGCTAAGCATAGAGCTACAGTGCAAAGGCGAGACAAAGGGGTCTTGCGTGACATTTGTTCTTCAGATACACTATGCAGTAAAAATGTCTATATAATGAAACTGCCCACAGGTAAGCCACTTGAACTATGTAACTGCACAGAAATAAATGTTACATGAGGGAATATCACACAATGTTCTGCATGTCTTTTGTATGTGTTTGGTTACGTATGCTGCTAGGATATCATGCAAAGCATACTTTAGTAGATACAGCTTTGCATGAAAACCCAATTTTACATTCTTTATCAGGGGTTGGAACTAAGCGACGTAAAGAAATCTGTCATTGCGCACGCTTCAGCTTTTTTGTAAAATATAGATTTTGCTTAGGAATATATTGATAGATGGGTAATTTAACTTTGAGTTGCCCAAGTGCCCACTCAATTGCACAGTAGATTTAGGCTAAAGTGTGCTGCTAAAATGTCTCAGAAAAGTTGCAAGTGGATGATGTGTGCTGAGAGAGGCTTTAGGGTTCTGAAATTCAACAATTATCTTGATGAGCTCCCTGGAAGGGTAGGAGCATTTAGTGAGGAGTGTCAAGAAGTACTTTCACGTCAATTGAATGATGACTGCCTATAGCAAGCACTTGAGCAATTCTGGAGGCACAGCTTGCCCTCATCCTTCCCTTTCTTCCATCCATCATCTGTCCAATGCTCTATTATTCTTCCCTGAGACTGCTTGAGCTCAAGTGTGAAGCAGCTAAAGAAGAGCTCTCATCTGGAGTTTGACTTGTTAGCTATGAGGACTTTGAGGGGCCGAGGTCAGAGCACCAGCAAACTAGTTCCACTGAGGTGATGGGCTCCGCTGACATGGTTTCTTTGAAAAGGGTCAAGACCTGCGCATTAAGACCCTGGTTATTTGTATTGTCTTTCATGTGTTTTGGTGTTTGGATTTGAGAAAAGCCTGGTTGTACAAAGGAAATAGCATAGTGGGCATTCTGCATTATGTTCTTTACGTTTCTGAATGTTATTGTCTTGAGTGTGGTAAACATGGCATCCTGGGTGTGTCCAGTTATTAGGTGCAGCAGGTTTTTGCTTCTACGTTTGAGAGGAGCAATATGGTTTTGGGCCACTGTAGCTTGTCAAATCAGGCTTTGAAGTCTCCAAAAATGAAGAGTATTTGGTGCTTTGACGCAACGGTCACTACAGAGTATGGAGATGCTTCCGCCAAGGCTTGCTTGGATAGTGGAAGTCTGTAGATCTGTTGTGAGTGATAATGTGCACTGACTAATGAATGACTCATATTCTATGAGAATTGTGTATGTGTGTTTAGCGATGGAGATATTGTACACAGCAGTTCCTCCTCTTTCAGTAATCCTACAGTAGAGTTTGCAACCAGGTCAAAAATGCTGTAATAGCCAGGATCCAAGGGGGTGGGAGGGCAGTGGGATGGTCAACGTGCAAGTTTCTGATTTATTATTGTTTAAGGGATTCTCTATGATAATGTCCTGTATATATTTGCGAGCCATGATGGGCCTAAATCGTGACAAAAACCCAATAAAATTTGTTGTGGAAGAAAATGTGGTAAAACTGTTCCTCACTTTAACTTTACAAAGAGTCCTGGCCACAGTGTGCAGATGGCACACGTCATGACACCGCCGGTGTTCTGTCCAGCTCGGCTGCCCATTCTGAGCTACAACTCAACACCATGACAGTTCAGGGCTGGTTCATACATGCCTTTACCTCCACTCGGCTGACAATCCTTCCACCCTTGGAATGGGCTCAACAGAAGTCAATGGCAGTGAAGGAAGGAGAAAGACACCCGTGCAAAATCAGTGCTCATGAGGTCTAGCATGTAGGTGAGGCAAAGAAAACGGAGGACTGCCCGGAACCCACCAGGCCACCCGTTACCCCATATTGCGCTACATGCAGTTTTCAAACATGATTTTAAAAGTGTAAAAGGGACCCCAGTCTCAGTAGCAACTTTGTACCCAGAGCAGCGGCGTAGCATGGGTTGCCAGCACCGGGGGCAAGGCAAGATTTGTGCCCCTAACCCTTGGACTGTTAGCACTTAGGCACAAAATCCCCCCCCCCCCAAAAAAAAACTTGTAGTACGATTTTTTTTTCTTTTAAAATGTTGCCCCCCCTAAGAATGTTGCGCCCGGGGTAATCGCCCCTGTGGTCCCCCCACGCTACGGCACTGACCCAGAGGCTTCAAAGAAACTCTTAACTAACACAGAGGGAGCGGGAAGATGGAGTGAGCATGGCCAGGACTGGTACTGGGGCTACGTTTTAAACCATGTTACGGTTGTTAAGAAGGCCCGATAGCATGGTCAGAGTAACCTTTTAAAAAGAACTTACTTAACTACAAACATACATTAAATAGGAGACACCCTATAAGTGATTTATAAGAAGTTTTGAAATAAAACCAGCGATTCAGCCAGAAAAAAAGTCTAAAAAACAGAGCAACTGTTTCGCACAGTTAAGTTGCTTTGCCCCTTGTCCTTTTTCCATGTCTGGATCAACATGCACATTTGATAAATTCTGAAGCTTGCGCCTGCACTTGGAAATGAGCGCCATTGTTCGTTCTATTCCTTGACGTGACCCGAAAAAAAGGTAAAAGAGTAAGGCAGATATGGCTGCTCTGTCCAACAGTCCATTGCCACATAAGTGGAAGCGGCGTATGACGAACAGCAGAGCTGCCCTACACATATCAACTTACCTCTGTAAACAGAGGGGAAATGATTGTAGATAAGCACTCGGACAAAGGCCTCTTTGGAATGTCCTCCACCTTGAAAAGAAAAATTCAGACGTAAACATTTTTCTATGAAAACTTTCATTATATTAGATTTAAAGGGGAGTTCAAACGAAAAAACACTTCTATTCGAGACAGTTTTCACAGTTAAAGAAAACTGGTACCATGTGGTGCATGAAATAAGGTACCCAGATTACAAATTAGGATAACAAATGTATTAGAGATTGCACACCTTTGAAACAATTAAAAATGTTTAACATCAATATTAGAACTTATTGTTCAACATTAATCCAATGTCCCAACCTTAGAAACGTAAAAAACAAACATTTACAATGCAATGGTCTCGGCATTGTTAAAGTTAGAGCTATTGGCATTGCTCATGACATTATTTTTGTTTTTGTTTTTAAAACATTTAAAGAAACGGCATTGTTATTTACAATGTCAGTAGCTTAATCACTCTCAAATGCGAGACATATTGCATTTGCACCCACACACAGAGCCACACACACAAAGACACCCACACACACAGAGCCACTCACATAGCCACCTACACACACACAGAGTTACCCACACAGAGAAAGCCACCACGCATAGAGCCACCTACAAAAAAAGCCACCCACACAGAGCCTCCCACACGCACACAGAGCCTCCCACACGCACACAGAGCCTCCCACACGCACACAGAGCCACCCACACGCAGAGCCACCCACACGCACACAGAGCCACCCACACAGCCATCTGCGCTCCCTCAGCCGGCTTGTGAGTGTAATGTCCCATGTGCTTGTGCTGGCGTCACTAGGATAAGCTAGTCCCCATTGTTTGGTTTGCTGTGCGACTGTATACAGATGTCGCCAGTTAAGTAAACGCACTTGCTGTGTACACAAAGATCTATGCAGCCGGTGCATCAACCCGGTGAGACATTTTATAAAGCAGACAGTTTGTGTCCTCTTAAGTAGGCCAATATAGATCCATTAACACATTTGGAATGGGCTTTGTTTCTACTTTATTTGGGGCACAATTAATAAAAATAAAAGTTAACTGTCGGACATCAGCCCTTTTGACTCCACCCCCATTCTGCTGCTACTCATTGACCCCCGATATATGGGATTCCGGAATATATTTTCCATTTCCAGCCCTGTACATAACCATGAGAACTGTTTTGTTCGCACGTAAAACTTGTCACTGGCATTGTAAGAGTTGTTGGATAACGGCAATTTTTGATTAAAACACAAAATGCGTTTCATGTTCCAAGGCGGAGAGTTTTTTCAACAGGAGAACCGTTCGTGTTCTCAATAACTGTTGACTTTCAAAGCTATTGCAGAAGGCATACGCAACACTACAGTATAAGTTAATCATTTTACAATCCCTACAGAACTGTTTTCAGGGCGATACAAGGGTCAAACTGATGCGAGCGCTACTGACCTGCAGAGGTTGGGAAGCCAGGAGGAGAAGGATGAGAAATTCCGGGCAAGCGTGTCCAAGGCTTTTGCAGGAGGGAGTCCACATGGCTGGGGGGTCTGTGCTTGTTTTGAGCGGGTCCAAGAGCGCTAGCTCAGTGCCACAGTTTGCGTTGATGTGTATGAAGGAGGGGTCAGCTCAGTCACCGGTGAGTCAGGCGTGCGTCTGTCAAGGGGAGGGTCTCCCCTCCGGATGATGCGAAGCGTCCCTCCCTCAGAGTCTGTCACCGCCTCTCCAGATCCCAGTGTGCGTGCGGCTCTACATTGAAAACACCCTTTGCTGCCTGGCCCCTCCTGCTCACGCCACCGGTGACTGGGGCCTCCTGACGCCAGGGAGCCTTCATCCTCCAACCAGCGACGAAGAAACACTGACTAGGCCATAGCGGCCGGTCTTCAATGAAGGACATCTAGACTAACTAAAACATTGCTGACTGAGGGCTTCATTCATCTCGTTGCTAACTGTCCGCCATCTTTGAGTGGACGATTTCACCACCAAACATCTGTAGGATAGATGTAAAATAGAGTAAAGGTATACCTAACAAGCTTTCTCTACCGACTAGGATCTCATTTAATGTATATTTCGATAGTTTCCTTCTATATTATACATACACTATTTTACACAAATTCGTCTACTAAATAAGATTTTCCATTGTAGCGTAATAAATGTATTATTTTATCGACGGTAATGTATTTGATATGACTAAATATTTCTTTAGACGATATCTTTCGTCAACTTCGTGTGCTGTGGCATTCTTAAACTGTAAAGGGAATATGGTTCCGCCGGGGCATAATGATCAATCGAATCCACCTCCATGCCTTTTCATTCAGTTTCATGTGGCTGGTGCAGCCGCCTTCTTTTCGCCTTCATTCACCATCTGACAAACAACAAGCACACCGCCGCCTTTCTCCGAGGCGAAGCAGAAATGCCTCGGAGAAAGGCAGCGGCGTTTCCGGATTCGGGGGCGTGTTTTGCTTTTCTCTCCTCTTGCCATTGGCTGGAGGAGATAATTAGAAAGGTTGAAAAAAACACGCCCCCGAATCCGAAAAGGACGGGGCCTGTTCGGAGTGACGGACCTCTTCTCCAATGGCTGGCCAGCATTCAAGAGGCCAGCCAATTGAGAAGAGGGGAGAAGAGTGGCGGGTTCAAGCCCCTCTTCTCCAAGTCATTATGTCTCGTGAGCGAGACTGCGCTAGCGCAGCCTTCGCTAGCCGAGACCTAAAAACAAAAAACACATTTTCCATAATCTCCTAGGAACCACATAAATGTTAACCACTTTAGGTGGTCTCTTTACGTTGCTATCACAGGTCACATCATTAATGAAATCAGTTGACATATTGCTTCAATTGCAAACTACTGAATCCTGGAGAGTGACCCCAGAATAAACTGTCCCCTCTTTGATAAAGCTCTTTTGAGACAGCAGCGGCCATGTTAGGCTTAAACAAGGTTTTGCTGCATAGGGAAAACGGCTGCAATTAAAATAGGTTTTCACGCCGTATTTTCTCAGACACTTTGGCATAATTTAGGGTTTGGGGGTGTAAGAGCCCTGTTGTAAACTGGCAGGGCTCTCACTCCACCAATCATGCTGTTCCCCTGCTTCATTTAGAGGTGGGGGGGGGGCAGGCTTATACCGGCTAATCATAAGGTGGCTCCGTCTACGTAAATCTCAGACCTGTGGGCCATATTATGCTTATATAGTGCACCTTTCCTGATTGTGCCATGTTGCACCTTTCAAAAGGTGCGTCGGGCGTAAAAAGGGGCAGTGCACCCTATTACAAAGATTGTGCAGCCCCCCATGGAAGCCACAAACTCACGATGCCATTGGGGCAAGTAAAATATGGAGGGGCTGCTTCAAAGCCGCTGGGGCATACAATTTTTTGGAGACTAGACTCTACTTTCTTATGAAAGGTATTACTTAATACATGTAATAAGTTAACCTAATGTTACCCTATGTGTAAGAAATTGGGTTGTTGATTCAGTGGGGTGTGAGCCCTGTCAAGCAGCAACCAAAATCCTTGTCAGGATGAAACATAAGCCAACCCTACATCAACCTGTGCTCAACCCTCTGTTAGCTTGGCACAGAAAAATCAGGTTTAACTTAGAGGCAAAGTATTTGAGCAACACTTCAAACAGTAATAAAGTGAAAAACCCCACACAAAAAGACTCCCACACCAGATTAGAAAAGTAGAGTGATTTTTAATAAATAAAACAAGACCATATCTAGGATATAAATTCAATCAGTAGACCCGGAGAGCTGCAATTTTAAATGTTGTAGTGAAAATAGAGCCAAAAAGCACAAAGCCCCAACAGTGGAAATCTGGTTGCACTGGACTAGGACAAAGTCACAAGCTCAGGCGGATCGCAAGGGAGCACGGGCTGGTTACAGAGACCCAATTAGGCCCACTGAATGAAGTACCTTAAATTCTGGTTTGCGGTGCATTCTGAGGATTCGCGTAGAAGATGCGTTGCTCAGCCAAAGAGATGAGTTGGTCCCAAGGTGGGGTGAGGCTGTGATGGGAGTTCATGTGTCATTGTTGATGATCCCATCGAGGAGGGCTTGTGATGCGAAGTCCGGCGTTGAGGGTGCGTCGTGCAGTTTAGCGATGCATCGGTTCCGAGGAGCTATGAGGCTGTGATGCGGAATCCGTCATCGTCGATGAGGCTGTCGTTGATGAGAGATGAGAGGGCCTGTGCCGAGGATTCGTTGCACAGCTGCGGTTCCAATGAGGTTGCCGGCTGCGGAGGCTATGCAGGTTTTTGAGATGGGTCCTATCCATGCAGCAGCAGCAATGCTGGGGTTCTGCTCAGGTTTGCGCTGCACAGTGGAGGAGATGGGTTTGTTCCACTGGATCCACAGAGGCTGGGAAGCACTTTAGGCACACTTCCACGGGTCCAGTACTGGAGTGGCACCACTTGACAGGATAGATTCACAGATGGCAGAGTCCAGGTGCACGGTTGTTGGAAGCCTGTTATGTCCCCAGTAGCGCAGCAGTACCTTCAGGTCAGTAGTCCAGCAGAGGGGCAATCCTTTTAGCAGCATAGTAGTCCTCCTTCCTGGAAGAATATCTATAGGTCCAGGAATGTGCTGAAGAGTTGGTGTATGATGTCCAGTATTTATATCCAGTCATGCCTTTGAAGAGGGAAGAAGATTCCAGAGGCAGGCCTTTGAAGTGCACATGTGCCCTGCCTTCATGGCCCTGGCTCCAGACTAACTAAAGGGGGGTATGCAGCCCTTTGTGTGGAGGCATGACATAGCCTATTCATGTGTAAGTGGGGCTGGGTCCAGCTCTTTCCTCCCATCCTGCCAGATATGTCCCATCCAGACACACCTAAGCTACCCACTGTGTGTGGTTGTCTACGAGAAATACAGAGACGCCCAACTGAGAATTACATCTAGTCATATGACCCAGAGACAGGCTGCAGTCACCAAATGGCTAAAGCAGGAAAATGCCAGCCTTCTAAAGGAAAAAGAACAAAAAGGGGAGTTTGGCCCAGGAAACCATAGCCAGATAGGGCCAAAATAAGTAAGGAGGATGCCCGACATTAGGAACATTAAATGGCATTTTGGAATTACATTGTGGAAGAGCCATATGGTGGCTATTCACAGTCAGGGGGAAACAAAGTCATTTTAATCCCGGCTGTTATCAGTAATGTTCCTAATGTCGGGCATCCTCCTTATATGATGAAAGGAAAGTAATTTGAAGGGTTTGCCCTCTTCGTGAATTTAGATTGGTGTATAGAAAACTGTTTTGTTTCACATGTAAGAATGTTAAATGTATATACATGCTGTTTGTATTTGTATTGTATATTCAATTTTTTGAATGAACAAGTGTATTTCTCATTCCAGACTATCTGAGTCTGAAAAAAGAAAAAGATTTATAAAATGAGATGTTAAAAGGTGAAATAAATAACCAGATCTAGTTGGATTGTTTCCAGTGATCTTTTGCTTCAACTGGGAAGCAGTTAAATCAAGGAGTAGCCAGGTATACTGTTGTGCACTAGCCTTCTAAAAGAGGCATTTTCAAAACTGTAATTTAAAATCAGACCTCACCATATGTTTAGTATTTTTCATTACAGTTCCAAAGATACCAAACATGAACTGGTTACCCGCTCCCATTTGAAAATTACAGCTTGTTAAATATAATAAGTTAACTTCAATGTTATCCTATGGGAGAGGTAAGCCTTGCAGAAGTAAAAAAACAAATGTAAGGGTTTTTCACTACTAGGATATGTAAAACGTGAAAATACAGGTCGTCCTTTTTAAATACATTGCACCCTGCCCTCTGGGCTGTCCAGGGACTACCCTAGGGGTGACATATGTATCAAAAATGAAGGTTTGGGACTGGACAAAGGTTTCTTTTTGCCAGGTTGAAATGAATGCAAATGTTGGGGGAAAACCACGGCAAGGATGTCAGGTTCAACAGGTATCAAACGTGACACAGTGCATAAAGTGAAATCTCCTTGTATGTCAAGCTCATGAAAAATGAACACATTTATCAAACGGGCAAAAAAACACACAACACCCGCTTGGCAAAGTTCAGTGTCTTTGTTGGTACGGCTGCACTGGCAGCTATGCAGAAGGCCCGCCTGTCTAGTGGGGATCTAAAGCCATGGCAAGCAATCCTACACCAGGGAGTGGGGTTCACAGCCTCCACTGACCTGTGGTAAGATGGACTGTCCCACTGTGTCCAAATGCCCGTGCTTGTCTTTTACTTCTTTTCATATCTTTTTCCTAGAGACAGATGTTGCTTGATCTGCTCTTTCAGACTGGCTCTTATTTTGTTTGATTTCTGCAGCTGTAGTCCACTGAGGGACATTAGGGGTGTACCACACATTGCACTAACCAACCACATTATTTACCTGTTGCCTCTTCCAACAGTTCTGTGAGTTGGACAGGAGTCAGGCAGAAGTTGGGCTGCTCTGCCCTAACTTCACTTTATAGGGCTGTGACTCCCCTGGGCCCATATGCTCAGGAGAGGAACATCTGTCTGCAGAGCGGACTCTAGCACAGCCAGGGTGCAGTAGCTGCCTGCAGCAGTCATCTTCTGAAGTAGCTTCAAAAGGTTTCAGGGGGCTATTGAGGGTCGTGTTGCGACCTGGTCAGTTTTATACTGGCATGATCTGTAGTTTAATGTGCCCATTGTACAAAAATTAGAGTAGTTTTTCTCCTTATCAGTACATCTTTAAACAGTCAATGTTTGAAGAGAATACTTTAAAATGTGCCCGAGAGCTGCCCTAATGACCCCGTCTGATAACTAGAGTAAATAAAGAATGTAATGAAAAAATGAATACAGAAGATATCATATAAAGGTATAGTTAAGAATCCAGGACGGGCCTTTTCAAAACCTTGAAACGTGAACAGGTGGCCGGTATTTTTCTCTGGGAAAACCAGCAACCATAGCTGGTGCCTGTATCTGCATTTTGACTGCTTTTCTTCTCATGGCTATCCTTTCTCTTGCACCCATAACATCTCCCAGCCCTCCCAGTTTTTTCAAACACACAGTTAAAGAGGAAAAATGGTGGGTGCGCCAGATTTGGGGCCTCATTTATGATAAACTGGCGTAGGGCAGTGCCGCAAGTCAACCTGCTTTGCTGCCCTATGCCAATGTTAAAGGGTAGGAATGCACTGTAAATATGAAAGACGGTGGATTCCTGTCATTTCCTCCTGCACTGGCGCACAATTTGCTGCCTAGCACCAACGTAGGCACCCTTGCACCATGCACCCTTGCACCACGGTGCAAGGGTGCCGACATTGTAGGCAGAACTGATTTTGTGCAGGAAGGGGCATCTGCCTGTATTGCTATGGTGGGGGGAGAGGGTGTGGGTGAAGTCCCGGAGATCGTTGTCACTGTGTAATTAAAGCACGCATGACAGGCTGACCGGTTTCCTGGCTCGGCCAGCCTGACATGCGTACTTCAGGACTGTGATTTCGAATCCACTGTGTGTCGAGGTTGAGGGCGGCAAATGCTGCTCTCCTTACTTCCCCTTGGGCGCTGGGTTGCTGCGTTCTGCCAACCCCGACGCAGCTCTCATGTTATTTCATATAATAAACTTCATAGAGAGCTGTGTCGCATTGGATCTTTGTACAAAGCAACTTCCACAAACTTGAGCAATGTGGACCTAGACAGCACCAGAGTGGGAAGAGCACATTTACAGCTGTGGCTTTGAAGTGCACAGCAATCAGAAACTTTCTTATTGTCTGCAGGGATCTCTTCCTTCAGCCACACCTGGACTGGCCGTAGCGGGCACCAGGCATTTTCCCTGTGGGCCGGAAGGGCGGGGTCGGTTTTCGAGCAGTAGCCATGGTGCTAAATCGGCCAGCAGCCGCGCTAAAGCAGCAGCACTGCATCTCACAAGCAAAGCCTCCCCCCCCAACCCCCCGGGGGCAGTCTAGCTGCATTGCCAGGGCTGGTTCGCGTTCCCAGGCCGGCCCTGCCTTCAGCTAGTGTGCGCAAGTCGGGAAGATACCTGATAGGAGGACGGACCGTGGCATTCAGACAGCTGAGCTGTGGGTGTCCCCGTGCTATGTCCAGGCTATGGTCTGCTTGCCTCAGTTTAATACTTCATTAAAGTGCCACTACAGACAAGGAGGCTGCAGCCGCAGTACTAAGGAAGCACAAAGTGGGTGTTTCAAATTGCTGACGCGCACTACCCTAATCACAAAAAACATGTAAAACTGACATGCTGATAGATCTTTTTTATATTAACCTGTCCACATTTCTTAAAACCAATTATTTCATAAACGTTGAACATACTAGCCAGCGCTGAAAAAAACCACTCAAATAATAATAATCATAATAAAAATAATAATTTTACAGTCCGAAACTTAGCAATGATAATGAGGCACATTAAAACCAGATATTTTCATCTCACAAAGTCATAAGGTTTTTATTTAGCTACGGCATGTAGAGTCAGGGGCCAGAAAATAATGTGCACACTGCTGAAGGGAACAAGATTCTTGTGGAACTCTGCAGCAGAGTCAACATAAAGTGCTCATTTCAGAGGTAAGGGCAGCCTTTTTACATTTCAGTCGGAGGCTGTGTGCATTTTAAAACATCAACATGTCTCAACCTTATTCTAGCTGTAGCTGACATTCGTCTATGTGCTTAAGATTTAAAACACACTGGTTCTTTTAATAAGTACACCGTCTTTTAGAGTATGGACAAGCTGCTCCCACTATTCTTGAAACTGGCATGCAATGAATATGCAAGACACTGCTCTAGACATGTAGTAACTGGGTTGATTATGATAAAAATATAAAAGCTATCCATCTTTTACCCATTTAAGATGTCCAATATTGCTATTCCAAAAATTTCGGAGATATATTGTGGGTTTATGGTACTGTAAAGACCATCACCCTACAGTGGTCTGCATAATTGGATGTGGCGACATTGATCTTCAAAAAGAAACCTCCTTGGGTCCATTGGTGTCACTCACTCTGTGAAATTCAAAGATTACTTTTACACCCCACCCACGGCTTTAAGTGGGCCGGGTCCTGCTGGTGCTCAGCACCTGCAGTTCTAAAAAGCAGGTGCTGAGATTGGTCCCTATCGAGGTCTCGATTTTTGCCCCCTCATCCTCAGGGTGAAGAATATTAATCTTAACTCTGCAGCAGTATCACTCTTCACTGCCTTTGATGTAATTTCAAAGAGACTCGTTATAGTTCTATCACAGTCTCATCATGTCAGAACTGAAGCATTTTCAATGTTATAAACAACAAAGCCGTAGTTGTTGCTTATTTATCTTATGCAACTAATGATAGAGCGCCACGTTATTCTGAAATTTGTAGGGGTGCATCATATTCACTGTTAGTTCGCACCCACATATTAATCGAAGTAGTTTAGGTGTGACATACATATGTATCATTAGATTTGTTTAACATAGGTGTAATTAGAAATGTAACCATGTTTTGTGAAGAGTAATGTCGTAGATCATTGCAAATGTAATTTTTAGTAAACACATAGGTGTCGATTCCGATCCGGTAAAACCCGGGTACGAATCGTCGTACGGAGCGTTTTCTCCGTACGACTCGTACCCGGGAACACCACCGTACAAACCAGCAAGTACGATTCGTACAGAAATACCATTTCCGTACGAATCGTAAAAAACACAGTGCGACTAAAAAATACATAGAAGTCCGATCCGGGACAGCGCGAACGCGACATTCGCACGGAGTCAGGCAGCATTTTACGGACCAGCAAGTACGATTCGTACCCGCAGCACTCCGCACGGCAATATTTTTACGGGTGCCAAAAAGTGCCGGAAAAGATAAGTACGTCGCGATGCGCGAGGAAAAGGGGGCCCGGTACGCACCGTACCCCAGCCCTACAAATACGCACCGTACCCCCAGCCCCCCCACTGCATGTACGCACCGTACCCCCAGCCCTACAAGTACGCACCGTACCCCCAGCCCTACAAGTACGCACCGTACCCCCAGCCCCCCCACCGCATGTACGCACCGTACCCCAAGCCCTACAAGTACGCACCGTACCCCCAGCCCTACAAGTACGCACCGTACCCCCAGCCCTACAAGTACGCACCCTACCCCCAGCCCCCCCACCGCATGGACGCACCGTACCCCCAGCCCTACAAGTATGCACCGTAAAACTGAAGTCCGAGCGCACAAGTACGATCCGTACCGGCGTTCCGAAGACACATTCGTGTGTAAAACGTCCCATACGGAGCGAACTGTGTACCACCCCTACCCCGGGTACACCTGGGCGAGGGGTACGAGTCGTACGGCCGCCCCCAGCCACCCACCCCTCCCGCGTACGTCCGCACCGTACCCCCAGCCCCCCACCGCATGTACGCACCGTACCCCCAGCCCTACAAGTACGCACCGTACCCCCAGCCCCCTCACCGCATGTACGCACCGTACCCCCAGCCCTACAAGTACGCACCGTACCCCCAGCCCCCCCACTGCATGTACACACCGTATGCGTACATGCTGTGGGGGTGCTGGGGGTACAGTGCGTACATGCGGTGGGGTGCTGGGGGTACGGTGCGTACTTGTAGGGCTGGGTGTACGGTGCGTACATGCGGTGGGGGGGCTGGGGGTACAGTGCGGACGTACGGGGAGGGGTGGGTGGCTGGGGGTGGCCGTACGACTCGTACCCCTCGCCCAGGTGTACCCGGGGTAGGGGTGGTACACAGTTCGCTCCGTATGGGACGTTTTACATACGAATGTGTCTTCGGAACGCCGGTACGGATCGTACTTGTGCGCTCGGACTTCAGTTTTACGAATCGTACGTAAAACTGTCCGGGGGCGTGTCGTAGACTTTTCCCGAGGTCATTCGTATGTATTTTTCACGTACGAATCGTACTTGGCCGTTTGTACGGGACTTGTACGATTCGTACGTAAAAAAATACGGATACGAGTCGTACAGGAATTATTTTTAACGGATCGGAATTGGCACCATAGTGTTTGGGGTTATGTAATGCAATGTATTAGTTAAACATGTGCCATATTAAAGTTGCACGTTTAGTCTGCTTATTCACGTATCAAGGAGTAATGAAACTAATGCTTAAAGTGTGATTTAGGAGTGTGTTTAACAATGTAAAGGCCTGATCGCATATACGTCTAAGGAGAAAGGCCTGTTCATTTCTTATGTTAGCTAAACGTTGTAGGCCGAAAATGATTTCCCTTGGTAAAGGCTTTGGATTTCGGGAGAGTGGAAAATCTTAGAGAAGTGAAAAGTTTTTGTTCCCATGTTTCTGTTGCAGGTGCAAGGACATTTAGCTCGTTAGAGAGACTAGGTCTTTGTTTTAGGAGTTAGGATGGTACAAGAAGCCAACAGGGGAGTACATTGGAATTTACGGATGATACTTTCAGCGGAGAAGGTGCCTGAGACCCAAGGTCAAGCTAACCGTCGTTGGATGGAGTACAAGTTTTACTGGAAAAGTACTGGAAGAAGACCTGGCTGAAGAGGTGTGCCGAAGGGCGTGTTCTACGTTTTTGAAATTTTGTATTAGGGACAGTGCCCCGAGGGTGGAGCAGTTGAGGTTGAGATGGGAAGCTAGAAGGAGCATCTTAGAACGAGCTCTGACTAAGTGAATGTACTTCTAAGGAAGCCTTCACTTCTGACACCTTTTTACTCTCTTGCCTGGGAGGGAAATGTTAAGTAGGGATGTCACCTTAGAGATAGAGTAGGGATAGATTAACTGATTTTCTTCTAGGTTAATGACTTTTAACATCGAAATTGGAGTTGTTTTTGCTTGCCTAATGCTTTTAGAATTGACTATTCTTCTTATATTGAGTTGGATGAGACTCTTCCTTAGAATTTCTTTTGTACTAGTGCCCATTTATTTTCTTCACCTTGTATTGAGGTGTTTGTATGTGCAGTTATTCTTGGTTGCAATAAAATCTTAAAACTTTAGATTCAGAGTCAGTAGTCCTTTGGAACGGAAATTTGATTCTGTTGATTATGTATTGAGATTTGAATTTCCTCCCCTCTACACTATTTAGCAGATAAAAAGATCCTGGGGACCTGAGAGGATTCTTGGAGATTATAAGGTAGGCAAGAATCCGGTCCTATCAGTTGGTAGCAGTGTAGGATGGTTATCTCTGATAGTGAGGGGAGATCTAGATCAAGATAAGAGATTCTAGGGGCCCATAGAAGTCAAGTGATGGTGACCCATCGGATGGTGAGCAGCGGACGACGGCAGTTGATGGAGATTGATGGAGAGTAGCGGTGCGGTGGAAAGCTCGTGGAGGAGTAGGTATGAATAGGGTGATATGTTTTGCAGATTGCGGTGTTGAATTGATTGTGTGATGTCTTGCTGAGTTGGAGTGAATGTTGAGTGATTGTGAGATCAGGCTGTGAGCCCGCGCAGCCCGGGAAGATCTTAGGCTCGACGAGTAGCTTAAGTGATTGTGGTGTAAAAGACACCCAAGGTAGATTTTGTTGACCACCGAAAGGGGATCGTGAGACGTCATCGATTACCCAGACCGAGATAGGGGGAGCGAATGTGCGAGTGCATGAGTATCCGACGCTGGTCGTGGGTTGTTGTATGTTGAACATTGAGTGATTGAAACCTATCAGTTGAGGCGATTGTCCGGTCGTTTCGCAGACAGACAGTTGCCAGTTGAGGTCAACAATTTCGTGAGACTGTAGGAGGCAGTCAGAGAAGTGATTGTCCGGTCGTTTCGTGGACAGATAATTACTTCAGAGTGTGAATGGGACGAATGCAAGGGTGAGACGTGAATTGTGAAGGAAGGGAACTGCTGCGAGTGGAGGAAAAGTGACATCAGAGTGTGCCGTGCTGTGATAGGTTCGTTGTGTGATTACCGTATTGAGATTGGTTGAAAGTCTTCAAACATTTAAACTGTAAAAGGATTGGAGGGAAAAATTTGACGTTTGCGGAATTGAATAAAAATATTGGATTGAATTATTGCAGGAATGAAATTGTCTAAAGGTTTTAAGACACTTTTGAGAGGTAAATCGACAAATTCGATTTGGGTCTGTGACGGGACCCCACCTGATGGAACGCCTGCACATTTTATGTTAACGAATTTGGGATTGTTTTCATGTTTGTGGATTCACCAATGGTACAAGGTTACTGAGAAAGAGGGTCCTTTGAGTTTTCCAAAATATGGTACTTTTGAACTGCAAATTATTGACAGATTAAGAGAAATGTTATCTGAAATAAAGTCATCATCTAGAGCCGCACAATTTGAAGCCTTAAGCTTGTGGGAAAAGACAGCAAGAGACATGGAAAGATAGGACTAAAGGGTAAAGAATCAGATACAGGAGGAGGAAATTATAGATGACAAAAAGCCTCAAACCGATAGTGATTTAGGGGATGGAATATTGGATGCATTATTAACTGAGTGTCCTCCACCTAATGTGGTCCCCAGTACAAATTCTGATAGTACTGTACCAGCAAGTACAACAGTGGCTACTACTTCTGTTGAACCAAAGGAAATGCAGATTGAGTTAATTCTACAGACGTTCCAGATTGCCCCACCATATTGATTTGATACCGATAGTGATACCTCCAGGCGTTAATGCTCCAATTGTGACTGATTCGGTACAAAAATTACAAACTGTAGCTGCACAAACAATGCGTAGACAAATTTTGACTGTCCAAATTAATATGGTCCCAACTCAAGAAGCTCAAAGAACTGTAGAAGGAGTAATTACATCAGGGTTTATCTCGACATCTCAGAATTCACAGATTACAGAACAGAAACTGCCCAGACAGTTCAAGCATTGAAAGATAGAGAAAATATTGTCTTTACAACACCAATAGCAAAGGGAGAATCAGATTTAATTGAAGATTGGATTTTTCGACCATGGTTTGAGTTGAGGAAGCAGCAGGGATTAAAAGGACAGAGAACATGGTAGAACAAATTGACCCAGAACCCGAAAAAGAGAGACCACACAATGTTCCAATTTTAAAAATTGAACTTGTCAGGGAAGGTTTAGATCTTGGGAATTTGAACCAGTATCAGGAAAAATACTTAATTTATCTGAGTAAGAAAATGACAAAATGTGCAGAAACTATACGTGACTGACTGACTGATTTGGCCCGAAAAGATGAAATTGATGTTTCAGGAAAATTTCAATTTCAGAAAAGCTTCAGGGTACAGGTGGATGAGGAAGCAATTGAGACATGTTCTTCACAAATGCGATTACACATTGCAGAATGGGTGAAATACATTTGTGAATGGAAGGGTTTTGAGAAATTAGGAGACAAGTGGGCAAGGAAACATGAAAAGAAAAAGGAACCGACAGACCTAGCAAGGAAAAGGGAGAAGAAAAATAAACCACCAGACCTAGTTGAGGAAAACAATGAACAGGGTGAGGGAGAAACTTCAGCTTATCTATTGAGAGAAATAGTGGGAGAAGTGCATGTTCATGTACCACGGGACAAAGGTGAACTTGCAGCATTTGTGAACAAATTTCCAAAATTGAGAGAGAAACCTGTGCGTACCACACAAGTTGATGGATTTCTTGAAATCTCAAATGTATTGTGGATTGATTTCAAAATGTTCTTTGACACTGCAGAGCTAATTGAATTGTGGTCTGAACGTAAAGCGGTTGTGCAAGGGCCAAGTGAGGAGACAATGAGAGAGTCTTGCACTAATGCACCATCTTCTGTTGTTATGGAGAAAAATGAAGCAGTGATTACTTTTCTGAAGGTCCGCGTTCCACCAAAAGATCTTTATTGGGTAAAGATCAAGAGAACCCCACAAGAACTAAAAGATTTGGTTAATGAATTTTGTGAAAGAGTGTGGCAGGATTTTCAACAGCACAGCAAGAGAGAGTGTAATGATGTTAGTGACATGAGATTCTTTGTGTCTCAATTTGTTATTGGATAAATGATCTTTGGTCAGATCAGTGTGTACATTCAGCAAAGTATGGTTGGTTAGCAAAGAAAGTTGATAGATGGGATTGCGAAGGATGAAGGTGAGATACAAGGTGTGGTTCCACAAGCAGGAGTACAAGGTGCTGAAGGAGGATTTGGTGTTTTAAAGGACAAAGATAGAGGAGTTTTGGTTGGTCCAAATTAGAGTATCAATGTCGCGATGTTGAAGAAAGTGACCTTTTGCCATCTTTGTAACAGATTTGAGCATTAGAAGAGGAAGTGTAGACTTAAACCTGATGCAGTAAATGGAAATTCACAAATAGAGGGAGAAATGCAGATGCCAGTTCAGCAAAACCAAATGGCAATTCAGAAACAGGTACCAATGAGACAAGTTCTCCAAGCCCAGATTGTCCCACAAAATATGGAAAGCCCTCTGATTAACTTAAATCAGTTGTCCAAATCAAATTTGAATTTTTTTCAGAACCAAAATCAGAACACGTTTCAATAGTCGGCTGTATTTGAAATCGACAATTTTGGCCCCAACATTTCTGAGATCATTAGATCCATTGTGAGAACAGTGGAAGGTCCAGACCTACCTTATTTAGGGAAAAAGTCCGAAGTTGTAGGAGTTCTACACAGACAGATTGCAAACTCGGTTTTAGAGTAGGTTTTAGCAAAATTAGGTTCATTTGAGGAAAGTTACCAAATTGTTCTCTGTGACTCAAGCAATGTAGGCCTGCTAGGAAAACATTTGTGGTGCTAGTTAAACTGCACAATTTACTGTACACTGGAAGATATTGAAAATCAGACTCCTGATGAGGATGTACAGTTTAGAATGGCTAAACAAGAGACAGTTGAAGGATTGGTTTCAGAAATGACGGTTGAAAAATTACCCTCTGATTTGGAAGAAACAGTGAACCCAGTAGTATGGGAGTTCACAACGAAAGTTGTCGAATTAATAAAGAGTGCAGAACCAGTCTTAGTCAAATTAGAATCAGATGCCATGTATACAGCAACACCATCATACAATTTGACACGAGAGACAGTTGCAAGAATTTCACCCGTAATTGAAGATAAACTGAGCGAGGGACTTTTGGAGGAATTGATTGGAAGTTCATGTAACTCTCTGATCATGGGTTTACAGAAACCCAAGGAGAAGTATAGATTAGTGCAGAAGATTAGCAGCATAGTTGGTCTGTGTTGTCCTGTGGAACCGAATCCAGCCAATATACCTTTTCAAATTGCATGTACTGAAGAATGGCTTACCATTATTGATATCTGTCAGGTTTATAATGAGGATAGTCAGGAGTACTGCCAGAAAGGAGATCAATATCTGGGACACATAATTGAAAAAGGAGCTAGAAAGGTGTCACCAGAGAGAGTGGAAGCAATTCACCAGATGAATCCACCTCGAATTCAGAAAGAAGTCAGAATGTTGTTGGGAATGGTTGGCTACTGTAGACAGTCGACACCAAACCTTTCCCTAGTGGCTAAGCCTTTACTGAGGCTGACACACAAGGATGTGTCTGATCCGCTTCCATTGGACAACGATTGCACAAAAGCATGTCTAGAGTCGAAAGAGAAAATGTGTCGTGCCCCAGCACTTGGGATGCAAGTTTATTTAAAAGAATATATGCCAATTTGCAGTGAGAGGGAAAGCTGCGCTCTCTCAGTGCCTGTTAAAAAACATGAAGATGTTCAAAAGTCTGTGACGTTTTTCCCAATGACCTTTGACCCCATAGTCACAGAAATGCCCAGCTGCCTTAACTTAGTAGCTGTGGTTGATGTAATTCACAAAAAGAGTGAGAAATTAATGATGGAATTTCCAATAACTGAAATGGGTTCTTGTTTTGTGGAATTGTTACTGAAAAATCTTGCGAATGAAACATGTCAAAATTCAAATGTATTGAGTCTACTACTAGTAAATGAAAATGTTTGTGATGAAGCTGAACCTGAATGCCTAGGTGTCATGAATCAATGCATGAGGCCAAAGTTAGGCATTAATGATGAACCCTGTCTATTTTGTAAATGGCCAATGTTTACAAGAATTTACCTCAGCACAAGATACAAAATTGAATGTCATTACCATAGAATTCAGTCTAACTGCTCAAATGGGAGTAGCAATTGTCATGGGAAAGATAGATGCAAATTTGGTTGCCCAATATGGTGTCCTGCTAGCTTACACATTTAAGGGAAACTTCACATGTGAATCTGAAAAGGACACTGTCTGTCCAATGTTGATGTCAATATCGAACACTTGTGAAGAGTTGCAGGGTGTACAAGAAACTGTTTCAGAGGAAGAACAACAAGGATGGATCAGAGCAGATTTTGAGGAAAACGCAAATGATATCCAAATATCAGCTGATGGGAGATCAATGTTGCCAGACAGTTTGTCGTTGCCAATGACACGATACATGCATGGACATACACACTTAAAGAGGGATTCAATGAAACGTCTCTTTAGAAAATATAGATACCAGCAAATGTTTAGGAAGCTCGCAGAAAAAGAGTGTCATCGAGATGTGACATGTCAACAGATGAATGCGGGAAAGAAAACTGCGGTAACTTTGAGTCACATTGGGAGGTCAGGAGGGCCTTTCAATTGAATGCAGTTGGATTTCATTGAGATGCCAAAGTGTTATGGGCAGAGATACATCCTGGTTGTGGTGTGTGTCTTTTCAAGGTGGGTGGAGGCTTATCCAACACGTAGGTGTGACACACTCACTGTAGCTAAGCTGTTGTTGAGGGAACTTATCCCTAGGTTCGGCTTTCCGACCTCTTTGGAGTCGGACAGAGGGACACACTTCCACAGTGAGATCATGCAATTGCTCCATCGTAGTGTTCCTGATAGGAGAACGGGGTTGTCACCTCACGAGATCCTGATGGCAATGCGATTACCAGTGATACCTGCTACTGCTCTGATTTAATTTTCGACTACTGTATGGGACTGGCTGACGTAGTCCGTTCTGTGTCACAGCAGATGCAAGCAGCAACGGCTCCAGCCACAAGTGACCTGTGCCACGACCTGTGCTCGGGCGATTGGGTGCTTGTTCGCAAACATGTGAGGAAGAGTTGCCTGGATGTTCGTTGGCATGGCCCATACCAGGTAATTCTGGTCACGAACACGGCAGTGAAGTGTGGAGAATTGCCGAACTGGATGCATGCCTCCCATACCCGCAGAGTTCCAGCACCCTTGGAAGATACACCCCCTCTCGTGAATGAAAATCCAGCTGAGGTGGTAGGGCCATCTGAGAGGGCAAGTCAAGCTGTGAGGGTTGCTGACGCAGTTGGTTGTGCACTAGATCAAGCTGAAAGGGGTTGTGTCAATCAAGGCCCCGAATTTGATTCAGACGGAGAAAGTATTGCTGTGGGTGGAGTAGAGTCAAATTCTGCTGAAGAATGAAGTAGTGCACAGGGTACCCAAAGGGAGAGCAGAAGTGCCACAGAAGCAGAAGAGTTTTGGCCTGTGAGTCAGAGGCGGCTGAACCTGAGGTTGGTACCTGAAAGAGATCTTGCCCCAGTTTCTGAAACCTCTGAATCTGAACTGAGTGACGAAGAGCAAGTTCGGGGTAGTCTGAGAAGATCCAGGAGAACAAGAGTGCCGTATCAAAGGTACGCCTCACCAGAGTGGACATACGCTGTGACTGATGCCAGGAGTGTTGAGCTCAGGGAGGCTGAGGTCTTTGACGCTGGTCAGCGATTCCCCGAATCTGAAAGTGGACGTGCTGCTGTTGGTTCCAGGAGTGGAGATTGAAGGAATACTGACTCTCACTATTCCGAATCCACCACTTCTAAGCAAAATCCGTGAACTGATTCTGGAGACGCTGGTTTTTCCAACCTTTGGTTATGTACTACCGCATCAGGAATTAGTGTTGCTTTGTCTTGAACTTTTGCAGCGTGTTTTAGAGATTCTGGGAGCTGATCTTATTTTGGACTAAAGGTGAATTTTTGTATATAAAAGTCTATAAAGAAGATAACCTAGGCCCGAGTGGAAGAAGAATAAATTTAGGGACTTTCCGTCAAGACGACGAAAGAGGGCTAGGGAAGTCTTTTTGTGGACTGTGTAAATAAGGAACTGAAATCGTAAGGGGATTTCCAGCTTTTAGTGTAGTTCAAACTGGTGAGCAAGTGACACCCAGAGAAGAAATAGACTCTTAATTGTTGCCGCTGAGACCAAGAACTTTGAGAACTTTGCAAAATCATGGATGCTGGAAATACTCACCGTAGGTCATAATTAGTGATAGGTATACTTACAGGGCTGGTGTTAGTTTCCATAATCATAATAGTTGTAGCCTTGTATATCGTTTCACATGAGCAGGAAGCAAAGGTACAGGGAACACCTACGCCTACCATTTCTAGCCAAAAGGAGGTCACTATAGGAGCTAAAAGAGCTTTTCTAACCGAAGAGAGTCGTAGGTTTCACATAGATATGTCTAGAAGTGATTTTAAGCTTAATGCATATGCGAAGCTACTATATGAATATGTAGATGCGATGGATGCAAAAGACTTATGTGTGCATGCAGTTACCTTCTTCCGTGGATGAGGGTATCAGGTACCATCATCTTCCACTGACGTATGGAATTTCTTGTAGTTTGTTACTTAGTATCTTCTATGAAAGAGGTCAGTTTGAGTATTTATTTTCCAATTACGATGCAGTACTTCCTGAAGTTCCAGCTTACAAGCATTTGAATAAGTATGATTATTACAAGTCAGAGGGCAGATTTCAGAAGTATTTCATACCGTCTTTGGAACTGGATACGGCTTATGCTCATCGGCATAATTTAACTTGTTCGTTGTCAGATACAGAGAAGAAGTTTATAGGTCAAGTAGAAGATAGATTTAGAAAACTAACTGAAACACGAAATACAGGAGATGGTCCAGTAGATTGGAC
The DNA here is from genome assembly GCF_964204655.1 of Triturus cristatus. Classification (NCBI taxonomy): domain Eukaryota; kingdom Metazoa; phylum Chordata; class Amphibia; order Caudata; family Salamandridae; genus Triturus; species Triturus cristatus. The sequence goes on from NC_140591.1 coordinate 696,910,043, forward strand.
TGATGAGGAAAGATTACACAGATCTAAGGGGAGTTATGGTCCCATAGCATTGGACCAGGAACAAAAGGGGAAGTTGTGTGTGAGATGTTATCAGACATATTATGAAAAGGTTTCGGTAGGACAAAGTACGTGTGATCATATTTTCAATATGGAAGATTCTGCTAAGAACTTTTTGCAAGGCTCGGTACAAGTGATTCCGACTGTTTATCATGTGTGTGGAAGGAATGCTTATATGAGGTTGCCTGCGAATTGGTATGGTACATGTTATTTGGGAATTATTTTTCTGAAAATCTATCATGCAGAAGACTTGGAGCTTTTGGAAACTGGACACCATTCTAGAGGAAAAAGAGCTGCGAGTGCAGGGTTGGTGATATCTTTGGAGCAATGATACCGAGTTTAGGTGTGGTCTTGAATGATGTGAAGATCAGAAGGCTGGCGACTGTGGTTGATGAGTTGTCAATGAATACAGCAAGGTCTTTGATACTGGTGGATGGAGAGATGTTATCGATAAGGACGAGGGTTTTGAGAATCGCCTTGCTTTAGATGTATTATTGGCAAAAGAGGGCGGAGTCTGTAAATTATTGAAAGTTCAGGAATGTTGTACGTGTATTCCAGACAACAGCAAGGATCTGGAGAGATATATAGACAACATTACCACGATTCATCAAGAGACTGAGGACCTGACCGAAGAAGGGGTGTGGGAAAAGATTGGTAAGGGATTTCGCCGTGTGGGAAGTTGGTTTGCGAATTTGGGGAAGGGGTTCCTTGGGTCTGTGCTAAAACCCCTAATTATTGTTGTGGTTTGTGTGATCTGCTTGTGGCGTTTCACCAGGGCTTATACGTGGTACAGAGGAAACAGAATTGAAAGAGCTCTCAGAGCGAGTGAAATGCGAATGGCCAGAAAGCAGGACAGTCAATATCAGAATATTAAGAATATGGAGAGATTCCGACGGGGGAGGATGGCGACAAGTACTGTTTAGGTCAGTTCTTTCTCCAAGGGAATTGTGTGATGGTGTGATGACATTTGTCATCAAAGGGGGGAACTGATAGAGCGCCACGTTATTCTGAAATTTGTAGAGGTGCATCATATTCACTGTTAGTTCACACCCACATATTAATGGAAGTAGTTTAGGTGTGACATAGAAATGCATCATTAAATTTGTTTAACATAGGTGTGATTAGAAATGTAACCATGTTTTGTGAAGAGTAATGTCGTAGATCATTGCAAATGTAATTTTTAGTAGACGCATAGATAGTGTTTGGGGTTTATGTAATGCAATGTATTAGTTAAAGATGTGCCATATTAAAGATGCACGTTTAGTCTGCTTATTCGCGTATCAAGGAGTAATGAAACTAATGCTTAAAGTGTGATTTAGGAGTGTGTTTAACAATGTAAAGGCCTGATCGCATATACGTCTAAGGAGACGTTGTAGGCCGAAAATGATTTCCCTTGGTAAAGGCTTTGGATTTCGGGAGAGTGGAAAATCATAGAGAAGTGAAAAGTTTTTTGTTCCCATGTTTCTGTTGCAGATGCAAGGACATTTAGCTTGTTAGAGAGACTAGGTCTTTGTTTTAGGAGTTAGGATGGTACAAGAAGCCAACAGGGGAGTACATTGGAATTTACGGATGATACTTTCAGCGGAGAAGGTGCCTGGGACCCAAGGTCAAGCTAACTGTCGTTGGATGGAGTACAAGTTTCACTGGAAAAGTACTGGAAGAAGACCTGGCTGAAGAGGTGTGCCGAAGGGCGTGTTCTACGTTTTTGGGATTTTGTATTAGGGACAGTGCCCCGAGGGTGGAGCAGTTGAGGTTGAGATGGGAAGCTAGAAGGAGAATCTAAGAGCGAGCTCTGACTAAGTGAATGTACTTCTAAGGAAGTCTTCACTTCTGACACCTTTTTACTCTCTTGCCTGGCAGGGAAATGTTAAGTAGGGATGTCACCTTAGAGATAGAGTAGGGATAGATTAACTGATTTTCTTCTAGGTTAATGACTTTTAACATCGAGATTGGAGTCGTTTTTGCTTGCCTAATGCTTTTAGAATTGACTATTCTTCTTATATTTAGTCGGATGAGACTCTTGCGTAGAATTTCTTTTGTACTAGTGCCCATTTATTTTCTTCACCTTGTATTGAGGTGTTTGTATGTGCAGGTATTCTTGGTTGTAATAAAATCTTAAAACTTTAGATTCGAAGTCATCGGTCCTTTGGAACGGAAATTTGATTCTGGCGATTATGTATTGAGATTTGAATTTCCTCCCCTCTACATTATTTAGCAGATAAAAAGATCCTGGCGACCTGAGAGGATTCTTGGAGATTATAAGGTAGGCAAGAATCCGGTCCTATCACTAACAACCATTGACAAAGCTAATAGTCCTGGCTTGTTGTAGGTGTAATATTACTTGTCTGGATGCAATGACAAAAGCAGCAAAATACCAGTCAGGGGGCCCACTATGCTAAGCTCAGGTTTGATGTGATTTTAAGCCACGCCCTCAATTACATCTGCCACGCTACTTTGAGAGACCCCCTAGTTTTTTAATTCCACTGAAAGCTCTGGCCTCACCTCTTTCAAAAGTCACCAGCCACTACTGGTAGAAGGAGAGGGAACGTCGTTCCCCTTAGCTCGAGGCCGACGGAGACTGAAGTGTTCATAGTGTCATCTTGTGCCCCTCCACCATGTGTGCTCGCATTTGAAATGTTGTATGCAAGGCATCAAATGGCAAATAAAGGTTTCAGGGTCTTTTTAACCTTCCTAACACTGGAAGCATCCAATTTATTTGTGAGAATGGCCGAGAAGACGGTTATCTTTAGATCTTTTAATTTCATCCCATTAATCCTACTATTGCTTGTGAGGTGCGAATATGAGGTTCTTTTGTGCTTTGAACATGGTAAAGAACGTCATCAGGAAAAAAACAAATTTACAGCAAGAAGTTAAAAAATTCTCCAACTCATTTTATTTACTTTGTAGAAGCAGTTTAAAAATTGAACTACCAAGTTCCACTTTTGTTTTTAAATATAGTCACTTTACACCATTTATAAGCTCAAGTAAAACTAAAAGAAAAATGCTCTTTTCACATTTTTGTGTGATTCATTTGCTGTTTTTGTGAAGCGCACACGCAGTCAGATGAGCACAAACCTTATGCACACAACACTTTTTTAAACATCTCAAAACAACTGCCTTTAACCTCATGTATACCAATTGGATTCTTTCCATATATAAATGGCAACTTTAAGAGGACTTACTTATCGGCGTTCATCAATTAATAGTTATTTGCTCATCCGCTATATGCATGTGTCCATTATATGCAAGGCCACTGCAGTTATGCGATTATGCGGCTGCGGCGATGTTCACATAATTATAGATTTGCTGCATTTGCCACATAATCAGTCATCTGCTGCATAATCTGCAGATTATACCAAAAACATTTTTGTTTCTAGCTCAAATGGTTCAAAAGTTACTAAAATGCTGGGACACGTGTTACTGCGCAGTGAAAGGCCCTTTGCAAAGCTGGACTAGTCACCTTTTTGTTGCTTGTTGCTATATTTGGGTATGAAAATGGTACTAATGAGGTGCAACCAATGCCCAGACAGTCTTAACAAGCTTAAAAATGACGAAATAATGAAGCAATAATATTACAAAATGTGTCGCATTATGCCGCATAATTTGCCTTTCCTTGCCGCATAATTTACTCAACCCTGCCGCATAATTTGGTCCTCTCCTGCCGCATAATTCCAGTGTCCCTGATTATATGATACTATACAAGTGATTCAATGTTTATAATGTAAGGATTATGCTCTAAATATAGACAAGCTTATTGTCTAAGCCATTCACTGTTTTGTGCTCAGAGACAACAAATAGATGTACATGGATGTTTGGTTCAGATAGAAAGGCATATATTGTCTACATATATTTACATTCTAATATATAGTAAATAACATAACCCTGCTCTTACAGTAAAATCGGTCTCGTTGTTTTCTATTATGCGAGTGAAAACACAGAGGTTTTACATCATTTTCTGTAGTATCACTACCTGTTATGTCACCACGTGTGTGGTAAATGCAAACTACATATGCTAATTAGTCCCACACTATTTTTAGGACTTGCGTCTTTTTATGTATGTATGGCTACCAAACATTCGCTTATCATGAAATTGCCTTACAATTACCTTATAATTGTACAATTAATCATTTAACAGAAAAAGTAGGGATTAGGCATTTAATAGAGCAAATGGTTACATGTTTAAACCGTTATGGTTAAGTTCACGATTACAAGGTGTGCTGTGAAATGGCTGAACATTGTCTTATATAGTTTAAATGGATATTTAAATGAAACTGACATCCATAAAAGTAATTTACCTTTGTCGCACTCTTATGAAATACAGAGAAGGATGCAGCTAATCATACGTTTTAAACTGTGAACATGAAGCGCAGTTGTATGCCTACGTTCCAAGTCTTGCTGTGATCAGTGAAGGTGTGTTGAATAGATATAAACAGGACAATGGACACATTGGTGCTGAGGTTCGAGGAAAATAGCCATTATGGTGACATACTGATTTAATCACTGTCAATTACCCTTTCACCTATTAATGCATGAGATAAACAAATGTTAACTCCTACAGCAGAACACACTAACGTGTATTGCTTTTGTGGCATAACACTATAAACCAGGGCTCTCCAACCTTTTCTGTAATGAGAGCTACTTCTGATCAGTGAAAATCATTGTGAGCTACTGAAGGCCAAGTAACTCCTGCAGTGTTTCCAGACACCCAATTGCCCAGCTTCGTTGACTTTAAGCCTAATGTCCATGGAGCCCAATACTATGGTTTGATCAAAATACTGTGACTAAGAATACTATGATAGGGCTGCCATGTGCGTCAGTGAGTGCATGGTCTGTGGGGATGTATGAACATGTGTGTGAATGAATGGGATATTTGTGTTTGGTTGACTGAGAGCTAGAGAAGAACTGGCTCCGTGAACTAACACCGGAAAGCTACGCAGCCCACAAGAACGCCACCCGCAGACACCACCATTTCATCAGAGCCGCCAAAAGGGCCTCCTTCATAAACCGCCTAGACAACAATGCACACAACAGCAAAGAGCTCTTCAACATCGTGAAGGAACTTTCCAACCCCAGCTCCAACACCAAAGACATCCCACCTTCGCAAGACCTGTGCGACTCACTGACAACCTTCTTCCACCGCAAGATCACAGACATCCACGACCGCTTCAACGCCACGACCGCCCCAGCAACCACTGAGACCCCCGCCCCCACGACCACCACCCGCACCAACCACCTGCTCTCCTGGACCAACATTAACGACAACGACACCATCAAGATCATGAACACCATCCACTCCGGATCCCCGTCAGACCCATGCCCACACCACATCTTCAACAAAGCTAGCACCACCATCGCACCCCATCTCCGGAAAACCATCAACATCCCCTTCGAGACAGCAACCTTCCCGGAGAGCTGGAAGCACGCCGAGATCAACGCCTTACTCAAGAAACCCAAGGCGGACCCCAAGCACCTCAAGAACTTCCGGCCCATCTCCCTGCTCCCGTTCCCGACGAAGGTCATCGAGAAGGCCGTCAACAAACAACTGACCAGCTACCTCAAGGAGAACAGCATGCTGGACCCGTCCTAATCCGGATTCCGCAGAAACCACAGCACAGAAACTGCCCTCATCGCCGCCACCGATGACATCAGGACCCTGCTAGACAACGGAGAAACCGCTGCCCTCATCCTCCTGGACCTGTCAGCTGCCTTCGACATGGTCTGCCACCTCACACTACGAACACGCCTCCATGACGCCGACCACGCACGCAACCTAGGGGTCATCCTCGACCACCCCTCTCCATGACGAAGCAGGTCAACACCGTCTCTTCCTCCTGGTTCAACACCCTCTTCATGCTCCGCAGGATCTACAAGTGTATCCCCACCGAAACGAGAAGGACGGTCACCCAGACCGTCGTCAGCAGCAGACTGGACTACGGAAACGCCCTCTACGCAGGAGCATCGGCCAAACTCCTGAAGCAGCTCCAACGCATCCAGAACGCATCCGCACGCCTGATCCTAGACATCCCTCACAGCAGCCACATCACACCCCACCTGAGAGACCTGCAGTGGCTCTCCGTCAACAAGAGGATAACCTTCAAGCTCCTCACCCACGCACACAAGGCACTACACAACACCGGACCAGTGTACCTCAACAGCCGACTCAGCTTCTACACCCCCACCCGCCAGCTCCTCTCCGCCGACCACGCCCTCGCCTCTGTCCCCCGCATCCGAAGAGTGACCGCCGGCAGCAGATCATTCTCCCACCTCGCCGCCAAGACATGGAGCACCCTCCCCATCCACCTATGGCAGACCAAAGACGTACTGACCTTCAGAAGTCTCCTTAAGACCTGGCTTTTCGAACAGTAGCAGCATTCCCCTCCCCTAGCGCCTTGAGACCCTCACGGATAAGTAGTGCGCTTTACAAATGCTATGATTGATTGATTGATTGATTGAGAGCCTGTGTCGTATGTCCTTGTGGCACAGGACATACCTTTCACCACATGTGGTACGGTTACATGTACAACACAAATACACAACCTTTTTTTTTTTATGGGAGAAATTCAAAGTTCAGATGAATGTTCTGCAAAAATGTTCATAACAAGGAACATTTTTCTGCACTTGATGAAGCATTCTTCTGCACTTTACATTTCTCCCATTTACAAAACATGGCTGCATTTTTCAGTTATAAATATGGCAGCATGTCTACCAGCCACTGGGAGCAATATGCCTGCTGTGTGTAAATGTAAATGCGACACTTTGAAATGGGAGGCAATCCAACAGAACATTTAACTTTATGTTTAAATGCAGCATAGTAACCCCCCCACTCCTATTTTTTTCTTTATTTCTTTTCCTTTATCATTGTTTAATCATTCAAGTGCTCCCGCGTAAACCATAGGTCGCAGCACGCACCGATCCGTAGCGGAATGGGATGGACCCGATGATGAAACATGCCACCAAGGGATAACCCTAGTGGGTGAGGGTTTTACAAGAAAACTTTGTTTTCTCCTATGAAGAGTTAGTCCCCTCGGTATATATAGCTGGGTTCTTATTTTTGGTTGTGAATCTGATCTGAAGGAAGGACCCAGTCAATCCTCTCACTCCCCCTTTGTTTATCGATCTGTTTACACTGTGCCAACATCTAATTTGTGCTACTAAGCACAGATCCCAAACCTGCTTCCTTACTGAACTGGCTAGCAGCTTTTGGTCCAGCAACCACCCTAGTAGAGGTGGCACGAAATTTAAGGGTCCTGTATGATGCCAAGATATATTTTGGTATATAAGACCAAGAGGTGTTCAAGTCATATTTACACTCTATCCAAGGTTCATTTTGTTTTGTCTGTGGTTCATTGGAAGATAGTAGCCGAAGCGATCCTGCTAGTTAGGGTTCATTATTGCTTGTCCATCTATTTGGGGTTGCCAAAGGAAGGCAGTTACAAACTACAAAAGCAGCAAAACAGAGAGGGGCACGGTTATTTTACACATTGGAAAACATGATCATGTCTCAGCAAGGAGCATGGAATTTCAGTGGTTGACAATTGAAAACCGAATGCAACGCATTACCCTGTGTTTTACTTGGAAAGCAATGGACCACAAAGTGCTCAAACATCTTACTGACCTATTTGTGGACTATCAACTGACCAGACGTCTCTACTCCAGAGAAATTCCTCAACAAATTTGGAGGAAAAGTGCTGAAAGTTTATGGAGCCAAGCTGTGGAATGCCTCACTCAAAGTCCATTGGAAAGCAATGGGCTAAATTAAAAGAAGAAGCTTAAGCAGCAACGTGTTGGGGCCGTGCCGCTGGAGCATCATGGACCTCTTTTACATATAGTCTGTCTTACTAGTTTTTATGGGTGATGTTTTTTCGGAAATTTATGAAGGGAGTGTTTTACGTTTTCATTTGCCTTGTGCTGCCTTGAAACTTCTCCTGGCAGTTCTGTGTACTTTATAAATGCACTAAACTACATCACCCCATTTAACTTTTGTACTTTCTCAGCCTAGGCATCACAGGCTCTGCTCTACGATGGTTCTCATCCAACCTCTCTTCCTCTACGATCTGGGAGTCCAAGCTATCACCATCGACCTCTCTAACATTTGTTGTTCCCAAAGCTTAGTTGGAGGCCCCTTCACTTCTTCTCTACACCACTTCCCTTGTGATAGCACCTCCTCTTTAGGCTTCTCCTACCACCTCTGTGCGGCTGGGACACAAATCATCTTCTTTCCAACTAGTTCTACAATCGCATATCCCCGATTGACTCACAGCTGTAGCTATATGGTTTCATATATGGGAACCTCTTCGAATCCTGGTCCTACTTTCCATTTTTATCTACACCAAACCCTGCCTCTAGTTCTATCTACTTCCTCCCGGACATCTTGACTTTCTTCTCCTAAGCTAGAAATACTGGATTGCTCTTCAGCCCGTCGATCAGTGTTCAATAATTCTTTACTACTAATACTATACGGTCGATATCAAGCACTGAACATACCAAAGGTGCGCCTACTTCTCCCATTCCACAACGCTTACAAGATAGTCAAGTCACTTACATTTATTCATTGGATTACTGCAACAATCTGCCTTCGGGTCTCCCCTACTATTCCTTCTTCCCATTGCACAAGGTTCTCAACTTTCCCATCAAAACCGAATTCAACCTTGGTATACACACACTCACTACATCCTTGGGATGTAAAGCTGGTCGACTAAAAAACCGAACAGGGCATTCCACAAATTATTGGCAGAGTGCCATGTTCAAAGTGGTCCAAAATACGTCATCCAACTTTCTGGATGACATTTTGACTCACTATACCTCCATCAAGAACCTACAATATCTCAAACAGACTCTCTAGGTCACATCCTCACCACCTTGTTCAACGCCTAGGTGCCGATTTCTCCACCTTCTAGGTCCCCTTCACTGCAACTCATTGCCTCCTGATATTTCCAGCCTGACCATCGCTGTAAGAGTTTCAAACCATCATGTCATGCCATCTAATGTGATCACAAAGAAAAGTGCACATAATGCTGTTCAATGTATCTGGGCAGTGCAGGCACACAGGTCCTGGCATGGATGATATTCTTTTAGGTCCTGGCATGAATGATATTCTTTTAGGTCCTGGCATGAATGATATTCTTTTAGGTCCTGGCATGAATGATATTCTTTTAGGGTCTTTGGACATATTTGTCCCAAAACACACTATCCTATACAGAGACCCCAGCCCACCTCCCAACTGAATTTAAAAGGCTAAACATAATAGAGGCAAACTGCGCAATAGGCATTCAGATAGCGGAGGCAGGAAGGTGTGGCACAGCAGCGGAGAGAAGTGGCGCAGCGGCCAGATCGTCTGACTGCAGAGCCCGGGGCTCGCGGTTCGATCCCCGGCACCAGCTCAGCATCATGTGACTCTGGGCAATAGCTCACTTAATCTCCCCGATGGCCCCCAGCGCCTTGAGACCCTTAGGGGTGATCAGTTTGTGCTTTACATATACCGGATTTGATTTATTTACATATGGAAGTCCCGCTTCATTTGTATGTACACAACAGTCTCACAGTGTGCCACCTTACCTCTAGCTCCTGCAGCTGAACTGCTCCATTTTCAAGATGTTCTGGATTTTCCCGAACTGTGAAGAACCAATCATCATGTTCGGTTCCCCCGGAAGCCTGTTCATCTGGTTCCCTAAAAGGAATAACAAAATATTCAGCTTCCACTTATGTTTAACCACAATATGGTGACTTAAAGCATCACGAGTCTGATCAATATCACATAGTTTGATGTTTCCAATGGGCAGTAAAAATGTTATGTTACCCCACTTCCATGTCTAGCAATGTGGCTGAGGCGCCCTGAAATGGCAACAGTCTTTGAAGGCAGGCTTCCCTGGTTTTCAGTAATTTACCAACAGGGACAGGACTTTTATGGCTAAAGCTGGTATAAAAATTGGGCAAATCAGCAAAAGCTGGCCTTTTTTCCCCTCTAAAATTTAAAGTTGTATCAGCAAATTCAAGAAGTAATGACGTAAAAAGTATTATACTGCTGTCTAAACTACACCTAAGCAAAGAGTTGAAATATTGGTGTGTAACAAAATATTACAGAGAATTTTACACCGCATTTTATTCAAGCATCATCTCCTGGACCTTTCAGAATCTCAAAAGAAACCAATTGATGGCATTTTCTCGGTAAAAGATGGCAACCCTAAAGGTCGCTGGGGTCATACACTAGTGATTGGTCAGCTGTACGAGTGAGTTGTAAGTGCATTCAGCCTATATTGAATGGTTCATTTAAAAAATGATGATCCATCCTGTGATGTAACCTGTAGAAGTCTGCAGTTTGCAATAATGGTAAGCCTTCTTAAGCTGACCTTTTAAAAAAACATGTCTTTAATGAAATATCTGACGTGATTGTGGTGGTAAAGATACAAAACTGGTGATCTCTGACCCAGACTTTCCGGAGGCTCTTTGTTTACTCCTGGCCTGCTGGCAGCACCCCAGCCTCAGTTGAAAACCAAAAAATTGGCAAGGCCAATAGGTCTAACTTGCATTTCAATTACAAGCCAGGCCTCTTGTACAGGGAAGCATCACCACCTTTGATTAGAGAACATCAGCCAGGACCTTGTACTTGCACAAACCAATTAAGGGCTGCAACATCAGGGACAGCTACACCCTTCCTGAACCTCACATTGGGGTCCAATTCAATTCAGCATCACCTGCAGTCAATCACTCGTTCTGACACAGAGTCCCACCTAAATTGTATACTTACACCGAACTCTGCAGGCACTAAAGCACCGCGCCCTATCCATTCCTCCAAGGTCGCGCAAATGCTGTGAACGTACAAGGCGTAGCAGAGAGCACTGACACATGATCATTTTGGCCTCAGAGTTGTCCCTTATGCCAAACAAATGATGCTCCACTGACCACTTAAATTCCTCTAGCAGAGCATAGACCCTGCAAAGCAGTGCCTAATTTGAGCCTGGGGATTCCGGTGCTCAGCACCAGCACCTAATTGCCAACACCGAAGCTGGTGACCGTCTGCCACAAGGTGGCGCTGTTTGGCTAATTTACATATGACCACAACAACAGTTAATTAGTAATTCAGTATACATTAAATTATTACTATTACCTATGCCCAAGCCATTCTTACAGCTTCGGGGGCCTGGAATAGTATGAATTGTCAGACTTGGAGGAGTGTAATGGTTAGTAGTTGGGTTGTTACTATCATTTGCAGCGCTGGCAGGGGCAATGTGTGGAGCAAGCAGCAGTGGCTTCCTGACGAGAGCCCTGGCACTTCTTTTTTTTTTTTTTGTACAAATTAAGCACTGCTGCAAAGCCTCCCTTGAGCAGGCCTGGGATGGTTCAGCCACTGGCCTCTATGTTCACGAGCGGCCTGGCCTCCATATTGCCTGGCAGGAGCCTCTGCACTCACAATCTTCAGAATGACCTGACTGCATCCAAACAGAATGAAAGTTTTTTCTGACTTGCCTAATAAGTGTCAGCTTCTAGTCTGACCACACCCCTTTCAGCTTCCTCCGCCAATCACTGAAGGTGCTGTGAAAACAGACCTCTGATGTAAACACCCTGGAAGGTGGAGGGTAGAATAATCCACTCTGCCAATCCCTGATTTGTTGTCACAAATGACTATGTGAAGGGGATACGGCGACCCTCACAGCATGAGCGTTGTCACTGGAACACATATTTAATGCTAGAAAGATGCATTTGCAATATTATTCAAACTGAGTGATGTTTTCAGATTTTAGTTTCATAGGCCTTCATTCCCTTCTTTGTCAGAAGGCAGAAAGTAAGGAGGGAGAGACAATGGAAAAAGAGCAGTGTGAATAAGAGATCACACAATGTAAGTCCAACATAAATGTAAAAATACATAGGACAGTGAGAGCTGACAGCAATGAAATCCTTTGATTGGTGGTTTGAGAGGGGTTTCTAAGATGGCCACGAGAGTGACAACACCTGGCCTTCCCAAGGCAGGTGTTGTAAACAGCATGGTGGCAAGTTGGGAGGGAGAATGCAGCACAGAGAGAAGCAGGTTTGTCTTGCTAAGTTGTTGAGCTGCCTTCCAAGTGATTGTCTAGGCTACCGACCTCCAGGTTGACTGCATAGGGCTCCCAGAGAACGGCATGACTAAAGTTAGTGACTACTTTTAAAATGTATACATCCGCAATATACCCTGGGCCAGTGGTCTTAAAACGTTTCAATGCCACGCCCCCCCAGTGGAAAAAAAAAATCATCAGGCCCCCCTCGGAATTATTCTATTCAATTGCAATGTTTAAGTATGTCTAGACTTATTTAAACACTGCAGTTACTGTTTTAAAAATGCATGATTGCCAAACATACTATTCTGGTCAGACAGGCCTTGCTAACACGTCCAAGTATCAACAGGGTTATTATTAGAAGTGGGGGTTTTGAAGAATATTTGGAGTCCCTTCCCTTTTGCCACATACTCACAGCTAGGATATAAATGACAAAAGAAGTTACTGATGGTCCATTACAGAGCGGCTTATTGCTACTCATTTTTTTCAGCTTAAAACAAAGCATTGTTATCAGCATAATGATTCTTTTGGCCAGAACCTGGCACCTCCCCCCCTGGAATAACTTGAGGCCCCCTGGGGGGCCCGCCCACCAATTTGAAGCCCCCTTCCCTAAGCTGATCAAAAAAGGAGATGGACAGCCCGCAAGTGAATGACTTAAGGGGGAACGCCTAAACAAGACAATGGTTGAAGAGGGCTGATCTAAAGTCCTTTTCTGCATGTTTGTTGTGGTGGGTGGTGTGTGTTCTTTAAAGTGTGGTGCTTTGTGTGGTGACATAATGTCTGCCAGATAACTAAAGCTTTCTGCAGTCAGGCCTAAAAATGTACAGTGTTTCCAATATAGCTTCTTTCCTTCTCTCACCTTCGGCTTCTTCTACATCATAGAGTTATGAAAAGTACAGGATGCACGACATACAAATGTGCCTACCACAAGATTGTTTCAAGGTTATCCTGGCGTGACTGTCTATCCAATAGCTTTTTTTACAGAATTGAGCATCCATAATTACTGCTCCATCCATTATGTGGTACTGCAATCAATAATTGCCCAATAAAAACCATCTCATTATAAAAGACTACATGAAGGTCAAAGAAAGACTAATCAACATATGAATTGCACATAATCACAGAGAAAATGCAGTTTTATTATACCATAATTTAAGTGGTTTATACCACCAATAGGACACCATTCAGCTGCTCCAGAAGGCTTAAAGCCATTGGCTTTTCTATAATATTCTTAAAGACCGAAACGTAGCAGAGACCTCCCTTTGGTCTGAGCTTAGAGTACTAAAGTCAGTAGGTCAACATGCTGAAAACACAAGGCCCTGTCCGCCCTTCCTCTGGAATCATATCCAGTAACTCAACCCTCAGGGACTAAAAAAAAAATACATGTTGTTGGGTAGAAAGGGAGTTATGTCGTTTACATCCTCCCGTCAAAAAGAATGACTTGAATTTAACCAAGTAAAAGTCCTTCCATTTCTGTCTATGCAATGAAGGCATAATTATCCAGAGGATCAGAAAATGAAAGGATAAGGTACTCTTAGGCGACCTGTATTTTCTGTCAGAAGCCCTCTGAGTTCACACTACAATCTTGTTCATCTCAGAGGCAGCAAGGGGAGACTTTCATAGTGCCAGGACCATTGTCGAGAAGCTTTGGAACCAACACAGCTCTAGATGGGTTGTGCTGCAAGAGCAGAGCCTATGGTAATGTTTTAGTGATCCTGTACTGGAGAGATGCATTTTACTTCTATATGGGGGGGATCAGTGAGTGATGAGCAGGACTGTATAGGTCTTTAGCTAACAAGGCTGGAAAGGCTTCCAAGGCATTACCGGTTGGCTAGTGTAGATGAACAAGAGGCTTCGTTAGACGAAGTAAGCGTAGTCAAGCCTGTAGAGAATAGCAAGTGTCACCAAGGACACTTTAACTGAAACGAGAGAAACTGGGTTGGGTTCTTGAACAAGAAAGAATGATGGTTGATCGACTTTGCCTGCTAGTTGGCGTCAGCGTTGAAGGACAGGTTGGTTTTAATCATGAGTTCTAAGTTCAGGACAGGTGCAGTTAGTGGAGGCGAAACCTATTAGTAGATAAGCTAATGAAGATGTAAAGTTGCAGTCGGGAGAGTCTGATTTATGAACTTTCTTCTCCCGGGACATTGAGTCCAATTTGGGTTTGGACCATGCAGCCTGGTATGGTTTTGAGACAATGCTAACTTCTGGAGTTGGAACCATCACTGACTTGTGAAACCGCAGTAAAAGTGATGTTAATATTGGATGGAGACCAGTGTGACTGCACCCCAACACCATCAGTCAAAACGCTGATATCAGCATGAGGGCCTCAGTACCTGATGTTCGCCACCTTGAGATCACATTTTAAGTGGCACCCATCAAAGTGTAAGGTCACTTTTGCCTCTACCCTGCCACTCCATCCTGTTGGTCCTCTAACTGCAACCCCCACTTTCCCACACAACCTTAGGCCAAAGACGGTGCAACAGCTGCCCAGCCAGAATGCACCGAGGAGAGACTGTGGCCAGTAAAGAGCTGCATGTGCTTCAGCTGCAAAGAACTAAATCCTGTATCGTACTGTGCGACTGCAAACAATGAATGATGGCCCCCGGGGGATGGAGGGTCGCAGACTAGTCTTCCCCGGGGCGCTTCATGCATGAACAGCATTGGGATAGGATAGGTTGTGTGGGGGGAAGGGGCGGGTTATAGTTAGGGTTTATAAGAGTCAGGCAGGGCGTGACCGGCCTCTTCCTCACTCTGAGCACTGCCGGGAGGGCAGGGGACTATTAAAAATAAAACTTTGTCCACTCGCCCACCCTACATGCATATGGGCTGGAGGTGCGATGGTATTACAGCGTGGTTACCAAATTAGGACAAGTTGCAAGGCAAAGGTTATATCTTTGGGGGTGGAGAGTCATATGTGTGCGTATCCACCCCCTCGGGCGGGGGAACGGAGTACAGGTGACAAAAGACAGTGTGCGGTACTTCGTCGAGCAGAAAGAGTTTCAGTGGAGGGCGTTTGGTAGTAAGATGAAGGAGAGTCTGGATATATGGGAAGAGCTCAGTGAGTGGAACCGGGAAGTATGAAACAAGGTCTGAGGGCTTGGGGATGAAAGTTGGCATGAGGTGTGAGTGGTTATGGGAGGTGTGGAAGTGCCATAATTACAAAATTTACAAAATGAGATGTTATTTGTTTACATGCTGATTAAAGTTCAAATTAAGTGTTTGCAAACGTGTCCTAATAAATGGCCTTTTATGCTAAATCGTGGACATGGATTGTTTTTATTGCATGAAAGCCTATGCTGTGCTTGGATATAGGCTTAATATTATTCTTGCAATTGTATCTCTATTCAAATGTGTGTGTCCCTAAGAGACATAGATAGTTACGGATTAACTGCGATACATATTCGGTGTCATAGCATGCCATAACACTCCCTGACGTTACTAAGTATATTGCTTCAATGTAAATATAGCCTTCCATGTTGCTCTTAAAGGAATAAAACTGCTTGTTCATTCCGTTTATTGTAAGCGATATGAAGTGTGGGCTCGCCCATACGTTCTACGGCAGGTATAAGCCTTGACTGTTCGGCCTCGCTACCCCTAGAAACTCAAACTTTAAAGAGGAAGTACCTGGAAGTTCAGTGAGTTCACAGTAGTACTGCTTCCTATGCTCACAAGCGTAGAGGCAATACTTCTTAAAAGGTCTACTTGGTTGCCCTTGAGCAATACAGGAGAACTCGCCTAACAGCAGTGGCATAGCCTGGGTATCATAGGGCATGCAAGGAAAATAAGCCTCAGTTTTGGTATTACAGGTATAATTGGGGCACAGTTAGCTAATCATACCCCTGGATCTCGGTGTCACTGCACCTGCTGCATTAATGGCAGCTGCGCCCATGCTTACGGGTGTCAAAGTTCCCACCTTTATTTCTCTCCTTTCTTTCTCCATCCCTCTCTCGTCTCCTTCCTCTCTTTCATGCTCTCCTTCCTACATCTTCATCTCTCTCCCTCCTCTCCTGTCTCACACCCTTCCTTATTTCCTTCCTCCCATCGCTTACTTCCTTATTTCTGACCCCTTTCCTCTACCTTTTCCGCTTTTGCATGTACTTACCTCGTTTCACTTTCTCTCTGATCCATAACATCTTCTCCCATCTTGATTCGTTTTCCTCTCCTTTCGATCCTTTACCCTCTCATTTTCCTTCATCCCTTTCCTCTCCTACATACCTCCGTACCCCGCCCGCCTGTCCGCCCCAAAGAGTGAACGCAAAAGAGGCCCCAGGCAGGAGCTGTGTTTGAAAAATTCTGCAAGGGCAGTCTCTAATGTAAATATTGCTGGTGTAGGGCAGATGAGTCCCCTCCGACCTCTGGGCCCCGGTGCCACTGCACTAGCTGCACCACTGGTAGCTACGCCCCTGTCTTACACCAATTTACTGGAAGATTACGGAAACAGAAATTATTACCACAGTAGACACAAGACAGGTTTTTAAAATACTTTGTCATAAGGGCAGCTGAGCAAATATATTCACTACTATGGTGTGTAAAAAGTTGAGCAATCATACTTTTTAAAATTTATTTTATTTGTATATAGAATTTTAATAACAATACAAATCAAAATGGATGAATATTTGCATTTTTAATGACCGATAATAAGATCAAACAACTGTCTGTCATGTTTGATCGGTCTGTGTCATAATGTAAAGCAGTACAGAACACATCTGCTATTTTCAGTGAGGAGAACAGTCCACGATGCACAACCCGGTTTTGTGACCACCAGAAGCGGCGCTTCCGATTTCACCAACTGAAATCAAATGGTCAGTTACAACTCAAATGAGTTTAAATTAAATGATCTGTTCCACCCAAATGAATTTCTTCAAATTGAAGTTACTTCTTTAATAACTTGGACTGTATCTTCTATGTTATACATCTCCTGACACCATCATGTTTGTTACTGAATGTTTTCTACAAAACATCTTTTGAATCAATGCCGGCTTTAGCGCTGGTGGCGCCCGGTGCGACAATGTTTGTTGGTACCCCCCACATCCGTGGTGGAGGTGGTGACTACCTCCACCATGGATTCCCTCACTACCACCCTTTCACAGTGTCCCTCAAATCTCCATAACCACTCTCTTTCATATGCATTCAATTAGGTATATAGAGCCACTCATACAAGTGCAGAGTGTCAGAGCACTTTGGAACACACACACATTACACAGTGACAACCAATCATACATGTGTAAATCAGTGTATTAGAAACGTTACATAAGCCAGAGGACTACAAGGTGTAGGAATGACATGTCAGCCATACTGGCAGGCTGTAGAGTTTAAGAGTGCTTGGTCTGGAGAAGCACAATCTCAGAATTGAAAACAGAACACCACTGTTGGGGGGGGTCTCTTTAATAATAAGAATCGATTTCTACCCAAATGAACCCTTTTGGCAACATTAATATATGTTCTAATCTGTACTTCGTAGTGAGCGTGCAGTTCTTTGACAGTTAATAATTTACTGTTCTGTATTAGGATTTTAACTGAAAAACTGCAAGTAACAAAAGGAGGTCTCTTAGAAAAGCAGTAACCCACTGACCTATTTACAATATATGCACTTTGTGGTCTGCATGGTACAAGTTCTTTGCAGCAGGCTTATTAACACTCTGCTATTTTACGATCAGCTAAAACCTCAACTAGACAAAACTCTGATCCCTCTGCAAGAAGAACATTCATCACCTGAGTTATCTTCACATTTCTATTGTTGCCTGGAAATTGGTGGAGGCAAGGAACGGGGCAGCAGGTGCTTTTAAACCCAAAATAAACTTGCAAACTCCGCGCCCTCTGAAGTCAGCACCCGGTGAGGTGGCCCTATACTGGCCCTGTTTTTCGGAATCCACATGACATATATGTTGTTAATCGGCCCCAATGCATTTCAGACCCCTATGGCCCTTCTTCAGAGGGTGCTTCTTTCTTAAGGGACCAAAGGCCAGCAGCGGCTCCTCCGCTATGGAGGGGGAGCGTCGTCACCCCCCCCCCGCCAGCAACGACATCAGCTGCAAAACTTGAAAAATAAAATGATAATAAACCATGTTTATTATTGTTTTACTTTTTTCCTACAGTGGAGTCTTGGGGGCGGGGCCAGGAAATGACAGGCATTGAGGGGGAGTGGTGGGCACTGCTCTCAGTGCACATGGCGGTTTGGCCGGCCGTCTCAGGCCGGCCAAACCATCATGCACACTGAAGCGGTCTCCAACCCGAGCTGTGTTGCCAGGTTGGAGACAGCAGGCACAGGCTCCCAGTCTCTCTAGTAGAGCAAATCGAGAGCACTCAGGCCAACCTTGACGCTGCTCTCAAGCTGTAGGAGCAGCGTCAGGATTGGCCGCAGGGCAGTCTTGGAGCCTGTGCCTGCAGTGGAGCCAGAAGGGTGGCAATGCTGAAATTTGACGGGATTCAGGTATGTTTTTTATTTTATTTTTATTCGTTTTTTGATTTGTCCACCCCCCCCTAACCCTGCCATTTTCCCCCGACACCAGCCACGACTGGAAAAAGCCCAGTGTATTAGCAAGTCGTTGTGACGCAGTCACCTCTCAACGACTTGCTAATACACTGGGCTTTTGGTCCCTTACATTGTGGTGTATTGTTTATAACATGTAGTCCTTCTCATATGCTTTTTTTTTTTACAAAGTTATTTATTCAGTTTTGGGATAAACCAATTTGGTATTGTTCTGTTGATTTTGATTAATGTACCACCTGAAGAAGGACCATATGTTGCCGATATCCTTTAGGGCTGATTAACAACATATATGTCATATATGGATTCCGAAGATGTTTTGCAGAAAACATTCAGTAACAAACATGATGGAGTCATGAGATGTATAACATAGAAGCTATAGTCCAATAAAGAAGTAACTACCATTTTAAGAAATTCATTTGTGTGGTACTGATCATTTAATCTAAACTTATTTGAGTTAGACCTGATCATTTGATTGCAGTTGGTGAAATTTGAAGCGCCAGTATTGGCGGTCACATAATCAGGCTGTGCATCATGATACTGTTCTTCTCACTGAGAATGGCAGTTGTGTTCAGTTTTGTTTGTGAACTGGGATGGAGCACACACCATAGTGCATGACTAAAAAGGAGAAAACATTTTGAACAACTCTTTTGTAATAATTGTGAGTGCAGTTCAAGAAACTTTGTATAGGCAACATAATGTAAAACAGTGCTAATACGTACCATACCGACATATACAATTTCTATCCCATACTGGTTTTTCTCAGTGTCTGTAACATTTTGCTAACCTAGAACAAACCAAACACCCTGACCCAGACCCCAACTTAGCTCTGCTGCATCGTTAACATGTAAAGGGCTTGCCTATGCTTCCCGCCTCTACTAGAATAGGTGATAAGAAAGGGGGCAGTGCACAAGCATAGCCATCTCAAATTCCACAACCATCTAGCCTGTTTCAGCCGGTTATTCTTCTAATGTAGTTTATCAGTGTGAAACAAAATCTCGTCCCATAAATGTGCCACTACTTTTCTTCGGCTCCCTCTTCCCTTCTCTGCGTTTAAGGCCAAACTCTCTGCCCCAACCCATTTAACTCATTTTCCTTCCCACTCGTCTAGGAATGCAGTAGCATTGCTCTTCCAGGACATTGCTATGCGTCGCTTTGCCAGCATCATTGCCAGATCTACATATCTATTACCTGCTTTACATTTTCTAGGTTTAGGGAAGAGTCCTAACAATCAGTCCTCAGATCC
Organism: Triturus cristatus; assembly: GCF_964204655.1. NCBI lineage: Eukaryota > Metazoa > Chordata > Amphibia > Caudata > Salamandridae > Triturus > Triturus cristatus. The sequence continues at coordinate 696,929,862 of NC_140591.1, forward strand.
CATCTGTTGCAAAATATATATGTATATCTCTTTAAATTCATATGTATGCATTCACACTAACATGAGGCCCAGAGCTCTAAAGGGGTTCCTATCTGACCTTGCCTGGACAAGCTTCCAGCAGCTATTCTGAATCAGCCTTAAAGGTCACTTTCCTTGTCCTGACGTCATCATAAGTTTCCTTATCTGGTTGTGCAAGTTGCTTACATAGTGCTGAGCCAGCCTTTCTGGTCTGCCCATATCTAGCCATTTATAATTGGCATGTTACACATCCCTGTTAGCCATATTTGGCTTGGTGCCTTATTCTAGTTCCGCTGACATGGCATTACTAAATGTATATAGCACCCAGAAACCTGTCACTCTGGGAAGAAGCAGTCTGAGAGTCCCTAAGGTGGCAGATCTGACTTCTTCCTTGCTAATTAGCAATGATGCACAGGGGCGGCTGGTGGATTTTGAAACTGGTGGGGCGAAAAATTTGTACCCTTGTACAATGCGCTAGCGAAGCGAGCGAGCCCGAACTGAAAAAGGAGGGTGCGGGGGGGTTTCCCCCCGCAAGTAAATTTTGCAAAAAATGTATTCAAATGGTGGGTTTTACACCACATATTTACTGTAAATTTTTGCAAAAACGGGATCCAAATATAGCATTTTAAAGCACAAGTGTGAAGAAAACATATAAAAAATGTGCTCAATCCTCTAACTGTTCTGCTTGCAAAACGACCCCCAAGCCAAGCACACACAGCCAATGGGAAGAGGCCCTCTAAGTGTTTTCTACCTGTAACACATCTCTTCCTCTTTACTGTATTGGTTAATGAAGTCATCAAGGCTCACACCATTGGTAAGACGGTACATTGCAAATACTTTGAAAATTAGATGGCGAAAGAGATCCATCCCAGGATTGCAGTTCACCCTTGATTTTTTTAAGATTAGCCAGACAAACAGAAATTATATTTCAGCACTACTATCCCCTTAACTACCGCAGCAGAGTCAGTCACCCTGACCCTGCCGTCCGGGCCCGCAGGCAACAGTAAAGTAAATTATCGGATTCGCAGCAGAGTAGACAGACAGTGATAAAAATGAAAAACAACAGTTAAACAGTGTCGCTTAGCGGCACCATTGCCTTGGACTGGTGTCCGCAAGGGGGGCTGATGAGACTCCCCCAATCCAGTGTCCGGCTTCCGTCCTGCCTTAAACAAGTGTGGATGGCTCTCAGCTCACATGCGTAGGTGAGTTTGGCTCAATTATCAGAGCGCTCGCCTTCGGCCTGGGAGAAACGGGTTCGACCAAAAAACAAATATTTAGGTAGAGATTAGCGCGCCTTGTTATCCTAAAGCACTCACGCTAGAGGTACAAATAATAAATATATTTTTAGGGCCCCGTGTCAGAAGAATGGTAAATCAAATCGGCAGGCACACGGGGTATCCGGAGGGGAGTTTGGGCGCTCACTAACTTTAAGGAGGACCGGTCCACATATGGTCTGTCTATTAAGGTCCAGCCCAAGGTCGCTGCGTCGGTGTTTTTGGGGGGATTTAACAGTTCAAGGCAGGATAGCCGGCTGCCTTCTGCATCCGAGGGTGCTGGTGTTCAAAGTAGGTGGACTCACATAGAGGCGCTATGGCCGCTCTGAGGCCGCGACCGCTGGGGGCGTGGTGAGTTTGCTGGGGGCCCTGGTGGTAACAGGCGGCACGGGGGAGAGGGTGCGCGCGATTTCGCACCTCTGTGCCACGCCGCCTGGTCTTGTGTCAGCCAGCCTTGTTCAGCTGGACACGCCGTGTCCCAGTCCCGGCCACCGCGCCGTATGTGCATAACAGTTACACTAAAAGCTTAAGCTGCCACTCAAAGTGTGAGGAACCGGGTTGTCGCCGTACATGATGGGGGAAGGGAATAAACAAGAGCTGGTATCACACTTCCACCAGGGGACCTGCAGCCATCAGTACAGTCAGTAATGGTTCTCTCAACTCCAGGATAGCTCCATGGGTTGAGCGTTCGTCACAGAAGCATGGAGATATGCAAATCTTAGTCTCTCTTCCAGGCAGCAATGTTATTATTACCCCGTGTAGAGGCTCATGGTGTGGGCCACTACACGGGGTAATAATAACATTGCTGCCTGCAGCCCTTTGAAAAGGCAGGAGTGCACCGTGAGCTAGATAAAAGTATAATAGTGCCTCTTCTACGTCAGGCGCGCAACGCCCATTGGACTCAAAGGGCTTCAGCCCCCCCCGTTGTGTTTGGCTGCCCGGGAATGAGACAGCTTCCCGGCGCACACACAGCCGCACCCAAGTACTTCACAGGTCTTTAAAAGACCTTTTGCTTGTTAATGAGGCTTTGATGGTTTTCACCCCCGCAGCTCCACTCCGACTTTTGCTTGAAGCATCAGCCCCCCCCCCTGAAATTTGACTCTAGTTGCGCCTCTGGTTAACAGTGTAGTTCAGTTTTTTTAATTCCTACTTGGGGCAAGTTAGTAGCCCAGTTCACTGGAGTCAGACTCACCAAAGTATTGGCGGGGCCGGGTCATGCCAAATGCCCTGTCCAGCCTGTGGAATGCCCAGAGCTCTGTGCGGTGTGCTTTATGAAGGACCCGTGAATGAATGAGCACCTCAGACCCTTTTGACATACACAAAACACTTATTTATATAGTAAATATTCTGCAAATCGCCTAATGTTGTTCACCAAAGATGTCTTTCCTTGAGACCAGAAATAGGGAACGAGACCTTAAACAAAAATCTGTGTGTAGGTTGATTGATGGGGGATATTAGCAAGCCAGAGAATACATACCTCACACTAGAGTTGTTGTCACAGTAAGTCAAATCACAACACTCCCACACACTCTGATGGATTTTCCAGCCAAACCTAACTAAGGTACACACTTTGCTGCATATTAGATATGCAAATAAATATATGTATACATTTGGATTTGATCATATGTAAGCCACACATTCACGTCTATTTTACCCTTTGAAGCACGGAATATTTTAGGCAGTCGTGAGCCTATATTTAAAAATCAATGCACAATAGCAGACATGCCAACCCTCCCGATTCAGGCGGGAGACTACCGATTTCAAGGCTAGTCTCCCGCCTCCCGATTCCTGCAAGCAAAAACCCGATTTCTCGGGGACACAACACTTGCATTGCTGGAGCAGAGTTTTCTGTTGAAAATTTATCGGGTTTTGAAGCTCCAGTTTTGTCTATATGTTAAGAATTAAAATACTAATTGTAATCATTAATTATTTGTTTCTGTGTGAAATTCTAACTAATCAACACGATTAACAAGAGAAATTACACGTGGGAATGCATATATGTTGCTTAATAATAATGTGCAGGTTTAATTAAATGAATGTTGCTAAGTGCTGTTTGTTTAAAGCACAAAACGCTTTTGAAATAATGTGTATTAATGCTTTACTGTGTTGCAAAAGGCTAGATAATTACATACACATAAGGGTATTAGTGGGGTTAACACTGTTTAATCATTGCGATGATGTAGTAACGTTGTTTGTGTTTCTTTCAATTAAGATGGTACGTTTTGGCCTAAGAGAAAATGGCTGCCGTTTACAGCCTGTGCTCGAGTAAGATGAGATGACGAGAGGCCTTGTTGAAAGTCACCTGACTATGGCTTCTGCTGGAGTTTTGAAAATTTCTGTGATGACAGCGACTCCAGGCAATCGTCCAGATAACCTTGGAGGGAAAGAGAGCCACAATGAACTTTGTGATTACAGTGGTGTTTCGCTATGGTTCCGAGGAAGAACATTTATAAAAGATACATTTGCAAACTCGAGTTTCCTTCTTCCGTCTTTTTATTTTTGTGATTTTTTCTGAGCGGAGGTTTTCCAAATGTAGCGATGCTACATCCTTTCCTGCTCGCTCTGCTCAGCGGCTTAACGGATATTCAGAACATTTTATGTTGCTTTATTTTGTAAGATTTCCTATAAGTATTGTTAGCCTAGAGAGGGTCTAAGGCCACTTCTTCCCAAACCTGCGTTGGTGAGGATCGATGCTGTGAGGACGGCGACTCTGGAGATTTCTACTGAGAGACCTGTCCTGACCCATTTATGACATTTAGCTAGAATAGGTAACTATGAGAATAATGATTTTGATTGAATTTCTTTGAACTAATTTTAGATAAAGTACCATTATTTCAAATATAGTGTTGGTGGTTATTTCTTGTCATTTATTGAATACTCTTGTATGATTATTGTTGTTATATCATGACTCAGGACAGAATCAATTTGGTCGCATTGACCTCACTGTAGATTCAGGGTGTTTAGGAGTTTTGCTCTCTCCATGTTAGGCGCTGATAGAGTAAACTGAGTATATGTTAGTGAAATGGGCCCAAGCGTATGATGAGTGCATGTGCGTGTATCTGTGAAATTACTCTATCTGTGGTAGTAGGGAGGATTTGTATGCCCTAATCTGCACCAGCATCACCCTCTCTCTTCCTGCCATTGCGCTCCATGCTTCTGAAATGTAAGAAAAAAGTGCATTTGCGTTTCAAATGTCTAGTCCTGCAGCAGCACACTTCCAAAGCCCAAACCCGATTCAAGGCCCCAATCTCCCGATTTTTTTATTTTTTAAATCTCCCACTTTGCTCTTCGGAAATGTTGGCATGTATGCCACACACACCAGATGCCCTCCGTTGTTTGGGTTCGTTCATCATTGCAGACATGCCAACCCTCCCGATTCAGGCGGGAGACTACCGATTTCAAGGCTAGTCTCCCGCCTCCCGCCGTCCCGTCCCGATTCCTGCAAGCAAAAACCCGATTCCTCGGGGCCCCAACACTTGCATCACCCTCTCTCTTCCTGCTATTGCGCTACGAGATGGACATGGGTTTATATTTGTTATCATGCGAGCCTGCTTAGCTTAGCTACGTGTGTTGGAACACATGATTCTAAAGCCCATCCGTTTCTGCAATGGGTGTAATTTACGGATATTTGTGTTTTCCTCGTCTTCATTGCTTGATTTCGCTTGCGAAAAAGTGTCACTCATAGTTGTTGAAATGTCACTTATACTGACACTGAAATTATAAAAATGTCACACAAAGCAATCTGAAACCTTTGCAGCTATGTACACAGCGAGGAAGACAAACTTCTTTGGTAAAGTGATTTTTAGATTTGTTGTGTTCATCATGTATTCAGGTTAGATGCAAGTGGCCACTGCTTACGTGTCGCACTTCCTTCCTGTAAGTGGTTACTTTCTTATCACCTGCCAGCCAACCTTCCTGTGGCATACAAAATCCAAAATGCTGTATTACAATCAACACATTTCACTCATCTTCTTTTATTATGGCAGTTGTAACTCATGCTGCTGGCACCCAGCCAATGCGACTAGCTTCAGGTGGTTTTAGTCGTCTTGGCTGGGTGTCTGCAAAACGAGATACATCTGCCCTGAAAGCGAAAGTGTGTGAAGTAAGGCCGTGATACACCAAAACACCACCCATCAAATAACACAATGGCCTCTAGGTGGACAGCTTTATGGCAGCCCTGAGCCCCTCCAGTGACCAAGAGACTGGTCAGCCCCAACTCGGCATGCCAGAACCTGCGGTGTTTTACTGTTTTTTTTTTGGGGGGTGTGAACTTGCGCTTCCACGTGTGAGCTCCTTATTGCTCTGCCGCAACTGCAGCGTGGGAGGACCTGCCATGTTGTTTAAAATCCAGTTGCCCGCCCCTTAAGTACAGTCTACTGATGTGACCAGCGTCCTAACAGTATCTGTGGAAGAAAACATCTCGTCAGCATCCCGGTGGCGACTTCTTAAGAGGGAAAGTGACAGCTCTGGTGAGCCAATGTGTTTGTTTGGCATGGGAATGAGTGCTGGCTATTTCTTTGTCACCAACTGTTAATACATTACAATTGTTGCTGCACATTTCCAATACGTTACGCAGTTAGAAATGCATGGTTTCACTAGCACAAGCATTACCAGTTTAAAGTTGCTCCACTACTCATTTCAGGCACGTGACAACCCGTGCAGGCTGTATGTGACGTCAACATGGGACATAAGGCCGAATTTTCATCGAAAACCAACGCAAAACGACGTACTGACATCCATCTTTGGGGCATATTATCAAGCCAGGCGATAAAATTATCGCCGCTTTAGCGACAGAAAACTGCCGCTAAAACGGCGATAATGGGCTTGATAATATGCTCTATGGAATTCCAATTGAAGACCATGTTAGATGTGAAGGACGTCTAACATGGGCTTCAATTGGAATTCCCAAGGGCATATTATCAAGCCCATTATCGCCGTTTTAGCGGCAGTTTTCTGCCGCTAAAGCGGCGATAATTTTCTCCTGGCTTGATAATATGCCCCATAGTTCGTTGGTAAGAACTTCTTTCACTTTCATGGCGGTCACGACGTTGTGGGAAGTCTTTTATATTTAATGCAGCCTGTCCACCTAAGAACGTTTATGGAACCTGACATTTGATTTTTGCATCTACGAGATGTTAACCCCTCAGAGCTGTACATCCTACGTAAATGTAAATGTATGGATACTTGTATAGCGCACGACTACCCGGAGGCCTCTCGGCGCTTTTACGAATACCGCTGTGGAACCCATCCTGGCTTTCCCTGTGAGGCGTCCACTCCTGGGCACCCCCAAGGTGGAGGCCAGGCATCCTTAGCATTGTGGGGGCCGTTGTGGAGATTAAGCAAGCTATTGCCCAGAGTTGCAGAGTGGGACTGGGATGATTGGAATGGCACCGAGGCGAGAATTATCAGGTCCGTGGAATTTTATAGCCCAAGACCCGCCGAGGCGGGGAATTGAACCCTGGTCCCGGACTAGACCTCTGCATCAGGGTCTGCCGCTCTAATCATTGAGCCACACTTCTCCACGTGCCGCCATGGTGATCCTCTGAACTGCTGTGTGTTTTTCCAAGACTTTGGTGCAGTGTGTGCAGTCTTGTTTGGACACTTGAGGATAATTAGCTGGGGCATACATACTACAAGGAGCAATGTCAGTCTCCATTGCCTGAGGTATGCCTCCACAGCGTTTACTGCCAGGGTACTTTTCATCTTTGTCAGTGTGCATAGACTGGGAACTCCTCGTTGGAACTTCATTTTGGTAACGGGTCAGTCATCATTAGCGCAAAGAGGAGTGCAACTCGTTACAGGGTGCTGGTATTGGCATTTTCTGGCTAGTGGCTACTACTACTGCATGATTTGAATATATCAAACTTTATTGGTTAACTACTTGCTGACAAATGCGCTCCATGCTTCTGAAATTTAAGAAAAAAGTGCATTTGCGTTTCAAATGTCCAGTCCTGCAGCAGCACACTTCCAAGGCCCAAACCCGATTCAAGGCCCCAATCTCCCGATTTTTTTTTTTTAAATCTCCCACTTTGCTCTTCGGAAATGTTGGCATGTATGCCACACACACCAGATGCCCTCCGTTGTTTGGGTTCGTTGATTATCATTGCTGCAGACATGCCAACTTTTGCCAACCCTCCCGATTCAGGCGGGAGACTACCGATTTCAAGGCTAGTCTCCCGCCTCCCGTCCCGTCCCGATTCCTGCAAGCTTGAAGCAAAAACCCGATTACTCTGCCCTCGGGGGCACAACACTTCACACTTGCATTCCTCTCTCTTCCTGCCATTGCTGCGCTCCATGCTTCTGAAATGTAAGAAAAAAGTGCATTTCGTTTCAAATGTCATTTGAAACGCAAATGCACTTTTTTCTTACATTTCAGAAGCATGGAGCGCAGCAATGGTAGGAAGAGAGAGGGCCTGCAGCAACACACTTCCAAAGCCCAAACCCGATTCAAGGCCCCAATCTCCCGAGTCCCGATTATTTTTGTTTTTTAAATCTCCCACTTTGCTCTTCGGAAATGTTGGCATGTATGCCACAGACACACACCAGATGCCCTCCGTTGTTTGGGTTCGTTCATCATTGTACGGCCATACTCGCTTTGCTCTGTTCTCACTTTCACTTTCACTGACAGAGACAGACTTTAAGTTTACTTAAGTTAGACTTCACTTCACTTTTACCGACGACGCGATGATGATGACATGCTCGACCTGGCTCGCTGGCTCCATCGATGTTCTCATCATAAACCGTGCTCCTCGTCGCAGCAGTGCACAGCGTGGCAATACCAAACTGGAAACTTCTGGAATTGGTCTACTCTTTCGACTCCTCCCCCAGACCCCAGCAAACCAATCACTTGAACAACAACAACTGTTGCTGGGTCTGGTGGAGGAGACAAAGGCCACTGCCACACCCCCACAAACTCTAAGTCTGCCAGAATGCTCCACCCTCGGCCATTGGAATTAATGGAGGGCCTCCAGCTCCGCCCTGGGCCAAGGGAATAACGCCCAAAATCAAAATGCTATTCTGCTAGTTAGACACAGGCTGCACCCACCAGTGTGTCGTCACTGCCCTGCTTTCTGGCTCTAGGTCGAAGAAATCTTTGCCCAGCCAAAAGCATGTGCAGACACTGCAGGGCAAAGGCCATACCCCCACACCCCCCTAAAGATAACCCCAATTTTGTACATGTTTGTTCACTGAGCACTAGCAGCCAGCACAATTTATTCCTAGCTGCTCACTGTTTTTCATCAGGCATTTTTTTTGTCCCCCAGGGTGGGAGGGCGACGCCCATCTCGCCCCTATGCACCAGCCTCCCCTGATGATGCATGATTTTGGTACCAATAAATAAATTTCACTCTGTTTCTGAGCAAACCTGCTACGTCTGGTGAGTTTCATTAATTTGCTCCTGGGAGGGTGTCAGTATTTCCCCATCAGAATGGTGCCAGAAAGTGGGACATTGGAGGACTGTGATGTCACCAGTCGGTAAGTGAGATGTAAGCTAAATAACTAACTTGCCTTGCTGCAAGTGACCTTTCAGTCTTTCAAAGGCGTATTTAACACATAGCATTAATAAAAGGGGCATTGACTGGCATTTAAAACAGACAGGGGACTGAAGAGAATGTTTTTAAAAATATTCACTGTATCAATACACTAATTGATATGTGGCATACACTGCAGGAGAGCCTGGGTTAGAGAATAATGTATGTGTACCTACACATATAAGAAGTAGTGGAATAGGTGACTGATAAGTAACTAAGTTACTTTATGTCAATAAATATTGACAAATGGCTAGACCCTTCGGGGGTTTTATAAAAATCCGTTGCAGGAGACCCTATGCTAGGATGGTGTATTGATTTTACCCACAAAAAGAAACCCTCCCAGAATATAGTGAGTGGAGCTTCTGATTTGCGGGTTGCACCAGAACACAGGGAAATGATTTCGAAATATGCGTAGTTATGTCATGGATGAATGACTGCATTTGAATAGGGTGTTGATCTTCAGTACTGGACCTCTATGTTTCCTTGAACTGTTTCTTTGATTTATATAAAAAATGAAGCGCATTAGTGCATCAGAAAAGCAAATGGGTTTTATGTGATGTCTCTGCCTGGTCCATAACTGTTGATTTTCTTCTTTATAACACATTCTATCCACTACCTAACAACTTTTCCTTTGTAGGAGACCTTGTGTATTTATCTTTCAGGGTAAGTGCACATTGTGAGTAAACAGGACACATTTCATGAGAGGGGATCTCAGAAGAAAATCATGCTAAGCCCACTAGATAATTGTTTAAAAAACTGGCAGGAGGAAAAAAGGTTCAAAACAAATCATCACCAGATAGCCCTGCAGATAAAGGTAAGAATTACACTTTAAATTTCAAAGAATGAAATATAAAATATGTTCACAGTTGCACGCTACTTTAGAGAGTAAAAGCAATAACAAAGTATAGATGTGTGAACATTAAATTATTATATTCCGACAATGGTAAAAATTGGAATTAAAACTTGAGGCAGAATTGCCTAGCATTCCATATAAAAAGAAAATGGAGTTTGCATACATTGTCCTGTGTTTCATAGAGGATATTTTGTGTTTGTTTCTGTACATAATTGATGTATTAAGGATTGCTCATGTTTTATGTACCACTTGTAAATGTTATCTCATAGCAAATAAAGCGCTCTGAAACCTTTGAGTATAGCTAGACCTATATAAAATTAAAAATAATAATAGTTGTAACAAACATGGTAATGTTAAAACTAACTCTTTCTAGGAAAGGGCACTAAATAGGAAAAGAGTAGGCCTCACAGAAAGAAAAAAACAAAAGTTAATTTTCAAAGTAGCAGTAACATGTGCACACAGCGTTTCAAAAAGGCTCCTGTGCAAAACGTTACATCACTCTCCTTAGATACATGATATTAAATATTAAAAGCATTCACATTGTGTGAGTAATTGGTGGCTGTTGTATGGGTAAAATGCTAAAATAAAAATGATAGATTTTGACTGGCTTGGAATGCCTAGGTTTTAATAGAATGAACAGAGCTGACTCCCAGCACCAGCTGCTGCTTGAGAAGTGTAAAAGCTCACACCTGCCGGTCATAAAACAAGCTGTAAAGACAGTGGCAACTATGTTTTAAAGTAGTATCAAATAGCACATACTAGCACGTGCCTTAAAGACAAATAGTCTTGAAAGTTGGAAATAAGTTGATTATTTTGGATAAAAGAAAAAGGATGAAAGTCAGGACTTTCTTTCCTAAGAAGCGCATGTGTGGATCTGATGGTAAATAATTACTCCTTTCTAAAGGGTGAAATACTTATTTCTAAAGGGTGAAACAAACTTTCTATGTTTCATTTAAGCTTCTGTGTTTGGCTTCAAAAGAACTTTTGTAAGTGTTATAAAGAAATGCTTTTAAAGACAAAATTAAAGGAATGAGGCTTGCTTTTCATACGTAGACACAACCAAAAAGGGTTAGTGATTATTTTTCAATAATGACTACATGTAAAACTAATTAAAAGTCAGTGCACTGGAGGAGCTTAGCGCGTGATCAAGATGGCCGCGTGAGCCTAGAGCTCCCGAGACCCTCGCTCCCTCCGGCAGCTATCCTGTCTAATATCCTGTTTTCGACGCCCGGAATATTGGAGGGGAGCCGTTGCTGAGGCGAGAGCCGCTGCCCGGATCGAAATCGCCCACCGGAGACCGAAGTTGTACTGCCTGGAAGTTTGTGGCCTACTCCCCGAAAGGTGCCCGGGACTTGCGTTGGCACAGTGCCCGTGCACTAATTGAACAACAGCGGCCGTGCGAGGGGCGACTCATCGGAAGGAAGGTGTTTTCACTTTCACTTTCACTTTCGCTTCCCTGCCTCCACCGCGCCCGGGCTTGGGCGTGAGCAGTGCCAGTCACTGGTTGCTTGGTTGTCTACTCTGTGTGGGCAAGGAGATTGTCTCCGCGGCAGATTGCGATGTCGAGCAAATCGGACGCCGAAAAACAGAAGCCCAAGAGTACCAGGCGGGGAGGCTACACCCAGACTAACAACATGGACCGCTATGCCCACCAGAAGGGGTCTCCGGGCGGATCGGGCCAGGCACTGGAGGCCTTGAAGGACGTGTCGCCCCCCTCCGCGGAACCAACCCTGCAAGATATCATGGGGGCCATTGAAGGGATGAAGTCCTCTATCGGGCAACAATTTGAGACCCTGGCTCATAAAGTGGACGCCATATCGATCGACGTCAATCTGATTCGGGCAGACCTGGGGAAAACTAATGAGCGGGTTCAGTCCTTGGACCTCAAGACTGCCGGCCTCCTGGGCGACGTCTCCGGCCTTCAGCTGGAAGTCCGTACCTTGCGGACTGCAAATGATCACTTTGCCAGACGGTTGGAAGAGTTCGAAGGCCGTGCAAGGCGCAATAACGTGCGCATTATTGGGGTCCCGGAAAATTCGGAGGAGCAGTCGGTGGACCTGTTTGTGGAGGACCTGGTGGTGAATCATCTGGCGCCCAAAGGCCTCAGTAAGTTCTTTACTGTCGAGCGGGCCCACAGAGTCCCTGGCGGGAGGCCCAGGGTGGGGGCCCCTCCGAGGCCGATTGTCGCCAGGATCTTTAACTTCAGGGACCGAGATGCCATTCTGCAAGCATCGCGGGTGTCCGGCCCGATGCCATTCCAGAACACTACTGTAAGTTTCTATCCGGACTTTACCCAGATGGTGCAGAAGCAACGACAAGGCTTCCTGGCGGTCAAGAGAAGGCTACGAGAGATGGGACTGAAATACGCCATGCTCTACCCGGCCAGGTTGCGTGTGGTGTTCGAAGAGCGGACTTTCTTTTTTGAATCACCGGACATGGTCGGAGATTGGCTGGACACGTTGCCCCAAGGACGGACTGGCGTGGAACGCTCCGGTGGAGCAGACGGTGGTGGGGATGAACCATGAGCCAGGACTTAAGTACTAGAACTCCGGTTTCCCCGGGAGGGTGATAGTCCGGGGGGTAGCGGGGGCAGTATGGGAGCTTTTTCCTCCTCTGGGGTTCTTTTTGTAGATTAGTCTTTGTATGGGGCGACAGGCACACTGCAAGTTGGGGGGCATTTTAGAGCTTACGCAGGGGTGCAGGGTGGGGGGTGGATGGGGGTTGTTGTTGGGGTTGTTGTTGTTTTTGGTTATGCAAGGCGTAAAGATGCAAGCTTCTGTGACTCGAGTGCGGTTCCACGCGGGGGGTGGTGGTCTCCTTACATGTTGGGATGGGGGTAGGGGCCTAAAAATACTCAGTTGGAATGTAAATGGCTTGGGGGATCGTATTCAGCGTGGGATTGTCCTGCAATTTCTGAAGCGATGTACCCCTGATATTGTCTTATTGCAAGAGACGCACTTGATTGGTAACACGTGCTATGCACTCAACAGGAAAGGCTACAAATTTGTCGCACACTCCGGGTTTTCCTCAGGTTCTAGAGGGGCGGGAATACTTGTCAGGTCCTCTCTGCCATTCGAGGTCGACTCTACTACTGTTGATGATAGGGGACGCTTTGCGGCAGTAGCGGGGAGGTGGGAGGGCAGGACGCTGGTCCTGGTGTCGGTTTATGTCCCTCCTGCACTGCAGCCATCTACACTTGCGGACTTAGAGAGGACATTGTTGGATCTCCCAGAGGGAATGTTGGTGGTGGGTGGCGATTTCAACGCGGTTGGCTCCGGATTGCTTGACAGACACCCGCCAAGGAGTTCGGGGGGGGCTCAGAAGTGGCTTCCGGATTTTGTAGATACCCTTGGTCTGGTTGATTGTTGGAGACTGTTGCATCCCACACAGCGACAATACACTTTCCATTCAGGGGCGCATGGCAGTCTCTCCAGAATTGATTATGTGCTTACCCTAGCTGCACACGCCTCCTTTGTCTCTGAGGCCAGGCACATGGCACGGGGTATCTCTGACCATTCGCCGGTGTGGATCTGTATGGATGTTGGTAGAGGAGTGGGAGGTAGGGTGGCCCCAATTAACCCGTGGTACTTCAGGGACCCTACGACTCGCAGTGCGGTGCTGAAGGCGGTCGATCGTTATTTCCAGGAAAATCTCGGCTCGGTCACGTCGGCGGTGTCTTTGTGGGAAGCGTTCAAAACAGTGCTTAGGGGTGAGGCCCTCTCCTTGATAGCAGCGGCCAAGCGTCGGAGAGACGCGGAGGTCGCCCAGATTGAGGCGGAGATCGCGGATCTAGAGCTGGCTCTGGAGGGGGAGGTCACGGCGGCGGCGCTGCACAATTTGAGCCTTAAGCAATCGGAGTACAAGGCCCTTGTGACGGACGCGGCCAAAGCCTTGAGTAGGGAACAGCGGGCCGTCTGTACGACGTCGGGGACAAGGCCGGGAAGTTAATCGCGTGGCTGGATAAAAAGGAGCGGGTCAATCGTGTTGTGCCAGACCTCGTGACAGAGGATGGCGTCGTGGTCACGGAGCCGGATGGCATAGTCCAGTGCTTTGCGGATTACTTCCACACGGTCTATACCTCCGTGTCGGACAGGCCAGTGGGGGATTCGTGTGAACTCCTGCGCGATCTTGCTTTGCCTTGCCTCTCCGACGTAGACAGGGACGATCTTGATGGCGATATCACAGTCGACGAAATCGCGGGGGCTATCCGTTCATTGCGTCCGGGCAAGGCCTCGGGCCCGAATGGCCTGCCAATTGAGTTCTACAAACTCCGGCCGGATAAGATCGCTCCGCATTTGCGAGCTATGTTTGTGGAGGCGGGGGAGACGGGCTGCCTCCCGCTCGACCAGCGCCTGGCAACAATCGTGGTCATTCATAAAGATGGCAAGCCCAGGAACAGGTGCAGCTCATATAGGCCGATCTCGCTCCTTAATGCCGAGCCGAAGATCCTCGCCAAAATCCTCGCTAACCGTCTGGTCAGGGTGATCGGTGATCTGATCCACCCTGACCAATCTGGTTTCATCCCGCATCGTAACACCGCGTTGAACCTTAGGCGCATCCACGGAGTGATCGCAAGGGTTGGGACGATGCGGGAGCCGGCCATTGTGGCAGCGCTCGACGCAACAATGGCTTTCGATACGGTAGAGTGGGCATATCTCTGGGCTGCGCTTGCGAAATTTGGCTTCGGACCCGGATTTGTGGGCTGGGTGAGACTATTATATGAAGGACCTCTCGCTAAAGTCGCAGTCAACGGTAGGGCGTCCCGTCCCTTCGACCTGGGGCGGGGTACCAGGCAGGGCTGCCCTCTGTCGCCGCTGTTGTTCGCTCTTGCTCTTGAGCCGCTGGCGGCCTGGATACGATGGCACCCAGATGTGAGGGGGATTCGATGGTCACCTGACCACGAAGACCGCATCTCCCTTTATGCCGATGATATTCTGCTCTATCTCACTTCACCCCGGAAGTCCCTCATAGTTGTCTGCGACATTTTGACTTCCTTTGGGAGGAATTCGGGACTAACCATTAACTGGGGTAAGTCATATCTGTATGCCCTGTGTGGAGACGTCCCGGTTCCCCCGCGGAATTGCCCGATCCAGATCGCCCGGGAGGGTTTCATGTATCTTGGGATTTATATCTCTGCCGACCCAACGGTACGGTATGAGAGGAACCTGCTCCCTCCGTTGGCGCGCCTGCGGCGGGACGTGGCGGGCTGGCGGCGGCTGCCGCTTTCCCTCCTTGGCCGTGCTGTGCTATTCAAAATGATGTCTCTTCCCCGTTTTCTCTATGCCCTGCAGAACACCCAGGAGCTGGTTCCGGCCAGCTACTTTCGGGAGGTTGAGAGTCTACAGCGCACGCTGCTGTGGGACGGCCGTCCGCGTATAGCGATAGCAAAACTAACTCTCCCTTGGTACGACGGGGGTATCGCGCTTCCCGACATCAGAAGATACTATTGGGCCTCCCAACTGAGCGCGATCAATCATGGAGTCTACGGTCCGGCGCTTAGCCCTGGCTTTGCTATGGACCGGTGGTTGCTGCGTGGGGGTGGCTACTATAGAGCACTTTACTTTAGGCCCCCGGCTGGGTCCCTCACGGGGCCGACCGGGGTGGCGGTGCACGTGTGGAAGACAGTCACGAACTCACTGGGCTGGAAGGATAGGCTCACCCTCGCCACTCCGTTGTATGACTCCGCCGTGCTGGGGAAACTTTGGCACTCTAAGGGATTCGAGAAATGGGATCTGATTGGCATCTCCAGGGTGGGGGACATGCTGACCAAGGGGCGGATTAAGTCGTTTGACGAGCTGCGAAAGGAATATGCGCTGGAGGGCACGGAATACTTCCGGTATGCGCTGCGGTCGGCCCTCGTTGAGGGGGAAAAGGTGCCTGAGTCCTCTACATTGGAGGACCGGATCCTGGACGGCCATATGCCGGAGAGCGCAATTTCCCTAATCTACAAAAAGCTTGTGAACGTTCGGACTGACCTCCTCCTGGGGGTGCGGGATCAGTGGACTAGGGACGGCCTTGAGCTGGACGATGAGGATTGGCAGTGCGCCGTCTCCTCTCCTAAGGAGGACGCAATCCCCGCCAGGCTACGGCTGGTCCAGCTTAAGATACTGCATAGAGTTTATGTCACTGGGCCCCGGCTGGTCCATATGGGTTTTTCCGAGGATGGGCTGTGTAAGAGGGGCTGCGGGATGGTGGGCACCTTTCTACATATTATATGGGAGTGCGGTGTGATTGCGGAGTTATGGAAGCGGATTCACGTTGTGATGCAGGAGGTCACGGGTATTGTACTGCATCCAGAGGCGCGGCGCTGTCTTTTGAATGTGTGGGGTCCTACAGATTATGACGCTGCGCAGACTCAATGGGTGACCCTAGGCAATATGGTTGCTAAGCGAGATATAGCACGACTGTGGGGCTCTCATAGCCCGCCCACCCTGGATGCATGGAAGGACAACATGGACTGGAGCATGTTTCGGGAGAAAACGGTGTATAGTGCGCGGGGGAGGCCTAAGAAATGGCATAAGGTATGGGGAGGTTGGAACCAGTATAGGGGGGGCATATGTCTGCCTCCTGCCACTGAACCACCAGAGGAGCAACTTTCCCCCTAGCCTCACTTCCAACCTGGGTCTTTCTGATGCACCTCCGCTAGAATGTTAGCGCCTCTGCTTCTCCCTCATCCTCTCGATCGGTGGCTTTGATCTGATGTTGGAAATGGGGCCGCCCCCTCGTTGGGAACTGACACGAACTTACGATGTATACTGCCTTGCTTGTTGTGTTCGTTTTAGATAGTTTTCAAAAATTGAAACCTTTGTCTTTATCCTGCATAAGAGCTATGGATGACTTCATGTGTCGATTGATGAGCTGCCGAACCTCCGGGATGTCGGCTAAATAGCTGTGTATCTGACTTAAAGGTTTTAAAAAATAAAATAAAAAAAAAGTCAGTGCACTAAAATAGTTTTTGCATTTTAATGACCTTTATATTGTCTAACAACTCTACTGTAAAAAAAAAAAAGCGCATTCAGATTTCAAAGTGCACATTAAGATTTCTATGTCCAAATGGTTAAATATGTTGTTGCACCAAATTAAAAGGGTGAATATTAGTTTATCTAACAACACCAATATTACTGTCTCTTAGTGACAAACTTAAAATGTAGTATGGCCTAATGGCTGCAGTGTCAAATACAAAGGCTATTAAAAAAGTATGCAAAGAGTAGCTGTACAGACATGTGGATTACATCGCACGCCTTAATGCACAATAGTTCTGGGCGCATTATGGCATTCTGAAAACTAACTGCACACGAATAGAAATAAGAATAAAAAAACAGCAGAAGTTAGATCCTACCCTTCAAATATCAGGACGGACGCCCTTCAGTCAAGCTTCTCGAGAGATACTTTCAAATGTGATGGCCACATGGGGTAACCTTGCTCAGACAAGGGACAACAGGTTTAAGGGTCAAAGGTCAAGTTCTGTATTTAGCCCTAACTAGCACTGCAAAAGCAAAACGTCGAGGTAGGGTTTTTTTTTTTTTTTGAAACCTTTATTACAAATTTCAAAGATTTACAGACACGGGCCTACAACCTCCAGGCCGGCCGCCAACAAACAATATAATCATAGTCACACAAATATAGGCAAAAAACTGCCGACAATAAATGACCAGGTTTCAGAGTAGTGTCGCTGGCGGCTTTGAGAGGTCGCGACATCACAGATAGCGGTTTCATTTTAAGATGATAAAGAAAAACAATCAACAAACAAACCCACAAGGCAGCGAAATCTAAGTAGCAAAATGTGCTCCCCACAACAGGGAGGGACCCATAGAAGTACAGTAAAAGAAGGGGGGAGGAGGGCAGGTGGTAGAGACAAGATTATCACAGTAGAACAGGATCACAGGAATGCGCAGACTAAGGAGACAAGGCCTCATCCAACTCCCGCACAAGGGGCGGGGTGCAAATTCCTCCGCGATAGGAGTTCCAGGGACCCCACACCGTTTCCCATTTCCCAGGCTTGCCTCTCGCCACATACACCGTCTTCTCACGAAACATGCACCAGTCCATATTTTCCTTCCAGGCCGAAACCGTGGGCGGCCTCTGGGAGCCCCACAAACGTGCAATGTCACGCTTGGCCACCATATATCCCAATGTCACCCACCACATTTGCGCCACCGTGTAATCAGTCGGCTCCCACACATTCAACAGATACCTCCTCGCCTCTGGGAACAACGCAACATGCGTGACTGCTTGCAATACAGCATGCACACCACGCCAGAACCGAGTCACCTCCGGACATTCCCACAGAACATGGAGGAAAGTCCCTGTCATACCACACCCACGCTTACACATCCCATCCACCGCATAACCCATACGCATCAGGCCAGGTCCCGTGACGTACACTCTATGGAGTATCTTAAGCTGGACGAAACGAAGGCGGGCCGGTATGGCCACCTCTTTCGGGGAGGCCACCGCCGACACCCAATCCTCGTCATCCAGCTCCAGTCCATCAGCAACCCATGCATCACAAAGGGCGGTTAACAACCCCGATCGATCGTTAATTAGCTTCTTGTAGATCAGTGAGATAGTGCTATCCGGCACATACCCGTCTAGCACTCTATCTTCCAATGGGGAACACACCGGGATAGACGCGACCTCCGGGAATACAGAACGTAACGCGTGCCGAACCTGTACATATCGGAAGTACTCCCTATCGTGTAACTGATACTCAGCTTTCAGCACATCAAACGTTTTAAATCCCTCTTTCGTCCAGAGATCACCTACTCTGCTGATGCCGATCATGTCCCACTTCTCAAAGCCCTTCGTCGACCACAAACAACCCAACCGCTCGGAGGCATATAATGGCGTCGCCCGGGTCAACCGATCCCTCCACCCCATCGCCGCGCTTGCCGCATGCCACACCCGTATCGCAACCCGTGTCGGGCTTGTCAAGCGCGCGTCAATCGACCTGGAATAGAGCGCACAATTGTAGTCGCCGCCCAGCAATAGCAGTTTGTCCATCTCAAAGGCCGGGTTAAGGGCCGGCCCATAGAGCCCGTGGTTTATCACCGCCAGCTGGGAGGCCCAATAATAACGTTTGATGTCAGGGAGAGCGACCCCCCCGTCATACCACGGGAGCGTTAGCTTGGCGAGAGCAATCCGCGGCCTCCCATCCCAAAACAATCGGCGCTGGAGAACCTCAACCTCCCGAAAAAAACCAGCAGGCACGACATCCATCGTGTTTTGTAAGGCATATAAAAACCGCGGTAGCGACATCATTTTAAACAGCGCCGCCCGGCCAAGCGGCGAAAGCGGCAACCGCCGCCAACGCGTCACATCCGTCTTCAAACGCTGGAGAGGGGGGAGTAGATTCTGCGTATACCGGGCCACTGGATCCAGAGTGACAAAAATACCCAAATACTTAAAGCCCTGCTGGGCAACCTGAATAGGGCAACCCCGCGGAAGGATGGGGGCCTCCCCAGAGAGGACATATACGCAGGACTTAGCCCAGTTGATGACCAAACCAGAGTTACAGCCGAAGGACCGTAGTACATCCACCAACACAATCAGCGATTCACGGGGGGAGGCAAGGTACAAAAGAATATCGTCCGCATAGAGAGAGACACGATCCTCATATTCCGGAGTCCATCGGAGTCCACGAATCGAAGGGTGCCATCGCAACCATTCCGCCAGGGGCTCTAAGGAGAGTGCAAAGAGGAGAGGGGATAGCGGACAACCCTGACGCGTGCCCCTGCCCAATTCAAAGGGAGCCGACACTCTACCGTTTACCACTACCTGAGCCAACGGTCTACAATACAGCAATTTCACCCAACCAATGAATCCCGGGCCAAACCCAAACTTTTCCAGCGCTGCCCAAATATACGGCCACTCCAGCGTATCAAAAGCCATAGTTGCGTCCAAGGACGCCAAAATGGCCGGCTCACGTATAAAGGGAACTCTCGCGAGCACCCCATGCAAACGCCGCAGATTAAGTGCAGTATTACGATGGGGGATGAAGCCGGACTGATCCTGATGTATCAGATCACAGACCACACTAGCCAATCGAGTAGCCAACACCTTGGCGAGGATTTTGGGTTCCGCATTAAGAAGCGTTATGGGCCTGTAGGACGTGACCTGATCCCGCGGCTTCCCATCTTTATGAATAACCACGATGGTGGCAAGACGTTGGTCCAGCGGGAGGGAACCCGCTGCACGGGCCGCGATAAACATGTCGCGAAGATGAGGCGCTAACGTGTCCGGACGCAGCTTATACAATTCGATGGGGAGGCCATTAGGACCCATGGCCTTGCCGGAGGCAACTGAACGTATGGCCAGGGCGATCTCCTCAGACGTCGGGGGCGCATCCATCAACAATTTATCCTCGTCCGACAGGGACGGCAACACAATGTCTCTGAGCATGACGCGGGAATCCTCCTCCGAGCGGTCGGAGACCGGAGAGTACACCCCGCGGAGATGCTCCGCGAAACAGTCGACAATTTCTACGGGATCAGTAACACACACACCATCCACTCTCTGAACCTGCGGCACCACACGACTCGCTCTCTCCTTTTTGTCCAGCCACGCGATTAGCTTCCCAGCCTTGTCACCCATATCATACAGACGCCCCTGTTGCTCCCTACTCATACTCTTGGCAGCTTCAGTGACCAGAGCCTTGTAATCCGCTTGTTTGAGGCCAAGAACATGCAATTTGTCTCCCGTAACACCACCATCCAATTCACCCTCCAGCTCAGAGATCTCAGACTCAATACGAACCACCTCCTCCCGCTCGCTCCTCTTGGAGTTAGAGATGAGGGATAGGGCCTCTCCTCGGAGTACCGTTTTGAAAGCCTCCCACAGGGAAACAGCAGATGACACCGAGCCCACATTGTCTTTAAAGTAGTGCTCAAGAGATTTAATCAGACCTGCACGAATAGTGGGATTACGCAGGTACCAGGAGTTGATCGGGACCACCCTCCCCTCCGCACCCAGGACAATATCAAAGTGTAACAAAAGGGGGGAGTGATCCGAAATTCCCCGGGCAAGATGCCGCACCTCCCCGATCCTCCCCGCCTGGGCCGATGGCATTAGAACATAATCGAGTCTCGAAAGGCTACCATGGGCCCCCGAGTGAAAAGTGTACTGTGTCTGTGCAGGATGTTTTAGCCGCCAACAATCCACTAAACCCAGGGTGTCCAAAAGGCCAGCTAACCAGGTTTGGGCCCGGGGGAGGTCCCGCGGAGGGTAACGATCCTCGGCTCCGGAAACCACTGCATTAAAATCCCCTCCCACCACGAGTACCCCCTCCGGCAGCCCAAGGAGAAGGCGCCCCAGGTCCGCAAAAGTAGTCGTCTGCAAACCCGGCGGGACATATACAGATACCAACACAATCACTTTGCCCTCCCATCTGCCCACCAGTGCCGTGTAGCGCCCCCTGTCATCATGGAGCACCTCATCAACCTCCAATGGAAGAGAGGTTCTAACCAGTATGCCTACACCCCTTGAGCCAGAAGTGAAGCCCGAATGAGCCAAGAGGCGAAAGCCCCGCCTATTCATAGCACGGAAGGAATTACCAATGAGGTGTGTTTCCTGCAAGAACACGATGTCGGGAGAGATCCGTTTTAAGAACTGCAGGACCACCCCACGCTTTATCCTGTCCCCCAGTCCGTTGACATTCCAAGAAAGAAGTCTCAGTCCCCTACCCCCCATCACAGCTAGCACCAATCAGCCCCCTCCCGGAGGGCACATGGATCATAGGACGACAATACTCCTGCCTTGTGGTACAAACAAACAAAACCCAACCCCAACCCAACATACAAAGTAAAACTCCCCCCTCCCTGCACCCCTGCGTGAGCCCAAACAGCCCCCCCAACTTGCAGTGTGCCTGTCGCCCTTGCATAAACTAGACTACAAAAAAGACCCCCCGGAGGAGGAAAGAGAACCCCCTTTAGACTCACCACTACCTCCAAGCAGGGGGGAAAAAAGGAACATAGTCAAGTAAACCCTGAGCCCAATAAAAAGTTGGCACCCTCAAAGGTTAGTGCCAATGTCAACACACTAGGCCCGGTCCAGTGGGCACTCGCCACTCGCGGCCCTTGTCCCCTCTCGATCATGTGTCCTCGGCAAAGCGTCCAGCCAGTCCCCCACCGTCTCCGGACGGTCAAAGAAATGAGAGCGGCCCTCGAACTCCACCCACAGCTTGGCCGGGAAAAGCATGGCGTACTTTATGTTCATCTGTCGTAGCCGCCGTTTGACGCCCATGAATCCCAGTCTCTGCTTCTGGACCGCCTGTGTAAAATCAGGATAGAAATTCACCTCGGCATTCTCTAGCTTAAGCGGCCCTTGCACTCTAGAAGCCTGCAGGATCGCATCTCTGTCCCGAAAGTTAAAGATACGTGCGATGAGAGGCCGCGGGGGAGCTCCGACCTTCGGCCTGCCACCAGGAACCCTGTGGGCCCTCTCCACCGTGAAGAAGTTGCTCAGTCCCCTAGGCTTCAATCGGTTGGAGATCAAATCCTCCACATAAAGATCCGCAGCTGAATCTTCCAACCCCTCAGGCACTCCGATAATGCGAACATTATTCCTCCGGGCCCTACTCTCGGAGTCCTCCAGTCGCCTATCAGTGAGAGTACTGGCCTGCCGGAGCCGACGCATCTCCGCTTGGAGAGCAGCCACATCAATCGTCAGGCTCGACGCTGTAAGGGCCAAAGAGTCAACCCTCTCATTTGTTTTCGAGGGATCGGCCCTGACGAGGTTGACATCAATCAGGACCGCATCGAGTTTTTGCGACAAGGTGTCGAGCTGTTGGCCCACCGTGGCCTTCACCTCCGCTATGGCGCCCATGATATCCTGCAGGGTCAGGTCCAATGGCAAATCCGGGGCATCCGCGGGCCGCTCCGGAGACTTATGCGACCCGCCAGGAGACCCCCTCGGCAAGGTGTAGCGGTCCATGACGTTAGCCTGGGTAGAGGCCCCGCGTCGGGTCGACTTGGCCTTCAGCCTCTCTCCATCTTGCTTCGTCGCCATCCCACTGCAGTTTGTGTCCCACGAGTCCAGAAGCGGCAGGCGAACAGTCAATACCGAAGACCCCAGCGGTCGCCCCAGAAAGATAGACCGGGTCCCGGCAAAATAGGCAGTGTCCCCAGCAGGCCAACCACCACACCTCGCGGAAGCGCCGAGACCTCGCAAACGATGATGGCGAGTTGGCTCAAAAGCGAAAGTGAAAGTGTGGGGTGCGCGCCCCTCCAGGTCCGTCGTGCCGTTGTTGTTCACTTTGCCACTGGATCGCCCCTCAACTCGAGTCCGGGGTCAGAATTGAAGCGGGCCGCAAACTTCAAGCGATGCCCATCGCGGTTCCCAGGGTCCAATTCGAAAACAGAAAACGGGCACCACCTCAGCTCAGTGTCACCAACAAAGTCCCCTCAACCAAATCAGGAGAAAGACAGGATAGATGTAGGAGGTCGCGGAGGTCCTCGGGAGCCTCGCACCTACGCGGCCATCTTGGTTGCGCGCTAGGCTCCTCCCCCCGAGGTAGGGGGTTTTGAGCATTTTTTTTTATCTGAGGTTAGCTACTGTGACTGTGTGTGTGTAATGTTGAAGAGTAGTTTAACAACTTAATTCCTTTGTATTAATTACATTTCCTGATTCCAACATTGTAGGATAAAACTCTACAGGTAATTAACAAATAAGATCATAGCATTTAAAACATTGCTCATTTATGAGAATGTTAAAATAAACTTAGCTCTAATGATGTCTCAGGCTATCATGTGCCTAGGAAAATTAGGGTCAAATTAATGCTCAATTCATGTAAATGATATTTAGGATATCGTCATTAGTATTTTAACTACATTCAAGAAATTGAAGAATTTACATAGTTGTTTCAACAAAATTATGGCCTTGATTAAGCCTTCTTGGAACTAGATTGGACACCACAGATCTGTTTTAGGTACCATTAGCTGAAGTAAATATTGCATAATGTTTTAGGAGCAGATGGGGATATCACCGTTTTCTTGAGAAATAATACCTTTGTAGGGGATTTGAAGTGTGGGGTTTATCCTACTGTATAACATTATCAAGGGGTGCAGCGTAGATACCAGAGAGTAGATAAGAGTATGGTATCAGTGCTATTGTGCCCAGTGTTTCAGGATGAAGGTATCAAACACGTCCCTCCATGATACACGTCAAAAGAAGAATCTCATGTTTCCACTGAGGTGGGAGATGATTCCACTAACGTGGGAGATAAAGGGATACATTTCACAATTTTAATATAAATAAATATAATTCTTTGCAGCAGTATATATATATATATTACCTACTGGCGGTCGCCAGTAGGTAGTTATAGTTAGGACCGTGTTTCCATAGGAAATCTCAAAATTCTATTTTGAATAACTTTGGCGCCGGTTGACGAATCTTCGCGAAATTTTCAAAACTAATGGGGCGCTCCGCTCAGCTCCTCCCCTGAAAGTTTCGGGGTGATTCGTCAAGCGGGGGCCGAGAAAAAAGGGGGGGTCCCAAAACGCGTTTTCCCCATGCATTTTTCCATAGGGACTTTAGTCGCAGCTACAGCCCGAACGGCTGAACAGAATTATGTGAAATTTGGCAGAGAGGTAGCCATAAGGTCCATGAAGTGCCTTTTGCAGGTTTGGTGTAAATCTGTTCAGTATTTCCTGAGAAATTAGCATTTAAATCAATAGATATATCTGTAAGAGCGCAGCGTGCGCGCACTGAGCAAGTCCTGTGCGCGCACCTTGCCGTGCGCGAGCGCACTTCTGATTGGTTGTTAGATGTCAGTAAACATTCGAATCGGTGGAAATCAGGAAGCGGCGGCCGCCATTTTGTCTCTCGCATAAAGAGGGGGTGATAAACAAAGGGGGAGAACTTGAAAAGGGGGCAGAGTGGGGAGATATTGACCCACTAGGCATTGTAAGGGGGTCACAGTAGGACCTTGTAGGGCAAAAAAAAAGATTTATATTTTGAAAAAAAATATCCCCGAGTGCGCGCACCCAGCACGCACCCGAAAAAATTTTAAAAACAAAAAAATAATTTTTTTTTCGCAATTAAGTAAAAAGATATAAGGTGGCTCTAAAAAGAGCCCTTGTGTTTATTGTGTGTTTTTTGGTACCTACAAGTAAGTACCGATGCAGAGTCTAAAGTTCAAGAGGAAGACTCTGTTGCCTTCATCAGTGAAGTGTACACCATCTCCTCTATAAATGTCTTGCATGTTGTAACGCAAGTTGTTGTGGTATATAGAACCCATACCATAGTCTCTGAGGAAAGCAGAAATAGATTTGTTGACGTGCTTTCTTGCTTTGTCAATCTGTGGACAAAATTGGTTGGACCAGTTCCACTTTTGCCTTTGGCATATGTTAGAATATACAAAGGCAGATTGAGGAAAAAGCGACATCAATTGCACAAAGGTGTCCTTAATAAGCATTTCCAGACCTACCCCAGTTAAAGTGCCTAGGTCATTTCCACCACAGTGCACAATAATAAGGTTAGGCTGTGGGAGATGTAGAAAGGTTTTCACCAAAGGCATTAATTGGTGCCACTTTAATCCTCTCTGACCAATCCATTTAATGTCTACATTTGGCAAAGCAAGGTCTCTCACCATACCTCTTTTTTCTGCAAATGTTTCACTCCAGAAGACATAGCTGTAACCTACAATCCACACTGTGAACATCTTCCAAGGAGATCTGGATGCACTCAGGAGGTGTCTTTCAGTAGAAAGGCAATATGAAATGAAAGACAGTTGTAAAATGGAGGCACACATACTTTTTTTTATAAAAAGAACTCATTGGCAGATTCAAACCATTTTATAGTTAAAACTAGGCTGTATGTTTAAATTTTTAAAAGCATGTTTTGTATTGGTTCAGAAAAATGTGTTACCGCATAACATTACTATGGATTTGCTGTTAGGTTTGAAAAGTCAAGCACTCTTGCTCTTTGGATATGAAACATTGTATGCTGAACTTCTGACCTCTCTCCTCACAGCAGTGTTCCATGAGCTGTTGCTATGGTAGCAGGCATGAGACAAGAAGGGGGAAGGGTACATTTGGAAAGGGGTTCAAGTTTTCAACCAATAGAAATGTGTGATTTCATTTGAAAAAAAGGGGGAAGCACTGAGATTTGAAATTAACATGTATATGTGTGAAAAAAGAGAGGGAAACATTGCCATTTACTGGTTTTGCAGAGAGGAGAAAGGTGTGGAGCTCTGATATTCTGACTCTGATAGTCTGCTGTTTTGAGTGGCACATTTCTTAAACAACTAACTAATTTTAAAGGTGAGTTATGAGTTTGAGAGGGAAAGTATGTGGTGATTTTTGAGATAAATATTAGAATTGTGAATCTTCTACAAAAGTTATGTTTTACATTTTGAGGTTTGGGAGATATTTAACTGTCTTGAACTTGTAAGATATTAAGGACTATGTTTTCACCATAAGTTAATGTGTACTGGTAACAATGAGGAATACTGTTTTGTGCCTACCATCAAACCATGAGTCTGTGTGCAGAGAAGAATTGTTGACAGAGATTTAATTTGTGTTGCTGTTGAAAAGTAAGACTTGCAGTTGAAAGAAAAGGACAGGTTGTTTTTAATTGTGATGGTTAGGATTTAGCAGAAATCACTTTGAAATAAAAGAGAGGAAAATGGCAGCACATTTGAAATTAGCATTAGTTCTGTAAGAATTGGTGACCCAGGAAAGGGGCAGCCTGTGTTTTGTGCCTACCAACACAGTATGAGTCTGTGTGCATATAGGAATTGTTGTCTGAGATTTAATTTGTGAAGTTGTTGTTCTGTAAGGATTGCAGACCCAGGAAAGGGGCAGCCTGTGTTATGTGTCTAAAATAATGGCATGAGTCTGTTTGCGCACAGGAATTGTGGGCAGAGATTTAATTTGTGAAGTTGTTGTTCAGTAAGAATTGCAGTCCCAGGAAAGGGGCAGCCTGTTGTGTTTACAGAAATTATCCCTCGGCACACATGCATTGTTACATACATCCCTGCAGTCTTCATGCAGTTTTGGAAGTCTCTTTGCTCATCTGTCTTGCACCAGACAATACACAGTGTCTAGAAACACACTCTTGGCACACACGCAGCAGCTTCTCCAACACTCTCATGTGTAGTACTCAGCTCTGTGTGCTGTTTCAGATAGCACTGTGTAATGCAAACACATTCAACGTCACCAAGGCCTCATTTAAATTGATCTAGTCTAATCACTCACCCTGTTACACATGGTCATGGTCTTAAGGAGCTGTTAGGACATGTGCTGTTTTCTGCTTCTGTAAATGATAAGGGAAATGTGTCAGGCTGTAACAGTAATTTGGTACTATTCAGGAACACTGTTTTGTTCCAAAAAACATAGCATGAGTCTGTGTGTATACAGGAATTGTGGGCAGAGATTTAATTTGTGAAGTTGTTGTTCTGAAAGAAATGCAGTCCTAGGAAAAGGGGCAGCCTGTGTTATGTGCCTAAAATGATGATATGACTCTGTGTGCACACAGGAATTGTGGGCAGAGATTTAATTTATGAAGTTGTTGTTCAGTAAGAATTGCAGTCCCAGGAAAGGGGCAGCCTGTGTTATGTGCCTAAAATGATGGCATGACTCTGTGTGCGCACAGGAATTGTGGGCAGAGATTTAATTTGTGAAGTTGTTGTTCAGTAAGAAATGCAGTCCCAGGAAAGGGGCAGCCTGTGTTATGTGTCTAAAATGATGGCATGAGTCTGTGTGCGCACAGGAATTGTGGGCAGAGATTTAATTTGTGAAGATGTTGTTCAGTAAGAATTGCAGTTCCAGGAAAGGGGCAGCCTGTTGTGTTTCCACAAATTATCCATTAGCACACATGCATTGTTACATACATCCCTGCAGTCTTCATGCAGTTTTGGAAGTCTCTTTGCTCATCTGTCTTGCACCAGACAATACACAGTGTCTAGAAACACACTCTTGGCACACACGCAGCAGCTTCTCCAACACTCATGTGTAGTACTAAGCTCTGTGTGCTGTTTCAGATAGCACTGTGTAATGCAAACACATTCAACGTCTCCAAGGCCTCATTTAAATTGATCTAGTCTAATCACTCACCCTGTAACACATGGTCATGGTCTTAAGGAGCTGTTAGGACATGTGCTGTTTTCTGCTTCTGTAAATGATAAGGGAAATGTATCAGGCTGTAACAGTAATTTGGTACTATTCAGGAACACTGTTTTGTTCCAAAAAACATAGCATGAGTCTGTGTGTATACAGGAATTGTGGGCAGAGATTTAATTTATGAGGTTGTTGTTCTGAAAGAAATGCAGTCCTAGGGAAAGGGGCAGCCTGTGTTATGTGCCTAAAATGATGATATGACTCTGTGTGCACACAGGAATTGTGGGCAGAGATTTAATTTATGAAGTTGTTGTTCAGTAAGAATTGCAGTCCCAGGAAAGGGGCAGCCTGTGTTATGTGCCTAAAATGATGGCATGAGTCTGCTTGCGCACAGGAATTGTGGGCAGAGATTTAATTTGTGAAGTTGTTGTTCAGTAAGAATTGCAGTCCCAGGAAAGGGGCAGCCTGTTGTGTTTACAGAAATTATACCTTAGCACACATGCATTGTTACATACATCCCTGCAGTCTTCATGCAGTTTTGGAAGTCTCTTTGCTCATCTGTCTTGCACCAGACAATACACAGTGTCTAGAAACACACTCTTGGCACACACGCAGCAGCTTCTCCAACACTCTCATGTGTAGTACTCAGCTCTGTGTGCTGTTTCAGATAGCACTGTGTAATGCAAACACATTCAACGTCACCAAGGCCTCATTTAAATTGATCTAGTCTAATCACTCACCCTGTTACACATGGTCATGGTCTTAAGGAGCTGTTAGGACATGTGCTGTTTTCTGCTTCTGTAAATGATAAGGGAAATGTGTCAGGCTGTAACAGTAATTTGGTACTATTCAGGAACACTGTTTTGTTCCAAAAAACATAGCATGAGTCTGTGTGTATACAGGAATTGTGGGCAGAGATTTAATTTGTGAAGTTGTTGTTCTGAAAGAAATGCAGTCCTAGGAAAAGGGGCAGCCTGTGTTATGTGCCTAAAATGATGATATGACTCTGTGTGCACACAGGAATTGTGGGCAGAGATTTAATTTATGAAGTTGTTGTTCAGTAAGAATTGCAGTCCCAGGAAAGGGGCAGCCTGTGTTATGTGCCTAAAATGATGGCATGAATCTGTGTGCGCACAGGAATTGTGGGCAGAGATTTAATTTGTGAAGTTGTTGTTCTGAAAGAATTGCAGTCCCAGGAAAGGGGCAGCCTGTTGTGTTTACACAAATTATCCCTTAGCACACATGCACTGTTACATACATCCCTGCAGTCTTCATGCAGTTCTGGAAATCTCCTTGCTCATCTCTCTTGCAGCTGACAATACATAGTCTGCAGAAACACACTCTTGGCACACACGCAGCAGCTTCTCCAACACTCCTATGCGTACTACTCAGGACTGTGTGTAATGCAAACACATTCAACGTCACCAAGGCCTCATTTTCTTTGCTCTACTCTAAACACTCACCCAGGTTGCAGATGCTTATGGTATGAAGTAGCTGTTAGGAAATGTGCTCTTTTCTGCCTCTGTGATCTACAAGGAAAATGTGTAAGGCTGTAACAGCAATTATCACTTGATCTACCAGAGTAGTAAATGTGCTTTGAATTTGCAAATCAAATTCTGTTTTCTGCTTAGAAGCACACCATGAGGCTGTGTGCGCACAGGAATTGTGGCCACAGATATAATTTGTGTTGCAGTTGTTCTGTAAAACATGCACTTGCAGGAAAGGGGCAGCTTGTTTTTTTTCAACTGTGGTGGTTAGCACTGTGCACAAATTAGTAAATCACAAATGAGAGACAAATGGAAAAACATTTGAAATTAATGAAAAGTAAAAAAAAATATTTTAATGAATTATAATTACAAAAAGGATTTTTTTTTAAGTTCCTTGCAGGTATTGCTGAGCAACAGTGAAAAAAAAAATGCCTTTAAGGACAAGAAAGAGGAAAGAAAAGCAACAACAAGTATATCTGGACAAAACTGGGAAAAAAAAAATAGGAGGAGAAGCTGGTGATGGCAAAAAGAAAAAGTCTACTGGTAAGCAGAGCAGAGATTTCTTAAAAAAGATTTTCAAAAAACAAAAAAAAGGCAAAAATAACTGTAAAACAAACAGTGTTTTATGTACAAAGCAACAACACAGTCAACAGCAAAAAAAAAGCTAATGTACAATCAGAAGTATGTCAAAGTGATTTAACACGAAAATTAGATTTTAAAAACATTCGTCGAAAAATGTTTCAGAGAAGAGTGATGTTAAATTTGCTAAAAGATGTGAAAAAATATAAGAAAAAAACAAAATTTATAAAGAAAAAAAAAATTATAGAAAATATTGTAAGTAAGGCTTTGGAAATAAAAAGAAAACTTTTTATTCTAATTTTGAATAGGATGCGTAGATTAGATAAATTAGTGAATGCAATGAAGTCACAAAGCAAAAGGAAAAGAGAAGTGAAAAAAAGTAACTTTTGTAAAGTGTTCTTGGGAGAATGGAAACACAGTTCAAGTACTGAACCATTTTTTAATGAAGAGAGTTATCTTCAAAGTAATAGTTTGTTGCATGCAGTTGACACCAATGGTAGAGCATATGAAGTTAAGGATGGTTGTGTGATGGAAAAAGAGAAAATGGTCCCAAGAAATGAGGAAGAAGTAATGGCTGCTGAGGCTATGGGGAGACGTCCAAAAGCCCCAGTGTACACTTGGAACTGTAGTAGTATTTGTACTGTGCGTCAGGAATCTATTGATAATTACGTGACTTTCTAAGAGAATATAGTAAAAAGAGTGTAAAACAGAAGATGAAGGTGCTTCAAACACTAGATCCATGCAGAGTGAGAGAAAATACTGGTTTGCAGGGACATTCTCTGGCTTGTCTATCTAGAAAACTGTGTAAAAGTGTTTTTCATCATTTTAGAATGCTGGCTGTTCATCATACTGAAATGAGAAAGTTTGTGAGAACATTGTATTTTGCTAAAAGTCCAGCAGTAAAGTTGAATGAGTTGAATAATGCTCTGTTCCGTGGATCTGTATCAGATGTAGTGAAGGTTACTGATGAGATTCAGTTTTGTTACTTTGGTCCAGAACAAGAAAGTGCAGAAAAGGACACAGTAAATGAGGAAAATGAGGAACAGAATGTAGAACTCATTATTACTAAAAATTTTGAGGATGAAATGACAAAATTTACTATCACCTCTAATGAAATACCAAATATTACTTGTATTTGTTGCCGCAGAAGTCATTATAAAATTCAAACAAGGAATGTTGATCTGTATAAAAAAAGTGAAAATGAAGATAATTATAAGTGGAAGGATTTTGCAACATATATATTTCTTGAAAATTGTTTTGAATTGGGTGAAGATCAGCGTATTTGTAAATACTGTTATAACAAGTTAGAAGAAAATAGAATGCCGACCAGAGCTGTACATAATAATTTAGAATTGGATGCTATTCCTGCCGAACTTTCTGAATTAAATACATATGAGTCTATACTCATTCAATGTGTTCATCCGTTCCAGACCATAGTACGTATGGAGCCCAAAACTGGTAAATTACCTCCTTCTGATTTACTGAGAGGTTTAAAAGGAAGAGTGGTGTATTTGCCCTTGGATTTGAACAAAAATATGGAAACTATTGATGCAGATACTTTGGAAAGTGAACCATTAGTAATTCTGGTTAATGGTGTACCTACAAAGAATAAGAAGATTTGGCAGGAGCTGGTAGATGTACGGAAAGTACAAAGAGCAAATTTATATTTGAAAAGGAATAATAAATGGTATGAATCAATTTATATAGATGAAGAAGAAGAAGATTTACAAGAAGACACAGGAACACCAACTGGTCAAATTGAAAAAGTGGACAAGTCAAAGGAAGAAGAAATTTATGAACATTTTAGCATACATCCTCTTCATTCAAAAGAAGTTATGGGAGACACTATTGATCTGTTTCAGATGAAGAAAGCAAAAGGAACTCCTGTGAGTGTATGGGAGAAGAGCTTGGAAGCTCCATGTTTTCCTCAGCTGTTTCCTACAGGAAAAGGTGGACGATACAATGAACGCCCAGAACAGATTCCAGCTTCTGAGTATCGGACTACAAGACTATATGCTGAAGATTCAAGATTTCGTCAAAGTATTCCTTATTTGTTTCATCTTTTATTTGAAAGCGATTTGTCTGCATTATCTTAAGCAGTAAATCACATTTTAAAAAGTGGAGTATATCTACAAAATGTGTCTGCTAAGGATTTTATGGAGAAAGTGCAGCACCGAGATGATCATTTGGAAACACAACTGATCAATCTGATGGCTTGTCAGCGTGGGACAAATTAATATTGGTACCGACACCATGGTGAATTAAAATGCATGTTACGGAATTTAGGAACTCCTACATGGTTTCTGGATTTTCTACGAGAGGCAAATTCAAACATTAAAAACATTGAATACAAGACAGCTGGAGAACTGTGCTCATTGGATCCGGTTAATGTTTGCAGATATTTCAATCATAGATTTGAGGCTATGATGTCCTTCATCTGCAATAAAAAAAATCCACCTCTTGGAGAAGTAGTGGATTTCTTTTGGAGAAAAGAGTACCAGGCAAGAGGTGCTCCTCATATTCATATGCTGTTGTGGATCAAGGATGCCCCAAAGTTTGGAACAGATGCTGATGAAGCAGTGTTATCTTTCATTGAAGAATATGCAACATGTGCTATACCTAAAAGCACAGAAGAGAAAAAGTTAAAAGAGCAAGTTTTACGTTTCCAAAGTCATCGGTGTGGAAAATGCTGTCGACGGAAGTACAAGACCAAAGATAAATTCTACACAAAGTGTCGATTTGGATTTCCTAGACCCGTTCTTTCAAAAGGAAGAGTCAACAGTTTTATGTCAGCTGTGCGACATACTATAACCAGAAAATCTCCCAAAAATACATACAACCTAAGAAGAAAAGAAGAGTCAAAATTTATAAATGACTTCAACCCAGTCATTTTATCCATGTGGAATGCTAACATGGATATTCAGTATGTGGCAGACAATTCTATTGCTGTTGCTCGGTATGTCACATCTTACATCACTAAATCTGAGAAAACAGAATTGAAGGAAATGTGGGAAGAGATTTCTCACGAGAAGACTGTCAGTAAGAAGCTGTACAGTTTCAGTTTAAAGATGTTATCGCATCGAGAAATTGGATCCTACGAATGCTCAGATAGGTTATCATCTGCAAGTCTTTACTCAAAATCCAGAAGAAGAATTTGGGTAAGCTTAGGCCTTGCAGGAATGAGAAATCGGGTACTGAAATCTGTTGGAGAAATTGAATATTTGGCTGAGAACGACCCAGAAAGTACAGATATTTTGAAAACAAACATGTTGGACACATATTACCCAAAAAGAAGTCATCATCTTGAGAACATGTGTCTCTATGAAGTGCTGCAGAACTACATTTATTCACGGAAAGCCACAGAAGACATCAACAATGGAAAATATAAAGTCATTGGTGAGGATGGATGTTTGGTGAAGCAAACAAAAGGAAGTTTGATAAATCACAGGAAGCTGAGTTGCGACACTACTGACAAAAAGGAATTTTACTACTTGGCTCTTTTACAGCTCTTTAAACCATGGCGTTCAGAGGACGAACTACTGGGAGAATTTCAAAGCTATGAAGATTCTTTTAATGCTAGCAAAGACAGCATAGAATGCAGTACTTTCACAACTTATGTCCAAATGTTAAATGAAGAAAATGAACAGGAAGCAAAAATTGCAGCTGAAGTAGCTAGAGACAGTTCTCAAGACAAACAAAGTTCAGGAACACTTAGTCAAGATCCCCTAGGACAACCAATCATAGAAAATGAAGCTGCAGTAGCCATGACTGAAGTAGAAACGGCTATGAATCAAGCACAGGAAGATTCAATCGACTTACTAAATCTGGAACAACAACTGAATGAAGAACAAAAAGAAATTTATGAAGAAGTCACCAAAAAAATTGATCATGGATTACTACATGAAAAGAAAGAGTGCTCATGCACATCATTTGAACCAATCAGGATATATGTGAGTGGACAAGCTGGAACTGGTAAAAGTTTCTTAATAAAAGTCATCAGAAGCTACCTACAGCAAAAAACAGCTTCAAATTTGTCTTGTGTGGTAACTGCTCCAACTGGGTTAGCAGCCTATAACATAAAAGGAATTACCTTACATCGCTTGCTAATGTTACCAGTGGAGCATGAGAACAAAATAGAATACCACAAGCTAACTGGAGAAGCATGCTTAGAAGTTTCAAGAGTGTTGAAGAAGATGCAAGTTCTCATTATTGATGAGGTGAGCATGGTTTCAAATTTAATGCTTGCCTTTGTGCATTTAAGAATGCAACAAATTCTTAAGAGAGACTATGACGTGTTATTTGGAGGTAAACACGTCATAGTTTTTGGGGATCTTCTGCAGCTCACTCCAGTAAAAGGACAACCCGTGTTTAATACTGTGACACATGAAGACACGAAGAAGTCATTAGGACGCATTGGTAATGCGAATATTTGGTCGTTCTTTGAGTACAAA
Source organism: Triturus cristatus (assembly GCF_964204655.1). Classification (NCBI taxonomy): domain Eukaryota; kingdom Metazoa; phylum Chordata; class Amphibia; order Caudata; family Salamandridae; genus Triturus; species Triturus cristatus. The sequence continues at coordinate 696,964,109 of NC_140591.1, forward strand.
GAACTCACTACCAATATGAGACAAGCAAACGACGAAGATTATGCAAGTATTCTGAAAGATATCAGAATTGGACTACTCACAGAAGTTGGCAAAAAAGCATTACAGAGTCGGTTGCTACATAATTTATTTCCAAATGAAGAAATAGTTACAGAGAAAATATACCAGAACATTGCAGAAAAAAATACTGTAATCTGCTTAATGCCAACACTACGTGAGTGCTCAATATTCAATGAGGAACTTTTGAAATTGGAAAAGGAAGAGATTAAGAAGATGGAAGCAGAGGACAAAATTCAGCATGAAAGAATTACTTTTACATTAACAGGCAAACTGAAAAATAAATTGGATTCACTAGAGAAGAACATTTCCAAAACAGCTGGATTAGAAAAAAATCTATATGTTTGCATGAATTGTAGAGTGATTTTAAGGAGAAATTTGGATGTAGAAAAAGGTTTAGTGAATGGAGCTATGGAAAGAGTTGTGGGTTTTATTAATTATCAGAAAAAAGATGGAATTGAACGTTTAAAAATAAAATTTGATCAGATAGAAGAAGTTAAAGACATTTGTCGTTGTTCAGTTCGTTTCATGCTTGTAAAAGACTTATATGTGCGTAGAAAGCAGTTTCCATTTTCTCTAGCATATGCTGTAACTATTCACAAGTCTCAAGGATTGACTGTAGATAGTGCTTTTGTAAACATTGGTTCTACTGTGTTCAAAGAAGGTATGGCATATGTTGCTCTGTCACGAGTAAAAACATTATCTGGTTTATTTATGATAGACTTTGATGACTCAAAAGTTAGTGCTGATACAAACTGTGTAAAGGAGTATAATAGATTAAGAAGAACCTATGCTCCTCATTTAGGTCAGTATCCTGTGATTGAAAAACATGTTGTTTCTCGGAAAAGGAGATTTGAAAATATCTGTAATGTGGATGAACAGAACAAAAAAAAAGGACAGTGATGTGATAGCAAGGAAAAAGAAAAAGGACAGTGTTGAAGACGTTGTTGGTTGCCATTTTGAAAATAGCTCTGGTGTCAACTGCTATGCAAATGTAGTGCTGAATGTTGTATTTTATCTTGAAAAGTTGCTAGAACAGATAATAGTAAATCATGGAAAAAGATTGTGTTCTCTGCTGAGTCTCCTTTATGAGAAGCTGAGTAATGATAAAACTGAAATAGAAAGTGCTACTGATGTTAGAAATCTTTTAGATGTATGTTGTGGTTCTACACAGTTTAAAGAAAATGTCCAGCAAGATGCACAGGAATTCTTAATATATATTTTGAGTGTACTTGAAGATGAAGGAGTAGAAGTAGAAAACTTATTTGGTGTCTCTTACAAATGGGAACATTGCTGTGAAAACTGTATGAACACATGTAGTACTAATGTTGATTCAGAAAGGTTCATATTTTTACCATTACCAGAGAGTAAATCAGTGACTTTTAGTAAATTAGTTAAAGATGCCAATCATAACATGGAATGTTCTGAATGCAAATCTGACATGTTTTCCACGTTATTTTTACAGAAATATAGTCAGTATGTAATTTTAATGATGCAACGTTGTAGAGCTGATGGTTCAAAATTGGAAACTTTAATAAAGAAGTTTACAGGACAACAATTATCAATTTCTGGAAAAACTTTTGTTACAGTTGCAATAATTTTTCATGAAGGACCTACTGTAACTTCTGGACATTACACAGTTTATCTTAAATGTGAAAAAGGCTGGACACTGTGTAATGATTCCCAATTGATTTTCAAGCAACGTTTGCCTTATGATTTACCCAATTCTTATTTAATTTTTCTGAAACCTAAATTTTGAAAACTAAAAATTGCATCTGAAAAAAAGCATTTTTGTAATTTTAAAGGATTATAATTGAAGATATCACTTAAAAAGGATTTTGAAATTACTATTTGGCCTAAAGGAAAAGTAATAAAAACAATTGTGGACTCCTTTGACAGAAATTATTTTGGCATGTGTGCTTTTGCGACAAGGTTTAAAGACGGTTTATCTAGAAAATTTTTATTCATCTAGAAAAGTACTTGTAATATATATGTAATATTTCTAACAAGGTATATTTTAGTGAGGAAAGTTTTAGGGCTTTTTTTAAACAATCTTTCAGATTGTTTTTTTTTTGCCTGCTGTTAAATGATGAATACAATTGTTTTTACTATTTTAAGTGAAAAATACAAAATTCTGAAAACAGCAAAAAAAGGGCAAAAAATTGCTTTGTAAAATATGTAAAAACATGTAATGCTTTTTGTAATGTATGATTGAATATTAATACTTTTTTTCTTTTTTTGCAGAACTGGAAAGAAAAAAAAAAAATTCTGTTCCTTTGCAAAATACTTAAAAAAAAAATTTTTTCAATTTTTTTTATTTTTTTAAAAAAATAAGTAAAAAATATTACTATTTCTCAATCCTCCCTTTTCATGCTTCCATTTCTTCACCTCTTTTCGTACATTAAATTTTTTTTTTTTTTAAATTGTTTTTTTCAAAAAAAACCTTGGGTGCGCGCAGGGTGCGTGCACCCCCCCCCAAAAAAAGAAATAAATAAATCCCCCCAAAAAATTTTTGGGGTTTAGTTTTTAAGTGGCTCTTAAAAGAGCCCTTGAGTTAATGGAGGGAAACAGGAAGAGAAAAACGAAAAAAAAGAAAAAACATCTATGGCCTACTGCACTGATGCGCATCAAATTTTCTCTGAATGAGATCAAGACTGGTCTCACACACAGAAATAAGTTGACCGCAATCAGTGCAGCGTGTGGACAACCTCGCAAAACAAGGTGGTCCAAAACGAGGTGTGGAAGAAGGCAAAGGCACCACTGCAGAAGAAGTGCTCGGCTGAGCTGCCGAAGATGTGCTCGGCTGAGCTGCTGCAGATGTCGTCGATTGAGCAGGTGGAGGGTTTGCTCCAGAAGCTCGACGAAAAGTCACTGGATGCATTTTGTCAACATGCCTCAACATAGTGTGAATGCTAAAAGAATACTTCTTGTTAGGATTTCCACGTGACAAGACTTTTTGACAAAGTACACATGTAACTTTAGGTGCATTTACCTTTTTTTGTCCCTCTGGAAAAGTGAAAAACTGCCATATAAAGCTGTCTTTCTGCTTCCTGCTCCTCTGCCTCTCAAGAGTGTCCTGGTCACTGTCTGAAGATGGTTGCTGTTCAGCCATTGTATCTCAACAACAGAATAGCTCCTTCTCCAAAGGAATCAGAACTAATAATGAGGGGAATAGGTGTGGTTTGGGAAGAATCTGGAACTGAAAGTACTTCAAACCAATCAAAAGTGATGATTCTTGATCACATGACTTGCCATGAGGGGATTGGGTGTGGTGTTGAAACAATCAGAAACTGAAAGTAATGATAACCAATAAGAAGTGTTGTTTTATTAAGCATATAACCCGAGGTGCGCGCACTGCGCAAGCTCCGAGCGCGCACCTCGTGATTACGCATGCGCGAACGCGTAGGAGCGCATGTGCATACGTCATATGCGCGTACGTAGCGCGCATACGTTGAACACGCGTATACGCGAACGTTGTTGCGCGTAATTTAAGAGTATGCGGAAGTAAACCGCGTGGAGCGCGTAGGACGAACGCACGCATGCGTACGTACGTACGCATACGTACTGGGTGTGCGCTCCCAGCGCGCACTATGACGTATATATGCGTACGTAAATAACGTACGACGGTATTCATAAAAAACTTACGAAATTGTACTAGGAGCGCGCTCAGAGCGCGCACTCCAAGAATTTATATATAAAAAAAAAAGTGGAGAAAAATTATTTGCAAAAATTTAAAAAACTGTTCAACTTTATCCTAATTTAAATTTTTAAAAAAAAGCAAAAACAAATAAAAAGATACAGATAATATATAAATGAATACATAGGAATTTTATTTTTAATATAAACATTTTTTTTTAAATTAACGTTATAGTTAGGAATTAGCATTTAAAAAACCTTGCAAATTCAATGAAAAAACCATACGTTTCACACATGTTATAGTTAGCTGGACATTTCTCTCATACAAAACCAATGAAATTCCCCCGTTATAGTTAGTTCAGCTAACTATAACTCGCGCCCCCGCAATGCACTGCTGATGACGTCACATATTGCATCACTCATGACATGGTCAGTGACATCACTCATGACATCACTGATGACATCTCAAATGACATCACTGATGACATCACTGATGACATCATCCAGTGAATGTGTGTTTTTCTGAAAATTAAATATGTTTTATATATGTATATCTCAAGGTCGATGGAAGAATAAATGGGTATATAAGTGTCTAAATGGATGATTTGTTTTTGAAAAATTGATTGTGTAACTGACTGATTAAGTGTATCATAGTGAATACATGGCTTAGTGAGTAATGTTTAAATATGTAAATATCTGTATCAGTCTCTCACTTTGTGTATAAGTGGCTGCATGGGTTGGTGAGTAGCTACATGGGTGTCTATATAGGTTATTAGTTGGTTTTTTGAGTATCAGTCTGAGTGTCTGCATGGTTCGGTGGGGGGTATTACGTAGTGCATAGGTGCATGAATGAGTGACTCACTGTTTTTATGTGTTGAAGACAGCATGTCTGCAGGACTGTATGGGTGGATGAGTGTGTGTATGGGTGTGTTAGTGAGTGAATGACTGTCTCAATAGTGTCTCTATGAGTAACTACATATGTTTTAAACTAGTATATGTGACTATTGGTGTATATAAGTGAGTATATGTGAGAGTGAGAGATTGAAAGAGTTCCTGTATGAATAAGTATGTGTTTCTATAAGTGTTTGTTTAAAAGACTAAGTATGTGTAAGTTCCCGTAGAAGTAAGTGTAGTGGTGTGTGTATAACTGTATATGCAAGTAAATGTATGTTTGATTCTTTATTTTCATGAGTGACTATGTGTGTCAGTAACTCTATGGATGAGTGGCGTTGTGTAACAGGATGTATAGGTGTATGAGTACATATGATGAGTGAGTACATGTATGAGTGACTGTACAGGACTGTTGGTGAATGAGTGGATGTGTATGTGGATCTTAGAATTACTGAAGAGGTTGTTGTAATTGGTATTGGTATGTCCATTGTTTTGAAAATTTTAGTCTCTATTTTTGAATGTGTGTATCAAAGGTTATATTAGGGTGAGAGGAGGTCTGCCACTCTATCACAAGGTTGATGCCATCAGTGATGTCATCAGTGATGTCATTTGAGATGTCATCAGTGATGTCATGAGTGATGTCACTGACCATGTCATGAGTGATGTAATATGTGACGTCATCAGCAGTGCATTGCGGGGGCGCGAGTTATAGTTAGCTGAACTAACTATAACGGGGGAATTTCATTGGTTTTGTATGAGAGAAATGTCCAGCTAACTATAACATGTGTGAAACCTAGGTTTTTTCATTGAATTTGCAAGGTTTTTAAATGCTAATTCCTAACTATAACGTGTGTGAAACCTTTGGTTTTTTCAGTGAATATATATATATATATATATATATATTTATTTTTTTCAATAAATGGAATATATTCACATATACCTAAGGATAGGTTCGAACAGGGCACTTACTGCTTGCAGCTTCAGTAAGCATTCTCTGTTGTACTCACCCCCTGTAGAGCACGTGTGGATGTGTTGAGAGATGATGAATGATGCTGTTAGATTGCAGTTTGTTACAAATAAAAAGGAAACGGATGGATGTACACATAACTAACGATAAGGTTATAGAACTAGGGAACAGAGAGGTTTCGAAAAAGGCCCTCACCATAAAGTGATATTTAAAAAAATTAATTAAAATAAAATAAAAGAGAGGGTGGTGAAAACATGCTGTCCCCATAAAGTGATTACCTTATGAACTTGTGGTTCCCTTACAGCCTGTTGTGCCTGACACCACTACTATATTATTATTTATACCTGTAGAGGCAGAGTATTTTTCTCTCCTCAGTGGGTTTTAGCATTAAAGTCCATCTACAGAGTGAAAGCCTCTTTGCCGTCATGCTGGGATACCCAGTACACTTCGTTCACTGTGAGTCCCAATATCAATGCGCAGGCAGTAAAGAGAGACTTGGACCACTTATGCCTGGAAGGTGGTAGCATCGTCTTGCAGTAGGCTGATGACCTCCTTGTGACATCTCCATCACTTGAGGCCTGTGAAAAAGACAATGTAGCTCTGCTGAACTACCCCAGGAGAGAAGACACAAAGCCTCATTGTCAAAATGCCAGTGCTGCAAAAAAAAAAAAAGGTGACTTACCTGGGTTTTGTGATATTCCAAGGTACACGCCGCATGCCACCTGACAGAATAGAATTGTTTCAGGGCATTCAGCTCCTGCCCACCAAGAAAGGAATAATGTCTTTCCTGGGGATAATGAACTGCTGCCACCAATGGGTCCATGAATGCAGATGCTATGACTACTGAACTTGCAAACTGTTTCAAGAAATTGAAAGAGACATTGTGTACTGCGCCAGCATGGGGACTGCCTGACTACAAACTGCCTTTCCATCTCTGTTTCAGAGCAAACTAACATTGCAAATGAAGTGGTGTTGCACAGGGTGTGCTGACACAGCGGGGAAAGAAAGGCCTGTGGGACACAACTATGTGACTTTGCTTTCTGCAGTGATTGGGGGTCAGCAGCTGTGATGGTGGAGAGGATGGCTCTCCTTGTGTTGGACTATACATGTATTGTCTAGGTGCCACATTTGGTGCAGATGCATTTGGTACGGTTGTTGTCTGGATCGACACAACATTTTCCGCTGGCAGGCACACAGGTTATAATGGCACCATGTTGTCTAATTGTAATGCCATAATAAGATGCCCACCTGTTAATTTGGCAAAAGTATTACCTGCAATAGGTTATTCTGATGAGATCCATTCTCTTAGAGACAAATGAGACCCCTAAGTAAGTTGGTGTTGAGATTGTAGAAAACGGCACCACGCCAAGGTTAGACACTATTAGTAAAGACAGACTATGAGTGGTACAGTGATGGTTTCTTCAGCAGACTGATGGACACTAATTACAGAGCAGGGTATGCCATAGCAAAAGCAGACAACAAAATTGAAAGTGCAGCTCTGCCACTTGAAACATCTACCCAGTAAAATAAGCTCTATTCTGTAACAAAAGCATGAATATTAGTCAAGGGTAAAACTGTTAACATTTACACTGACTCACATTATACTTTGCAGTTCTTATTTGTGGCCAGCTGTGGAAGTATTACGGATTCATAACAGAAGCAGGGCGCCTTATTAAAAATGGTCCTTTAGTAAGGATCTTGTTAAAAGCAATACTATTATACACCAGGATAGCGGTAATAAAATGTGAAGCCTACACAGGAGCTAATACTAAGTTAGACAAAGGTGATGCCATCGCTGACAGCATTAAATGAAAGCATGTTACAGCCAGTGCAGATGGGAATAATGAATAAAACATTCCAAAAAAATGCAGCTCATTGAGAGACAATTGTTGCAAGCTAATGTAAAGGAAGCACAATGGTCTGCAACACCAGATGAACATGGAGGGTGGATTGATGTTGGATGTGAGCCAACTAATGAAGAGAGTGTGGGCCTATCAGGATGAGATGTCTGTGTCCCCACGCAGTATGTACCTTTCCCTTACAAGACTGGAGCAGGGACCATCTGATATTGCACAAGGGAGGATGAATGCGCCAATGCATGTTGCTTCCCAGTGAAAGGATTTAAATATTTACTGGTATGGGTGGATACGTTTTCAAAATGAATGGAGGTCTGTCCAACAGGGAAGAATGATGCAGCAACTGGGGTGCAGTGCTTCAGGAAAGCCAGCTCTCCAAGGTTAGGACCCACCAGGGCATAAATAGCGATAGAAGGGGATCACTTAGTGACTATATTTATGCTAAAGAGGTTGTTTTTGGGAATAAAGTATAACATGCATGCCCCATACCACCCTCCGACTTGAGGCCAGGAGGAGTAAATGAACTCCAAAATAAAAATAAACAAAAAACAGATTATTAGTAAAGGCAACTGATGGAACAGGCCTGAAATGGCCTGATGCTCTGACTTTAGTGCTGCCTGCAATGTGGCAAAGACTTCTAAAGCAATTATGGAGACATGGTCATGGTGAGAAAAATAAAAGCTGTTTCTTTCAGTTCTAGGTGGACTGGACCACAGATGGTGAACCAACGCCATGAATGGATTGAGGAGACAAAATGCAGGGCAGCACCCCAACGCCCGAGAGCACGGTACAAGAAATTGATGACCATCTGTCACCAGAGGACCTGAGCAACACAGCAGTCAAGAAGAGGACAGACCAGACCATTTCTACTATCCATGGGGGCCCATCATGAAGTGTCAGAGGGACACTACATCTACTGATGCTGTTGAGTGAAGTACACAACGCAATCTCGAAGAAAGGTGATGGTCTGCACCTGCAGAAAAATAGACTGAAGAGGACAACGCAGGGCAGGTCCGTGAAACCGCCCCTGAATAAGACGACTGCGGACCAGGAGAAGAAGCAGATGACCGCTCACTGCATGCCTTTAAATTACTGACACTTGCAGAAAGTGCCCGGGAACTGAGTGACTAAGTGACACTGTAGCCTTATGTATTGCATTGAGCAAACAATATTTGTTGGACACCTATTTATGAGTATGCTGCCGGTATCACAACAGCCTGCTGATATAATAATGATCTCATCAGGATATATCAATGGGACGATATATGCATTTTATGCAAACACTGTGTAATGCCATCCAAAGATATGTAACTAATGTTTCCTTCATATATACATATATATATATTGGTTTTACACTAATGTTGGATAGGTCTATCCAAAAGGGAGGATTGTTGCAAAATATATATGTATATCCATTTAAATTCATATGTATGCACTCACACTAACATGAGACCCAGAGCTCCAAAGGGCTTCCTATCTGACCTTGCCTGGATAAGCTTCCAGCAGCTATTCTGAATCAGCCTTAAAGGTCACTTTTCTTGTCCTGACGTCATATTAAGTTGCCTTATCTGGTTGTGCAAGTTGCTTACACAGTGCCGAGCCAGCCTTTCTGGTCTGCCCATATCTAGCAAATTATAATTGGCATGTTACACATCCCTGTTAGCCATATTTGGCTTGGTGCCTTATTCTAGTTCCGCTAACATGGCATTACTAAATGTATATAGCATCCAGAAACCTGTCACTCTGGGAAGAAACAGTCTGAGAGCCCCTAAGGTAGCAGATCTGACTTCTTCCTTGATAATTAAGCAATGATGCATGCTTTTGGTACCAATAAATACATTTCACTCTGTTTCTGAGCAAACCTGCTATGTCTGGTGAGTTTCATTCATTTGATCCTGGGAGGGTGCCAGTATTTCACCATCAACCTCTCCATGCCCAGCTGGAGTTCAAGGTGGCACATCACTTCATCCCAAAATCAATGTATAGCGGTCCAACTCCAAAGCATGTGGTAAAAGACGTACATTTCGACAACCACATCTATGACAGGACATCATTTTCACACCTTTCAATACATTAATTTGTATGGGTGTCATGTAAATCATATGGGGTTAATTAAACTGTATATATTTCAGTGGAGCGTTTCTGGACACTTTGCGTATGATTCAAAAATCGCTATTCAGGCCCCGTTTTCTAGTTCCATCCCCGGTTCAGTCTATTTGTTTGCTATATTTCTCTAGCTTGGGCCAGTCATTTCTAACAGGGGTCGGTGAAATCATGATGCCAGCTTGCGACCAGAACATGCAGTAGGCAGTAGCTGAAGTACCTCATCCGCATCTCATTCACTAATACTAGTCTTCCAAATGTATTTGGTCGTCTGTGTCAGTGATGCATAGGTCAGAAAATGAGAGGGGGAAAGTTATGGTCTCAGCACTCAAGGATTCCAGAGATCACCTAGTGTAAACAAGCCCACTTTGGTCCATCTATCCATCCCTAGTGGTCCAAACCAACCATTTTGTTTAGCGAAACCCTCCAGTGGTAAGAATGGTGCATACCGCAGTTTGAATGTTGATAGGGGTAAGTCATCCTTGCTGATCCAGTATTCTGACATGAAGTTAACTTTTAAATAGCGCTCAGCCCAATTGCCCCAATTTTTGAAAGAATGTCTCCTCTACCATCTTGCTATCCTGCGAATTTGCACTAACAAATAGTACAATGCCATATACGGGAATCCTAAGCCTTCCAGGTGGATTGGCTTTTTGAGGAACTTCACGGCTACCCTATGTCAGCCCCCCTTCATACAACGTCCAGTTAGCCTGGAGCTAAGGCAGCTTCCCATACTTTTCAAGATAGCTGATTTTAGGGCCGAGACCCTCTTTCTCGTCTTTCAGAAAAATGTATAGATCGTCTGCATATAATGATAATACATGCAAATCATTGCCCTTTGGTATACCTCTTTCTATATTTTTCCTATGCAGGGTGTTTGTCAAGAGCTCAATAGGCAGGGCAAAGAGCATGACAGAGCAAGCTTGAGTTACTGCATCACTGAGTGAATATGGGCATCCCCTGGAAATGGGAAAATCTGTTAATTGATCTGTAAGGTGAGCAAGTACATTCACTGTTCCTTCACTGTTCCAACTGTGCAATTATGAGCTCTACTGGTGATTACGCAGATTGAATAGTAATGTGTTTGGCAGGGGCTAATGTGGTACACTGTGCATTAAAAAGTATTAATAGCATTGATTCTGGGGATTGCTGGATGATTCACCTTAGAGTGGCATCGTTGGGGTTCTTGTTGAAGCAAAGGTGTGTACTAACATTAATTGTGAACATCGTTTATATCTTGTCAGAAAGATCCCTTGCTCGTCTGTAAATTTTTCTTTACATCCTAATCAGTGTCTTAAAGTGATTTAACATGCATCAATGCCAACCCATGCCTTAATATTCCTCGGCGGAGAACACAAAAATCGCCTGTAAAATGTCATAAGTCGTATTCCAATTTAATGAATGTTTGAGTCCTCAATGTTCAAAACACACACTAGGGATCTCCAACATACTGTTACCAAATTGCTAAGCGTCATCAAGGGCACCATATTCCGGTCCTGTTTTCTTTTCTGTGTTTTTTTTTTATCGCTGTTCCTAAGTGTTTTACTGCAATGGATTTAAAGCAAGCGAACCAGGAATACAACACCCAGAATGCAATAAGTTGTTAAAGGAAACTACAGGACTGGAAGATGGTAGACCAGGATTTCAAGATGTCATCTGGTAACCTTGTTCCAATTTCTTGCATGAAATGGTATTTAGATCATAAGCAGATCAGACAACATTAAATTGCACCGTTTTTGACTGATGCTACTGCCCAGTTGAAGATAAAATGTGCTATTTGCCACTGATTTTCATAAAATATCCCCAGGGAGAAAGTCCAACTTTTCCAACCTCCTATCCAAGAGCCTGATTCACAAAGCTGTTTGTGCACCTAACTAACTCTCAGGTTATCAAATATCGGAATTTATAAGTCCAAACTGCGATCATTGACAAAAGGTGATCTGCACTTCTAAATCAGATAAAAAACAAAATTTGAGGATAGCAAAATTGTCCCTGTAAGTCTGCTCACAGCAGCAGTTTAAATGCATTCCTAGGCGGAACACCTGCATAAGTAGGTGAACACAAACAAACTTGTGACAAGAAATCAAGAGCACAATCAAAAGCACAAGGAAAAACAGAACAAAAAAATTGTACTAACTACTGATCTTGGGGTTCCAGAGTAGTGTGCTACTCGCCGAAAGAAACACTTCAGTGCCTCATGAGAGGTCGTAAGCATTGTATAAAAACATTTACAATTACTATGTTGGTATTCATAAACATTTGCAGGCATATTTCTATACTGGATAAGGTTGGAAATTTACTACTGTCAATGTCAGGATTAAGTCCATGTACAGGGAGAGAATGCGGAGGATTCCGGGAAAATGAATATCCCCACAAAAAAGAGCAATTAGCAGTTAAAATACTCCAGAATGTGACATTTTCACATGCAGAAATGTAGCGTGGATGCAACTTGTAACAGATTTTCATAAAAAAGCATGACAAAATAACCTAAGCTGTTGAATTGGAAGATCAAACCACCATACTACAAAATACTGATCAACAATGAAACTACAATAGCAAAATGTTGAAAGGGAAAGATGACACCAGGCAAAAAGAGTAGCACAGACTAGTAAATGACCGTCTGTGTCATGATCTCACCACAATTTTTGCCCTACATGTTTTGTTGACTTAGAACTCTGTGCACTTTACCCCTTCTAAATATGAGTAAAGAGCCTGTGCTCCATCTATAAACATGGTTAAATTGGCATGCCCCTGATTGACATATTTAATTTGCTTACAAGTCCCTAGTATATGGTATAGGAAATGCACCCAGCCCCTGCAGTCAAATGTCACCTGTGGGCTGCAGTACCTATTGAGTGGGCCTGTAAAACATGGCTTTAGGCCTACCATATGTCGCCTGGCTGCTGCAGCCTAAAAGCCTCCAGTCAAAATACCCTTTCTGAAAGGTGAGATAACCTGCTTTTAAAGATTAATACGTCAGCCCTAAGTATACCTTGTTCCCTACAAGGTGAAGTGCTTTATTATTTAAAAGTGGAATGCACAAAATTAAAGTTGGCATCTTCCTTCAGTGATTAATCACTAAAAGTAATTTTCACTGGCAGGGCTGTAGCTGGCTGCTGGAAAATGCCAAAGGACAGATTATAAACCGTAATTTGTAACTTTGACAGAAAATGGCTAGAATAGTTATTCAAAGTCTATTTTTCATAATAATTAAAAGCCAATCAATTTGTGATGTCAGAGTTTTATTGAATATGTGTGGAAACTGCTCCCAAAACAGAGACAATAGCATGGGAGTGAGGTAGTGTTTTTCTACCCCTTGCAGGAAGGGAAGTTGCTGTGGGCTCAGGGACTTCATTAACTTGAATGGGACCAAGATGAGGCCTGCCCTTTCACAAGTAGATGAGAAGTGAGACCTGGAGGAAGTCAAGCCTTTGTTCCCATGGCCCACACTTGCCAGGCGGGCTCCTAGCCCAGCGAGTGGGAATCTGCACCTAAGCCAGTCTGGAGTGAACATGGGAAAGGGGGACTACTCATTTCCCTAGCCACACCTCTGGGTGGACATAAAGGCTGTGCTCAAGGAGAAGAAGGCCCTGAGCACCAGGCCAATAACTTCCCAACTACTGGGGCAGGCACTGGTGCCCACTTGCAGTGTAAGAGATGCCACACACCATTAAAGCAGCCACAGACCAGATACTGCACAGACTCTGGGATTGGAACTGGTGCCCCCAGTGCTTTAAATGGGCAGGTACTGTTAGGTTCTGAGTACCTGAACATCTTTAATTTCAGCAGAAGATCATCTGCACTTCTCACCAAAATTGCAACACTTAACAGGAGAGTACCAGCACTTTTTAGTAGCAAACTTCAACGTAATGAATACCTGGACTTTTATATTTGCTTTTCAAGATTTGAGTGCCCCCTTGCGGGAGAAACTGCTGCCCACCTGCAGCACAGTACTAGAATACCAGGCCAGGTACTGGGCAGCCAGAGACAGGCTTTGTTGCTCAGCCCCAGCACAGTATCAGAGCTGAATCCAGAGGGGCTCTGCTATTTGACTCCCAACAGAACACAACAAGTTAGCAGCAGCAGGTCAGGGAATGCACAAATCTGGGATCTGGCACTGCTGCCCCCTACAGCACAGGTCAAGGATTACACAACGCTCAGGACTACACTGGTGCCACAGTGTTCGGTACTAGCACTGCTGCCCACCTCCAACTCAGCAGCAAAGCAGCAGCAGGCCAGGTACTGTACAGCCCCTGGCACTGGTGCCCACCTGCAGCACAGTAACAGAACAGCAACTGGCAAGAGACCGAACCAATCCCCTGGAGAACAGCATCAGAGCAGCATGCAAGGTATTGTGTATTAGCAGGCGCTGGCACTCCCCTGCAGCACAGTACCAGAACGGCACCAGACCAGCACCAGGCCAAGCCTGTCCAGTCACTGGGACAGACACTGCTGCGCACCAGCAGCACAGCATCAAAGTATCAGCAGGCCAGGTACTGCACAGGCTCCGGGGACTGGTGCTGCTGTACCCAGAATCAGCACGCCAAGTACATGGAAGAGGATGTGGTCTAACAGCTAGGGTCGTCGACCTCGAAGCTGGGGAACTGGGTTCGAGTCCCAGCAGGGACGCTCAACATCCTGTGATTCTGGGCAAATCACTTAATCTCCCCGTGCCCAGGGGTTTAAGTGGGATGAAAAAACTGGGAGGGTCTATCAAAGAGGCATGGTCGATATAATTAAGGGCGTAGCTTAAAACATTTAAGCTAAAAATCTGTGCTTAGCATAGTGTGCCGCCCGACTAGTATTTTGCCTCTTCTGTCATTGCATCCAGATATGTAATACAATATGTAACACTACACCTACAACAAGCCAGGATTATTGGCTTTGCCAATGGCTGTTAGCTGCATAAGATAAATAAGCAACAACTACGGCTTCGCTATGAAATCTATTTGAAGGGTTTTTAGTGACTCAGGAAGAAAAAAGGTGCTCTGCTATGTCTACGGTTATGTAAAGTGGTTGTCAGTGTACGGTACCACCAGGCAAGGGGATAATTCCCTAAAACCCCTAAGTGTGTGTAAGGAAACCCTACACAAAGTCAATAGCAAGTAAGTCCCGGGCACACGCGAACAAGGTGTAAATGAAATGATAATTATAAAAAGTTACCAAAAAGTCTCAAAGTTCAATCTTCAGTATATTCTTGTTATTTATTCAAAGCAACACACGAAAACCAGCCAACACGTGTTTCGTCGCCAATGGGAGTTATCCCGCGACTTCCTCAGGGCTTAGAGAAAGTAGTGATAGTCTGGTATAAATGCTCTGCCGGTGATAATTCCAACCCGGCTGGAGTATGATGTTTCTGAAATGTAAAGGATCTAAAACTGAGCTCTTGAAAAGAACTTGCACGAAGTGCCGTCCTCGTAAAGACTAACTGTAGGTGTAAAATAATTTGCAATCAATCACTGTAGCTGTAGAGATAAAACACACGATGAGCGCTTCAGCGTATACGCTGAGGCTATGTATTGAAAATCTCAGGAAGTGTGCCTGAACTGTCGGAAGCGTGCTAACAGCTTCCAGAGGCAAGGAGGGCCATTCGGGATACTGCTTAACTGATACTGACATTTCCACGCTATTGATTGCAAATTATTTTACACCTACAGTTAGTCTTTACGAGGACGGCACTTCGTGCAAGTTCTTTTCCAGATCTCAGTTTTAGATCCTTTACATTTCGGAAACATACTGCAGCCAGTTTGGAATTATCACCGGCAGAGCATTTATACCAGACTATCACCACTTTCTCTGTAAGCCCTGAGGAAGTCGCGGGATAACTCCCATTGGTGACGAAACACGTGTCACATCATACTCCAGCAGGGTTGGAATTATCACCGGCAGAGCATTCATACCAGGCTATCACCACTTTCTCTAAGCCCTGAGGAAGTCGCGGGATAACTCCCATTGGTGACGAAACACGTGTCGGCTGGTTTTCGTGTGTTGCTTTGAATAAATAACAAGAATATACTGAAGATTGAACTTTCAGACTTTTTGGAACTTCTTATAATTATCATTTGATTTACACCTTGTTCGCGTGTGCCCGGGACTTACTTGCTATTAACTACGGCTTCGTTGTATATATTATTGAAAATGCTTCAGTTCTGAAATGATGAGACTGTGCAAGAACTACAGCGAGTCTCTTTGAAGTTACATCAAAGGCAGTGAAGGATTTTTTTCTTCACTCTCATGGTGAGGGCAAAATTGGAAAGCCCAATAGAGACTCGTATTGACTCCTGCTTTTTAGAACTGCCATTGGTGAGCACCGGCAGGACCCGGCCCACTTAAAGCCCTGCCCGTGCCTAACAAAAAAATAAATGTGTCCGTGTGTAACATAATTGGTGCTCACGTACAGCGCTCCGATACCTTGAG
The DNA here is from genome assembly GCF_964204655.1 of Triturus cristatus. Taxonomy (NCBI): domain Eukaryota; kingdom Metazoa; phylum Chordata; class Amphibia; order Caudata; family Salamandridae; genus Triturus; species Triturus cristatus. The sequence goes on from NC_140591.1 coordinate 696,980,033, forward strand.
CTCTAGTTCGCGGTATATAAAACTCCCCCCCCGCCAAAAAAAAAAGTACTGCACAGCCCCCGAGACTGGCACTTAGCAAAGAGACCACTTTAACAGCAAAACGTAGTGGGAACACAAACGTAACAATGTAACCATCCTTGAAATTCCCTGAACTTGATGGGACTGCTCATTCAAGGAATGAAAAATAATGAAAAAACAGAAAAAACAGACGACTAGGCTTAGTTTTCAATGAATGAGCAGATTTGGAAGCCTCTGGGAACGGTCATTCTGGCAACCTTGGGGAGTTTTCTCTGAAGAAAGCTGAAATAAACAGTTTTTGGCAGAACTTTCTGCAGCCACACCACGGGAAGAGCAGATGAGCTGCTTTCTCTTTTTAGATGCTTATTATTGTTTAAAAGTATGAGCGTGTTGTTTAGTCATCAATCTACATGCCAAATCAAGGGTTGCATTCCTCTTACAATATCCAATCAGCGACCTAATCAAGGTAATACAATTCAGCTGCGGCGCCATCATCACTGCGCAGTTAATCGCCGCGTCGGGCCTCTTACGTGTCTGACTCCTCCGAGCTCCCGTCGTCGTGGCTCTGCTCGGGGCTTTGCTCCGTCTTCCACCGCTTGTACCTGTCAATGAGCTCTGTCAAGTACGACGTTTTTTTCGCATTTCTTACAATAAACCTGTGTTTTAGCAGCTCCTTCGCTGTAGGTCTCTACAAAGAAAAGAAACATTAAACACGATAGCATGCTTGGCAACAAAAAAACATTCTGTATTCAAAACCAGGCAGAATTTTGCAGATTTCAAAATCGTAATTGGCATCAAGATGACATCACAGGAAATGGCATCATTTGGGACGTGACCCAAATCGAATGGTGGTAAAAGGTCATGTGTCCTCTGACCCAGGTCACTTCACGACGTAAGATGAGTGATCTGTGAGTACTGTGGCCAGCCCCTTCCTCACAAACACATCATGTACAATACATCATGCCTGTGCAGTGCCTATCCTAGGCTCCCTCATGTGTAGGGCAGTGTCCGCCCCCGTTATGTCTGTCTGACCTCAGCACAGCACTGTACAGTGCAGTGGGCCTGATTACGAGTTTGGCGGTGTGGGAGCGGGACCGTCCCATCGCCGCACCACCAAACCCATGTACGCACCGCTGACCAGATTATGATTTTTTACGTCTCTGACGGGCGGATCTTTGGCGTTCTCACGGAGTTGCCTATGAAATAGGCACCGCAATGGGAACGTCAAAGGTAGTTCCTGCACGGCATATTCTGGTGCAGACCATGCCGTGCACAAATTGGGGTGTATGCACACAGCGGGGCACAACATATGACCCACTGCATGCACCCCTTGGCCCTGAGGCAAAAGGGGGCCCTGTAGGTCCCCCTTTGTTTCCTCTCCACCACGGTTTTCATGGAGAAGGAACCGCCATAAAAATCATGTCAGAGAGGAAACTCGTAATATGCTTGCCGGGACCGCGGCCAAGCATATTGTGGCCTCAAGACTGCCGAGCTACCGCCAGGGATCTCTTATCCCCGGCAGTTGCGGCAGTACAATGGCAGTCCAACCACCCTAGCTGTTAAAGGACGGTCGGAAGACTGCCACTGCAGCGGCCCCGCAAGTCTGGCAGTCCGTTGACCACCAGACTCTTATTCAGTCCCAAAGTCTTTTGCCATGCATTACTTCCTTGGGCAATCGTTTACGTAAATGTAAACCTCATGTGCTATCTTTGAGCCCAGTACAGCACCTCCTGTAGGCTCTATTTGGGCTGAAACGATGATTAAAGTTAATTTTTAGACCACCCTATTGAGCTGGGTGTTCTCCTCCCATTAGGGTGTAGGTGAAATGATTGGGGGCGTGTGAGTTTCAACATGATTTAGGGATCACTTCGCAGAAGGTAGAGTGGCTCAGATACCAATAAAAGCTGAAACAAAAAGTACCAATTTGTACATTTAAAGGTATATTGAGCCAAGAAACCACTAAAAACTGACAATACTTAAAGATCGTTGACTTGTTGGGTGAAAGGAGAGGCAGTAAGCTTTAGCCTCAAAAAACAACAGGCGGCCATGTGTCGTTCTGATGGCTCAGTGAATGAGTGCACCCGCTGCGGGGCCTTTGTTTAACCGTGAGGTCTCCGGTTTGAGTCCCTCAATGTAATTCAGCATTTCATCATTCTGAGGTCAATACAATCGCAACATGGAGTGGGCAAACAATAATGATGCTGTTATAGCCAAGGGTCTGTGTGAATGTACGCTTTCATATTTTCCACAAACCTCTGTTGTCATACCAACGCAGAGCTTCCCCAAAAACAGCTGTGCAACATAATGCTCAGCAGATTTCCCAGAACAAATCATGTAATAAATCCCCAAACCAGAGCTGTGCAGCATTTCACAATACAAAAGAGCTGTGGAGCAAATCACTTCCGGGAATGCACAAACAGGCCTGTGCTGTATGCTACGTCACACTGTACTTCAAGAGAAAACCTTACTGCATTTCACCAGGTATAACTCAAAAATGGAGGTGTACAGTGAGCCACAAAAGGAGCGGTGCACCACAGAAAGAGCAAGCATTTGCAATGCAACAGGTCTCGCATTTACACGAGTTTGAGCTATTGGCACTGTAAATGGCAATGCCTTTTATTTATGTTTTGGTTTTTGAAACATAAATAAAACGTATTGTCATTTACAATGCCAATAGGTTAAACTCGCGTAAATGCGAAACCTATTGCATTGCAAATGCTTTTTTTTTTGGAGCGGACAGTCTTGTCACAGCACACCACTCATTCATGAATTCATTAATTAACCATGCTCTCAGCCACTAATTCATTCATCCATCAATGCATTCACACATCCATCCACCTGGTCTCGCATTCCCCCACTCACCAATCAGACACACAAATTTGCCTGCTTCCAGAAGGTGAAATATATGGGTGAAATTCGCTGGCCAACATGCAGTGGACATGAGGTGTTCACACTAAATATGTAATTGTAATGGTTTGATAACTTGCATAACCGGCCCCATGGCAATTATCAGGTCACTTGTAATAAGGGTAGAATGGAAGCTCGTGTGGCTTTTTTTAATCAAAATAAATCGTCAACAGGGGGGCTACCTCTCCTGTGCTGCCTATACAAAAAATGTGAGACCTATTGTTCGAAGTACGGTTAACCATTAATGACTGAACTAGGTGAATGGAGATGCCAGTGGCTGCATCATCATTTTTTTTTGTAAGTGCTAAGGCAAAAAAGTGTTTAGGCAAGGAAATCCAGTTTACAGAGCATACTCTTGCAAAAAAAACAGTAGTGTCACGCAACAATCATTCAATACAAACTTGATGATGTTTCTAAATAAATAATCAGAAAAATTACCAATAGTTAATATGGCAATGCATAAATAGTAAAAAAGCTGAGAAGTGCGATAAAGATTAATAGATTTTGGTAAACATCCAAAATTAAACAAACTTCGGGACCCGTTAGCACCGGCAGACGGACACAGCAATGTTCTGCATCTAGAACAAGTAACAGAAAGCCCGCTCATGGCAAGCCAATGCACACCATTGCTGGCAGCATGTAGGGGAATGGAACTGTATATTACTGGGTGACACATAACAATCAACAAAAGGACAGCAAAAAGCGTCCAATCTATTTAACCATACCTTACAGTTTACTTTTGAAAGTGGGAAGAGACGTCTGCGAGGAGTTCTAACAGAAGGTTCAGTGGCAATGGAGACAAAGGCTTGGTCTTGCTGGGCTCTTTACCACCCCACCCATCCCTTAAAACATGCAGTGTGATCAGTTGCAGCGGAAGTGGATCCGCAGCGCCACTGCTGCTTTTTAAAGGTGGACCAAGAGAGATTGCATGAAAGCGGGTGCCATGAAACAAAGCTCGGCACCCATGCCCATAAAATATATTGTGTGGCTGCAAGTAAAGCAGCATGCTAGTAAATAAGTAATTAGCGCCGGTGCCATGTTAGCCAATAATTAATTGTCGCTGGGCGCCCGTGAACACAAAAGGAATTGCGTAGCTGCAAGTGAAGAAGGCGCCATGTTAGCACAAAAAAACCCATTGGAAATGCATTTGGTCTGGTCCTGCAGCTGTACATGCGTGCTCCCAGGCTGGGGAAAGGCAAATGAGGGGGGCTGAAGCAGGGGTGGGCTGAAGCAAGGAGAGGCACGCACCCCGAGCAGTCCTTAGGAGTGTGTAAGCAACTTAAGCAGCCTCCATCTGAGGGTGTGTGCGCGAAGAGTGGGATGTAAGAGCAGCGTCTGCTTCATTTTGAAATAAAAATGAAACGGATACAAACGCAATAACAGAAACCATAGCAGCAGTGGACTTACTCTGTTAAAAAAAAAACACGCTTTACTACTCATAAAAAGCACAGTGCATTGCAGCCCGCAGCTCTGACTAGTAACACATTAACAGCGACATTCTGGTGACAATGCTTACATGGTAAATAAGCATTTCTAAACACAATCAGTCTGGTACACGCGTGCTTCCAGGCTGTGGGGGAGGTCGGCTGAAGCGAGGAGTGGCACGCTGAGCAGCCATTAGCAGTGTGCAAGCAACAACAAAACTAAGCAACCCTCTCCCTGAGGGGGAGGTGTGCAAAGAAAGGGCTGCGAGAGCAGAGTCTGCTTCCTTCCGCCAGGGCCGCAGCTGTCTTCGGCCACTTTCTTTAGCCAAACCCTCGCTCTATCCGTGCAGCATGGAAAGCATCCAGCCTCACGCATGTCACCAAGCGGAGAACTCCAGCCTGGATACTACCGGCTTAAACAAGTAGAGAAAAACATCAAAGCGGGCGCTGCGCTGAAACTTTAAGTGTGGCGCCTCAGTACATAAAAGCTGTGCACGCACGGGCACAAGCACTGTGATAAATAAATAAATAAATAGATAAAATAAAGGGTACAGTGTACTATCATGGAACATGCTCCCATGTACGTAAAAGCTGTGCGCATGGCGAGCGTGAAGCTAGCGCGCTTCACCGCCATGAATAAATAAATATAGAGACATTAACAGCGCATTGTACTACAAACAGGTACCTACAGTGGAACATGAGCAGGACACTGTGTCTCTACAGGAAATACAACCACAATTGCAGAGTCCATCTACATAAGTAGCGCACGTATGTTAATGCTCACTATTTTATAAAATAACAATTACGCTGTGTAAGTGTAATGAGACTGTAGTGATGCAGTGCTGCTTCCGGTAGAAACGGAAGTTACATATTGGCTCGAGATACAATAAGAAGCCCACTAACAAAAAAAATGCCAAAGTCCACAAATGGCAAGTGGTGAGAGATTTCTCTGCAAAAGGCAGAGTTTCACCACCAATATAGATTACTAAATGTCTCGGAGAGACAGCGAATGCGCGCTGCCTAGGCGAGACCTAAAAATAAAAACAAAGCTTTGCATTATTCCACAGGATGTCATGCTCTGCATTACAGCACTCCTGAAAATAGAGTTATGCATCCCACCCCTAGAGCTTAATCAGCACTTGAAATTGGCCATCCAAAGCACTTTAATTTTTGACATCTGATTATTTTTCGACTATGCACAAATCATATCCCGGCTGTATTCATACTATAATTACCTAGGCCTAGCCACACTTATTTTACCCTTGTGGTAGTTTAAGGGAACAATGACAAATGGAAGCAGTGCCCCTCACTAGACAACATTTAACAGAAAGAACCCCGGAGGCCCATTGTCAACTGCAGGAATTTCAGACACTACACAAAAACTCTATATATCAAAAAACAAGAGAGTTCATGCAGAAGCCATCTTATAGCATGTGTTGCTGGCGAGGGGTGTCCCTGTGAAGAACCATGCCACCTAGAGGGGGACACGCCCTTTTAATAATAAAGGTCACTTACTAGGTTGAAACCCTCTTAAAAATCAATGCCATAGCACAGAAATAAAGAACAAAGGAAATATTCCAGGCCTTGGTACCTTTTGTGCATTTGTGTTGTGAATGAGAAGAGCCTGTTTGTCCCCACACCCCATTAAAGAAGAGTTGGAGCTTGTTGCCCATCGTGTTTTTAAGCAAGGGCTCTTCCAAAGCTAAGGACTGACACCTGAACCAGTGATCATAAATGGTAAGCTGCCCCCCTCTAACTCCAACCTTAGAGGGCTATGATCAGATATTTTCCTACTGAGTTACTCCACCCCATGAACTGGCCCGTGCTCTGAACAATAAATGCTGTGAAGCCTAGCATGTAGACGGTGGATGCCAGAATAGCAGTAAGGTGTAGCAGTAGTGTTGTGTACTCCACTGCAGTCAATTAAGCCTAGGTTGGTTATCCACTCTCTCAAACATTAAGTTGTCTGCATCACTGTAGGATGGGAGGGCAGACAGGGTAGGATTGGTCCACAGTGGCGGCTCCTCCGCTACGGCGGAGGAGCGTCACCCCACTGCTCTGCAAGCAATTTTAAAAGGAAAGCGAAAACGATGATAACTAAAGTTATTATCGTTTTTGTTTTAGTTTCTGCTCGGGTCCGGGGCAGATAGGCCCGGCTGGCTAGTGCAGGGGACAAGTGTAAAGCACACTCTAAAGTGCGCATGAAGGTTCGACCGGCCCAAAAGGGCCGGTCAAACCGCCATGTGCACTTTGCATCTTCCCCACCAATCTGCATTACAGAGCCTGGTGAGGAACATGCAAAGCCTCCAAGACCCTGTCTGAGCACCGAACCACAACGCCCAGATCAATCACAACGCTGCTTAAGGCAGAGTTGTGATTGCACAGTGGCTGCTGGGAGCTTCCTGTTGTGGCGGGGTGGGGACGGAGCAGAGAAGGCAGCACCCGGCGGCATTCAGGTAGGTGAGTTTATTTTTCTTTTTTTCATTCACCCCTTCGTTCCCCCGTGCCCCACCATCCGTGCTTAGTAGCGGCAGCTACTACTGGTCCACACTCACATCAGTCACACAGTTGCAGTCAGCCCCCAATATCATAGGTAGCTGTGCTAACTTCCTCAAATGCGTTGGTAGTAAGTCAAGGAATCCTCAACTGCGTTTGCAGGAAGTCAATGTTGCGAGCACAGATGCTTGCCAGCAGTAAATCTACGCTTTCCAACTTGCCTAAAAATCGGAAATATTAGCCTCATGGTCTATTCATGTTTTTTGTATAACAAAAGGTACTTGTGGCAACACTGAAATCAGCGCACCCTTAGCATATGCAGAGGATACTGTTTAATACTGGGTCCATCGACCCTTCAGCATTCTGCTGTACTCACACTTAATGCTTCTCCTGAAGTAGGACTATTTGGGCACCTCAGTCACCTGATATAGGAGTAAGCTTTACATCTTTTGGAAGCGTTACTCAGGCCTCAAATGTGATCAAGGAAGTCATTTGTAAAAGTCCTACAAGTCCAAACAAATTGTTCGGGCCTGCTGCACTTGTTATGCCACCCACTTAAGTAGCACTTAGAACATGTCCCAGGCCTGCCATTGCATCCCGAATGCAGTGTCACACTGTCATGTCGACTTGGCATTTATACCCCCTTGCCAAGCCTTAAACGCCCATTTTATTACATATAAGTCACCCCAATGTAGGCTTTAGGTAACCCATAGGTTAGGCTGCTGTATAATCAAAAGGTTGGACATGTACTTGTAAGTTTTACATATCCTGGTAGTGAAAAACTCCCATATTTGTTTTTCACTACTATGAGCCCTACCTCTCCCATAGGATAACATTGGGGATTCTTTATTACATTTAATAAGCTTTAATTGCTAATTGAGATGAGGTATATAATCATGTTTATTACCTAACGAATTGTAAGGATGAACCCTCGTTAATGGTAATGTCGGATTTTTCATTACAATTTTGGAAATGCCATTTTTAGAAAGTTGCAAAAAGAACAATTGATGGACAGAATGAAGAACAATGTCATACATTCACCCCAGTACAGAGATCTGAGCCTAAATACAGTTTTTTTTGCTCACCATGCCATTCCAGTTCGGACCCAGCCATATGCAAATCAGTCTTCACCCTGAGCCCAATGGGAACAGTCCAGCCCGAACTGCCAGGCGAGGTCCTCTGATTTACATATGGCTGGGTCCAAACTGGGGTGGTGTGGTGAGCAAAAGAATGATGGATTTAACCCAGATCCTTGTGACTGGGGGTGAATGTTTGCATTGTCCAGCATTCCGTCCATCAATTGTTTCTTTTGCATTTTTAGAAAGTTAGCATTTTCCTGCCCTTAGCCCTGTGTGCCTGCAGCTTGGCTTGGGTCACATGACTGGCTATAGCTGACAATTAGATTTTGTGAATTCCTCCTAGACATTCACACAAAAGAGGGATTAGATGTACCTCAATGGGCCATCAACTGTCAGGATGGGGGTGGGGGTGAAGCTGAGCACAGTCCCACTTACACCTGAATAGCCTGTGCTCTGCCTTCATACACATGACTTATCAACACTGTATTGTCACTGCAGCCAGCTTGGAGCCAGGGCAGTGGAGTCAGGAAGTCCATGCACTTCAAAGAACATTTCTTGAAACTTCTCCCACCTTCCAGAAGAAGGGAACCAGGATATACAAATGGGACATTCAGACCCACTCTTCAGTTCACTATTGGACCTGCAGAAGGACTTTCAGCGGACTGCCTATGGCTTTGACCTGCTGTGCACTCTGCCAGACTGCTGCTGTACCTGGAAAGTCGGCTTTGCTGCATGGATCCTGCCTTGAACCCTCAGAGGCCAGCCTTTCTGTTGAGCCCTGCATCTACACCTAGGACTACCAGAAGTGACTCCAAGGGCTAATTCGGTGGCCTACTGTTCAGAGCCACAGTTACATAACAGGCTCCCACCATCTTTCACCCGCACCTGAACCCAGCCTGAGTCCTGAACCCCAAAGAGGTCTTCATACACTCCTGGACCCTTGGTTGTGGTGCTTAATGTGCCCAGATGGCCAATTTCCATTACTGAGGACTTCCACAGAATTTGGCCAAAAAGTGCTCTTTGAACCAGGAGGAGACTGGGATCAATCTGCTTCCCTATCCGTCTGAGGTGCATCGCCGGTGGGACAGACTTTGCGGTTTCTTCCTCTATGTTCTTCTCCGCAGCAGCAAATCCTTTTCAGCGGTCTTTCGCCAAATGGGTATCCGGCTTTGTGGAGCGGTCTTCGACTATAGCCCTCTTTTTCACCCGCTGGGTATTTTCGACTTCCTTTTCGGCGATTAAGTCCCAAGGTAAACAGCTTCAATGCGGCTTCGCCCCACGGCATTGTGATGACAGCACTCTCTCCTCGGACACTCCTGCAGCCTTGCCCTGCTGAACTTCTACCTACTCAGACTTTTTTCTTTCCACATTTTGTTTTTAATTATGAAAGTAAGCATTAATCGGGCCCAATCCATTTCTTGCATCCGAACTGCACTCCATCACAATCAGCCTTGACTTTCGACTTTGACCTGGTCTAGCCTGACCAGATGTCTGCAGTTGGCGCTTTGATCTGTTAAGCGCTGTTTTGAACATTAAACTCTAGAAAATTCATAACCCCAGTTCTACTGATTGGATTTTTGTAGTTTTAGTGTCAAATAATTTATTAAAATGTATTTCATTTTTCTAAATTGGTTTGGGATTTTTGTTCTGTTGTTTACACTGTATTACTGTCTGTGTGCTGCATAAATACTTTACACATTGCCTCTAAGTTAAGTCGGACTGCTTTTTGTACCACATTACCTAGGGTTATGCACAGGTTAATTTAGTGGCTTATTGTGGTTCAACCTGCAAGGCATTGTAGCTGTTGCTTGACTAGGGCTCACACCCCACTCAACCAGCAACCCAATTTCTAACAGCGATCATAAAACAACAATACACAAGGTGATGGCACTTCCTCACATTATCGTTTGTGCGCCGTAAAACTGTATGTCCATGCAAATGTAATGGTAATTTCAATTGAAAATGTGTTATCTGTAATGGCAGTGGTCTACCACACCATGCATGCTCCACTCTATGCCACTCCACTTTACACCGCTCCACTCTATGCCCTTCCACACTGCGCCACACCACTCCATTCTACGACACTCCACCCCACTCTATGACATGCCACTCCCGTCCCTCCACTCTAAGACACTCTATACCACTCTACTCAACTCCACGCCAGTTCACTTCACTCCACGACACAACACGCCACCCGATTCTACAGCACTCTACTCTAAGCCCAACCACTCTACACCCCTCCACTCCAGACGACTTAGCCAACTCTACTCCAATCTATCCCACTCCACCCCAGTCTACCCTAATCCACCCCCCTCCAATCTAACCCAATCCACTACAATCCATCCTAGTCCACTCCATTCTACCCCAATCTACCCCACACCACTCCAATCTATCCCACTTCACTCCAATCTACCCCACTCAACCCAAATCGACCCCACTTCAATGTACCCCACTTCACTACACTCTATCCCAATCCACTCCACTCCAATCTACCCCACTCCACTCTTCTACTCTACCAGAATCTACCACACTCCACTTCACTCCAATCCAATCTATCTCACTCCAATCTACCACACTCTAATTTATCCAACTCCATCCAAATCTACCCCACTCCACTCAAATCGAGCCCACTCCACCCCAGTCCACGCCACTCCAATCTACCCCACCTCCACCACAATCTGCCCTACTTCAATCTACCCTACCCCAACCTATTCCACTCCAATCTACTCCACTTCAATTTACTCCACTCTACACCAATCTTCCACACACTACCCTACTCCACCCCACTTCAATGTACCCCTCCCAATCTACCCCATACCACATCACTCCAATCTACTCCACTTCAAACTACCCCACTCCATTCCAATCTACCCCACTCCATTCCAATCTACCATACTTTAATCCACCAATCTACCCCACACAAATCCACTACAATATGTCCCACTCTACTCCACTCCAATTTAAGCCACTCCAATCAACCACAATCCACCTCACTCCACTCTTCCCTAATCGACCCCACTCCAATCTCTACCCCACTCCAATCTATCCAACTCAATTCACTCCAAGCTATCCAACTCTACTCAAATCTACCCTAATCCACTCTACCCCAAAGTACCACACTCCACTCCACTCCACTCTCCCCCAGGCTACGCTACTCCACTTCAATCTACCACACTCCACTCCATATCCTACTGGAGAGACTTCAGGGCATTGGGGTACAGGGGGTTGCACTAAAATGGCTGACAGACTTTCTAACAGACAGAACCCAGACAGTCACATTGGGCACCTTTAGATCTAAAACCACGAAAGTTACCAAGGGAGTACCGTAGGACTCCTGTTTGAGCCCTACTCTTTTCAACATTTATGTTACTCCCTTGGCTAAACTAATGAGGAACCTAGGGTTCAGTACCATCTCCTATACGGACGACACCCAGCTCCTCCTCACCTTTGATAAATCCAGCCCTGACACACAACTCATCTTTTCAGAGGGCATGAAGACCATTGCCGCCTGGATGAGGACCAACTTCCTTCAACTGAATGCCGAGAAATCGGAGATCATGTTGTTTGGAGGTGCAGCCATAAGCTGGGCTCCCAGGTGGTGGCCGGAGGAGCTGGGCACGGCCCCTTCTCCGAAAGAAGTGGTTAAGCATTTAGGAATCCGGATTGACCAAAATCTTACTCTCGAAGCTCACATGGCTACCACCACTGGTACCTGCTTTCACACAATCAGCCTACTCAGATGAGTATTTCCTCTGCTACCTTCCTCTAAGCGAAAAACTCTAATGCAAGCCCTAGTGTTAAGCCGTCTGGACTACTGTAATGCACTACAGGCCTCGGCCAACGAGGCTTCCCTAAACAAGTTACATGTAGTCCAGAATACGGCAGCCCGACTAGTAACAAATGCCCCTCCCAGAACGGCCTCCATTCCACTTCTTAACAAACTTCATGGGCTCCCAGTAAGGAAGCGGTGAAATTTAAGATCGGCTGCATTGTTTTTAAAGCCCTCAATTGGCTGGGGCCTTCCTACCTGTCTGACAAACTGACCAAGTACACCCCCTCTCGGCCCCTCCGATCAGGAACCAAGCTACTCCTTTGCACTCCGAGAATTAAAAAGGCTTGTAAGGGTGGCAAAGCATTCACTCACCTTGCCCCGACTTTCTGGAACGAACTCCCCCACCAGCTTCGCGACTGCCAGAGCCTTCCTCACTTCAGGAAGCTTTTAAAAACCTATCTTTTCTGAGGCCCTCTGGTTTGGCTGTAGCATACCGTTCTAAGCGCAGAGATACCCCTTACGGGGTGATTCGGGCACAATATAAATTAATATATATCAAATATCAAATACATCAAATCTGCCTGCACCAGTCCAACTTAAACCACTCTGCCTCAATCCATCCCATTCTATTCTACCCTGGGCCAATCTACCCCGCTCTTCTCCAATCCACCCTACTTTAATCCATCCAATCTACCCCACTCCACTCTACCGCACTCCAGCTCCCACCCAATCTACCATACTCCAATCTTCCCCAATCCACTCTAATCAACTCCACTCCACTCTACCCCACTCCACTCCAAACTACCCACTCCACTCTTTCCCAATCCACCCCACTGTACTCCAATTTCCCCAGTATACCCCACTCCACTCTACACCAATGTACCCCACTCCAATCTACTCCCCTTCAATTCACCCCAATCTACCCCACTCCACTCCAATCTACTCACCCCACTCTAAACTACCCCAATCTCCCTACTCTACTCCAATCTACTCCGGTCTACCACACTCCACTCCGGTCTACCACAATCCACTCCAACCTACCACCCCAATCTACCCCAGTCAACTCCAATCTACCCCACTCTACTCCACTCCAATCTACCTCATGTCATATGCCAGGTTTCAACAGTGGCCATGCTTACCCGTGCCGGTTTCAAAGCCACATAGTCAACATTCTCCAAGTGCGAACAACGGCACTCGTAACTCTTTCATGAATCTGTTATTTGCCTGTGCCAACCTCAGCTATGATGGATGTACACATACTTCATTTACTCAGGGAATCCCAGACAGAGGTGACCTTCTCAACCATCAAGTAAAAGCTCATGAACAGACATATAAAGAGCAAAGCAAAAGAAAGAAAGAAAAAATTAAAAGGGTGCCCAAAATGTTGGTAATTCTTGATGAGTCTATGACTTTGAAAATGCAGTAGTTAAGTGCAAAAAGGGACAGAGGGAAATATATATATAAAAGTATAGATTTAGGCAAAGCAATAATGAAGGCTTTTGGCAGACAGAAATTTGTATCCAACTGATGCGATGTGGATAGAGCACAAAAGTGATAGCAACTAGAATGAAAGTGCTGAATCCATTAAACAGCACACCTGTCAAGGAGGTACTGTCTGCCAATAAGAAACAAGCAGTGACAAAGCCAATATGTCTGGGTTTAATGTGCTAATACATCCAACATTAGCACACTGGAGCGAGGGAACATTGGATGAAGCCTAGAAAGACGACAGAGGGCTTTAGTTGTAAACTGTCCCTTATGCAGGTCAATGCAATTGTTTGAGTAGTGACAGAAGCATACACCTAAACAGCCACTAATAGCATTAGATGAGAGGAACTTCATTACACTGAGCCAAGATGTGATTGACAAAGTCTTCAAGCAATGACTGATATAGGCTGTTTAAAGAAAGTCAATGGTTTAAAGGGGCTGATCCAAAGCCCACTCTGTATATTGTACCATATATGTCTGTTTGACAGCTATGTTGTCACAAAAGCAGAAGTAAAAAGGCATAGCAGAAGGTTCTTTCATGTAAACTGGAGTGAGAAACCCAAAGGCCAAATTAAAGGGCACTATATACATGCAAACCCTTCTCTCTTCCATCCCTCCACTATCCTTTTCAATCCAAATAACAGACTAATATGTCCACAGCTCAATTTTATATTTCCCTACACTAATTCAGCAGTAATCCTTTTTTGATTCCGGAGTAGCGTGCTACTTGCCTAAAAGCGCTTCAACACCTCATCAGGGGTAGCAAGTGCTATATAAATGCAAACCTTTTCCCTCTTCTATCCCTCCACTATCCTTCTCAATCCAAATAACAGACTAACATATCCACCGCTCAAATTCATTTCATATTTCACTATACTAATTCACCACTAATCCTTTATGGGTTCTGGTGTAGCTTGCTACTCACCGAAAAAGTGCATCAGGGGTGGTAAGCGCTATATAAATGAGATTAAAATGAGATAAATGAGATTAAAATACAATACAATGCAAAGGGAGCATCTTGTTCGACATGAGAAGATCTGTATCCCAGGAAAATCTGGGGAAAGAGATGTATACTAAATACCAGCTGTGATAGTTTGTATTTGGTTGTAAGGAAGTTGAGTTATTGTTGCATCAACTACTGTAGTATTAGCATCCACCCTCAAAACAGCGTCTTTTTTTTGTTAATAGAAGTGCTATCTATATTATCTAAAATGTGACCTTATGCATATTTACTACACATTGCATCTATGTTCTTTCAGCAAATACTGATCCATAGGGTCAAAAGTTCCAGCACTGAAGATATTTCAAAATACTGTGCAATTGAGATACGAAAATATACAGAAACCATGTGGATTACTTACAAAGCTGGGTTCCTTGTTCAAGCAAGCTTCAACAAATTCCTTCAGTGCCTTGCTGTAGTTTCCCTCCAGCGTTGGTGGGAGGTTCTTTGGGATCAGGAATAAAACCTTCATTGGATGGAGTTCTGAATGAGGAGGCTTTCCTTTTGCAAGTTCTATGGCCGTGATTCCCAGTGACCAGATGTCTGCCTGAAAGAGAGAAGCCAATATACTATAAATCAGCGGTTCTTAAACGTTTGACTTCTGTGGACCACCACTGAATCATTACTGGAATCCGAAGACCCCCACTGAGTCACTGTTGGATGCCGGGGATCTCCGGCCTAAGCAATTTCTATGATTTGAACCTCAAAACAATACACAAAAATACAGAAACAGGCATACACCACACAAGTTTTTAAAGATTTGAAATATTTTGTTTAATTCACAATAAAATATTTAGAATTTTCAGTTTTGCTTCTGCATTTGTATATACTCTATTCATTGTAACTAATTAAGTTTAACATTACTTAATTCTGTAAAACAGTCGTGGACTCACTGCATAGGTTGCCAGGACCCCCAGGTTAAGAGTCACTGCTGTAAATAATCTGGCAAACAGTTGACCTATTTTGGGTTATTTGTAGTTCCAAGAAATGAAAGAGTGCAGATGTTACATATTTTCCAAAATGGACACTGGTTTGCATTTTGTATTGACATTCACATCTGGGCCTACTGTATGCAGTATCAGAAAGTTGAACATTTCGTTAAAATGTTATGTTATTATGGAGCATATCCATGGACTTGGGGTTGATAATGGTACAAGACGCTCTACAAATGTTTATGAGCATGCCGTGAACCCAAATGGGCAGTCATTTAGGTCATAATAGTGTAAGCTATTGGAAACAACAGCTTTTGTGGGAAACTGAGAGAAGGTTGCATCATGTACCATGGAGATATAGCCAGATCACTTCTATCATCGTAGTTCTGAGGTGGAATATAACTTATGGTCCCAATGTTCTGTGTTCTAAATCTTGACCCTGATACCACACGGATTGTTAACAAATATTGTCTCTTATTTAGTGTCCAACAAATGCAAAAAGCTTGAATGGCAGATTGAAATCTGAAAAAGAACAAATAAGCCTGACATACTCACACATATGCAAATTAACAGGAGCGGGAGCCTCTCTTTCACAATTTCTCAAAATATATGGCGGGCTACAGATAGGTTTTAAGTCATGGGCAAAGTGGGATCTGGCCCAGAGCCCCTTCCTTTCAGAGGCCCCCCTAATAGAGCCAACACTGTTCTGAAGAGAGTGTTGCCCTGATAACCTTGAGTAATTCCTAATCAGATTGTTTTAAATACTGATTTGCTTTAATTTATTTTTAATGTGGATGATGTGTGAGAGTCTACTGCGGAGATTTAGCAGAGAAATGTTGTGTTTCATGGAATATCCATAAAAAAATGTTTCTTTTAGATAAAAACAGGACCTCACAATTCAGAATTGAGAGGGTGTCACAGAGATTATTTGCAGTAATATTAGTGAGCTGCTCCAAAATCCTTAAGATGTCCTTGTTGAGCTAAACTCTTGTAGACCCATATGGCCAGCATAACAGAGGCTCATCTTTTGGGCTGGGGGGAATGCTGCAGCTTTTCTTGAAAGAAATGTAACCTACAAGGGCTGTTTGGTTCTAACCGAAATTCGAAACGTGAAACAACATTCAGCTTTACAGTTTCTTTGGGGGTAGCTTGATTGAGTTACCACAGCATTGGTTTCTTTCACTACCAAGCTACTGTGGTGTGAATAGTGTGGGGAGAACAGGGAGGGGGTGTAGTGCTTGCCTATTGGTTAGGGTTGAGTAGTTTTTGTTTCTGTTGCAGCTTGTCTTGACTGCAATTACTGAATACTACAACATGTGCAGTCTATAATAATTGTTGCTGATATCGTACTGCTGATACAACAGTTGTATATTCCCCCGTTAAAACCAATAAAGGCAAAGAAAAGAGAGACTCAGCTACACAATACAACATATATCAACAATTAACTTGAATAAACACAATTTATAATAATATCGTCATTCCACCTAATAACATAGGGTTAGACCTGATCGCCTTAGGGAGTCTTCACCCAACTTTTTGCCTCCCTCCCTCCATTTTCCTGACCTGGTTTTAGGACTCTGTGCACTTTACCACTGCTAACCAGTGCTAGTGCTCTTTCCTCTAAACATGATAACATTGGCTCATATCCAACTGGCATTTTTAATTTTCTTTTAAGTCCCTAGTAAAGTGCACTTGCATGTGCCCAGGGCCTGTAAATTAAACGCTACTAGTGGGCCTGCAGCACTCATTGTGCCACCCACTTTAGTAGCACTCTAACCATGGCCCAGGCTTGTCATTGCAGAGCCTGTATGTTAGAAGGCCGCCTCAGAAGGGCCCGGAGGGGGCCCTGACTGCCCTGAGACCCACCCTCGAGGTATCGTAGCCGGGCACTGGCGGGAGACTCCTCAGGGGAGGAACCTCGTATCTAGGATCGTACACTCGGCACCACACGACAGAGAGACACCACACGAAGAGTTCTTACGAGCAAATCTTTATCAGATCGAAGTGGTAAGATCTTTATGATCAGCCAGGCAAATATATACAAGCAGAGCGTGGGCTCACAGAGTCTTGGAGGGGGGTTAGGAGGTAGCGGGACAGTCTTTGGGGATAAGAATCAAATGCAGGGGCGTACCCGGCGCACAGCTCACAATCCTCGAGCTGGGGGATACGCTTGTCGTCGTGGGGTCCGGCGGGACCAAGAGAGTCTGTGGGAGCCGCGAGTCACTCAGCAGGGCTCGGTTACAAGTTCGGTGGTCTTACGATCTTCGAGGAGCCGCGAGTCACTCAGCAGGGCTCAAGCACAAGTTCGGAGGTCTTACGATCTTCAGGGAGCCGCGAGTCACTCAGCAGGGCTCAAGCACAAGTTTGGAGGTCTTACGATCTTCAGGGAGCCGCGAGTCACTCAGCAGGGCTCAAGCACAAGTTCGGAGGTCTTACGATCTTCAGGGAGCCGCGAGTCACTCAGCGGGGCTCAGGTGTTCCAAGGCGAATCTGCCGGACAGTCCCAGAGCACCCCTTGTCATAGGCCGACTCCTCTTTGATGTCCGGAGTCTGTGCAAGCGGGGGTCTTGTCACCTGGGGGTCACTTGTTGGGGTTTCCTGCCATTGTCTTTTGATCCTTTCAGGGCTGGGTCGGGAGGAGTCCCAGACGCCCAGCAGGCATGGAGCCAGCCCTCGGGGAGGCCGGCAGGACGATCGAAACCCACCGTCCCAGGGAAGCGCAGAGGTGTGATAGAAACTGCTCCTCCCTCTCTCATCCCAAGGGGAGCGCGGTGTCCTCCAGCCGGAGTGGCGCCTCTAGGCCCGGGTCGCGCTGGGGCCGGGCGGCCATCTTGATGCAGGAAGTGGGCACGCGGGCCCGGTGTGGCCGAAGGGAGGAAGGCCACGGACGGGGAAGTCTGGGTGGGGTGCGTGTGAGTTCTGGTGGGAAGGATCGGCTAGGCCGTGGGTTTGGGGGCTGGTGTGAGGTGCAGGGGCCAGGTCTAGCTATGTTACGAGGGCCGGGTCTAACACGTATGGTTCAGTATACACAGCCACTTTGGCCTGGCATGATAAACCTCTTGCAGGCCTAAGCCTTTCCTGGCGAGACATTTAGTAATTTGGCTTTTAAAAGTCCTACCACTTGCTTTTGGTGGCCTCACGCTTGTGGTTACGCGCGCGTGCACGCGCGCAGCCGCCATCTGGCTTTTTTTCATGGCTCATTAAGCCTTACAGCGCGCGAATCACTTTTATTTTAATGCTCCTCCACTCCCTTGCTCTCTGCTCTCACTACCCCATCCCTTTTCCCCCTCCCTCCCTGTCCCTACCCCCTCCCTTTTCCCCCTCCCTCCTCGTCAGTTACCGGGCTACAGCTTGTTTTTTAAACTATCAGCGCGATTTTTTTTTATCGAAGTTCTTTTCCTTCAAACTTCTTTAAGATCGCTCTCTAAGTGCCTTCCATTTTAACGTGCCTCAGCCTATCACATCGTTGGGATTCGAGTCGACCAGGACGCTTATAGTTGGACGTAGTTTATTGAACACTAGACCTCATGCAATAGTGGACGTAGTTTATTAAACACTAGAGCGGATGCAACGAATAGCCCTAAAAACACACATATTGTCTAGTTTCTGAAATGTTTCGCTAAACCGATCCTATCATTTACATCTACGATAGATGAAGCAAGAACAGGGACATTAAAATAGAAATCAACCTCATTTCACGTCTTTGAAATGCGGATGCATGACGCGTGTGGCTATTAACTGTGCCTTCCTCGAATTACAAACTAACGTTTTTTTTTTTTTTTAAATGTGCTTTTGTTTCTTCTTTATATTAAAATCTTTTTGCTCTTTAAAGTGGATTGTAAACTAAAATGTAGTCCTCTATTATAGAGCGCTCTGACACTGGGTAAAGTACATGCTACACACCCTAAAACATGAAGCACTTGAAATACCGTCATGGTGAAAATTGTGTTAGCGACTGGCATGAGCCAATCGGCCTTCCTGTCCGGAGCGTCACGCTCCTAACTAAGCCTATCGCAATAGTCGCGCTTTTATCGTATCCTTTCCTTCCAAAATGGCATCCACTGCACCGGCATCTGGTTCCACAGCCTCCCCGGCACCAGTTGCAGCAGCAACTGCACCCGGTGTACTGAACGGACCAATCGTTGACAGCTACGAGAGACGGAATGAGGAAGCCGCCCGCGTGATCAGGACTTTGTTAGGTGAGGAGGCTGGAAAAGTGATGTCTTCTGCACTGATGGAGCCACTGGGAGTATGGGTCCGTAACAATTTACCGACGTGGCCATGTTTAAGTCAGGCACGTGAAACACGCTTCATCGATGACAATGGGAGGATATTTCATAGCCGTGTTAGGTTCAGTGAACGATAGGAGGCCTTTTAAGAAAAGAAATAAAGGGCCTAAGGAAACCAAAAAGCCCAGCACACATGGTTGACCTCAGCTGCCAAGTTTGTAGAATGCATATGTGTTGCATTTCATTAATTTTAACGTGCCTGTCATGTGACTGCCACTTATTGCCGACCGTGTGACATTTTAATACGTCTGTGGGAGGGCTGCTGCTGCTAAGGTTCTCCTTGTCACCACTTTTCTTTGCAGTCTCTCACTGTTTGGCACCTACGCCCATCTGCATATTTAACACATATCTCCTCCTTCTATTTTTCAATCTCTCCTTATGCATTTATTGTATTTTGTTGTCTAAATTCACCACACACCCAACCAGCCTACCACCCACTACCTATCTTCTTTCTTGCACACTATTTTCCTTTCAGTTGGCACTGTCAATATTTCAGCAGCAGTGTTCCGCCTTTACATACTTTAAATGCAATTGGCCCGTGTGCCCATTGCTCTTCGTTCTCAGAGTGGCCAAGTACTGGTTGAGCATGTAGTTTGAACAGCTCTATGACCCCCCCCCCCGCCAAAGTCCGGCTCTCTCACTGCCTTCAGCCTGAACTCCAGAGCTCTCAGTTCTTGCACACCCACAAAGAGCCTGAAGATATCCAGGCACCTAGAAGCGACTGATTTCATAGTATAAGCTATACAAGCATCACATTTTGATTAGAGAAAAAAATACTAAAACTCAACATCTAAAAGTGAAATGTACACAGGGTCCTAGACTGCATCACTAACATGGATTACCGTAAGGCAGCGGTTCCCAAACTGGGGGTTACCGAAAGTTGATTTTTCGCGTGTCTTGAAATACCAGGCTGTTAGACCTGTCAGCCCTTTGGGTGGTCCCTCCTCATCATTATTTATTTTGTCCCACTTTTGCCTCAAACCCTGTTATAATTTTTCCTTTTTGGGAACCACCAGACTTTTTAGTGTTGATGCAGGGTCAGGGAGCCATTTTCCCTACCCCTGGAACTTCTGTCTGAGGGCCTGAGACACAAAATGGTGGCCACCCATTGTCACCTGTGACATCACCAGAACTCACTGGAGGTTTCCAGAACCTCCTGGAACATTCTAGAATCCTGTGATAGTGGGAGGCAGTTTAGAATGTTGGGAGGCCATCTCAGAGTGGCAGTTGGCATCTGACTGGAGAAGAGAGAGGACAGAGATAGAAGGAGGTCGGAGTAAGGCAGCAGAGGTGGAAACCAGTGCTTGGAGTGGGGTCCAGAAACCCACCCTTGATGCTAGTCTCTACTGACCAAGCCCAGCCTAAAGCCCTGTGTGGGATCAAGACCAGAAGAACCATCTTAAGGAACTGAATATTTGGAACAGGCCTTAAAGAAGAAGAACAGCAAGCTCCTGACCTGTTCAGCAGTGTCCTCCTGGGGTCCTGACGTCGAGAAGCCTGGAGACCTGGGGCCTGAGGTAGAGAAGCGGCGCTGACAGAAAGCAGACGTCGTACCCGGAGCCGCCAGAGGTCGAGTGAGGGCGCCGACGGAGGTCGTGGAGAGGCACCGGAGGTCGAGTAAGGAGTCACCCGAGGTCGAGTGAGGGCGCCGACGGAGGTCGTGGAGAGGCGCCGGAGGTCGAGTAAGGAGTCACCCGAGGTCGAGTGAGGGCGCCGACGGAGGTCGTGGAGAGGCCCCGGAGGTCGAGTCGGGAGTCACCTGAGGTCGAGGTGAGGCGTCGACGGGGGAGTGAAGTCCGCCCACCGGAGACGCCGGAAACGAAGGTGAAGCGTGCCGGAGGTCGGGAGTGGAGATCGCACTCCGGAGACACCCAGAAGCGGGGAGACCGAGTCCCTGCGACGCCGGAAGGCGACATCGAGTCGAGACCGCCCAGCGACATCGAGCCGAGGCCGCTCAGCGACATCGAGTCGAGACCGCCCAGCGACATCGAGTCGGGACCGCCCAGCGACATCGAGTCGAGACCGCCCAGCGACATCGAGTCGAGACCGCCCAGCGACATCGAGTCGAGACCGCCCAGCGACATCGAGTCGAGACCGCCCAGCGACATCGAGTCGAGGCCGCCCAACGACATCGATCCGGAGCCGCCTCACGGCGTCGACACGGCGCCGAGCGGATCCGATCATCGTGAAAAGGACAGTAAGTGGTAGAGGGGGCGTCTGAGGCCCCGTGGAGCCCTAAAAGATCATCCTAGGGGTTAAAAGGGGTGTTAGGACCAGCCTGGGAGTGCCAGGGGTGAACTGAGACTGGTACAGTGACCTCCATAAAGGGTTGTTTAGTTTGGAGGGCCAGATCTTTAGGTTACCCTTGTTCTGCCTCAGCTTAGGCCCCAGCCTTGACCAATCTAGGTGGGACACGCCCATGCCATCCAAATGACCACAAGCTGTGTATGGGCAAAGTAAGACCAAGTGACCTCATGAAAATGATTTGAACTGTAACTGTCATTGATTGTTTTACCTTATTTATTGAAGGTGCTTTATTTATTGTCTTTCACTAATTTATTCTTGCATTGTATTTATTGTCTGACTGTATTTATTTGCCATCTGTATTTATTGCACATCTATTTATTCTTTGCGTAATGATGACCTGAATCTATTTATTGAAATTCCAAAGTAGCATTGTTTATTTGACCTGCTCTTTTAAAGGAAAATCCTATTGTACCGTATTTATGTTATGAAACCTGCAACTAAGAGAAAATAAGATAAAGACATATATATTTTCAACTTGACTTCCATTATTTTTACGGTGTAGTGTCGTTTTTGGAACGGATGAACGCATGGTTATTGTGAGGGTGTGACGTACGCTTAACACGGTGCCTGACCCCCCACCGCTCGAGCCAAGCTACCATTGTGCTGGGAACCTGGTGACTGCTAACCCGGTTGCCCGGTTTCCAACATAAAATTGGTGTTCAGTGGTGGGATAGAGCTGTGCTTGCGTCTACTCGACAATAACTTTGGGTAGTCCATAGGCCTACACCGGGAGTTTTCTCCAAGCGGACTTCCTGATTTTGAGTTTTGTTTTTTCCAAATTTACTTCTGGTGGTGGGAGGAGGTATTACAAAAGGTACCCCCTGCATAGCTTCTGTAAGCAACTGTCTTCTATCCTGAGTGGGCAAAATGGAGTTTGTGTTGGAGGATGTGGAAACTTACACTGTGGCCCAACTCAGAGAGTTTTGTCAGCGAGAGGGGGTGTTTTGTTCCCAAGGTGCAAAGAAGGGTGAACTCCAGACCAGCTTGAGGGCTTGAGGGGAGGCACGGCGAGAAAGTAAGGTTGTGAAGGAGGACAGGGATGGAGAGCCTGACAGCGAGGGGGCTGGTTTGTACCAACCTGAGGTGGGGAACCTAGTAGCGGGGCCCAGAACACTTTCAAGGAAGGGCAGCAGTGTCTCTAGCAACGGCTTATTAGAAGCGGAATTCACTGACCGGAGGGAGAAAAGACAGCTCACATGGGAGTTGGCGAAGCTGGAGAAAGAAAAGGAGGAACGGAGGATGGCTCACGAGTTGAGGCTCAGGGAGATAGATCTCCAGATCCTACGGGTCGGGGCACACACTGTTCCTAATGGTGGCAGCGAAGAAAGAGAAATCACCAGGGAACCCAAACCCTATTTGCCAAAAGACATAGTAGCCAGCTATAGTGCGGGAGATGACATCGCCAGGTGGCTAGCGGCCTGTGAGGTCTCTTTAAGAGTCCATGGGGTTTCAGAGAAATATTGGGGAGGGGGATTGTATAGATACATGCCTCCAGCTGGCAGGGATACATTATTGGCCCTGGAGAAGGATGAGCAGACCCACTACCCCACCATGAAAGTGGCGCTCGTGAGGAAGTTTGGACTAACACCCGAGAAGTACAGACAGAAGTTCCGGGGTAGCCACAAACTGGGCACACAGAATTGGGTGGATTTCCTGGACTATGCAAAGAAGGCATTAGAGGGTTGGATACAGGGCAGCGAGGTGAGGGACTACGAGGGGTTGTTTAATTTGATGTTGAAGGAACACCTGCTCGAAAAATGTTTCCCCGAACTGCGTCAACACCTGGTGGATAGCAAGCTGACCAATCCCCGGAAGCTTGCTGAGGAGGCGGACATTTGGGCTAGTACCCGGGTGTCCACAAGGGGGACTGGAGGGGACTCTCAAAAGACCGGACAGGGCGCCCCCCAGAAGAAAGAGGGAGGGGAAAAGAAAACAGAGTTCTCTAAAGGCCCCCAAAATAGTTTCCAAGGGAAGGGAACGGGATTCACCCCTAGGGCTAACCCCCCCAGAAACCCTAATCCTGGCCAGAGTCAGCAGCCAAGGGTTGTCCATTGCTTCGAGTGCGGTGGTGTCGGACACTATAACGGAGATGTGAAGTGCCCGAAAAGACCACCCCCTCCCATCGGAGGAAAGGCCCCCGGAGTAGCTAGTGTAGTGCTCGGGGATGAGATGCCTTTAGATAAGGGAAGGGAGTGGGTGGGTGTCACTTTAGTGTCCCTGGGAGAACGGGAGATGGTTCCTAAGATCCAGGTGCCCGCAAATACCACAAAGTATGGGCAGTGGGTCACCATCAACGGCCAAAGAGAGGAGGCTCTGAGAGACACAGGAGCCAGTATGACTATGGTACGTAGCCAACTGGTGTCTCCAGAGCAGGTGATTCCCCATGTACTCCACCCTGCAGCGATGGCTGACGGCAGAATGGGCCACTATCCGGTGGCCGAGGTTCCATTTGAATGGGAAGGGGTTGCAGGGTTGCTTCGAGTTGCCGTAAGCCCTGCCGTGCCAGTCGATTGTCTGCTGGGGAATGACATGGAGCATAATGCTTGGAAGGAGGTGGAATACCGGACTCATGCTGAGATGCTGGGTACACCTGACTGGGCCTGTGTCAGCACAGGGTCTGCGACTACCCGGAGGGGGAGTTCGTTTAGGCGGGAGCCTGGAACGAAGGCCCCGCCGGCTGCCGACCAAGGGAAGAACCGAGGGCAGGAGGAGCCTGCCTCGGCATCCGCGCCCCGTGTGACGGATAGGCCACCGGAGGTGGTGGACCAGGAGTCCGCGGAGGGGGATGTTACCGAACTGGAGAACCTACCCATCCCAGCCGAGTGGCACGTGGAGGGAGGGCCGACCAGGGAGGAATTCTGCAAGGGCCAGAGGGAGTGTCCTACCCTTGAGGGACTGAGGCGACAGGCCGATGCCCAGGCAGCAGGGAACGTTGAGGGGAACTACAATATTTACTGGGAGGATGGCCTCCTCTACAGTGAACCCAAGGCACCCATGCACGGATCGTCACGGGCCTTGGTTGTCCCTCAACGTTATCGAGCCTTCCTCCTGGAATTGGCTCATGAGATCCCCTTGGCAGGACACCTGGGGCAAGACAAGACCTTTGCCCGGCTTGTCCCACACTTTTATTGGCCTCAAATGAAAGTGTCGTCCGACACCTACTGCCGGACGTGTGTGTCTTGTCAAGCCAGTGGGAAAACAGGGGTGAAGCTGAAAGCTCCCCTGGAACCACTTCCTGTCGTTAGCACCCCCTTTGAAAGGGTGGGCATCGACATTGTGGGTCCGTTAGATCCGCCTACTACAGCTGGTCACAGGTTTATCCTGGTTCTGGTGGATCATGCCACACGGTACCCAGAGGCTATACCTCTGAGGACCATTACTGCACCTGTTGTGGCTAGGGCCCTGATGGGAATCTTTACCCAAGTGGGTTTTCCCAAGGAAGTTGTGTCTGACAGGGGGACCAACTTCATGTCAGCATACATGCGGGCCATGTGGAAGGAGTGTGGAGTGACCTACCGGTTCACCACTCCTTACCACCCCCAGACCAATGGTCTGGTGGAGAGGTTCAATAAAACCTTGAAAGGCATGATCAGAAGTCTGCCTGAAAGCCTGCGGAGGAAATGGGACGTCCTCCTACCCTGTCTATTGTTTTCTTACAGGGAAGTGCCACAGAAGGGAGTGGGCTTCAGCCCCTTCGAGCTTTTGTATGGGCACCCTGTGCGTGGACCTCTCGGCCTGGTGAGAGACGGATGGGAAAGAACTCCCAGAAAGCTTCCCCAGGACGTGGTGAGCTACATGCTGGCCTTCCGGAGCCAAATGGCTAAGTTGTGGAAGCAAGCTTCTGACAACTTGGAAGCCAGCCAAGCAGTGATGAAGGCGTGGTATGACCACAATGCTCACCCGGTGGAGTTGGAGCCTGGCCAGAAGGTGTGGGTGATCGAACCAGAAGAGCTTAGCGCCCTCCAGGATCTCTGGTCAGGACCCTTTGAGGTGTTGGAGAAGAAGGGTAAGGCTACCTACTTGGTGGATCTGAAGACCCCTCGCCAGCCCCTACGGGTGCTGCATGCCAACCGCCTCAAACCCCACCATGAGAGGCCCGAAGTCATATTGCTGATGGTGACTGACGGAGCAGAGGACGTGGAAAGCGAGCCTCTCCCCGACTTATTTGCGTCTCAAGAGAAGGATGGGTTGGTGGAGAGAGTGATTCTCTCCCCGTCCCTAACTCCTGAACAGCAGGAGGACTGCCGCCAGGTCCTGGGGCAGTATTCTTCGTTGTTCTCCCTTGTTCCGGGTAGGACTCACCTGTGCGTCCATGACGTGGACACAGGAGACAGCCCACCTGTGAAGTCAAAGATCTACCGGATGACAGACAAGGTGAAGGCCAGCATTCACAGTGAAGTCACTAAGATGCTGGAGCTAGGAGTGATTGAACCTTCCAGCAGCCCCTGGTCCAGTCCGGTGGTACTAGTACCAAAAGCTGCACCACCGGGGGCCCAACCGGAACTGAGGTTTTGTGTGGACTACCGGGGACTGAACTCAGTAACCAAGACTGATGCTCATCCGATTCCGAGGGCGGATGAACTGATTGACCGGCTGGGAGCTGCCCAATATCTGAGTACCTTTGACCTTACTTCTGGGTACTGGCAGATCTCTCTGACTGATGGAGCTAAGGAAAGGTCAGCCTTCTCCACGCCCAAGGGCCACTACCAGTTCTGCGTGATGCCCTTTGGGCTCAAGAACGCACCTGCCACGTTTCAGCGTCTGGTGAACCAGATCCTCACTGGAATGGAGAGTTTCTCTGCTGCTTATCTGGACGACATTGCCGTCTTCAGTAACAGCTGGGAGGATCACTTGCGTCACCTGCAAGCTGTTCTCCAGGCCCTGAAACACGCTGGTTTAACGATCAAGGCCAGTAAATGCCAGATCGGGCAGGGGTCGGTGGTGTACCTTGGACACTTGGTGGGTAGGGGAGCGGTGCAGCCCCTCCAGGCGAAAATCGAGGCTATCATGGCCTGGGAACCCCCCAAGACTCAGACTGAGGTCCGAGCTTTTCTGGGCCTCACCGGATATTACCGCCGCTTCGTGAAGGGGTATGGTACCATTGTGGCCCCCCTCACGGAGCTTACGTCCAAGAAGCAACCTCGACGGGTAGTCTGGACGGAGGCTTGTCAGCAGGCCTTTGTGAAACTGAAGCAAGCCATGTGCGAGGCCCCGGTCTTAAGGGCCCCAGATTTTTCCAAGGAGTTCATTGTCCAGACAGATGCATCGGAACATGGCATTGGGGCAGTGTTATCGCAACTCAATGAAGAAGGTCTGTATCAACCCGTGGTCTTCCTATCCCGGAGACTACTTCCCAGGGAACAGAAGTGGAGTGCAATAGAGCGTGAAGCCTTTGCCGTGGTATGGGCTCTGAAGAAGTTGCGGCCATACCTGTTTGGCTCGCACTTCCTAGTTCAGACCGACCACAGACCCCTTCGGTGGCTGATGCAGATGAAGGGGGAGAATCCCAAGTTGCTAAGGTGGTCTATCTCCCTACAGGGAATGGACTTTCAGGTGGAACATCGGCCTGGAGTGGACCACGCCAATGCAGACGGTCTCTCAAGGTATTTCCGCCTTAGTGATGAGAACTCCCAAGGGGTTGGGTAGCTCTCCCCACTTTCAGCTGGGGGGGGGGACGCGTGTTAGACCTGTCAGCCCTTTGGGTGGTCCCACCTCATCATTATTTATTTTGTCCCACTTTTGCCTCAAACCCTGTTATAATTTTTCCTTTTTGGGAACCACCAGACTTTTTAGTGTTGATGCAGGGTCAGGGAGCCATTTTCCCTACCCCTGGAACTTCTGTCTGAGGGCCTGAGACACAAAATGGTGGCCACCCATTGTCACCTGTGACATCACCAGAACTCACTGGAAGTTTCCAGAACCTCCTGGAACATTCTAGAATCCTGTGATAGTGGGAGGCAGTTTAGAATGTTGGGAGGCCATCTCAGAGTGGCAGTTGGCATCTGACTGGAGAAGAGAGAGGACAGAGATAGAAGGAGGTCGGAGTAAGGCAGCAGAGGTGGAAACCAGTGCTTGGAGTGGGGTCCAGAAACCCACCCTTGATGCTAGTCTCTACTGACCAAGCCCAGCCTAAAGCCCTGTGTGTGATCAAGACCAGAAGAACCATCTTAAGGAACTGAATATTTGGAACAGGCCTTAAAGAAGAAGAACAGCAAGCTCCTGACCTGTTCAGCAGTGTCCTCCTGGGGTCCTGACGTCGAGAAGCCTGGAGACCTGGGGCCTGAGGTAGAGAAGCGGCGCTGACAGAAAGCAGACGTCGTACCCGGAGCCGCCAGAGGTCGAGTGAGGGCGCCGACGGAGGTCGTGGAGAGGCACCGGAGGTCGAGTAAGGAGTCACCCGAGGTCGAGTGAGGGCGCCGACGGAGGTCGTGGAGACGCGCCGGAGGTCGAGTCGGGAGTCACCTGAGGTCGAGGTGAGGCGTCGACGGGGGAGTGAAGTCCGCCCACCGGAGACGCCGGAAACGAAGGTGAAGCGCGCCGGAGGTCGGGAGTGGAGATCGCACTCCGGAGACACCCAGAAGCGGGGAGACCGAGTCCCTGCGACGCCGGAAGGCGACATCGAGTCGAGACCGCCCAGCGACATCGAGCCGAGGCCGCCCAGCGACATCGAGCCGAGGCCGCCCAGCGACATCGAGTCGAGTCCGCCCAGCGACATCGAGTCGAGACCGCCCAGCGACATCGAGTCGAGACCGCCCAGCGACATCGAGTCGAGACCGTCCAGCGACATCGAGTCGAGACCGCCCAGCGACATCGAGTCGAGGACGCCCAACGACATCGATCCGGAGCCGCCTCACGGCGTCGACACGGCGCCGAGCGGAGCCGATCATCGTGAAAAGGACAGTAAGTGGTAGAGGGGGCGTCTGAGGCCCCGTGGAGCCCTAAAAGATCATCCTAGGGGTTAAAAGGGGTGTTAGGACCAGCCTGGGAGAGCCAGGGGTGAACTGAGACTGGTACAGTGACCTCCATAAAGGGTTGTGTAGTTTGGAGGGCCAGATCTTTAGGTTACCCTTGTTCTGCCTCAGCTTAGGCCCCAGCCTTGACCAATCTAGGTGGGACACCCCCATGCCATCCAAATGACCACAAGCTGTGTATGGGCAAAGTAAGACCAAGTGACCTCATGAAAATGATTTGAACTGTAACTGTCATTGATTGTTTTACCTTATTTATTGAAGGTGCTTTATTTATTGTCTTTCACTAATTTATTCTTGCATTGTATTTATTGTCTGACTGTATTTATTTGCCATCTGTATTTATTGCACATCTATTTATTCTTTGCGTAATGATGACCTGAACCTATTTATTGAAATTCCAAAGTAGCATTGTTTATTTGACCTGCTCTTTTAAAGGAAAATCCTATTGTACCGTATTTATGTTATGAAACCTGCAACTAAGAGAAAATAAGATAAAGACATATATATTTTCAACTTGACTTCCATTATTTTTACGGTGTAGTGTCGTTTTTGGAACGGATGAACGCATGGTTATTGTGAGGGTGTGACGTACGCTTAACACGGTGCCTGACCCCCAACCGCTCAAGCCAAGCTACCATTGTGCTGGGAACCTGGTGACTGCTAACCCGGTTGCCCGGTTTCCAACACAGGCAATAAATAAAGATGCCTTGAAATTTTGAATTTTTTTGTCTTGTTTGCTTCTGTTCAAAGACAGAGGTCAACTATGTCTTCTGACAACTTGTTGCTTATTTTTTAACCTGGGGTTTGTTTTGCAGCGAAAGAAAGAAAAGCAAAGTGAAATAAATGACAGTCTTGCCCCATGGGATAAAGGCAGTGTCAAAGGATGTCATTATTATTTTTGTAATGTACAGCGAAACGTAAATGCCTGTAAAAATGAACTGTACACATAGCAACAAGCATTTGCAATGCAATAGGTCTCGCATTTATGCAAGTTTGAGCTATTGACATTGCAAATGACAATGCCTTTTATTTGTTTTGAAAACAAAAACAAAAATAAAAGGCATTGTCATTTGCAATGTCAATAGCTCAAACTCGAGTAAATGCGAGACCTATTGCATTGTAAATGCTTGTTATATATATCAGTCACCACTAAGGTAGGCCCTGTCTAACCCACAGGGCAGGGTGAATTGTATTTAAAAGGCAGGGCATGTACTTTTAAGTTTTAAATGTCTTGGCAATGAAAACTTCCCAAATTCGTTTTTCACTACTGCAAGGCCTATCTCTTCCATAAGATAACATTGGGATTACCTTACTACATCTTTTAAGTGCAATTCCCACATGTGAAGAGATAGAGACTTTTCACGTTTGGTGTCACTGGACTCACAATTTAACATCACAACTTACGGTGACGTTGGATTTCAAATTACAGTTTGGCCAATGCCACTTATAGAAAGTTTATTGTGATGGTGATCCAGTTGCAGTAATAGGGGGCTAGGATCAGACTTATGTACTTAAAATATGTGTCCCCCCTACACCATAAATTCAACCTCCTTTAGTATATCAAAGACCACGGTATTACTTTGGTCTCATTCATACATGATGATTGCTTATTATTTTATGCAATTTTACCTGATTCCCCTCACACACCTACAGCATTAAACAATAGTTCTACATGTTTAGGAAAAAAAGGCATTTATATACTCCAAACACATAAATTAAATAGTTACTCACGCTGCTTTCTTGGGGTATCTTTACTTCAAACCCACCACAAATCAAGTAATAATGTGGTCTCTGATTTATTAAAGGAGGTTGAATTTATGGTGTAAGGGATACACATATTTCAAGTACTTTTAGAAAGTTGGCATTTACTCACTTTGACCATTTGGCGCCGGCTGCCTGTCTCTGTCCAGTCTGGGTTGGGTGACAGCTGGGCTTTGTGTATTCCCTCTAGACAGCCACACACAAAGGGGGTTTAGGTGTGTCTTGACAGGACTTCATGGGAGATGAGAGGGAGATGGACACAGCCTCACACTTACACCTTAATAGGCTGTGTCCTGTCCACACCCAAAAAGCTGCATACTCCCCTGTAGTGAGTCTGGAGCCAGAGCAGGAAGGGGGGGGGCTCTGGGCACTTCAAAGCTTTCTTTGAAGTCCCCCCCACTTCAAAGGCACAACTGGGTATAAGCACTGGACCTGTGACACCATGAGTTTAGTACACTTCTGGACCTGTGAAGACTCTTCCAGGAAGAACTGCTGCTGAAAGGAGTGCCACTCTGCCGGACTGCTGATTTGCCAGACTCTTGTCTTGCTGAACTGTCCTGCTGCATGCTGTTCTCCTGCCTAGGTGAAAAGGACTGGACCTGCACTACCGGCTGGACAGTAGTCAGCCGGTAGTGGAGGTAAAATCAATTTCCAGAGGTTAGCCAGTCATAAATCCTAGCCATACCCATCCGATCCGCATCAGTCTTCTAGACCTCCATACCGGCTGACTACTGTTCTAGCAGCCCACTGACAACTTCATTTAATTAGATTTCTAAGACTACACTACATGAAACACATCCGTATTCCAGAGCCTTACTGACAAGTGTAGATCACTGGCAGCCTTCACTCAACAAGGGATGCCCAAGGGAATTTATGCCCAGGCTGGGCTGTCACTCCAACCCCTTGTCCTGAAGAAGACCTGCCAACAATGCTCCTGGCAGGGTCGAAACGTTGACGATAACATATGGCTCAGCTTTATCAAGTCTCTTGGTCCAAAACAAATAAGCAATTGTGCTATTTACCAGAGATATTGTTTTTCCTTTTTGTTCTGACCACCTTTAGCTTTAATTTCCTAAACTTCACCTTGTATATAAATGCATTACACCACCATCACTGAGCACTCAATGTCACTTGAATATATGTCACTTCTTGAATTTGCTTACATTGACAGCCTTTTAAACATTTGTAAATATACATGAACGCTCTTACTTATATAAATAATACTTTTGAAAGCATTCACTTGCTATTGTCTTTGTGTTCCAACAGCATTGAATATGCGTGCTAATTTTTGATTTATTCATTACTTGCTAAACAATTGATGCTATACCTTGATGTATCCATTACTTGTAAAGAAATTGATTCTTCCCGACAGAACCATTGTAGCTTCTTTTCAGATATCCCATTTAAGCGCTTACTTTCCTAAGCGCTAATTTACCTTTACTCTTTGAAAATTCATATCTCGACTTTTACTTGTTGGATTATTTTCGTTTTTGTCTTGTTTTATTTTGCTCTGGTGTCAAGTTCTTTTTGTGGTGTTTTCATTGTGTTATTGTTTGAAATGTTGCACAAATACTTTACACATTGCTTCTTAAGTTAAGCCTGACTGCTCTGTGCCAAGCTACAAGAGGGTGAGCACAGGTTAATTTAGGGTGTGTTGTGACTTACCCTGACTAGGATTGTGGTTCCTGCTTGGACATGGTGCAAACCTCTGCCAACCAGAAACCTAGTTTCTACCACATAGGTTCAATGTGAGACGCTCAGAGTCATACTCGGGACGAGCCATGTGATATCTGGCATAAAATAAAACCACAAATCATAAAACAAAAAAGAACTAATTCATAACAGGTGAAGAAACAATCAATTTACAAAAAAATATATATAAAAGACGTGGATGAGCTGCATACCAGTTTGCTCGCTTCATCGAAGTGGACGCCGTGTTCCCCAGCCGGTTTTCCCGACCCTGCTGACACTAATCGTAGTAAGTGAATACATGCTATTCCACAGCCTCTTTTGGTGTTAGATTCCTTAGTCTTGAGTGTTCTGAGGGGTCCTCCACTGGTGACCTCTTGTTAGGAGTACATGTAACTACCTTTCAGTGGTAGCCATCCCTGACCCATAATCTGGCTTATTTGCACTTTTAGTCATTGTCATTGCTCTTTTACAGTTTCACCTATCCAGTCTACCTGTACATCCCTGGGTGTGGTTTCTCAGTTGTTTTATTTATTTATAGCTGTTTTCGGCAGGGTGGATAATTCCCCATCCAAGGGCCACATATTAATGGAAATTGTACATCGACCTTAGAATGTTTCTTTTGATCCGCTAGCTGCATGGGCTGCAGCTATTAATGAACTTTGGATGTTCTATTGACTCGTATACTGCCTGGACTGTGGCTATTTACCTCGATACTATACAGGTGGTGATTGTATTACCCCTCACACTGGGCATTCCTGCAATAATCACATTACACTTTGTTCTTACGAGGCTTGTGTTCTTTATCGATAGATGCTTCATTTTGGCCCATACATTGAGGAATGTTTATCAACCACTGGATGGTATGGGACTGACACTTAATATCTTCTTTGGTACATGTCTTACATATATGATTCTTTAACACGTATGCTGGGCTTCGTCGTTTTCCTCTTCTTTTTACTTATGGTAGGGGACTTTTGTTTATAGCTGTTATACTACCAGACCTTGTAGGTATCTTGCTATAAGGGTCACGTAATTTTCATCTCCAATGGCCTCTCCTACTTTGGGTGGCACGTCGTTGATGACGGAATGATTCTTTTCGAACATTTTAAGTTGGAACATATTTCCGATGCACCAGTTTTACATTGTTCTGGGTTCTATACTTGGGAGCACTTTTTTACCGGCCTTTTTGTCAACACAATGGGTGTCTGTCTTGCTCTTTCTTGCCTGACACGGTTTCTACCACCACCACAACCTAGTGTTTTTATATTCTCGTTTTTATGTTACTATGTCTTATATTATGTCATTTTTTTGAGTGTTTTTATCTTGAATAACTCTCTGGGCTCATTTATGATGGCATATCAATGTGGTGTTTTCCCCTATTATGAATGGGATGTCATGGTTTGTCTCTATAACCTTTGTATTGTAACTGTGTGTCACACTATTGTGTTGTACATAGGTGTATATAAATGTATAGTATGTTTGTATAGTCTGTTTACAATGTATGTATATCTATTTAACTTGCAGCCCTGAAGAAGTCCAATGTTTTACTGGACAAAACGCGTTGGCTGATGTTTTCATGAATATGACATGATACAACAATAAAGGAAGAAACGCAATTGGATCATGCAGAAATTGTCACTTTCAAATTGTGACATACTTTACTGTGAAATTTCACTTTTTTTGTTTTTCATGTGGTGCAACTCTGATCTTGCTTTTGTGTATTATATTTCTCTGATGAGGGAGGCATCTTTGGGCAGAAGGTGTACACAGAGAAATGCATGCAAGGATAAAAATTAATGTCCGATAACAAAACTTAATACAGGTGATTAACGATGTGGGTGCTGTGTTTGCGCTCAGGTCCACTGCCCACGCTCACGCTTTCAGCTTTAAAAGCCACCTGTAAACCCTCAGACAGAAGTCATTGCTCCAGTATCCGAAGCCGGCATAGAACCGTCAGATGGAGAATCATCCCCCAGCACCCAGCCTCCACGGTCCATAATCGGATAAGTTAACAAAATGGTATCCTGTGCAGGCAGTATCTGTATCTTCCGGACTCCCTGAGCCTTTTCCCGGAAAATTGCCTCCCACTCACAGTTCGCCCACTTCTTCAGTTCTGACCACCAGCGATATGTATCGGGCCCCCAGGTGGACTTCCAACTAATAGTCAGTTGTCTGCGGGCAAGGCTCAAGGCCTGGTCTAGACATCTATTGGTAACCTTCCTAGCCGCTGATAGTTCATGAAGGCCCAGTAGGCATAACAAAGGGCTCAAAGGGAATTCCCTATCCATGGCACCCAAACCACCTGGAGGACCATCGTCCAATAGGGCAACAGGAGCGGGCAAGACCAGACCATGTGAAAAAAGTCAGCATCGACGCACAGGGGAAATTGACATACCGTAACATAACATCTCACTCTCACCAGAAATTTGCTCCAAGGCGTCAACTTAGTCTGAGAATGCAGGCTTTAGGACTAAAGTGTAAGGGTTCAGATAGGCACAGGGTTGTAGTCACCTCGCACTTTTGAGTTCAACAAAACGTTACAGCTTTAAATACTGATAAGTTCTCAATATATTAGAAGTAGACATTATTTCGTAATTTGTACAGACTTGAATTTTCTATCATCTATCATAGGCCTCAAGGACCATGAGATAATCTGTCATATGATCTTGAAGGGGTCATCCTCATAGTGAAGCACTCTTCACACATACATGTACATAGTTTACTTCATTGGACCTCAGATTGCCAATAAAAGTACATAAAACAGATACTATGCGGATGCTAATGCATCTCAATCGTCATAAGGGAAGGTAATGGGAGGGAAAACTGCAGCAGCGAGATGAGCTTTTACAATAAAAGATGCATCAATTTGCTTTTATTCAATGTTAATCATTAAAAAAACTACCTAATGTGTGCCTGCTAAAGAGGACTTTGACTTCAATGGTTCCTAATCTTTTAGATGTACGCTTTGCTTTTAGCTGGATTGTTGTTATTCTGCTTTGCACATTATTAGTTTTTAAACAGCAGAGAACCCCTTAACAGCTCAGGTAGGAAGAGAGCTTTTAGTGCTCCCTTACAAAACAAAGGTTATAGGCAATTGTCATTTAATAAACCATGCAGCTATTCTTTTTGATCTTCCTACTTCTAATCATGCATAAGTACATGCTACAAAAATGTCTTTAACCCTTTGGGGGTAAGCCTAGAACTTATTAAAAAAGAGGTAAAGCGGTCACTGCAGCCCGTCTTAGAAAGTCCTCATGGTTGAGCTATCCATAGCAGCTAGTTGGAGATTATTTCAGAATTTGATCGTGTACTACTGTCATGTTAGATTGTCTTGTTCCAGAACAGGCCTTCAAGTAGGTTAGCTCTCCCTGTAAAAATCACCCTCTTGTAACACTAGCACCCGGAAATTCAGTGGTTGGCAGCTCTGACCTCGTTTTCCAGCCTCTCCCTATTTGCCTGGAAATCCATGATTGATTGCACTGCACAATGTTGGAATACTCATTGGACTTCCCCCACTTCCTATCCCTTATCACTAATTCAAACTTACAGTCTCATTACAGGTCCTTTTGTTACTCTGACAAAACCAGAGATTCCACTCAAATCAGAACAAGTTTTGTGAGAAAAACTGGACATGCGGTCATTTCCCCATTTCTCCAGGAAAATGACCTTGAAGGGTGGAGAACAAAAAGTGCCCAAAATGAAGGAAAGAACTGCGGAAATAAATACACGGACACAAATTCCCACATGATCCCCGATGGTCAAAATTTGTCAATGGAAAGGAATCTTTTCCCGAGAAATTATAGGACTCCACTGTATTGGTAATTACTAGGTGGAAGATTTCTTTTTTTTTTTTTCAATTTATTTTTATTGAAAAAGGTTTATGACAGACAATCCAAGTTATTGACAAATATTTTCAGTGGTTGCAATCTTCCAATGATACACTACATGGGTATTGAACAAAATTCTTCAAGAAAACAGATCCCTATCCCTGCCTCCACGCATTTAGGTGGAAGATTTCTGACCGATTATTTGAATGCTTGCAATCAGGGCCTCAGTTCCCAAGGTCTTGGTCAGCCTTAGTAATTTTGTTTTGTATTTACTGAAGATGGGTTTCTATTGAGATCATCTTGCTTTCTATATTTTGGGAGGTACTTAGTTGTTCTTCCTAGTCTCCAGTACACTCTTATGCAGTAAAGCCTACTCAATGGTCCACTATTAATCTCCTTTCACCCCACCTCTCCCAGGGTCATGGGTGGCTTTGTTTAAAGAGTGCATTCCAACATCCTCTATGAGAGGTAAACAAGAACTTTAGGGAGGCCACCACCTAGAATAAAGGCAGGTCTAACCAGCTCCAAATTAACACCACTATCACTATGCGGGGCATCACCACATAATGGCTATGATGTCCAGGCTCCGGCCATTTCTGGAGGAAAGTCTAGGAATATCCTTGAATGCAACTCCACTTGCCAGATATACAGGCATTGCCTGGGAAAATGAGAATATTTGTCCATGGAAGGATTTCTGAAGAGGACATTGACACACACTCACTTCAGAGTCCTGCGTATGGTGTTTTGCTGCTAGATGTTTGTTTGCCATTGTGCACAGCTATACATACTCCTTATCTTCTCCTTTTGCTGCAGCACCACTCATCCTTGTATGCCTCAGTTCTACTCCCACAGCGAGCCAGTAACGGCTGGCAGGGAACGGGGGTGTCAGGGCGGCGGCGTGGGGGCAAAATAAAAAAAACCACTTACCCTCTACAGCTGCCGTGACCGTCCCTCCACCGTTGTGTCTCCTTCTCTGGTGAGTACCGGAAGCACATAGGCTCCGTTAAGCCAATCACAACGCTGCAATTGTGGTTCGGCGTTTCAGAACAGGACAGGGAGCTTGTGCAAGTTCCCTACTATGCTGTACATTGCAGCATGGTGGAGAACATGCAAAGTACGCATGACTGTTTGGCCGCCCCAAGACGGCCGGCCAAAAAGTCATGCGCACTTGGAGTATGCAAAACACTCCTCCCCCTGTGCCCCCAGCCCCGCCACGCCCCGCCCTACACCAGCCTCAAACTTACAGAAAAAAAATAATCTTTCTATTTTTCCTGCTCTGAGAGTAGTGGCGCGACGCTCCTTTGCCTTAGCAGAGGAGCCGCCCCTGCGGCTAGCCCGATCTTCTCCAGCTGTGTGGCAGCTCTACATCTCTATGTCTGTGCAATAGATTTTACACTGCTCCATTATGATAAACCTGTGGTTGGCCACGTCTTCTGGTGACTGTTGGGGTCTTCTGTTGGTCTCTTGCGCGCACTCCTCGATGTCCCGCATTCCCAACATAAGCATCTCCAATGTTTTCACCAGGCACCAAGGAGGTAGACATCTCCAAGAGTTGCAGGCATAACGAGTGCAACTCTATGCAATATTGTATAGCTAGTAACCGCAATGCAAACTGCTGCAAGTATAATGGGATCATTTGGAAATTTTTTTCAAATTCTTTTCTTAAAAATGTATTTAATTTTTAAAAAGTCATCACAAACTGTGTTTACCGTTTGTGTCAATGTGCCACAGTCCTTCTTAGTTAGGAAGGTGACCAGTCCTTCTTGAATTATCCACTACCACAACATATGCTGTACTGCAAGATTATTAAAAGGTGATTTTAGCCCTTAAAGGCAATGGCACACTATTTTAGGCTTTGTTTATAATGGTTTTATTTCCGTTTGAGATCAAAGTTTTAACCACTGGCATCCGTTCAAGATCTGGCTACAATATTTAAAGTGAAATGTTTGCTTCATTATTTCTGCAATGCTTTCACAGCTTACACAAGGAGGGCACATTGTCAATTATTCTGGTCCATTTGGACGTTGCATTGAAGAAAAGTAAAATGTAGAGTTCTTGCATTAGGGTTTCTTGGTAGGGTTTTAAGACATCTTTCAAGGACACAAGTCCACAGCTGACAATTTAAAGTCCGCGAGGGGTTACTGAGGAGACCTGAGATAAGTTCAGACCAGAGGGTTGTCCTCCTAAATCCACCCTGATTTGTGAGTTTCTTCGGGATGGGCAGGTATCCATAAAGAACAAGTTACTTACCTTTGGTAACGATATATCTGTAAGAAACATTAGTTAGTTAGATTCCTCACCTTAGAATATCCCCAGGCGTCAGGCTGGATCCGGAAAGATTTTTCGTCAGCAATACCCTTGCGCGTCGCTAGGCGTCGTCTGCGGCTCCGCGTCAGTCGTCGGCGTCGTGTGCCGGATTGACGTCGCGATCTGACGTCAGTTCTTGTACATAGCTTTCCGCGCTAGGAACGCAGAGCCATGCAAGAGACCGACACTGGTGCCAAAAAAGTCTAGGGCCCTGAAAGGGATGACCTCAACCCTAGATATCGGTTTGCAGAACGGGGAGGATGGGTGCGTCGGTGAGGAATCTAACTAACTAATGTTTCTTACAGATATATCGTTACCGAAGGTAAGTAACTTGTTCATCTGAAAGAAACACGTTAGTTGAATTCCTCACCTTAGAATAGATACCCCAGCAATACCAACCCCGGTGGTGGGTCTGCGAACCAAGATCACACCAGAAAGTCCTGGAGAACAGAACGGCCAAAGAAGCCGTCTCTCCGGACTTGGCTGTCCAGGCAATAATGTTTGGCAAACGTGTGCAGCGAGGCCCACGTTGCTGCCTGACAAATGTCCTGCAAGGGGACCCCCCGGCCCAGGGCGGTGATCGCTGCTGTGGCCAGAGTGAAATGCGCCCGCAGCCCTACAGGGGGTTCCTTTTTAGCTAAGGAGTAACAGGCCTTGATACACAAAACGACCCACCGAGAGATGGTGCGCTTGTTTACCGCCCGCCCCTTCTTGGCACCCACGTAGCCGACAAAGAGTTGGTCGTCCACCCGGAACTGCTTGGTGCGGTCCAGATAGAAGGACAGCGCCCGTTTTGGGTCCAGACGGTGGAGCCTCTCTTCCTCTTTCGAGGGATGCGGAGGTGGAAAGAAGGTGGGCAGCGTAACAGACTGTCCGATGTGAAAGGCAGTCACCACCTTAGGAAGAAAGGAAGGACGAGTCCTGAGAACAACTTTGTCCAGATGGACAGAAAGGAAAGGAGACTTAGAAGAAAGAGCCTGGAGCTCACTCACCCTCCTAGCAGAGGTGATGGCAACCAGGAAGGCAGTCTTAAGCGTCAACAGACAAAGAGGACAATTATGAAGTGGCTCAAAGGGAGCGCACATCAGACACGTCAATACCAGATTCAAATCCCACTGAGGCATTACGAAAGGGATAGGAGGAAACATGTGAGCAATGCCCTTGAAGAAGCGTGAAACAACAGGGGATTTGAAAAGAGAAGGCTGATCAGGAAGCCGTAGGAAAGCAGAGATAGCTGAAAGATAACCTTTAAGAGTGCCCAGAGCAGAGCGCTGCTGGGCCAAGGAAA
Organism: Triturus cristatus; assembly: GCF_964204655.1. Taxonomy (NCBI): domain Eukaryota; kingdom Metazoa; phylum Chordata; class Amphibia; order Caudata; family Salamandridae; genus Triturus; species Triturus cristatus. The sequence goes on from NC_140591.1 coordinate 697,019,591, forward strand.
GAAGAAAGAGGAGAACCTCAGAAAGAGGGGCGGAAAGGGGATCCACAGCCTTTGCTGTGCACCATGCCACAAATTTGTTCCACCTGCAGACGTATACCGATTTTGTGGAGGGACGCCTGGCTGCCAGAATAACATCACAGACTTCAGGAGGCAAGTCAAATGGCATCAACTGTCGCCGCACAATCTCCACGCATGGAGGTGGAGACTGGACAGGTTCGGGTGGAGGACCATCCCCTGCTGCTCTGACAGAAGGTCCTCCTGAAGAGGCAGTCGCATCGGGGGATCGATCGACAGACTGAGTAGCTCGGGAGACCAGTACCTTCGTGCCCAATCCGGAGCCACCAAGATGACTTGGGCCCGGTCGCGCCTGATCTTCTTCAGCACTCTGGGCAGAAGTGGTATAGGCGGGAAGGCGTACAACAGACCGCAACTCCACTCGTGACGAAAAACGTCCCCGAGCAAGTGCCGCCTTGGAAACTCTAACGCGCCGAACTGCTGACATTGCGCGTTCTCTTCGGTGGCGAATAGATCTAAGCAAGGCTCTCCCCACTGCCGAAAGAGGCATTATGCCACGTCCGAGTTTAGACGCCATTCGTGATCCATCATGCACCGGCGGCTGAGTTCGTCTGCTCTGGCGTTCAGAGAGCCCGCCAGATGTTGAACCACCAGGGTGATGCCCTGATGTTCCAGCCATGTCCAGAGGCGCAGAGCCTCCTGACAAAGGGTCAACGACCCCACCCCGCCCTGTTTGTTGCAATACCACAAGGCGGTGGTGTTGTCTGTGAACACCTGCAGTACACTTCCCCGGACAGAGGGAAGGAATGCTTTCAGTGCAAGTCGGATCGCCCTCAGCTCCAGAAGGTTGATATGGAGCCGGGACTCCGCCGGAGACCAGAGGCCTCTGATCTCCGCCTCTCCCATATGGCCCCCCAACCCAGGAGGGACGCATCCGTCACCACTATGTGCTCCGGTTGGGGTAGGGAGAGGGATCTGCCGCTGACCCAATCGCGGTCCGTGAGCCACCACTGCAACTGTCTTGCAGTGCCCTCCGAGATCAGGACGTGGTCGGACAGGTTGCCTCAATGCTGGGCCCACTGAAACTTCAGGTCCCACTGCAGAGCCTGCATTCGCCATCTGGCGTGATGCACTAACAGAATGCAGGAGGCCATCAGACCTAGAAGCCGCAGCACCAACCTGACCGAAACACGGGATAGAGGCCGAAAGATGGGAATCAGAGCCTGAATATCCCGGACCCGCTGTTCTGGAGGATAAGCCCGGAACTGCACCGAGTCCAGAACCGCTCCGATGAAGAGGAGCTTCTGGGAGGGACTCAGATGCGACTTCGGCACATTGATGGAGAACCCCAGCGAGTGCAGGAGGTCGGCCATAGTCTGGAGGTGGGAGACAACTGCCTGGGGCGAGCCCGCCTTCAACAACCAGTCGTCGAGATAGGGGAAGACTGGAACCCCCAATCTGCGCAGATGAGCTGCGACCACCGCCATCACTTTTGTCAACACCCGAGGGGCACTGGTGAGGTCGAAGGGGAGCACGGTAAACTGAAAATGCTCCTGGCCCACTGTGAACCGCAGGTAACGCCGGTGGGCCGGCAGGATGGGAATGTGGAAATTAGCGTCCTGCAAGTCCAACACTACCATCCAGTCTCCAGGGTCTAGGGCAGCAAGTACCTGAGCTAAGGTGAGCATCTTGAACTTCTCCTTGCGGAGGAAGGCGTTGACGCTCCTGAGATCCAAGATAGGGCGTAGGCCCCCTTTGCCCTTCTTGGGAACCAGAAAGTAGTGGGAATAACAACCACGACCTACTTCTGGACCAGGAACGCGCTCGATGGCCCCTTTGGCCAAGAGGGCCGTAACTTCCTCCTGTAGAAGATTCAAGTGATCCCCCGACATGCGGTGGCACTGCGGTGGCATGGCTTGAGGGGTCGCCTCAAAGGGGAGGGAGTACGGACCGGCACGTTGTCCCCCTGTACTGCCTCGGCGGAATCCACGTCTGCGACCGCGTGGAGGTTGGTTCTGCAGCCTGTGGCTAGGCGGACGTGAGGGGGCGCCCCTTCCTTGGCCACGAAAGGGACGAAAAGCGGAAGTTTGCAGGCGCGGGGCAGAGAGGCCCAAGGACTTGGCCGAGAGTCCTTAAAGCGCTCTAGCGCACTATCCGCCTTGTCGCCAAAAAGGCGACTGCCATCAAAGGGCTTGTCCATGAGGGTGCTCTGGACATCCCCAGAAAAACTCGTGGACCGCAGCCAGGCGTGGTGGCGGAGCGCCACTGTGGTCGACATTGCCCTACCCAGCCCACATCGGATAGCGTGCCGCGCTGCATCCCGCCCCTCGATAAGAGCCTGGGTGAGCCGTGTCCGGGCCTTCTCCGGACACTGGGGCAGCACATCCTCCACCGTATTCCACAGGGAGTGACCGCTGAGCCTGTAACAAGGTGAGGTCGCCCCCACGCACTGCTGCTTCTGCCGTCCAAGCCTCGCTGATTTTGCCGCCTTTTGCTCCTCGGACGACCCAGCCACCGCTGAGCCGCCCTCCTCCAGTCTCCAGTTCCCGCCGCTGCCTCCCTGCGGCCCCGCCCCCCTCCTGCCCATTCGCCGCCCCACTCCCGCCACTCAGCTGCTCCTCCCTCCCAGCTCCCTACTTAAGGGGACCGCGCAGAAGTGCAGGGAGTGACCGCTGAGCCTGTAACAAGGCGAGGTCGCCCCCACGCACTGCTGCTTCTGCCGTCCAAGCCTCGCTGATTTTGCCGCCTTTTGCTCCTCGGACGACCCAGCCACCACTGAGCCGCCCTCCTCCAGTCTCCAGTTCCCGCCGCTGACTCCCTGTGGCCCTGCCCCCCTCCTGCCCATTCGCCGCCCCGCCACCCAGCTGCTCCTCCATCCCGGCTCCCTACTTATGACGCCCACGCGTACGCGCAGCGGACTCGCGCAGCGGGCGCGCCGATTGTGCGCCGAAGGCGCGTCAAAGGCAAGCCCGTCCGCGCCTGGACCGCGCCCAGCGCCAGACCCCCTGGCCCCCGCAGATGCCAGCCCACCCGCAGGACCTACGACGCCGCCTCCCTCTACGAACTCAACACCGGCCGAGTCCCCAGCTGCCACCGAGCCACCCCTGGACGCACCCACGGACCCTTCACCTGCCAATCCTGCAAGTTCTCCTGCATCCGGACCTGCACCGCACCCGTCAAGCCGACCCCCAGCAGCCACCACCTCAAGTGCATCCTGCTCAACACCCGCTCCGTCCACAGACACGCCGTGGAGCTCTGGAACATCCTTGACTCGACATCTCCAGACGTCGCCTTCCTCACGGAAACATGGATGAACGCCTCCTCAGCGCCCGACATCGCCATCGCCATCCCGGACGGATACAAGATCACCCGGAGGGACCGCATCAACCAGACGGGAGGAGGCATCGCCATCGTCCACAAGAACACCATCCGCATCACGACCAACTCCGACGACACCCTCACAGCCGCCGAACACCTGCACTTCCAGATCCACACCGACCCCAAGACCACCCTCAGAGGCACCCTCATCTACAGACCCCCGGGACCACGCACACAATTCAGCGAAGACATCGCAAACTTCATCAGCCCGCACGCCCTCCCCTCCGCTGACTACATCCTCCTCGGGGACCTCAACTTCCACCTGGAGAACAACAACGACCGCAACACCACCACCCTGCTGGACAACCTCGCCAACCTCGGACTCAAGCAACTGGTGACCACCCCCACCCACTACGCCGGCCACACGCTTGACCCCGTCTTCTCCTCCAGCAAGGACATCTCCTTCAGCCACGCCACTGGACTCCACTGGACGGACCACAGCTGCGTCCACTTCAGCTTCAGCTTCAGAAAGACCACGCTCCACCACCACCAGCAACAGGTTCCCCGCAGAAGCTGGAACAAGATCACAGCCGATCAGCTCGCCGCATCCCCGAGCCAGAACCCTCCCGCCAGCTCAGCGAACCCCAACCAAGCCGCCAACAACCTCACGAGGCGGATCAGCAACTGCGCAGACGACCTCGCTCCACTGAGGACCCCTCCCAGCCGACCCGGCAGCATGAAAGCATCCTGGTTCACCGACGAACTCAAGAGCTCCAAGAAGAACTGCCGAGCCCTCGAGAAGGCCTGGCGCAGAGACCCGACACCAGACAACATGACCACCCTCAAGCTCGCCACTCGAAAACACCACCAACTGATCCACGCCACCAAGAAGACCGCCTTCAAGGAACGGCTAGACAACAACGCCCACAACAGCAAGGAACTCTTCAACATCGTCAAAGAGCTCTCCAACCCCAGCGCCGGAAACAACGACATCACCCCATCGCAAGACCTCTGCAACTCGCTCGCCTCGTTCTTCCACAGCAAGATCACAGACATACACAACAGCTTCAGCACACAGCCGACGCACCCTACGACCGCACCAACGCCCCCCACCACCACCCTCCGCGCCTGGACCCCGATCAACACCGAAGACACCATCCGCACGATGAACTCCATCCACTCCGGATCACCAACCGACCCCTGCCCTCACCACGTCTTCAATAAGGCCGACTCCATCATCGCACCCCATCTACGGGGCATCATCAACGCCTCCTTCGACACCGCAACCTTCCCAGAGAGCTGGAAGCACGCCGAACTCAGCGCCCTACTGAAGAAACCATCAGCAGACCCCACCGACCTCAAAAACTACCGCCCCATCTCGCTCCTCCCGTTTCCTGCCAAAGTCATCGAGAAGACTGTCAACAGACAGCTGGTCGCCTTCCTCGAGACGAATGGATCCCTCGACCACTCACAGTCTGGCTTCCGGGCCAACCACAGTACCGAGACCGCCCTCATCGCAGCCACCGATGACATCCGCACCCTGCTCGACAACGGGGAAACAACGGCCCTCATCCTCCTGGACCTCTCCGCGGCATTCGACACGGTCTGCCACCGCACCCTAGTGCAGCGCCTCAACAACATCGGAATCCAGGAGAAGGCACTGGAATGGATCATCTCCTTCCTCGCCGGAAGGACACAGAGAGTCCGCCTCCCCCCGTTCAGATCAGAAGCCACCGAAGTCATCTGCGGCGTACCACAGGGATCATCACTCAGCCCCACGCTGTTCAACATCTACATGAGCCCCCTCGCGGCCATCGCACGCCAACACAACCTCAATATCATCTCCTACGCCGACGACACCCAGCTGATCCTCTCCCTCACCAACGACCCCGCCACCGCCAGAACCAACCTACACGAAGGGATGAAAGACGTAGCCGAGTGGATGATGAACAGCCGCCTGAAACTGAACTCTGATAAGACGGAAGTCCTCATCCTGGGATCGTCGCCCTCCGCCTGGGACGACTCCTGGTGGCCCCCTGCACTGGGCAGCGCACCCAAACCAACAGACCACGCACGCAACCTGGGCTTCATCCTGGACTCCTCCCTCTCCATGACCAGACAAGTCAACGCCGTCTCCTCGTCATGCTTCAACATCCTACGCATGCTACGCAAGATCTTCCGGTGGATCCCCACCGAAACCAGGATGACGGTCACCCAGGCCCTCGTCACCAGCCGACTGGACTACGGCAACTCCCTCTACGCCGGAACCACTGCAAAACTCCAGAAAAGACTCCAGCGCATTCAGAACGCCTCAGCACGACTCATCCTGGACATCCCCCGACACAGCCACATCTCCGCACACCTGAGAAACCTGCACTGGCTCCCCGTCAACAAGAGAATCACGTTCCGACTCCTCACCCACGCACACAAAGCTCTCCACAACCAAGGCCCAAGATACCTCAACGACCGCCTGAACTTCTACACTCCCACCCGCCAGCTTCGATTGACCAGCCACGCCCTCGCCGCCGTCCCCCGCATCCGAAGAGCCATAACAGGAGGAAGATCCTTCTCCTACCTGGCCACCAAGACGTGGAACTCCCTCCCCACCCACCTCCGCCTGACCCAAGACCACCTTGCCTTCAGGAAGCAACTCAAGACCTGGCTGTTCGAGCAGTAGCGGACCCCCCTCCCCAAGCGCCTTGAGACCCTCCGGGTGAGTAGCGCGCTATACAAATGCCTTGATTGATTGATTGATTGATTGAGGGAATGGGAGTAACGGTCCAAGAGACAAGCGGTGTTAATAGACCGCAGTCCCAAACTAAGGGAGGAGAACAGCTTCTTCCCAAACTGTTCAAGTCTCTTGGATTCCCGATCTGGGGGAGTGGACGGGAAGGAGGTCTGGGAAGTAGAGGCCTGGATAACCAGGCTCTCAGGCGTGGGGTGCATGGACAGAAAACTGGGGTCGCCCGGTGCAGGGCGGTGGCGCCGGGCCACGTTCCGGTCCACAGGAGGTACTGTGGAGGGCTTGGACCAGGTGCCCTTCAGAACGTCCAGTAGTGCATCATTAAACTGCAGCAGAGGCTCCGAGGAGCTTGCTGGCGGTTGGAGCACGTCAGTGAGGAGGTTAGTCCTCACGGCCACAGCAGGTAGCTCCAGCCCAAGGGCTTCGGCCGCCTTGCGCAGCACCACGGAAAATGCAGCACCTTCCTCCGAAGCCACGGTCGGAGGAGAGATGAAGCCAGTGTCAGGGGAGGTGTCAAGACCACTGGCATCCCCCAGCTCATCTGCCCAGTCCTGTGATAACTGGCCCTGCCGGGCCAGAGGGTCCTCAGACCCCTCCCAGTCATCACCGTCATCCGATTCCTGGTAGACAGGTGGAATGATCGGAGCCGGGCGGAAGATGAAATTGCCACCCATCGGCGTCAGATGCGGCGCCCGGCGGCGTTGCTCCGACGCCGGGCCCGGACCGGGACTGAACTGGGGAACGGCGTCGACTGGGATCCAGGCCTGGATCCGCAGAGACCTGCAGCGCCGGGACCGGAGTCGGCGACGGTGCCGGAGCCGCCGGCTCGCTAGGCCTCCCAGTCGAGCCCGCGGGGCCCGAAGGCACGCCGGCAGGCGTCGACGGCGGAGCCAGGCCTCTCATGGCCGAGAGGAAGGCACTGATCTCCGCCGGAGTCACGTCAGTCCCAGGGACCGGCGGGTATGGGGACGGACGTGACTCCTGCGGCTTCGACGGAGCGGTGTGGGTGGTACCACCCGAACCCTCAGCCGAGTCACGCGACCGGAGAGGGGAGCCCGAAGAGCGATGTCGTCTCTTGGACTTCTTACTATGCTTCGACTTACCCGAAGACTTGGAACCAGACGAGTGGTGGTGATGGCTGCGGCTCTGCGACCGGTCCCTCGACCTCCTCCTCGACCGGGACCGTGAACGGCGCATAGCCGACTGCCGGAACTCAAGTAGCCTTCGAAGTCAAGGCCCAGCAGTCGAGGCACGACTCGGCATCGTGGTCGGCCCCAAGGCAGTAGAGGCACTGGCGATGGTGGTCCGTAACCGACATCAGTCGGTGACAGGAGTCACAAGGTTTAAAACCAGGCATCCTACCGGCCCAAGAGTCGAGTCGACGAGAATAGACCAAAAGAGTCCAAAAAAGTTTAGTAAAAAATGACTAAAAGGGTATGCTCTTCCCGGATCGGCGCTGTCTGGCGCGGAAAAAAGGAGAACTGACGTCAGCGCGAGAGGGCGGCGTCTAAGTACTCCGACGACGTCATTCCGGCGCACGTCGCCGACGACGGACGCGGAGCCGCAGACGACGCCTAGCGACGTGCAAGGGTATTGCTGACGAAAAATCTTTCCAGATCCAGCCTGATGCCTGGGGATATTCTAAGGTGAGGAATCTAACTAACGTGTTTCTTTCAGATAATAGTAACAGATTTTTTTTTTTTTTTTTTTAAAAGACCTTTATTGTTGTGATTGCCAATACACAGCTTTGGCCTACAACCCCTCGGGCCGGCCGCGTAGTTGCATACATGTACGTTGTCTCATCTTAACACAGCCCATTGCCGTCAACCCGGGGGTACGGCGGCGCTAGCAGGTGCATTAGTATCACCAGTTAGGGAAGGAGAATGCAGGCCTCATTTTTCTGTGTGCAGCCATAAACAAGCGGAGAACCCCCAATGGCGCCAGCGCCTAACGATCAACTAATCCCCCCCCTCCCCCCCAAACTCCCTAAAGTAACAGATTTTTAAATAAATCTTACTCCTGCTGTGGTTGCCATTTCTAAGGGCTTGAAATTACAGATTTTACTACTGCCCAATTTAATGGCACTTAATGTACTGACCTAGGAAAAATGAAAGGCTTAGAGGCCCTGCCAGAATTCAAATATATAACCTCCACATCAAACTCACTGAGCCATATTGCCAACTGAATCTGATGAGCTCTGAATAACTGAAAGGCTATCCTTTCCAGAAGGAAATTCAGTTAATCAACAATTGGAGAATGAGGCTTCAACTGTGCCTTATGCAGCTAAACAGTCAGACGGCTAAGGGAGAAGGCAGCGATGGGCAGATATGTATTAAATCTGTGGTTAGGAGGCTCCCTTTCAATTCGGATAATTATGCTTTGCTTGGCTTTTGAGTGAACTGGGGGTTCACTTTGAATTTTTAAAATACTTGCCAGTGCGTTGTGCCATTTATTATACACTCAGCCCATTCTTGCAGTGCCTATGCAGCAAACAATGCCAACTAGATAGGCAATATGATTGGCCACCTTATGGCAAGTCAGAATATTTGATGCCTAACTCTCTTCCTGTGCTGGCCTTGGGAACCCTGGGGCAGAGATATTCTGAATTACTTGCTTTTCCATTAGCCAGGCGAAATGTAGAAATGGGCGGATTTTAGCCACTATTAAGCCTAACCACAGTTAATGCTGGGGCCACTGTGGGATGGCAAGACACCATCTCAGGCACTGGTTCACAATGCAGCAGATTAGATTCCCAGGTCCAGTAAAAAAAAAAAAAACAATAAGAACTTTTTACAATTTCTATAAAGTATGGAATTGTAAAAATCAATAAATAAAAATGAAAAAAGTGAAGCAGGTAATGAGAGAAAACACGCCTCAGTAGTCTTCTTTCTATATCTACTGAGACCCAGAAAGGAAGGAGCTGAGGTTGATGGCACCGGAAAACAGAAGAGAAGGAAAGATAACTAGGATAAGGAGGCGGGAATTCGAAAAAGGTAGGAGGGATAGGCTCACTACAGGGGGGTAGTCTTCCCTCAACAAAATTAAGGGGATGGAGGCAATGGTGAGGAACAGGAAGGAAGATTTGGGGCACACCCCACCGCGTAACAAGAGAAGAATAAAAGAACAAGAGCCAAAAAAGGGGAAGTATAGGGCGTGACTTGCCTAAAAATGAGGAAAAGGGGAGAAGTCGAGAAAAAGCCAAACTAGACAAAATGATTTTTCTCCAAGAAGGGTGTTCACCAGGTTGTTTTCTTAGACTGGTGAACGCCCTCCAAGATGTAAATGTATTCAAGCAGTTTTGAGCAAGATGGGTTGATAGAGCCAGATTCGCCATCACTGGGTTTTCTCCAATTCACATACAACCAGTTCTAGACAAGACGGAAAGGATACTTATGACAATTTGAGAGAGTTAGAATGTTGTTGTAACAAATTTGAACAGATAGTTTTGAAGTTTACCCTTGTGCTTGTTTGCTACAGGGCCAAGAGAGGGAGTGAAGTGGTGGTGGGCAGGAAGAACATGGGTGCTGCAGTGAGAAAGCTGCTGATAGAAGACATCAGGATGAGACCTAAAAAAAAACAATATCCAAGACAAGTGGCAAAGGAGCATAAATAATCCTAAAGACCTTCTGAATGAAGACAGCTCATTACTGCACTTAATTCATATGCAGGAATGAATTGGGTCATGTATAGTTTGGTGCCCATCCATTCAGATTAAGAGTGGCGTCGGAAATTGAGGCCGCTGGAGGTTCCACTGATTAAAGCTCTATGTTTGTCGCTTATCGAATGCAAGGTTTCATGTCACAGGCTTCTGAAATGCATTGTGTATTTTCTAGGTTCACTGGCCATTATCGGAGAGAGAAACATTTATCGCTTGTCTTTACACTGCAAAGATTTAGAGAGTTGTTGTTCGCCTTTGGAGAAGTGGCAAGTGTAATAGGGCTAACAGACAGCATCACAAAGCTCTGTTTACACAAGGTTCTGAATTTTCCCAAACACTCTTCTAATAAAATCCCTAGGGCCTAATAACCTAGAGCACACTTGTTGGCCCAGTGTCCATAACCTACTTCAGTGTTTTGTTAGTCTAACCAGTACAAACGATTCTGGATGCAACTTAAACTTTACAGTAATATAATTGTTACCTCTAATACCTTCAGTTAATCGGATACAAGTCTCCCTTGGCTGGAAATTGACCTTTGCATAGTGCTTAAATTGTTTAAAAGGTAACTAAATAAATAAACGAAATAATAAATATAAGTGCAGGGGCCAAAGTGTTTCTCAGATGCCTGCCCAAAATTGAAGTTGATGCATACAGAAGGCATAGTTTTTCATCCTCCTTAGGCTTCTTTCTTCCATTACCCTACAGTTTCTTTATCTCACTCTTGCAGGTTCTCTTTAGCTCTCCTTTTTCCCTTTGTCAATGTTTTCTTATCTTTTACTGCTTTCTGCATTCTCTACCTTTCTCTCTCTTTCTTTAGGTCAACACCGGATTTTTTAAAAACAACTTTATTTGCATTTTGTTAATTTTGGAACATTAAAATACTCATTGTGTACATGTGAATCTGTAGTTACGGGTGAAGATTGATGATGTAGTGGGTATTTTTGCTAGGGTTGAGGAACAAAGGTATAGTTGATAACAAAGAAAAAAAACGAATAGCATTTTGTCCCTTGATCGGCTTCGGGTGTCCAAGTCTAAAAGGGTCTATGTTGTTGTACTATGAATTAACAACTGGAGTTCCAAACGAGAGTGGGGGCGGGTAGGGTCAGAGGTCCATGCAGAGGTGAAAGTGCTGTCATTAGTATGACCGAAGGGCGAATGGATCAATGTGGGGGAGTGGAGTGCCACTGTAGGGAGCATGTGAAGCTGTTGAGTGCGAGGTAAGTAACTGGGACTTTAGGGGTTGTTAATGGATAAGTGTAAATCTTATGCAGTGTGTACTATGAGGGTCTTTTGGGGGTAGAGTTGGCTTCAGGTTCTCCAACAGTAGTTCCCAATTTGCTACTAATGGACGCTTGCAGAGTCTCCTGGCCTCTTCTCTGTGAAGTGTAGTACTCCCAGCGTTAGCTAATTTGAGGAGAGCCTGAGTCCATTATGCCAGGTAAGGCAGGAATTTCGGCTTTCAGTGGGACGTGATGGTGCACTTTGCTAGGAGTAGTGCCAGGCTTGACGCCTTGTGGCCACATGGTCTTTTTGATCACTTGTAAATCCCTGATGCTATTGAGGATCAGTCTTGTTGGAAGGGTTTGGCTGTGATGGTAGATAAATTTGATATGTAGGCCCAGTATGGTCTTACGAGGGGACAGGACTAAAGAATGTGCATGAAGTCAGTTACCTGAGTAGAGTGGCAGGTACATGAGGCAGTTGGAAAGCATTTGTTGATGGCAAGAAGGCGGCTCTGTACAGTATAAATTATTGTATCGGCTTTAATTTCACATTACAAAATATAGAGTAAGGAAATTTGAGAGCTTGCGTCCATTACTTGTCATGAAAAGCTATGCCCGCTTCCACCTCTCATCTATCTCTTACCTGCATCAATGGTACAGGTATGAGAGACTAAGGTCTTGTAAAGCCATGAGACATGTCTCTACCCATTGCCTAAGGTGTACAAGGCCAGGATAAATGAACGTGACTCTGGGGCATGTCAGAAATGGACAACAGCCTACATAGGGAATTCAAGATTTTATTGTACCATAGAAATTGGCCACTGTAGAGGTCAAATTTGTCAATCAGTTACTGAAAGGAGGGTAAATGAACTTCTTTGAAAAGATCTCCAATGGTTATAAGGTTTGACCCATGCTAGTGAATAAGATTCCCTAGTTCAATGGGACCGTTGGGGGTCGTAAGATCAAGGAGGGAATAAGCTGGGGCATAGAAGACCACCGGTTTAGTGAGGTTCAAAGCATGTGAATAGCATTGTAGTGCCACATGGAGGAGACAAGGGTGGGAATGGAATTGAAAGGTGTTCGCAAGTAGGAGGGTATTCAAGCCTTCCACCTGCAAGGGTAGTGTTTGTGTGGATGTTTTTTCAAGGGAGAGACCTGAAAGCCATCTGGTCAGCCAATGGAGCTGGGTTGTGAGATGATAGAGTTCAAGATGAGGGGCCCCTAGCCCGCCTGCCTCAGTAAGGAGACGTAATTTGGGAAGGGCCACCGTCCTCCATTTGCCAGTATTCCAGAGGAGTTCCCCTAATAATTTATCTGAGTCTAAAAAAGTCAAGATGTAAAGCTAGTGGTAAGTTTAAGAAATAGTAATGCAAACAAGGAAGGATCACCATTTTTGAAAGCTCGATGCGCCCAATAGGGCATAAGGGAAGGGTCTCCCAGAATGATATTTGCAGGTGGTCGCAGACACATCCCTGGTCAAGTTACCATCCAGGAGGCCTTTATCATTGTGGTATATCATAATGTCGAGGTAGCAAAACTTTGTGTCCTCCCAACATAACGAGTCACCTCCCAGGTGCAGTCAAACCTTTGGGACGTTTTTAGATAGCAGGAAGGCCCAGGACTTCAGCCAGTTAACACATGAGGCAGCAGCAACTCCTTAAGAAGCTAAATCATCTCAGTTTTGGAATAATGAAAATCCTTAAGATAGATGAGAAGGTCACCTGCATAGAGGGAGATAGCCCAGACCACTCCCGAGCTTGGAGATAAATTGCCAAAGGCTTCATGGCCACGGCAAAAAGCACATGGGATACCCTGTCAAGTCCCTCTATATATTCTTAAAAGGAGGATACATTTTTCTGCACCGACCCATGTAGTTGGGGGCAAGTATAGTACACGAATGAGCTGGAAAATGCTGGGACCATACCCAAAGCGCCGGATAACTACGAACACGAACTCCCAGCGTATGGTGTTAAATTATTTTTTTAGATCTAGGCTAAGGGCTACAGATCTTGGTCAGGTCAGAGAGGTACATCCAGGAGTCTGTAGCGGTGCCAGCGATTTAATGAGATGTCCTGGTGGGGTGTGAAACTATTTTGATCTGGGTGAATTAGGTGGGGTAGGAGTGGTAGGATGCAAGAAGCCAGGGCTTTACCCCATATATTATAATCTGAATTGAGGATAGCTCACTGGGGGTGAGGGGTGGGCACCCCAGTTTGAGTAGGGAGACCAAAAGAGCCTCCCTCTGTAAATACAGGAGGAAGACCTCCTCTGATGATGTTGCTTAAAGTTCAGCCAACCCCTTCAGCATCTTTCCACCTAGAAGGTCGCAAATTGCGGCCTTGATTATATGTGGGGATATTAGAGCCTCCATCTCTTCCCGGTTCTCAGAGGAGGCGGGGGGGGGGGGAGATCCTTGAAAAAAGCAGTTATATGCACAGATGGCTCATAAACGCGCTTGTATTAGTGATGGAATCCGAGAAGGATCTCCTGTTGGGTATGTGCTGTGGACCCTATTGGTAGCCTGAGTTCAGTAATAGGGGAGGGGGAAGTATCACAAGTTGTGAACAAGGCAAGGAGTTTCTCCACCTTGTCATTTTCTGTATGTGTATGGGTGGTATATTTGAGATAGTCAGAGTGTCTAAGTTTCTCTCACAAGGAGGCCTTGTGGGCCTGAGCCGTATCAAGGGTGTTTCTGAGGAATGAACCATTGGCTAGCTAGAAATGAAGTTTGGGTCAAAGCATGATGATGGATAATAAGTCCCACTTCCCAACAATGAGAGCTGAGTCCACCACATGAACAAATTAAGCACTGGAACAGGTATATATTATTCACATCCCACACAATATCAACGTAAGTAACAAAGTATTTTATTATTCAAGCTTTAGAAAGACTTTATTGAACCTAGTTATGTGAAATATAAGGTATTAAACATTCTGTAATGAACAACAGAATTATTCTTTAACATAGAAAATCATATCTATAATAATACATGTAGACCTATGAATGATCAAAACAGTAATGAAAGGAATGCATTCAAAAATCCATGTATGGTCAATAAGGAATTTAGAAAAGAGAAAGTAAATGGAAAGAAAAGAGAAGACAAAGAAAGAGAACAAGGACTGAACAGTGGGGAATTAATTCAAAGTTAGAAATTTCAAGGAGTAAATGAGAAATTAATCATATGAAATAATAAACATCAAGCATTCTATGGAAAATAATCATTGAGAATCAAATATTTTAAAATAGCAGTAGTATTTAGATGAATTGTAACAGGAGACCATAGACGTTTCATAGCAAGTGAGGGAATTGCAATATAAGCTCTATCAAGCCTATGGTTATAACATATTCCATACCACCAAGCTTGAAACTAAATGCTTTTTGAGTTCTTCGAGTTTATGGTAATTTGTTGTAATGCAACTACAGTATTTTATTCTTCAATACCATACACATGCAGTCTGTGAGGAAACCTATCTCTTCCCTCTAATCACAGCCACCAACCTACCTCACACAGCACAAATGAGCAATCTCAGTCCAATGCCTTACCTTGGAATCATACGCTGACTGCTTTATGACTTCGGGTGCCATCCAGAATGGTGTGCCAACAAAAGTGTTTCTCTTGATTTGTGTGTCTGTCAGTTGCCCAGCTACTCCAAAATCAGCCAGTTTAACTTCTCCTTGCTCAGACAGAAGCACATTGGCCGCTAGAAAGACAAAAGGCAGAATGCAGAAAAAAATTACTTTTTCCTGGGAAAAGGTTTGTCCACAAGAAAGTTTGCTAATGTATACATTACTCTGTCATTGCATTTTCTCAGACATTTTTAGGATCTTACCTTTAATGTCTCTGTGGATTTTCTTTTCTGAATGCAGGTACTCAAGTCCCTTCAAGATCTCCCTTAGAATTGTAGCAATCTGAATTTCGTCAAGAGATCCAGGTTCTAACTATGGAAACAAATGGAAAGCTTTAATTTCCTCATCTAAGATTACTGCTACCATCCCAAAATAAAGCTCCAATTCACAAACTTAATGCAATGCACCTTCTGCGGGGTCCATCTCATTAGGACGCTTCTTTTAATTGCAAATGTGCCAATAACTGCAGTTATTGGCTCGATCGGAATTATGAGATCTGCTGAAGCACCACAGATCCGATTTAAAGATTTTGGCTGTGGAAAGCAGCCTAAATATCCAATTGAACCTCTGGGGCTAAATGAGGAATTACTGAGGGAATCAGAGATGGAAATTATGTTTCTTCTCATACCGGAAATAACAATTCCCTCAGCAATTCCTCATTTCTATACGGGAAGGATTACAAGGACACTCATAATAAGGGGCGACTCCTCTGTTTGAGTGGTCAGGTCAGAGCTGAAAAATAAAATGGTGATAAAGATTTTTACTACCATTTTAATTTTCAGCAACTGACCCGTCCTCAACTGAATGACAGTGCTACCGAGTGGCAGCAGGGAGCTGTGCGCTTTGAAATGTGCATGTCTCTTTGGCCGGCTGTCTTTGGACGACCAGCCAGACATGCGCATTTTAAAGTTCTCTAACGTACCTGTCCTAGACAGATGGGCTAGATAAAGTGCAGCCCTCCAGTGCTCTTAGGAGTGCTGAGAGAGCTTGCTTTATCCAATCCTGGTGATGCTTTCATGCTGTGAGAGCAGCACCAGGATTGGTTAGTGCAGTTTCTTGGTCTCGCGTTGGAGCCTGCCTTGAAGAGAGACGACCGATGGAGGAGAGCGTTGAGTCATGCCTCAAGTTAAGTGTTTTATTTTATTCTATTGTTTTGGCATCCCCCTGCCTCACCACCCTTGGTACATAGCAGCCACCACTGCTCATAACGAGGCCCTTAAGTGTGGGCATACCTGTTTTGACCCACCAAGTGCGGGCAGTTCTCTCTAAATGTCATCAAAGTGTGCTTGTTGTTCAGAAGGGAGATTCCTGGTGGTTGAAGACCAAATTCTACACTCACATTTGCATAGTTTCCAAGCTGAACTACTATTGAATAGGTGCCCATTCCTTATCCGTGTTGCTTGGGCATATTTAATTGAGTGCTGAGGGTGTTGTGTACCTGATTAAAAAAGAGCAGTTCCCAGTGAAGGCAGGAACTCTTGTCTGCACCAGGTACAGCGCATTAGTGAACGCCGCACTGGTTGTTTGAAACGTCTATGAGTCTTTTACTGCAGGTGGCAGACGTGGCCTCAATTTCAAGTGGGGCAGAGATCCAACTGTCAGAAAGTACAATGTGTGACTGGGCCCACCTCTCGGGGCATACCAGATCCTGTGTGGGATGTAGCGAGTAGTATGATGGCACATGTGGTGTGTTCTGAGCTGTTCGGCATAGGCGTGGCTGCCGTTTTAATATAGCCAATGATTCCATGACTGGCGCCACATGCCTTTTTGTGAATGGACATAACATCTCTAATAAAGCAGCTGGACACAGAAAAGTCTCTGTGGCACCTAGAAATGACTAGTGTCTAAGACTCTCATATTGTGTTCAGGTAGTGGTACAAACTCACAGAGCCAGGTAGAGAATACTAGGTTCTGTCTTATGTGGACAGGGATTCCTGAAACTCCTCTTGCTAAGTGTTGACAACCTCCAATAGACAGAACTCCATGGATGTCCCATGTTCTTGTTTGTGGCTACCTACAATGGTTTCTCTTAGTGTTTCGGACTAAAACTCTCTTTCAGATCCTCTTTAGTGGCAACATTGTCCTACAAAGGCGAGGGTTTTTGCAGAAGAGGGATGTACACATATTGCAATTTCTGTGTGTAATACATGAATGGGGCTATGTGTGGTCTTTTCGTTTATGCCTTGAAATCTTCAATAAAAAGATTTTGTTCAAACAAAAATTGTCCTACAAATGGACCACAAGCAGTGGACTTCTACAAGTCCTGTCTGTAATATTTCTTGACCCAAGACACATCTCCTATGATTATAGTGTTGCATCAGATGTTCTGCTTTTAGCCAACTACCATAATGAGTCCGGTCTTAAATGCCATCTAGTTTTTGTTTAAAGTATTTTTATTGGCGGTTTATACAGATCATCACACTGGATACAAAAGAGAAAAGAAGGAGGGCAAAGTATCAAAAGGGTCCAGGTTATGCAGTACAAAAATACAGACAGTAATTTACTGGCACTTCCAGTGATCATAGCTACTTTTGGCACAATAATGCTGACATGTTGATCGCCTAGTGCCCAACTCAGCAACCAATGCACTATGCACTGCAGCCTAATATGATTTTTTTCAACATCGAATACTGGTTATATTCACCAGTGCTTGCTCCACAATTACAATTATATTACATCTATTACTTGGGTAGCCGTCCAATGTTGGCCCATCATGTGTATATATTATTCATAATAGTATTCGTATCATACTACAAACGGATGTCAAGCCATGGAAGGAGAAAAGAAATTAGAAAAAGAGAAGAAAGAACAAGAGAAGAAAAAAGGTAACTTGTGCAGTGGAGTGGTGTATTTGCGTTAAATCACTAAAACCCAAGGGGAGTGGCAGCAGAAACGACCCATGGGCAGGTCCAGGAGGGGGCCCACAATAAGCATCCCATCCACGTCCGTTTAAGCGTCTTGTGCAGTGGCACCATGTTGAGATCTGTGGACTAGCCCACCCTCTTCGCTACTGGAGCCCACAGGTTTCTCCCACTCGGCCAGGGCCTCTCTCCACTGTTCAGCAATTGGGCGCTTTCTCGTTCCCCTACTCTCCTCCCAACTTAATATTCTGCCCTTTGCACCCCATGCAACAACAGCCCTATTCCAAGTTGCAAACTGTGGTCCCCTCGCAGATTTCCAATCCATCGCTATTCTGCGCTTAGCAAGACCCAGCGCAAGGTCAATCAACCTGTTACCGACCACGCTCTTGGGCAGCCTTGGAAAGAGGTCCAGTAAATATGTCTGCATCATAGGAGCCAACACGCTTCCTAGTACGACCTTAATTTTACCCGACACTGCCTCCCAGAAAGGACGCAACCCTTGGCATTCCCAGGTCATATGACCAAAATCAGCATCGGCATAAGCACACCTGGGACATTGTCGCACTTCCCCTCCAAATGTCACGTTAAGCCGGTGGGACATCATGTAGGTCACATGCGTATAGTTGAATTTAATATATTTCAGACGGGTATTCCGGGAGATCTTTTTTAGGTATCGCAAAACCTTACGCCACTCAGATCCTGTCCCATCATGCCCGCAGCTGGTCCAAGGGGGTGATAGAAGCTTCTACTTGTGTGGCATAGAGCCATTTCACCAAGTGGCCTGCGGAGCCAAGAGTGAATAAGGCATGGAGGACCGGGTGTGTATCAGGTTCTTCCCGGCTGTTGCCCCATAAATGCACAAACGTGCGTGTCAGCGCCTCATACTGTAGGAACTGACCCGGGTAGGCCCACAATTGTCAACCAGCTCCGCAAATGGTATCAGTGCCTTGTCTCAATAGCAGACCCCCACGTTGTCTAGTCCAGCTTCTGACCAGCGCACCAGTTGATGCCATCCAGTTCTATTCTCCCAAGTAACTTTGTTGCAGGACTACCCTATCAATTTCCTGAATGCCCTACTGAGTGCTCACTTTTCTATTGTTACTCTTGCGTCTAATATCTGGCGCAGATGGTTTGGGGTCAAAGGGTCTAATTGAGTGTAATTGGCAATAAGGCTAGTAGAGGTTCAACCTACAAATTCTGTGTTTTCAAGCTATTGCTAGACCTCTCAGTCCTGGGATAGAGGACCATAGTTCATCTGTAATTCCTTGATCGATTCTATGTTTTACTACAATCTTTTCAACCTTTTATTTTTATATATTTTATTAACATATTTGACAATGTATACATATAACAAAAATACATACTCAGTTTGCCAAGTAATAATGTGCAAATCCTTCCAACACATATATAATCTGTATTGTGGTAAAGCACATATATAGTTATACATTCTCAACCTATCTCAAAGATCCCTGGATGTAAAGTGGACTACCCCCTACACATATCTATTTATTCACACCTTCCTTATTTCACTGGCATGTGGGAAACGACAACCCTACCTCCAGCATATAGCCACCCCCTACTATCCTCAGCCTTCACACACTCTTTTACCAGACTTCCATATCTCACCACCATGAACTGACATGTCCGGCACCATCCCCGCCATTCAGTTTAGCCAAAACAAATCTCACTCATTGCACCTCTGCCTTTTGTCCCTTCCCTTAGCCAACTTAGCTATCACCATAATCTCCACAGCAAACCATTAGCACAATTCCATGTACCACCTAGCAAGTGGAGCAGCAGAATCATTTTTCAAATACATCACAATTTGCCTGTTAGCCAACAATAAATCTAAATCTGCATGCTGACCTGAGAGGTTGGGTAGGTGTCCCAGAACAGATACCCTCTGTCTCATCTCCAGTCCAAGGGCAACAACCTCTTGTAAACAATCACATTCTCCAGTCCAGTATGCTGTAAGCCTTGCACAGGACCAATACATATGTAAGAGGTCTGCTCAATTTGCCCTAAACATCATTGGGGCAACTATCAGAGGATCCGGGAAACGTAGTATGTAGCCTTTTGGGGGGGGGGGGGGGGTCAAGTACGTGTGATACAGTACATTAAATTACAATAATTAAAAGCTTTCATTGCATGCCACAATACTAGGATAACCCATGATTTTCTGCCAGTCACTATCCTAAATAACATCCCCTATGTCTATAGCACAGTCCACTTTGCTTCGGCTTAGTCATGGCCATTAGCACCCCATTTATTTGTGTCACTGCTCTACACAAATGACTAATTCTTCAAAAAAGTGTCCATTACAATAAGCACAACTGGGGGTTCCGTTATCGACCCCACGTCTTCTGTATCATCTCTAACACTCCATCAAAGGACAGAAATTGTCCTACACTTATCAAACTGGAGGTCCTAAGTGTCTGAAACATATGAAATCTGCCTTCTTCAATTAGATCACAAAATGTCCTCACGCCTAGTTTCCTCTTACACAGAGCAAAATGTACTTTAATCTTAGTATGTGATAACATTCTAGCCATGCAATACCTCACAACTATCTTTAATCCCACATATTTTATACCTTTGTCATATGGTTTAATAATGCACAGTAATGGATCTATCCCTTCTCGACTGGACATACCATACTCCAGATCATCAATTTCAATTTCAAAGTCTTTATTTCGATTTTCAATCATAAAAGACATCATTAAAATGTTTGACAATTTTAAAAGAGAAAAAGGGTTCTTTCAGGAGGGATATGATGTAAAAGATTTCATGTCATTGTTTAAAAGCCACACCGGAACTGTGTTACAAAATTCTAAACCGACTGTTAGAATCCGGGGTCTCTGGTTGGCGCAGGTATGCACTTGCGACAAGCAGGGACCCTTTCCTCTAAGTCAGGGCAAAGGATTACTCTTAGACAATAACCCCTGCTCACCCTCTAGGTAGTGTGGCGCGAGCAGTCAGGCTAAACTCTATAGTACATAAGGTTAAGCATTTAGGATGTCCCACAACAATCACCAACCCACCACACAGAGACACAAGGCTGTATTTATCAAAATAAAGCTCTTTATATAAATTCTTCAAGCAGGCTTCAGTTACAGTCTTTGCTTTTAAATATGGTTCCAGTTACTTGTTTACAATGTTCAAGGATGCCACAGTTCTTCAAAATGCACGATTTGGGTGCAATCTGCACCTTTTGGGGGTCCGTGCGCGTCGAAGCGCCATCCGTACGGGTCGTACGGGTGTTGGTACGTGTCGTACCGCTCTTAGTATGGGCCGTACACTCCTCGGAACGCTTCCCCCCTATGTCTCACGCTTCCCGCATGAGCAGGCATACGGGGACGACGGCGTGTAAGACAGTACGGTCTGTATGGGCGAAGGTACGCGTCGTACCGGGGTGTACGCTATTCAGGATGCTCCCCTCAAAGACTCCCACTTCCCGCGTATGTCAGGGACAGGGACGTTGGTGTACGGGTCAGTACGGGCCGTACCGTGGCTGGTACGCGTCATACCGGGGTGTTCGGAGCGCACAGTACCTTGGATCTTGATGTGGAGTTTGGGGTGGCCTCGGCAGTCACAGGAGGGGCGTCCCACGGCGCGTTGCAGTCCCGCTTGGCAGAGGACCACGGTGCTTGGTGGGGCGCCTCGGGACTTCACGGCTCGCCTCGAGGTGGGAAGAAGGGGGGGCGGCTCGGGGGTGAATTCAGCGCGAGGCACTGCAACGTCGTTCAGAGCGGCGAACCTGGGTGTCGTCAGTCCTTGCGGTGGGCTCTACGGCTCCGGGGCCACAGAGGCTCGGTGCTTAGAGGGAGACAGTCCTTTCTCACGATGCGAGCTCCGGCTCGAGGGGGCAGCAGCTTACTTTGCTCAGGCCAGTCGGGGCAGGCCGTCACGGTGCTCACAGCAGCACAGTCGTGCAGGGGTCGCGGTGCTCGGCAGGATGGGGCACACAGGTTCTCTGGAGTCAGAAGGGCAATTCACCAGCAGCAGCTTCTTTTTCCTCTTGGGAGGGGTAGCGCCCACTGTTCCTGGGGCGCAGTTCAGGGGGCAAGTTCACAAGCAAGCCCTTGGAGATTGTTCACAAAGCTCAAGTTGATTTAAAGTCTTTTCTCAGTCTTTTCCTCTCCTTCTTGCAGCAAGGCACCCACCACAGGCCAGTCTCTCAGGCTTAGAGACAGTAGTCCTCCATGTAGCTTTCCCAGGTCCTCCTCTTCAGGCAGAGTTTCTTCTTGGCGTAAACCGGATCTGATTTCTTAGGAGCATGGCTCCTTCTTTTATACACAGTTTCTTTTGTTCTTGGTGGCCAGGTGGCCTGCGCCTGGCTCAGTCCGGTTTTGGAGCACTTTGTTGTGGTGACTCTGCTCTTTCCTTTCAGTGCACAGGGCAGAGACATCAGCCGCTCCACAGGGGGCGGAGCCAGCATTGTGGTGGCAGAGCACAGGTCTATTCAGAGTCAAGGTGTACTCCTCCCACCCATCCTGGTGTAATCTCTCTACCCACCACCTGGCAGCCAGCCTGTCTCTTGGAATTCCCCAGCCCTGCCCCTCACTGAAACTAGGCAGCACACACACACACAGCAGAGGCGGACTGAAATGGTTAGGCGAGTAAATACTAACTTTCTAAAAGTAGTATTTACCAACACAGGATATTAAAATAAACTTTACTAAAAGAAGTATTTTATTATTCTGAGTTCAGGCATACTAAACTTGACTTTCTACCATGCTCTCCGAGTCCGCTGGATTATAGAGTGTAATAATTCCAGCAGCCCATTCTGGCCTATGGAGAGCAGGTAGCCTTTCAATAGTGTAAAACGAAAATGGCTGTAATTCACTATTAGGACATGCCACACACATCAGGGCATGTCCTACCTTATGGTTACAATGCACCCTGCCCTTGGGCCTAGCATAGGGGTGACTAATATGTAGTTAAGGGAAGGTTTAGGGACTGGCAAGTAGGTGCACTTGCGCAGTCAGCATGACAGTACCAGACTGCACGCAGGTTCTGCAATGGCAGACCTTAGACACATTTTACTAGGCCGCTTCTGTGGGTGGCACAACCAGTGCTGCAAGCCCACCAGCAGCATTTGCATTTACAAGCCCTGGCACTCCTGGTGCACTTTACTAGGGGCTGATAGTAAACCAAATAAGCCAAACATGGAAACCAATCAATGTATACACTTTTCATAGGGAGCACTTGCACTGTGGCACTGATTGTCAGTGGCACAGTGCCCTGAGCAGCTAACACCAACAAAACACATGAGGCACATCAGCAAAAAGTGGAAGGGAGACTCACGCCAAGGTGCCAGGTCTAACACCGACCCATATGATAAAAAAAACAAAAAAAAAACACCAAACATTTAAATCCATCATGGGGTGCAACATGCTTATTAACTTCAGTTATAAGTACACATCCCATTATAAATAAAACGTTTAAAATGTTTAAAAGGGTTATGATATGGAAAGGGGCTATACAAAGGGAATCTGAAATATTCACAAAAGCGTAATTATGTGCACGGATTATCCACATCCAATGAAGGAATTTTGCAACAGTCACAGGTTTGGAGGTGTTAGTTTTAAGAAACCTTAAAGCCTCACTGCCTGCCCGAAGACCCAGCTGTAAACAAATAGGTTTAAGCCAGGACCGCCTCGGATCTTTATACTCTGGTCAAATAAATAAAATATGCCCAATACTTTCCCGTTGAGTAGGACAGAAAGGACAACTATGGTGAAGGCCTTCTCTCCATTTAGCAACGAAGGAATTAACCCCTTCAGAGCGGCGCGGATTACCGCGCCGTGCTGAAGGTTCCGTGTGCGGGCGGGGCCGTGACGGAGCGGTTCCGTCATGGGCAAAGCGCAACCGACGCGCATGACGGAACCGCTCCGTCACTCGCATCGAAGGGGTTAATAGGTAGTGTGCCCACCCTAAATTGATGGTATCTCTTTCTGTCCTCCACAACAGTAATACAGTCCCAATAGCTTTCAAACACAGGTGAGTCTTTAAGTTCCATAAAATCCGCAGTTAGTGACGGACCAATACATGAACCAAATCTTTTCACTGAGACCATACTCCAGCATAGATCTCTTAAGGTTTTCCTAGGGGGGAAGGTATGTGCTGTTGGGTCTTCCCATAGACTGGCTAGGCCCATGGCGGAGTAAATTACCTTAACCTCCCGCATCCAGGGAATTATTTGCGCCTTATCTGCTCCTCTGACATCCATAAATGCCCGAGCATACTGTGAGAGATCTGGGGTAACCCACAGTCTCCTCCAGTATGCCACTGGTCTGTACCGGGCCATATCCTCCAAACTTTGGACACCTAGGTCATAGAAAAGGGGGATCAGCGGGGTTGATACAGGAAGACCTGTGATTACTCGTAAAAACTTATTTTGGGCCCTAGTCAGCAGGGTGAGGTTACTGAATCCCCACAATTCCGCGCCATAAAGAATTGCTGTTCCTATCTTTGCATCGTAAATTTTGAGTGCTGGTATTATTGGCCTGGTATAGGAGAGGTGAAGCTCTTTTATTAGTGCTCCAATTAACTGTGCGTGCTTTATAACCAGCTGGGTAGTGTGCGGTTTCCAATCTAGCTTTGATGCAAGGGTTATACCCAGGTACGAAAAAAACCTTAGTCTGTTCTAATTTGACCCCGTTCATTTGCACATTTCCTCTTATATATTTAGACTTGTGAAGGATCATGAACTTGGTCTTACTTACATTTACTATAAGCCCATGGTCTTTGCAGAAAACCTCGAATACATCAATGGCTTTTTGTAAACCCTGTTGTGTCTTCGAGATTAATAGAGTGTCATTTGCAAACATCAACAGGGGTATCAACTTACCATCCAGCTTAGGAGCGTCGGTGGGGTGTTGCTCGAAGTAGTTGATCACCCTGTCGATGTATAATGAGAAAAGGATTGGGGCTAGTACGCACCCTTGTCGTACTCCCCTAGCGATAGGAAACTTATCTGTTACACTCCCCGATTGGTTCCATCTAACTTGGGCAAAGTTGTCCTCGTGGAGCTTCATTAAAAAGGTCAAAATGTCAAGTGGCATGCCTTGATCTTCAAAAACTGCCCTCATTTTTGCTCGTGGAACCAAATCAAACGCTGATTTGAGGTCAACGAAAGCCGCAAATAACATACCCTACCCCAACAAAACCACCCGCCAATAAATTAAAAGAAACCTAAAAACTTGGTCTATAGTGCTTGTGTGACTGCGGAATCCTGCCTGGAGTGGTGATAATACTTCCTCCTCCTCAATCCACCCCTGGATTCTCTGCAGGACAAGCCTTGCGACCACCTTCTGTATGCAGTCTATCAAACTTATGGGCCTATAGTTTCCTGGATCTGAGCGCTCCCCCTTTTTATACATCGGTATGATCTCAGCGCCCTTCCAGGTATTCGGTATGGGTGAAACAAATCAGCTGGGACTGAGTCCGGTCCTGGTGCTCTACCCCTGGGGATGGTATTCAGTGCCTTTCTCACCTCGATTATCTCGAAGTTTAAGGGGATTATATCCTTATTAAAGGGGGTGGGATCTTTACTAATCTCGCCAACCGTTTCAAAAGATGCAAACTGGGACGCGTAATGCGAAACCCAGAGGTTAGGCGAGACATAGTTTATTGGTTCTTCCCTTTGTATCCCCTGCCCCACTTAACCATGAGTGAAGGTCCATCCAATAATCCTTGTCCCAAGCATGTTTAGCATCGTATTGGGCTTTTTTGTAAGCAACACGGGCACTCTTAACACGATCTCTATCTTTAGTTTTCACTGCCTCGGTCAAGGCCTGGTACGCAGCCCTACACGACTTCCCGTACCATTGGTCCTCCTTTCTAAGTGGCCTTTTAGATTTGGTATAAGCCTTTTTCGTAAAAAAGACCCTAAGTTGAATCGGGTTTACATTTGCAATAACCTCCTCTTGAGTAATACAATTTTGTAGGGCAATTGTCGCCGTAATGGTCAAATCCCTCATGGTTATTATCTGACTCTCATTCCTTAAACAGTTTGCCCATTTAATACGTCTTGTATAATTTGATAGGACAATGTCAACCTTTACAGGAGAATCCTCCTGACAGTAAGATTTAAATAACTTAAATGATAGAAGTAAGGGGTCATGATCACTTTCAACCCTTTCCACTACCATCATGTCCTTGATACTGGGCCAGTTCTCTTTATTGGTAAGTATGTAGTCAATGCAGCTTTTTCGTAGACCATTATTAAAAGTAAAAGCCCCATGTTTATCAGAAGCAGATCTACCATTGATTGCTCGTAGCCCCTGTCTGACACATAGGACCTTTAACTGGAGTGCGGCCTCTGTCCATTTTTTTATAGGCAGAAGTGTCAGCTGGGGAATATTCCATGTACAGTCTTCTTCTAGGTTAAGATCAACATCATTACTGTCTAGAGGTTCGAAACAGCAACTAAAATCGCCCGCAACTATAATATTACCTTTTTTGCAATATATCTCGAGGAGTACATCTAATTCTTTAACAGTGTTTGAAGACTTGCCCCCCCGGCATCCCTCTTGCATAAACATTAAAAAACGAAAAGGTCCTTCGATCCAGGACACTGAACTTGAATTAATAATATGTTGCTCCTTTTTTAATCCAATTGATTAACATTATACCTACTACCTTGTCTGACCCATGTTAAGAGTCCCCCCTTTGCTATACCACGGAGGCTAGGAATAGCAGGAACATTAAAACTAAGGTATCCTGGTCTAATTTCTGGTGCATTCAACCAGGTTTCCTGGAATAGTATTAAGTCCTTGCTATCAAGAAAGGCTAACCAGTCTGGTGACACTGCCTTATTTCTAAACCCTGACACATTCCAGGAGACCAATAATGAGAAAGCAGAATCAACATCCCTATTTTGGGTACCATTTAATCCAACATCTTGTGGGCCTCCACTTACTTTACCCCCTAATTGGGAGACCTCTTGCATCGGGCTATTGATATTGGTTGGTCCACTTGTCAGAGCTTTATCTGTCAATACAGGGGGAATTGTTTCATGTGGACCTATTCCAGAAGCTAGACTCTCTCTATGGGGGTTAACTGTGTTGATTCCTCGTAGGTCCTGATCTTGTCCGTGTAAGAGTCAGTCGTTAGTGTCCAGTGAGCTAAGAACCTCAAATCTATTACTCACTGGTGTAAAACTAATATAGGGGTCAACCCGAATGACATGGTCTCTCCTGCTAATGGCGGCAGTATTACTAGGTGGGTAAAAATACCCCAATGGTAGTATGTTGATACGATCTTGATGTATCCTTAATGATCCTGCCTGCCTCAGAATATAATCTACCAATTGGGGGGAACCAAAACTCAACAACACAATCTCCCTCCATACTCTTCCTAGTCTTTACCACCCAGTCCACCCTTCTTACCATCTTAAAGTTGTTAAAAAGATGTTCACCTAACACTGTTCTGTTGTTCAAGAAATAGAGTACTTTATTTTTAAGTGTAGACCAATGTTCCTCTTTGCCATCAAAAGTTTTGGGGACATTTGCCAAAATGATGGAATACGGGCACGCCTCTGGAGGGAGGTGGAGACTTGTTTCATTCAGGGGAATGTAATCTATATGATGTAAACTACCCTTAGGACCCCTACAACCAAGCTTTACTCCACTAACTGAAGTTGGAATGTTTGGTGGTTGTGTCGCCAGAGCGACTATAGGTTCTATGGGTTCACTCGAGCTAGTGGCTGTAAGTATGGGCGTGGGGGCACTGGCGGAGCGTGCTTCTGTCAGTTTTGTCCCAATCGTGGGCCCCTGTTGGCTTAATACGTGTCTTTCAAGGACTTTTAGTCTGCAATCGATTGAGTCGAGTTTGTCCATCACTGGGTAGATAAGTGCCTTTAGGCGCTCCTCCATATTCCCTATAAAATCTGACAATTTATTACCCCCCGTAGAATTATCTGTTACATTAAATTACCCCCTCCTTGAGTCTTGGGATGATTATCCTGATTCGTTAAACTTTCTGTTTGACTACCCAGCCCAAATGTAGAATTTTTTTTCCTAGCTTGTTTCGCATTTTGCCTACTTCCCTTTGAAGCACTAATCGCCTTCCGTTTCCCCAGCAGATCTTTAGCTCTAATATCGAGTACAGCCCGTGACTGCCTAGTGCGTGTATTGGGAGGTGAAGGGGGGGGGGCTGGATATAAATGAACAGGAAATGTTTGTTGTATGTAACACTGATGTCAAAACATCACTAGAGGGTGTAATTGGGACTTGTGAATCTGGATGCCTCCTATTAATTCTATAGTTGGTATCTGATTTGGGTTGTGGCCAAGTGGATCAAGTGATAACCTCCTCTCTACTAGTTCTATCTCCTTGGCCACCACTGTTTCTGCCCGTTTAAGAAAAGCATCCAATGTCCCTACACCCCCTACCCCGCCCCCCCCCCCTTTAGAATTAACATTACATTTGGCCATGTAGCGGGAAGAAGATAACTATTGGTAAGAAGAGAATCCTGCCACGCTATAGACAACAAAACATTAACACTAGACAACTAATCGGGTCAATCGATAACTTTCAGCTCACTTAGCGATGATTTGAGTCCTGAGTCCTGCTGGAAATGTCAAATGGCTGACCCAGCCTGGCCTCCTCTGGCCCCTGATGGCCACAGATGGCCCGCCCTTTGCCCGGGCTTAGCCCAGCGCGTCCCGCGCGCGTCCTCGCAGGACAAGGCACCAGACGGGCCTCCTGGCGCGTGGAGATGATGCGTCCTGCCCCTGGGTATCCTGGGGCTTGTAGTCAGGATCAGCAGATCGGCGCAGGAAGCAACTCAACGATCCCACCAAAGAAAAAAACAGCAACACCAGGGACTCGGCCCCAGACGGGCTTTAAGCGCCTCCTGGCGCGTGGAGATGATGCGTCCTGCCCCTGGGTATCCTGGGGCTTGTAGTCAGGATCAGCAGACCGGCGCAGTAAGCAGCTCAACGGTCCCACCAAAGAAAAAAACAGCAACACCAGGGAGTCGGCCCCAGACGGGCTTTAAGCGCCTCCTGGCGCGTGGAGATGATGCGTCCTGCCCCTGGGTATCCTGGGGCTTGTAGTCAGGATCAGCAGACCAGCGCAGGAAGCAGCTCAACGGTCCCACCAAAGAAAAAAACAGCAACACCAGGGACTCGGCGCCAGACGGGCTTTAAGCGCCTCCTGGCGCGTGGAGATGATGCGTCCTGCCGCTGGGTATCCTGGGGCTTGTAGTCAGGATCAGCAGACCGGCGCAGGAAGCAGCTCAACGGTCCCACCAAAGAAAAAAACAGCAACACCAGGGACTTGGCCCCAGACGGGCTTTAAGCACCTCCTGGCGCGTGGAGATGATGCGTCCTGCCCCTGGGTATCCTGGGGCTTGTAGTCAGGATCAGCAAACCGGCGCAGGAAGCAGCTCAACGGTCCCATCAAAGAAAAGAACAGCAACACCAGGGACTTGGCCCCAGACGGGCTTTAAGCGCCTCCTGGCGTGTGGAGATGATGCGTCCTGCCCCTGGGTATCCTGGGGCTTGTAGTCAGGATCAGCAGACCGGCGCAGGAAGCAGCTCAACGGTCCCACCAAAGAAAAAAACAGCAACACCAGGGACTCGGCCCCAGACGGGCTTTAACGCCTCCTGGCGCGTGGAGATGATGCGTCCTGCCCCTGGGTATCCTGGGGCTTGTAGTCAGGATCAGCAGACCGGCGCAGGAAGCAGCTCAACGGTCCCACCAAAGAAAAAAACAGCAACACCAGGGACTTGGCCCCAGACGGGCTTTAAGCGCCTCCTGGCGCGTGGAGATGATGCGTCCTGCCCCTGGGTATCCTGGGGCTTGCAGTGAGGATCAGCACACTGGCGCAGGAAGCAGCTCAACGGTCCCACCAAAGAAAAAAACAGCATCCCCCGATTAACAGCATCCCCCGATTCTTCACTTATCACGCCTGGATAGCCACTTGGTCACACACTGTAATTGGGCGACAAGGTAATAAAGCTCCATATTCAGGGCCCTAAGCCCTCCTTTTGATGTGGGCAATTGCAATTTCGTCAAGGAACACCTGTGGTGGTGACTACTCAGATCAAGTCTGTCAATAGACTGTTAAGTCTACCAAACAAGCTCCTTGGCTATCTCACGGAGTCACAATGAAGAGATATAAAAATCTGGGTAGAACAGTCATGTTGGGCAAATCTATCCTGCACAGGGGTATGAGGCAATATCTTTGAAGATTTCTGCAGTATATACATGAAGTATGAAAAAATCAATGAGTCCACGTCGTTGCTTGTATTCCTTAGTTGTTTTTATTCGTGATAAAACAATTGTTTACATCTTATTTGGTGATGGTGTTACTTTCTTCATTCTGCGTTCTCATCCCTATCTTATTGGAATGGTTTCAGCTCCTATCTGCTATATTTCTGTTATGAATTTATTGTTCAAATATTTATATTATGCATTTTTCCCCCCCACAGACCAACAGTTTTAATGTGAACAAAGCCCGGCATTATTCTAAAATATGGTCATAAAGAAGTCATTATTCTAATAATATGGTCATAAATTGAACTCATGACTTGTTCTCAAATAAATTAATATACTGCGCCCTGAAGAAGGAGCTTGCTGAGTTGCATGGGATCTCCGAGAGCCACCTGTTTATCTAACCATTGTTCCAAAAAGTGCTCCATGTTGGGACCCTCTATGTTCTCTGGCTGTCCAACAAACCTGATGCTATTCCTTCTGGATCAGCCATCCATGTCCTCTGCTCTCTATGTCACCATTTCAATCTGCCTTTTGAAATCAGTAAATTGTTTTTGCACGTCTTGTATAATGGGTCTTGTACTTTCTTTAGATGATTGCACCTCCCTCACTCTTTCTGCCAGTGTAGTCTGATCTTCTCAAAGTAAGCTCAAATAAATAATCACACAGTCTATTTAGATTCTAGAGCTTCTCGCAATGTTGCTATTGCCTCTAATATTACATCAAATGTATCCCCAGTCTCTGGTGCCCACACCAATTCACCATCCTTATGTTACTCTTCCTGGCCTGTACATCTGCTTTTTGCTTGGACATGGTAGGATCCTGTGTTTCAATGTGGCATCTGCGTATTTCCCCGAGTTGTCCCCATCTTCAGTGAGTTAGCAGAGGTCTCTATATCAGCACCTCTTTCAATAATGAACAGCTGTATGTTCATTCCACACTTTACAAACACGTCAACTAAGGAGAAGTATTTCACTCAGGAGTCCGTCAAACTCAGTGGTATCTCAAATTGGTATTTCCCATCTTTCTTCATTCCCAGCCACCGTAGACCCCACTCACCAGGGCTCTTCTATTTGCCACACTCACCACTGCACTAAGGGGGTCTCAGCACTCAGCATTGACTGGTCCTTACAGGCTGCCTACATCGTACCCTAGGTGGCTCTGCTCCACAGGCCTCTGTCTCCTCCGAGAGCTCTGCTACATACCATGATCACTTGCCACATTTATAGTGTGCAAGCTGCACTAGGCAGCCATATTTATTAGAATAGGATTCAGAAAAGCAAACTTAACATTGCTGTAATATGCATGCCACAATTTAGGATTTGACCTTAATGTGACATGCTTAGAAATGTTCCTCATAACTGCAAAATGTTTTGGCTTTAATGAAATGTATTATTTTACTATGTAAAATATTGATTCTGATTCTCACCCTATTTCACAAAATGGCTGAATAGAATGCTTGCACATACAAAATAATATTTCTTGTTTGTATTAATGAAATGCATTAATAAACAGTATTTTTGCATAGAAAATGTTTCTTCTCTTTAGCATAGTTCATTGTGTACGCAGTGAAAATACTAATTTAGACGGTCAAACTACGATAGATGCCTATGGGAGCTGAGGCTTATGTTTCTAGAATTTAACACGAAAGTATGTCTGTAACATTATGATAAGGACTTTGCAAGTTTCATGTGATGTCTACTGATTGGACCAGAGGGAATACAGCCTGTCTGCAACATGTATTCATGTATCTTATATTACTGCGTATGCCTAGTTAGTCTCAATGCCCTTTTCCTAATGCCCTTTTTTTTAATGCTTTCCTGAATGCTTCTCTGGATGCTACCCCAACTAATTTATTTGTCCTAGACTGACAGTTGTGACTACTGCTGAGTTTTTTTTTCTTTTCATTTTGATACTTTATTTTACAGTTTGCTACAGCAATTGTAGATTGACTTGTTCTTTTTTTTTTTTTTTCTTTTTTTTAATTTTTTTTTATTATTCATGACAGTTCATTTAAATTCATACATCACATACATATTTTGGCAGTGGAAAAGTAGCATTAATTGAAAGGATACAAAATTTTTAATACCTAAATAAATCCCGTATCTCCGACTTCAACCATTCTCTAAAAAATTTGTTAACGCTCCCCAAATTAATAAACCGATGCGTTTTTTCCTAACTCCCCTCAATGCATATAAATTCCACTCAATTTCATAAATACGATACAGCTTGGATCTCCAAATTTCAAAAGTAGGAGCGTCTGGTGATAGCCATTCTGAAGCAATACATAAACGTGCCACAGTCATTGCAAGAAATAGAAAATACTTATGATCTAGTAAGTGACTATCCGTTTTATGACAAGTTCCCAGTAACATAAGTGTAGGCGAAATTTTAAAAGGACATGCTAGTAGCAACGATACAAATGATTCAATTCCCTTAAAAAAATCAGAGAGTTTTATACAATAAAAAAAAATATGCGCTATATCAGCGTCCGGATCCCCACAACGAAAACATTTTCCATCATATTTGTTTCCCCAACTTGCCATACGTTTAGGAGTATAATATAACCTAAAGAGCGTCTTATAGACTTGAGCTTTTAGATTAGCGGCAAGACAAATTTCTTTTGACAATTTTAAAGATTCAGATATATCAATTAGAGGGTCTCCCAAATGTTCTATCCAATACAAATTATATTTATGTAAATCATCATGTCTGTATTCCATCAAAGCCTGATAAAGTGAAGCAATCCTTTTTTGAAGGCGAATCCCTTCTAATATATTATTAGAAGATGCCGCTATCTGATTTTTAAAACAAAAATCTCGAAGTTGGAGATATTTAAAAAATGAGGATTGAGAAAGCTGATATTTCTCTATCAGTTTAGCATATGTTAAAAATATTGCTTTATTGTCATATAGATCACCAATTTTGGAGATCCCCTTTTTGACCCAAATTTTCGCATTATTGTCCCAAAAAACTGAGGGGAGTATTTTATCTGCATCGAAAGGTGTGTAATATGAGATTCTACCAAAATTAATCAATTTCTTAATATTTCTCCACACTCTAAACGCTGAGACCAATACCTTAAAGCGAGTATGCTTATAGTAGTGACCTTCCAGTTCCTTTAATAAGCACCCTTTAGCATGCTCTCCCAGCATTAAAAAAAAAATAGAAGGAGCTTCCGCATCATTTTTCGGTGGATCACCAGTCAAAATATAACACATTTTCTGCAGAAAGCAAACATAATAGTAATATAAAAAATCAGGCAGGTTTCGTCCACCTCTTTCTTCTCGAAGTGTTAACCATTTCATACCTATTCGAACCTTACCAGGAGCCCAGAAGAATTTTGCACAAATAGTTTGTAATTGCTGTATCTGTTTATGAGAAAATTCAAGTGGAATACTACGAAATAGATATAATATCTTGGCAAGAACACTCATCTTAATGATATTTCCTCTACCAATTATTGATAGTTGAAGTCGGCTCCATCTATCTAATGATTGTTTGATTTGAAGTATAATTTCTTTCCAATTACTGTCAGTTATCTCTAACATTTGAGTTCTGATCTTAATGCCTAAATAAGTAACCTCTTCTGTTACACCCGGTTCGTTAAACTGTATGCTTTTTGTACATAGTATTTGGGTTTTAGCAGAGTTTAGTTTATACCCTGATATAGCTCCAAAAGTTCTAGCTAAAAGTTCAATCTCCACTATTGATTCCCTGGGATCAATTGTCGTTATTGCAATGTCGTCTGCATATGCAAATACAGAATGAGGAATACCTGAAGCTACAAACGGTTTAATATGGAGCGAATTTTGTAAACTAATAATAAAAGGATGGATATACAGTGCAAAAAGTAAAGGTGAGCAAGGGCACCCTTGTCGTGTCCCTCTGGTGATATTAATCTTATCGGATTTAAGACCCATAGCAGCAATTCTCGCATTAGGAGTTTTATATAAAACTTGAATTGCAGTTAGAATAGCTTTCCCAAATCCCATTCTTCTCATCACTTCCCATAAATAATCCCACTCTACCCAGTCAAAAGCTTTTTCCGCGTCGAGCAGTATCAATGCCAAGTCTCTCTTTTCAGCTTCTGCAGTATCAAATAAGGTTATAACCTTATTAATATGAGAAACCGTTCCTCTTTTAGGTATAAAACCGTGTTGGGTAGTTGTGACTAATGACGAGATAACTTTGGATAAACGATTCGAAATCATCTTTGAGTAAAGCTTACTGTCACAATTAAGTAGGGATATTGGTCGATACGAGCCAGGTAGCTCTGGTGG
This sequence comes from Triturus cristatus, assembly GCF_964204655.1. NCBI lineage: Eukaryota > Metazoa > Chordata > Amphibia > Caudata > Salamandridae > Triturus > Triturus cristatus. Next base: position 697,053,547 of record NC_140591.1, read on the forward strand.
TTTCCCCTTTTTACTAAACACTACTATGGATGCTTCATTCCATGTGTTTGGGGCAGTTCCCTTTTGTGCCATCCTAAATGTTTCTAGCATCACAGGCTTCATTGACTCAAAAAAGCATTTATAAACCTCCCCCGGGATGCAATCTGGACCGGCAGCTTTGCCATTCGGAATATTCTTAACTGCAATCTCTAGTTCTGCCATAGTAAAAGGGCTATCCAGGGCTTCTGCCTCTATTTCGGTTAATTGATTTATTATACAAACATCCGGAATTTGAACTACATTAGACTTTGATTGCTGAGTATAAAGGTCAGAATAGAATTGATGAAAGATATCTAATATAGCCGTTGGTGATTCTTGTTCCATCCCAAATTGATCTTGTAGTTTGGGGATCAGTCGAGAAGTTGTTTTCATTTTTAATCTTAACGCTAATGAGCGACCTATAGATTCACCATATTCATGAATATGTCTTTTATTTATTAAGTATTTCCGAGCAATCTCTTCCGCCCAAACCCCAGTTATCATCGCCTTACATTGTGCAATTTTTGCTTCGGCTATAGTGATCTGTGATGCGTTGTCCGGTCTTTTTATTGCTTTAGCAAGCTCTACTTCTGCAGTCTTTAATGATTCATAAAGCTCCCCCATTTGAGACCGTAATTTATTTTGGTTATATAAACCAAAACTTATAGCTTCTCCTCTAAAACAAGCCTTGAAAGTGTCCCAAAGTATTGAAATGTGGGCAGTACCTAAATTAATTTTAAAAAATTCTGTCATCCATCCCCTCATATGAATTCTATATTGTTCGTCTAAGCACAGCTTCCTATCAAATGAGAAGTTTCTTATATCTCTATAGTCCCCTAAGATAGAGCATTCAAGTAATATGGGGGAATGATCCGAGGTGACTCTGGGGAAGGTTTGTATCTTAGTTTGATGTTGTATAGTTGAGGACGTAAAAAAGTAATCTAACCGAACAAATTTCTTATGAGGTGCAGAGTAGAAAGTGTATCCCGGGAGAGTAGAGTGCCATTTACTCCATATATCAATCAACCCATGATCAATTACTAAATCATATAGGGCCTTAAATACTCGTGGTTTGCGTCCATTATAGTGTTCTAGACCAGCCATTAGCTCGCAAGTGTTCAGATTAATATTGAGATCTCCACATAAAATTAACGGAGTTTTCCAATCGGCAAGTTCAATATTTAATTGTTGCAAAACTTCAGCCTCATCTAAATTAGAGCCGTAAATTGTACAAATGGTAAAAACCATTCCAGATACTATAATTTCTGATAAAGCCCACCTACCCCATTTATCCGCTAATTTACGACTCACCGTGCAATATCCAGTTCTAGAAAGAATCATGACCCCTCTAGTATTATTAGTTTGTTGAGAAGCTACCATCAGCGTATAGCCCAAATCTGTTACCAATGTCCTTCTGTCCCAAGATAAATGTGTCTCTTGTAGACATACAATATCGGGACGAATATATCGTATTTCTGCAGCTATTCTGCGTCTTTTATTGCTACAGTTAAGCCCTGAGACATTAAATGAGCAGATCTTAATACTACGTTTCATACAGACTTTTTTTTTTATTTTTCCCCAAAATCAGAGGATAGTCATTGACACTGCTGAGCCAGTAATTGAACAGTTTTACACCTTGACTATCAACAAGTGAAACAAACATAACCTTTTCATCGCCAACACTCTCCCATGTTACTGTCATGAATTTTTTTTTACCATTGCTCCCCAACCCTTCCCAAACCTTACACCTTACCCAATGACCCTTGCCCCTCCCAAACCCCAAACCACCCCCCAACCTCTGCAAGAGCCAACCCTCCCTTCCCTGAAATCGGGCTTTAGGACACAGTCCTATGGATGGATGTGAGCGTGATCCCATCGCTGCTAAACCCCACGGCAATCCAAAAGAAAAAGAAAAAGCTACAAAGGCCTTCCTGCCCTGTACCCTATAGGTTTCTTATCTGATCACTTATCCAAATATTAGGCATTTTAGTTCAACTAGAATTACCAGAGAGTTACAAAAATTTACAATGATTGTACATTAATTAAGTATCCTTCAATGCTTGTAAATACTCCTTGGCTGAATTTACATTAGTAAAGAATCTTGATTTGTCCTTATGTATCACTTTAAGTTTGGCAGGGTTCATAACATACGCCTGGGCACCCTTTTTTTTAAATAAGTCCACTAACTGTCGCAGCTGCCATCGAACGTCCATTGTGTATTTTGAAAAGTCCGGTGTAAAGAAAAAAGTGAATCCATCAGCCATCGCTTGAGTATTAGGCCGAGTTTGCTGAAAGATATCTTCTCTAGCTCGAAAGCTGTTGAAAGCAACAAGAAGTGGCCTAGGTCTGGGTGGGTTCTGCCCAGGGCGTGATTGAATCTTGAACGGAAATCTATGAGCCCTTTCGATTTCACGCTCCCAGTCCCATTTATTCAGTTTTGGAAACGCCTTCTGAAAAAGATCTATAACGAATTTCCGTGGATCCTGCCCTTCATTACCCTCCGGAATTTGCATTAATCTCAAATTATTCCGACGAGAGCGATTTTCCATTTCGGCCATTTTCCACAATACATCCTCTTTATTGCTATTCAAAGTCTCCGTGACCGATTTTTGTTTAATCAGTTCATCTTCAATATTAGAGATCCTAGTTTCAGCCTCCGTGAAGCGCTCTCCAAAATCTGACTGTACTTTCACCAGCCTTCTTATTGAGCCTTGTAGTTTACGACATGAATTTTGAATCTTTTGGCTCTCTAATGCCGTTTTGTCCATATGGCTCAGAATCGTCTGATAAATTGTAGCAAGTGTAATGTCCCCGGCTTGTACATCCTGAGCCTTTTGAATATCAATAGGACCCTCCATCATAGATGCCTCAGAGGCATCCCTGACTGTAACTGGAGTATCCTCCTCCTCATACTCGGCGCTAGCATTCACTTCGTCCGCATCGGACTCAGACTCATGTTCAAAAGTCATTTGTTTTGCACACTGCATGGCCAGCTCCTCAGAAGAGGAGATCGAATTCTCTGACACCGAATAAAAATCCCCGGATTCAAGTTCAGACGAACCAGCTGGGATCATCATTTCAATAATTTTTTCACCCTCTGAAGATAGTCTAGCACGAGATGGAGTTATTGGGTTATTAATCTCTATTAGACCTTCGGTTATCTCATTAGCGGCAGTCAGAGCTTCACTCTGAGGCATTGTCAGTCCTGTTTGAAGCTCGTTTGATTCCATATCTTTACGTTTTTTTTGTTCCGCTGCTAAAAATAAAGTAGCTATAGCCTGCTTGGGTTTTACCACAGCCCCGGATTTTGAGCTTACTATAGGGTCTTTCTCACCTGTCTTAGAAGACTGTAACTCCATAGAGGGTCCCGATTTAAGTTCTTGCAAACGGGCTTTCCGAGTATGTTTCGGGGCCATTACAACTCTCCTCCGGTCGTCTGTTCTCTGTTCCCCGACCAAACGCTGAGGTGAACGCCGTCAGCTCTCCACCGGCTGTCTGCTCCGTACTCCCTGGCCGCGCGCCAAGTCGTCAATTCGCAGCACCTGTGTGGGTGTGGGTGTAACCGCTCGGCTCAGTGCTCAGTGTTCTGGAGCTCTGGAGCTCTCCGCGATACAGAAGAGGAACAACAGCCGGTCAGTCGTTCAGCTCTGCCAGCGCGGCCGTGGACATCCTCTCCCCTGAGACCGATGCCTCAGAAAAAAAAAACTCCGGGAAAGTAGCCTTCGCTGCATTCACCAAAAGGTGAGTGAGACCGGGGCCAGCCTTCTCCGAGTATCCAGACAGGTAACGAGGCCGTCTACCATTAAGCCGTGGTTTTCAGCAGAGACCAGCTCACCCTGCCTACACGACCAGTCGTGCGGACGCCATCTTGCCCCCTAGATTGACTTGTTCATGTTATTGAAACTGATGAGTTTCATGAACTACTCTTTATGGGAAGTTCATCTGCTTTATGCTCTCCTGATCTCACTCTTTTCCTTCGAACTTGAACTCTTCATGGGTTATACTAACTCTGAAAGTCTGGTCTGAACTTTTATAATACAGACTGTATTCCTTTATGGAAAACGCTTAACGCACTATTTAATTTATTGTCCTAACCAAACCTTTTATGAGATTTCTGTAAATTAATTAAGTATCTGACTAATATGAATAAAGAAAGAAAAAGAAAATACACTGATCTGTTACTGAGAATAAAGGTTTTGAAAACAATTCCAAACTCCCTTCATTGACTGAACCTGTAATTGTACTTGAATATTTGCTTGTGATGCATAAATAGGCTCTTTGAATCATACTACGGTGACCAAGTTCGGTCCCCTAGAGAAGAGTGTCCGACGCAGGTACGGGGCTCAACCCTGTAAGTGATGGTAATTGAATCAGTGAACTATATTTGATTACAATTTTGGGGCCAGTCCGCGTTACCAGATTGAAAGGTTTCTGCACGGTTTTTGTCCCAAGGGTACTCGATAATCTCTTGTGTTTAGATGAGGACTGGTCTCAGATGCTTGACCCATGAGCAGCAGATGTTCACCTCCATGAAAGCACACTTGTTTACCATGCATTGGTGTCTGATGTAAGGTAGTTGGATAGTGCAAGAGTTCAGATAGGCGGCCATTACTACCCATAACATTCTCAAGAGGAGACTTTCATCCGAAAAGCTTATTCATCAAGTCCAGCCCGTTTCTCTTTACAGACATATGCAGTGTTTGTTCTCTTCCAGCATGTTACTCCTCAGGGTTACTAAAGCTGTGCCAGAAGATATGCAGGCTTACATCAGTAACCATCTCTTGAATGTCCTGATGGCTTTTGTAAAGGGGACAGCAATCAACAGCTGAACATGTTCCTTAGTCTTAAGGGTGACACTGACACTAGAAAGGGAAGAGAAGGGGAGAGGAGGACAATGACCGGGTACAGGTGGGTGGACGTTGATGGAATAGAGGTCAGCAGGGACGAGAGTAGGGCAATGACAACAAGAGGTGGCTACTGACAGGAGAGGTTGAGAGTGCGGAGAGAGAGAGGAAAAGTTTTGGCAAGAGACGTGAGCAGTAACCAGAGAGAACTGCCATGACGCCAGATGAGGCAGTGACAGGAGAGGGGGGTTGAGAGGATGGGGGTCCATATGGACCATTTGTTAGGAAGGAGCGGGGCAATGAAAAGAGGAAAACATATCAAAGGGAGGAGGAGGAGGGAGAGCTCAATCCTGTGCTCTACATGCCGCAGTAAACTCACACATGTGCAAATATTTACCTTCCTCAACAGCATCTGCACGACCCATCATTTTATCTTCTCCCTTCCACATTTCAGAGTTAAGTGGGGCCTGACGCAATAAACATTTTTTTCATGGGGGGCTCAACAGTGCAATGTTTGAAGACTTCTGCCTTAGAGCGATATACATTTTAGATTTAAGAACAAAAATGGGAATCATTCAAGGAGTTTACAACCAGCATAAGAGCTTTATTTATGTCTTGCCACTTTGGTATCGTTGTCGACGGAATTATCAAAGACCAGATCATTGCCAATATTAGGATCAGAAAATCCAGAAACAGGTTGGGTTATTGGGGCTCTGTCTCTAAAAGAAGCTATTACTATTGCAAAAGCTACTGAGCAGTCAGAAGTTTAGATGAAATCAGAAAATTAGGAAAGGAATGGAAATAGGAATTTATGAGTCTGTACCATACCAATTGCAAAACCAAGGATGATGTTAAAATGAAGAAACGTGAGACAACAAATTTATGTTATCAATGTGGTAGTTTTAACCAGTGAGTTTCTTCCAGTTTTTGCCCTGAATTAGGAAAAGACTGTACAAAATATGGGCATTTTGCCATGTGTGCAGAGAAACCAAAAGGGGAGTTAAAGTTTTGAAAACCACAGTAGCAAGTGTTTTTAACAGCAATAATGATGTTTGTGACAATAGGAGTTTGTGTACAGACAGAAAAATAATTCATTTTATCTCTTATCAGTGGTGGAGGAAGGGATAGAGCAGTGGTTCTCTCAAGTGTCCACCCAAATGCGGGTTTTGGGTAAAGATGTGTAGTTGGTGACTGATTCGGGATCACCAAGCATGAGGACAACCAATTTCAGGAAAAGTTTGTGGATATTACAGACCATGGGGATTTGGAGAAATCAGATATAAATCTGGAAGCATTTGAGGGGCATAGCATTGAGATCATAGGATTCCCTACAGTAAACGGTGTTTAAGGAGAGGCATTCTGACATTAAATTCCATCTCGCTGAAAACCACTAGAGCTAACGGGCAAGTATTAACGGCTAAGAAGGTTAGTACTGAGGAATGGGCAGGAGCATTGTTTACTAAAGTTTTTACTGACGATCTAAGAAAGCTAAGTAACTTATCATTTAAAATCAAACTAAAGCAAGGGGTCATACGGTAAGGTAGAAGTTGCGTAACATACCTATTTGTGCAAATGTAAAGTTGAGGGAGATTCTTTATAGATTAGTTGAGGAAGATTTTGAGGTAATTTCCATGATCGTTCTTGCTAAGAAGGTGCATAAGAGTTTGAGGCTATGTCTTGACCTGAAAGCGCTGAATGCATACATTGTTATTGACAGTCATTCTCAACCAAATATTAACAAACCTATTATGACCTTCAAAGGAGCGTCTGTTTTTTCCACCTTGGACTTAAGTCCAACTATCATCAGATAGTTTTGGTCTCTGAAAGTAAGGGCTTGATTTAAACTTTGGTGGATGGGATACACTGTCACAAACTTGAAGGCTATCCCATCCACCATACGCCATGTTCATTGTATCCACTGGAACTTGTAATATGGCGAGCAGGATAACCGTCGCATTTGTGACTGTGTGGCCTTCTGCTAAACTTCAGGCACAATGTCTCTTATGGCCTTTATCACACTTCATGGACACGGAACAGTCCAGGACGTGCTTCCAAGGCAATATTCTTATTTTTTTCCAGGAATGAAGAAAAACATAAAGGAAAAACATAAAGGGCATATTTAGATAATATGTGAAAGATTACAATGCAGTGGTCTGACATTAAAGAGAGAAAACTGCAAATTATTCCAAAGGGAGGTTGATTATTTAGCCTATTCCATTTCGAGAGAAGTGGTGGTTCCCAAGAAATCGTTAGTGGAAAAGATTCAGACATCCTCGTCTCCTGACTCAAAAGAAGCTATCATCATTCACACATTTGTATGAATAGAACAGCAAATTTCTAAATTACTTTGCTGAAGAAAATGGGGCCCTTAAGGAAACTGGTTTGTAAAGGGTAAAATTTCTGCGGCCAAAGAACAACAACTGGGATTTGAAAAAGTCAAAATGGATTTTGTGAATGGGACTAATTTAAAATCGTTCAGTGCAGAAAAGTCTTGTATTGCAACAATGGATGCCAGCAAGTATGGACAGAAGGCTGAATAGCCCGACCAGCAGGCAAGGAAGAATGGAATATGGCATTTGCAACTCGAACCTTAAAAACCACAGAAAGGAAGTACACTGTCAATGAAAATGAATTACTTGCATACAGCTGGGGCCTTGAACACTTTGGAAATTACCTTTGGGGTTGTCATTTTCAGCTGCGACTGATCATACACCTTTCATGGGAATTTTATCCCCACGGGGTAATGGTGAGTAGAATTTGACAGCTTGCATTGCTAGACTGTGTTCCATACTGCAGGATTACAACACCTGTATAGTCTATGCCCCTGTGAAAAAGAACATCAAGGCATACTGCTGTTAAGGTTTTATTGTGAGACAACGGGAAGCAATACTGAGTGTGATAGCAATTACATGGAAGTCATAGTTACTGCCTACAAGATAATAAGTGGAGAGCTTAGTGGAATATGCAAGAAAGCTTGGGAGGATGAAGAGAATATGGATGAAGTGTTGAAGACTGTAAGAAGGGGTTCTCAGAATGATTTGCCAGGTCACAAGATGATGGATGCCATGTATAGCTCATATTATCAGGTGTAATCAGGTAAATACCCCTAGATGATATTCATAAAGCTATTCTCGAAATTGCCCATGAAAGACATCCTGGAATATCCTCCATTAGCAAATTGTTGAACATTTTTTTTTGTTTGCCCTGATTTGATACAGCAGAGGTTAAGTGGTAAGAGATTGCATGGAGAGTTGTAAAAAAAAACAAGACCGCCCCCTGATGTGGCCTCAAAATCTCTGGCGAAATCCTTGGTCTTCGACATTTCACAGTTAAACAATAAGCCTCCCAGTGACACCAGGTTTGTCCTTGGTGTAGTGGGAAATAAAAGTTGTTAGGCAACTTACTACTGATGTTGTAACTGGATTATCAAGAACTGTTTGCCAGGGAGGAATACCCAGAAACTCTGGTCTCTGCCAACTGTGTCTAACTAGTTGCCACAGGAATGAAAAATGTTTTAAAGGAACGTGGAATCAGACACGTCATTACTGCCTTATATAACCCGCAGTCCAATGGGCAAGTAAAAAGATTTAATATTATAATTAAAGACAATATCAGACGGGTCTTGTCCATTGGACAAGAAATTGGATTGAAAAGTGTTTTTACATCAGAATCTTTTGTTGTACAACATAACACTGCATAGCATACCAGAAGAAAGTCCTTTCTTGCTACTTATATGAAGGTTAACATTAGACGAGAAACAATGGGATGATATTCTCATTCATACGAATATCTTTCCTACCAAATTAGGAGGAGGAGCAACAATGTTCAAAATATTTATATAGATTAAAATAGACCCCTGCATGACAACCACAGATGGACTAGGTGCACGGTGTTGGAGGGAGTGTAAAGAAAATGGGACTTAGACGCATAGTCTTTGGCCTCGTCCCCGGATGCAACCTATTTGGAAGTCGGTGCTTACCACAACTGAGGAATGCCTTTGTGGCTGCTGGGGATGGAAAAACTATTGAAGTCACCCCAAGGTTACAGAAAAAGACTTTACAAAACTGTGAAGGACCATAGTTGGAATGTTATGGTAAAGATTTTATGGAACTACACTTCCCCAAGACGCTCAGGGTACTTAAGATTTTAGACAATTCCAGGATAGAGGTCTACTACTCAAACATTTCTGAACTGAAAAGCGAACCATTACGCCCTTGAACCTGAATCTCAAGCCATAAGTAAAGTTGTTGATCCTGCTTTGGACTACAACAAATGCAAGTGGGCGGAAGGGGAGGAGTTTTGAATTATAACATATGTCAGAGTAGCAGGAGGGAGGGTAGTGAGACAGAAGGGGCGAGTTCTCTACAGGTTTTTCAGGGCAAAGGGATTGATCTATGGTTCTTTATTTTTATTTTGTGTGGTTGACTTAAATGACACTAAAAATGTTTACACCTAAATGAAGGGAGGTGTAATCCAAAGTTGGTCCATGGTGGTTTGCAAAAATATGTGGAAGTCAAAGAAAGTGTGTATAAGTTGAGATATGGTGAGAAAAACAAGATGTAGTTGTCTGATTTAAAAATAGGAAAAGATGGTAGGATTCTCAAACCAGGCCATGTCAACAAGAGGGCATCCTAATTTAGTAAACCGATTAAGGTGAAGAAGGTGAACCCTCATAATGTTGTGACTCGGTATGGTATAGTCTGGAATGTGAGGCAAGTTGTGAGGTGTTGTGATGTTGCAAATGTTGAAGATGTTGGTTTGGATTCCATTTTGAGGTTAAGAACCTCAAAAGATTGGCGGAGAAGATAGTGTTACAGTTGGATTAGACTAGACAAACATACCTTCTGTAAGCAAATTGGATAGTGAAAGAATCATTGACGATTGTGTTGAAGACACTGTGGCTGCCTGGCTTGAGCATTCATGAAGAAATAGAACTCCCTCTAGAAGAATTAAATATATTGTGAGGTTCATTTGTTTGTTTTATGATTTCCTTGAAGGGGGAAATGTGTTATATTTGCATTATATATTCCAAACTCTCTTTGCATATTAATTGTCTGTTTTTTACCTCAATGACTGTTTTGGAACACACTTACCCAGTGCCTTCCATCAGATGTGTTGTGAAGCTGGGATTCTGTTTGTGTTTGTAATGCAAATAGAATTCCAGGTCGTTAGCAGATGCTATGCTGTGCCAGAAGCTATAACATTTAAAAACGGTCTTCTGCCACTTACACGCTGCCATAATTTTAAAGTGGCATATTGGCAGTTGAGGTGTGAATTCCCCAAAAATATTGCACTCTGGACAGTTTTGACTTGCCTGCAAAGAGGTATAGCCAAGGTGGGTGGCACAGTCCAATCGAGTAGAAACTCACTAAAAAATAGCACGATTAAGGTGAGGCATGGACTGTGGGTGGGGATGATTAGAAAGGTCTGTGATCTCTGGAAGGGGCTTGGTCCAGAAAAGGCATGATAAGAGGAGGCGGGGCATCTAACTGGCATATTCCCTCATCTAGAAGGTGGCATAGCTACTTTTCACTTTGGTTTGACACCAATTGATACTCTAGTCTTTACAGCGTGTTTGCCCAAGAATGTTTATTCATATTTCTAGAGCTTACCATGCTGGAAAGAAAAACATTCAATACTAATAGGTCACTTTTCACTAGGGCCAGAAAAGCCCTTTGTTCCACTGGGCATTTCCCCAGTGGGCTGAAGCCCTTGGAGGCCAGTTTTGAAAAAACCCATGGCCACCTCTGCTGCGTCTGTCACCTTTTCCTCCACTCCCGAGGTTAAGTGCAGCAGGCACAAGAGGTGTCAAGAGAGAGACAGAAAGAGAGGGAGGCAGAAGGAAGGTGGAGAGGAAGTGATCAGAGAGGGAGAAGAGCGGAGAGAAAGAGAATGGATGGATGGAAACAGCGAGAGAGCATGATGAGATGAGGGGATCAAGGCTGGTTTGAGTGTTTTTGCAAGGCTGCTATTGGTTCCCCAGTTCAGCCTTGTTTTCACATGAAAACAAAGGACAGACAAGGATGTAACTTTAGCGGGGGTGTATGGGGTGGAACCAGTAGTGTAACATAGGCCCCCGCAGCCCATCAGTGCCGGGAGGCCCCAAGCTCCAGGGGGCCCCCTCAACACAGTACCCTGGCTGGAGAACTCCTGATTGGGTCCAGAGGGGCCCCCTCTACGTACCTTGCAGGGGGCCAGCTCAAGTTTCATTACGCCACCGGGTGGAACATCCCCCAAATAATTACTTAATCGGTCTTGGCCTGGTAGTGTTCGTTGGGTCAGATGTCTGCAGCAACAGTGGCATCAAGACACTGTTGATGCAAACTGGGTAGAGGTGGGCAAGCCATTATATTAATAGGGAGAGTTTTTTTTTTTTTAATAACATATTTTATTGGTTTTCTAAACATTATAATTCCCAAGCATAATAATATACAATGCATTTAGTTCGCAATGATTGTCCAAACAATAAGGCCTGACAGGTATAACACACCTCAATTCAAAGTTTCATGCTAGATCGGTAACATAGTCCATCAGATTTAGCATGTATATTGCAGTGTATGCCAGTGGTCACCGGCAAACAGTATTCCGGTCCATATAACCATCTGTAACCTTAATAATAATCTAAACAACCCGTTCCTCCCTGCATCTATTCACAGCACATATATATCTAAACCCCCCTCCCACATCCCTCAGGCTCAGTTACCCGTACATAAACCGTTTTCAGGCAGCATAACCATATATGTCATCTGAAATCCGAGACACAAATACAATAAATAATTCCTGTAAACATTTGCGATAATCCAACATCCTGGTCTTCCCAGCAACTCAGTACACCATAGTATTAAAAAGCGTGTACTGCTAAGCTTGTATGTCTGGGACGTCCGTTGCTATAAATTCTTCTAGCATCGTATTCCATTCCAGTGAAATAGACTTTTTCCTCAACCCCCAATTTTCCTCTCTTTTTAATTTTGTGTTTTCAGCTTTTCCCCATCGCTCCACCTCATTGTACCAATCCAGTACTGCTGGTGCCCTTGCAGTCTTCCAACGCATGGTTATTGTTCGCTTAGCTAGTAGCAGCACCAAGTTTGCAAATCTAGTTGTGGGTGTTGTGTCGTGCCTGTGACGCAACAGGCACGCTACGTAGGGTCATGTGACACAACCCTAATAAATGGGTGACGCTCGTGCGTACGCCAGTCAGGCGAACGACGAGAGTAGCGCCTAACTCATAATCCTGGCTCCTGTGCTTATTGCCCTCCAGGCCACGCTAAACCCCATAAGCAAACGCCCTCGTCAGGTCGCGAGCCCAGCGATACTCACAACATAACAGTGGGGCTGCTTTTCTTACTTTTAGGACTTAATCCCAACAGACAGTACTCTAATGGTTCCCTCTATGCCCTGGGGCCACATCACTTAAAATTGTTTGCACCGTTGCCCAGAAATGTGCCAAACGTAGACAGTTCCATAACATGCGTAACAGGTCTGCATTAGTGGTATGAAATCTAGGGCATGCACCTGATGCATCTGGAAACATCCTGTGTAGTTTATGAGGAGTCAAACAGGCACGATGTACTATAATACGTTGTATACATTTAAATTTGGGGTTTCTCGACATATTTTTTGGGTATTCCAATATGGTCCCCCATTCTTTATCAGACAGGTCGCGACCTAAATCAGCAGCCCATTTGTCACGGAGTGACAGTAATGATATTGCAGCATGTGTGTGTATCCCACGGTACAACCATTTAATCAAGTGGCTACCATTCCCCATTAAATACTGCATGTGTACTAGTTCGTGCGTTGGGGGCTCAATCCCGTCCGGGGCCTATGTGGACCGCACATATCTAACAATATTGGCAATTAATAGAGAGTTAAGCTGGAAACGAGCCAAGGGTCTGGCTTGACTCTAAAAGCCTGTGCACGAGCCGAGTCATGAAAATATTTAGCATGTAAATCATGCAACAAACATGTAAAAAGATGATAAAGTCGCTTTTAAAAAAAGTGTACTTCTTTAACATGCAGATGCGTTTCACCTTCAGATCATATATCTGAATTGAGAGGTCTTTATTAAAATTAATAGTTTTAAAACATAAAGTTACGAACATGCATTTCTACCCCGACCCTGACAACAATGCCACTAGGAAAATCAAAGGCGAGGCAGTTGTCATGTGTACATCATATGTCGCCCAGATTCTGATTATAGATGGGGCACCGTTCTAATCTGTTAAACACAAGAGGTTTTTGTACAACACACTTCCTGAATCCACACATTTGAATGTACACTCATTTGTGATCTTGAAGAAAAGGGAGGCTTTGTGAAATAAAATATTTTCCTAGGATCGCACAATTTGTTCAAGTGGGGAAGCTGAGATTGACCCCAGATATTCTGGTTTCTCACTGTGTAATTCAGATACTAGATGGGTCTCTCTTTCTGTTGTCCACTTTACATCAAAGGTCACTGCTTTGTTGTTAATTCTTTGGGCATGAGGTTGGAATGTGGGGGCAGGCAGAAGCCACTTAAATGCTCAGCTTATTTGATGTTTTGGAATGTAAGAGGGCCCTCGAGATGAGCCATCTGGCTTGGCATATTTTAAAAGCTCATCCACCTCTATGAATGGTCCTGGGATTGCAGAGTCACTTAAGAAGACGAAGATGTGTTTGACGCTCAGGCAGGGTTGCAGGCATGGATCTGATTGTCCCCTGCCTATCACTCCACATCAGTATCCTGCCTGCTGGGCTTCAAGTGTGCCCTGCCAGATCTCAGATGCTGTCCTAATTAAAGACTTTGACATGAGTCTCTATCTATTCCTAAATTCATGTCCTTCACAGGCAAAAACAATGCTCCAATTCACAACAACGACTGTAGAAAGTCTTGAGGTAATAGCAATGCAATCCCTGTTCACAATACATTTTAACTTGACCTTGCATTCCCTCAGAGTATTTTTTTTCCATATGTTGTGTTTCTGTAGTTTTTTCATACAACCTATGACTCTTATGTGTACTGAGATACTTCTAGGTCTCTAAATGAGTTCCGATAGTGGGTGAGCGTTCATAACGGGACACAAGAGCTCTGGAGATGCGTCTGATGGTAGTGTGAATTTCTCTCTGTGGCTTACAGTGTGTCATAAAGGCCTACTTTTGGTGCCCATCCTCAGCCTGGCCTGCTGATGTTAGGCACGGGCTTACATTAGCCTGGTCCCCTGGATGTCTCTGCCCTATATTGCACTAAGAAGGAACTGGACTAATGTGGACAACATAGTCAAGACTATGCCACAGAGCCCCTACGCTGGCTGACCTTACTTTTCCAAATAAACCCTATCCTATCCATTACCACTGTCTCATGGCCCCAGCCCGCCCTATCCTTTTCAGTTGAGTGCTCCTTGTTGCTTGTTGAGAAAACTCAGACTCACACCCCCTAACATTATTGCCTAAGCTACACCCCTGAGGGCAGCAATATATTGATCGAATAAAGATGTATGGGGGATGAAGAATCTAGAATTGGTATCGAGGTCACAATACAAAAAGCAGTAATAAACATGGAATGCAAATTGTAACTGTAAAAAGGAAGTAAGAGAACATGTGATTTGTTGTTGGGAGATACAGTGGCGTAGCTAGACCTTAGACCGCCCAGGGCGGTCCCTGCGTTTGCCGCCCAACGGCAGCTGCAATGAAGAGCGTGGGGGCTGTGAGGGAGGGTGCTGGCGATACTCCAGATTGCCGCCCTGAGATGGCAGGTAAGAGGTGGGGGGGAGGCCGCCGCCCCCAAACTCGTGCTGCCGGGCAGGACCGCCCCCCCCTTGCTATGCCACTGGGGTTAAAGCTGGTTAGTCGCTGGGAAAGGCGATTCAAAGCAGTACTGATCTAAAGGATAAGGGAAGCAATGGGGCTTGTAATGTGTCTTGAAATGTACCATCTGCTTCACCTGCAACATTATTGTGAAGGGAGAAAGCATTGCACGCGCTGAAACTCATTAAGCTTCAATAAACGACCCACTACCAAATACAATTCAAAGTCACACGTGATGCATAGTAAAAAATGATTACTATACTCAGAGGAAAGGATAATTGCAGAGAAACGAATACATCCACTTCCTTTATCATGAAAACCTGACAACCACTCCCTTTCTTTCTTCTCCCAGTTTTACGCGCGCGTCGAAAAACACTGAAAAAGAGTAGTTTGGAAGGGGGGGATTTTAAAGGAAAAAAGGAGCGATCAAAGGTAATTGCCTTTGGATGAACTGATGTGTGATTTGAAGACTCGGATTCACATACCCTATGATAAAGTTAAATATATCCAACGCGCTTTAGAATACACCCTTAAAATGATACATGTGCTTGGATAATAGGCGCAGAGAAAAATGTAATTCTATGTAAATGTCAGAGGGTCTTGTAAAAAATTATCACATTTCTAAAAGGATTGAAAAAAATGATGCATAATTTAGTCCTTTCTGAATGGCTACTATGAGATGCTTGCAAAAGATTTCAAACAAAACATGGAGGACTTAGCTGTCCACACTTCTTACTACCTATTCGATTATTCTGACCTCTTGAGAAAGAGTAAAATATTACACTGGTGAATTGGAGTGGTTAAGGATTTTGTATTTAATGTGGATTAATCAGTTCACATCAGTCAGTCAAAATCTTTATGCAGCTAGCTATACAAAGCCATAAAAGCACTGTTTACATATGTACAGTAACAAAACATACAGTTTTGTTGTAATTAAAAACCCTAAAAAACAGTATTACTTCATTACCTATTGCACATAATCATACCATTGATCTCCCATAGATTTCCTTATTCGTAAATCATAAATAAGATGAAACACATGCCCAGATCCAGCGGTGGCCAGCACAGGGGCGGGGCCGTGGTGGCGCGGCAGGAGGGGGAAGCCGACAGACGATGGAATAGGTATTATTTATTTATTTAACTATACCATTCCGTCATCTGTCGACTTCCCCCCCTAACCCGCCCCACCGCTGCACATATCATAGGTGATTGCAGATCAATTAAAGCCACCTCCTAGATCTTAAGTTATGTTGTTTTAGGAGGGGTATTAGATATAATAACCCAGAGACTTGGTAAAAGCCACAAAATAATGTAAAATACCTTGGAATTAATTATTATCACTGGGACATTTAGCAAGGGATTTCGATCCATCATTTATGTGCGGTAAAGTAGCAATATGGCAAACCACGTTAAGACCAAAACGTGCTAAACACATCAACGCTGGGTATTAAAAATGTATGATAAATTGGGCTGGAGCCCCCTCTCAGGAGTCAAAACGCTGCAAGCTTTGAAGCTCGTTTTGTGACCAAAATTAATAATTTCTCCTGATCCAAAAATTGATAACACCCATGTTTGAGATCTGCCTTCCTGGCATCCGACAGCGGTTCAGGAACATCAAAAAATGGTGGTCAGCCTATCCCCCGGCATAAGAGCTTTATGTTTTTATGCAAGGTATTTGTAATGTCTGTTCGAGCGATATTCAGTCCGCCTCTTCTCTCCTACTTAAGACAGCCTCTTGTTTAGTCTATATACCATGACGTAGGAGTAAAGGTTTAACTCTACTACCATCGTCTATATGCACCAGCCCTAACTTATTGTGGCATGAGGCAGACAAACAGCTTAAGTGCACCAACAATAATTGCTTAAGACATGTATTATCTTGTCTAATTAAATTCTTCGCCTTTGTGTGTTCCTATAAACGGGTCCATACGTTGCTGCAAATATAAACTAGGCAAGGTATATCATGAACAGCTGCTTCAGGGGTTTTAAGCCCAGTTTGGACGAAAAAGAAAAAAATGCATTGGTTTCCTTTGTATATTGGTCACATCTCATTTCCACCAGTTGCTCCCAAGTCCCACCAGAATTAAAAGTAACACCCAGATAAGAAAGCACATGAATTTGTTTTAAGGTTATTCCTTGAACACTAAAACCTTTCTTTAGTGGGATAGGAGCCCCACACATCCTTAGAAATGCTTTCTTAAGATTAACCTTTAGATCCAGGTCTCCCTATAAGCTGCAAATGTGTCCATCAGAAGCTGGAGCGCATTAGGTGTGCAGGCCATAAGGACTGTGTCACCTGTGAAGAGGATGTCGAAATTGGATCATGGACGAGCTAGGCCATATCCCTGCTAACCTCCACTAACACCATTTTCAGATAGTTAATATATAAAGTAAAGAGGAAAGTTGCAAGGACACAGCCTGGTCTCACTCCCCTAGCTATAGAAAACTCCTCTGTGCACTCCCCCTCTATTTCAAATCTAGCTCTGGCATTGGTCATCATGTAGATGTCTATGATGATTTTAATTATATTCACATCCACGCCCATATCCTCCATTAACTGTCACAGTTTACTTCGGTAGACACAGTCAAACGCACTTGACCGGTCCATAAAACCTGCGAAAACTGTACTCCTTTTAGCAGCTGTATATTTTAAGATTAATAGGGGCAAGTTAATACACTGTTCCACAGTGCCTATGCCTCTCCGAAATCCATATTGGAGATCGGTCAAGGTGCTATTCTCCCCCACCAACACCTCCAACCTTGCAGGGATGACTCTCCCCAATACCTTGACCAATGTGTCCAACAGAAAGATTGGATGATAACATTGTGGCTCATAATGTAAGTCATGGTTCCTCAGACATCTACTCATGATCACGCAAATGGATTTAATTGTATGCAAATTGGAATCAAGCACTATGAACAGAAGAACTGTGGACAAAATAAATCAACAATAATGCCAGCACTTACTAGGTCTAGTGCAGATCCTCCTCCCAAGTACTCCATGATGATCCATAACTTTGTATCCTGCAAGAGCAAAAAAATGAATAAGTGAATGAAATATACAATAAAATACATAGACTTTGCAACAAATCTCAAATGCAAATATGTGGATGCAACATAATAATTATGTATACTTTGCATTTTTAGACAATAAAAGGAGCATGAAATATTGAGACAACAGCAGAAATTATTTAACTTAAAATCAGCTCAACCAGATGACGTTTACCTAGGTTGCATAGGTTAGAGTGTTCAGTGCTGGTCAAAAGGGCACCGCATTCAGGAGCTATGGTCACCACAGAGAATTATAAATGGAGGGGCAAAGAGCAGGTGTGTGCATCAGTGATTTGAACCCACGGCCATCTTTGAAAGCCTACCACAGCAACTACCAACCTGCTGAAAGTCATTGGTTAGATCCTTGATGCAAAATTACAAAAAACACTGGGCCCCTGATTATGTAATGAGGAGCAGGACACAGAAATACCATACACAATTACAAAAACACCCGCCCCCATCAAAAGCACAAAGGTCACTACATCATCAATGAAAAGACGCTTTAATATCTAAACATATTTTTATTTATCAAGACATGTCATCACTTTCAAAATACAAGGATTAATAACTCTGCTAATTCATACACCATTCATAATATAATACAATAAACAGTTCAGGTTTATCACTGTCTCATTGTATTGTGCACTCCCCCCCCCTTTTAAATTCCCATTCATTCATACCACACACAGTAGTACCACTTCAGCCATCTCATTAAAACAATCTTTAAGCCCCATATATATCAACAGTGTCCAACAGAAGAAACCAATAATTTCCTGTTTAAATTATCCTAAACAGGTCATGTTAATAACCATCTCATATATATATAGATGTTATATTCAGGTAAACTGTTAACATCCTCTTCTCATTGATAACCAAGATTATCTTATTTTCTTGATATCCCACCATTCATGTGCAAATGTCCTCATCATGAAACTATTGTGAATTTACATTGATATCCTCTGGTCATCTGGGGAGAGGAGTTGGCCTAACGGCTAGGGCGGTCGACCTCGAATCTGGGGAACAGGAAACGGCCACTACAACGCGGCCGTTTCCACGCATAACCTTAACCACGCATGCATTACAACGCATGCGTGGTTAACACGAATAGCCTCTACCACGCATACCTTCACTATGAGATACGTAGCAAAGGCATGTGCGTTAAAGGTTAAAATTAAAAAAGGGAGCTTGGGGGGCTCTCCCCCTCAAAAAACAAAAAATGGGTGCGAAAAGAAAAGGGGGCTTGGGGGGGGTCTCGCCCCCAAAAAAACGCACTTGATAAAGTAGCGATGTGGAGGCAATCAGCGTCGTTAGAGGAAACAGCACTTCCGTTTCCTCTTTACGACGTGCAACGTGAACTCGAGAGATCATAGAAAAGAGACAACATACGAAACGACGTGGAGAGGTAAGGGGAATTTTAGAATAAAAAGAAACGCAGGGGTGCAATTTTAGGGTTAAGGGCAGGTGAGGGGTATTTGTAAGAAGGGTTTAGAGGTGGGGGAAGAACCTTTACCAAGAGTATACCCTTACCATGCATGAATTTACAACGAAAATCGTTGTAAAAGTATGCATGGTAAAGGAATATTCGTGGTAAAGGTTATGCGTGGGAATGGCATTCGCATTGTAATGCATGCGTGGTAAAGGCATGCATTGCAACGGAATGCGTTGTAACATCATACAACCCTGGGGAACTGGGTTCGAGTCTCGGCAATGACGCTGAACATCCTGTGATTCTGGGCAAATCACTTAATCTCCCCGTGCCTAACAAAAATGAATGTGTCCTCAGGTAATGCAACTAGTGCTATATAAAGCGCTCTGATACCCGAATCGGGTCAAGTTTGCGCTATCTAAAACTCTGTTAAAAAAATTAAAAATTGCATAATTGTACTAATTTTGTTCCGACGTATGTGTCGGTGTCACACGGCCAAGCGCTGTACACCTTCTTCAGGGCACAAAAAGACCAGTGTAAAATTCCGAGGATGGCAAGGGCAGTAGCAAAGTTACCTACAAATATAGTAAATTACAATGACTCCAAAGGAATATATAGAAAATAAATATATTGGACAAAATACACCAGAAAAAGCTCGTATAGACACCTGTGTACCTCACAGTATAAAGCACCAAGTAAACACAGATCAAGTGAAAACAAAATAACACCATCTCATCTTTAGAGTGTCACCAAAGAAGGAATGACATACAGAATTAGCACAAACCACTCCCTTATTGAGAATTATAATTATGCCACCAAATTAGATAGACAATCTACAGCTAGCCTCAATGTTGGAAAATATATTTCTAATATTGTATTGCCTCACACCACAAGTACCCCATATTCAGATCTCTCACCCTACTCACTGTCCTGGTGTCAACTTACTATAATCATCCGGGCTTTTGGTGGACTAGTCCTGTGTACATGAATACTAGCCTCGTAGGGGCATGTAAAAGGAGGGTAGCCTTGTCACTTTTTAGCATTCAACTACAGAAACAAAAATGTGCATATGGTATACAGAATTTCCTATCAATCAGACAATCCTCAAAATGACTAAAAATCACCTATTTTGAAACAATCATACCTATCTAAGGTGTCCATATTGATAAACAGTTGGGCTAAAAGTGTTCCAATACACCTGTTCTATACTGTGGACGTTCTTCCCTCTAAATCTCATACATGAAAATACCTGCAACAGGGGAAAATTTCTATTGAATAAAGGCCCCTATGTGCAAACTAAAGATATGCTGTATTTCCGTAGTGCCACCTTTGTAATAACTTAGATCCAGGCTACCGCGCCACAAAGACACGCGCAAATCTCTCACCTCAAAGTCGAATATTCCTGTAGTCCTCTCTTGCAACAGTATCCCAATGAATTAAACTTACAAAGAGTATTTGCCGCTGTACGTGTCGGAGATAAATACTCACAAGAGGTCACAGGTGACCAGCAGGATGTTGCTACTTTCCTGTTGTTTCCAGTATACACGGACGGCCATTTTATAGTGAATTACTAATACCTCAAACTTTCCTAGGGCTCCGTTGATTGAACTCTGTGAAAGTAGGCTTAGATTTGGAAAAAACGTAATAATGGGAGAATATTGCTATATGGAAACCTGCCTTTTTATGGTAGCAACGATAATGTACTGGTGTCCTATTTCAGGAGGGAAATTTCATTTTTCCATATTTCAGCATCTCAAAACCAAACATCCATCTTGAGGTGAATTACTCAAAGGTGATATATAACTAATCCTCTATTCTCAGAATGTATCTAATACTTTACAGATTGGCAACAAATTAACTCTACACCTATAGTGTTTATATATCTCAGTATCTAAAGAATAGCCAATAAATTAGTGGACAGAATCCCAAGTAATGAAAATCGATCCAACCTAACAATAGTTAGAATAAAACCAAGGGTGTAGTGATCAAATCATACTTTGATCTACTGACATGGAAACCATCCACACAGGAATGTTGTATTCTGTTTTGCCACGGTATCCTAGTGTTGAGTCCCTCCTTGACTGCATTAAGAATAAGGATCCAATAGACTTCTCTTTTTTCCGGTAAGGGTACTGTCTATATCCTTCATGGTCCTGATCTTTTCCAGAAGGGTCCACTTTAATGCTCTTGTTCCATACAGTGTTGGACCATGGGGGCTTGTACTTTCTTTTTGCGTATAACTTACTAATGTTCACTGAACCTTAAGCGGAATTTCCATCCAGTTTTGCCAATATAGCCCAGACCACATAGGCACAATATAAGGTAAACTATATTCATAGTTCTACAGTTCGTCATCTGTTTGAGTGCTATAGACCCCTCCATATTTAATGCACATGGACACTATGGCACCTTCATATGCATGGCAATGCCTGCATCAGTGATTACCCAAAACTGGAGAATCTCCTGTAATCCATCTTTGTACAAATGTGGATTCAAAAGGGATCTGTGCTTTCACAAAGCTATCTCTCAGGTTGCGATTCCTTCGAAACGCAAACAATGGTTTTGGTAGTCTCTGTTCTTCCTCACTGGCATTAAGGATATGCAACTGTGAGTTTATAATCTGCCTTAATGTCTGGATAAACTTTGAGTAGTGGGTCATACAGACCAAATATACCTTGATCTTCTCTTGTTTGGGTTGAAACATAGCATCCCTGTTGAAGTACCCCACCCTTTTACATGCATCAGACACAAGGTGTCTAGGGTAACCTCTTGTGAGTAGCTTTTCTCTCAATACATCTGCATTGCGGTCAAAGTCCTTGTTTGCTTATCCTATTGATCTGATGGATAACATTTTTAATAGGGTCCCCTCTGATTTTCTGATAAGACTCTGGAACAGATAGCATAGTTCTCATCTCTTCCTTATACTTATCTGTATCGAACAAAACAACGCTGCCTCCCTTGTCACTGGGTTTGATAGTAATTTGTTCATTTTGTTGTAATTTGGTGAGGGCTCTACATTCTTCCTTAGACAAATTATGTTCAGGTATGTGCCTCAAAATCTTGTGTATCTTGTTCAGCGCAGCCTTATCAAATATCTCTGCTTCAGGCCCCAATTTGTCTAGGCTAGGGATAAAATCTGATGGAGGTTTGAGCCCTGACAAATTGAGCTCCAGGGAGCGATCTTCATTAGCAAAAAATTGTTTAGGCATGCATGGCGAAAGAAAGCATAGAGGTCTTTAATACATTTGAAGTAATTTAATCCTCTGGCTTGGTACACATGTTAAACCTTTAGTGAAAACTTGAATAGTACAGGGCTCTACCTCTATTTTGGGAAGATTAAATATAGGTATGTTAACAATGGTCGCAAGTATTGCTGTTAGTGTGTCTATAGATAATGGTGTGACTGATCCATGTTGTGATATCTGATCCTTGTTAGATTTTCAGATTGACCTCCAATACCCTCCCAGTTTGTGCTCTAAAAAAACCCTGTTCGAGGATTGTTGTGGCCGTCTATCTCCAAACTGATCAAAGCGATTTGAACCCCCTTTTTTATTTGACTCAGAGATATCTGAAAATGTGAATACTTGTCTCTTTCCCCAACCGTAATTCCCCATACCTTCTCTGGGACCATTGGCTGTATAGTCCTCCAGTAGGTATGGATAAATTTGTTCCTGTGAAAAGAACTTTACACCCTTCATTACTTTGTCGGTTTTCTTCTTTAGGAGGTAGTCATTGAAGGAGTCTATTCTTACATTGACCTCCTCCAATTACTTTTTTGCCTCTTCCAATACATTTGATCTTTTACATTTTTCTTCTAACTCTTTTATTTTTTTATTTAAGATGATCACCAATTCCCTTGCCGTTTCCACTATCCAGATCATCCAGTCCCTCGAGCATCTGTTTGGAATGAGAGACCTATTCTCCAAGACTTTTTATATCTCAGCAAACAAACCTTGGACATTTCTAACTTACACCCATATGGAAAAATGCCTGCTTTTAGATACTCAAGGATAAAGTTAGCATGGGATTCAGTCTGTTTCGCTTTTTTGCTTGACATTCATTTCATTTGGTCCATTCATCATTCTTCACTTTTGAAACTACTCTGGGTTTATCCCCAGATAGTCCTTGGCCTATTAGCTTGGTGAACTGATCATCACTAAACCCAAAGGTTTTCAAACTTTCCATCTTGAGGGCCGCAAACGTGCACTTGGATCTTTATGGCTAGGTGGATTTTCAATGCACTCACGTGCTTAGGTGGCTTTTTACTCGACCTGTTTATTGCAAATCCTCACATAGCAATTAGGAAGGCATAATCTAAAAATTTACATGAAGCCCTAGGTCAGTGATTCTCAAACCTTTTCGACCCGCAGCTCCCTAGACCCATTGGCCGCGGCTCCCCACTGTTACTTTTTTTTGGGAGGGTGGGGGGATGTAAGCCCGGCCTTGTGAGTAATTGCCTTTTTCTCCGTGAAAATAATTAGGATAAAGCTAATGAAGGTATTATAATCATATACGTATATTGTGTTTTGTATTACTAAGGCGGCGCTATAAAATATTCCTAGTTACACTTCTTTGCCCATGCCTTTTTCAGAGAACCCTCTCAAACTTTTTTTTATCCCACTTACAGTACTGGACAGCACTTCTATGCATGTATGCCCCACTGCCAAAGTGTTTCTGCACTTTAGGAATATTTGCATGCACTTCCATTCCTACCCATGCCATACATTCCAACACACCTGTCTCAGCAGGGTGACATATACAGCTTTATTTTAGCTGTCTTCTCTCTAGAATTGTTGGCATTATGCCCTATATGGTGTTTTACTTCCCTGTGCTCATAGAGAGAGCTGGCCTGTCTGGAAATGTGTTTGTACTGAAAGAAATGTGTACTGGAAGTACCTATGGTTCAAGTACACATGTCAATACTTAATATCACTAAGTGGTTTGAGAGACAGGACAAATGTACTTTTCCTGATAACGTGCTTTGGTGTAAATTGCATTTGTAAAAAAACTAAACTATCAACAAGTCTAACAAAATTAATCGGGCATCTTCCGCTTACTTTGGGAGTGTTGGAATGTGAGGATCCAGTGAAATATAGACGTCATCTCCCTCAACATGCCATCAATTAAGCACTACGTTTCCAGCTTTAGGCATGTCACTCACAAATCATTTAGTTTAACTGCAGTCAACAAACCCTTCAACATTAAATGCATTAAAGTGCTTGGTGTGTGGCTCCCCTGGCTAGTTTTGACGGTTCCCCAGGGAGCCACGGAGCACAGATTGGGAACCACTGCCCTAGGTATTTTATCCAACAGACCCACAACCAAGTGTGGCCAGTTCAAATATTTTTAATCAACCCTCTCACCTTCAGTGGCCTTAGCCTAATCCTAAAAATGGTCCGCATAAGAAGATCAGAGCAACTCTAGGCTATGTAGCAAAACCCCTTGAAGAACACTTTATGCATTAAACACCTTGCTCTTTTCTATTAGGAGTGAAATAAAATCTATGCATATAAAATGCAAACAAGCACTGAAAATGCCAATAGGTCTGGTTTATAAGGGAAAATATCTCCTAACTTGCTGGTAAGTTTAGGAATTAAATAAATAATCATTCATGCTCTTTGTCACTCATAGTTGCACTCATAATTCCGTTCATTCATCCACTGACTCATTTTTGTATTCTCCCATTTACCCATTAACAATAAAACACACACACTAGCTCAACAAGAATATGCAAGACAAAAGATTAAAAGTAGAAAAAAATGATGTCGTCTAAATGTGGCAAGTATATTGTTACAATAAAAACAAAATTAAATATAGCAGTGGGTGGCTGACTTGCAAGAGTATTGTACATAGTGTATACATGTCTCTTGAAACTGCACCAGAATAAGTAGGGCTGTCCTTCAAACACAATGATGACAGCTTTCAGTAGACACCTACTGAAACATTATTAATACAATAAAACACTAGAGCAGTCCAGCAACACAACCATAGACTCCAGACACAATCAGTAATCAATCAATCAATCAATCATAGGCATTTATAAAGCGCACTACTCACCCGGAGGGTCTCACGGCGCTGGGGGGGGGGGGTCCGCTACTGCTCGAACAACCAGGTCTTGAGCTTCTTCCTGAAGGAGAGGTGGTCTTGGGTCAGGCGTAGGTCGGACGGGAGGGCGTTCCAAGTCTTGGCGGCCAGGTGGGAGAAGGATCTTCCTCCTGTTGTCGCTCTGTGGATGCGGGGGACGGCTGCGAGGGCGTGACTGGTCGAGCGGAGGTGGCGTTTGGGAGCGTAGAAGTTGAGGCGGCTGTTGAGGTAGGTCGGGCCTTGGTTGTGTAGGGCTTTGTGTGCGTGGGTGAGGAGCCGGAAGGTGATTCTTTTGTTGATCGGGAGCCAGTGCAGGTCTCTCAGGTGTCTGGAGATGTGAGTTCGTCTGGGGACGTCGAGGATGAGTCTCGCCGAGGCGTTCTGGATCCGCTGGAGTCTCTTCTGGAGCTTGGCGGTGGTCCCGGCGTAGAGGGCGTTGCCGTAGTCCAATCGACTGGTGACGAGGGCCTGGGTGACCGTCTTCCTGGTCTCGGTGGGGATCCACCGGAAGATCTTACGTAGCATGCGCAGAATGTTGAAACAGGACGAGGAGACGGCGTTGACTTGTCTGGTCATGGAGAGGGAGGAGTCCAGGATGAAGCCCAGGTTGCGTGCGTGGTCTGTCGGTTTGGGTGCGTTGCCCAGGGCGGGGGGCCACCAGGAGTCGTCCCAGGCGGAGGGTGAGGAGCCCAGGATGAGGACTTCTGTCTTGTCTGTGTTCAGTTTCAGGCGGCTGGTCGTCATCCACTCGGCCACGTTTTTCATCCCTTCGTGTAGGTTGGCTCTGGCGGTGGCGGGGTCGTTGGTCAGGGAGAGGATCAGCTGGGTGTCATCAGCGTAGGAGATGATGTTCAGGTTGTGTTGGCGTGCGATGGCCGCGAGGGGGCTCATGTAGACATTGAAGAGGGTGGGGCTGAGCGAGGAGCCCTGAGGGACGCCGCAGATGACTTCCGTGGCTTCTGATCTGAACGGGGGCAGGCGGACTCTCTCTGTCCTTCCGGTGAGGAAGGAGATGATCCAATCCAGTGCCTTCTCCTGGATTCCGACGTTGTTGAGGCGCTGCACTAGGGTGCGGTGGCAGACAGTGTCGAATGCCGCGGAGAGGTCTAGGAGGATGAGGGCCGCTGTTTCTCCGTTGTCCAGCAGGGTTCGGATGTCGTCGGTGGCAGCGATGAGGGCGGTCTCGGTGCTGTGGTTGGCCCGGAAGCCTGACTGGGAAGGGTCGAGGGAACCGGTCGTCTCGAGGAAGGCTGCCAGTTGCTTGTTGATGGTCTTCTCGATGACTTTGGCTGGAAACGGGAGGAGCGAGATGGGGCGGTAGTTCTTGAGTTCGGTGGGGTCCGCCGTTGGTTTCTTTAGTAGAGCGTTGAGTAAAGAAGTACTCCCCAATTTACTAGAGTCAAACACTACCAAAATATACTAGAGTCAAACACTACCATTCAAGCACAGTACTGACCGACTCCATTACAAACAACTGAATCAAGGCAAGGCATTCACAAAAGTACTCTACTTCCTGTACCACACATCAGTAAGATTTCCCATACAACTCAGGAGAAACATGTGGTCAACACTCACAAGAATCAGGCAGTACTTGTGGCTATCACCCACAAAACCATAGGGGACTACACTACTACACATTTTCACTTCATGGGGAACTTCGCCTTGAAACCTCTTATGAAATGGTGCTTTTCTTGTCCCACAAAGCAGTCATTAAGTACTCCCCCATGCAACTTCTCACAACAGCGTACTACTCTTTCCCTTAGCACACTATGGGGAGGGGGTCTTCCCCATTCATCTTCTCATGATGGGGTATCATTCTTCCCCAACTTATCACATTACTGAGTACTACTCCATCCAACTTCTGAAGACAGGGTACCACTCTTTCCCAGTTTGCACCAACACACACACACCAGTGTACTACACTTGTATCTCTTGCAACAGAGTACTAATCTCCCCTACATCCGTTACACTTGGACACGCAAAATCATCATGTATCCATGTACACAACAACACACAGAGGAGTACTACACTGTTTTTCCCAAACTGCTAACTAGACTCCATATGACATTGACAGTAAATACTAACATAGTGATCCCAAAACAACATTTAGGTGAATTATTTACACTTTCTAACCTGTGTTGCAAGCATTCAGCACACCCCTCCTACAAACATTAACTGCAATTCCCAAATAATACAGGTCACCTTGCACTGAAATGTACTAACCAGACAAATGCATGTATCAATATGCAAGAATCAGCAAACAAAATGTTCACAAATCTAATACACCTCACTGTTAGTTGGAACCAATGGCCATTTTATTAGAAGCATGTAGAATAATATGAAGTCCATGAATGCCAAATAACCCTGCTAATTTATTAAATGAATGTCATAGTTTAACATTGTATTTGGAAGCAAGTGATTGGTGCAGCTGAAAAGCTGTCAGAACCCTTGCTTGACACATAAACCGATTATGCGACGTTTCGACTAACCTATGAATAAACGTGCACTAATCACACATTGAAGAACATGAGGAATAAATGTAGGAGAACTTAGTTACTGCATTGTAAAAACATGCAGATGTTATGTTATGTTATGTTATAGGGTATTTGTTAAGCACATGGCTACTCCAAGGAGTGTCCCGGCGCTAACTTGACCGCAGAACAGAGCAAATGAAGGAACAGCCAGCCGTAGCTAACTAGTCTACTCTACTGTTGAAAAAGCGAGGTTTTTAAGCTTCGCCTAAAGCTGAGGAGATCACGTTCTTGTCTAAGGGAAAAAGGGAGACTATTCCATAATTTTGCTGCTACTACCTGAAAGGAGCATCCTCCTTTGTAAGAACGGCAAACCTTAGGCACAATTGTCAGTTGCTGGGATGATGACCGCAGAGTTCTGGACGGTTTGTAGGGCTGAATTTTATTCCTGATGTACGGGGCCCGGTGTTATTTAGGGCCTTAAAAGTTAGCACCAGGGATTTAAAACTGACCCTTTGTTTCACTGGTAACCAGTGCAGTGATCTAAGGTGGGGAGACAAGTGTGACCTGGGTCCGACCATGAACACAGCCCTAGCTGCCGCATTTTGAACTACCTGCAGGCGGTTCAGTAAGTAGTCCGGAACGCCCAGAAACAACACATTACTGTAGAATAGATGAAATCATATCCATTTGAATAATATAGGTTCATATTTTATTAACCAACTTCAACATGTTATTTCAATGTGTATTACAAAGTCAAAGTGATGTACTCATGTGTTATAAGATTCCTAACCCTCCTCATTCAAATAGCAATGTGTAAATTTATGAAATCTAACCTAATTTAGATGATTTGATGTGTAATATTGTAGGGTTTCATTCTGAATTTCATCATTTGCATATGTGAAATTGTGCACCAAATGAGAAAAGCAAAAAGTGGTGCTACACAGTTATATTGAATGTAGTTATCTTGAAACCGTCAAATAATAATCTTCAGATATGTGCTGATGCAAACCATATGAAACGATATTAGTATTTTATGATTTAAAACAACTTTATTACTTTGTTGAGTTCAATGGGGAACTTAATCAATGGTTTGAACAGGGTCTGTTAAAACATGATGAATTCATGTTTTTAAAAATCGATCAGCCAACTACACCAGTGTACTATTTAATCCCGAAAGTGCACAAGGATGTAAGTAACCCACCTGGGCGGTCAATAATCTCAGCTATGGGGAGTGCGTTAGAAAACACATCAAAATTTGTAGATTCTTTTCTAGGCCCCCTAGTTAAGACACTCCCATCCTATATACAGGATACGGGAGATTTCCTACGCAAAATTTACGATCTCCCTTGGGAAAATGATTACCTGTTGGTTACAGTTGATGTGTCAACGCTATACACCAGCATTAAACATAATGATGGGCTACGAGCTGTGAGACACTTCCTAGGGACAAGACCAATACAACTATGGGCACACACACAGATGGTGATAAGAATGATTGAGAAATGTCTGACAAGCAATTATTTTTTGTTTAATGGGCAATTATACCATCAAGTATGCGGTACTGCGATGGGCACCTGCTTCGCCCCCAGCTATGCTAATTTGCATATGGGCTGGTGGGAGGAGCAGGTGATCCAAGTGCAGTATCTGAGTGAGTGGGAAAATCACATAATGCATTGGAGTCGTTTTATAGACGACCTATTCATTGTATGGAAAGGTACTGAAAGTGAAGCAAGAAGTTTTATTGATAAAATTCAGACGAACGAGCTAAATCTAAGCTTCACCAGTGAAATCAGTAACTCCAATGTCAATTTCCTAGATTTAACTGTATATGTCCATGATGGCAAAGTACAAACAAAGCTGTATAGGAAACCAACCTCAGGCAACACACTTCTGCACGCTAAAAGTTTCCACCCAGTAAACCTTAAGCGTAGCATCCCCTATGGAGAAAGCCTCAAGGTAAGGCGTAACTGCAGTGAGGCAGGGGAGACAAATGCAGAACTCAATATTCTGAAACAAAGATTCAAGAGTAGAGGGTACCCAGATAATTGGATTGACACGGGATTAAGGAAAGCGACAAACAAAAAGAGAGAAGAACTACTTTTTGATACAGATAAAAAACAAGAAAAGATTGAATCGCAATGTAGATTTATAACAACATATAGCCAGCAACACCAAGAAGTAAGGGGTATCTTGAACAAACATTGGTATTTAATCAAGAATGATCCAGTTCTCGGAAAAAATGTGCCCCGGAGACCACAAATTACGTTTCGTAAAGCGAAGTCTTTTAAACAGTCTCTAGTCAGGAATAACTTAAAAAAAGCTAAACCAAAAACAACATGGTTAAACAAAAAGGAAGGGTTTGTGAAGTGTATTAAATGCAAAGCATGTAAACATGGCATAAACACTGATCAGTACAAACTAGGTCTATCCGACGGAATGCGAAGGATAAGAGGCAGATATACATGCAAGACCAGTTATGCTGTCTACGTGCTACAGTGCCCTTGTGGTCTGCGGTACGTGGGCAGCACAATTTTAGAGGTGCACAAAAGAATCTTGCAACATCTAAGGGCAATTAAAAACGGGGACAGAACATACCCAGTAGCGAGACATTTCGAAAAGGTGCATGGGAAAGAGACCAAAGGCCTGACTTTTTATGTGATAGATGCTGTTGAACTTAATGTAAGAGGTGGAAGCCGAGAAAGAAAACTTAGACGACTGGAGTCTCGCTATATAATTGAGTTAGACTCCAAACAACCAGGAGGATTAAATATTGAGGAAGACTTACACACACATCTGTAGATAGATCCTGTAAGGGAAGAACCGCCACATTGTGAAGAGTGTAATAATGAATTTTAATCAGGAAGAGTATTGTATAGATTTTTTTGTGACAGACTCGGAAAATTCTGCAAGATTGCCATGTATAGCATCTATTAGTAAATCAAAGAATGAAATCGTAACTGAATGTAAGCCCACTGGGGCATAATTGTTTCAGCGGTTTGTCATAAGCTCACATGAGCGAAATTGACAAATATTGTTTTTATGTCAAACATAATATTATGGCACCAAAGTAGAGCGTGCAATTATATTTTGTTTAAATTGTTGAACTATCCGACATGAATTTAATTATGAAAACCGTCGTATATGATGTGAAGGTTTCATTCTAAAACTAATTTGACTATTGATGTGCATTACTTGAAAAAACTACGAGTCTGTTTTCACGTTTGTCACGATTGTAGTTTACCATGTGATTAGTTTTCAGGCACGTATGCACTTTAAAATGGCCGCTCGTTTTGAATTTCGCTATCAGTGAACAAGGCTGCTTTGCAGTTGAAACGCGTTTGATAACGGCAGTTTAAATAAAGCTTTGAACCGCACACAGCGTCATCTTTTTTGGATGGATGTATCAGGACCTGCTCTCGAGAGGTCCCTCGTGGCGACGCAGCTCTCGCTAAGGAGTGGCAAAGAAATACTAGAGAGAAACAAGAGGATATATATATATATATATATATATATATATATATATATATATATATATATATATATATATATATATATATATATATTGATCGATGAACAAAGAAACGGATGATTGCTAGAGATGATTCGGAATCTGATGGTCGGACAGACTGATGGACTCAAGAGAGACCACTTTTGGATCTCCTGCATCTTTTGTGGACTCTGCTCGTTCCTTTCCCTTGGACTGCCGCCTATGCTGTGTGCATCATACTTGGACTCGATGGGACACTGCACATGAGCGGCCATGGCTCATGTCCTTGCTGAACTCTCCTAATCCTTTTTCCATTTATGGCAAGCCCAATCTAATTAGACTGTCCTGCGCTCTTTAGATCTTAAATGTCTATTAATGTCGTATTGCCCTTTTTGATATCTTTGATAAATTTACCTGTAACTAAACCATAGACTTTGTATATCATGACTCGTCTCCTTAAATTGACTGTGAATTGCAATAGATTAATGAGCGGGAGAGATTAGCATAGATACATTTCTGATCATCAGGCACTAATGTTAACAGATTTATTGGTTAGCATGATTTTAGTCTGGCTGAATTTATTTAGAAGGTTCGGACTAGCAGTAATAATCCTTTACTTATATAGTCTGGTGTTGAGAGTTATATACATGAATTTAATTACTAATTTGTAAATCGGTTATCCATTTCCTGATCCTCATTGGATATCCGCATGGTAGATCTCCAAAATCCAACCCCTCAGTAGCACAATACAAGATCTATCGGAGGATCAAGTGAGTGTCAGTTAGTTATGTCATATGAAAGCGATAACAGAAACCATAAAGAAATTATTTTAAAAAGAGGCCAACTATCTGCTGCAACACGATGCTTAGACTTGCAATGTCTCCAGGACCCAATATACCCTCGAACAACAGTCACATCTTATTTTATATATCCTTGGAGATAGCCCTTCTTCCCTTTCTAAATTAACCAAGAGGTCTTCGGTAATTTTTGTTCAATGTCTCCAGACCCATCTCAATCAAACATCTGTTTACTACCCTCGTTCATGATATCAAAGTCTTAATAGCCAGCTCCTCCACTCTACATCCCCGGTTTCTAGACATTAGAGTGGCTCTCTCAAAAGCAAATTGTATGCCATGCTCCTAAATACATGGGGTGTGTCCCTCGGGCACAGATGTAGTCCTCTCGAGGAGGTTTCAAATGTTATTCAGTGAGTAAAGTTAAACTTTCATCGAGTTGAAAAAAGCTTTATTCGTCTTTTTTGATGGCGTTCAGTTCAAACACATCACGGTGAACATTACTTAGGTTACACATTCCCAATGCATTTCGGCTTGAGCCTTCATCAGGGGTGATCTACAAATGGTAAAGAGGATGGATAAATGTAGGATACAACAATAGTGCGGCATTTATTTGCATATGATGTTAACGGTTAGAAGAACAAACTGAAAGGTGAAAGAAGAGGTAAAAAAAGGATAAGAAGAAGGTGGATTAGTCGGAGCTGTCAGGCGATCGTTTACGGAAAGCTGTATCTCGTATGAATATGGCTTAGTTTCGAATAGGGTGTAAGCTTGATCTACAATAAAGTATCTGATGCTTTTAGTGAGTATAGTTCCCTGAAGGGGTACCCAAGGGATGGTAAAAAGCTTCCGCAAGATATGCGAGTAGAAAATATAAGTGAAATCGTGTAAGGTGTTCTTACCGAGTGCCTAACGCTTCATCGTATCGTCCGTGTGGTCCGTGTGTGGCTGTTCGCGTCTATACTCGTTTTTGAACGAGTTTAAATGTTGGGAGGAGAACGTAAAGAGCGTGTCACGTGTCTGCTGACAATGTGTATAAACATAGGACTAAGCTGTTGTGGACGTGAAAAAGGTGAAAATGGTGAAAGGACTGGAATGCCCGTAACAGTGAATATGGATATAGGACTAAGGAATTATGAAACGTAAAAGGGCTTCAGTTGTCCGAAGCAACCCGGTTGATGTCATTAGCGTATACTCCGTGAATAAAGATGTGTAAAAATGTATAAAGGGGAAAGTGACATAATCACAGGATGGTGATATATGTTGTTCAGAGGAACAATTGTGAGCAGAAGAGTCAGTAACAGGAGTTAGTTATGAGTTGGTCTGAATCAAAAGATGCATTGTACGATAACTGACAAAATTAATAAAGTGGATAAATCGATGGTTAACCATATTCAAAGATCATGTAAATACAGGTATAAAGGATGAGAGTTTATGTGAACATTCACAGATAACATGAGAATTCAGTACGATCATTTAAGCCATTAGGCTTCATCGAGTTCAAAAAATAAATCCAATGATTTTCTCTTTGCAACATAAAGTTGCGATTGTCTCTCCCTTCTTTTTTTGTTACTATTTCCAAGACACAAAATTTCAATTGGCTAACATTGTGGCCAGCTTCCAGAAAATGTTGGGCAACAGATGATTTTAGTTGTTTGGTCCTAATGTTGGATTTGTGCTCATTGAGTCTTATTTTCATTTTTCTTTCGGTTTGTCCAACGTAAATTTTGCCGCAAGGGCATTTGAGCATGTAGATGACATTAGATGTATCACAGGTTGCCGTTGATTTCAATTTGATTTTGTGTCCTTTCATAGGGTGTGTAATGTAGTCACCCTTAATGATATTGTTACAGTTGTTACAATTTAAGCAAGGGATAGTTCCTTTGAATGGAAGTGTCATAAGAGGTGGATGTTGTTGTTTCAAGATTTCACCTATGTTCTTATTACGTGTGTAGGCGAAAATTGGTTCCTCATCAAAAATATGGTTGAAATCCTGTTCTAATCTTAGCAATTGCCAATGCTTTTTGATTATTCGTCTGTAGTTTGTACTCATGGTGGAATATTTTGAAACTACAGTAACTTGATTGCTGGTTGGTTTGGGTTGTGTAGTAAGAAGTTGGTTCCGATTTTTGGAATCAGATCTTTCTTTCGCCATCAAAAAAGACGAATAAAGCTTTTTTCAAATCGATGAAAGTTTAACTTTACTCACTGAATAACATTTGAAACCTCCTCGAGAGGACTACATCTGTGCCCGAGGGACACACCCCATGTTTTGGGGGAGTGCTTTTTTCACGTTCTACTCACTCTTTTTCGGAAAGCGAGACCTTGGTGCACGAAACAACCAATCAACAACCAAAGTACCATTACGCAGTGCGTGTACTACATACCCCGTTTCGTTTCGATGCTCCTAAATACCTCACCATACTCTTCCAACACGGATGGATTCATGCCAGAGAGGGGGGCTCCAATATACTTGGTTCTGTGCAATGTCGCAAGACCTCGGTCCATCGCCTTGACCACAGTGCTTGCAGGAGCCACACCTTCTTCTCAGGTCACTTCAGGCTGGGCACCATAAAACATGTTGAATGTCTTTAACACCGTTCTTAGACACTATGCACAGTCTTCCTTAAGCCTAGTCAGGCCTCATGCACTCACCAGGGATCTTGGCATATCATGTGGTGCACACATTTTAACGCAAGATTTTAACAACTCATCACCGAAATGTTGTAGTTAGAATACAGGGACTTCACACAAGTCTGGAGCCACTCGGGTACGAAGCAAGTTCTTTATTTCATGTTGGGACCCTTAGGTTACGGCAACAGCAGGTAAGTCCTGGCAGTGCTTTATCCTATCTCCGACTGTCCCTATCTCCTACCTTCCACTACCGACCACACACCAACATACTATTACATCATTCACTCTCAGCATTGGAGACACCAGCTCAAGCATACAGGGAATTGGGGCACACTGGATACTACACTAACCAACTCCACAACCCTTGCTATTATCTGTGAGATTTCATGTAGTAAAATATCTGTTTACGGGCTTTATCAGGGTGTTATAACAACCTCCCAGCCCTTAAAGACCTACTTGCTTTAACCCATAGTTTTGGCAATAAAAATGTTTGGACTAATGCCTTAGTTGTAACATTTCACTAATAAGCAGATGGCACCCAATATAACCTGAACACGTATATTGTCTTTATCAATGCCTTGCCAGCATAAGGTATTCAGGCCCCATTATTCAGAGTAAACTTTTGCAAAAGGAAAACCATTAGGTATACAGACATAAAATGATGGTTTAACTATTTATTTCCACAATAAATATGTTGGGCTGCTGCATCTGTTACAACTTTTCCTAATCAACAAATCGGGCCTATAGCCTTTATCATTGGCATGTCAAAATAACTAACTCAGTCTTATTGAATTGAGCATAAGCTTCCCATAAGACAGCCATCCGGCAACAGACATTGTACAAATGTATTCAAAATGACAGTTAGCAGAAGAATATTACCAAGGATTATCGCAGTGAAGATCTTCTTACCCAAGTGTGTGTCGGAGGAGAAGCCATCAGCAAAAGCCCTGCCTACTATGCTGATCTATTATTTCCGGTGTAAGCATATATCTGCCAGCAGCCTTTAACACAGTGTAATACCAATCCACCCTTGAATCCCTACTGGCTTTAACATATGCCTTTCACAATAAATATGCCAGGGCTACTGTCTCTGATGTAACTTTACATCATAAACAGATCAAGAGTATAGCCTCAATCCCTGGCTTATCATCATAACTAACTTAGTCCTGCTATATTAGAAGACAATGCAAGGACTCTTTCAATGGAAGCACACAACTTCTACTCAATCAAATGAAGTACTCAAGGAAATCACCCTGTGGATGAAGCCAAACACTCTCTTTCACTGGTGCTTCTGAAAGCTCTTATTCAATTCATCACATGAGGTAATGCAACAGCTGCGCTGTCAAGCCAGAACAAAAAAGGGTTTTACTCAATATTTAATTTTGCCTAATGGCCTCCAATCTATCTTTCTAGGTCTTGTTACCATGCTCATGATAAACATACAGTTGTACAGCCAAAGGCGTAGCACCAAGCTAAAAGTGCACACTGCATATCAAAGTGTTTCGGGCCAAACACAAGATAGATTCATCTTGCTAACAATACAAACTCTAAGTCATTAAACCAGCGTAACCCTAAAGCCTTTACAGAGATTTGGGGATATTAATTATGCTACATAAAAACACCAGTGGGACATTTAGCTGCTTCATTGAGATGCTTGCAAGGGAAGACCCTATGACAAATATTTTCAAAATGGCTACCCAGCCACCCTATGAAAAATATTTTCAAAATGGCTGCCCAGCCACCCCATAACAAATATTTTCAAAATGGCTGTCCAGCCAATGACATAGATCTGTAACCTGAGAATTTATCTATGTCAATATCTGTCTTTTGTAACCCAGGCTGCAAACTAGATAAATTTGCGTTTGCACTTGCTGAAAACTTTGAAGAGTTCTTAATCTAGTTAATACTCAAATACAATCACAATTGGAATATGGGGAATATTACATTCACTTTACCCCATCAGATAAGTCACTCACCCGCCTACACTTGGTATTAAATTCTGCAGCCCACCTGGTCATTGATTATATATATGCTACTGCATGCTTTGTCTTGGCTGCTGTTCCAGGAAACAGTCATCTTCAAAGGCAAAACTGTCCCTCACAGGGCCATTTACCAGAATTCTCCTGATTTCAAGCCTTTTAAATTCAAGTGGTATGTTTCTGGATGACCTCTGTGCTCAGCAAATTGGGCGCACCTCTGTCTCCCTAAATTCAGACCTACGCCACAAAGAAAGGGCACTGCGGCTACCACTAAATGATAACACTCTCTCCCTGAATCCTTCCATGCTCGAATGCTGCCTCTTAAAGATTTAGAAGATGCTCAAAACTTGTCTATATGCTTCTTAATCAGATTTTTTCCCCAAGATATATTACACCTAATGTTATATTG
The DNA here is from genome assembly GCF_964204655.1 of Triturus cristatus. NCBI lineage: Eukaryota > Metazoa > Chordata > Amphibia > Caudata > Salamandridae > Triturus > Triturus cristatus. Next base: position 697,090,530 of record NC_140591.1, read on the forward strand.
TCTTGCGAGGAGTAGCAAGAAACAAGGTGCTGTCAATGAACAAGAATCAGATTTGCAAACAGGGTATCAAACTACTCCAATTTGGCCCAAACAACGTGAGGTACCACCTGAGGCAACAAAGGAGGTGAGACACCTCAGACTGACCACAGACTCCAGCCTACTACTGATCCCACTTGTGAATCAAGTAACAAGAATTTAATGCTACACATGCAAACACTCAGATGCATATTCCAGTGGCGGCTCCTCTGCTATGTTTTTAAGCAGTGCAAAGTACGAAACACAAAATGATAATACCTTTGAGTTATCATCATTTTATGCTTCATGCTGCTTTGCGGGCGGGCAGGCAGGGCTGCTCGGTTCTCGGAGCAGGGCAGTGGAAGAGTGGTTTGCCCACTCCTAAGTGTGCAATGACTGTTTGGCTGGCCTCTTGGGCCACCAAAACCAGTCATGCGCACTTTTCCTGCATGGAGAACATGCCCACCCCTCCAGTCCCTGGCTGAGTGCCGTGTCACTACGCTCAGACCAATCAGCGTTGTGATTGGTCAGGGAAGCCTGGGTGCTTACCAATCACAATCGTTGCATTGCAGCGCTGTGATTGGTCAGGGGGGCCTGGCTGTGAGTTCTGTTCCAAGATGAGGAGAGCAGGATCAGAGACGCGGGACCCGGCAGCAGGGTACGTTTTTTTATTATATTGCGTGCCCGACCCCCCACCCCGTGCGACTACCCCCCCCCCACGAGACTCCACCCACCCCACACTCCACCCACTGCCCTCCCTCCCACAAGCCATGCCAGCCGCCACTGGCATATACATGCACAAACATAAGATACCCATGGAAACTGCAGGCCATTCTCACCATCTTGGTGTTGCGGGAAGATGGCTTGTACTGAGGTAATCACATTACTCCACAAATGGCAAAGGGTTCAAAACACTACAGCAAGGCTGGTATTACAGCTTCATCAAAAGGAACACATCACACCCATGGTTCAAGCACTCCATTGACTAACTACAGCCGGAGACTCTCTTTCCAAAGCACTGTGCTTCGCCCACAGATCAACCCAAGAGAAGAGCCTACTATTCTTACAAGCAAAATGTCAACACAACTTCCAAAACAAATTATGTAGACAACGGGCATATTTAGATCTAAAATTGGAAGTTATATTTGGATCTTTTCTTGAATGCAATGCTGTTTTGCAAGTATTTTTCTTACTATGATTGCCAAATACCCCGCACCTCCTCCCTCCCCCTTTCTTTGTGTCCCCAAACAACAATAAAATACTTTGAACAAAAAAAACCTTTCAAAACAACACTGCACACGACAAACACCTCGTCCAACTATCCCCTTATAATGAAGAGAGTTTAGGTATGACATTGTTCTCTTAACAGGTGGCAAAACTATGAGCAAGACAAAAAGCAGACAAGCTCATCTAAAGTTCAGGAAACACGTGAAGAGTTGGCTTTATCAAAATTAAGAAAGTAAATTTAAACTAGTAGCTTGGCAACACAAAACCACATAGCATATCAGGTCAGAACAGTCCACTCAAGAGTGGTCCAAGACAGACAAAGAAACAAAGTCAGTTATAGGAACAAACATAGGATCGACTAAAAGAGCGCACAACAACGGCTGGTTGTATTCAGAGCAGGCCTTTGACTAGACATGTATATCCTGGTTACCATGATAAGACATGTCAAGTTTACACGTAAACAGGGTGGACTGGAGAGTGCTTCTCTATTCCTGAGTAGATCTATTGAACATTTACATCAAGGCAAAAAACTATAGGACAAGACTACACATTTAGATAGCAACCACCAACCCTCCTAAAGCAATCCAATCAATACTATTGCCCGGAACAGTATTCTCAAGGAAGTATTGCTCTAGGCAACTACAATTATTCTGGCGTCTCTGGACCCAGAATTGTTCGACCCTAAAATTCCAGACTCTATAATTCCAGGCCTGGAAACACAGGACCGAGAAACTTGTGAAAAGCTACACCTGCCCTCATACTTCAGCATGGGGGGGGGGGGGAAGCAGAAAATCCCCCTCAGCTGAACTAAAAAAAACCTGTGTTACTAGTTACTAAAAACGCAGCAACGTGGGTTGCGTGCAGTGGAAGGCCCTTTGCAAAGGTTAACTGGTTATCTTTCCATTGCTTTTTCCAGTATTTGGTTGTGTAACTGGTACTTTTTAGGTGAACTCTTTGCCCAGACAGTATTTCTATGTGTAGCAATTACAAAATCATGAACTAACAGTATCAGAAAATGTGCCACATAATGCCGCACAGTTTACTCAATCCTGCCGCATAATTTGGTGTTACTCTGCTGCATAATTCCAGGGCCCCTGACTATCAATCATTTATAAATTCTTGTAGTACAATAACGGTTGGCCTCTTGGATGACTTTAATATAGCCCATCTCTATAGTTCCCGTCATCGTCTCTAAAAGCCCCAAATGGAAAATCAAGCATGAAGCCTCTGATTACAATCAATGACTTACATGTGGGTTACATTAACACAGGCCATCGCAGCTGACCTCTCCTCTCTCTGCTCCGTTCTCTCCTGTCTTGCAACAGTCTCCCACCAAGGCTTTAGAAAACCTCTGCCCTGAGGCAGTATCCGGCGCAGCATGTGGTTTGACGGATTAGCAGTCACCCAAAAACTCATAAGGGACCCACAGGGTAATTCACAGCAGCCGACTGACGTGCACTGTGCGTTCCACCCCTCACTCTGGTTCAAGACATGAAATGAGCGCCGCTAATGCAAACCACCAAAAAGCTTCCCTACTGCAAACACAACACCCTTCCAACTAAGCCCTGTGGTGTTTCGGGCCCTAGGCCCACATGGTGTACAGAATAACCACACAGACACTCAGCAGTGGGGTACTGGAACGGGCCCAGGGCACGTGCGCCTGGCCCTTTTATTCGCAGGGTCACCTGACCGGTGACGCCTGTGATGGGTGGGTGTTAGTGTGGATGTACAACAGGGTGAAACACTAGAACGTGCCCAGCAGGTCATTACATTCCTCCCAAACTTTAATGAAAAAGAAACAAACAAAAGTCCAACCTATAGGGAAACAAATAAACAATACACAGCACCAAGTGAGTCTCTTCAGGCCATCTGCCAGGCAGCGCTGGAGCTTTGGACCGCATGGTCAGGATGCTTTAGTCCGCCTTGGCGACGTAGTTCAGACTGGCCTTGTCTTGCGGTGTTGGAGTCTATTTACAAAGTTCAAAATAACGGTGCATCTGGAGCAGTGGTGGGGTCCACTTTGGAGAACTTGCAGGTGCTCAGGTTCCAGTGGACGACCAACCTGCAGCCATTGAGGAGGCTCTTGGTGGATGAGGCCTTTCCTTGGAGGCGACGTACTTGATGATCTTTCCAGTTCCCGATAGCCAAGCATCTTCAGACTTGTCTATCCTGCCTGGACACCCCTCTCACCGGAGTTTCCTGGAGGGCCTTCCTGCTGGGCTGCCATGGGACCGTGTGGACTGTGCGGGCTTTGTGTGGGCCGCGTGAAGGTGTCGCTGAGGAACTGCCAACAGTACCACAGCCAAGTCGCTCATGTAGCCGCAGAGGGTGGTATCTCAGTCTGGGTGTTCTCGCCATCAGGGCTCAAGTTCTACACTGTTCTCAGGTGGTCTTTGGGTGACCGGTCTTCATCTGTGACCTCCATGCTTCCCGGTGCCTGTCGTGGAGCTGCTGCCGATGCATCTCTTCGGTTCAATTCCCCTCTCAGAGGAACCCCGCTGAGGCCCTTGCCCCTGGATTGCCACGTGAGCGCGTGGGCTGTGCGGGCCTTCGTAGGCCGCGCTGAGGAGTCGCTGCCGAACTTCCCAACAGGGCCACAGCCAAGCCTTGTGTAACCCCCAAGGGTGGCTGGTCCACTGGTCGGGCATGCTCTTCTTCGGCAGGCTTCAGGTTTACAGAGGCACACAGAGGGTTCCTGGGTGGCTAGCGTCCCACAGCACCGCCTCGTTGATCTCCGGCTGTCTCGAGTGGTTGGATCCACTCTGGTGGTACGATGCTCCTTTGATGTTCTTGGTGATGATGCACCGGGGTGATGGACGTGATGATATTTGTTTCATTTGGGCAACAGGTGGTGATCTCTTGCTGGAGGTGATCTTGTGGATTGAGGCAGACTGGAGGGACTTGCAGTTGTCTTCTAGCAGGTACACTTAGTAGGCGTGGTGCTATCGATGCCAAGCAGCCGGTGACAGGTGAGGGGACGGTCGAACTGCGAAGCGTGGGGCCTGGACACAGATTGAGTTTGCTAGTGGCATACGGTTGGTCCGCCCGTGAAGCTGTCTTCAGTGATGTCTCCCACGCACACTGCAGATGCTGGGCGCCGCATCACGCCAGGGCGGTCAGGCAGCTTGCCTTCTAGTGTGGCTTATAATTCCCCCTTTTGCTCGCGGGGTGCCACTTTCATTTGCCTTCCGCAGACGTTTCAGTATGGCCGTGCCACCTTGCTGAGAGGTGCTCCTAATGCTGGGGCAAACTGGTGTCAGGCGAGGGTCCCTTACGGATGCCTAATCAGCTGGGGCATGGCATAGTTGGCACCTGGTCATTCCGGATGGGTATAGCGCATTCTCTCCACGCTGGCGCTGCTTCTCGCCACGTTCTCGTTTCTGCGGTACCATCTTCACCTAAACCGTCAGCAGGCTGGCAGTAGTGGGGTGGAGCAGGGGTTTCCTTCTATGCGGGGCGATGTGCCCGCTTCCTCAGGGCAGGCTGCGGCAGCATCCGATCCCCTCCTTCAGGCAGGCAACAACAGCGGTGCTCTGGCAGACCTGTCCACCCCTTACCCCACGACTTATGTCGCCAATGGCATGTTGTGCTGGGTAGGGTTTAAACAGACTAATCGTTGTCTTTGAGGAACGTTAGGGTCTCCCCTCCGCAGGCACACGGGGTCAGATCAGCCTTGTCGCCATTGTAGTGTTTCGGGTCCTAGGCCCACATGGTGTACAGAATAACCACACAGACACTCAACAGTGGGGTACTGGAACTGTCCCAGGGCACGTGCGCCCGGACCCTTTTATTCGCAGGGTCACCTGACCGGTGACGCCTGTGATGGGTGGGTGTGGGTGTACTACAGGGTGAAACACTAGAACGTGTACAGCAGGACACTACAAGCCCGATCCACAGTCTAATATGCTACCCAACCGATAATGGGCTTCTACGCCTCGCACAGTGTATGGGGAATGAAACATGCTTAATTTGAGGCAGTGGTTGCAGGTGGAGGGCATCCGCGCTCATTTTTGGGCACCAGCACATTTATTTTCCTCAACAGATCACGACCCAGAGCAAAAGGGAGAAAAACACAAAAGGAGGCCAGAAAGCGAGGAAAGGAAAGACAGAGGCAAAGAAAGAAAGCAGAGAGAAAAGGAACCCGAAGCAGCTGTATAATGGTGCAGGGGAGTGCCTGGTAGTGGTCACAAGAGGCATGAGATGGAATCAAGAGGCAGCAGGCAGGGGCCCTGGTACCTGGCATCCTTGAAGTTCAATAGTGCCAGCCGCGGGCTTCTCAGCAAAACTTAGGGCCCCGGCAATTATTGGTTTACGAATTAAGCGCTGGGCATGAAACACTATATAAATGCAATCATGATCACAGAAGAAAGTTACAAAATCCTTATTTATATGTAATGTTTGAAGATTTGTTTCAGGCAGCGACAACAAGTGCAAGGAAAAGCAATACACATCAATGAAAACAATGGCATTGAACAGAGTCGTTCTAAAGGCGAATTTTTGACAATTTTACTATGCTAATAACATTTTTCAGCCCCACGGGTCATGGTTGTGGCGTAGGGACTATTTTTAATCGCGGCTTCTACGCCTTAAATGACTCACCAAAGAATGAACAGAGTGCTCTGTAAAAATAGACTCTTGCTAAATTCAGCAATAATTACACCCACGGAAGCAATAATTTGCCGACATGAGCTCACAGACGCAGGCTGACAAGTCAAACACCATTCACAGAATCCAATGCTTGACAGTTCCCTTCTGTCCTCAGGGACGGCCAAGCCCCCCACGGCATTCTCAGGGCCTTAGCCAGCAGTTTGCACCACTAACCTTTTTTTAATTCATTTTAATTCATTTTTCACTTTTATTAAACGTTAACGTAACACAATATACCATCACATACATCGCCTGTTGTCAACATGTTATATGCATCTCACAAACTTCGTAATTTCCTAGTGATCTTAAAGGGTCCTTACTTTGTCCATCACAAGCGAATGTCTCTCTAATTGTGATGTTCACCTCTGTGATGGAATCGACACACCCCATCTATATGTATGGTAGTTTATAAACACCTAAACATTACTACATCATGTATAAGACTGCTGTAGGTATGATATATAGCATAGACATAGGTTCTCGTGGCTTGTCAATATTAGTATCCCTCAACTATTCCCTCCCCTACTAGGTATATTCTGGGCACAATTTGTAAGGTAAAAAAACTGCCTATGTCTTAGTATGTTCAATACACAGCAGAAACTTTTAATCAGTGTTTGACCTCAGGAGAAGGTTATTTCCTCCAGGCCATTTCCACCAGGCACATATTCAACATTGTGTATTTCCTAGATATTTTGGGAATGTCAATTTCAAATCCCAGTGGGGTATGGTCAGGGTGTGGCCAGTAACCCTCCAGAATATGTCCAGACCAGTATGTTTGTAAGGAGGAACAAAGCAGTGGCAAATGCAAGAAATTTAGTATACGGGGATCCATGTCTGCTACAGGCGTGACTCATTGTGGAATCAAGTGTGTGCATTAGGGAGGACGTGTGTACTAGAGACATGTATGAATTTAAAAAGTTGTAACTTACGTCTATGGTTCATGGATACTCGTGACGTTTCCACGCATCAGTTTTGTGTGGTAGTTGGAGGGCAAGGTTTTCATACAAGAGTCTGGGGAACACCAACTACAACACATTGCCAGAATTCCTTTGCAGGTTTTGTTTCCAGATAAGTTCCATCTCTGCCTCGCAAGCATATATGGACATCTTCACTAATGCGTATAGTATAGACACTCAATATTTTGTTTTTTTTGTAGTTATTAATAAAGTAAAATGGATGTATTGTTTGGGTTCGTCAGGATGAGACGGGTTCACAGCTCGCTTAGTGTGACGTACCCCCAAACATATGGTTACATTTAATGGAATGGGACGCCTTTGCTCTTGTAACGGATCAAATGATATACAGTTCAAAACTCTAGGTATCTGCCCTATGACAAATATTCCAACCCTAGCCAGTGCACCGGTCACTGCTTGCTCAGCCATGGGAGAAAGCTAGGGATTATTCAGGATCAGTAACACCAGTGACCAGATCTGAGGCCTACCCCCATTGCTAGGGGCCATTGTGTCAACCACAGTTGGGATATTTTAGAATGAACAGTTATCACCATTTGTAGACTAGTTTTATCGACTACATCCTCCTTTGCTACTGTATGTGTTGGTCTTGATTCAGCATGGTACTAATAAATTGTGAAGTAAGCCTGTGCAGCGTAGAAATATAACTCCGTATCTGGGGCCGCAATCCCCCCTTATAATATGGCAGTGTTATCACGTCCAATTGTATTCTCATCTGGTTACAAGCCCGGTTCAGTCGGGAAAGCGTAGATCCTAGATGTGTGAAAAAAGCCTTGGGTATGAGATACTGTATATTTACGAATAAATATAAAACCTTTGGTAGCTCTACCGTTTTAATTAATGCAATATGACCTGCGATGGATTAAGGCAAATTTCATCTCTCTGTCCACCTCATTTTCCAGAGTGAGTCCTCATTGCCAAGATATAGTTATTAGTAATCACAAAATCTATTGATCTAAGAATCTTTATTCCTAAATATTTAATAGAATCCAGGCACCAGCATAGTGGGCATTTTGTCTCAAAGTTTGGTGTATTATGAATAAGTAGCATAGCCTCTGATCTCTCCAACTTGACTTAAATACTTGATAGGGACACAAATCACATTAATTTATGCATAACTGGCAACATGTGTTCTTTTGGGCCGTTTAATAAACAACATATTCCCATCAGCATACATAGATGTTACCAAACGCCTACTGGTAAAGTTAAGCACCCTGTTCGCATGACATTCACTTATTTGACAAGCCATCAGCTCCCTGGAAATAGCAAGTAGCGGTGACAAAGGGCATCCTTGTATGGTGCCCGTGCTTATCGCAATAGGGCGAGTAAGGTACCAGTTAATTCCCATCCTAGCCATCATTCCCGAGTATAACAGGTCAAGCAATCAATCTATCCGAGTAGAAATGGTCCCACCCAGTGGCGGTTGGCACGGATTGGGGGTGGCGGGTGGGGGTTGTTGAAAAATACAAATAAACTTACCTCATCACCGCGTCTCACCTCCGTCGCCTCTCTTCCTGACGAGTCCAGCCAGAACGGGAGCAGGAAGCACACAGGCTTCCCTAAGCCAATGATGACGCTGCTATCAGCAGCGTCGTGATTTGCCTGAGCGCCATGGTTCGGCGCTTACACAGGGACTATGAGCCTGTGCATGTTCTACACCCAGGCTGTAATACAGCCCTTGTGGAGAACATGCTAAGTGCGCATGACTGTTTGGCCGCCCAAGACGGTCGGCCACACCATCATGCGCACTTACAGAGTGCCCACCACTCCTCCCACTGCTCTGTGAGCAGAGCAGCCCAGCCCCGCGCCATAAAGTAGCCTCAGCAGAGAACAATAAAATGATAACATTGTGTTATTGTCATTTGATTTTTCCTTTTTTACACTTCTGAAAAGCAGTGGGCCGACACTTCTTTGCCTTAGTGGAGGAGCCACCACTGCTCTCACCCCCAATCCTGGCATGGACGACGTTCAGAAATGGGCATTTGAGAGAAGTAAATGCCTTCTCGGCATCAAAGCGCACCACACCTACCTCCCACTCAGGGTTCAGCTAATGCATTTGAGCGAATCGGGTGAGTAAATTAATCACTCACCCTCCCAGGTTTAAATCTGGCCCAGTCAGGCATGACGAGCTTTTTCAAAATTCGAGTGAGTCGATTTGCCACTAACTTCACTATAATCTAACTGTCAAAATGTATAAGGTACAGAGGTTTGCATGACTTCGACTGCATACTTTCTGTACCTGATTTCAGTAGGGTTGTATAATCTCTTCTTTGGATGAAGGTAAAACACCAATCTCTAGGGTTTCTTCATATATTAACTATTGATGCAGAGCAACTATGTCCTTATAAGCCTTCTAGAATTCAGCGGGGAAGCCATCTGAACCAGGGTCTTTACTGCAGGCAACGTCAAATGTGGCCGTCTTCATTGTGAATTGTGGAGATAGAGAACTTTTCTACAGCTTTACTGTTAGCTGAAGCCTTTTTTCTCTGTGCATGAGCAATACTCCGCATGGCACATCAACAGGGTGCCACAGCAAGTTGATTACTCACTGCTGATATGTGCAGTGATCTACAGGTTATGAGTCTGAATCCCAGCAAGGCATACAGTGCCTTGAATAAATTCCATAAACTGAATGCCATTGAATTGGGTATTAGCAGCACTTGTTATTTGCAACACTTAGAAATAGCAAAGGTGTGGTATCAAGCACTATATAAAAAAATAGCAAAAGTGTGGTATCAAGCACTATATAAAAACTAAGGGTCATATGTATCAAAAAAGAGTTTTGTGATTCTCCAATTGCGATTTTTAGCGAATCGCAGAATGCAATGTATGTTGGATTTGCTCAAATTTTTGTGAATTCCACCTTTTCCTTATTTGCGAATCGCAAATTGAGATTCGCAAATAAGGAATACCTTCCCATTCATTCCTATGGGATAGGAGGTCCATAGGAATGAATAGGAAGACATTCTCAATTTGCAATTGCCAATTAGAGAATCGCAAATTGAGAATGCAATTTCAGGGTTGCAAGGGTGCCAAAAGGACACCCTGTTACACCCCTGAAATATGCATGTGTGCACATTTTGCGCACATACATGCCCTAAGGGCATATATGTGCAACATATGGCACTTTTAAAAATCGAAAAAGTGCTTTTTAAAAAAAAAGAAAATCGCAAATTACCACCACTTGAAGTTGGTGGTAATTTGCAATTCCTTAAGGCCAAATAGCACATTTCTGGTGCTTCTAGAATTTCATTTAAGTAATCGCAATTTGCAATTCCTTAATTGATTTGCAAACTAGAGAATCGCAAATTTTGCAATTCTCTATTTTGCGATGGCCTTTTGGGATGATACATCCCAAAAGGCTTTTTCCAATTCGCAAACGGGACGATTCTGAGAATCAGCCCATTTGCAAACGGGAAAAAGGCTTGATACATATGGCCCTTAGTTATTATTCTGTTAACTCTCTGAAACCACACCCTGAGCTGAACTGTAAAGTTACTTCAGACATAGGGGTGGTATTGTGTTAAATTTATAGCACAGACAACAGATAATATTTCTAGGACTATTACATGAATCATTTTGAGGTTCAATAAGTGAACTATTTTCTTTTATATCTGTGTCTCTGAGAAAGAAGTACCTTGAAACTAAGGCCCCAAGACTCTGTGCAGGTCTCACTCCATGCGTACTTCCGATCTTGCCAAGCAGCTCCATTTTGTTTTTCAGTTGCATAATTGTTCTATGCATTTATCTTCTGATATTAATGACAAGTGAAATTGTTGAAGTGTTCTCCAGTAGACTTGCGATTGCTCGGGTGCTTGGAAAGGGCTATTAACCCTTTGACTGCCTTATTGGGGTACTCAGATGACAAAAAAGGTGTACACGGTACATGCAAATGGGCCATAAAGGTTAAGGTAAGTGCCCGAAAAGGCAAGTGGAAACGTTGGAGAAATTATTTGCGCAGACACCCAAGTAGTCGAGGGGTTAAACTGTCTCTTCGTGCAAGCGAAGGTCATGGAGATGATCATATCAGTGGCGAGGAATATTTTTTTCACTTTTTAGGTCTCGCCTTGGCAGCGCATGCGCTGCATGCGCTGTCTCAGCGAGACCTAAAGTAATCTCTATATGTTGGCAAGCAGCCGGTAGTTTCTCCTGCTGCTTGCCATTGGCTTAGTGTTGTTCTCGCATTTCTTACCTTTGTTTTCAGTGGCCCAACTTACTTCCGTGTAATTCGGAAGCAGCGGCCACCAACTACAGTTTTAGTCTGCACTGTTCGGACTTTGTTTGTCTTGTGCATCGCTGCCTGACCTAAACATGGCAGCGCCGCATGCGCAAGGAGCCGGTGTGCACGAGGGGTGGACGGCGCATGCTGCTTGTTGCTACTGTGAGTGCAGTTGATAGATCTGCAATGTTTTCCTCGTTGCCTTGTAATGTATTGGCGTTACTACAGGAGGCGGCTCTGCTGTGTCCTGCTTCACTCTCTGATTCACGACTTGAGTTATCTTCATTAGTGAGGCAACTTGCTACACATTTTTCACGAGCTGCTAATCAATTTTAATCCATTTGCGCTCGGAATGAATTGAAACTTCTGCTAGAGTGAAAAAAAAAGGTTAATCAATTCTTTGAGCACTAGCCAGTTTCGTGCCGCACACATCTTTAGTGCCTTAAACGGCCTTGGAGGCAGAGAGCCCGGGCAGTGCAAGCTCGGTGAGTTTGCGTAATCAGGACAGAGTTGGCAGGATATGTTCTGCCATTTTAAAAAGGTGGTATTGTGAATCTGCATCAGGGCTCTTTGTTTCACTTTTAGAAGAGTTCGGGGACATGTGCACATAGGCTAGTGTTCAGCTTAGTGCGAATCGTAGCCCTGCTGGACGGACAGGCACATATAAGCATGCGCCTGCAGGCCCATGGCGCCTCCGGCCGGCATTTGGCTTGAGCCCCTAATGGGTCCGGCTTCGCCTCCCCCAGGCCCGGGTGTCTAACATGGTCATAGTGCTCTGCCGTTTTGCGCCACAGGCTCGCCCCTCCCATACAGGATCGCCAGCTCTGCCGTAGCAACCACAGTTTACCAGACTCCCTCATATCCACATTCTGTGCTGGTCTCTGGGATCTCCACTAGTTCGCATCACCCTACTCCAGCAGGCCGTCCTAACACAAAGGCCGCGCGGCACAGAGGGATGCCACTGTCTGCTCCCAGGTGCAGCCTCAAACAATACATTGGTCAAGTAGATGAGCCGCAGAAAACTTATGGGGTCGGAAGGGGCCCCCAGACCTTGATATTGCAGAATGATTTTGTGGGTTGGACCAGAGCAATGCAATTACACGTCTGCTATCTTTGGCTGTTAAACGACTGTTAAACTACGCCCCAGGTCTCTCCAAACCTTATATCGTTAATAAAATGTTAACAGATTGTTTTCAAGTTAGTGCATTTTGTCTGTATGTATGTGATAAGAAGGGTACATGGTTTATGGACTGTTACTGTATCATGATGTAATGTTCAGGCTGTCCAGATGGATATGGGACTATTGTTCCAAATCTTTGGTGCATTAGCACCTTTTCATTCCACACCTATGCAAATGAACTGTGGTGTTCTGCAGTAGGAAGTCATCTTCTGGTAATTTTAATTCACCCTCTGCATTACCTAGGGATCAGTGTTTCTATTTATATTGATAGAGCTCATGTCATAATTAGTCAGACCAATCTTGCTCAATGTCAGATGACATTGACTAAGTGCCTAACTTAACACACTGGTGGAGGTCTTCCAACCCCCTGAAGTTAAATCCTACCAAACTCTAGGGGCCCGATTCACAGAACTAACTTAAGACAAAATCCTAAACTTACTACCATTTTGGTATTCACAGAAGGCACTTACTCATTTTGGTATTCACAGAAGGCACTTACTCATTTCGGTATTCACAGAAGTTAGGAGTCCTAACTTTAGGACTCCTAAATGCCTTCTGTGAATACCGAAAGTCTTAAAATTAGGATTTTTCTCAATTTAGTAGTCCTAAATTTAGGACTCCTAACTTTAGGACTCCTAAATGCCTTCTGTGAATACCGAAAGTCTTAAAATTAGGACTTTTCTCAATTTAGTAGTCCTAAGTTTAGGACTCCTAAGTTTAGGACTCCTAAATGCCTTCTGTGAATACCGAAAGCCTTAAAATTAGGATTTTTCTCAGTTTAGTAGTTGTAAAGTTAGGAGTCCTAACCTTAGGACTCCTAAACTGAGAAAAATCCTAATTTTAAGGCTTTCGGTATTCACAGAAGGCATTTAGGAGTCCTAAAGTTAGGAGTCCTAAACTTAGGACTACTAAATTGAGAAAAATCCAAATTTTAAGACTTTCGGTATTCACAGAAGTGCCTTCTGTGAATACCAAAATGGTAGTAAGTTTAAGATTTTGTCTTAAGTTAGTTCTGTGAATCGGGCCCAAGGTGCTTGTAATGCCAAAAGCATCACCCAAATTTATGCAACCTCATCCATCCCTACTACCCAAGGATATATACAAACCTGGAAATCCCTCTCAACACCAATCTGTCACTGTAAGCATAAGTGACAAAAGTGTCCGGTATGTGCTTTGCCTCCTCAAGATCTCTAAGAAACTTTTATATTACATTCACACAACTGGCACATGACAGTAGTCAATGTCTTAATTAAATCTAGGTTGGATTACATGAAGGTCATTGGCAATGAATCAAGTCACCCCTGCAAATCCCGGAATCTACTTCAACTTCAGCAAAATGCTGTGGCTTCTCTTATATTCGGCATCTGGAAACATTGCAGAATAGCAGCAATCCTAGGAAACCTGCACTGGTCTTGATCTAGAGTTGCTTTCAGGGCATTAATGATCATACACACAATCTTACATCATCACTGAACTAACGTACTAGCCTCCAAATATTAACCTTTTCAGCCAAGCAAAACCTTATGCACCGCTGATCAGTTCTTACTAACTGTGCTCGAATGACGGTTGTAAATGGGGACAGATACTTCTCCATTGCGGAACTCTCTCCCAGTTTCTATTCACTCTAAACCTATTTTAATTCAATTCAGAAAAGCCAACAATACCTGGCTTTTTAACTAATAACTTCTACTTCTTTCTTTTTGGGCTGGTTCATTTAACTGCTGTAGCCCGCAAGAAGCTTACAAATACACATAGCACAATATATCATCAATTTAAACACCAATACCACCACCACCACCAATACCACCACCATTACCAATACCGCCACCACCACTAGTACCAATACCACCACCACCAATACCCCACCACCAATACCATCACCACCACCAATATCACCACCACTACCAATACCAATACCACCACCACCAATACCAGTACCACCACCACCAATACCAATACCACCACCACCAATACCACCACCATCAATACCATCACCATCAATACCAATACCACCACCACCAATACCACCACCACCAATACCACCACCTCAGCGCCTCTCACTCACTAGTAATAGCAGGGGCACTGTACAAGGCCAGAGCTGCAGCTGAGACCATCCCTCCCTCCCTCCCTCCATGCCTGCCATATAGCACAGCCTGCCCTGAACCAGGAGGTGAAGCCAGGACCCTACTACAGCTGGAGTCTTCTTTATCAGGCCAAAGGTAGCAATGACATTATGCAGTGCCACACTGTACACTCAAATCACGGAGAGGGCAGGAAATAGCCCCCCCTGCTCTTCCTCCTGAGTTGCAACAGTGTAATCACAGAGTGAAAGGTGTTGGAGCGCTTTGTTAGTGTTTATAGCTCGGATCATATGTAACTCTCACTTCACACTTTGTGTAATTTACAACACTTCTGCATTTTCTTCTCTGCACTATTTATCACTACTTTGAAGACGTCGCAGGCCTGTCTCTTCCTCTGACATTTACAATCTAACAAGCGGTCGATAAGGACCTTTATTGCAATGCAATAGGTTTCACATTTGCGAGAGTTTAAGCTATTAGTATTGTAAATGACAATGCCTTTTATTTATGTTTTAAAACTCAAACATAAATAAAAGGCATTGGCATTTACAATGCCAATAGATCAAACTTGCGTGAATGTGAGACCTATTGCATTGCAAATGCTTGTTTTTTATGGGATCAAACTCAGTGTCCAGTATACTGCCCTCTAGGCCTTTGCTTGGAGCACTTAAGCATATGACAGAAAGCAATCCAGCTCTGGAAACCTGCGCTGAAGAGGGAGACACTGTGTAAATCAAAGGGCCTTGCCACAACAATTAAAAAAGGTTTGAGAGCCCTGGTGGGAACATTTTCAAATGATGCAGTCTGTAATAAGACGAGAGAAGCTAATTAGTGAAACGTCAAGCTTAGTAGAAGCCGTTATGATTCATTTTGTAACCGATTATACTATGTGCCAAGTGTTTATAGTTATAATGCAAAACATCAAAAAGCAATACAAAGTTTTATATTTAAAAAAAATGCAATCCAGCTGTCTTTGTGTCCAGATAATACACATCTGTACCATGTTCCTAGGGCTTGGGAGGGCCTGCAGAGGCACACGGAGTGCATTGTCACAAACATAAATAACTGATGGCGTTGCGTGGGTACCATGTGAATTAAGGGCACTTAACTGGCACGTTCATGCCACGGGGCAAACAAACAAGTCTGTGCCAACTGAGCAGCTGCTCCTCCATTGTCTGGAAACCTGCACCCACCCTCCAGACACAGCAGAATCCCCCACCAAGGCTGAAGGGCTGAAATACAGCACCGTTTAAAGGGAGGTCTGACAGAAGAAGGCTGACAAAAATATCAGCTGACAAATACTTTTTTATAAATGCTGTCTGCAGAAGTATCCTCTCCTTGGTTGTAGATTTTATATTATAACTCCGATGTGCGATATTTTTAAATGACATCTAGGACAAAATATTTATGTCAGGCGATATCCTGACAAGATTTTGGCACCTTTGCACTAAAAGGGCACTCCGAGACAGATTTTTCTCAGCCAGTTTTTATTTTGCTTTTTGTTTGTTTTAAGGGGACATAAAGGACAAGAAGGGCCTGTGGGTTTACTTAAAGATAAAGCTTTTTTTAAAGGAAGATTGACGTCATCAGACCAGTAGAGGCGTGCTGAAGTTGTCAGGAATGAAGGAACCATTCGTATGTTTCTGGCAGATTTTGCCAAGTTGCAGCCGGACACAACAGTAGGTAAACATATGTGGCGACTCAATGAACATTTACGGTATCTGCGCTCCCATGTTTGCTAGCTTGCATTGGATGCAGATTTTGAGGAGTTCTCAAAGGTTTTCAAGGGTAAGCCTGGAATCCTGCAGCAGTCGCAGGCTGTCAGGAGTACCCCTTGCAGGGTCATCACTGAGCCCATATCCTCTGATGCGTGAAAATGGCAAGTGTCAACCATTCCCACAACTAAAAAGTTCTATGGACGCATTTTGAGGGAGAGCAATCTGATTCAGAGAATAGGAGCAGCGGCGGCTAATCAGCAATGGTGGAGGAACAGCGCCCCACTGCCTGGCTCAGAGCCAACAAATGAAAAATGCATTTGCGGGCTCTGAGGCAGCGCTGTAGGGAGGGGCGGGGCCAAGGCATGGAAGGGGGGGGGAAGAGGATTGCTACATACACTCCACTCCCTAAGTGCTCATGTGTGTTTGGCCGGCGGTCTCAGGCCGACCAAAACACACATGCGCACTTAGGTTTTCTCCCAGCTGTATTGAGCAGCCAGGCTGGAGAAACCCCACAGACTCCCTGGCCTGAGTGGATGTAATAATCGAAATATGGAGATATGACCAGTTTGATTTACATGTATGTTTATTGAAGAGTTGGTAAATCAGGAATCACAGGATAACAACTGATGTATGATAGATCTCCAATTCAGAGCCCCACCAGGAGCAGCTCCCTTGCTGCTCAGCCCATCCTCTCAACTGACACTCCACACACAGTCATACCAGCATTCTATGATCTCACCACGCATACCAACATTCCAAGAACATCCACACTGGCTGAGCAGCAAGGTAGGGAATCAGGAAAGGTGCAACACAATACCTGCATACTACACACCTTCCCCCTTTAATAAAGAAAACAAAAGAATTATGTAAGCAGTAAGCATATTAAAAGCATAACCAAATATAGTAGTAAAACATTGCATATAACTAACAAAACAAAACTAGAATATGCAATCCCTCCAAAAAGGAAAATATGCGATCAATCCCAATAATGAACGCATTAAATCAATTAACTACACACACCTCTTCCTCCTTTACAAGCAAACTAAGAAAGGACGTAATGCCCGTTCCGCATAACAAACCAAAAACATGGGTACACTGCCCATTGCACATAAACCAAATATGGGAACACTGCCCATTATGGATTTCAAAAATAAAGTATGGACACACTGCCCATTGCGCATTGAAATTAAATATAGGTCCACTGCCCATTGCGCATAAACCAAATATGGGTCCACTGCCCACTGCGCATAAACCAAAGATGGATCAACTGCCCATTGCGCCTAAACCAAAGATGGGTCCACCGCCCATTGTGCATAAACCAAATATGGGTCCACTGCCCACTGCACATAAACCAAAGATGGGTCCACTGCCCATTGCGCATAAACCAAAGATGGGTCAACAGCCCATTGTGCATAAACCAAAGATGGGTCAACTGCCCATTGCGCATAAACCAAAGATGGGTCAACTGCCCATTGCGCATAAACCAAAGATGCATTACCTAATAAAATATGAATGCTGTCCATTGCCCACTTCAAACGTAAGCAACAACTAGAGGTAACTACCAATCCACACAGCTAAATAACAATATAAAAGGTAGCGAGATTGTAACACTAATGCTAGGCACAAAGAAAACCGTAAAGGGTAGAATCAGTGTAAAGGGTGTGCACTACCCGCACTGTAGATTAAAATAGAGTGTGTGAAAACCAGCTCCAACACAACAAATACCCTCACAAAACCAATCAAAGCCTAGTACCCTAAAAATATCTAGATCAAGCACCTCCGCAAATAAATAACAATTTTGCTTAGTGAATGCAACGTGAGCAAATTCACTAGTTAAGTATGAAACAGCATACTGACATAGTGTGCATAACATATGACTCAATTTACAAGACTAAAATAAAACTGCAAAAATCACCAGAAGCAGTTTGGTACAGTAAAATACTAGTACAAATACAGTAAAACCATAATGAGTCAAAAAAAAAAAAAAAAAAAAACAACACATAGGACAGCTCCAAAATATAGTCCAGAAACCCTGATGAGCGATGTCTCACCCGAACCCACTCATGTTAGAAAAGATCACCATTGAAAATCTTACTTCAGCTGTTTACTGACAAAGGATTGAAAAGTTTCTGGCAGTCAAAGTGCTTAAATCACAATAAGATGCAATGTCATCTTGTCTGCAGCGCGAAGATCACTTTCCATTGCAGTGTCAAAATGCAGCATGTCGTACTCACGTTTTCCGCCACTTCGGAGTTTGTATTAAATAAAAAAAAAACGACAAGAATCGAAGCATTCCGGAAACAAATCTTCACCACAGACATTTCCCATAACTCGCACTGACAGCAGCCTGAAGAGAAACCTTGGCAGCTAAGATGGCGGCACGTTTAGTTGACGGAGCACCGTATGGTTCACAGCACGTTGAAGCACCAAGGCGTGCAATGAGCAGCACCTACATCGTCACAGAGGAAAGACGAGACGTCAGCATGTCCAGAAGATGAAGGTGAGTGCGCACTGGAACTCGAGCCACATCTTTATTTTCGAATTTTTAAAATGACAGTTGGCAAGTTAAGGAATCAGGTCTCAGCGTAGGCCACACATGAAACTTAAAAATACGTTGCACTTGACTTAATCTCGAGCAAGCAAAGAATACACTAAATCCAGACGCCATCAGGGAAATAAATACTAGAAATAACAAGCTGAAGTTGAAAACACGAACTCCTTTGTACAGTCCATATCCAAAGATGAAGTGTTCACGCCATAACAGACACTGCCGTACAAGCTCACAAACGCAGAGCTCGACTGCGCGCAAACAGCATATGTAGATTTGCAAAGACACAAATCACATGAAAACTCACCAACAGTTGAGACGCGCCGTGAGAAGCTCTCTCTGTCAACGTTCAAGAGAAAGTGCAGGAAAGCTAGAAAGTTCGTTTTTCCACAAGTATGCACTTCTAGGGTTGACAGGCTGTCTGATTGGGAGAGAAGCTCAGCCGTTTGCTCACTGAAGAGTGCTCATAGCGTAACGATGTACAGCATACTCTCTATGTAAACGCTGGGTTGGCTCCAGACAGCTTGACTCCAGACAGCTTGCGGCAGGAAATGGCACACTTAAACTGTATGCAGGCATAAATTGGCATACTTAAGCTGTATGCAGGCAGGAACTGGCACATCAGTATTTGAGGGCGACCGATAGCGTGGTCACTGGTGGGGCTCAGGTCGGGGTGCCAGTAAACTTGAGTTGCTTTTTAAAATCTCTTTTCTCTTGCTTAATGTTCTTCATCTTGAAGTATCATGGGGTTTCTTGAGGTGCAGGTTCGTTCCAATCGTCGCCATTGTAATAATCGAAATATGGAGATATGACCAGTTTGATTTACATGTATGTTTATTGAAGAGTTGGTAAATCAGGAATCACAGGATAACAACTGATGTATGATAGATCTCCAATTCAGAGCCCCACCAGGAGCAGCTCCCTTGCTGCTCAGCCCATCCTCTCAACTGACACTCCACACACAGTCATACCAGCATTCTATGATCTCACCACGCATACCAACATTCCAAGAACATCCACACTGGCTGAGCAGCAAGGTAGGGAATCAGGAAAGGTGCAATACACAATACCTGCATACTACAGTGGAGCGTCTTTCTAACCCGCTCAGGCCAATCCCTGGGCTGCTCTGCAGCACGGGGATTGGATGGGAGTCTGTCCCAGGGGCTGCTGGGACCAGGCATGAAGAGGAGAGGTGGCGCCACGCTGTAGGCGGCTGGCGGCTAAAGGTACGTTTAAAAAAATAAAAATAAAGTATAACTAACTCTCTCCCCACCACTCCCTGTGACCCCTCCCGCACTCCCTCCACCTGCCTCACCACCCTTTGTTTATGGTGGCCACCACTGATGTAGAGGTCCTCACATCAGGACCTGCCTTGATAAATGTGCCATCACTAGTTCGTGGAGATGGTCAGTTACCGTGCCAGATACATTCAAGACTTTCCCTTGATCATTGCTACCTTGAGGGATCTTTCAACAATGACAAGACTGCGAGTGGTCACAAGACAGCCAGGTAATATTTGATGGCATAAGGTCCTGCATTGCTGAATTTAACTGAATGTCATATTTTGATCCTTTTTTGTGCTCGGAAGTTATTGTTGATGCTGCCATGGCTTGACTAGGGGCCATTTAAATTCAACTGGAACTGGTCAGCCTCTGTCAATGCTTACAAAGACTGTTCATTCCTAGGAAATATTTGAGAAGTCCTGTTTGTGTTTACGCAAAGGAATTTTCGCATGCACATTAGATCCAGTGCTGGTCCAGCCTCTTACCATTGGTTATCCTATGGGTCTTTTTGTGCAACTGAGAGGTGATGGGAGTTAGCACTTGGTCAAACATCTATAGTTAATAATGTAACCACCTGGCTCCAGAAAATGACCAGGAATCACTAATATAAAGTCAAGAAGTTTATTACATGTTAGCAGTCAGGTTAAGGTATATCAACCTCAATAGCATGATGTAAAGGTACAGAATAACAACTGGACCTCCTGAAGACGTTCAGGCGCATCAGTATGAGACAAACAAGAAGTTCAGCCGCAGAAATACAAAGAATTAACAACAGAATCTGCTTCTCAGAGAAGAGTCTTCGATCTTCTCTCCTAAACATGAAAAATATCTAAAGTCCTCAAATCTACAGTCTGAAGCTACTAAAGGAAATTGAATCTAAAAGAGTCTCAAAGGTTGGGGAAATGCGGAAAAGAGAAAAATGTCAGAAGTTTGAGGCAAGGTGCCAGCATTTCAGAAGCTCTGTCAACTCTTCTAGGGATAGGGAAATACGTGTTAACCTAAGCCACACTCAGCAAAGAACCAAAGGGGTAAGCATAGAGGTCTTCACCTGTCACAGTCCATAGGAAAAGTGGCCAACATCAACTTGTGAGAATTATAGTTAATACCACAAGAAACACCCATTTATCACACCATGAGGGGCTCTATTTTCCTTTCCATTCTCACGCTATGAGCTGCAACATTAGCAAACTCTCCCAGGCCTGTCCGGAGAATGACATCGTCCTTGGTCACCTGCGACACTTTGACAAAAATACTGGCGGTAATGATGCAGAGGGAAAGTGAAGGGACTGTCAGTATACAGTCGATGACTGGTTCTGACAGCAGCCTCAACCCTGGCCTCCTGTCCAGTTTTGGTTCTGCACCTCAACAAGAGGGAAGACCACCAAGTGCTAAGAGTCCACCACAGGACTGGTTCTCCGCTTTCCCTGGGTTCGTGGGCAGATAAAGATTCTTGCTTGTTTGGGGTCACGTTGCCACTTGCCCTCCATGACTCCAGCCCAGGCCTACCTGGTTCAGAGCAGCACATGGGCCCTGGTCACCTGTCACACTACCACCAGCTCACATCAAGAGCTGCAGTCTCATATGGGCCAGTTGAGGCTAAAAGGCAGTGACAAAAGCACCTTGTATAGGCAAGCGAGTAGTGGTTGACTGGGGCAGGTAGTGGCTAGTGAGCAGAGGGCCAATGGAGCAGCAAAATGGGAGATTTAAGCTCAACAGACTGGTGCTGAGGAACTGTAAATTAGACTACTGTGCTTGACCTTCACCGCCACTAGTCACAAGACATCACAGGACCAGGAAGAAATGACGCTTGAATGTGTGCAATGTTGAAGTGACAACACCACTCTGCTGGTCATCGACCATTCCCTTACCATGGCAATTATGACTGAAATTGGAAGGGGCCTATGTAACAACAAAGGACAGACGGCCACTAGTGTAGACTTTTGACAGCCACCTGTACGACATGCTAGAAGTCCCAGTGGATACAAATAAGTGTTGTACCACCCACCAATACCCACTTGCTGAAATTCACCACTGAAAAGAAGGGTAGCACTTGTGGTGGGAAGAGCAGGGGAAATCAAAGAATGGGCACTTGTGAGTCCAGGATACAAAAGTGAGTGTGGTGTGGGCAGCAGGAGTGAATTTAGAAAAGCATAGAAACCGGGATAGCACCACCAGCAAAGGCTGGACACCCTCTCAAAAAGACAAGCAGTAAGGAAAACTCTTGGCTATCCTGTGTTTGGGTGAACCATAGTACGTCGAGGCAAACCTTCGGCCTAATACTGGCTTTGTCTGTTGTTCCTAGGGCGACGACTCTCCGACTCGTCCTGGCCCTGTCTAAGAAGAAACATCCTTTCCCTTACAAGAACCAGTATCTGGGACTGGAACAGTTTGAAGAGAAGTTCTTGTAAATGAACAATAGTGCAATGAGAGCTTTTCAATCACATAATCTCAGTGTGCATTTTGGGCCTTCTGTCACCAACCACATATTATCAATGGGTTTATTAAGGGACACATGACATTTGCAGAGCAAAACAAATTACAAAATCTGCTTTAGCGAGGGACCGGGTTATACATAACGCAATGTGTAAAATATTTGTTACATGCAAAAACAAAAGGTTCGAATGAAAGTTAAGGTTTCAATTGGGACAGCCACCCCAAACATGCATTATTGATGTCAATATGTCTGACCTTGGCAAGCTTGTGCAGTAGTTAGATTTGTATTGCAAATATATGCCACAAACATTTTTAAAATGATACAATCTAGTAGTGGTGGTCATATGCATGCTTTAACTATCGCTTATAGTTTTATTACAATAGCAAGCTTGCTTCCTAGCAGGCAGGTAGTAAAACAGCCAGTATGAGCATTCAACAAGGAGTAAAACAATCTTCTAAAAACACATCAGTAGGGAATTTAAACACGATTTTCTTTCATACCCTTTCATTCGTAAACAGATCATATCTATGCATTGCTGCATTTTTTCTTGCATTTTCTGTCCATAATTGTGCCCTTTACTCCAAAAATGATTTATTTTCAAACACCTTGTATTCGTCAACAGATAATATCTTTACACTATTTCATTTAATTTACATGATCATGTCCATATTCTTGCCAAAACGTGTTTCTTGAGGATGACTCACTTCATCAGGGAAAGCACATTTATATTTTCACAACTTTCAAAACTTGAGTTCTCAGCTTTGGAGTTGTGGGGACACAGATAGGTGACAGCGGCCAAGAGATCTGAACATGGTACAGGAGACCCGGAAAGCTGACGAGGGGCCTACAGACCTGACGAGGAGCCTTGCGACCACAAACAACAACCCTACTGAAAGGGTTCAGAGGAAAAGGTGTCAGCCATCTACAATACTTAAGAAAGTACTTTAAGCCATCCCGACAGCTCTACAGCACAACACAATGCCGACGACAACTAGTACTTGCTGTTTGCATAGCACATTTACTTTACTTTCTGTCCACTGGGCTGTTTCAGTCCCACTTCTTCCACTCTACTGCTTAACCACAATTCCAGCACAGCAGTCCACCAGACAACAAAACATGAAAACAACCACAGTTACTCACCTTTAACCTCCTAAGCGCAGAAGACTTCATAAATGCTGCAAACTATTGTCGGCCAGCAGGATCACCATCAGATCCCTGCTCTGCTCATCTATTGAAGAACTTAGCCAATCCAGCCAGAACGGTAAACTACCTTCACAACGAAACGTTCATTCCGCATACCTTCACTCCGCATACCATTATCACGATAGTACCATTACTCCGCAACACTATAATAACGCATGCCATTACATCTTATATGCTTTTACCACGCATGCTTTTACAACGCATGTTTTTAATATTTATGTTTAAGGTAAGTATATGGTTTTAATAGGGGGTATGGGGGTATAGGGGTATAGGTTTTGGGGTTCAGGGGTATTTTAAGGGTTTAGGGTGGGTTTGGGTTTAGGGGTGCTGGGGTATTTTTAGGGGTAAGGGTGGGTTTAGGTTTTGGGGGTACAGGGGCATTTTTAGGTTTCAGGGTATGTTTGGGTTTTGGGGTACAGGTGTATTTTTAGGTGTAAGGGTGAGTTTATGTTTTTGGGGTACAGAGGCATTTTTAGGGGTAAGGGTGGGTTTAGGATTTTGGCGTATAGGGGCATTTTTAGGGTTTAGGGTGGGTTAGGGTTTAGGGGTGCTGGGGTATTTTTAGGGGTAAGGGTGGGTTTAGGTTTTTGGGGTACAGGGGCATTTTTAGGGTTCAGGGTTTGTTTGGATTTTGGGGTTCAAGTGAATTTTTAAGGGTAAGGGTGGGTTTAGGTTTTTGGGGTACAGGGGCATTTTTAGGGTTTAGGGTGTGTTTGGGTTTTGGGGTACATGTGTATTTTCAGAGGTTATTTTGTGTTTGGGGGTACAGGGACATTTTTAGGGTTCAGGGTTTGTTTGGGTTTTGGGGTGCAGGTGTATTTTTAGGGGTAAGGGTCGGTTTAGGTTTTTGGGGTACAGGGGCATTTTTAGGGTTTAGGGTGGGCTTGGGTTTTGGGGTGCTGGGGTATTTTTAGGGGTCAGGATGGGTTTAGGTTTTTGGGGTACAGGGGCATTTTTGGGGTTCAGGGTTTGTTTGGGTTTTGGGGTACATGTGTATTTTTAGGGTTTAGGTTGGGTTTGGGTTTTTGGGGTGCAGGAGGTATTTTTAGGGTTCAGGATGTGGGGTACAGGTGTATTTTTTGGGTTTAGGGTGGGTTTGGGTTTAGGGGTACAGGGGCATTTTTAGGTTTCAGGGTATGTTTGGGTTTTGAGGCACAGGTGTATTTTTAGGGGTAAGGGTGGGTTTAGGTTTTTGGGGTACAGGGGCATTTTTTGGGGTAAGGGTGGCTTTAGGTTTTTGGGGTACAGGGGCATTTTTAGGGTTTAGGGTGGGTTAGTGTTTTGGGGTGCTGGGGTATTTTTAGGGGTAAGGGTGGGTTTATGTTTTTGGGGTACAGGGGCATTTTTAGGGTTCAGGGTTTGTTTGGGTTTTGGGGGTGAGGTGAATTTTTAGGGGAAAGGGTGGGTTGGGATTTGGGGTGCAGGGGAATTTTAAGGGATCAGGGTGGGTTTGGTTTTTAGGGTTCAAAGGGTGTATATATATATATATGTGTATATATATATAAATAATATTTTAAATAATAATTAGATATGATATTTTATTAAAATATATATAAATATAGATATACAATATAAATATACTTATATATAAATATATATATATATATATATTATCTACTGGCGGTCGCCAGTAGATAGTTATAGTTAGGACCCTGTTTCCATAGGAAATCCGCAACATTCTATTTGGAATAACTTTGGCGCCGGTCGACGAATCCTCGCGAAATTTTCACAACTAATGGGGCGCTCCGCTCCGCTCCTACCCTGAAAGTCTCGGGGGGATTCGTCAAGCGGGGGCTGAGAAAAAAGGGGGGTCCCAAAACACGTTTTCCCCATGCATTTTTCCATAGGACCTTTAGACACAGCTACAGCCCGAACGGCTGAACAGAATTACTTGAAATTTGGCAGAGAGGTAGTCCTCAGGTCAAGGAAGTGCCTTTTGTAGGTCTGGTGTAAATCTGTTCAGTAGGTCCTGAGAAAATAGCATTTAAATCAATATATATATCTGTAAGCCCGCTCCGTGCGCTTACCGTAAGCTTACCGTACGCGTACGGTGCCGTGCGCGAGCTCAATTCTGATTGGTGGTTACATGACTGTAAACATTCGAATCGGTCGAAATCAGGAAGTGTCGGCCGCCATTTTCTGTCTCTCGCACTGAGAAACAAAGGTGGGGAACGTGAAACGGGGGCAACAAAGAGAGTTGCAGACCCCCTAGTGTTTGTCAGGGGGTCCAAGAAGGACCCAAAAGTACGAAAAATAAATGTAATAATTTTTAAAAAAAATCGCGGGGTACGCGTACGGTAAGCTTACCGTACGCGCACGGCAAAAAAAAGTAAAAAAAAAAAAACAGAAGTAACAATCACATTTATTAAATAAATTAAAGGACCCACAAGGGAGAAAAAAACTAATGTTACTGCGTAAAAAAAGGCGAGGCGCGCACGGCATGGACTGCGCAACGTGGGCGCTCGGTGCGCGAAGCGCACCGAGCGCCCACAGCGAGCGCACGGTGCGCGAAGCGCACCGTGTGCGCAGGGTGTGCGCATAGTGAAAAACCAGGAAAAAAAATAAAAAATAAATACATAACTTAGCATTTCAAAAACCGTACAAATTCACTGAAAAAACCATAGGTTTCACACACGTTATAGTTAGGAATTATCATTTACAAAACCTTGCAAATTCACTGAAAAAACCATAGGTTTCACACATGTTATAGTTAGCTGTACATTTCACTCGTAAAAAAACAATGAAATTCCACGTTATAGTTAGATCAGATAACTATAACTTGCGCGACCGCAATCCACAATGTGTAATTTCAGATGTCATCATTGATGTCATGAGTGATGTCACTGACCAGGTCATGAGTGATGTACTATGTGACGTCATCAGCAGTTTATTGTGGGCGCGCAAGTTATAGTTACCTGATCTAACTATAACGTGGAATTTCATTGGTTTTTTACAAGTGAAATGTACAGCTAACTATAACATGTGTGAAACCTATGGTTTTTTAAGTGACATATATATATATATATATATATATATTTTTAGGATAAGTACTTTTACTAAGTTTATGCCTTCACCACGCATGCAATTGCGTTGTAATGGCATGCGTGGTAAAGTCATATGCGGGGTAAAAGTTTGGGGAGTGATGGTATTGAGGAGTGATTGCACCCGCGTTATAATAAATGCGGAGTGATGGTATGCGGCCTAATTGTTTGCGGGATAACGTCATATATTCAGCCAGAACAGTTAATAACTCTGGAAACAGGAATTTTCCCAAAGAACCTCTTAGATAAAACCCTTTCTAAAAAATAACAAAAAATCAGGCCTTGAAACAATCGATCCTATGTAATAACTGGCCAATTATGGCCTGTTTCTAGGCAAAAAACTACTGAACGATCAACCTCAAAACAAATATCTACTGAAAACTAAAGGGATTTAATCGGAGTAGCAGCGCACCTGCTAATTCATCTCTCCTTTGTCTTTAATAGTGTTCATCCTTCTACACTTCTATGGAGACTTGACAACATTATAGTAGTACAAGGAACATGAACTACACTGGACTACATCCTTTCTATTTGACGGATCATGATCTCACTTCCTCCCTTTACATCAGCACCATTCAGTTTGAAAAGTGGTATAATGAAAGGCTGTATCTTTGCACTCCTCCTGTTGAACATTTACATCAGCCCTATACCAGACCTAATCTCCTCCTTCAAAACCAATCATTATGGCAATAAATCATACATAAATGAGATAAGTCTTTTGAGTTTAACTTTTGACTTTAAAGGACAAAGCCTCCAAGCAGTCAAACAATGGATGGTATCCTACCACCTCAAACTAAACACAGAAACCAAAATACTCTAATGAGGCAAATTAATCAAAGATCACCCATCAACAGTATGGGCTCCACAACTAGGCCCTCCACCAAACAAGTCAGCCGAAGTAAGGAATATAGGGGTACTAATGGACTGCAATCTGTCACGCATAACACCAGTTATCCAAGACTCCAATTGAAGCTTATACATGATCAGATGCCTACGACAAATTTTCCCATAGCTAGGTTTCTGCTGAAAAGTCCAAGCCATCATCTCTCGTACTCACTCACCTAAACTATGTCAATGGCCTATACTTTGGAGGACGGCTCCTCTTAATTCACAAGTTACAGAGATTCCAGCAGGCAAGACTTCCACTCAACATCCTCATTCATAGTTGTGTCTTCACAGGATTAAGTTCATTACTCTGCCTCCCGGCAGCCACACGTATCACTTTCAAAGCAGTGCGCATAGCACACCAAGCAATACCTGGGACTGGACCAACCTTCCTGAACAAAAGCTTTGCATCTACAGTCCAGCTAGACATCTACATTCCAGTATACCACCCGTTGATAATATCGGTCGCGACAACAATTTTATTTGACAGCTCTTCAATAACTGCCTGGTACATTCCTGTGTGATGCAGCTCAATAATGGGATCAGAATGGAAAATCCTCAATATGACGGCTAAAAATTGATTTATTTTTATTTTGCTTAGTACAGATATGCACGGCAATGCAATTAACAGGAGGTGATATTGTCAACTCAATGGTACACACTAAATCTGTCTTGGGCAAAGGAAATGTACTGCAGGAACTGAACATGTGACTTTCCAATCACAAAACCACATGTGTTAATCTACTAAAAGTAATATTTTGTCAGCTGTACACGCCTCAATCATGACCATTTTAGAATGTTCTAATGGGTAGCCTAAAGCCGCAATTTCAGTCAACATTGGGGAGGATTGTTTTATCTCAATATACAAGATCAAATATATCGCAAACACATTGTCCTGCCACAGATGGAATTCACAAACAGGCAAAAAGGGTTGTTGTCTTGAAATAATTGAGAAAACATGTCCAATGTGCTTGATATTGTAATCTTAGATGTTAATGTACTCCCTTTTTCATAGATCGCTTTCCATAGCTTATAAACAGTGTCACATCTACAAAAACATGTTATTTCTAATTGTATCAGGATTTGTCCAATATATTTAAAATGTTTCTTATTTTGGTTCAGAGGATATTTACTTGAGTGTTAGCACGCCCCCCTCCTTCCCCAACAACTCTTGGGTGTAGTAGCACACTTAATTGGGGCTAATAATATTTGCCACTTCTTGGTTTGAGGTTTCAACCCCTCACATGTGTTTTTGAAAGATTGGTGACATAAGAACAAAGCAGTAAATCACCCAATGTCCTGCCGAACTTGTTAGATTGTACTTTTATTTTTACAGAACAACTTTTGTTAAAGCGTTGCGACTGCACAAAGGCCAAGGATCCTTGACTCAAGCATTTCAGAAATGGTTCTCATCTACCAGGGAAAAGGAAAACAAGCATTGGCAAATCCAATAGGTCTGGCATTGGCCACCCTTTTGGCAATTCTTCTTTTGTTTTTGCAAAATGTTATTGTTCAGGAAGGTGCTGGACCCTCATTAATCTAAAAAAAGTTGGTTAAAGGCAAAACTGTATTTTGGTCTAAAAAAAGCACACATTACCACATTAGTCCTTGTTACTGGAAGGAACTACTGTGTGTCTGGATGTGTTCCTTTTGAAAGGGCAGCATGCCATAACTCATAGTGAAGTTAGCCAATGGCTGAAGCGGGCTGATACAATGTTCCTTGATAAATGTTGAAATGAGTGGAAGAAAAATATGAATTGCACAACCATAGACTAGTGGATACAGTGTTTCTATAAGCCCCGATAAATAACTAGGTTACACACATAATTTCAGTAAAATCAAAAGGTCTTGAGTAACACAGACTTAAGAAAAGCCACTCAGTTTGGCAGTGGAAGCCAGCCCCTTACCCTCGAAAAAGAAGGGAGGAAAGAAACTAAGAAGGAAAAAGAAAGAAAGAGAGAAAGGAGAGGAAGAAGTAGACAAAGTAGGGGAGAGAAAGGAGAGAAAGAGACAAAGAGAAAGTAAGAAAGAAAGTAAGAAAGAAAGAAAGAAAGAAAAAGAAAAAGAAAAATCAAGGAGGGAAAGAAGGAATGAACGAAAGAAAG
Organism: Triturus cristatus; assembly: GCF_964204655.1. Lineage (NCBI taxonomy): Eukaryota > Metazoa > Chordata > Amphibia > Caudata > Salamandridae > Triturus > Triturus cristatus. Next base: position 697,120,087 of record NC_140591.1, read on the forward strand.
TAAGAAGGAAAGAAAGACAGATCAACGAATCAAGGCAAGAAAGAAAAAAGATCAAAGGAAAGAAATAAAAAAAGAAGGTTTACAGAAAGAAAGGAAAGAGGGATCAAATGAAAACAGAAAGAAAGAAGGGTCAAAGAAAGCAAGAAAGAAAGAAGGAAAGAAATAAAGACGGAATCAAAAGGAAGAAGAAAGAGAAATCAAACAAAATGTACCTGACTAATTGGGATGCTACCCCTGAGCTGGGGAGGGGAAATGATCATTCAGACCAAAGGTAGGCACGAACATAACTACCGAGGACACTGGTGTAAGACCAGGGTGAGGGTCCTTCTGTTGTGAGGTCGCCAGTGTGAGCTGAACTGGGGTTTAAGCTAGCAGGCAGAGGCTGTGGGCTGGAAGGCTGAGCTGCAACAGATCAAGGGGGACTCTGAGGGTGCTACCGAGCACAGGCAGATATCCCCAAAAGGAACGAGTGGGTATTAACCCTGGGCCACCTGGGAGGGATTTGGGGAGAGGGAAACCAGGGGTGCTGCTATCTGGCTTAGCAGGCTCACTGGGGTAAATCATTGTTTCGAGGAAGTTGTTGGAAGCGGTCGAGGAGGGCGCCCCAAGCCGCTGAAATCAGTTTCTTACGAAGGTGCCGAACTTCTTCCTAGTGCACAACCTCTCCCTCAGCCCTCCCCATTTCCGCAGGGCACCGTGCCAGATAGACACCGGAGCGGCGGTTCATTCCTGCACTGTGAAGTAAGGGCTCTCTAAGCTATCAGGAGAGCCCTGCTGACGAAGCGCGTTCTCACCCTATACCGCTTAAAAAGGCCGAGGGCGCACGCCTCCCATTATTCAAGGTCAGTGAGCTCAGTGACCTCCAGTGACACATCATTGACGGAGCGCCAATAGGAGAAGAGCGCAGGGCAGGACCAAAACATATGCTGCAAATCAGCTGATGCCAAACTGTAGCGAGGGAAGCAAAGGTGTGCAGAGAGGAAGTAGTGGTTAAGTTGCTCAGGTGTCAGGTAGGCCGGGTGTAGGATAGAGAACTGGATATTTTTGAACCAGGCATTTCTAAAAACTCGCTGGGGAAATTCCAGCGCCTGATCCCACTTGGGGCCATGCAGTGCACAACCTATATTGTCCTATCATTTGCCCCACCGGGCAACCAGTGGAGTCTGTGTGTGCTCCCGTATGACCCTATAGATCCACATTATCGGGTGATGCCCTACTCCCATGTGTAGTAGAGTCTGTATAATGGAATGCGTTTTAGGTTCCTAGTCACATGTGGACCAGAGGACAAGGCATGTGTTGCATAGCTGCCTGTACATGAGAAACTGTCCCAGAGGGATAGCAAGTTCAGAGATAAGTTGGTCAAAGATTAGGAGATTGCCTTCTACAAAGAGGTCACCGACTTTGGTTAGGGAGTGCTCATGCCAGCTCTGCAAGTCAGTGGCGGATAAGGAACCTGGAAATCGTGGAAGGCCCTGCAGAGGAGTGCTGGCGCATACAGCAGGACGGGACGTGTGAGTTAAGAGACTCTAGCCAGACACTTGTGGGCAGTCGCAACGGCATGACTTGTGGGTGGGGGCTGGGAGGCACGGGAGGTCACGCGGGGTGGCGGGGGGGGGGGTTAATTTTAAATTAAAAAACAAAATGTTAACTTACCTTCACCGGCCTGGTCCGGTCCCGCGTCGTCTCTGCTCCACACAGGAAGCAGGCAGCCTCCCTCCCCTCCCCTGAGCCAATCACAATGCTGCAATGGCAATGTTGTGATTGGTTGGGACGCCGACCACACAGGACTCTTTGGGGAAGCCATTTTCTCCATGTAGGCTGCATGCAGCCTACATGGAGAAAAGGGAGAGTGCGTATGACTGGTTTGGTCGGCCCTTGGGCCGAACAAACAGTCAGCGCCCTCAGAGTGAGCAAGCCTCTCCTTCCCTGTCCTAGAGCAGGACCGCCCACTGCCCCCCGCCTGCCCCCAACCAAACCCTTCTGCTTTCTTGCAGTGCGAGAAGCAGAAACATAAAATGGTATTTATAATACCATCTTATGTTTCTGCTTCTCGCACTGCGAGAAAGCAGTGGGGCGATGCTCCTCCACCCACATGGAGGAGCCGTCCCTGCTTGTGGGCAATCATGACTAGCAATGACTGGAGCGTGATTTTGGGGAGCAGGAAGTTTTGGAGCATGGATGGCCTGAGGGTACTGGATCCATCGCAAGTCTCCCCCATGTGTTGCCCCGCCAGCCACTGTGAAACCCACTACAACTGTGCTGCCTTGTAGTATGCCTGGAATGACGGGGCTCGGAGTCCACCTTTGCCTACTGGTAGCTGCAGCTTCTTCAGCGCAATTCGATGGCACTTATCTCCCCAGTGAGTTCTCCCAGCAGTGTGCCTAGATCCTGGAAAAAACGCTGTGGGGGGTTGAGAGGAGTGTTTGCAAAATAATAAAGCAGCCTAGGTAAGATTATCATTTTGACTTGGGCTAGTTTCTCAGTCGTAGCTAAGGGGAGATTTATCCTGAAATGGACTTGAGATTTTAGGGCGGAGAGGGCTTTTCGCAGGTTACCTTTATACAGATTGGCTGGAGAGTGGTAGAGGTGAACCCTAAAATAACAGACAGTGACTCTTCTCCAAATGAGGAGAGTTACCTCGAGTCGCACTTCAAGTGGCGCTGCCCCATGACTGAGCGGGTACATGCACGACTTGACCCACTTGACCCGAATGCCTGCCACCTGGGCAAACCTGTGATGCATGTTGTGTACGGGGGAGAGGTCAGAGCGGGTATCGCAAAAGTATAGAAGCAGGTCATCCACAAAGAGACACTGTATGGGTCACATCATCAATGCCCCACTCTCGTGGCAAAGCCGAATGTCATGGGGCTCCATAGCAATCACAAGTAGCAGGGGGAACAGAGGGCAGCCCTGCCTAGTGCCTCTGCCAACGGGTAAAGGTGGTGATGAGACAAGCTAGACGGATTCTGGAAGTGGGATTAGTGTACAACAATTTTGTGTACGCCTAGAGGCGATTACCCACTGCAATCCAGAACAACACTTGGAAAAGATAATCCCAGGAACACGATTACAATATCCCGGTCGCCAATTCATTTAATGCACTTAGTTCTGTGGACTGACCACCACCTTCGAGGTACGTGGAAGGAAGGGCCATGAGTATGAAAGGGGGTCAGGCAATGGATGGCTGTAGTACGGAAGCAGGCCTTCACAATTGGGTGCATGGAATTGGGTTAGGAGTAACTGTTGTTCCCCTATTACCCCAAAGTAACAGCTCAGTAGGAGGGATAACAGAGTCAGGTATTCTAGACACGGTAGCATCTCCCTCCTCTGCTGCCTGTGATCTTCCTGAGGTTTGTTCTCCTCAAGCAGCGACACGTAGATCATTAGTAGGGTCTTGGAATGTGGCTGGACTGGGGTCTAAACTCCCCAATCCAGAGTGGGGAGAGCTTATGGATAGCTACGATATATGTTTGTTTCAGGAAACTTGGCTACGGTCCATCCCAGTGAGGGTAGGTTACGCGTCCTTCCATGCACCAGCGGTTCAAGGAGCCAGCGGAAGACCTTCGGGGGGGTTAGCCATCTGGGTTGCCTCTCATCTTGGTTGTTCAGTCAAGACCATAGATACTCACTGCCCAGACATTTTATGCTTAGTGCTTAACTTCTCTGCTGGCTATTCGTTGGTAGTACTTAATGTCTACTTACGTCCCTATCCCCTCCAGATGGGCTTATCGATTTTGGGTGCCTTAGACGCTCTTTTACATTCTCTTCCCCTATCGACCCACAAAATTATAGGTGCTGATTTTAATTGCCATTTCGAACCCCTTCTTGGGATCCCCTCAGTGACCTCGGATGAGGATGAAAATTGTAAAATCCCTGACTGTATTATGTACCCGGAAAAACGTCTATTGCCTCTGGCCCTTGAGATTAATAAGGTAGTTATTTTACATTCTCTGAGGGCCTGTAATGGTAGACTTCTTCCCGATGTCCTGGGTTCACACACCTTTAATAGACCTGGGAATTGTTCGACAATTGATTATATTTTGGTGAATGTGGATTTCTGGGAGCTTTCTCTGTCATCCCTAGGGTTGACAGTGATCATAACCTACTGTCACTTGAACTAGCTAACAATATCGGGGGTTGTAGTGTTTCTAGGGGTTTAGTAACAACAACTAGTGCGAATCTGGTCATAGCAGCAGGTGGTAGACGCATCAGGTGGGCAAAAATTGCGACAGAAGTATCTAAGCTGGCGGAATTATACCGCCATGTTGCTTGTTCTCTAGCAGAGGTCTCCCACCTTTTGAGTCTCAATGGAGATCTTTCCAGTATTATCTCCCGGGCCTGCAGTCTATTCACAATAAACTCCTTAGTTCTATGGCTGGTTATTTCTATAGCACCACCACACAGAGGCCAAGGACAACTAAGAACGATCATTGGTATAATAAAAGTTGTAGGTTGGCTAAGAGTGCCTTGATTAGGGAAGTAAAGTTGGGCACCCAGTCAAGCATCAGATCTGCGAGGGACAACTATAAAAATCTGATGACGGAGGCAAAATCCGAGTGGGAGGACTCAAGGTGGTTAAGTATTAAGTTAGCCCTAGATGCTCGAGATTTCAGGGCATTCTGGAATCTTGTTCGAGATGGTTCGGTAGAAAGTCCATCTGCAATCATCCCCAATCTTAGCAAAGAGGTGTGGCTAGAGCATTTTAAGCCCCTCTATTCGCTTAGTAACCCCGATTGCGGAATAGATCTAGTTACCCAAATCAACGCTATTCCTATAGCCTATCCGGAACATGTGGACACGGAGAGCCGATCCTGCACCCTTCTGGAAGTCGAGGTGGCTCTTAGCAGCTTATCACTGGGGAAAGCCCCGGGCCTTGATAGGATCCCAGGTGACTTATATCGAAGTGAACAAAAAATCTGGGCTCCCTACATTTGGGTCTTTTTTAATGCTATTTTGCAGGGCCTTGAGATTCCCCACACTTGGTTAGGAGCTGAAATTATACCTATCCACAAAAAATCCTCCCCCTTGGACCCGGCTAACTATCGCCCTATTAGCTTGATCGATGTTCTACAGAAACTGTTTGCCCGCATGCTCTTAACAAGATTACAGAGTTGGATGGAGGAACATCACATCCTAACTTCTCTTCAAGCGGGCTTCCGAGCAAAAGTTTCCACTACTGACCAACTGTTCAGACTACAGTTGGTCTATTGGAAGACGGTTTCTATTGGTGCTGGCAATTTATACTTGATTTTCGTGGACCTTCGGTCCGCGTTTGACATAGTTTAAAGAGAGAAGCTTTGGGCCTTACTACTGGAGATGGGCACCCCCCTTACCTGTGCCATCTATTTAAGCGAATGCATGATGGAACATATGCAAGGGTGAGATACGGGAAAAGTGGGGAAATTTCGGGCCCATTCCCGGTTGAAAAGGGCGTGAGGCAAGGGTGCGTTTTGGCTCCAACATTATTTTCTCTTTTAATCAATGGGCTAATTGATCATTTATTGTGTGTTAGTAATCTGGATTCCCCAAGGTTAGCGGGGCGTAAGATACCTGCCCTAATGTTCGCGGATGACACGCTTTTATTGTCACAGTCATTTATGGGCATTCAGCGTACACTAGAGGCATTTTGCTCCTTTTGTAAAATAAGGAATCTGGAATTGAATATATCTAAAACCAAATTCATGGTCTTCGGCTCTAGTGCAGCAAACTGTCCTCATCCCCAGATGGAAGGAATTGTGTTAGACCGAGTATCCACATTTGATTACCTGGGGATAACCCTCAATGACAAAATGAAATGGGGGTCTCATTTGGCGAAGGCCAATTTGAAGTTGACACAATCCGTGGGGGGTATTTTGAAGGTTTTTAATAACACTTCATGTAAACCTTTGGGCCCCCCTATGGAAATTTATAAATCCCAAGTAAGAGGGGGTGCGCTCTATGGTGCAGAGCTTTGGGGCCATTGTAGTATTGCCCCTTTAATTTTAACCGAGAACAGCTTTATTAGGCGGCTTTTTAAATTACCAATGAGTACCCCTTTAATCCCCCTGAGATGGGATTTAGATCTGGTTCCTATTGAAGGGGTCGCCTCAAATCGTCCTCTCCTGTTTTGGAGACGTCTCTGGTCAACACCTGAGCTTGTGAGCTATAGGCAGGACCTCGGTGATCTCTAGTCAAGGGGGAATTCGGGGAAAATCCCATGGCTAATGCACATTAAGAACCTTTGCTACGCCTTAGGTAAGGGGGACCTGTGGTTGTTACCAGAGGAGTCTTGTGTTTTACAGACTAAGAAATCATTGAGCGCTGCTCTTCAGCACTATCGAATGGAAATTTTACTAAATTCCTCCTTGGGTAGGCTTACTAACACCTTTTTGGATATTAAAGCCAGTCCCCACTTTGAATTTATTTTGGATGTTATCCAGCCTCCACTGGCTAAGAAATTATATATCCAGTTCAGACACGGTTCCCTACCACTGAGGGCTCTAACCCATAGGTGGTCTAGCGCGCTCTGTCCAACGAGTTTTTGTCCAGAATGTGCTGACACCTGTGAGACAGAGTTGCACATTGTACTCTTTTGCCCTCTTTACATCAAGGCAAGAGCAAAATGGATTATCCAACTCTGTAAATCCAGGGGTCTCAGGGATTATCAGGAGGTATTTAGAATCCTCAAATATGATACTACCCCTATGATCGTGTTTGCGATGGCTAGATTTCTCCTTTCCATGTGGTATTCAAGGTGTAAAATAATTAAAAATCAAGAGGCCATAAATTGCTCTCATTGAGGTGATTTTTGTGTTGTAGCGGAAGAACTTTTTGATATGAGATTTGTCCAGGGATAGGATGCTGATCTATGTGTTTACATCCTCATTGATATTACTTTGTCCCGCCTAATAATGTACTCAATTGTGTCCTAAATGCCTATCTAACTTTTAAAACACGTTCTTAATTCTTGATGGATTGAATTATATGTAAATGTTCATCTTTTACCAATTTTATTGTAAATATGTATTTATGTCTTTTTATGGTATCATACCGAAATAAAAGTTTTTGACTGACTGATAATCCCAGGTAAGTGTGTCAAAAGCTTTCTCTAGATCCAATATCAGACAGGCTGCTTGTGGGAACCTCCGGGGGGCTGTTCCATTACATGAAACAGACCACAGATGTTCTGAGACATGATGCACCCGTAACAAAGCCGTTCTGGTCTTGTTGAATGAACTCAGGTAATATCTGCGCATATCTATCAGCCAGGATCTTACCCAAGATGTTATAATCTGCACAGAGGATGCTAGAGCACACTCATGGGTTTATATTCAGAGTTTGCGTTAGTTGCTGCTTCTATTACCATTGTCCTTCCAAAAGGTGTGCTCGCCACAATTTTTGCAGACTAGTCCCAGAGCTGGTGCACTATGGTTATTGCAGAATGCAGATTTCCATACAAACTGTTTATTTCACAGATACATTATGACACAAAGAATGCTGACCAGTCATATAATACAAAACAGCAGAAGGACAAAGGTTGCATTACAGATCAGGATAGCTTACTCAGAATTTATATCCACTGAGCATAATAAAGTATCACTGATTACACTGTAATGAGCCGTCTACCTAGCTTATGAATGTATGCATAATAAATTATCTCACCGACTTTGAAGGATTATATTGTAAATGAACTATCTTACTGCCATATAACGATAACCATAATTCCATTTTCAGATAATGAAGCACCCCAGTCTAGTTTATTTCCCAAGGGTCGCAGTATACAATATTGGATACTAAACCCAAATTACACCCCATCTATGTTTAAATAAAAGCCATACTAGTGTGCTACAAATTAAACATTATACAGGTCGGTATTCTTCCTGGTCAAAGTTTATTAAAGACACCGAGTCCAAGACAAACAATTCTGCAGAATTTTTCACTCATGAATTCACTTTCTATATTATCAAACCTTCTGGTTTGCAAGTAAATAGGTCTAGCATTTGCAAGAGTTCAAGCTATTGGCATTGTAAATGGCAATGCCTTTTATTTATGTGTTTTGAAAACCAACACAAAAAAAGGCATTATCATTTATAATGGCAATAGCTCAAACTATCGCGAAGGCGAGACCACTTTAATGGTGGACGCACTTCTTTCTTTACACGCTGCTCGCCGCATTCAGCTTACAGCGAGCCGCGTTTCATTAAAGTGAAAGCACCGCATGGGGCGCTGTTACAAAATAAAAAAAACATATGTTTGTGAGTTGAATATGGCGAGCAGCATCTAAAGAAAGGGGCGCGGCCACCATTAAAGTAAAAGCACAATACGGGGTGCTTTCACCCCCCCAAAAAAAAGTTCCGGAGCACAGCCGCTATAGTTAAAGTGGGCTGCACAGGCAAACAAAATAAATAAAGAAGTGCAGCCGCTATAGATAAAGGGAACCGGGCGGCATTACCAATAAAAATATAAAAGCGGGCAGCGTGCATCGTTGTAGGAAAGCAAGTCATGGGTGAATAGGGGTAATTCATGAAAGAAAATAGTGTTCACAGGCTATAGACAAAACAGACCGTGTAACAACACAAGTAAAAAGTCAAGTTCTCATGCGAGGTTACAAATACAGACAAGGCGGTACTAAGGAGGGACTACTAAGCCTATCCATGAATCAAAAGCAACAATTAGAAAGGACAGTTACAGGAGCCAATTGAAAGGATGGTAGGAAAATAGGCGGAGCTTCAAGTCCATACCAGAATACAGCATGCCTCACAAAGTAACACATGCGCTGCCCAGGCTTGACCTAAACAGGATAACTTAATACAGAACAGTTTCAAATGGACACAGTCTGGTATGCTGTGAAACAGCAGCAGTGAGATAAATAAAGGCTACTCCAAAAGGAATTTACAACAGCATTGGCAGGAGAAAGGAACAGCTAAAGCTGGAATTTGTCCTGTGCTCACATCAAAGGCATCCTTCTATCAGATAAAGCAAGACAAAAGTAATTATAAAGTAAAAACAAAAACACTGGCACTACGGAAGGGAACCACCTTGTGTATGGATGTGCTCCTTGTGAAAGAGCAAAATACAGTCACTCCAAGTGAAGTTAACCAATGGCTTAAGTAGGCTGAGCTATTGCCCCATGCTATATGCTGTAGTGGGTGGAAGCAAAATGTTTTTGAGACAACAGACCAATGGGTAAAGAGAGGTGGCTGAACGCCCCTTTAAGTAGGTATATTATACATATAAGTTTCGTAAAAATAAAAAGGTCTTGGCTAATGCCACACCTAAAAACTGGCTATGTAATGTAGGAGAGTTGGGTGTGCGACTACGAAGGAAAGAAGAAGCAAAAAAGAAAACAAATATAAATAGAATCAAGAACACACTGCCAGCACGAAATTCAAGATGCCAGAACAAATTATAAGAAAACAACAAAAAAGACACATGGAAATGATCTGATGCAAAATCGTTAGTTTATATTTCTTTATGTAGTGTGACTTAAAAAATGTTATTTTATATTTTTTGTGCCAAGGATAAAAGGTTGAGAGCACTGCAATAATGAATATATGTGCCACACTGCTGTCCCTGCTGCAGCTCTAAGAAAAGCCACTGTAGCACCGATATCACAGGCAACTGCAGATCAATGAAAGCAATTGTCTTAACAAACATGGTTGATCAGTTGAAACCAAATGCTTTGATTAGCTCTACATAAACAAAAGAATAGATTTCTCCATCTGGGATGTACATTCTTTTTCTAAAAGCAATTAGCTGTTCAATAAAGCACCAAATTCTGTCTGGCTGACTGCAATTAGATTATTTTGGCCAAAACTGTAGCTTGCACAAGCAAGGCCGGACTGGTCATACCAGGCATCAGGCGTTTCCCTGGGAGGGTGGGGGGCGCTTTTGTTACTGGGGGGTCAATTTTGTAGTATAACAGCAGTTTTAAAAGCATTGAAGAGTTATTTGTATATCCAACAGTTTTCAGGCAATACTAAAAGTGCCAAGGTAACTCTGGTGATTAATGTACCTGCTGATCGGAGTTTTGTCTAGTGGCAGTTTTGACTGATTTAAGGTAGCGCAGAGGGTGAATGTGCTTGCCACAAAGAGTGTGTACTATGCAGATCACAGAACAGTATTTTGTGTGCATAGCTCAGTGGATTACTCCTTCTGTGACATACATCCTTTTGTTACTGTGCAGTTCATAAGTTACAATCGCAATTTAGGTAGAAAGTTATGTTTTTTTCCCAGTCTGTCATTATCCAAATTTTGCGAAAAAGGGTGTGTTTGGGTAGAAATAAATTCTTATTAGTAAAGTCCACCCTAACTACTGTGCTACGTTCTGAAGCCTGAGTTTTTGCTTCTCCAGAGTAAGCACTCTTAAAAATGCCTTCCAGTATGGATCTCATTTGAATCCAACACCTTGAAGTCCCCCTTGTGTTATGTAACATTTTCTATACACTGATTTACACATGTATGATTCATTGTCTCTGTATGTGTGTGTGTGATATAAGAGCTCTGACACCCTACACTGGTATGAGGAGCGCTATAAAACAAATAAAAATACATGTGAGAGAGGAGCTATGGGGAGATCGGAGGCACTGCTGAGGGTGATAATGAGAGAATAATTGAGGAGCCCCAATAAAGCCTGCTGTATCCTGGTGCACTGTAAGGTCATCGTTTACTGTCATTTAAAAATGAATGCAATTGAATATCTAATGAAAAACGTGTTGTTGACTGCACCATTTGCCATTTCCCCCCAAATTTTCTTGGGGGGAGAACCCCATAACCCCCCCCCCCCCTGAAGGGGTCAGGCTCAAGCACTGTGTTCGCTCGCTATGCACCTTATGGGGGCAGGGCTGGTCTGACAAAATTTGCCAGGGCTGCTTTGGGTTCCCAGGGAAACCAAAAGCAGCCCTGGCACAAATGCTCAAACTAGCCTCGAGCCCTTCGTCTCCTCGCACAAACTCTCTTTTTCCATCTATCCATTTTCTCCTCTCTGTTTTCTCCTTCTTTGATCGTGCTCTCTCTACCTTCCCCCTGCCCCTGTTCATGTCAGTAGCTGGGTAAAGCACAGAGGCACCAGGAGCTGTCCTAAGCTTCAAAGCTGGCCTCCAAGGGCTCCGGCCCACCAGAGCAATGAAAGGCCAGTCCGTCCGACCTTTTGTGCAGGTTTTGTCCAATTCCGAGGGGAGTAGCTCAGTCAGTTAGATTCGGGGGGGGTGGAACAGAGATTTCCCAACTATCACTGCCATTAAAATTTCAAAATGGAGGAAAATAGTATTACATTTAAAAGGTTTATCTGTACCACAAAAGAGCCATCCAGTCCTTTGTTTATTCTTGGCCTGTTTTGCGTGAGAGGGAAGAGGAGGGGTGGGTATTTACAAGCTCTGCAAAGTTTTTTGGAGACATATGCAAGTGCTATGAGGGCTGCTAATCCAAGTGCAAACCGACCACCGACACTGCTAGCCCGACTGGAGGCCCCTGGACCCAACTACACACACCAGAATCCATTTATTACAGGGGGTATCACACCCCAACCTCCTCCTCCCCCGGAGCTATGCCCCAGCCAATTCCAGGGAGTTTACCACTGCCATTTACCACCTGCTCTGAGGAGAGGGGCATGGAGGCCGGCCATCTGTAGTGATACTAGGCTGAGGGCCGGGCTTCGGGGAACATCTTCTGTTTCCTCATCGGTGCCTGAGGTACTGGATGTGCACAGAGCTGTGACTCTGCCCATTTACCCTGCAGCTCTCCAGCTGTGTACGAGTGGTTCCAGAACCATCCGTTTTGGGTACAGAAACTCCAGACCACTCGTGGTTACCTAAAGCTGCATGCCCTTGAGGATACCGCTTTGGGCAACTCATAAGGGGGCCAGCCGCGGCCCTGCAGGTAAGAGCGGTGGGGCCGGATGGAGGGAGGATTTCGATGGACAATGACGAGGAAAATTCATTTTTTAGTTAATTTACACTCATCTTTGTCGGTTGAAATCCCCCCCACCTGGCCCCAAAGCTCTTACCTGCATGGGCCGCGGCTGAAGGGGACCCGTAGTGTGCTGTCATATATGTGGCGTTCCTGCAGTTCATTGTTTTCTGTCCCCAAGGGCCTGCAAATGCTGTTGTCTTGCCTTACTCAAAAAATAATCAGTGGCATGGGAATGAAGTCTGCATACATTAAGTTGAATATTCATGTGAAAAACCAATATCCGTAATAAGGAAGAAAAGTTAAAAAAGTTGCTGCTCCGTCTAAGTTGAGGTGGAAGAGAAATGTTCCAAGAAGTAATTAATGTGCAGTGTCCTGTGAAATAACTCTGCCTTTGACATTATCAGACATTAACAAATGTCATTAAACAGACTAATGCGCTATATTTGATTTATGAGCTCATAGAGTGTAACTGGTGAAAAAGACTTTATATACTTCGCCAGATTTCAAACTGTATCCTTGAAACAAAGTCCAAAAGCTTATCTTTCTCTTAAAGCGAGAGCACATATGGATATGTTCTAAATAAACATACCTTGGAAATTCAGAGCCACAGAGAGCCTTAGCTTCAGTGCTGATTAATAGGTATTGTTTAAAGCAGATAGAAACAATTACTACTTCTGTGAAAAAGCTTAAGATTTTAGTTATATTACATTTAATTTAGGGTGGTTGGGTCTGGTGTTGGCAACAGGGTATTCATAACCCAGTTTTTGCGGTATTGCTGCAGACAGCTTTAATGGTCCATTGCAGGTAGCATTGCATTCATACTTTGTCACTGTCTCCTTTCCTATTGGATGGCTGTGTGGTCTATTTGTAATCCTGAGCTTGTGTTTTGCTGCTTCTTTTTCTCTACTGTGCTTGTCCCTCCCCTGGATAATTTCGCCCTTTCACCATGTTTGTGATTGGTTGATGTGTTGTTGCCTTCCACTGTTGACTTCATGGAACTACTTTGTTTAAAAAAAAAACATTTTTTTATTGAATATCACTCTATCGGTGTTTTACGCCAGCAGCAGACCAGACCGCATTCTTTTCTATTGAGAGGGCGCATAGAGTGCCGGCAGGAAAACCGCCGCCAGGGGCTCCGCCTCGCCCGGTGCTGGCGAAATTTCTACATTTCAAGGACAGAGATGCAGTGCTCAGAGCAGCCAGACAGCATGGCCTCATCCTGGTGGAGAACAAACAAATAATGTTCTTTCTGGACTATGCACATGCGGTACAGCGCCAGAGAGCCACATTCCTAGACGTCAAGCGTCGCCTGCGGATGGAGGGAATACAATACTCTCTCCTGTTCCCAGCCCGCCTTAAAGTAATGCATACTGAGTCTACCATATTTTTCACAAGCGCGGATGAAGCCCGCGACTGGGTCGATCAGCACTGTCAGATGCCACCTAACGGGTATGAAACAGTCGACCGACGTCCCAGAATGCAGTGCGGCAACAGACGTCGCCCGAAGAAACAGCATAGAAAGGCCACCCCTGAAGGGAAAGTACAGTCCACAGAATCCCCGGACCTAGAGCAGATCGTTGCCGAACGCAGAAGGCCCTGCAGGCTGTGGCGGAGCTGCAGCCATCCTCACTTACCACGGACTCGGATGGTGGTCTCCATTTCTTCTCGTCTGGAGAGGAAGAGGGCTGGATCGGTATCCCGAGCGGCCTCCATAACCCCGCCGTTGGTCACCCCACAAACTGCAGATACACTGATATGATTGGTACCCATTGGGTCACACACGTAAGGCAGCCTAGCACTACATGATACAATGCAACACAAGACCTCTGGTATGCCGCATAGGGTGACCAGAGTTAGTTCACGTATCCCTAGATCACCAGGTGTGAAACAATCCTGCAAATGCCACCGGTGAGTGACGCCTAGCAGCAGCGCGCAGCTGCCCCCCTAGGAGTTCACAGTTCTATTAGAGTGCTAAAATGTGTTTGGACATATCGCCGCTTGCGATAGGTCCCCAGAATTGAGATAGTTTCCCGTCCCCGTTGTTCTCCATTATAAGGTTTCTCCTCACTGCACTATGTATGCAACAGCGTAACGTAGAGGTGCAGCAGATCCCCTGTATTGGGTTTCCAACCCCACAGCATTCTAGTTTGACTACCTACCATACCTTGACCTCCCACCTATCCCGTCACAAAGGGCAGAGGCACCCGCTTATAGGTCTACACTTCTCATTAGGCAGTAACTATTCACACCAGAGAGTTTGCACAGGGGCCCACGAGACCACCCCCCATTGCCGCGCGACCCATCAGCCGCCATGACCCCGCCGACCAATATCAAATTTCTCACTCTAAACGCCATGGGTATCCACACGGCTAGAAAGCGTTACGCTATTTATACATATATCAAGCGCCAGCAGGGACAGGTAATTTTACTGCAAGAGACACATCTAGCCGAAGGGGAACTAGACAAGCTACAGAAGAAATGGCGAGGCACCTTTTGCGCCACAACATATTCAGCATGTGCAAGGGGAACCTTAGTCTGGCCCTGGCCGGGAGTCCCCTTTCTGGAGACTGGCAGGATGGTGGATCCTGAAGGGAGATATGCGTTCTTGGAAGGGTTACTAGATGGTCAACCAGTACTAATAGGCAGCATATACGCCCCCAATACAGAACAGGCAATATTCTGGGAGACCCTGTTGGAAAAAACCTGGCACAATTTACATCTTTCCCGTGGGTATTAGGAGGGGATTATAACTGTTCCTTGGATCTCGCTCTGGATAGGTCTCACCCCCCGCCAAAGCTTCGCAAGCCTACACACAAACAGCCCGCTTTCAAGCCTGGGACATTCATTGGTCTCTGACAGACGCTTGGCATCACGCACATCCAACAACTAAGCTCTACTCTTTCCACTCTATTCCCCATAATCTGCAAGTACGATTAGACCGCTTCGTGTGCACGCAGACGATCCTCCCCTTCCTCCAACACTCTAACTATCTAGGCAGGGTGATATCAGACCATGACGCTCATGTCATGACTCTCAGGCAGCGCCCACCCACACCCCCGGTCCCCACATGGCGGCTCCCCCAGGAATGCCTAGAGGACCCGGTGTTTCAACACGAACAAACAGAGAAGATCCAACACTATTTTTCTGAGAATGCGGGTACCACACACTCCAGAAAACACGAATGGGACGCTTTCAAAGTGGTCCTGCGGGGAGCATGCATTCGACAAATCACGGGGGTGGGGAAAACACTAGAGCGGGTGGTACAAGCAACAGATCAGCAAGAAGCGCAACTGTTTAAGGAAGCGGACAAACAACAGATCCCCCCTGCACAGGTAGCAGAAGCCAAGACTAAATACGCGGAGGCTTGCGCAGATTAGGGACGGTATAACGTTTGGGCATACGCCACTAGAGCCCTCAATGAGGGAAACCGAGCAGGCACCTTGCTTGCCTGGCTCATAAGACAAGACACACAAACGCAACCGATCACCAGTTTCAGAATGTCCGTAGGCGAGATTCTGTATGCCCAAGCAGACATTCTGTCGGCCTTTCACGAATACTATGAGATATTATATAGGGAACCGGCTCAGGACAGAGCAGAATAAATCTACAAGATGCTCGACACTGACGCAATAACACAGCTGACAGAGGAGGAACGGGCCTCCCTAGACAAACCACTCACAGTAATGGAGATCAAACATGCGTTTCGTCACCTCGCCAAAAACAAGGCCCCTGGCCACGACGGCTTCCCCATAGACGTCTACACTACGTTCTCCCAGCAACTAGTCCCACAGTTACACACGGTCTTTAAGGCAGTGCAGGAGACGAAGATGCTCCCCAAGACCATGCGCGAATCCACGCTAGTGATGTTTCCTAAACCAGACCAAGACCCACTGCTCAGGTCCTCGTACCGCCCTATCACCCTGCTGACCGCGGATTGCAAAATACTCTGGAAAATCTTAGCAGACAGACTCACAGAGGTGCTCCCCGTCTGGTACACCCCGATCAGTGCGGTTTCGTACCCAGGAGGAACACCTCCCAAAATATACACAGGTTTTTTCAGATCCAGGAGTGTGCGAGGCAGATTTCCACATGCCTCGTGCTAGACCTCGAAAAAGCCTTTGATACTCTAGCATGGCAGTACTTATTTAAGGATCTGAAACAGGTGGGACTAAGTCCCCAACTGATGGCATACATCCAGCTGCTGTACACCGGGTTGACCACACAGGTTCGAATAGGCATGCGTATCTCACCCCCCATTTCTATGACGAGTTGAACGTGCCAGGGATGAACCCTTTCCCCATTATTATTCGCACTCGCAATGGAACCGCTGGTGATGAGACTGAGGGAAGAGGGCGAAGCATGAGGTATACTGCACGAGGGGCGTACACACAGTGTGTCCCTGTACGCAGATGACCTCCTCATTTACGTCAGGGACATCACAGCAGACCTCACTTCCCTTTGGGCTACACTCACTGAATTCGGGAAGGCAGTGAAGTTAAGAGTGAACTGGGCCAAATCCACTAACTACCCCCTACACCCTGATACCCCGTACTGGGAGATCAATGTAGGAGACGCCACACTGTCCTGGAAGGGGGATGCCCCAAGATACTTGGGAATTAGACTCCATCACACACCTTGAGATCTCCTGGAGGGTAACCATTACAAGTCCCTAAGAGGGTTAAAAACCCTAATCAACTTCTGGAGAATGCTGCCCTTGGTGTTAATAGGAATGGTAGCTCAATCAAAAATGGTAATGGTGCCCCGGCTTCTCTATTATTCTGCAAATGTGCCTGTGAGACTCCCCGCGACCCTTCTTTCGAGAGCTAGACTCCTTATTGATCTCGCTGATCTGGGGGAAGGGCCGCCGCAGAGTGGCTTTGACGACACTACAGCTGCCACGAGACAAGGGAGAGCTGGGAGCCCTGTCCTTCGAGGCCTACTTCTTTGCAGCGCAGCTGCAGTGGCTCTCGCGCTGGACGGCAGGCCAACACCTAGAGGAAACGGAAGCACAGGTGGGAACTCTGGCAATTTCGGAAATAACCCGGATGCTCCTCCCAGGGACCAAACCCAACCCGGCACACCCTCTGCTGGTGAAGGTGGCAGGATCCTGCGTACTACGAACCCATCGCCTCTCCAGAGCAGCATCCATGTACTCCCCATTGTTACCACTAGCTGGTCTCTCTAAGGGTAAAGGGCACTACACAACGGGAGAATTGCGAGTGTGGACAGAGCACGCGCTCACGGAGATAGAAGACCTGTTTACTGATGGTCAGCTGACCTCGTTCGCGGGGTTGACGGAAGAGAGTGGGCTCCCCGCCGGACAGTTCTTATTACACAGGCAACTGGTAGCCGACTGCAGGAAGACGTGGAATCACACAAACGGGGAACCTAAAACACACCCGGTACTACATACGTTCTTAAACATGGAAACACCTCATCACATGGATATCCAAATCGATCATGGAACTAACATGCACACCACTAATGCGACTGCGACTCCAATGGGAGGAATTTGGTCAGGCACTACACGATAAGGAATAGCTCACAGCACTAGAACACCACAAAAAAGTGTCACACAATCAGCGATTCAAAAATATCCAATTCAACATACTACGCCACGCATATCTCACGCCGGCGCGGCTCAAGCGCTTCTTTCCTGCGACACAGTTTAACTGTCCCCGTTGCCACATGCCTGACGCCACATTCACCCATATGTTATGGACATGCTCCACACTGCAAGCCTTGTGGGCGAGAATGCACGCCCCACTGTTGACAGTCACTGGCCTGATAGGACTTACCACTTGGGATGCTAGTGCCCTAGGAATATTTAAACGACACAAACAGAGAAAGGTGGAGACCCGATTTGCAATACTAGTCATACTCCTTACAAAGCGAAGCATTACAATGCACTGGCGATCACCAGACGGTCCCCCAATAGGTGCATGGCGGGGGGCAGTCAAGAAATGGGGAGGAAGACGCCATCAGACAGGAGGAAGCGCGTGGCACACGATGAAACCCCATATCCATTGAGTTGTCGATGCTCCTCCACAGCTTTACACAAGCACAAGACACCCCCACAGACACCCCACAGGCCACCCAGGTGGCGCCAGACCCAGACACACTTTGAACCCCACAAGGACCCCCCGAGCGAGGCCACCCCCCTATTGCCCCGAGTGGAACGCTACACACGCCCTGATGAGGAATCACCTTTTGATGATATCGGACCAGCGAAGATCAATTCTCTTATTCCCTGCCCCATCTCCCTCAATTTTGTCTCCCCAGATTGGTTACACAAACGGATTGTTCCTTCCCACCATTATACATGGACAACAAGGGTACAGTGGTTACACCCAGAAACTAGTCACTCCCATATGTTACCCGATATTCCCGAACAGGCACACGTCTAAGCATCCCTCTTGCGAGAAGATAGGTGACTACTCTGTAGACACGAAGTTATCCGCCATATTACTGTGAACATTGAATGTTATGTTTGAGTAAACTATTTAGGAAATGGATGAACAGTGGACCAAGAAACGTATAAACACACTGTGGGACCAGAAAAAAGAGGGGAAGAAGAAGATTTATTTCAAAAATATATATTTTTATTATTTTTATACATTAGATTATAGTAGAGAAATGTATATTTTCATAAATATTGTAAGAAAAAATCAAATAAATGACATACAATCTTTAGTCATAATAGAGGTACATCTATGATTCCATGTATGGCCTATACATGATGTGTAAAATACTTCTGTTGCTATTTTAGGGACAAGTCATACATACTTATCCATTCACACATGACCTATGTTAAATGATTAAACATATATCAAAACATGATGTTGTCGATATAAGACATGGATATGTGTACCAATAATGGATGACTTTTAACAAACGAAGAAAACTTTATTCATCACAAGTGGAGTAAATAGACATGGTCATGGCTATCATAATTCATGTCTACGTGCGTTTCGGCTTGACGCCATCATCAGGTAGCCATGATGATCTAAAAAAGAGCTGTAGAAAAAATGTGAATGTAAGAATTGATACTGGTCACATGAAGTCTAGGTCCTACTCAATTTCAAGTACATTATTATTAATACATCACATTGGTGTCTTAACCTAAGGGTTTGCTGTTCCTTTCTGTTCTTATCAGTTTCTTTAAAACGTCGTGGTCTCACTTGTTAAAAGATATCTTGGCAGTGGTGTATTTAGTATCAGAATACTTTTTTCCTGCTCCTCACATTCAACCAACCGCCTCCCCTTTTTTTCTTTGTTCACTTCATGGTGAGAATTTTAGTAATTTACAGTAGTTCTTGCTCTGTGACATGTTTTAAACTTTTGTATAACTTTTTAATTAATAATGTACTTGTATTTATGAAAATATACATTTCTCTACTATAATATAATTTATAAAAATAATAAAAATAAATATATTTGAAATAAATCTTCTTCTTCCCCTCTTTTTTCTGGTCCCACAGTGTGTTTATACGTTTCTAGGTCCACTGTTCATCCATTTCCTAAATAGTTTACTCACACATAGTTATTCTCCCTGATTTAGGAAATTTATTCAGGGGTACCCCTAGTGTTACATACAACAGTGAATGTTATGCAATGATTAAAGCTATCGACTGAAGTACACCCTGTATGGTATTTGTAAAATCCAATAAAAAGGTTTATAAAAAAAAAATAATAATCACTCCATCAGTGTTCATGTCTTTTTTACCAGAGAATACTCGCATTTTCATCTCTTCATCTCCCCTGGGATTTCCCTCCTTCCCTCTCTATGCCCCTTCTCAGCATTCCTGATGGCGTCCTGACTCCTTCCTGATCCAGTAAATGTCCCTCTCCACACTCCCCATGTACTGTGCCTGACAAAAAATAGTTTTCTATTCTATCTGAGTCACATTGCATGACGCAACGTGTCTAGTATCCTCACTCTGCGACAGCACACGTGATAAAGTATCATATGTTGTATCATCCAGTGGAAAAGCTGATCGCGTCGCTGAACATTGTTAACCTCTTCTGTGCCCATGACGAGATAGTCTCGTCATGGAGCACGGTCGCGCTGTGCCCATGACGAGACTATCTCGTCATGAAACCCACCCGCATGGGAAACGCCCGGCACAGGAGGGTGAAAGGGCGTGGCACCGAAGGGGTTAAGAGATAGATTGGCATTGCCAATGCTTGTTATTTATGTTTCTTATAGTGGAGCGAGGGGTGTTTGGTGCCTTATTGGGAAACCGATTGCCCAGACTTAATGTGCACATTGGGAAACTTTCAATGGCAGCAGACCAAAGGCTAACTTCCAGCCCAGAAGAAGACTGGTATTTTATTGAGACCACCACACTTTACTGATATAACTATGGAGACGAGATCTAATTGCCACTTCTGTGGAGACCGGAACAAATAATAATACTACACCTTGAAAGGCTCATTGCTACACACAGCACAAGCGAAGGTGCAGTTCGTCCCTGCACACCGTAGCAGGCACCTTACCGTGGCAGGCACCTTAAGGTGCCTGCCACGGGGTGCAGGGATCAACAGCGGGACATCATAGGTGCCCCCTACGCCGCCATCCGGAAGCCTTGCACCCATGGGGACCCTGCTGGGGGCCCCCAAAGTCGGATTCCCACGGCCTTTCTGTGGCGGATAGGCCAGCACAGAAAGGCTGTGGGAATCATCCGTTGTAATCCCTCGGCCAGAAAGAGTCACCCGAGGAATTGATGGAGGATTTCCAAATGGCAGCCGGGCTCTCCGAGACAGTCGCAAGCCATTCGGAAATCTGGTTCGGATTCCTTTCCAACCGACCCCATCAAAATGGGTCGGTCGGAAAGTAATCCAATCAGCAGATTCCGATGCGGTCGGAAAGGCTCCGAACGATGGTTGGTGCCATTTCCGAACGCATCGCAATGGGGCCCCAAGTCTTTGAATAGCGCAGCAGTAGCTTTTTTGAGCTGCCGCCAACTGGAAGGCTGCCCTCAGACTTAGCAAAAGCCGGATCAGTAAACAAACACTCTCGGTGTCCGACCAATCTCTGCTATTACTGACAATCAAGGAGTCCATAGCTATGAGATATACATGGACGCATTCAAACAATTATTACAGCCCAAAAATACATGCTTAGGCGCAGGAGAAGTTCAATGAATATGGAGCAAAAGCAACCTTCTAACGTAGCAGCACTAGTACATATGTAAAGAGTACGAATCACAATGCCAAAGTAAAAACACATGCAAAAAAGGCCAATCAGGACATAAATAAAAGTAGGGCCACTGGAATTATGTCCTTTTGCCAGAGCGGTGTTTACCAGATATTTATGGATTTTCCACATAATCCACCAAATGTGGCAGATTTAACAAAAATGTGTTTCTACCTCAAACGGATCAAAATCTATTAAGAAAATGTACAAGTGGTGCAACAAAGCTAGAGGCCCTTTCCAAAGTTTAACTGATCACTATCAGTTGATGATTGCTTTGTTCAAGGGTTTAAACTAGAACTAACGAGGAGAAGCTTTTTCCCAGGCAGTATTAATGTGTGTTAAAATGAAAACAAAAAATAGCAAAACAATATTGCCACAGAACCTATGGCATTATGCCACATATTTTTCTTTTTCTTTCTGTATAATTGAATCAACACTGATGCAATTTGGTCCTCTGTTGCCACACATTTCTAGCGAATGTGCATTTAAAAAACCACCTAAAAACAACCTAGATGCGCTGACAGCAAATCAACCTATGAAGTGTTGATATTGCATTGTACTGGATTGTATTGCAGTATTTATATATCGCTTACTACCTCCATGTGGGGAGCTGAAGTGCTTGGCCACATGGATAGCACAATATACTGTGCCGGGCATGTGGCCGATAGGGTGTTGTCTTTGTTTGGATCCTATGTGAGAAGTGTTTCCAGGTTAAGATTGGTGACCATCGGGTGCGGTTATCATGTTGTAGGGTGCAGCTTTTAGCAGTGTAATGGATGAAGAAGTGTGAGGGGAAAATATGTCCTCAAGGCTTACATTACACAGTATCCTGGCAGGTGTAATCTGCTCTGTATCTAAAGATATCTTGGCAGTGGTGTATTTAGTATCAGAATACTTTTTTCCTGCTCCTCACATTCAACCAACCGCCTCCCCTTTTTTTCTTTGTTTCTTTGTTCACTTCATGGTGAGAATTTTAGTAATTGACAGTAGTTCTTGCTCTGTGACATGTTTTAAACTTTTGTATAACTTTTTAATTAATAATGTACTTGTATTTGTATTTATGAAAATATACATTTCTCTACTATAATATAATTTATAAAAATAATAAAAATAAATATATTTGAAATAAATCTTCTTCTTCCCCTCTTTTTTCTGGTCCCACAGTGTGTTTATACGTTTCTAGGTCCACTGTTCATCCATTTCCTAAATAGTTTACTCACACATAGTTATTCTCCCTGATTTAGGAAATTTATTCAGGGGTACCCCTAGTGTTACATACAACAGTGAATGTTATGCAATGATTAAAGCTATCGACTGAAGTACACACTGTATGGTAATTGTAAAATCCAATAAAAACGTTTATAAAAAAAAAAAAAAAATCACTCCATCAGTGTTCATGTCTTTTTTACCAGAGAATACTCGCATTTTCATCTCTTCATCTCCCCTGGGATTTCCCTCCTACCCTCTCTATGCCACTTCTCAGCATTCCTGATGGCGTCCTGACTCCTTCCTGATCCAGTAAATGTCCCTCTCCACACTCCCCATGTACTGTGCCTGACAAAAAATAGTTTTCTATTCTATCTGAGCCACATTGCATGACGCAACGTGTCTAGTATCCTCACTCTGCGACAGCACACGTGATAAAGTATCATATGTTGTATCAGCCAGTGGAAAAGCTGATCGCGTCGCTGAACATTGTTAAGAGATAGATTGGCATTGCCAATGCTTGTTATTTATGTTTCTTATAGTGGAGCGAGGGGTGTTTGGTGCCTTATTGGGAAACCGATTACCCAGACTTAATGTGCATACTGGGAAACTTTCAATGGCAGCAGACCAAAGGCTAACTTCCAGCCCAGAAGAAGACTGGTATTTTATTGAGACCACCACACTTTACTGATATAACTATGGAGACGAGATCTAATTGCCACTTCTGTGGAGACCAGAACAAATAATAATACTACACCTTGAAAGGCTCATTGCTACACACAGCACAAGCGAAGGTGCAGTTCGTCCCTGCACACCGTAGCAGGCACCTTACCGTGGCAGGCACCTTAAGGTGCCTGCCACGGGGTGCAGGGATCAACAGCGGGACATCATAGGTGCCCCCTACGCCGCCATCCGGAAGCCTTGCACCCATGGGGGCCCTGCTGGGGGCCCCCAAAGTCAGATTCCCACAGCCTTTCTGTGTCGGAAAGGCCAGCACAGAAAGGCTGTGGGAATCATCCATTGTAATCCCTCGGCCAGAAAGAGTCACCCGAGGAATTGATGGAGGATTTCCAAATGGCAGCCGGGCTCTCCGAGACAGTCGCAAGCCATTCGGAAATCTGGTTCGGATTCCTTTCCAACCGACCCCATCAAAATGGGTCGGTCGGAAAGTAATCCAAACAGCAGATTCCGATGCGGTCGGAAAGGCTCCGAACGATGGTTGGTGCCGTTTTCGAACGCATCGCAATGGGGCCCCAAGTCTGTGAATAGCGCAGCAGTAGCTTTTTAGGTCTCGCTTGAGACAGCGCTTTAGCGCTGCTCTGGCGAGACTTATAGTAAGCACTTTTGGAAGTGCAAACGAGTGCTTTCAGGCCGCCAACTACTGTGCATGTGTGCCGGGCGCGCGCACCATTTGGCAGCCTGAAAGCACTCGTAGTCTTTCACTTTCGCGGCCGCTCGGCCGCTTTGATGTTTTATCGCGATTGCGATCACTTTCAGTTTCGCGCCGCTTGTTTTGTTCTGACTTTGTCTATCTCTTCCTGTATTTTTCCTTCTCTTGCTGTCTATCTCACTCGCTGTCTCTCACCATCGCTCCATGTCCCTCTTTGACTTTGTGTTTTCCTATATTTTTCCTTCTCTTGCTGTCTCTCACACGCTTTAATTTTGGTTCACACTTGGAATTCACAGCACCATATCTCCACAAAGTGGTTGGATGTGAAGCTAAACAAAAACCCTTTATAATTTGATTTAATAATGTTTGAAGTACAAAACGAACACACAACTATGGACTCCTAAATATATTACACACTCTGAGAACACATTATACTGTATTTGTTTTTTATTTTTATATTAAGTCTTTAATTCATGCATTAACGTAGTGCATTGTCAAATTGCACTGCTTGATTTATTATTTGTGGTTTATATAAAATGACAATCTCATGTCCTTTGGCATTTTAGCGTATTCAGTAGTGCGGGAACATCTTTCCAAATAGTACAGAGGTTTCCAACAGAACGGACACGGATTTAATGACTAGAGACTGCTGCTCCCTTGTGGAAAATGTTAATACTTGTTTTCTGATAGATAACCTCTATGTAGGATCTAGGTTGTCACTAATAAGGAAGAGTCCGTTAATTGTAAACATTCAAACGTTTATTTCCAGCGCGACGTGTTGACAGCGGTAAGTCCAAGACAGTAATAACAACAGCTGTCATTACCACCATATATATATATCTTACCCCCCATTACAAATGAAGCTCCACGTGCCCCACCGTTAACACCAACCTCCAATGCATTATGTGGCGGATGACGACATTCTATGAAAATGGACACGAGCCTGAAGCAAGGTTTACGCTCAAGACTACATCAAACACGAGCACGACAACAGCATGCCGTGCTTGTGTGTACAACAATCTATATCCCACCGGGCAAAATGTATGATTATCTAGTCAGCTCAATCTTCATGTTTATCCGTGACATTAGTAATTCGGACGATTCCCCTAAGGTAATAATTGTAGGTGACCTAAATGCAAAAATGTCCAACTCTGCATGTTCGTCGTTTGTAACTTTGGAAAAGGAAAATGCCTGTGCGATCCCTGAGGTAGTGTTTCCCAGAGGCGCCTGCTTCACGAGGGCGTAAGGGGCGTTGATAGGGAAGGAGAAGAAGGAAATTCCAGCAGCTTAGCAAACAAGCCTTTGCAATGCAATAGGTGTTGCATTTATGCAAGTTTAAGCTATTGGCATCGGAAATGGCAATGCCTTTTATTTATGTTTTAAAAAGCAAATCATAAAAAAAGGCATTGTCATTTACAGTGCCAATAGCTCAAACTTACGTAAATGCGAGACCTATTGCATTGCAAATGCTTGTTTGAGCTGCCGCCAACTGGAAGGCTGCCCTCAGACGTAGCAAAAGCCGGATCAGTAAACAAACACTCTCGGTGTCCGACCAATCTCTACCATTACTGACAATCAAGGAGTCCATAGCTATGAGCTATACATGGACGCATTCAAACAATAATTACAGCCCAAAAATACATGCTTAGGCGCAGGAGAAGTTCAATGAATATGGAGTAAAAGCAACCTTCTAACGTAGCAGCACTAGTAAATATGTAAAGAGTACGAATCACAATGCCAAAGTAAAAACACATGAAAAAAAGGCCAATCAGGACATAAATAAAGGCCATTGGAATTATTTGATTTTGCCAGAGCGGCGTTTACCAGATATTTATGGATTTTCCACATAATCCACCACTTGCAATAAAATGTGGCAGATTTAACAAAAATGTGTTTCTACCTCAAACGGATCAAAATCTATTAAGAAAATGTACAAGTGGTGCAACAAAGCTAGAGGCCCTTTCCAAAGTTTAACTGATCACTATCAGTTGATGATTGCTTTGTTCAAGGGTTTAAACTAGAACTAACGAGGAGAAGCTTTTTCCCAGGCAGTATTAATGTGTGTTAAAATGAAAACAAAAAATAGCAAAACAATATTGCCACAGAACCTATGGCATTATGCCACATATTTTTCTTTTTCTTTCTGTATAATTGAATCAACACTGATGCAATTTGGTCCTCTGTTGCCACACATTTCTAGCGAATGTGCATTTAAAAAACCACCTAAAAACAACCTAGATGCGCTGACAGCAAATCAACCTATGAAGTGTTGATATTGCATTGTACTGGATTGTATTGCAGTATTTATATATCGCTTACTACCTCCATGTGGGGAGCTGAAGTGCTTGGCCACATGGATAGCACAATATACTGTGCCGGGCATGTGGCCGATAGGGTGTTGTCTTTGTTTGGATCCTATGTGAGAAGTGTTTCCAGGTTAAGATTGGTGACCATCGGGTGCGGTTATCATATTGTAGGGCGCAGCTTTTAGCAGTGTAATGGATGAAGCAGTGTGAGGGGAAAATATGTCCTCGAGGCTTACATTACACAGTATCCTGGCAGGTGTAATCTGCTCTGCATGTCTCTATATAGTGTTTTGATTTTATTTGATCTTCTGGTCTGGTTTGTTGGTTGGGTCATTCATTCTGAGGCCATATGGACCCGGTCAGGTTGGAGGCCTAGAATCAGATCTGTCTGTGTTTGAGTCACCCGTCATAAAACCAGTAGCATCTCGTGGAGGGAGTACCACGGGTGGCGGGGCGGGGTGGGTAGGGTATTAAACTCCGGCTAACTGCCGACCGGAGTAATGTAACTAAATAAATAAATAAATAAATAAAACGAATTTCATTGCGCTCGCTGAAATGCATTTGGCGTTTCAGCGCGCGCAATGCAATTCGTTTTATTTATTTGTTTGTTTACATTACTCCGGTCGGCTGTGAGCTGGAGTTTACCCCCCACCCTGCCCCTCCCCCGCCACACCGCCCTCCACAAGCCGCTACTGCATAAAACTATAGGTATAAGAAGTCAAGTAGTGCTCGGAGTATATAGATGGGAGCTGGGTGGGACCAGCAGGGTTGCTATGTTAAAGTCCCTCATTGGCCAGCAGTGTGTAACAAGCCTCATTTAT
Organism: Triturus cristatus; assembly: GCF_964204655.1. Classification (NCBI taxonomy): domain Eukaryota; kingdom Metazoa; phylum Chordata; class Amphibia; order Caudata; family Salamandridae; genus Triturus; species Triturus cristatus. The sequence continues at coordinate 697,146,898 of NC_140591.1, forward strand.
TATTACATGTCTGCACAGTTAGTGTGGAGTTGCTTGATTCCGGTCCAGGGAAGACATGGCTTGGCAGTTCGGGCTGGACTGTTCCCATGAGGCACAGGGTCAAGACTGATTTTCATATGGCTATGTCTGAACTGGGGTGACGTGGTGAGCAACATAACAATGGATTAAACCCAGATCTGTGACTGGGGGTGAATGTTTTGACAATGTGCAACATTCCGTCTATCATCTTGTGTGTTTTGCTGTTCGCCCTATGTGGGAAGGGTATGCCCAGACGTGGGTCCCGTGCTCACTACGCCACTGGAGTCAAGCTATCCTGGCTGAAGAGGGATGAACCCCCGAAACCGGTCCTAGGATGCTTGATTCCAGTCCAGGGAAGACATGGCTTGGCAGTTCGGGCTGGACTGTTCCCATGAGGCACAGGGTCAAGACTGATTTGAATATGGCCATGTCTGAACTGGAGTGGCGTGGTGAGCAAAATAACGATGGATTAAACCCAGATCTGTGACTGGGGGTGAATGTTTTGCCAACGTGCAACATTCCGTCCATCATCTTGTGTGTTTTGCTGTTCGCCCTATGTGGGAAGGGTATGCCCAGACGTGGGTCCCGTGCTCACTACGCCACTGGAGTCAAGCTATCCTGGCTGAAGAGGGATGAAACCCCGAAACCGGTCCTAGGATGCTTGATTCCAGTCCAGGGAAGACATGGCTTGGCAGTTCGGGCTGGACTGTTCCCATGAGGCACAGGGTCAAGACTGATTTGCATATGGCCATGTCTGAACTGGAGTGGCGTGGTGAGCAAAATAACGATGGATTAAACCCAGATCTGTGACTGGGGGTGAATGTTTTGCCAACGTGCAACATTCCGTCCATCATCTTGTGTGTTTTGCTGTTCGCCCTATGTGGGAAGGGTATGCCCAGACGTGCGTCCCGTGCTCACTACGTCACTGGAGTCAAGCTATCCTGGCTGAAGAGGGGTGAAACCCCGAAACCGGTCCTAGGATGCTTGATTCCGGTCCAGGGAAGACATGGCTTGGCAGTTCGGGCTGGACTGTTCCCATGAGGCACAGGGTCAAGACTGATTTGCATATGGCCATGTCTGAACTGGGGTGGCGTGGTGAGCAAAATAACGATGGATTAAACCCAGATCTGTGACTGGGGTGAATGTTTTGCCAATGTGCAACATTCCATCCATCATCTTGTGTTTTTGCTGTTCTGGGGTATAATACCAGTAAGTCACAACTTTTGTGAGGGTTTCAGTGAGTCCCATGTGGTACGCTGAGCGGCGGGCCCTATAATAGATCCCTTCCCATTCTTTATGACTGAGCGTCTGGCCTAAGTCCTTTTCCCAACGTGCTCGCCCTGAGCTGTAAGTGTGGGCGTGTCGGGCCTGTAGCATCCGGTATTGATCTGATAAAAGCTTTTTATCGGACGTGCGTGTAATAAGCCACCTCTCGTGAGGAAGAAGATGTCTGTCGGCCACGGAGCGGACTTGGTCATGGAGTGCCCAGTGTCGGACCTGCATATATAGAAGTCTCTCCACCTCAGGCAACCCATAGTCCTGCTTAAATTGGTGAAACGCAATAACTCCCTCCTCGGTATACATTTGGTGGAGGACTCGGCACCCAGATGGTCGCCACCTAGCAAAGGCTACCCCATCCATACCCGGGGTAAAGTCGGGGTTGTCTATCAATGGGGTGACGGAAAAGTTGTGAATTCGTGTGCAATGTTTGTTTGGTCCCATATCTCCAGGGGAACACGCGTTATCTAGGAAGCGTATAAATTAGGGGGTCTGTGGCATTTGCGGAGGAAAGGAATTTCCTGCAATGGCCTGGCAGCTACCGCTTGGTCCTGGAATAACCAATGTTTCTCGGACTCCCAGCGGCTCCGCCCGACCAGTTGGCGGAGCTGGGCCGCCTGGAAGTAGAGGTGTAGATCGGGGAGCCCGAGTTCGCCACTCTCCGGAGGGAGTGTCGCCAACCTATGCTTCATTCGTGGCTTCCGACCATTCCAGATGAATTGAGCAAGATCTGATTGCATCTGTCGTGTCCAACCTGGAGGCGGTCGAAGGGGGATGGTGCGAAATAAATAGAGCATCTGTTGGAGAATAGTCATTTTGACTGACACTATTTTACCTAGCCACGATAGGGTATAGTGCTTCCATCGTCCCAACTCTCGTCGAATTTTCTGTCGCAGGCGCGAATAATTAATGGCAACTGTTCCCGAAAGGGAGGGGGCCAGTTGAATTCCCAGGTAAGGGACCAAGTCTGTCGCCCATTGAAGTGGACGTAGCTCTTGTAAATAGTCACGCGTGGATCGGACAAGGGAGAGGTTCAAAGCGATCGATTTCTCCATATTCACTTTAAACCCTGCAACCCGTGCAAAAAGGTCCAAGTCCGCTAGGCATGCTGGGAGCGCGTCTCGCGGGTGAGATAAGAAAATCAACACATCATCAGCGTATAAGCTCATCGTGTGAGTGTAATTGCCGAATTTGATCCCGGTGATCATGGGATTGTGCCGCATCTTTTGGGCCAATGGTTCCATATAGAGAGCGAAGAAAAGGGGCGACAAAGGGCACTCCTGTCTCTTACCTCTCTCAATGGTAAATCGGGAGGACGTGTGTCCATTCACGCGGACTGCGGCCGTCGGGAATCGCTAGCAGTTAAAGATGTATGTGCGGAACTTCTCGCCTATGCCTGCTCGCTCAAGAACTTGCTCTAAATAGGGCCAATGGACCCTATCAAATGCTTTTTCAGCATCAATAGCGAGCATCATATATTCCCCCTGTGTTCGCGTGGCTTTCTCGATGAGGTGTAGGGCCCGTTTTGTATTGTCTGAGGTTTGCCGTTCTGGGATAAAACCCGCCTGATCCGGATCTATAAGACCAGGCATATAGGGTGCAAGGCGGGCCGCTAGGATCCCCGTGTACAACTTAAGATCACCATTCAGCAGGGAAATAGGACGGTATGCACCACACCGTGTCTTGTCTTTCCCTGGTTTGGGGATCACTGCAATGGAGGCCTCCAGGAGATCCCGCGGGATCGCACCGGGCTCGGTGAAAGAAATAAAAAGGTGGGTGAGGAGAGGGGCAATTTGGCCACAGAACGTTTTATAAAAAGTGGCAGAGAAGCCATCCGGCCCGGGGGCTTTTGCCGGTTTGAGGCGGGCGATGGCGGCAATAACTTCTTCTGTGCGAATATCCCTATCTAAGGAGTCCGCTTGAGCTTTAGTCAGAGCTGGCAAAGTGATGGAGTCCAGAAAGGCAGCCCCATCCGAGCTCTCCAAGGTAGAGCTGGCATAGAGATCGGCATAGAATTCGCGAAATACCTCTGCAATATCTCCATCCTCTGTGGCTCCTCCACCATCCCCTTGTTGAATTTCCGGCACACTCTGTTTTTGCCTGGTCTCACGTAGTTTATGTGCGAGAAGGCGCCCGCATCTATCCCTCCCAGTGTAATAGGCGTGACGTAATCATAGTGCTGCATATTCCGCCCTGTCGAGATCGAGCGCTGCAAGTTGTTGGCGCACCGCCTTAAGTTGTCTTCACACCCGGGGGGCTCCCGTTCTCTGGTGTATCCGTTCCAACTCCCTAGTTTGTTGGGTGAGTTCTTCTCGCTTGCGTCTACGGTCTACATTATCCGCAGCTGAGATGGCTATTAACTCCCCCCGAATGACCGCCTTCAGTGCTGCCCACTGTGTTGCAAGGGTAGTGTCTGTATTAGCATTGTGTGAGAGATAGTCAGTGATGGACCGCCGTATCCGTTTGACCACTTCTTCGCGATGCAAAAGAGTATCCCGAAGGCACCAGGTCCTAGGTGGTTGATGCATGGGTGGAAAAGTGAGGACAGCCGTTACTGGTGCGTGATCTGAAAGGGAAGCGACTCCTATTTCTACCTCTGTTGTTAACGTGTGGACAGGTGTGGATGCCAAAAAATAATCTAACCTGGCATACGTCTTGTGCGCACTAGAGTAGTATGAATATTCACAGCTATGGGGACAGAAGCTGCGCCACAAGTCAGTGAGGCCTAAATCGTGCAGGCAGGTCAGCCCCTCGTGAATAGGACGCCAGCCTGGTGTGTGCGTTGACAAGATCTATCTAGTGTATTATCAAGTACCAGGTTCAGGTCCCCCCCCCAGGAGAATGTGGCAATGCACCGTGGCTGTTATGTCAGTAAGGACAGAATGCAAGAACTGTTCTTGGCCATCGTTCGGGGCGTACAAGGAACCGATGGTGAATGTAAAATGACCAAGGCAAATCTATAAGCCAACAGCCTACCCCGTATTTCGGCCTCCTTGTGAAGGACCTCCCCCCGAAACTGCTGGGCTACTAGATTGGCTACCCCGGCCGTTTTAGTTGGGCTGGAGGAAAAGAATTGAGTGGGGAATTTCCGGGATCGGAGGCGGTGACAGTCTTTAGCTAAGAGGTGCGTTTCCTGCAGTAGGCAGATATCTGCGTGGGCCTGCTCTAAACATGACCGCACCGCTGCGCGCTTTACTGGATTATTAAGACCCCTCACATTGAGGGTAAGTATCCTAAGCTTATGGGGTGGCATTCAGAGAGACAATAAGATGCAGGGCAGTGGTGGCGTGGCGGTGCAGAGACTACTGAGGTGTGGGGTGGTCTCAGGCTGTAGGACACCTCGCTATCGGGGAGCTGTGCTGGGCCGAAAAAGAAGGTGGACAAGGAACAATGGATCCCCCCTCCCAAAACCCCTCCCCAAGCAAAAAAGTAAGAAAAAAGATTGCAAGAACAAATCGTCCATCATCTGCAGATGATCGGTAACGTGTCAAAATGGGTGGATGACCAAGGATCACTATGCCCCCTCCCGCCAACGGCCCAGGGCACAAATCAGATAGTCAGTCAGCCACTTGGTACTGCAGGGTTCAGCTGGATGGAGACCTGGTCAAGTCCGCCGAGGCCGCGGCAAGAGCAGACTGTTGGCCTTTAGCAATTTCTGCGGCGGGAGCTTTTTAGATCGGCGTCTTCGGCCCTGCTGGCTCCACCGGGGCTTGGAGTCCTCCCCATCAGTTTTGTGGTCATCCTCGTTATCCCCCTCCGCTGGGAGATCTATGCCCAGTAAATGACAGGCCTCCGACAGGGATTGCAACTGGTACTGTGTATTGTCTATGCGGAACACCAAGCGGAATGGATGACCCCATCTATAAGGAATGTTGCGCTGCTGTAGATGCGCCGTGATGGGACGGAAGGATCTGCGCTTTTGCAGGGTGAGGGCAGATAAGTCTTGATAAAGGAGCGGCGTCTGGTCGCGGAATGTCAGGGGATGCAACTGGCGCGCTCGCTGCAGGATTTCCTCCTTGGTGCGATAATCTTGGACGCAGACCAGGATGTCGGATGGCGGAGCTGAGGGGCCCTGTGGGGGGCCTACCCTATGCGCTCGGTCCAGTTGCAATGTCTCTAAAGGCCTGCCCAGGATGTGATTGAAAAGCTCCCTCGTGTACGTGAAAAGGTCTTTCGTATCCTCAACCAATTTCACCCCTCTGATTCGGATATTGTGGTGCCGGGAGCGATTTTCTAGGTCATCAAGGTGGGTCTGGAGATCATCCTGCTGGTCGTGTATCCTAAGCACCTCCTGCTGCAGCGCGGCCAGTTCCGTATCCCTGCCATCACTTTTCTCTTCTAAATCGTCAACGCGTTCGCCGATGCCGTCCACGTCCCTGCGGACCTCTTGGAGCTCTGCAGTGAATTCCTGCTTGAAGGTTTGGATATCCTCTCGCAGCGCAACAGACATGGACTCCAAGAACGCTTTTGTGATGGGTTCCGCTCCTTCCTCTCGCCGAGGTGCAGGCCTGTGCACCTGGGTGAGAGGAAGGAGCTGTCTGGTCTGTTGGACGGCCTGTGCTTTGGCGAACAACTCTTAAATTCTTGTCTTTGCCCCGTCGAGAAGATGACATAGCTCGTCGCCAACCAGGTCACGAGAGGGCGTGGGACAATCTGCGTTCCCCCGGAGTATTTTTGTATATTGGCTGAAGTTCAAATCATAGAAATTGCTTAGGCCAGGGGTCCCCAGCTTCCATTAATGACTCAGTGGGGTCCCCGGATTCCAGTAATGCTTCAGTGGGGCTCCATTGAAGTCAACAGGTTAAGAACCGTAGTCTTAAAGGAAATGGATTTTGCAGACAGCTATACTATCAAGCCAAATCAAAGGAGGACACAATTCGGATCCTGAATGAGAGTCGGCTGTACGTATTCAGATACAAATCTTTAGTGTTTAATTTGTTAAGTGTCTCCTGCATACAACCCATTATTTGCATGCCAACCCGAGGCTCTTTTTATTAATTTATCACTGAAAACCATTATAGTCTGGTGCAACGCCTTTTTCGATTTCCCCTTTTTCCGTATTTAAAAACAGTTGTCCTTACCAAAAAATATCAACTAAAATCATATTGGTGCTTATCCCTAATAAGCAAATAATAAATATATTCCAGTCATACTACAGCACAAACAGGGGACAAAAACGCACTGCACTATTTAGGACCAAAAATACTCTGCATTACCTGTCGCAATTTATGTATTCTGGTTTAATATAAGAGGTGAATGCACAGATGGTGGAAAAGACTTCAAGAAAACTACAGCACTTTAATGCGGATTAGTGGATCACAACTTTGCGCCCAATTACGATTGTCCCGGATTTGGGGTGAATATTTCTCACTTGCAGTAAAATCCAATTCCTTCAAGTTTGAATTTTCCAAGTGCATATTTTACAAGTTTCCACATATAAATGGTGAATAACATGTTGATTTTTAGGTCGCAGCCTACAACACAGCGCAGCTGTCTGGTTTGCTAAAGACATCTCGGGAACATTCAGAAAGTTGACCTAAGAATGCATTCTGCCTGTTGCTCACCATTGGCTTTGTGTTTTGTAACTCACATGTTCTCGTTTTTATTTGCTGGCTTTATTTGCTTTAGGTTGTCCAGTCCGAATTTGTCCCCTCCTGTTGCTTTCACATACTCGCTTTCTGTAAACAGGTTGTTAAATCTTGTTCTTATCTGCTCACATTTGCTGTGCATTCAAAGGCAGAGGTCAAATGTCAGGCTGTGTCTTTCAGGGAACTTGGTGTTTATTTTTCTTTATCTGACTTCAAAAGTGAGTGGATTTATGTAACAATCATGCTGGCCAAGTAGGGGACTGCTTGAGGAAGGGAGTACAGATGTTATTTTATTTTTCTAGCCACAGAACAAAATCAAAATATCTGTAAATGAACTCTGCTGACGATCAAATCAATACATTTGTTGATGACGTTTCCACATATTATCGTTTGTGCCCTGTATACTTTTATCAGTAAAACTCTATGGGAGTGCAAATGTGGTCATTTTGATTGAAGCGATGTTATCTGCAATGGCAATACATTACCATACCATGCATACTCAATGTTGCTCCACTCTACTCTGCACAAGTCCAAGCCACTGCACTCTACTCTGCACCACTCCACACTACTCCACTCCACAATGCGTCACTGCACTCTTCCCTGCACCACTCCACTCAACGCCTCTCCATTCTACCGCACTCCACTCTATAATAATGCAACCTAACCCACACTACTGTTCCATGCACCACTGCACTCTGCCACTGCACTCTACACCACCCGTGCCACTTCACTCTATGCCACCATACTATTCAACACTGCACTCTATGCCAATGCACTCTACACCACTTTACTCAAAGCCAATGCACTCCATCCCAATCTACTCTCCACCAAATGACTCTACGCCACTATACTCTATTATAATTGCACTCTACGCCACACTATTCTACGCCACTGCTCTCTATGCCCTTTACTCTGCACCTCTGTACACTACACCACTCTACTCTGTGCTACTTCACTCTACACCAATGCACTACACGCCACTCAACTATTCACCACTGCACTCTATGATAGTATACTCTGTAACACTGCACTCTCTGCTACTCTACCTTATTCCACTCTACACCACTAAACTCCATGCCACTGACCTCTACGCCACTGAACTCTACGCCATTTCACTCTAAACCAGTCTAATCTACTCTGCACCTCTGTACTCTACGACACTCTACTCTATACCACTGCACTCTACCCCACTTCACTGTACTCTGAAACAATCTACTCTATGCCACTGCAGTCTACGCCACTCTATTCCACTCTGTGCCAATCCACTCTACACCACTCCACACTATGCCCCTCAATTTCATACTGCTGCACTCAATGCCACTACACTCTACATCACTTTACTCTAAACCAATACACTCTAAGACGCTGCACTCTATGCCAATCAACTCTGCACCACTGTATGCCACTATACTCTACTGTATGCTACTGCACTCTACTGTACACTAGTGGTTCTTAACCTTCTGACTTCTGAGGGAACCCAATTAATCATTACTGGAATCAGGGGTCCCCATAATCATTATTGGAAATCCAGAGACCCCCACTGAGTCCTGGGTGCTGACCGAGGGCCCCAGCCTAAGCATTGTCGATGATCTGAACTGTAAAACAATACACAAAAGATATAAATAAATACAAAAATCTACATTTTAATTATAATATGATCGTTGGAGGTTTTCTAAATTAAATTGAGGCCACTTATCATCCACACTATATTCTGTTTGGTGCACTTGAACTGCTCCCCGAAGCAATCTCTGGATACTAATTAAATTTTTTGTTTCCAATTTCCAATTTCTTCACATTTCAGTTTGTTTTAAAATGTTCTGTTGTGGAGCAACGATCCGTGGAGACTTAAACCGTTGGCAACGACTGCCCCTGTCGTGGCTGGGTAGGATCGCGACAGTAAAAATAAATGTGCTTCCGAGGGTCTTGTATGTCTTCCAGGCACTGCCGCTTGCCCCTCCATCCGGGACACTACGACAGCTTCAGCAGACCATAGACTGCTGCATCTGGGGGATGACGAAACCAAACCTGCAGAAACAGCTCTTATGACATACAAAACAGGAAGGGGACCTGGCGGTCCCGGATGTCCTGCGGTACTTCCAAGCCACCTAACTTAGATTTCTGGTGGAATGGAACTGTCCCATGACCGAAAAGCATTGGGTCCTCATGGACCAAATGGTGACGGGATCCCACATTTGGAGGGAGGTGTGGCTCCCACGAGTTCCCAGAGACTGGGTCATATACTCGTCCCCAGTCACGAGCACTACTCTCAAGGTCTGGGACAAAGTGGTATGCACAGCTAGTCTTTCATCATTCCTCTCTCCATTAACCTCGCTATTTGCCAACCCTGAGTTCCCGCTGGGCGCCTCGACGCAAGTGGCAAAACACTGGTTAGGTGGTGGGCTCCCTCTTTGATTCTGCTGGTTTCATTCCCTTTGATGAGCTCAAATCCAAATACTCATTGTAGTATCAAGACAGGTACACACAAACTCAACTTGCTCATTGGTTACTGAATCCCAAAGTACTCCCCACTGTCGGTAGGCCCATGACCACTTTTGAGAAATGGGTTTTCCTGAAATCGAATGATAAGAAGATCATCTCTGAAATCTACCGCTTTCTAATGACAAACACTTGCACACACAAAACGCCAGGCCAAAGAAGATGGGAGGCAGAATTGGGACGCGACCTATCTGATAGAGAGTGGGGGGATATATTCTACAGGGCCCACCATATAACATTCAACGCTGGTCACACTGAAACTGCGTATAAAATTACCTCTTACTGGTATTACACTCCCACACGCTTGCTAAAGTGGAACCCACTCTGTGATGACCAATGTTGGAGGGGATGCCGAAAACCAGGGTCACTACTTCACCTGCTTTGGAACTGCCCCAAGCTCACGAGATTCTGGGAACAAGTACTAGATGATTTGGATGAAGCTTTCCAAACAGAAATACCTCGTTTCCCTGCATATATATTACTGGGGCTTCCCAATCCTCTTACCCACTTCGGTCCATTACGGCCGACAGATGGCGATGGCCGTTAAGGCTGCGCATAGAATCCTGTTGGCGCATTGGGGGTTGCATACCATACCGGACCATCAGCAATGGCTTCATCAACTCTGGACACTTTTGGGTCTGGAGCGATTGTCTATGCCGGCTGGTACAGATCCCTCTATGTATGCGAAAATATGGTCCCCTTTCATTAATATCCTTTCTAAGGATTTCAGAGAGCTGAGCTGCCCTGCATATTTACATATCCTTAGACTGATTCCACCAAACTAAGAAGGGGCTAGGCCACTTCAAGGTGACATTCTTGAAACTTGATGGCTTCCCCAACACAGACCTACACCAGGGTGGGCATTGTCGGAAGGAGAGAGGAAGGAGGGTTAGGGAAGACTTTCCTTTTCTTTGTTTACCTTTTGGTTGTTCACTGCATGTCAAATTGTTTTCTTATTTTCATTGCAATGCTATATATCTTTTGCATTCAGCATGACGAAGGCATGATATTGTTTGCGCCCACTGGGGTCTCGTGGACTGTTCCGCTCCTAGGTATGCCCCTTTACGTGGCCGACCCATTATGGGTTGTAGGTGACATGCTGTGTATTCCCCCGCCATCCAGAGTTTCGCTGGAATCTACTCCAGGGACAGTCCGATATTATATCTTTGCTTTTCACAGCCAGCCCAGTTGGGGTTGTAGGCGCTCTGCTGTGTAATTGCGATGCCCTCTGTTTTTTCCAAAATTAATAAAAAGATTTAATCCATGAAATGTTCAGTTCTACATTTAGCTCCTTTATTTATATACATATACACTTTATTAATCTGTTAATATTATTTAATTTTCTAAGTAGTTACAGAACCCCTTAGGAGGCTTTGCAGACCTACAATGGTCCCCAGACCACAGGTTGGGAAACACTTCTCTAGCGCTACACCATTGCACTCTATGTCACATTAGCTGCACCACTGTACACCACTGCACTCTACACAAATGCACTGTATGCCACTCTACTCTACACCACTGCAGTCTTCGACACTACTCTGCAACACTGCACTCACTGCCACTGAACTCTCCGTCACTGAACTCTATACCACCCTACTCTGCGACACTCTGCTCTACGCCACTCCTCTCTGCGCCACTCTACTCTTTGCCACTGCACTCCACACCACTCTACGCCACTCTTCTGCACTCTATGCCAGTGCACTCTATGCCACTCTAATTTACTGCGCACCACTTTATTCCACGCCAGTGCACTCTACCCCACTCTACTATGCACTACTGCACTCTACACCACTCCACTTTGCAACGCTGGAAGTATGCCAATGCACACAACACATTATACCACTCCACTCTACCATACACCACTCTGCTCTACGCCACTTCACTCTACTCGGAAACAATCTACTCTACGCCTCTGCACTTTCTGCCACTCTAATCCACTCTGCGTCACTACACTCTACGCACTGTAACCAACGCTGCTCCACTGTACTCAACGTCACTCTACTCTGCGTCACTGCGATCTATGCCACTGCATTCTACCCTGCACCACTATACTCCACTCTGCACTACTCCACTCCACTATACTCTGAAACAATCTACTCACGCTACTCCACTCTGCACCACTCCACTCCATGCCATAGCACTCTATTTTATGGCACTCTACTCTAAAGCACTGCACTCTATGCCAATTCACTCTACACCACTTTACTCAAAACCAATGCACCCTACACCACTGTACCTATGCAAACTACTTTGCACTGCTTCACTTTACGCTGCTATAATCTACAACATTCTACTCTACGTTACTGCATGCTATGTCACTCTAGGTCACTGCACTCTACGCCACTCTATTTTACTCTGCACCACAGTACTCTATGTTACTGCTCTCTGCAACACTCTACGACCCTGCATTCTGACACTGTACTCTGCATGACTGCACTCTATGCCAATACACTCTACTCTGAACCACTCAAATCTAAGCCACTCTACTGCACTCTACACCACTGCACTCTACACCACTACACTCTACTCTGCAGCACTCAACTTTATACCACTTCACTCTATGCCACTCTTCTCCCCTCTGCACCACCACACTCTGGGTCATTGCACTCTAGGCCACTACAATCTACTCTGCACCACTCTTCTCTAAGCCACAGTACTCTACACTACTCTACATCGCTGCACTCTATGCCAACGCACTCTATACCACTATACTCAAAACCAATGCACTCTGTGCCACTGCACTCTACGCCAAGCTACTCTGCACCACTGTACTTTTATGCCATTTCACTCTAGGCCACTCTACTTTACTCTACTACACTCTACAGAACTCCACTGCACGATACTCCACTCTATGATGCTCTACTCCATTAAACTCTGATCCAATGACACTTTACTCCCCTCTATGCCACTCCACTCTACTCTATGCCATTCTACTGACACTACTCCACTCTATGAATCTCTACGCAACTCCCTCTTTGGCACTTTACTCCACTCTATTCTATGACACACTACTCCACTCAACTCCACTCTGCACCATTCCACTCTATCAAATCAAACTGGATTTGTAAAGTGCTCCTTATCACCTGTTAGTGCATCCAGGAAATTGGTGGCCAGGTAGGAGGAGGACCAGCCACAGCTCCTGCTTTGGGGGACGCAGAGTGTGTGGGGGAGGGAGAGGGAGGCGGAGCGCAGTTGTCTGGGGGGTTGGTGGAAATTCAAACTGTGGTTGATGTAGGCTGGTTCTTTACTGTGAAGGGCCATGTAGGCGTGGGTTTGCTTTTTGGAATGACACCTTTTGTTGATGGGGAACCAGTGAAGTGTTTTGAGGTGAGGGGTGGTGTGGGCCACTGAGTTCTGAATGGTCTAAAGCCTGTTTAGCAGCTGTGAGGTGATACCCATGTAGAGGGTGTTGGCGTAGTCCAGGCGGCTGGTGACGAGGGCCTGGTGACAGTGTGTCTGGTGCTGGTGGGGAGCAATTTGAGGATTTTCCACCAGAGCATGAGTGAGGAAGCAGGCTCAGGATACTGATTTATTCTGTTTTTTCATGGTGAGTTTGCTGTTAGGTGTAGGAGAGTAGGATCTGCCTCTTATGGTTACCCCCACTTTTTGCTGATGTTTCACTGTTTTTCAACCTTAGTCTGGCTTGGGCCCTGCTATTCAGGACCCTAGCCAAGCTGCTTCCTCTCTAAATTGCTTCCATGTACCTTAGGTATATCACAGATTGGATTCTGAGGTGCCCTTATAAGTCCCAAGTATATGGTATACTATGTACCCAGGGCATAGGTACCTTAGAGGTCTTCCAGGGGCTGAAGCATGTATTATGCCACCCCTGGGAAGCCCTCCAAAATGACACCACATATCTGCTACTGCAGCCTGGGTAAGGTGGTGCATGCACCCCTTACAGAGATATAGGTTCACTATATCTCACCTATCACTGAACATAGAAACCTATCAGTCACCCCTATGGCAGGCCTTATCAATCCTGAAGGCAGGGTGCTTGGTTATATGTGAGAGGGTGCCCAGGCATGAGCTGAGCTCCTCTGCAGCCTTTGGAATCTATCCTCCGGGGTTGTCAGTAGTGCAGCCTGACCATATACTCTTAAGTGCATTATAACTAAACGGTAAATGCTAACTTTGGACTGGCTGCAAGGAAACATGTTGTGTTTGGTGTAAAACCCCTTGGAATCATACCCCCACACCAGTAAGTGGTGTGGGAGTATGATCCCACCCTTCTAGAGGGAGAGACATGACAACACCGGTATACCCGGTACCAAATTAAAAGAGCCCTGGCATCACAAAATGGATGCTGCAGCCACAGACACGAGTCTGGCCTACTGCTGCTGACCGAAACTCCATCAGGGGAGGCCTGGACAATAGTTTTCCTGTCACAGGGAGGTGTAACCACCTCCCAGACAGGCTTTAGTGTATTGCGGCTGGGTGGGAGCACTCTAAGAGTGCTTTGAAGTCTGCACTGGGGGCGCATTTGGTGTCCCTGTGCATAGTCCAGTTTAAACCGGTGGCAGGGGCTACCAGCCCCTGCTCTGGTGCGAAACTGGACAAAGGAAATGGGTGTAGCCACCCCTCTTTCCAAACCCTCCCATAGGTGGGTCCCCAGAGTTAGTCCAACCCCTTTCTGAGGTATAAGTAAGGAACCCCTGGCAACAGGACTTTAGATATCCCTGGATGAAACTCTGCAGCTGAATCCTGAACCTTCAACGCTCTACTCAAGATTAGAGGACTGAAGAAATCTCCCTTGGGGTCAAGGAGTGACTCCCCTGCTTGGCAGGCACCAATGCAGCATTTGCCGGTCTGCATCTCCGAAGCTACTGACGGACTCCGAAGTACCTGCAGCCCAGGAAGACGATCTCCAGACTTCTCAGAGGCCGACCCGAGTTCCCAGCAAAACTGAGACCTGCAGCCCTCGTGAGTAATGTGGAACCAGAACTCCTGGTCACCGTGCACATTTGCAAGTGCATCAGCTTCTCGACGTCCCCTGAGGCTGTGCATTTGGGTTACTTAAAGCCCACACCCCGAGCAGAGAATCCACCGAAGATTGTCGGCCTAGTCACCCCGAGTGACCCGTGGGCCGCCATTTTGTGATTCCTCTCGAGGTCCCTTCGTGATCCCTGGTCCGTCAACTGGTGGGTCCCTGTGAAGGCAACTCTGATTTTCCTTGGGCTTCCCTGGTTGCTCCAGACGTGCCCTGACTCCCCAACGCGTGGTGAGTCCCTAAGACCTTGCTGGTCTGCACCGAAGCATCTTTCTCCTTTCTGCGTAGGTTGCTGTTGCCAAGGCTTCTTGTGTCCAATCCGAGCACCGACGCTGCAGCACTCAACATGCTTTGTGGGACAGCTCGAATCCAGCTCCTGGTCGTCCTCGACGCCTCCTGGTCCTCATGGCTGAGGAGTCAAGCTTCACCTTCTTCACCTGAAATCATCCGACATCGGTAGGCATTCGTCTATCGTGCCCCTGGACACTGGCTAGTGACCCAGACTCTGTCCCCTCTGCTTTCAGGTTCTTCTCATCTTCGATCCAGGCTTGGATCTCTTCGGACACTTCGCATCTTCCCGGCAGCAGCACTTCTTCGCCAGCTCCCATTGAAAACGACGACACGACCCGACACCATTTGACACCTATGCACCCGGCTTCCCTGGGTGAGGTAACTCGAGTACTCTGGTGCTCCCGTGGGTGTTGACCCTAGAATTTACTAAGTCCAAAAGGGTTTGGTCCTAGCTCATCTCTAAGTGTCCCTAATCTTTAAAAATCTAACCGCGACTTTCCCCATAGAAGCTAACGGGAGCTCGCGGCTGTGTTCTCCCCTGTGGGTCCCCTGTGTCACTACCTTGGGTGGTTCCTTGGGGTCCCAGCGATTCTACAGGCTCTAGGCCTTGTGTCTAGTTAAGTTGTGATTCTTATACCACTATTTTAGTATATGGTTTGGCTCGCCCCTAGGGCCTGACGTGTATTTGTGCTATTCTACTGTAATATTTGAAGTGTAACTTATGTGCTTTTACTTCTAGCCTCATAAAGAGACCAGGGGGGTGTGTTTAGTAATAAATACATATATTTTATATATATATACATGGTGTGGTTCCCTTTCATTTGGTCACTCAAGAGATTATAGACTGGTAAAACAAGCTGGTTTACATTCCTTCAAGACTTAGCCTGAAGGCTGCTCGCCATAGCTACCACTAGGATAGCTTTCAATAAAGGTTGTCTTTATCCTTTCATCAATAAGGGGTTGTTTGTACTGGTGCAAGGTGCCCACTATAATTAGTGGACAGCATATACCAGGCCAACTTCTCACATTAAGTATGATGCCTAGGTTCCTGGCGTATTCTGAGGGTGTGGGTCCCAGTTTTGCTGGCCACCAGCAGTCGTCTCCCAGGATATGTTGCTCCAGAAGAGGAGTACCTCGGTTTTGTTGTGGTTGAGTTTGAGGCAGTTGTTTTGCATCCAGTTGGTGATGCTGGTCATGTACAGGTGGAAGTTGGCCTTGGTGTTTGCAGAGTCTGCGGAAAGGGAGAGGACAGGCTGAGAGTCTTCAGCATATGATATGATAATCATACCATAGGTCGTGACCAGGGTGGCCAGAGGGGCCATATAAGTGTTGAATAGGGTGAGGCTTAGTGAGGACTCTTGGGGGATGCCGCAGATGATGTACTTTCGGCCTGAAGTGTAGGGTGGAAGGCGGACACTCTAGGTTGGTCCAGTGAGGAAGGATGCGATCCATTTGAGGGTGTTCCCTTGGATACCCATCTGGTGGAGTCTTTTTAGGAGGGTGTAGCGGGACATGGTGTCGAAGCCTGCTCTGCGGTTGAGGAGGATCAGAGCTGCAGTTTCTCCCTGGTCTAGAAGAGACCTGATTTCGTCAGTGGCTGCGATAAGGGCGGTTTCTGTACTGTGATTTGAGCAGAACCCGGATTGGGATGGGTCCAGGAGGTCGGTGTTCTCTAGGTGGTTGGTAATTTGGTGGTTGATTGTTTTTTCTAGAACTTTTGCAGGGAATGGGAGCAGGGAGATGGGCCGGTAGTTCTTGAGTTCTTCCGGGTCTGCTGATGGGTTGTTTTGGAGTGGTTGGCTTCCGCGTATTTCCATTTCTCTGGGAAGGTGGCAGAGGTGATGGAGGTATTAAGGATGGAGGTGAGTTCTTTGCTGATGTTTCCCAGGTTAAATATGTGGTGCTGTCAGGGGTTCTTGGGTGCTCCTGAGTGGATGGAGAGTATGATGGTGAAGGGGATCTGCATGGTGAGTTGGTATCAAGTTGTAATCCTTGGGTTTGAGTGGGAGTCGGTGAGGTTGGGGAGGCTGTGGATGCTGGCGATGGGCGATTAGGGGTCGAAGGGTCCGTAGATGGTAGAGATTTAGATAAGAAAGATATCAGCCAGCGTGTCTCAGAGATCTTGACAAGGGGTGTTGGTGTTTCCGTTTGCTAAGGGGTTAGAGAAATCTTTGACAATGCTGAAGATTTATTTGTTGTTGTTGGAGCTGGTTTCGAGGCAGGTGGTCTGGGTGACCTTTTTGGCATCTTTCAGGTGTTGGTGGTAGTTGTTGTGAGCTAGTTTGAAGATATCTCTGTTGTTTAGCTCTTTGCTGATGCGCCAGCGCATTTACAGTCATTTGAAGTTTTGTTTGGCAGATTTAGGTTTAGGGTGTGTTTGTTGAGTCTGCCTGGCTTGGCGGGCTTGAAGGGGGTAGCTATGTTGGTGCATTCGGTAATCAATGAGTTTAAGTTTTTGATGGCCACCTCGAGGTTGGAAGTGGTGTCCTGGGGGTAGGCTCTGAGGGTGTTGGTCCATAGGTTTTCGCTTACCTTGTTCAAGCTCCTTTAGCAGGTGCTGGTCTGATTGGTGGGGATGTCGGGAGTGAGTTAGAGGGAGAAGTTGACGATCGAGTGGTCAGACCACTGGATTTTGGAGGCACGGCTGCAACTGATTTTGTTGCTGGCTGTGAAGATGACGTCCAGTGTGTTTCCAGTGATGTGATTGGGGTCTGTGACAAGTTGGGTGAGGCCGAGGTTGTTCATGCTCTTGAGTAGGTTGCCTGTGCTGGTGGCATCGGGGTCATCGATGTCCAAGTTGATGTTTTTGAAGTTTATGGCCAGAGTGGTGATGATGTCAGGATGACCTCGCAGAAGGCGGGTCATGGCCCTGGTGGTCTGTATGCAAGGGTGCCTCTGATGGTGGTCTTGCTGTCTGTGTTGATTTGGAGGTTGTGGTGTTCCATGATGGGGGTGGTGTCATCGGTGGCAGCTGTGCAATGGAGAGATTCTTTGTGGATGATGGCTATTCCACCTCTATATTTGTTGATGCAGTCCGGGTGTATGATCTTGGATCCGTTCGGTATGGCGGTGGCGATGTCAGGTGCTGATGTGGGGTTGATCCATGTCTCGGTGAAGAAGATGATGTTGGGGTGATGGTGTCTCAGATCTCAGTGGTGTGTTTGTGGAGCAATTGGGAATTGATTAGGCATCATTGGAGTTGTCCTGTCTCAGTGACGGTGGGAGGGGGCCCCTGGGCGAGTGATCTGATGTTGCCAGAGAAGAGGCATTGTAGGAAGGAGAAGGGTCCTGCAGTTCAGCGCTGGGATCTGCGGCTGCAGACGTTGCTGTGGGGTCCAAGGTTCAGAGCTGTTATCTTGGCACTGGTGTAGCTGTGGGTGGGTGGAGATCCAGGGCTCCTCGCACTGGGTGAGGTCTAGGCTCGGATGGGAGCAGACGAGCTTGCATTTGGTGCATCCGTTGCAGCCTCCATTAAGTAGGTTCCTGGGAGGGGCGCTGGGCGGGAACAACAGAAGGCTGGAAGAGGGAGGGAGAGCAGCTCCGAAGGTGCCAAAAAACGAGCGCAGAGACCATGAGAAAAATGCTGTTTACAGGAAACAGTTGAGAGAAAGGAGGCAAAAGTCTGATTAAAAGCACCGTTAAGGGGCAAAAACAGGCAAAAGTCGGATAAAAAGGACAGTTAGGAGGAGGTAACAGTCAGATAGAAAGGACAGTTAGGAGGAGGCAAAAGTCGGATAAAAAGGAGAGTTAAGAGGAGGCAAAAGTCAGATAAAAAGCCCAGCTAAGCAGAGGCAAAGGTCAGATAAAAAGCAGAGGTAAGGGGGCAAAAGTCAGATGAAAAAGCACAGTTAAGACAGCAAAAGTCAGGAGGGGGATAAGAGAGCAGGGTGTGGAAAAACAATGGTGTAAAAAACTCTGACAGAACGTTGTAAAGATTGAGCGAAGAGCTCGGCCTGCAGCGGCAGTGGCAAGCTGTCCCGGGGACCTGGGGGACTCTATGGCAATTTACTCCACTGGACGCCACTCTACTCTACAACTCTCCTTTCCACTCTATGGAAAACACTCTACACCACTTCACTCTGCTCTACACCACTCCACGACACTCTATGCCACACCACAACACTCTACTCAACTTTGATACTGTGCTCCACTCTACACCACTCAACTCTACGCCCTTCCACTCTTCAACATTCTACTCCCTCCACGGCACTCCCAGTAGTGACCGTCACAGATCGGGGTGGTGGAGGTGAGCGGGAGGTAAGGGGACTATAAAAATAAAATAAAAAAAGTGACTTACTGCTGCGTCTCTACGTTGTCTCTCCTCGGGAATGGAACCGTAAGCTAGGAGAGTTCGGACTGTGAATTGGGTGAGTTCTGCGGTTTTGTTTTGATGTACGCACTGTTCCGGCCATGCTTTCTCTGGTAATTAAAGGACTTGGCATTGTTGAATTATGTTTAGCTTTCACAGATGCTATTTTCAAACAGTTTTTTGCAACACTCACATTAACGTTCATTTCTCGCGATAGGGATGGAGTGGTCTGAACACGTAATTATTCTTTCACTTTCAGCACAGTACAGTTTATATTTTTTACTTTATGAATAAGCTGAACACAAATCATTGTGGATAGTGATACGCGGTGAGACGATGTGAGGCTAGTAGTTCTCGTTGTTTGCTTGAGTGACAGTTTCAAGAAGTCAATAATGGTTAGGCACACTGAATTGTGATACCATGGTCGTTCTTTTGAATCACAGTATCATTGGGTTGTGTCTTTTGTTTTTTCTTGTAGCCGAATATTATGTGGGATGTCCCTTGGCTGAAAAGAGGTAATTGTAAGCTTCTGACCAGTTAACCAGAATTCATGTTGATACCTGGATATCCCCCAAAAATCTTGTAGTGTTTCTTCTCTTTCTTTTTTATTATTCCTGTAATATGATACATGTATTTGCAGATGAGATGACATACTTTATACTATATATATATATATATATCTACACACACACACACACACAGGCTACCAATCCCTGACAGCCAGTATAAAAGTTTGTCCTTATCTGCACAAAATTTATATGGTTACTAAGCAGAGTGACTATACTGATATCTGGTCCTAACGAATGCCCATGAACCCCCGATTGGAGTCGACAGAGAAAAGAAACATGTTGACCCTTAACAGGGGTATATTTGTTGTTAACCCCTAGTCCTCTGAGTTTTTGATCCTGCCCCAGGACACAGTCCAATAAAGTTATTTGGTTTCCTGAAGATAGTTTTAACTTCTTCACAAACAAATATACTTTTTTGGATTTTGCACTCTGCCCCTCACTCACCAAGACTTCAGGTACCCTCTAGTTAAAACAGCTCAGCTCCTCTTCAAAAAATCTTCTTTTTTTTTGGAGAGTGGAAGCCCACACTTGGGGTCTTGCGGCCCAAGTGTGAGGAGGGAACCTTATGATGAAGCATGTCACCTTCGGGTGAGTGAGGCTTCTCGTCCTTAAAGAGAAGATCTTTCTTATTTCCGATATTACACTTTATCTTTACTTGACATTAGTTACAGAATTCTTTCTGTTACTATTCTTTTGAGGACATACTTTTTGTGAGTAACAGGAAGCAGGCATCCAGGCTCCCCTGACCAATTACAATGCTGCAATGCAGCATTGTGATTGGTAAGCACCCAGGCTCCCCTGAAGTTTTGTCTGAGCGCTGTGGTTCGGTGCTCAGCCAGGGTGTGGTTTGGTGCTCAGCCAGGGACTGGGGGCCTTGGCATGTCTGTATGGAGACATGTGAGGTGTGCATGACTGTCTGACATGGCCTGACAAACAGTCATTGCACACTTAGGAGGGTGCTATCACCCCTTCCCTGACCTGCTCGGTGAGAAGAGCAGTCCCACCCCGTCCCGTCACGCAAAGCTGCCGCAGCAGGACAATATAAAATGATGATAACATTACATTATTATCATTTTATTTTTCCTTTCTTTCACTGCTTCAAAGCAGTGGGGCGATGCTCTGCCACCTTAGCGGAGGAGCCACCACTGGACACTCCATAACACTGTACTCTACTCCATGACACTACACTTCACTCCTCTCCTCTCCACCCCACTCAACTCTACTGTACGGCAATCTATAACACTCCACTCTACTCCACTTTACGACATTCCACTCCACACCACTCTCATTTACCCTAATAACTTTTAGCCATGCTGAACAGCAGCTACTCAGGTGTACAACATTGCTAAAACATGTTGGCAATACTGATAGCTGTTGCATAGCCAAGACATATTGGCTTTGCCAGTGCTTGTTGTGCTTTTGTTATTGAGTGGGAATTTTTCCCCTGAGTAATTTTCAGCAAATGCAATCCTTATCCCTGTGCAAACCCCTCTTTTTGGCACGAATGAAAAGCCCTAAGCTGCAATGGTACATCAGTTAAAATAAGAACATTTAAAAATTCACTCTACATTACTTCCCTGTACACCAAAGGTATAGAGAGAGCATTAAAGGCTGCTGTGCAGTTCCTTTTCGGTTGCTGGCATGAGGCAACCTAACTTCTTCTTCAGAGTTAAACTGCATTCTTGTGATGAACAGGGCTGCTCTCAGACTGTTTTACTTATGTCCAGAAAAAGCCTTAAAAGGTTGGAGTGATGCTGGACCCAGGGGACCGTCATAATTGTGTTTATGTTCACGTGCTTAACATTACCCTTCTAGCTAATCTCAGTGAATGCTGCTCAGACATCTCTGCCAGGCGAAAACCCCTTCTCGTTGTAAGGCCACATGCTGAGTAAGGGTTTATTTAGCCCATTGTGACATTTTTCTCCTTGTTAAGTCATTCCTCTCAGCTCTCCATCAGGACCCTATTTGGATGATTAAATTGTTCCCTTCAGCGTTGCACTGCTGCTGGTCTGGTTACTCAAACTGTATGCAAATTTAGCTTTGGCATTCCCACAATGCTGTTCGTAGTGACCGGTTGTATTGTTCATTACAAATACGCTCACATGAATTAAGTGCAGATTAGCAGGTATGCATCAGTGTACTATGTGTTTTAGCTATGTTATCTCCATCTCATTCCCTAGAGAGTGGCAGGCATATATCTGGGAGTGAATGTCAAAAGTATGTAAGTATGTGATACTTTCCTTTTCAATCCAAATAACAGACTAACAAGTCCACCAACCGAATTAATTTCATATTCCCCCAGGCTAATTTTTGGTTCCGGAGTAGCATGCTGCTCGCCTGGAAGCGCTTCGACGACTCATCGAGGGTGGCAAGCGCTACATAAATGCAAACCTTTTCCCTCCTCTATCCTCCTTAATCCAAATAGTAGACTAACAACCGCTCAAATTAATTTCATATTTCACTATACTACTTTCACAACAAATCCTTTATGGGTTCTAGAGTAGCGTGCCACTGGCCGAAAAAGTGCTTCAACGCCTCGCCAGGGGTAGTAAGCGATATATAAATGCAATTACAATACAATACAATATTTCTAAAGCGCGGACTTAGCCAAAAGACAGCACAGTGTTGTGCAAGTCAAAGACAAGCATAAAGTCAACAAATGATAAGAAAGGAAGCTGGTTTGTGAGCTAGTAATGCATTGTGATGCAGTGCTCTTAAACTAGGTGCATCTTCAACTCTGTCCTAAACTGGAGCTTCACTGGGGTGGTCTTGATGAATGGGGGGAGGTTTTTCCAAATTATGCGTGCAAAGATGGAAAAGGCCTACTGCTTTGTTTTTTTCTTTTTCATACAATGATAAACACTGCTCTATAAAGTTATATCCGAAATATGACAGAGGTCATCAGTTCTGGCATATTAGAAACCTCAGGCAGATCTCATTATGCAGCATAGTGGTAAAGAAAACATAAAGTCAACTCGGAAGACTGAATATAAAATCAGTTGGTGGCTGATCTTAAAATAGTCACAAATGCATGTGGCTGCAAACCTGACGTGGAAAGTGAAACTGGGTCAAAAATTAGGGCCATCAACATAGGGAAACATGCCTGTGATGTGATTGTGATGGGTATGTCACTGATGTCATGTGACTGACAGGGCGGGACTTCCACCAGGAACAATCAATCAATCAGGGGGTTTGTAAAGTGCGCTACTCACCCGTGAGGGTCTGAAGGCGCTGGGGGAGCAGCTCTAGATCAGTCAAAGAGCCAGGTCTTGAGGTCCTTCCTGAACGTGTGCAGGGCCAGGGCGCGTCTGATGTTCACAGGGAGATCGTTCCAGGTCTTGGCCGCGATGTAGGAGAAGGCTCTTCCCCCAATTCTGTTTCTGCGGATGTGTGGGACCTCTGCCAGGGCGAGTTCGGCGGAGCGGAGGTTCCTCTTGGGTACGTGGAAGTATACTCTCTCATTGAGGTATTTGGGCCTGATGTTGTTGACAGATTTGTAGGTGTGGGTGAGTAGTTTGAAGGTGACCCGCTTCTCCATGGGGAGCCAGTGGAGGTCTCATAGGTGTTGGGTCAAGTGTTTGTGGCGCGGAGTCCCGAGGAGGAGTCTGGCTGGGGCGTTCTGGATGGTTTGGAGTCTGTGTAGAAGGGTTCTGTTGATTCCAGCGTATAGCACGTTGCCGTAGTCGAGTCTGCTGGTTATGAGTGCGTGGGTAACGGTTCTTCTGCAGTCGGGGGGGGATCCATTTGAAGGTCTTGTGGAAGATGCTTAGGCAGTTTAAACTGGTGGAGGCGATGGCGTTGATCTGGCGGTTCATGGAGAGGGTGGAGTCGAGGATGATGCTGAGGTTTTGTGCATGGTCGGTAGGGGTGGGTGGGTTGCCGAGGGCCACCAGGTGTTGTCCCAGGTGGATGTGCAGGGTCCGAGGATGAGGACTTCTGTCGTCTCTGAATTGAGCTTCAAACAGCTGTCTTTCATGCAGGCTGCACCGTTCTTCATTCCTTCTTGGAAACAGAATCTGGTGTCTTCGGGGTTCTTCGTGAGTGAGAGGATGAGCTAGGTGTTGTCGGCGTAGGATACAATGCTGAGCCCATGCTGTCTGACGATGGCAGCGATGGGGGCCAGGTAGATGTTGAAGAGCGTGGGGCTGAGCGATGATCTTTGGGGTACTCCGCAGTTGATATAGGTGGGTTCGGAGAGGAAGGGAAGGAGTCTGATCCTCTGGGTTCGTCCGGAGAGAAAGGATTGGATCCAGTCGAGGGCGGTTCCTTGTATCCCCGCATCGTGAAGTCTGGCTGTGAGTGTGCAATGTGAGACGGTGTTGAAGGCTGCGGAGAGGTCTAGCAGGATGAGGGCCACAGTGTATCCCTGGTCGAGTAGCATGTGGATGTCGTCAGTGGCTGGCAGGAGGGCAGTCTCGGCGCTGTGGTTGCTGCAGAATCCAGACTGGGAGGCGTCCCTGATAGAGTTCTCTTCGATGAAGGCGGTCAGTTGGGCATTTATGAGTCTCTCGGTGACTTTGCCCGCGAAGGGGAGGAGAGAGATGGGCCGGTAGTTTTTCAGGTCTGTTGAGTCGGCTGTTGGCTAATTGAGGAGGGGTTTAACCTTCACCCGCTTCCAGTTGTCTGGGAAGATGCCGGACATAAAGGAGGCGTTGATGGTCCGTCCTAGTTCGGGTGCGATGGCGGCGGCGGCCCTGTGGAATATGTGCAGAGGGCAGGGGTCTGTAGGGGCTCCTGACAGGGATTTCTTCATGGTCGTGGTGATGTGTTCTACAATGGCGGGATTCCAGGTCTTGAAGGATGGTTTATCGTCGGCGTAGGGGGGCTGGTGTCTGGCGTCTGTTCGCTGAAGTTGTTGTAGAGGGCCTTAATCTTCAGATGGAAGTAGTAGCTGAGCTTGTCGAAGAGTTCCTGGGAAGGAGTGACATCCGTGGCTTCGCTGGGGGGTTTCGCGAACTGCTGTATGACGTTGAACAGTTCCTTGGCCGCGTTGGTCTTGACTTTGTTTCTTATGAAGGTCTATTTGGTGTCTTTTATGCGCTGTTGGTATTCCTTCAGGGCGATCCTGTGGTTGTTCCGTGCTTCAGTGGTTTTCTGGTTTCGCCAGGTTCTCTCTAGGCATCTGCAGGAGAGTCTGGCTTCTTAGAGTTCGGTGGTGAGCCAGGCAGCCTTAAGAGGGCGGCGTTGTTTGGCAGGGTGGCAGAGGGGTGCAAGCTTGTTGGCACAGCAGGAGATCCAGCGGTGAAGTTCTTTGGCTGCGGAGTTGGTGTTGGTCGTGGCGCTGGGGGGGTCTTGGAGGAGGGTGGTGTTGAGGTGTTCCTCTGTTACCTTGCTACACTTCCTTTGTGGCGGGCGCGGGGGGCGTGGGTGTGGTGGTGGTGTTGAAAGTGAAATGGACGCATTGGTGGTCCATCCAGAGGGGCTGGGTGGTGTGGCTGAAGCGGATGTTTTTCCCTCCCGCGAAGGTGGGGTCGAGGGTGTGTTCAGCTTTGTGAGTGGGCGTGTTGATCAGCTGCTTCAGTCCGAGGATGTCGAGGAGAGTGGTGGAGTCGGGGTCATCACAGTTGTTGAGGTGGAAGTTCAGGTCCCCAAGAAGGATGTAGTCCGTGGAGGTGATGGCGTGGGGTGTAGCGAGCTCGGCGATGGTAGTTGCGGACTGGGTGCAAGGTCCCAGCGGTCTGTAGATGAGGGTGCCGCGTACCGTGGTTCTGGGGCTGGTCTGGATCTGGAAGTGGAGGTGTTCTGTGTTGGAGTGGGGGTCACTTGTGCTGGATGTGGAGAGTCGGAGGGGGGGTCTTGTGTGCAATGACGAGTCCTCCTCCTGGGCGGTGGGAGCAGTCCTTTCTCTGGATCTTACAGCCATCGGGGATGGCAGTGGCAATGTCGGGGCCGGAGGTGGCGTTGGTCCAGGTTTCCGTAAAGAATGCGACTTCGGGTGAGAGGGTGTCGATCAGGTCCCAGATCTCTACGGCGCGTCGGTGCAGGGAGGGCACGTTGAGGAGAATGCATGTCAGGGTTTCGGCGGCGCGTGCGTCAGGCGGGCCTTCGGCGGTTGTGATGGTTTTGTTAATGGTGAAGGATTTTCGGCAGCGTCTGCACGAGAACTGTCCATGGGTGTTTTTAGGTGAGGATCTTTGGCAGTCGGTGTGTCTTCCGGGGTTGAGTGCATGGAGTTCGGCGAAGTTGTATTGGCGGGATCCCAGAGATCCAGAGTTCCTGGCGCTGGCTGCGTTTGGGTCACAGATGGGCGCAGATGGGCATGCCTTAGGCGTGCCTTTGGCACGCCCGCTGAGCGGTCGCCATAAGTAGGGGAGGGGGGAGGGACGAGCAGCTGGGAGGCGGGAGCAGGGGCAGGAAACAGCGGTAAAAACAGTGATGAGGGGACAGTGAGGGGGGCTGAGAGGGGAGATGGACACAAGCGGCAAGGAGAAAAAAAACACAATAAGGTAGAAATAAACAGAAAGGCACAATAAACCACCTGGGGCAAGATTACAACAATATAATGCAAAACACAGGGCAAAAATGCCAGAAGTGGCAGAGAGCAGTATCGAACCCTACCAGAGTGGGGCTCGGGCACAGCTCAGTACAGCGGAGCTGTGGGGGAGAGAGCAGGCCTTGGACCGAGGGTCTGGCCTGCTCTCTGGATGCTAGTCATCCTGTCCCAGTGCTAAACTGAGGGTAGGAGAGCACTACATGGCAAAGCCGTGATAATCCTCAAAGAACCCACACCTCCTGAAACCACCCCAACACTCCCCCCCTCCCCTCCCTTCAGAATATGATCCCATTTTATGTAACAACTTCTCACATCAGCTGGAGGCCGATAACTGACAGTCTTCTGTAGCTCTATATCTTAATGGGTATTTGCCTTTGTTAGGTGTAGTACTCGTAGGTATCTAGGGCAAGAGAGTTTCCTATACTCCGCCGATGGAAAGTCGATGCAAGGGCTCACATGTCTTTTCAAAGCGTGCCTCTCGCCTCTCTAGGGAGGCTGTGATTTTCTCCATTCCCAATAAAAACTAGAGGGGTTGAATCCAATCTCCTTGTTCGGGTGGTGTTCGGTGTTACACCGTGCTGCTATTGCCTGTCTAGAGGCAGATAGGGCCATAGTCACAGCTCTACCCTGTGCGAGCATAGGGGTAATGTCAGGTGATTGGGTAGGCTCAGTCGTGTGTATGCAGGGAACCTCGGGATAGCAGAATTGAACAAACCATCAAATACTGTTGAGTACCCCTCCCAGTATTGGTGTAACCTGGGGCAATCCCATAATAAGTAGGTCAACGTGCCTACACCACCACAACCTCTCCAACTATTAAGATGACCCAATGTTAAACAAGGAAGGAAGGGGGTGGTGATAGCCACTTTGGAGTGTACAGGATCAGTACAAGGTTTGTGGATGGGAAGATGGTTAAAGGCAGTTATGGTTTGGATGGGGGACACGTTTGTTCGGTAGTGGAGGACTGGAAGGAGAGCTGCAGGTCAAGATGGCTGCAGAAGTTGGGAGAGCCTGGCGGTTGGGAATGCGGCAGTTGTTATTTGCGGCATTTTAAGATGAGGAGTGTACTTGGGTAGGATCAATGGGATATTGGTTGCATAGGATGGCTGCACGGGCAGGAGAGGGAGTCAGTGAAGATAAAGAAGGGTTGGCTAAGTAAGTAATATGTGTGTCAGGGAGGTGGTAGGGGCTTAGATGTGACACTGGGTGGTTGGATAAAATAGAAAAAAAAATATTAATTTGTTCAGTAAATAAAACTGGACTCAATGTAAAAAGAGGGATGGTTAAGAGTTTGTTTGACTAATAAACATTTATAATATGCAATACGAGTATCAGGAGCGTTTTGGACCTTATTATAGCTGCACACCTGTGGCAGCATGAGGTAACAACAATGTATCTCTATTGTGTAGGAAAACACAGTTGTTGGTTTGCCATTTGCTTTTAGCAGATTCTCATGAGATGTGCTGTCGCTGTAATTAGTGGTGCTGTCTGTTTTGCCTTCATACATATTAGATCTTACTTAAATCCTCAGATGGAAGTATTACATTACTCTCTATTTTCTATCCTGAATGTGCAGGATGGCATTCCAATTGAGAAAGAGTGTATAAGAAAACAAGGGTAACCCCATAGATTTAGAGAACCTGGGGAAATGTAATACGTTTATATAAACAATGGTTCATAGGAAAATCAATCTCTTTAAAAAGAGATTGATTTCCCTGTGAACCACTGTTTATATAAACGATTGAGAGTGTTCTCCTGAATTTGGAAAATTGAATTACATTTATCCTAACTTTACCTAAAATCTTTCGTATTACTGAATATATGTAGTAGAGCTTCAGGTTCCCTTTTCTTCAACGGTGTGTTTCCTTTGTGGGTTAATGATTCTAGCAAGAGACACGGAAGAGACACCATGGTCTTCTCTCAAAAAATACTGGGGGTTGAATTATGTTAAAACCGAGGACAAATAAATTACTTGAAGACAGTGACTTTTAGATCATTTATGAGGCAATGTAAATAGTAAATCGCGTCCCAGCCACAGATACTGAATGTACTGATGGAGACTTTTTTTCATCAGAACTAAGGATATGCACTCTGTATGGCGGGTGAGCTCGAACAAGTGTTGAGTTTTGCTGAAAGAGTTTGGGTTGAATTCTGGCAGATCCCAGAGAATTCACAAATCTCACTGCAAACTGGTTGAGAGATTTGGGATGCTTAGCTGAAATGCAAAATGCTTTTCATTGCTGGGGTGGCGAGGGGGGGGGGGCGGTAGTGAGAAGGCCGGCCACTTACTACTAGAAGCATAACAAGATCCATGGCCACTAGCATCATAAACACAAAAACCTACTGCTGGATGCTCTGCAGTGTAACAGTCTGTCTATTATGTCTATCAAACCAGAAGCCCAGGCTCGGGGTTTCCAACTTGCAAAATGCCTCTTGCACAGGCATATTAGTAGGTCTATGCAGCAGAGGTTTGGGAAGGGGGAAGATTCTGCTCTGTCATGCTGGGGCTTGGCAATAATCGCAAGGTAATAGACAAGCCCTGTGTTACCCCACAGGAATATGAGTACACCAAAGAAATGTAATGTGAAAAAAACGGCACAACAGTAGACAACAGCAGAGAGCGTCACACAGCAACACATTGTGACAGGGTGCGGAGGGGAGGGGGGAGCAGGCCAAAAACTCGTGCTGATGAGAAAGAGGTGATGAGTTACTTGGGAACAGAGTGCATGACATGTAAGGTTGTAGTTAAAGGAAAACACGTGTTTGGTAAACTTGAAGGAATTTTTGGCCTTAGCACACAGGCACACCCGCATGTATTCTGTGTTTTCAATAGGATTGAAACATGATTAGACAATAGGAGCAGGAGACTGAATTAGCCAAGAACACACAGAGTCTGATAAGAGATCTTAGAAGCACAATCATAAAGCATACACGCAAATACACATGCATTCAATCCAAATACACATGCATTCAAAAGTAGAAGAATACTTAGTTTCTTAAGCAGTGTTAGAACCGCAATAAAGAATGTGTAGAGAATTAGGTCACAGTTTAGGGTCACAGGGGATTTCATGTTTTGTAACCAATGTGTAACTTTTAATTAACTTAATGTTTAAACTTTTGTAACCAGCATTGTCTGACTGTGTAAAAAAATAGCTGCCTGCGAAGGAGAAAATTGAGACTGGCTGTTTACCTGTGTGGAGACAGTCGCTCTCCTTACCGCGACAGTAAAGAGCGGTTTTTGCATTGCCAAGAGGAGTCTGTCTTTTTCTTTGTTTTTAGGCTACCCTGCAACAACTCTTCGGTGTATTTTGGAAAAGCTGACAATTTTTGGTTTGTTAAATGTGTCCATTTGAAAAAAGGATTGCACCATTTGTGTTGAATGCCTTATTATTTATATTTATCGGCTATTGCGATCTATGGAACAAAATTAAATGTAGTAATAAATTACATTTTCTCTTGAGTTTTATTCTTTTTTAATCTATACTATTTTGTATAACAACTGTGTTGTAAACAGATACTTCAAGATGAAAAATAATCGGGTTAGAAGTTATTTTTTAATTTATTTTTAGAGTTTTATATAGCGCGAACTAGACCCGAACATATCAGAGCGCCTTGCATAGCACCAGTTTCCTTACATGAGGACACATTCATTTTTGTTAGGCACGGGGAGAGTAAGTGATTTGTCTAGAATCACAGGATGTTGAGCTTTGTTGCCGAGACTCGTACCGGGTTCCCCAGCTTCGACATCGACCGCTCTAGCCGTAAGGCTACATCCTCTCCCCAGTTATAAGTCGGAGGTGAATTGTAGCAGGTTCCAGAGCCCCCCAGTGTCATCCAGGTGTGGCCAGCCCTCAAGGGCGGAGGGGACCCGCCCCCCCCCACCTTTTCGCAGGCATAAAGAGTGTCTGTGGGGCTGAGCAAAGGTCAGTCTGACAGACGCACTTTATTTTCAGGTCAGGCAGCCAGGAGCCATAAATGCCCCAAATGCACAGGAACCTGGCTGCCTGAGCTGAACTTTGTCATGCTAAAGATTTCACAGCCCTGAGGATGCGACCTCCTCAGCCCTGCAAAGCGCCTCATGGCCCTCCACCTCATGAGGAGTGGGCCTGTCACAAATAGATTCGGACCCGGGTTCTTCTGTTTTAATCGCTGAAGTGCCCAGGGCAGAGTGTCAATCAGTGACACCTTGTCAGAGAGTGGGGTGGGGTCAGCACCTCTCACTAACCTCTTCCCACTCTGTGATGAGTAAGGGACTTCTTGCTGCCTCCTATCATTGGCTGACCTTAGAAAAGGTCAGCTCCAGGAACCTAAGAGGCTTCCCTCCTGTCACCCAAGATCACTGCTGCTGCACGGTAAGGTTTTTTTTAATTTGAATTTTTTATAATATTTTTAGTGCATGTGTGTATGAATGAGTGTGTGTGTATGAATGAGTGTATGTGTATTAGTGCATGTGTGCTGTTAATGGGTGTGTGTATGTGCTTGTGAATGGTGGGTGCATGTGTGAACACTTGTGAATGTATGCGTGTGAGTGTGAACGTTTATGGGTGAGTGTGAGTGTGTATGTATGTGGCCCACCTGGCCCCATACCTACTCAAATTACCGGCCACCACTGCGGTCATTGCTCCAATGGGGAGTAGGGCTGGGATCTATCACTTTTTATTCTGGAATGTGAGAGAGGACTAACTGGGGCCACACTCTAATCTGACGCTGGCCGGACCATCTGCCTGGTGAAATCACCTAGCTGACTTTTAACCCCATATTCGTTACTACAATCCCAAGATTGCAGTGCCAGAGCTGAGATACACCATGCAGTGGTCAGGCAGTCTTGGGAGCTGAAATTGTTCCTGTGGGGATGGTGACAGTCATTCTTCAGGGGTTGCAGGGACCCAAGCAGTCAACCACATGTAACTGCAAACTGGGCCGCACTGCATTGTGTACTGACCTTACGCCACAGACACTTATATTAGCTAACTGCTCATGGTGGGGGAATAAAATCACTGTGGCTACTCCATTCTTGTCAGCAAGAAATCTATGTGCAGATTACCTTGTCCACTGAAAGGCTGTGTACCAGGAGAATCTGAGCTGAACTGAAGCATCTTGGGTTCTAGGGAACCCATTATGCCTATGCATGACTAAAATCGCCCACAGGATGAAGAACAAGTGTCTAAAGCTGAACACTGACAAGAGCAAAATCGTGATCTTCTAGAAGAGCACTTCACTGTTGGACTCCCACTGGTGGCCAACCAAGCTAGGATCGGTGTCATCACCTCATGCTTCCTTACCCTGAAGATGAAGAGGAAGATTTCAGATGGCTCCCAATCAGCAACCGGAAAAGTGTCACACAAGCGTTGGTCACAAGCAAACTGGACTACGGGAATTACCTCTTTGCCGGGATCAACAAAACAACTCCCCAGAAGGCTGCAGACCATTCAGAACTAGGCAGTCAGAATCACTCTCAACCTCCTAAACTGCACTCACATCACACCTCGCCTCACAGAACTCCACTAGCTCTCCATATAAAAACGAGCACAAGTCATACTCCCCTGCTACACTTTCAAGTCAATACACAGCACTAGCCTAGCGTTTCTCAACAATCGCATCTGCTTTCACAGACCTTCCAGACACCTTCGCTCGTTCGAACTCCTACTCGCACACATCTCCCACATACGGAACACAAGTTCTGGTTGTCAAGCTGTCTACTACGTCACATGTAGAGTGTGGAACGAGCTGCCACTACACATAAGAGCCTCCTCCCCACTCTTAAAATCTGCAAGAAGCTTAAGACCTGCCTTTTCGAGTATCAATCTACAATCAGTACATTTGTAGAGCGCACAACTCACCCGTGAGGGTCTCAAGGCGCTAGGGGGGGGGGGGGGGGTGCTGCTACTGCTCGAACAGCCAGGTCTTGAGGAGTCTCCTGAAGGCCAGCAGGACCTGGCTCTGTCGTAGGCGGATGGCCTAGTAGTCCCACTAGGCCCAAGGTTTGGCGAGGCTCACACTTGCTTTGCACTAGGATATCATCCTGGCTAATAGTGCGCTCTACAAATCTGCACAACAAAACATAACACAGGGGGGCACACCAAACAAAGAGAATGTTTTAGTAGAGGGCACCAGCCTGCCTTCCCACCTAAAGTTGCGAATGGGGAGGTTGGGGTGAGGACTGGAGGTGGGGTTGGAGGGAGGCAAGGCTTGGTACTGATGTCTTAAATCTAATCTAGCACCAGTGGAAAGAGGTGGTGGTCTTCCGGGCCAACAATTTTTAGAACGATTTTCTTGTCATCTGTAACAGGTGAGATTGAAGGATTTAATGAGTTTTGGTATGGGCATTAGGGACAAGTTGAATAATAGAAAGGATAAGATGGACCCCTGAGGGACATCACAGCTTTGGTTGTGAGGAGCTCATATGAATTGTGGTAGGTAAACTATACTTTATCTCTAAGGTAAGAAGCAATCCATTTTGGAAAATGTTCATGAATTCTGATATGATGAAGTATTTGTAGAAGCCTGCAGTGGTTATCAATGTCAAAAGCAGCTGCTTAATCCAAAAGTAATAGGGCAGCCATGCCACTCATGTCCACTGTGAGTTTGATGTCATCCCAAATAGATATAATGGCTAACTCTCTGCCTGGTCTAAAATCAGACGGTTAATCTGACATTGTCATGTTCTTCTGTACATTTTTAAAGGTGAGTAAACTCTGCTTTTTCAAATATTTATCCTAAGAATTTTTCATTTAATATAGGCTTGTAATTTGGTGGGTCAAATTGGTGCATTTTTTTTGTTTTTGAGGAGTGGTCTAAAGTAGGAGTCTTTCAGCTCAGGAGTGAATGAACCTAGTTTGAGGGACTTGTTGAGTAAGCATCTAGCTACCTCCCCTGCACGGGTTGTGCAAAGGATATCTTTAAAGCGTTTTGGAGGTACCAGGTCTGAAGGTGATCCTGATGGTCTGCTTGCAATGATAATGTTGATGGGAATGTATAACCCAGTGGGGGATAGCTGTATGAAAGCACAAAGCATGAAGCACTAGCTTTGTGCATTAATGCGGTAAACATACTGGCATTTCTTGATTGCTTTTTTCAAGCAGAACGCACTGACGCATAATAACCCATTAGGAATGTAGCCCCATTGCTTCGCTCGGAACAATGAAAGAGTATGCACGATTAAAATGTCACAATGAATAACTCAGAGGAGCAGAAATATAAATATTAAGCTTCTGGGTTTATGCCATTTTAATTAATCCAATATTCGTGTTCTCTACCGAGTTGTGAAAGCTTTAGAGGCAGGACAAGTCACTTCAAGGTTAAGTCCAGATCTGCAGAGCCAGGTTGTTTTAGTGCCAAGAAGCATCACCTAGAATGGAATAAATCTACCCTGTGGGTTTTCCTTTGCACAGCAGGGTTGCATGTCATAATATCACGGTCAAAAGAATGACCTGCTGATATATCATGACGACACTAGTGACTCTCTCAAAATATCATTACAGTAGCTTTACTACTATTTACTCCATCATGACGATATTGTGGGATTCAATGGTATGATCACAATATATCTTCTGGTCAACATTTCAACCACAGTGTACGGTACAACAGCAAAAGCTCACAGTATCGCCTCTAGATGCATATGAAAATTAAGACAGACTTGCATAAAAAGTAAAAAATGTACTCATCTAGCCATAAGTCTGTGTTTAGAGTAATTAATTAGATTTCTTGAAATTTACAACTTATTCCTGGACTACTCCTGGAAACCTGCGACTGTGACAGATTCCCCGGAATGCTCTCATGCATAAATAATTTTGCAAAGTACACTTTTCCATGCGGAGTCCCAGGACAATCTGGAGTTAATTGGATCAGACTGTAACAATGAGTGCCAAACCTTACTTTTGGATCCAAATTGCAAACCTTGAGCACTGGACCTTTTCTGGTTGGCGAAGATGGGCAGTTCAGTGCTTACTCAGGAAAGTGGTGTGGAATAGAGACTCAGAACTCAGTCAAGTAAATAACAAGAGTTAACCATTTATTGTTCAGCCTGTGCTTTTAATTTAAAAGAAAAATAGTTCTTTATTAACAGCACACAACTACTTGTACGATTGAACGCTATGCAACAGGCTGAACTGGAAGAGCCGCTGCAACTGTAGGAGATCCGTATGGCCGTAGCTCAGATCGTGGTTCTGGAAATTTCCTTCTTTCCAATGCCCAGGGTCCAAGTGGTCTAGGGCGACAATAAGCTGGAGGGAAGTTTCTTTGTGAGTGTGCTGGAGGCAGCCCTTTGAAATGTAAATAGGGCGGGGTACAGCTCCACTCCACCCATCCTGGGAGTATGGCCCATCCTACCAACATCTAGTCCACCTTTGTCTCACCATCTGGGAGCAATACACAAAGGCCAACTTCCTACTATTCACAGTCATGTGACCCAGGACACAGGCCTCAGACACAAAATGGTTAGGACAAGAAAATGACAACTCTCTAAAAGTGGCATTTTCAGAATTGCAACTTAAAATCCGACTTTACAATTAAAGAGGATTTTAAATTACAATTCTTTTTAGACCAAACATTACATTTCTATCTGTTCCCAATCAAATGTTAGCACTTGCTAAAAATAATAAGGTAGTGGGATGGGTGTTGCGAGGTGCGAGCCTGCAGTGTGACTGTCTTGGGGAGAAATGCAATTAGCTTGGCCCAGCAGAGTGACATAGGGCCTGGGCTCTGATCCTGAGCTGAGCCAGGGAAAGATGAAAGTTATGGATGACCCATAAAGTGTACATGTAGGATCTTGTGACCTGCGTACATGAACTGGGTGCACACTTTCTACCCCAGTTTCATACCTCACGGAACTTTGTATGCCTAAGGGAAGCTAAACTGCACACTAAGGCAGATTTGCCGCTATGTGTATAATAAAGTGTAACTGCGGACAAACTGTAAACCATACTGATTTGAACTATAAGTGCCCACTAATATAAGGCCTATCCCAGGTCAATATCTAACCCTGAGGAGTCCCCTCTGTGCCAGGCTACATGTGTGCAGTTACCGGCTGTGCAAGACAGTAGTCTCACATGCACAGTCCGCACATATGTGCATACATGTAACCAGCTAAGTGCCCCTTACCTTAGCTGCGTCGCAGTGGCCTTATCTTAAAAAACGGACACTGGTTGTAAACATGCGCAGTCCGTTTGTCACGTAATTACCGTGGGTGAGACAAATGTAGTGTGACTTACCCAAAGTAAAAAATCCATAACTGGCTGATCCAAAAGAGCAAAAAATCTGGGCGTACCAAATCGGTAAAACACATTTTGAAACAGTAGTGAAAAACTAATTTGGGAGTTTTTCACTACCAGGACATGTAAAACTTAAAAACACATGTCCAACTCTTTCAATACAATGCATCCTGCCCAATGGGCTGTTTAGGTCCTACCATAGGGGTCACTTGTATGTATTAAAAATAGAGGTTTGGGCCGGGCAAACGATCTATTTTGCCAGGTCAAATTGGCAGTTTAAAACTGCAAACGGGCTGCAATGGCAGGCCTCAGATATGTTTTTTAAGGGCTACTTAGATGGGTGGCAAATAAGTACTGCAATAGCATAGAATTTAAACGCCATGGTACCAGTGGTCCTACTTTATTAGAGACTTCAGCAAGCGTTTACCTCAATTATACAGTTTGCCTCAATGGTAAAATATCCTTTCATATTGTCCATGAGCTGGCGCGAAGGATCATGGAACCGAAAGTTGCCTTTCACAGGATGAACAAGCCTGACTCTCAGGAGGGCGATGGGGGTCGGCCAGCATTGTTATCAGGCCGGTATCCATCGCTATCATTAACGTGCCATCACAAATGCTCATCTGTGAAACATCTCGCAGGTGCCTGACTGCTCATTTCAAAACAACACGTCTTCAGAAAATAAACCGCCGCGTTAAACTGCCCTATTTTTTAACCAATGGCATCTGCCCATGCGGAACCGCGAGATTTCTGATATGAAAATGCTGACGGGTCTTAGTTCCTCAATGCTTCGAAATTGCAGAGCTGGGGGATCAGATAGTGTTTATTTAGTTAAATAGGATAAGAAGAGCAGGGCTTAATTAAGTACCAGGGCACTTATCGGAGGGCCGCTGAAGCCTGCACCACCCATACCCTGCCAGCGCTGCCAATAGCAGTACCAACACAACACCTAACCCTCACACTTCCACAAGTGTGACAATTCAGACTATTTCAGGCCACACAAAACTATAATAATGGCATGAGAGGCTAGTAATATTCTTTTTTATTGAATACTGACTAAATAAACACTTTTGTTGTGCTCCTCTGCACTTTTGTTGTGCTCCTCTGAAACAAAAAAGACAGTGGTGGACTCACTAGAGCTGGTGCTGACAATTAAGTGCAGCTGCTGAGCACCGGAAACCACTGGCACAAATTAAGCACTGAAGAAGAGCCGTAAAGCAAGGGTTTCTAAGGTGTGCGAGGAACAGGTGCGTAAACGCAAGCTCCAGTGGTGCAGGGGGGGCATCCTTGGGGGGGGGCTTTTAGCCCAAGGCCTGTGAATATGTGCATGACGAGCCCCTCACTGCCTTTGAATGGGGGTCCCTTCAGTCTTCATTAACCCACTGGCAAAGAAGGCCGTACGATGAAGCGCAAATTACTGCTGCACGAATGGACCTTTAAGTTGATACATAAACTGACCCTACATTTTGCGTCTTTTCCGTGCAAAACTTTAGCAAATAGGGGCAATAGTATATGGTCTGATCAAAGATTCTTTCAGCAAAGGGAGCACTTTGATCACATGAGTGCCATGTGTAAAATACTATGTGTAGGTTTCTGTAGAGGAGCCGACACTGCTTCAGTGCTATGGGCGTGTCACTAGAAGAGGTAGGAAAGATGAGGCAAGCAGGGCGGTAAGTAATATTTTACCTCCCATTAGAAAATGTAAATGTAATATTGCACATATCTCATCAAAACCACGAGAAATATTTAGTATTTAAAGCTCAGCTTGCAAGGTTTACATTTTATTGATTAAAGGCTTCGCAGGTACCCATAAAAGCCAAGATCTGTTCTCATTCCGTTCCTTGTGTGATGAAAAGTGAAATAAATCGTTGCTTTTCTCTTGTCACTACACAGATAGAAAATAAGCAACCACTGAGCTATTTAAAGTGGATTTGCACCAAACTTGGAAGAATGTTACAAGTTCTGCATTTTGACAACTAACAGCATTTTAAGATATACCAAGGAATAGTCATGGGGTTCTTAACTTTTGGTAATAGTGCACAAGTTATAATCCTTCAAATGACTGGTAGGTATAGATGCTACTGCGTTTATATTGTACCGCTGACAACCTCATTGATTTATTGAGCAGAGAGAAACTTGTGTGAGAGGCCATGAGACGAAAGATGCTCACTCATCATGGCACTCTTGCAGAACTGAAACCGACCCTGAGTTAACACTGTGGGGCCTGGCACGCACCATCATACTTAATCTGCCAGTACAACATCCAAACCATGGCAGCACGACTAGGCTGTGACGGCTCCTCCGGAGCATCGCCC
Source organism: Triturus cristatus (assembly GCF_964204655.1). Classification (NCBI taxonomy): domain Eukaryota; kingdom Metazoa; phylum Chordata; class Amphibia; order Caudata; family Salamandridae; genus Triturus; species Triturus cristatus. The sequence goes on from NC_140591.1 coordinate 697,184,454, forward strand.
CACTGCTTTTAAGCAGTGCCAAGTAGAACCATAAGATGATATTAACTTAGATGTATTATCATTTTATGCTTCGTGTCCTGCTGCTTTGCAGGCGGGCAGGGCTGCTCTGCTCTCAGAGCATGGGAAAAGTGGTTTGCCAACTCCTAAGTGCGCAATGACTGTTTGGTCGGCCCTCTTGGGCCGCCCAAACCAGTCATGCGCACTTTCACCGTTCCTCATGCAGGCTGCATCACAGAGGAGAGCATGCCCACCCCCTGGCTGAGCGCCGGGTCACGGTGCTCAGACCAATCACAACGCTGCATTGCTGTGTTGTGATTGGCTTAGGGGAGGGAGCCTGGCTGCCTGCTTCCTGTTCCTGGAGTCGGACACAGGAGAGCAGGAGCAGAGACATGGGACCCCGCCTCAAGGTAAGTTTCTTTTTTATTGCTTCCCATGTGTGACCTCCCCTCCGCGACAACTCCCACCGCGACAACTCCCCCCGCAACACCCCGTTCCCTCCCTGCTATCCATGAGCCATGCCGGCTGCCACTGCGACTAGGCCAAGTTACTGCAACAGCAACTGAAAAAAGCTGTTCCAATTTAGCAAATAAAGTTGAATTACAGCCCCGGCTGAGCAAACCTGGTCCATTGTAAACTTCTACAAAGATGTCCTTCTCACTGCAACAAGCAACGAGCACTGTTATACAACATAACATTTAGCAGGACATCATAATACTAAATATGGACTAGCATTGTGTGGTTCACTTCATGCACTACGTTTCTGAGATTGACATATACATTTTCATACTTAACTTGATAGGGACAAACAGATGGTAATCATGTGAACAATATGTCATTTGGAATTAATTTCGAGCAACATTTGGAAGGACAGTATACACTTCTGTAATGGAGGTGCGTCGCCCCTCAGCAGATGAAAAATAAAACGATAAAACAATGTTATTATCGTTTTATTTTTCACTGACAGCTGATGCTGCAAAGTCTAGGGAGGGGTTAGGATGTCCTCTATGGACAGACAGCAACACTGTAAGTGCACATGTCGGTTTGGCCGGCCATCTTAGGGCGGCCAAACTGGCATGCACACTTACATTTCTCCAACCCAGCTGAATTGTACAACCGGGTGGAGAAATGGCACAGGCTCTCAGTTCCTTAGTGAGCGCCTAACCTGGCTGCTTAAACCAATCCTGGCACTGCTCTCATAGAATGACAGCAGCGTCTGGATTGGGTAGGGAGTCTGGGAGCCTGTGCTGGCCCTTGGACGTCTTCCAGGAAGGGAGTCGCACCGTGGCAGCCGGCAGCGGAAGCAGTAGGTAAATATTTTTTTTTAATCATTATTTGCCCTACCACTTTATTTTGGCAGTAGCCGCCCCTGACAGTATATAAAGTATCTGAATATAGTTCAAGAACATTTTTGCTTGTGATATTAGTGTTCAAAAGGTAGAATCCATTCCGTTCCACAGGCAATTCATAGCCACATTTCTCCTCATAGAGCAGGCTTACAAGTCCGGAGGAGCAGTATTCCCGGATACAGGAACTCTGAACCCAATTTCACCCACTGGCAATTCCGGACTGTAAAATGGCGTGAGTCTTTGGCTCTAACAGCAGATAAACCATGTCCCTCACTCCACATGGACTTTTTTCAACACTTAGAATAATAGTCCAACTTTCACCACGGTTTATGCTTGGCTTCTCCAACTGGCAGACTCTGTTGTATCACATTATCGTGGTCAAAATATCACCTCATACATATATTGTGATAAATAATACTGTTGACTCCAAAATATCTTCAAGGCACAGATACAAATAGTAAATCTACACTTGTGTGCACCTTTCATGAGCCTTCTTAGTTGACTAAACTGAAGCATGGCATCGTCGGCTACCAAAAAGCACCCAAAGCTTTCACCAGACTTGTAACATTTCTGTCTTTCCTCTTTGATCTTAGTTTTTCTCAGTCTACTTAGCTTGACAGCTGTTTTGTTAGGGTCATGCCTGTAAGTCAGAGATGTTTTAAGGCATGGCAAACTGGTCTGTGGCCCAGGGCCCCATCCTTTCAGGGTCCCCCTGATAAAGCCAGCTCTGTTCTGCAGAGAGTCTTGCCCTGATGACCTTGAATAATTCCGAAACAAATTGTTTTAAAATCAGTTTCCATTAATTTATTTTTAATGTGGGTTATGTGTGACTCAATTACAGACATTTTGCAGAGAAATGTTGTGTTTATGCTTTAAGCAGCATCCATAAAAAAGTTTCTTTTAGATCAAATATGAGAAATGGGAGGGAGTCACAGAGATTATTTGCAGTAATATTAGTGAGCTGCTGCTGTCTTACAATATTGTCACTATCCCTGAATATTAGATATAAACACATTTAGAATTTGGACGCATGTGCCTGTGCACTGGCCAAAGAGGGCATGAAAGAGCTGGAATTGAATCATGAATCCAAAGCGGTTTCGAACAGAGCCCCCAAAATACACTTGGCAAAGGGCCCCCAAAATCCTTAAGATGTCCCGGCTGTAAATAGTAGATACAGTCTTCCCAGGAAGCCTTACCTTAAGGTAGGCGCCATAGTATTTTGTTATATATGGGCTGTCGCACTGGCTTAGCACAGTGATCTCCTGCTGGACATCTTCGATTTCGTCTTCGGCTTCTTCCAGGTCAATGGTCTTTATAGCCACAACTTTCTGAGTCCGATTGTCGATACCTTTGAACACTTCCCCAAAAGAGCCAAAGCCGATTTTCTCCAGCTTCGTAAAAAGTTCCTCTGGATCAGCTTTCAGGTTCTGAAAGAAAGAAAATGAAAACGAGAAGGTTAATTTTTTTGTGGTTTTAAAAACAAACATTTTCACCTACAATATTTAGCGAGCAAGGCAAAGATAGTCCATGCACACTGAGTAGGTGCTGGTCATGTGCTACGGTGCCAAGTTGAGTGGGGCACCAAATTTGAGTAACCAACACAAATTAAATTGAAAAATTAATTTGGGGGCACCAACTGCATGGATTGCCCAGGGCGCCAGTTGTTGACACTTAGGCTAAGGCCAGCATTGATTCTATGCGGAGAAGTGTGGCGCAGCAGCCAGAGTGACCACAGGGGCTGACTCCGGAGTGCAGGGTTCATGGTTCAATCGCCAGCGGCAGCCCAGCTCAGCATCATGTGACTCTGGGCAATAGCTCACTTAATCTCCCCGATGGCCCACAGCGCCTTGAAACCCTTAAGGGGCGATTTGCTCGCGTTTTACACATAGGAATTATTACGTTAGTAAAACAATAGGAGTTGTGAAAAATAATTGAGCAGGCCAGAGCTTCCTGTTTTAAAATTGATGGATTGGGACAAGCAAGAGCAGACAAACAAAGAACAAGGAGATTTGTATTTTACCTAATAGAATGCAAACAGGCAGGCTTTTCTAGGAAAGATAAAAGGGTCTGTGTGTGTAACTGTGGCTTGACGAATCCTTCTAAATATTTCACATCGAGTTGTCAACTATCAGTATCTAAGATCACTGATAGTTGGACATTTTATGCAGTGTCTTGGATATCACTGACACACAGATTCGTAGAATGACTACCAGGGCCCATATTACAGAAGTGCCCTGGGGGCGCAAAGGGCAGTTGTATCTGATTTCTGCCCCCGCGGGGCACTTTGGTATTACAAAAGGTGTCACAGACTCTTGCGTGGCCCCTTCAATAATACAGATAGCACTGGTGAATGTTTTGCACCAGTGCTATAGCTAGAGGGCGTTTCCTTATTTGCATGGGGGTGTGCACCATGAAAATGAGTCAATTTCTTTTCCTTGGCTGCCCTGTGGGCTATTGTGGAATTTGCAACAAATTTCAGAAGTAACGAAGGGAAGCTGTAACTGTTAAAGTTCCCCGGAGTTCAGACATGCATAAACATTTATCAGTTGGATATGTAGCAAGTTTACATTTCCACAGCGTAAATGTAACACATCCATGGATTGCAATGATAACTCTTCAAAATGAGGAAAATATTTTCCCAGTGGAGAAAAGTCTCCCAAACACCCCCACCTATTGACTCTGCAGGTGTTCTCTCCCTTTTCCCACCTAAAACACAGAATTTGCTCCTGCTCTTGACAAAAGCAAATCGGGAACCTTTTTGGGTGGTCCACTGGCTGCCACAGGTCTGTAAATATAAAATAAAGTTGTGAGTAGTAGAATGGCTTGCTGGAGTCCTGACCCTTGAGCCTACCTGTTAGAAATTAGGTTGCTGGTTGACAGAGGTATGCATCCTGTCCAAACAGGAACCTTAGTTCTAGTCAGGGTCAGATAAACACCATAAATTAACCTGTGCTCACTCTCTGGTAGCTTGGAACAGAGCAGTTAGGCTTACCTTAAGAGCCAATGTGTAAAGTAGTTGTGCAACATGTCAAACAGTAAAACAGTGAAACCACCACAAAAAAAGATACCACACCTGGTTAGAGAAATAGAGCATAATTTAATGAACAAAACAAGACCAAAATGACAAAAATCCAATAAGTACAACCAAAGATATGAATTGTTAACGATTAAACTTAAATATAGTACTTAAAAGCATAAAGCGCCAATCAGGGCTATCTGGTTACGCTAGACCGGGTCAAATCCAAAAGTTCAGGCCATCTGTGATGGGTTGCGGGATGGATACAGGGACCAACCTTCTCCCACTGAAAAGTAACTTGTTGCATCGTCGACGAAGACCTGATATGTGGAAAAGTGGAGGCGATATGTCGTTGTCGATCTCTTTGGATATAGGCAATACTTTGGTTCCAGACCGCACAAGTCAGAAATGGATCATCGTCATACCACAAGAAGTAGGCGATGCATCATCGTTGAGCCGCACAACTCAAGGATGCGTCGGGAACTCGAGGCGATACGGCACAAGCTCGGCAATGCAATGTCTCCGGTCTTTGCAGTAGCGGCGATGCGTCAGCGTTGAGGGAGAAGCGCCAGTTCCAAGCCATGCAAGGACAGCGATGCACGGATTTTGGTAGTTGCAGCACTTTATACCTGCTTCCAAGGGCCCAGGACTGGATTGGCACCACTTGGTAGGGCAAAACTTGCAGCAAGCAAAGTCCAGGTGTTGTTGCAGGATGATTTTAAGTCTTTGATGTCCTTGAGACTTAGGACAGGAGGAAAGCCAGCACACGTTTGGAGTCACTTTGTTTCTGGGTTATAGAGATGCAGGTCCAGTCCTTCTCACTCCCAGGCAAGGAGGGCAGCAAGTAGCTGGTCAGCACAGCAGAGCAGGAGTCTAGCAGAGTGACAGTCCTTTCAGCAGTACAGCTGTCCTTCTTCCTGGCAGAGTATCCAGAGGTTCAGAAGTGTGCTGAGTTGGTGGTGTCAGAAGTCCAGTGCTTATACCCAGTTGTGCCTTTGATGTGGGGAAGACTTAAAAGAGAGGCATTTGAAGTGCACGGAGTTCCTGCCCCGGCTCCAGACTCACTACATGAGGGTATGCAGCCCTTTGTGTGGGGACTTGACACAGTCTATTCAGATGTAATGGGCAGCTCCTCCCTCCCATTCTGACCAAGATGGCCATCAGGATGTGGATAGTCCATTTGTCACACATAAGTTCACTTTGTGTGTGGCTGACTAGAGGAAATGCACAAACCCCAAAGGTGCATTCAGAGACAAGCAGAAGGCACCAAATTGTTAAAGTAAGAAAATGCCAACTTTCTGGAAGTGGCATTTTTAGAATCACAATTTAAAATCCAACTTCACCATAAGTTGCGATTTTAAATTGTAATTCCAGAGTGGGACGCTAGGTGGCGCACTAGCGAATGGCAGCCCTCGTGTAGGGCTCCCGCAGTCCGGCGTTAATTATCCAGATATTTATCCTAATTAGGCGGCTAGTGGGGCTGTGGCTGCATCGGCGGGCTGCCGTATCGTCCCGACATCACCTGCCCAAGTTTCAGGGACGGAGGTGGGCGGAACCGGCCGCAAACCGCTTCGGAAGTTTGAGCGGACTTGGACGCTGGACGACGTGAGGCGAAGTGCCCGGCTGATGATCGTAAGCGAGGGCGCGGCGTTCTTTCAGGCTGCGGGCCTCTTGATCGCGTGTGCAGAGCTGCATCCGGCGGGGCCCCGCAGGCTGGAGGGTCGGAACTGTGGAGCCGAGAGAGGTGAATAACTCGGAGTGGTGGCGGTGTGGTGGCAGTGTGGCTTCCCCCCCCCGTCTGGAGTGCGGACTTTGCTGGTGACGCGGAGGGAACTATAGAAGCTGTCCGGGGGATTTTGCAGGCCCCAGGCTGGTACCTGGTTGAGGCGCACCCACCCACCCACGCACTGATTGGACTGGCACATTGCAGGTGAGATCTCTCCCTTCCCTGCCTGGGGAGCGTGTACGCTGTGGCGATATCCTCAGGTGGAGAGGTGTGATCCGAAGGGACTGTGCGCAGGAGCAGAGACGGTGCGCTGGTGTTGTGAGGCCAGTACTGATGGGCTTCAGCCGTGGAGGGGATTTGGCTCACGGAACTCCCTGGGGAGGGATTGCTTCGACCGATGCGTGTGCCCTCCGGATTGCGAGAGTTAAAGGTGGGCCTAGGGTGGCCAAGAAGCACGTCGCTGTGGCCCCCAGGCGGAGCCAGCGTGGTTCACTACTGCGTAGCAGTTGAGTGTGGTGTGACTCTTTCACAAGGCCTATGGTGCGGTGAGTGCCAAACGAGGATCTATTGGTGTTGACTGCTTGTGGTTACCGGCAGGACGTGGAAAGCGGTGCTGAAGAGCTGACTGACCGGTTTGGAGCCAGATTGGATCAGGAGGTGGCTGCCTCCCCCTGGGTTTGCTGTCTGAGGTGGTCGTGTGCCCTTTCTGCTGGGTGGCTGCAGGATAACGTGCTGTGAAGGGAAACGCGGATGGCTCTGAGGACCTGTGACCTGCGATTGTAGCCCACATTAGAGGTCGTCCATACTGGGTCGTTGGTGGGTCCCCTGCTGCGCCCTCTAGCTTGTAGTCTATCGAGCCAAGGTGCTGGGATCCAGAGGTGGCCCTTATCCACCAGGAGCAATATATTGCCGGTCAGGATGGGACGTACGGATACGAGACAACCCAAGCTCACGTTTGACTCGACCAAGAAGACGTCTAAACCTGGGGAGGCCGTTCATTGCCCGGCTGGCCCGAGTGGTGCATCGGGGGAGTCACCAGACACAGCGACTAGTTTGAAGGAAGTTCTGCGCGAGATGCGCCAAGGGTTTGCGACAATTGCGGATAAAGTCGACAGGATTTCATCACGTATGGATGCTGTGGTGCATAAACTAGATGCGCACGAGGAACGTCTGAAAGGAGCGGAGCAGCGGATCTCGGACTCTGAGGACATGCAGACCCACCACACTTCGCAGCTCTCCAGGATGGACAACCTATTGCGTGTGATTGCTGCTAAGAACGAGGATTTGGAGGCGAGAAGCAGACGTAATGTCCGCATAGTGGGCATTCCGGAGACGACCAATGTGGGCAAAATGGAGGAGTACGTGGAGCGGATGTTCCTGGCGGCGATTGGGTCCGAAGTTTTCTCTCCTCAATTTATAGTCGAAAGGGCGCATAGGGCCCTAGGTCCTAGGCCAAAGCCGGGTACGACCCCTAGACCGATCATTGCCCGGCTGCTGAACTATCGGGACCGGGATGCGGCGCTGAAAGCAGCGCGTAGCGCGCGCTCACTATCGTATGAGGGAAATTCCTTTACGTTGTACCCCGATTTCACTCCGTTGGTCCAAGAGGAGCGACGGAAATTCCTGGCTGTGAAGACTAAACTGAGAAATCTGCAGTTGGATTATGCGCTGCTCTACCCGGCTAGGTTGAGGGTCACGTATCAAGGGCGACAGAAGTTTTTCACGAATCCGCAGCAGGTGGAGGATTTTCTCAAACATTATAAGCGTACAAATCGTTCTGCTGGAGGGGAGGAGGAGGAGTCGGAACCAGTGCATCAGGAGATGGCGATTGGCGAACAGTGAGTGGGGTGCGCATTGATAGACTATTGTACATATGGATTATTTAAGCTTGGGGTGCGAGAGGTCAGAGTGGGGATTTCAGCTAAGAAGGACATTCTACTGGACTCGGCATTCATATTTATCCTTTTTTTTTTTTAAACTTATTTTTATTGCCATTTTTACATTAGACACATTGTACATCATATAGATCTTTCAGATAGTTATAACAGATAGTACATCATTCATATTTATCCTTAAGTTGTTGGGGGTGGCGGGGGGCATGGGGGGGGCTTCTTTGGCGATTTGATGATATTGTGGGTTGTTCTATCTATGTTGCCAGCTGATAGCGTTACATGCTGATACGGTACCCAGGTTGCCTAAGTTTATAGCGCCGGACACCCCTCTGGGTCATCGGGCCAGACTCCGAGTTACATTGTGAGTTTGGTGCTAGAGAGGGGAATTAGTGGTGCCACCTAGTTATGGTCCCCGAAGGGGAATACCCTAGAGTATATTTGGTGTGTGGGGAGGTTTTTGCCCAGTGTTTTGGGGCAATTGAGGGAGGGATGGGGTGGGGACAAGACTGGCAGGTTGGGGTTTGCTTCAGTGGGTGCGGGGAGGGTTTATGGGGTTCGAGTTGGGTTTGGGTATTTGGAGATCAGGCACTGGGGAGGGTGTCTTGGGTCCACGGTGGGGGTATTTGCTTACAGAGTCGGGGGCTGGGAGAAGTGGAATGTAATATCGTTTTGCTGGGTCATGAAAATCCAAAGTTGTGGTTGATATGGTTGCTCTTGCGATGTGCACGGGTCGTGGGATGGGAGACAGTCCTCTTTGACAGCTGGCCATTTGGATTAAGCGCTGTGGATACATGATGGCTGATACTGCGAGGATTGCGAGGATTATAGTGTTGTTGTGGAAATATGGATTTTTCTGATCAGTTATGTCCCCTATCTTGGACCCCAACGGTTCCATGTATGAATCACAAGTACATGTATGTTCCCTCCAGTTCTAGTTATGAAGACGCAAACACATGTGCGTCCACCGCCAACATGTCCTTTGTCAGATCCGCCATGAATAGGCCGGATATTCCATTCTTAAGTATGAAAGGCCACCGGCTTTATATGGTTCACTTATGCCATTTTACAGTCCAGGCAAGTAGGCCCTGATTCTGTCATCGAACTCTTCTTGCCTTCTGCCTCTGAAAGCTCCAGTCTGAGCCTGCAACTGTGACCATGAACTTTGTCTCATTCTCTGCGCGGCTCACGAAGCCTGACATCAGCCTATTCTCTGCCAAGAACTGTATTTCACCTTCGAGTTATCTGCTTCGCCCCTCAGCCGATGCATTCCTGTCTAGTAGTTTAAGTAAACATTCCTTCCAGCTACCGAGCAATGGCTCGGCTTCTCTGTCTTTATGCAAGTAATTCATAGTCCTGTTACCATGGAATATTCCTACCCCCTCGCATTAAGTGTAGACACTTAGACGCTTGTACACGCACGCACAGTCAGTATAGAATAGATTCTGTCCGAGAGTCCTTCTTTTGTGGATAACATAGTTCTTTAAACATAGGATGTTAGATATGATTTGGGATTAGGTTGACTTGACCCCCCAGACTTTTCGTCTCCACATGTAGAGCTAAACGTCAAGTCCCCTTCACCCCCTAGTTGCACGTCAATCACACGTCATGCTGCTGCGCGCGCATCTATGCCAAGTATTATCTTATAGATCCACCTATATATGACATCATAACCAATTATGTTCCTTTTTACTCCTTATTACACCCATTTTCGGTTACGCATATGAATCGTCATTTTCCTTATCAATTGTTACGCCTACTGCATTCGTTTCATTTTAATGTATGTTCTATAAAAATCACTTCGTGTCAATAAAGTATGTACTTCACTTCCTGAACCTTCGTGGTGACGGAACTTGGAGCAACCGATTATAATCGATCATTGGAATAAAGCCCATTCCGAACCTCTAATACCACGGATTCTGCCTCTTATTTTACTGAGCTATTTTATTATGTTTCTGTATCAAATTAAGTCCCGGTAATGAATTTTATTTACCACATGAATGGCGCCCGAATAGGGACACTTTCTCATCTCACGCGCCGGCGGTGAGTTGCAGGCCCGGTCTCCTGCCACAGCTGGACGGACAATAACGCGTACCAGCAGGATTTCCTGTATCTCCCTCCGGTCAAGCGGGGGCGACTGAGGCTGCGATCAACACCCAGACGAGGCGGTGAGAAGTGCGAAGTATCCCGACCAGAGCCTAGCTGAGAGAGCAAGATCCGAGGTATACAGAGGCCCACCAGTTTCCGAAGTCCCAAGTCGAGTCCAGTCTCCGCAGTGTTCGAGTCGAGTCCAGTCCGGTTCAAGTTCAGTCCAGTTTCCGAGGCCTTCCGTTTCCGAGCTACCCGGTGAGTACCATTACTGGGGAGGCTTTCTGACGTGCACATAGTTTGTGCCGGTCAAGACGGGTTTGGGTACACAAATCCGGTCTGCACTGTTTCAGCAGTGTATCTGTACTGTTTAGCAGTATATCAAGTATATAATTCAGTTAATGTCGCGTATTATGTTTAGTGATTTAAGTTTTCCTTAGATCGTCATCATTATTGATTGTTCAGGTAAATGTTAAATGTTAAATGTTTTAAGTACGTTCTGCATATTGTGGTATGAATGACTGTTCATTATCGTGGTTACTGTATTAAGTTTTGTTTTAAATCAAGTATCAGATCAGTTCTCAATATGCCGCTCTTTTCAAAATTAAGACAGATCACAACAAGAAAAGGGGTACTCGAAGAAGCCGTTCCTATTCCTCCTAGGGACACTCCAGGGTACTTCATGTATCATAAACATGGCTTAGACGCTATATTATTTCTTGATTTATGGGTAGACTACACCAAGGAATTACCAGAAAGTCAGAGGTGGCCCGCAGCGGGGACCTGGGATGCAGAGTGCATCATGAAAGTCGAGGAAGAGTTATGGAAAAGGAAAGTCAGACAGTCACAGAAAGATGCCGTTGAGTTATGGCGTAAAGAATCTCATAGACGTACAGAAAAAGCACTCCGACAGGAAGAGAAGAATAAAGAGAGTTCAAATAAAGTTCGAGAAAATTTATTAATTGAAGAAGGTATCCGAGTGAAATCAGAACAAGTAGACAGACAAAGAAGTGCCCTTATGAATGGTATGTATCCCCTTCTAGCCGAAGGATTACCTAAAGCTACTCCAGAAATACCGAAAGACTTGCCGCCCCCATTATTCCCAATAAAGGTACATCCTAAGGGGCATCCTAGAACCGCAGAAGATGTCTTTCTCTCCTCATATTTAGACGACGCAGCTCCCGAATATGCTAATTCCGCCCCACATAGACCGCATACCAGGGAGGTTCAACGCCAAGATCCAGTACCCGTATCCCTACAGCAACAGATCGTGTCACAAGTTCCGGCAAGCACATCTGTTTCTACATCTGTTCCCACAGCTGCTTCTATAGCTGTGTCCACACCTATAGTTGCTGTGTCACGTTCAACGAATCCTTTCACACCCGACACCCCAGATGGGGCTGCGGGAGGTGCTAGCAACATTTTTTCTACACCACCCAGAATAAATAAACTTACTTTTCAAGAGTCAGGACATTCACGTACACCCAAACTCATAAATGCCCGCACGCTTAAGGAACTTCTTGTAGATTGTAGATATGACCCTGTGCCCGGCAAAGAGGACGAAATGACCCTGGCATCATTACGTATCAGACGAGCCGCGGTGTATCTAGGGAAGTTACCAGGAATGACTGCGCATCTAGATAATATATATCATTTTGTTCAAACAGGGCGAGATTCTGAATGTATTAACAGAGCTATGGAATATCAGAAAGTGGAGATACAGGGGGAACTGTTACGTTTCCTCATAAATTGTGTGATCAGAAATCAAGACCGACCAGGGGTAGACCCGGAAGCAATGCAAATTCTTACCAGATGGAGTCAGAATATATCAGAAGGAAGACATGATAAGCAGAATTGTATAATAGCCATGTGCCGAAAGATCCGAAAAGAAATAGAACACCTACACGAAGAAAGATTAGCGGTAGACCAGTTCGAACAAAGCGAGGAAGAAGGATCAGGACTGCCCGCAGGACAGTCAGACACTATAGCCTATGTAGGTAGAGGAAGATCTTGTAATAGTAATAGATGTCTTATTGACCCAATACGTCCGATATGTCCAGACAATAACAGGAGTTTCCCAACACCCATAGTCCATATAAGGTCTAACGAGCATTCGTTCCAAGCAGCTGACAAATTACTCCGAGAACGAAGGGGTTATCATTTTCTCGATTCTATGGATGAACAAGAATTAGCCAGGTCAGCTGTCCATTGGGTTGACAGTCCCGGAAAATATAGTGATGATACAGTAGCACGCACATTTTTGAATCTCACCCCAGATGAACAGCGTTTAGCTGGGATTTATATGATTCAACAACTCCTTATACTATATCAGAGTCAGCATTCGGACCCTGGTCCCTTACCTGATATATTGACTGAATTACTCATGAATAGATGGAGAGGTTCAGGTACTAAATTAATTAAAGAAATACTAGAATCAAGAAAGCAATACATTCTTTTTGCATGTTCAGAACATGTTTCACTACCCATTAAGGAAAGAACCACGTATTACATGGACAGACAGAATCCTTTACGAGAAGTACACCCAATAAAGGGCGAGGACAATGAGTTTAAACGCGTATTTGTATACACGCCCATATCAAAAATAGAATTGTTAGAAATGAAGAAAGTGGTACCCAGTCATGACAAAGATCCAGCAGGTTTTCACCGAGAAATTAAAGACATGTTACTCATGGGAGAGTATACCTATCCCGACATTATGACAATATTAAAGGTATTAATGCCTGCTGGCATTTATGAGAAACTCAGGGAAAAAGAGTGGGAGGTAGGAGACCAAAAGATAGAATGGTCAGTATTAGAAGCAGAAGAAAAGGCCCGAACTGCAGGAGCAGGACTTGGGGATAAAACTAAAGCACTACCAGGTTTATTAGTACAGGTACTGCCACGTTTATTAACTACGAAAAAGGAAGATTGGGGTACAATTTCAGCCTGTAAACAGAAGCAAAATGAAGACACTAGTGATTACTATGCCCGATTTGAAAAATGTTTTGGTATAAATAGTGGCATAAAAGCAAGTAGCGAATCATACCCACATCTGTTTGTAACAAAATTAGTAGAAAATGCCCTGCCCCAAGTAAAGAATAGAGTATTAAAATTCGAGAGTACCTGGCAAGGTAACACTCCATCACAAATGTTACAAATGTTACAGTACCATCACAATAGAATTAGAGAGGAACAAGAACATGAACACAGACGCATGAAAGACACGAAAATGAAAATGCTAGTTTCTCAGACAGTTCCAGCTGAAGGACATAAAAAGGGTATGACACATTCCGGTGATTCAGCAGGACCTGTAAAAGGGACATGCAATTATTGTAAAAAGCCAGGTCATTACGTACACGATTGTCCAGTTTTGAAACATAATATCGCCATAGGTAATACAAAAGAAAGACCACGGCCACCTAGACAGGATCAGAATGAACAAGGAGCTCCGCAGCACGCACAGTCCATGCCAGCTCCACCACAGTCTGTACAGTTTGTGCCAGCTGCACCAGCGCTGCCCGTTGCTGCCACACAAACCACGACACGACAACTGTACCAGACCGCACAGTACGACTATCCTGATTACCAACGATACGCATGAACCAGCCTAGAGAGGGAAGTTGACTTACCCCTTATCGAGATCCCTGTAGATCAAGAAGGACCTTATGTACATAGTGAATTGTTAGGCCAAGACAGAAAATTTTTACTCGATACAGGGGCAAGTCGAACGACCATAAAACGTAGTGAAGTTCCAGGGGCACCCCTCTCAGGCTCTCAGAATATTTCCCTTGGTTTTTCAGGAAAACCTATTGTTAATGAAGTGTCACAACCTCTTCCACTTACGATAGGACCTTTGACCCGAACTACCGATTTATTGCTTACTAAATCATGTCCAGAAAATCTGTTAGGAATAAAAACACTGAAAGCTCTAGGAGCCATAATATGTTGTTCTCCGGAAGGAGTAAGATTGTTTTTACGTGATTTTAAAGGTCACTATGTATCTAGAGACATGGATCCCCGACTGCAGACTTTACCTACACATCTATGGGCACAAGGCCCTACTGATGTTGGTTGCATGAATATTACACCATATCGAGTCACATTAAAGGCAGGAGTGGTACTACCACGAATGCGACAATACAAGTTACCCCAGATGCTGTAGTGGCTTTGCTGCAAATCATTGACGAGCTCATTGCCCAAGGAGTAGTTGTGGAAACAGACTCCAATGTATGTAATTCACCAATAATTCCGATTCTTAAACGAACAGATCCAAAGGCCCTGCCAGTATATCGATTGGTTATTGATCTGCGCGAATTAAACAAGTGCATTGTGCCACAATTCCCTGTGGTCCCTGATATCTCGTCATTATTGACAGCCATTGATTCCGAAGCAACATTCTTTACTGTAATTGATCTTAAAAACGCCTTTTTCAGCGTCCCAATAGATCCGGAAAGCCAATATTTGTTCGGATTTAGTTTAAATGGACGTAGCTTTAAATTCTCACGCGCACCTCAAGGATTTACAGAAAGCCCCAGCATCTATAGCCAAGCACTGAAACGAGAACTTGACAGTATCCACATGCCAGTTAACACTGCCTTGCTTCAATATGTCGATGATCTGTTGATCACCGCTAGAAGCGAACCCGAATGTGAGAAAGCATCACTGACAGTTTTACAATTTCTAGCTGAAAAGGGACACAAGGTGTCCCCTTCTAAGCTGCAATTCTGTGTCCAGCGAGTTGTTTATCTTGGACACTCGCTGTCCAAGGAGGGAAGGCAGCTTACACCCGACCGCATCCAGTTAATAGCTAACATGCCAATACCTAAGACACAAAAGGAAGTACGGGCTTTCATAGGCCTCACTTCATACTGTAGACAGTGGATCCCTCAATATGCATTTCTAGCAAAATCGCTCATTCAGTTGACAACACAGGAGGCAGCCACATCGACTGTTCTCCCTTGGACTCAGGAACATACACAAGCTTTTGAAAGCCTAAAGAAAGCTTTATGTCAAGCACCTGTTTTAGCAACGCCATGTTACAGAAAACAGTTTACACTTTTTGTTACAGAACGCGAAGGTACTGCCTTGTCAGTACTCACACAGGAACAAGCAGGAGCACACAAACCATGTGCTTATTTTTCTAGTACATTAGATCCAGTAGCTCAGGCTCTTCCTGCGTGCCTGAAATCAGTGGCAGCGACAGCTTTAGCAATAAGACAAAGCGATGCCATAGTGTTAGGACATCCATTGACAGTTCAAGTACCACATGCAGTAGAGGTTCTTGTAAATAGAACGCAAACACAACACTTGACTATAGCGCGACTTACAGGGTACGAACTTACATTGTTCCAGCCACATATAGAAATCAGACGCTGTAACACATTGAATCCTGCCACACTTTTGCCAGTAATCGGAACAGACCCACTAGCCCATGACTGTATTGAAGTTATTACTATAACGACGAAACCCAGACAAGACTTAACCGATGTCCCATTGTCAGATCCAGACCTGACATTGTATGTAGATGGTTCATGTATGAGAACAAATACAGGAGAGTTAGTGGCTGCTTACGCAGTCACAACAGATACTGAAGTCATTGAAACAAATCATATAAATACTTTGTCAGCTCAAGCCGCAGAGCTCATCGCTCTGACACAAGCCTGTATTCAAGCCACAAGTAAAAAAGTCAACATATACACTGATTCACGTTATGCATTCGGAGTTGTACATGACTTCGGCGTGCTGTGGCGAGAGAGAGGTTATTTAACTTCCCACGGTGCCCACATTCAGCACGGACCCCTCATTCATGCTTTATTAGATGCGATACATCTACCGACTGCAATATCAATTATGAAATGTAAAGCTCATACGAAAGTCACTGATATCATTTCTCAAGGCAATGATCTAGCCGACAGAACAGCTAAACAGACTGCTCAAACACAAACATCCGATATGACAAAGATAATAGTCCCGACGCCGACACATTGTATGACAGTTAAAGATCCTACTTTTGACGTAATTGACATCCAGACACATGCTACACCAGATGAAATAAAGAAATGGACCGAATTAGGAGGGATCCAAACGGATCAAGGATGGATTATGAAGGAAAAGTCTGTGTGGTTCCTTCCTGATTCAATGGTCCAAGTTATAATTAACACTATACATAGTCCAGCACATCTAGGAGAAAAAGCTATGCTAGATAGCATTCAACACATTTGGTTCAATAAACATTTACGAGCAGCAGCCAAACAAAAGGTCCGTACCTGTATGATCTGTTGCCAGTTCAACCCAGGAAAAAGCGTTCCCGTAGAACAGGGTGGATTTCATCCTCCTGATCACCCTTTTGAAGTCCTCCAGATGGATTATATCCAGATGGAACGATGTCGAGGATTCAAATACGTTCTCGTAGTTGTTTGTGCTCTTTCCCGTTGGACGGAGGCATACCCGGTTTCAGATTACACTGCCCCGACTACTGCCAAACAGTTGGTTCGAGAATTCTTCCCACGATACGGTTTACCACGTGTTGTTCACTCAGATAACGGCCAGCCGTTCTCATCCGAATTAATGAAACATGTTTCACTTTTGTTAGGATATCAGTGGAAATTCCACTGTGTCCGACACCCCGAGGCAGCAGGTCTCGTAGAAAGACATAATCAGACCCTGAAAATTAGATTGTCCAAAATATGCAGGGAGAAAGGTGTCGACTGGGTAGTAGCACTACCAGTTGCACTCTTTTACACAAGAATGGTAGCACACTCTCGAACAGGGCTATCCCCGTATGAAGTGATCTTCGGCAGACCACCAAATATGTGGGGGACGCCTATGCCACGAAAAATAACTGATATTGACTGTAATATGCTGACAGATTACTTAGCTTCCTTGATGTCTGCACTACAATCTTGTCGTTCACAGGTAGCTGCAACCTTTCCCGACAACACTGAGGTGAAACCCCTTGACGTAGTTCCGGGGGACCTCGTTCTTGTGAGGAATTTCGACCGAAAGACTCAGCTGGAGCCCAGGTGGAGATCACCCAAATTGGTCCTGGTCACCACAAGGACAGCCGTGAAGATCGAAGGCAGAAAAGGATGGGTGCATTCAAGTCATATCAAGAAATTTCATGGACTTCCTTCGGATGTGAATAGCCCACCTCGTGTGTCTTCACCCATTGACTCAAAACTACCTTTGGCTGAGACCAACAGCAAGGAACTCTATAAACTAAAACTAAGGCCTAGACCGTCGGACGATTTGATTGTTTAAGTCCTCTCCTAGGTGAAGCGGTTGAATCTATCTCCGACATGTATCCTCTAGACCTGAATCATGGAAAACCACGAAAAATGATGAAACGACAGGCGTATTGTAAATCACTGCGTAGCCATTGCATAGTGACATTATTAATCTTGTTTTTCTTAAGTCTTTTAATAATTACTGCAAGTATATTGTTGCACATATATTACCCTATTGCCAGAAATGTTTACAATGTTACTGCTGAACATTCTTTTAGTGACTTACCCCCGCATGAATTGTCTTATAGACTTGCGCTGCGCAATAACACTTTCATTAGTATGTTACATCATTCCCACCAGACTAGTAATGCTACTAATTGTTGGGTGTGTGGCCGGCTCCCTCCCTATCAGAATTATGAAGGAGTCCTGCCTTTCTTTCCACATTCGTTTACACATAATGGCTCCTGTGGAGCGTGGTTTAGTTTAATCAATTCCATAGACTCAGATACAGCCGTTTACCAAGACCATTGGGTATGGGGAAATCTGAACCTAGTTTTATTCAAAGTCTGTTACCCTGACAAGGAGGGTCGCCCCAAAGGAACAGGAACTGATCTAGAAAATGAAGTATATGGATTAGGTAACTTTACACCTAATCTCATGGTTCTAAATGTCGAATCCGAAGTTGAACTAGTTTTACCAACAATGTCAGTATTCCCAGCGAAAGGGGAATTGTGTGTAAGAAAGGTTGGTTCCATACATATGGGCCATAGTAAATGCACTACTATAGTAGAATTCAGTGATCAAGGCAAATCTTCATTTAGAGCTTATCGCCACTCCTACTTTATATGTGGTCAGACTGCATATATGCGTCTACCTCTAGATTGGGATGGTACCTGCTACATTGCATTCCTTTTACCACCTGTTTTCCTAGCTCCTCCTGATTATTATAGAAATATTCATTTAGTACACAACAGAGAGCGGAGAGATCTCCCAATTGTCGATTATACTGAGACGGCATGGGACAAGTACGTAGATTTTAATAAAGGCATCTTTCCCTATATAGGTACTGTTACTAATAGTAAGCTGATACGTAGATTAACTAGAACCCTTGAAGCTGTAGTGAATGAAACTATTTCCGCCTTAGGCAATTTAACAGAAGAGCAGTCTGCTATGCGGATTGTTGTGCTTCAAAATCGTCTTGTCCTTGACGTCATCCTGGCTGATAGGGGCGGAGCTTGTAGGGTCATCGGATCCAGCTGCTGCGTATTCATACCAGAAAATTCGCCATCTGTATATAAAGCTATAACTCGCCTTCATAAGATTATAAGCCAGATACACCAGAACCCAGGCACTTGGACTTGGTCCGGTTGGTTTTGGAGTGTGATATCAGCCTGGGGATGGAGAGTTCTATCCTTCCTAGGTATTGGCCTTCTCATACTATTCAGTTGCTGTCTATGTCTACAATGTGGACCAGCGATCTGTGGTCTGTGTGCCACATCGTGTATTCCACCACCAAGATTTCATTCGTCACGGAAGAAGAAAGAAGAACAAATGATGTTATATGAACAGATCAATGGATTGATGAAGATTGATATCTCTTAACGGGCAAGTAGGGGACAAGGAGGGAATGTGGAAATATGGATTTTTCTGATCAGTTATGTCCCCTATCTTGGACCCCAACGGTTCCATGTATGAATCACAAGTACATGTATGTTCCCTCCAGTTCTAGTTATGAAGACGCAAACACATGTGCGTCCACCGCCAACATGTCCTTTGTCAGATCCGCCATGAATAGGCCGGATATTCCATTCTTAAGTTTGAAAGGCCACCGGCTTTATATGGTTCACTTATGCCATTTTACAGTCCAGGCAAGTAGGCCCTGATTCTGTCATCGAACTCTTCTTGCCTTCTGCCTCTGAAAGCTCCAGTCTGAGCCTGCAACTATGACCATGAACTTTGTCTCATTCTCTGCGCGGCTCACGAAGCCTGACATCAGCCTATTCTCTGCCAAGAACTGTATTTCACCTTCGAGTTATCTGCTTCGCCCCTCAGCCGATGCATTCCTGTCTAGTAGTTTAAGTAAACATTCCTTCCAGCTACCGAGCAATGGCTCGGCTTCTCTGTCTTTATGCAAGTAATTCATAGTCCTGTTACCATGGAATATTCCTACCCCCTCGCATTAAGTGTAGACACTTAGACGCTTGTACACGCACGCACAGTCAGTATAGAATAGATTCTGTCCGAGAGTCCTTCTTTTGTGGATAACATAGTTCTTTAAACATAGGATGTTAGATATGATTTGGGATTAGGTTGACTTGACCCCCCAGACTTTTCGTCTCCACATGTAGAGCTAAACGTCAAGTCCCCTTCACCCCCTAGTTGCACGTCAATCACACGTCATGCTGCTGCGCGCGCATCTATGCCAAGTATTATCTTATAGATCCACCTATATATGACATCATAACCAATTATGTTCCTTTTTACTCCTTATTACACCCATTTTCGGTTACGCATATGAATCGTCATTTTCCTTATCAATTGTTACGCCTACTGCATTCGTTTCATTTTAATGTATGTTCTATAAAAATCACTTCCTGTCAATAAAGTATGTACTTCACTTCCTGAACCTTCGTGGTGACGGAACTTGGAGCAACCGATTATAATCGATCATTGGAATAAAGCCCATTCCGAACCTCTAATACCACGGATTCTGCCTCTTATTTTACTGAGCTATTTTATTATGTTTCTGTATCAAATTAAGTCCCGGTAATGAATTTTATTTACCACATTGTCATGGAATGTGCGTGGCTTAAATGATGCGAGGAAGTGCAGGAGGGTAATGGCCTATTTAGAACAGCATCAGGTTCATGTTGCCTTATTGCAGGAAACACATCTTAGCCCCCGTGCCTCTTATACTCTGGCTAGCAAATGGGCGGCGGTGCGTAGTTTCTCTTCGTATTCCGGGTATGCCAGGGGAACGGCGATTTTGATTAAGAAAACGGTGCCGTTTGTGCGACTGGGTGAGCATACAGATGTAGAGGGTAGATTTTGCTTGTTGTGGGGTAGGCTTGGAACTGATACGGTTACAATCGTAAACTGTTATGGCCCTAACGTAGATTCACCGTTTTTTTTTACACAGCTGTGGGGAAAGGTACTGTGCACGGGCTCAATGCATACTATATGGGGAGGAGATTTTAATGTTGCGATGGTCCCAGGATTGGACAGGTCTGATGGCAGCCATACCTACCACAAAGGTGCACGGGACGCTTTGGCGGGTATATTGGAGGAAGGAGGACTGATAGATAGTTGGAGGTTCGTACATGCTGGGCGGCGGGAGGGAACACACTTTACTACATACGCTAACACATGGGCCAGACTGGATTATTGTTTGTTATCTCGTGGGTTGGTGGCTAATCTAGGTAGAGTTACGCATTTGCTGAGATCCTACTCTGATCATTGTCCGGTGCTGGTTCAGTTGGCAGTTCCGGGATGTGGCAGAACTGCCCCGATGTGGCGTATGCAACCCACGGCGTTTTTGGATCCACTGTTTAAAACGGAGCTCGGAGAAGAGATTGCAGAATTTTTCCCTCGCAACAAAGGATCGGTAGACAGTGTGGAACACATCTGGGAGGCGTTTAAGGTGACGATCCGTGGTTATTATATGTCAAAGAGTTTTGGGGTTCTGAGAGACATACGAGGGGCACTTAAGAAGTTAGAGACGGAGCTTAAGGACGGCTCACGAAATATGAAAAGGAAGCGGACAGAGAGGCCAGATTTAGAGGTAAGCATTGGCAGGCTCGTAGATATTGTGAGGGGGAGAGACCGGGACGAATTCTGGCAGAGATTGCTCGCCATCCGCGTTGCAATACACACGTGTTGGAGATTTGTACGCCGACAGGTGCTGTGATTCAAGACACGAGGGGAATATTAGGTCTCTTCACTGCACAGTATGGGGAGTTGTATGCAGCACAATCCGCGGGGGAGGTTGTATTGGGTGATTTCCTTGACGATGTGGCTTTATGCTGGTTGAGTGACGACCATAGGTGGTTCCTTGGCGCCCCGTTCGAACTTGATGAAATGAGAGAGGCTATTATGTCACTTAATAATGGTAAAGCGACGGGTTCTGATGGACTGCCGGCGGAATTCTATAAATGTTACATTGATATAATGGCCCCGGTGCTCAAGGAGGTGTACGAGGAGTCTCTGGAGGTGGGCATATTACCAGGTACAATGAGGGAGGCGGTAATTACATCATTGCTGAAGCCTGGTAAAGACCCTACTGTCTGCGATTCGTACAGGCCTCTTTCATTGATAAATTGTGATGCTAAAATACTGGCGAAAGTGCTTGCCACTAGGCTCTCTCTGTTGATGACTAGGATAGCCCTTCCGGATCAGGCTGGGTTTATCCCTGGGAGGTCTATGGCCAGTAATTTGCGAACTCTGTTCTCTCTGCTGCACACGGTGGCGCCGGAGTTGCCTGTAGCTGCTGTGTTCCTTGACGCTACCAAAGCATTCGATTCGGTAGAGTGGAACTACTTGTTTGCTATTTTATATAGGATGGGGTTTCCAAAGATATTTGTGGCATGGATAAAGTTGCTATACACTGATCCGTCGGCGAGAGTGCTAGTCAACGGGGAGTTGTCTGCTCCGATTTTATTAACCAGAGGCACCAGGCAGGGGTGTCCATTGTCCCCATTGCTTTTCGCAATAGCGATTGAGCCATTGGCATGTCGGATACGGCAATTACACAAGCAAAGTGCATGTAAGTGTTTCCAACGACAGATAGATGTGTCCCTCTATGCGGATGACTTAACATTGTATGTTGTGGATCCACAAACTAACCTTAACCCGCTGCTCAGAGAATTTTTGGTGTTCGGAAGATTGCCCGGTATACAGATAAACTGGAAGAAGTCGCAGTTTTTTTCCCCTGACTCCTGCGGTGGCCCGATTTTCCTTGGACTACCCGCTGGAATGGTGTGACTCGGACCTTCGTTATTTAGGGATACAGGTATCGAAACAAAGGGAAGAGATGATAAGATTGAATTACGGAACTGCTGTCACTAAACTAGCGGAAGATGTGACTCGGTGGATTTCTTTACATTTTACCATGGCTGGTAGGGCCTCGCTAATTAAAATGGTGGTTTTGCCTTGCTTTTTATACTTGTCCGGGTGCGTTTTTTTTCCGAACGCTACGTTCTGAATTGTTACGATTGTTCTGGGCTGGTAGGCAACCTCGTCTGGCGTGGTCGATTATTACGCAGCCATACTCTGACGGAGGCTTTGATGTCCCTGATTTCTTGGTGTATTACATGAGTGCTCAAGCTCACTTCGCGTACCATTGGTTTTCGCCGACGCCGTTCATGCCACAGCTGGCTGTGGAGGATTGGATAGTTCGACCTCTGCCATTGCGGGGTATTATTCAGGGTCCGGTGGGGGTACTGGACGCGCCAGCCAACTCGGTGACATGCACGATAGACGCGTGGCAGCGTATCCTCCGCAGGGTTGACCTTCCGTTGTTGTATGCACAGAAACTACCGTTGGTTTACCATCCGGGATTATCCTTGTTGCAGGAAGGGGGGTTTCAGGAAATGTGTGCTAAACTGCACATACGTTACTGGGGCGATCTATTTTTGAATGGCCAGTTTAAAACGAAAGACCAATTGTTTAAGGGGTACCAGCCCACACCGTTAGACAGTTTTTACAACCTCCGGTTGCGGCAGGGATTAAAGGCTATCATACAGCAGTTTCCAGTGGAACCTGACACGGTGATGCCTCTGCAGGTACTGCTGACGTCTGAGGATGGCAGGCATTTTGTTTCCCACCTATACAGTAGTATCCGAAAGCATAGTGGGTGTGGAGAATGTAAAGCGCTCCGGCAGTGGTGTGTTGATATAGGCAGGGAGGTTACGGTGGCGCAATGGGCGTTTTGCTGTGAGCTCACGTCACAGATATCGGCCAGCTGCAGACTGCGGATTATTCCTTATAAATTTTTGCAGCGATTGTATTGCACGCCCGCTAGGAAACTGAGGTTCCGCCTGTCGGACAACGACAGATGTGAACGTTGCCACTCTGAGGGGGCCGGTTTTCTTCATTTAGCTTGGACGTGTCCAAGGGTGTATGAGTATTGGCTGCAGGTACATACGGCGTTGACTGCTATGCTGGGCAACACGATTGAGTATGACCCGCTTGTGATGCTACTGGGATACACTATGCAGATACCCAAGGCGCACCGGAAGTTTGGAGGTATTGCACTTTTGCTAGCTAAGCGAATGGTTGCTTGTCGGTGGGGGAGAGGCCGAGCTCCGAAATTCAAAGAGTGGATAGATGACTTACTGTATTGTCAAGACCAGAACATGATATACGCTGATACACAACCCCTGAATAGTAGAGCTAGGGACATCTGGGATCCGCTCAGAGAGTACTTGGCAGTTAATTCCACTGTAGAGGGTGATGTGCCCCGTGAGGTGGCGGGAGCAGCCACGTCAGGTACAACAGGTATTTAGACGCTGCTTTTTCTTTTTGTGGCTTTACTACGTTAAAGAGGCTGGCAGGAGGGGAGGGTAGTATGATGTTGAGTTCCTTTATCTGCAGGAGGCGATAGGGAGACGGAAACGCTGTGAATGGAAGTGTGGAAGATGGACTATATGTGAGGCATGTTGTTTGCATGGGAGATGTGGGGGGCTGCGGGACTTGCATGTACATCCTATTATCTGCTTTATTCACAGGGCTGGGAGGAGTATTGTGTGGCGCAGGTAATGTGGACTGTCCCCATGATGTGTCGGCCATTGTTGCTGCCTTTTTTGCATGACCAGTACTTGGAGTGACTTCAGCTGTCTGCCCGGTGAGACTCAAGCACGATAAGACTTTCTGTTTCAGGTTTGGATTCTCGACACCCTTGCCCCAGGGTTCCTTTTTACAGTTGTTTTATGGGTTGGGAGTTAAAAGGGACCACTTTAACATATTCATGAACCTTGGAGCGCAGTGTTTTCGGTAGAAATGGTATGCAGGATGGGTAATGTGAAGCTGCTGCCGGACCTCCGGGATGTCAGTTTTGCTGGCTGTGTATCCGTGCACTTGGAACGCAGTAGAATGCTGCATTGTAGCCGGCCCATACGGTTGTAGGCGTGGAGCTGTAATATTGTGCACTGTTGTAAT
The DNA here is from genome assembly GCF_964204655.1 of Triturus cristatus. Classification (NCBI taxonomy): domain Eukaryota; kingdom Metazoa; phylum Chordata; class Amphibia; order Caudata; family Salamandridae; genus Triturus; species Triturus cristatus. Next base: position 697,208,900 of record NC_140591.1, read on the forward strand.
AAAGGTCTTTGAAAAGTTAAAAAAAAAAAAAAAAAAATTGTAATTCCAGAGACATCAAATTTGGGGGTTCCATCTCCTCCCAATTGGAAATTACACTTACAAAATGTAATAAGTTAATCTGAATATTAACCTATGAGAGATGCCTTGCAGTAGTGAAAAGCAAATGTAAAGGTTTTTCACTACTAGGACATGTAAAACTTAAAAGTACATGTCCTACTTTCTAAATACACTGCACCCTGTCATTGAGGTGTTCAGGACCTACCTTAGGGGTGACTTATATGTATTAAAAAGGAAAGTTTGGGCCTGGAAAGAGGGTTAACTTGCCAGGTCGACATGGCAGTTTACAACTGCACACACAGGCTCTGCAATGGCAGGCCTGAGACATGTTTAAATGGCTACTTAAGTGAGTGGCACAATCAGTGCTACAGACCCACTAGCAGATTTCATTTTCAGGCCCTGGGCACATTCAGTGCACTTTACTAGGGACTTATAAGTAAATTAAATATGCCAATTGTGGATAAGCCAATGTTACCACATTTTAAGGAGAGAGCGCATGCACTTTAGCACTGGTTAGCAGTGGTAAAGTACCCAGAGTCCTAAAGCCAACAAAAATGAATTCAGGAAAAAGGGGAGGAGGAAGGCAGAGGTTTGGGGTCACCTTGCAGAAAGAGCCAGGTCCAGCACTACCCAAGCTCTGATCTAATCCCATGGAGGTTCTCTGGGGCTGGCTCAGGAACCCGTGGTTGAACTGCTCAGCCAAAAAGTGGCTGTGCTTTTCCGCACTGCATCCAGGCACTGCCCCTCCTAACACGAGACAGAGTCTATTGAGACTTTGGGACATATACATCAAAACTGGCACAGTTACAATCTGTTCACCATACCCTAACACTATTCTACTAGGTTGCTAATGAAAGCATGAATGGTTCTGTTGACTCTGGTGCCCTATAGCTTTACGTGATATTCAGAAAATACTTAAATCATAATGTTCTTCCTTCTAGAGAGTGACCCATCTCCTTTGTATAAGTAGTCAATGAATATAGGATCAACAGTCTCTGCCATATGTGTTTTTTATTCTGAGAGCTAGTAGATTTATCGGAGCAGAAGACAAGTTCACAGATAGGAGCTCCATATATTTTGTCTGCTGCTCACTAAAATAGAGTTGGTACTCCTTTTATCATGTGCGTCTACCATCCCTATTGGAATGATAAGACATAACCAATGGTTGGCCGCAGTCGGTGGGTACCAGCCTTCATTAAGTGCACCCCAGTGGGGAGACCGCCTACTGGCTCTCCCTGTGTAACTCCTTGTAGCCTGTGATAACTGAATGAACACCCTGATTGTATGCGGTGTGTATGAGTTGTGCTTGGGGTGGGAGGTGGGGTACTCGTAGTCTCATGTCCCCCATACATATATGCAGCCCATGGGGTTGTAGGTGCCATATGTTACATGGGCTATATAGCTCCTGCCGACTTTGCAGGTCTGTCCCCCTTTGTTGTTTCTCTTTCCTTCAGTGCAGAAGCCATTGCAAAGGCAAGTGTGTCTGGCTGGAAACCACATACTCTTGAATGGAGCATGAAGGATCATTTGTGTTCACATTCCCTTGTCCAAATCACTTCCAGCAGCAGGTGAACCAGAGAACTGAGAGAATCGACACCTGAACACAAATGTATTGTATGTATGTACGTTTGCTCATTTGAAGCATCCTGTGTCTTGCTCTTCCAAAAAAGCCAGGACCCAGAAACAGTGCCTGACTGATCATAGTCATAGCTGTGTGGCTGCTATCTACAAAATCAAACTCACAATTCAAGCTGGTTGTAAGGGAAGCTTGGGACCAAATATGGATTTGAGAGATTAGTGTTGGAATAGGTGCTCAGCACTCAATACCTAAGTTACTGTGGCCAGAGCAGTTTCTGCAGTGTCTCAGAATGGTAAGATGAATTCAGGTGCCACATGCTTGTGGCTTGGACATAAAATATCCATGAGTCAGCTTCAGTGTAAAGTGTGGTAAGACGCTTTGCACTATACAGGCACTTTCAGTCCAGCAACTGCTGTAATTAGCCCCTCCAACATGTGTTCACCCCAGCCTAAAGCATGAGGCAAACATGCTGCACCCACAAACAACAATCTCCAAGACCTTCTGAAGATCAGGCCTGGAATGCACACAGTTCCCTAGAGAGTACCTTACACTTAGTACTTGCATAACTACCCAAACAGAGGCCTGCACATTCATCGCAGTCATCGAGACCCAAAGGAAAGGGCCCTTGCTTATAGAGGTCCGCACAGGGTGACCAAGGCACTACTTCAGAGATTTAGGGAGTTACATATATACTCCTGAGCATTTGGCAGACCTCTTATCTGCAGGGGCCAACAACACACCAGTGGGGCTCTTTAATCAGACTGAGAAGAAAAAAGTTACAGTCAGTCAGTAGGGGAGAGCAATAGACCTATATAAGATCCTTTGCAGTAGTCCCCAAATACATCTAGTCATGGGGTCATGAAGTCTAATGTGTGGTAATATGTTATTTCATTTGGGATTTTTGTAAAGTGCTTTTAAACACCTTACAGTGGACTTCGAGCCCTTGTGGCAGTAGAGTCATAATAGGGGCACAAAAGAGTATATCTGCAAGAACTCAAAGTGAAGAACCAGTTCTTCAACCAATAAGGGTGGAGAATACAAGCTTGCATTGGTGATTAAATACGTCCCAACTGATGACAAAGCCTTAAGGATGAGCAATGGTCCAGAGAGCCTGGATGAAGAAGGCAAAGCCCATCTTAGGTGTCTGAACAGGAAGTGCATGAAAAGTAGGCTGGGGGCAGCTATAGAGTAGAAGGAAAGATTGCTGTCATACAAAGGTGAAGAGATGGGTCTTTGAAGAGCTTTCAAATTCTAGTCAATAATTTTCCTGTCTCAACTGAGAGGTCGGGGATTCTACAAGATGGAGCCATGAACATGGAAGAACATATTCCAATCTCCTATATGTAGTAGGTAGGGTCCCCAAGCAGGAGATTCACTATAACTTGCAACCATCTGGTCGCCAGCCTTCTTGTGTGCCATTCCTTTTCTAATTGTATGTCATTGACTTCTTACCCACCCTGCCCCCTCAAAATGCCTGTGGAAACATTGAGCCTATTTTTAATATTTTGCCAGGACATATAATGCTCATCTTGTTGACAGATGTGAACGTTGCCACTCTGAGGGGGCCGGTTTTCTTCATTTAGCTTGGACGTGTCCAAGGGTGTATGAGTATTGGCTGCAGGTACATACGGCGTTGACTGCTATGCTGGGCAACACGATTGAGTATGACCCGCTTGTGATGCTACTGGGATACACTATGCAGATACCCAAGGCGCACCGGAAGTTTGGAGGTATTGCACTTTTGCTAGCTAAGCGAAGGGTTGCTTGTAGGTGGGGGAGAAGGCCGAGCTCCGAAATTCAAAGAGTGGATAGATGACTTACTGTATTGTCAAGACCAGAACATGATATACGCTGATACACAACCCCTGAATAGTAGAGCTAGGGACATCTGGGATCCGCTCAGAGAGTACTTGGCAGTTAATTCCACTGTAGAGGGTGATGTGCCCCGTGAGGTGGCGGGTGCAGCCACGTCAGGTACAACAGGTATTTAGACGCTGCTTTTTCTTTTTGTGGCTTTACTACGTTACAGAGGCTGGCAGGAGGGGAGGGTAGTATGATGTTGAGTTCCTTTATCTGCAGGAGGCGATAGGGAGACGGAAACGCTGTGAATGGAAGTGTGGAAGATGGACTATATGTGAGGCATGTTGTTTGCATGGGAGATGTGGGGGGCTGCGGGACTAGCATGTACATCTTATTATCTGCTTTAGCATATTATTCACAGGGCTGGGAGGAGTATTGTGTGGCGCAGGTAATGTGGACTGTCCCCATGATGTGTCGGCCATTGTTGCTGCCTTTTTTGCATGACCAGTACTTCGTGTGACTTCAGCTGTCTGCCCGGTGAGACTCAAGCACGATAAGACTTTCTGTTTCAGGTTTGGATTCTCGACACCCTTGCCCCAGGGTTCCTTTTTACAGTTGTTTTATGGGTTGGGAGTTAAAAGGGACCACTTTAACATATTCATGAACCTTGGAGCGCAGTGTTTTCGGTAGAAATGGTATGCAGGATGGGTAATGTGAAGCTGCCGCCGGACCTCCGGGATGTCGGTTTTGCTGGCTGTGTATCCGTGCACTTGGAACGCAGTAGAATGCTGCATTGTAGCCGGCCCATACGGTTGTAGGCGTGGAGCTGTAATATTGTGCACTGTTGTAATAAAGGTCTTTGAAAAGTAAAAAAAATAAAAATAAAATTGTAATTCCAGAGACATCAAATTTGGGGGTTCAATCTCCTCCCAATTGGAAATTACACTTACAAAATGTAATAAGTTAATCTGAATATTAACCTATGAGAGATGCCTTGCAGTCGTGAAAAGCAAATGTAAAGGTTTTTCACTACTAGGACATGTAAAACTTAAAAGTACATGTCCTACTTTCTAAATACACTGCACCCTGTCATTGAGGTGTTCAGGACCTACCTTAGGGGTGACTTATATGTATTAAAAAGGAAAGTTTGGGCCTGGAAAGAGGGTTAACTTGCCAGGTCGACATGGCAGTTTACAACTGCACACACAGGCTCTGCAATGGCAGGCCTGAGACATGTTTAAATGGCTACTTAAGTGAGTGGCACAATCAGTGCTACAGACCCACTAGCAGATTTCATTTTCAGGCCCTGGGCACATTCAGTGCACTTTACTAGGGACTTATAAGTAAATTAAATATGCCAATTGTGGATAAGCCAATGTTACCACATTTTAAGGAGAGAGCGCATGCACTTTAGCACTGGTTAGCAGTGGTAAAGTACCCAGAGTCCTAAAGCCAACAAAAATGAATTCAGGAAAAAGGGGAGGAGGAAGGCAGAGGTTTGGGGTCACCTTGCAGAAAGAGCCAGGTCCAGCACTACCCAAGCTCTGATCTAATCCCATGGAGGTTCTCTGGGGCTGGCTCAGGAACCCGTGGTTGAACTGCTCAGCCAAAAAGTGGCTGTGCTTTTCCGCACTGCATCCAGGCACTGCCCCTCCTAACACGAGACAGAGTCTATTGAGACTTTGGGACATATACATCAAAACTGGCACAGTTACAATCTGTTCACCATACCCTAACACTATTCTACTAGGTTGCTAATGAAAGCATGAATGGTTCTGTTGACTCTGGTGCCCTATAGCTTTACGTGATATTCAGAAAATACTTAAATCATAATGTTCTTCCTTCTAGAGAGTGACCCATCTCCTTTGTATAAGTAGTCAATGAATATAGGATCAACAGTCTCTGCCATATGTGTTTTTTATTCTGAGAGACCTAGTAGATTTATCGGAGCAGAAGACAAGTTCACAGATAGGAGCTCCATATATTTTGTCTGCTGCTCACTAAAATAGAGTTGGTACTCCTTTTATCATGTGCGTCTACCATCCCTATTGGAATGATAAGACATAACCAATGGTTGGCCGCAGTCGGTGGGTACCAGCCTTCATTAAGTGCACCCCAGTGGGGAGACCTCCTACTGGCTCTCCCTGTGTAACTCCTTGTAGCCTGTGATAACTGAATGAACACCCTGATTGTATGCGGTGTGTATGAGTTGTGCTTGGGGTGGGAGGTGGGGTACTCGTAGTCTCATGTCCCCCATACATATATGCAGCCCATGGGGTTGTAGGTGCCATATGTTACATGGGCTATATAGCTCCTGCCGACTTTGCAGGTCTGTCCCCCTTTGTTGTTTCTCTTTCCTTCAGTGCAGAAGCCATTGCAAAGGCAAGTGTGTCTGGCTGGAAACCACATACTCTTGAATGGAGCATGAAGGATCATTTGTGTTCACATTCCCTTGTCCAAATCACTTCCAGCAGCAGGTGAACCAGAGAACTGAGAGAATCGACACCTGAACACAAATGTATTGTATGTATGTACGTTTGCTCATTTGAAGCATCCTGTGTCTTGCTCTTCCAAAAAAGCCAGGACCCAGAAACAGTGCCTGACTGATCATAGTCATAGCTGTGTGGCTGCTATCTACAAAATCAAACTCACAATTCAAGCTGGTTGTAAGAGAAGCTTGGGACCAAATATGGATTTGAGAGATTAGTGTTGGAATAGGTGCTCAGCACTCAATACCTAAGTTACTGTGGCCAGAGCAGTTTCTGCAGTGTCTCAGAATGGTCAGATGAATTCAGGTGCCACATGCTTGTGGCTTGGACATAAAATATCCATGAGTCAGCTTCAGTGTAAAGTGTGGTAAGATGCTTTGCACTATACAGGCACTTTCAGTCCAGCAACTGCTGTAATTAGCCCCTCCAACATGTGTTCACCCCAGCCTAAAGCATGAGGCAAACATGCTGCACCCACAAACAACAATCTCCAAGACCTTCTGAAGATCAGGCCTGGAATGCACACAGTTCCCTAGAGAGTACCTTACACTTAGTACTTGCATAACTACCCAAACAGAGGCCTGCACATTCATCGCAGTCATCGAGACCCAAAGGAAAGGGCCCTTGCTTATCGAGGTCCGCACAGGGTGACCAAGGCACTACTTCAGAGATTTAGGGAGTTACATATATACTCCTGAGCATTTGGCAGACCTCTTATCTGCAGGGGCCAACAACACACCAGTGGGGCTCTTTAATCAGACTGAGAAGAAAAAAGTTACAGTCAGTCAGTAGGGGAGAGTAATAGACCTATATAAGATCCTTTGCAGTAGTCCCCAAATACATCTAGTCATGGGGTCATGAAGTCTAATGTGTGGTAATATGTTATTTCATTTGAGATTTTTGTAAAGTGCTTTTAAACACCTTACAGTGGACTTCGAGCCCTTGTGGCGGTAGAGTCATAATAGGGGCACAAAAGAGTATATCTGCAGGAACTCAAAGTGAAGAACCAGTTCTTCAACCAATAAGGGTGGAGAATACAAGCTTGCATTGGTGATTAAATACGTCCCAACTGATGACAAAGCCTTAAGGATGAGCAATGGTCCAGAGAGCCTGGATGAAGAAGGCAAAGCCCATCTTAGGTGTCTGAACAGGAAGTGCATGAAAAGTAGGCTGGGGGCAGCTATAGAGTAGAAGGAAAGATTGCTGTCATACAAAGGTGAAGAGATGGGTCTTTGAAATGCTTTCAAATTCTAGTCAATAATTTTCCTGTCTCAACTGAGAGGTCGGGGATTCTACAAGATGGAGCCATGAACATGGAAGAACAGACTCCAATCTCCTATATGTAGTAGGTAGGGTCCCCAAGCAGGAGATTCACTATAACTTGCAACCATCTGGTCGCCAGCCTTCTTGTGTGCCATTCCTTTTCTAATTGTATGTCATTGACTTCTTACCCACCCTGCCCCCTCAAAATGCCTGTGCAAACATTGAGCCTATTTTTAATATTTTGCCAGGACATATAATGCTCATCTTGTTACCATGCCGTTAATAGTTTATCACAATGCATATGCCAGACAGTAAAATATTATCAGCCTGCTGCTATCCTTTTTTTATAACTTGCATTGTTTATTGTGCACTTGTTTCTTCAGTCTATAGGCTGGGTACCTTTTAACAATACCTTGTGTTCTTATCTTGCAAATTTCTACCATCTCTTTCTTGCGGCTGATTGTGGTCCAGGTCACCTCCCCGGTATATTGTTCAAGGCTGCTAATTCCTTAGTTACAGGTCCTGTAAGTGGTGGGTAAACTTGAATATCAATTGCTGTTCCCTAATGTAGGCATTACCCTCCCCTACCATGAGGCCATGCTTGCATTATTTATTCTCCCTTATTCTCTCCCAAGGATCCCAAGACTTTTTCCCATGGTTGTGCCAGGGGTCTTAGTCGTAACTATCGTCTCTCCTCCCCATGCAAAGCAATGCTCCCACTTCTAGCCCACAGTTCTGCACCCTTCCTCCATTTGTTGTTATGGGGTGAGTCAGGCACGCTCCAGTAAATCACTATTTTTTAGTTTTGTTAGGGCCAGGTCAATAAACCGGTTACTGGTTTCTTTTCTTTCGGGGAGGGTGGGAGAACCATCCAGTAGGCAACTCTCCTGTGTGGGCAAATTCTCTCTTTCCAATCGTTCCAATTGTGGTGTAACCATTTTCTTGAACTGATTAACTCATGCAACCCCACATCACATGAAAGAAGTCTACATATATGTAGCATTGCATTTGGGGTGCATTCGTGTGTTGGCTCCCATAATCCTATTGACTCTTAGGAGTCATTGTGGAAATTATTGAATTATACATTTGAACGTAGCATTTGGCGCGGTAAGCAGTCAAAATACCAATTTTTTAATATCGACCTTCAATAATTTCGAGTTTTTAATATCGTAGGGACAGAATATCGATGTCAAAAATATCGGTGACCAGAATATCGACCTTAAGGTAAGTAATATCGTTTTTTTTAATATCGAAGTAAGTAATATCGAAGTAACTAATATCGTTAGCAAAAATATCGTTGATAATAATATCAATATTTATATTAGTGTTATGTATTTTAGTATGTATTTTATATGTATGTTTAACATTTTCTGTAATGTATTTTTATTATTTTTAAATATATGTAATAAATATTTAGAAATTATTAATGTTTTTAAAATAAATTTTCCGTTTTAGTATCAGAGCTGATTGTGGGTTTATAGGGGAATAGGGTGGGAAGTAATTTAATTATAATTAATTAATATGTTTTTATTTATTGTTAGCGATTATTAATTTACTGTTAATTAATTATTAATTGGGAGTTCATTTTTATTAATTGATCATTATATTAATTATAATTAATTCATTATTTTGTATGTATTGTTAATTAATGTATAGTTAATTAATTATTAATTGGTAATGGTTTTTTATTAACTGATTAATTGCTATTTAAAATAATTATGCTAATTTTTATGGGTAGCGGGTTGTGGGTTTATAGGGGAATAGGGTGAGAAGTAAATTTATAATAATTAATTATTATGGTTTTATTTATTGTTATTGATTATTAATGTATTGTTAATTAATTAATTGGTAATTAATTTTTATTACTTGGTTAATTTATAATGATATTCATTATAATTAATGTATTATTATTTTTTTATTTATTGTTATTGTTAACTCATTTATTGCTTTAGGCGTTGCTTAGCTGGCTGCAAGATGGCCGCACCTTGAGTGGGCTCTGCCAGCCAAGCCACATATCGTTCAAAATCCTGCGTACACAGTGCCCATCGCTGCTAAACACCGTGCCTTCACAACTAACCCAACCCGGTGGCTCGGATTGGTCACCCTCTCGTCTTCCTACAACGCTTCTGGGCTGAGAGTCACCGCTGCGGGTATCCCGGGCCTGGGCTCAGCGACTGGCGCGGCCGACCCGGACACTTCGAGGCTGTCTGCGGGCTGCTTCCAGGCTCCTGCTCCTTCACCGACGTTCCGCCTCCGCAACCTTTCGCCTGGGCCGGTAAGTGCCAATGCTGTGGGGGCGCGTTGTAGTGGGACAGGGCGCGCGCTAGTCGAACCACCTGGTCTGTTCACGGACGGGTGCCGTGCTTCATTCACGGGCGCCCGCCGCTCAGGCCTCTCCTCATCGGGCCGGGCGACGCGGGTGGCGCGCCGGTTCTCTGAGGCATCCTTCTGCAGTTGCTGTGGTGGCCGCGTAGCCCTTCAACCCCGTCATTGTGGGTGCCTCCAGGGGTGATCTTCCTGCGGCTGTCTGCGTGCTGGGCATCCGCGCTGGGGAGATGCGCCTGCCGCTCATCGCCACTGATTTTAGGCATCGCCGGCCTTATTCACTGCCCGCTGGCCCCCCCACCGGGCCCGCTCCGGCTGGTACCATTGCCTGGGAGCTCCTGTTTCCCTCCTCTCAGATCCGGTCCTGCACTTGATCTCCAGTGAGGCGCTGTTCATCCGCCCTCCACTGGGCCTCGCTGCCGTGGATATCCGGTACCTGAGGTGCCTACGACCTCACACTCTTCTGGCCTGTAACTGGACTGTGCTATCGGCCGCCTCCTTGGGGGTCCCCTCACCCGGGCGTCGCACTGTGAAGGAGCACCCACTGCTCCCAGTGCGCCTTTACCTGCTCCTGGCCTGCATCCTTCTACGACGCCTGCGGCTGGGATGGTACCTCTGTTCCCTCTGCTTCTCTGGCGGCCCTGCACGCAACTCATCAACTCTACCGTCAAACCGGTCTGGTCCACCCTTCACACGCCAGGCCCGTTGCTTTTTTCCCGGACTTTCGGCCCATTGATCATTTGCTTCGACCCCTTGGCAATGGGTTTTATCCCTGGCGGCATCCGCAACACACTCGCCTCTGGCATACCAGCTAACTGCCTCTGCCCACCAACACACCCGCCTGCTGACCCTGTGCACCCGCCATCTTCTGAGCTGCTACACCGCCTTCGGGCGAAACGTTCTTCTCCTTGCTCCATAGCCTTTTTTCGACTGCTTGACCGCTCTCCCAGTCATGGGAAGAACCGACCCCAAGCAGCCCAAAATTGCCTTCGATCAGTGACGCCAGACGCGCCAGGAGGGTGCGGGCACTGACGGAGGGGACTCCCTGACTCCATCCGACATGGCTCCTACTCGCGAGGACAACCTTAAGGCCATCATGCTGGATGTCAAGTCCACTGTCACCGGCATAGCGGCCCAGCTAGATCAACTGTCAGCCCGCCTGGACATAGTGAATGCCCTAGTCGACTCCCACGACACCTGCCTCCTGCATGTAGAGACCAGGGTGTCGGACGCGGAGGACGGCACCACCCAAGATCATCAGAAACTGCTGCAAATGGACAAAATACTGGACCTCATCCGGAACAAGAACAAGGATTTGGAGGCGCGCTCCCGCAGGAGCAACCTCTGCATCACGGGAGTGCCTGAATCCACCAACATCTCCCGTATGGAGGACTATGTGGAACAGTTGGTTCGTGAGCTCTTTGGCAACATTCTTTCACCTGTCTTCATTGTCCAGCGGGCCCACCGCTCCCTCAGCCCTCGTCCTGCCCTTGGCCTGCCGGCCCGCCCCATTATTGCCAAAATGTTGAACTTCAGGGACCGCAACGCCCTACTACGGGCGGCCAGGGAGAAAGGGGAAATTCGGCATCAGGGCAACTCCCTGTTGTTCTATCCCCACTACACTACTGAGGTCCAGGCAGCTCGCCGTGAATTCCTTCCGGCGAAACAACTCCTCCAGAAGCACGAGATCTCCTACTCCTTGGCATACCCTGCTAAACTGAGCATCAAACAGGGCTCCAAGACTCATCTTTCCAGACCCCAGAGAGGCGTTGGCATTTGCTAAAAAACTGGACAGGTCACATCGTTCTTCGCCTGCCAACTCTCAAGCTGCTGCTGATGACAATCTCAGTGATAATGACTGACCTGCTGGCACCTTTTGTCTTCTTTATGCTCTTGTGTCTTTTCGTCACTCAGGTTCTTGGTTCGAATGGGGACTATTGAATCTATGTTGACTCCTAGGCCATCGCAGTTCATATCCTTGCCGTTGGCATGGTGTCCTCTAATTCTTGATGTTCACTCTTTGCTGTCTGCCACCACGTATGGCTTGGCCACCCTGCCTTTCTGGCAGGGGTGTATGCTGAGCGCTGCCATGCCCTCACGGGATGATTCCCATCTTGGACACAGCTTTTTCCCGTCCTAGTTGTGGGTCCCTGGGGTGGGAATGGGTGGGTCCTCAGCCTGATTGGGGGGTTGGTGTGGGAGCGGGGTTGTGGGGTTTTCTGGGGTTTTTTGTTTTGGGGGTGGGCTTGGGTGGTTGGGTGTTGGGTGCCTGGGATTTGCCACCTCCTAATGAGGCACTACTGTTCTCGTCTTAACTGGCTCACATATCGAGCCCTTTCATGTCTAGTCTCCTCTCTTCTGCTGTCAAAATGCCTGTTGGGGGGGATTGTATTGTCCGATTTGTTGCCTCCTCATGAAGACTCTATTGTATTTTTGTTTGCATTGTTTCGCTGTGATTCCACGGCTATTACCCTGTTACTCTTCCTCGTTATCCACAGTTTCTGCCTTCTCCATTTCCCCTTTTTGGCACCCCATCCTTCGATACTGCGCCATGACTTACACTACACTTTGGACCTGGAATGTTTGTGGGCTTAATGACCACCGCAAGGCAAGACTGGTGCATGCCCACCTCATTCGGCATAAGGTGGACATTTGTTTTTTACAAGAGACCCATTTGCTACCTGCCACCTACTCCAGACTCCTTTCCCGTCAATGGGGTGAAATCCACTCCTCCTTCTACTCAAACTACTCACAGGGGTTCCATATTGCTGCGCAAAGGGCTCCCATAGCAGACCTCCCAAGTGTTCATTGATTCTGGGGGGCGATTTGTGATTTTACATGGCACCCTGCGGGACCAGCCTCTGACGCTTGCTGCCTTGTACGGCACAAACTGCGACGACCCGGACTTCTTCGCGCAAGTCTGGCACCACATCTAATCCTTTGGCCCCGCTGCGCTCCTCTGGGGGGATGATTTTAATGTCACCTTGTCCGCCACTTTAGACCGGTCTGGCATGCATGCCCCCCACCTGTGCGTGGCTTCACTCCTCAGCTCCATTCTCTCGGATAATTCCCTGTACGACGCGTGGCAACATGCCCACTCTGCTGTGCGGGAGGGCACCTGTGTCACTGGTACCCGCGGCTGCTGGTCCCGACTAGATTTGTGGATCACCACTCCGGACGCTTTGGTCTGGCTTATCTCTGTTGATCATATGGCGCGCACTCTCTCAGATCATGCCCCCGTTCGTCTATCCCTCCGTCTTCCACATTCCCCCTGTCGTGCCTTCTACTAGCGGCTTCCCCCTAACGTGCTACGCGACTCGGTCTTCTGTGACGAAATACAAACTGCAATCGCAAATTATTTCGAGCTCAACGAGGGTTCTGTGGACTCTCCATCTACGCTTTGGGAAGGGTTTAAAGCCGTCATCCATGGGGAATGTATCTCCAAGCAGTCCGGTGTCCTCCGCTCCATCTGCGGCACTCTTGACAAACTGGAAGGGGATATTAAGGTACTCGACGCTTCTCACGCCCGGGACCTGCACCCTGACAAGCATGCTGAGATACGCGGGAAACTGACTTCGTCGACGAGGCCAACAGAGAACTTGCATTTCTCGGTAGGGAGGCACAAGCACGCCGTTTTGGTGAGGGTGACCGCCCTGGCAAAACTCTTGCCAGCCTCGGGCTGCATCCTACATCACCGCCCTTCAGGAAGGCGGCCCTGCCCGTACTATCCCCTGAGGAAATTAAGACGCGCTTCACTACATTTTATGCACAACTCTACACAGCCGGATCGGTACCACCGCGTGAGGTACTCTACCAATATTTTGACACCCTTCAGCTCCTCTGGCTTGGTAATTCCCATCGGGAGTTCCTTGACGAGCCCTTCTCTAAAGAAGAAATTTTAGCGGCAATCAACAGTATGCCCGGTGACAAGGCCCCCGGTTTGGATGGCCTATAAGGCTTTTGCCCCGCTTTTGAGTCCTCATCTAGCCTCCATGTATAATGAAGTTCCCTTCCTCGCTGCGTGAGGCATTATTGACTCTACTCCTAAAACCGGACAAACCACCCGAACAACGAGACTCCTACCGTCCTCTTTCCCTCATCAATACTGATAAAAACATTTTTGCCGAATTGTTTGCTTCCCGTCTCCTTCCTCTCATGCCGCTCATTGCCCGCCCAGACCAGCCCAGTTTTATCTCCGGACGCGTGACCTCTCACAACCTCCGGACCATTTTCTCCGTCCTCCATCAAATTAATCCCGCGCTTCCGGCAGTGCTCGATGCCACCAAGGCCTTTGACACCTTGGAGTGGCCCTTCCTCTTTTATCTCCTTCCCCGGTTGGGTTTTAGCCAGGTCTTCTTACGTAAAGTGCTTCTCCTTTACACTCTTCCTACTGCCCGTCTCCAACGGACAGCTTTGTGAGCTTATCCCCATCGGGCACGGTACTCAGCAGGGTTGTCCGCTGTCCCCCATGCTATTCGCTGTTGCAATGGAGCCCCTCGCGGCTCGTCTCCAGGAACTTCATACCCAGAGAGGCATCGGCTTTGCGGCCCGTGCCCTGCTAGTCTCTATGTATGCGGACAACATTACTCTTTATGTCCGCAACCCCCAAGAGAACCTCAGCCCACTGGTCCATGAGGTGATACGCTTTGATGGCTACTCAGGAATTCAGGTCAACTGGAATAAGTCTGTACTGTTCCCTTACAGACGCCACAACACCCTCTGTTCCTGACTATCACTTTGTGTGGGTATCGGAGCCCACTAGATATCTGGGCATTTGGTTAAGCAGGGATGTGTATGAACCCTCATTTGGGCCGGTCGACCACCCCGGATCGCTTACAGCACCCTCTCACTTCCGATGTCGCGTGGTGGGCTTGGCGCCCCGGATTTCAAGCTGTATGCCCTCAGCGCTCAGGCCAGTTTTCTTCATTTCTGGCTCCACCCCACTCCGTTCCAACCTCACGTTGCGGTGGAGGCTGACCTCGCCGCCCCGTGGCCACTCACGACTGCCCTATGCGCCCCGGCGAAACTCCTGTGCACTGAAATCGACACGGTTGAGACCCTGCGCTGGGCATGGGACGGGCTCTGCAAATTCTCTGGCTCGGATATGCTTTCTGCGATTACTATGCCAATCGCTTATCACCCCGCCTTTCCTCCTCTTCAGTCTTCCGGGATGGTCAAGCATGCCACTCGGCAGGGCCTCTCCACGTTGTCGGACCTCTACCCTCGGGATACATTTTTCTCGCCTGCCGCCGATTCTGGCCCCATGGACACCATGTTATACTACCAAATCAGAGCTGTTTGCAAGAAGCTTCACTCCACATTTCCCCAACCCCCCCCCCCCCCCTTCGATGGTTGCCCTCGATCTTCTCTATGCATCCCCATCTCCTAAAAACAGTGGTCTCTAAAATGTATGCCTACACGCTAGCAGCATCTTCCATTGCCACTGACCGGGCGCGCGTTGCATGGAGTGAAGATCTGGGAGCCGAAATTTCTCAAGCTGACTGGTTATATTGTTGCAACTAGATCAAATGCCTCTCCCCAAACTATCGCTTGCGCCTTATTCACTTCAAGTACATACATCGGTTATATCGGACTCCCGCCCAACTTCACAAATTGGGGCTCATTACTAGTGATAGATGTCTGCGCTGCTCTGCACCCACGGCATACTTCTCTCACCTCGCCTGGCTGTGCCCCACGGGTCTCCGCATATTGGCGTGAGGTCTGCGCTGCCATTTCTGCAATCACTTCGTCACTGATCCAACCCGACCCTCTGCTTTGCCTCTTAGGCTTTGTTAAATTTTGTCCGTACACCACCGACTGCCATGCTGCTAGTCCTCGCACGACGTAGGGTCTACATGTGTTGGGGTCGCAAGCCTGCGCCTAAGGTTGCCCTCTGGCTTGAAGACGCTTCCCGCTGCCAAACCCTCCTTTCTGAGTTCTGGGACCTTCAACCAGCCAGATCTCGTCCGCTTGACATTTGGGGCCCACTCGTAACCTACCTCTTAAGACATAATTCACAACGCCCTGCGACCTCTCCCACGCTCCCCGCCGGCGTTCCGCCCGCGCCGGCCGCCGGTGGAGGTCCATGAGCAGTTTCCTCTCTGCTCCTGCCTCCCCCCTGCGTCCTCTGCCTTTTTATCCCACTCATGCCGCCTCTATCTGATATATGTTTCATCTCCTCTGTGTTTATCAGCAATTGTTTTCTGGCATTGTCTCCAAATGTCATAATGGCTAAGAATGCCTCTGCTGTGCTGTATTGTACTGTTGTGCTCACTTCCTCGAAACTGTGGAATCCTGTAACTGTGCCGTGCATTTTTCTCAATGAAGGTTTTTAAAAAAAAATTTAAAAAATATATATATCACTTACTACACAAGCCAGCTAAAACAGTGTTCACACAACATCTAATTCGAGTCCTACCTTACTAACAGCAGGAGATGCAGAATTGCTACAGGACCTTTTGCAAATGCAGGATGAAACTACAACAATATCCTCTAACCCAGGCTTAGGTCATAGAAACATCACAGCACCTACCTCATTCAAACCCAAATCGACATTTTGCCCTTTGATGTTGAAGGATAACATTGGCATGTTTCGAGATAAAGTTTCACAGGATTTGAAAAGTTTACATCAAATACAAGTTAATGTAAATAAAAGAAATCACTATCGAGATTTTGCCTATCACCAGCTTGCCAAAAAACTGCAGAATAACGTGAATGTTGTCATCGGTCAGTCTGATAAAGGCGGAAATGTGGTATTATGGCCAAGGAAAATGTACATGGAGGAGGCCCTTGGTCAACTCAACGACAGGGATTGCTATAAAAGATCGTCAATGCTTGATGTTAAATAGGCTTGGAGTCTGTTTCACACGAATCGAATGGCATGGAGAAGTATGGGCTTAATAACTATGGATGAATTCAAGTTTTAAAAAATGACCACCCGTTGATGCCCATAATTTACTTCATTCCCAAAATCCATAAAAACAGTGTGAAGCCACCTGGTCGACCAATTATTTCAGCGTGCAACAACATTTTGGAGAACACCAGCAAATACGTTGACTTTTTCCTACAGGATTTTGTCAGAAGTCTCCCGTCGTTCATTCTCGACACTGGTGATCTTCAAAAGAAATTAGAGGGGATATCATGGCAACCTGGGTACTTACTGATCTCATTGGATGTATCCTCCCTATATACGAGCATCCACCATAGGGATGGAATGAGAGCTATTGAACATTATCTGAATTTGAGACCTATCTGTTTTTATGAACATAACAGAATGTTATTGTCAATGATTAATATGTGTCTGGAAAATAATTTTTTCCTATTTTCAAATCAAGTATTCCAGCAGGTGAGAGGCGTGGCTATGGGGGCGTGTTTCTCCCCGAGTTAAGCCTGCCTACCTTTGGGGTATTGGGAGGAACACGTCCTCATACCCACATACACCAAAATCATGTCTGAAAATGTTGTGAAATGGTTTAGGTACATTGATGACCTTTTAATAATTTGGAATGGACCAGAATGTGAAGCTCAGCAGTTCATAAGAAACCTTAACAATAACAAACTGAATCTTGGTTTGTCTGGTCAAATCAGTGACACATCAATATGTTTTTTAGATGTTAAAATCCAGATTTGTTCCAATAACTTAAGGACCAAAATGTACAGAAAACCTACAGCCGGTAATGCTATTCTACATGCTACCAGTCATCATCCTGCACATGTAATTAGGAGCATCCCTTATGGAGAAATGCTCCGCATAAGAAGAATTTGTAGTAATGAAAATGACTGCTTTGAGGCACAAAAAGATTGCAGGGCAAGATTTCTGAGGAGAGGTTATCCCCCAGAGCTCATTGACAAGGCTATATGCAAAGCCAATGAACCTGGTAGGACACAGGCACTTATAGGCAAAAACAAATTGGTCCAAACTGAGCAAACTGAGTCAAGATTGATTCTAACTTACAATAGTCAACATCAGACTATTCGTAAAATTGTGAAGAAAAATTGGGCACTGATTGTAAATGACCCGGTATTGGGGAGCCAATTACCGCGATCTCCCAGTATTACATACAGAAGGGCAAGATCCATGAGTAGTTGTTTAGTTTCTAGCAGCCCTGAAGTTAGAACCAATAACTCTTGGCTTAACAGCAGTAAAGGCTTTTTTAAATGCTCAGTTTGTAAAGCTTGTAAAAATGGGGTAAGCAAAACAGAACACCTGACTCCCCTCAACGAAAGACCTGTCCGTATCCAGAATAAGTTGACTTGCAAGACTGAGTACGCGGTATATGTGCTGGAGTGTCCGTGCGGCCTGCGCTATGTGGGCAGCACTAAGCTGCAGGTGCACAAGAGGATACTCCAGCACATACGTGCCATTACCAATGGCGACGCCGCGTACCCAGTCGCAAGACATTTTAATGAATTCCATGCCAGAAACCCTACAGGCCTTAAATATTTTGTAATTGACATAGTCCCACCTCTAAGAAGAGGAGGGGACCGTGAATCAATATTACGCAAATTGGAGACTAGGCATATCATACTTATGGACTGCAAGACACCTAATGGATTGAATGCTAGTGAAGATTGTTTTACCTATCTCTAAGATTATTAATATACACACATGCTGCTGCCTACCTCCCAGACCAATTTGGTCTTTTATATTGTTAGATTACTAGATTTTATTATTGCACCTATTTGCACATGGTTTGCACTTTATATAATGACAGTATTTTGTTTTGCAGCTTTGCACATATTTAAATAGGACAGGAATGGTTGGAATGGTTGGCATCTTTCCACCTTTAAAGTAACATCCATACACCACATGATAATAATTGTGATGCCTTATATGAAATTTAAATAACATTGCTATTCTAAAGAGAGAAAAGGTTTTACATTGTTTCAACCTTTTTACCTGCTTTGTTATTGATCAAAATGATGTAGGCAATACTATTAAGGTTACTATCAACTTTTAGAAGAGTAAAAGTATTATATTGAATGGTTATTGCGCATATTTATTTATCTATATGCATCTTCTCTCTATGTATTTACATATTTATATATTTATTTAGCATGTAGTACAGCGATATTTTATCATACTTACTCTATGCTGTACCCCACCATTGTATTTGATGTGTATTCCACATTGATTTTACTCTGTGACCTACCACACATAATCATATGTTGTGGCCACATCATAGTGTATTTTCCATGCCTATTATCGAGTAGTACAGCTGATGTAATTTCAATACGTCATGCACTAGCACTTTAAATGTATTCCTCACGCCCTCAAGCGTGTCATGTGATCAAGGCCCCACGCGGGCTAAAACGTGTTATGGCGGCGATGGTGTTGGGCACCGAATAAACATTGGCACTAACAAACCTTGGGTTCGCTTCGTCTGTTTTCCGGCAATTGGTTACCTGAAGACGATATATATTCTACTGGCGGTCGCCAGTAGATAGTTATAGTTAGGACCTTGTTTCCATAGGAAATCTGAAAATTCTATTTTGAATAACTTTGGCGCCGGTTGACGAATCCTCGCGAATTTTTCAAAATAGGTGGGGCGCTCCGCTCCGCTCCTACCCTGAAAGTCTCAGGGTGATTAGTCAAGCGGGGGCCGAGAAAAAAGGGGGGTCCCAAAACGCGGTTTTCCCCATGCATTTTTCCATAGGGACCTTTAGTCCAAGGTACAGCCCGAACGGCTTAACAGAATTACTTGAAATTAGGCAGAGAGGTAGTCCTCAGGTCAGGGATGTGCCTTTTGAATATCTGGGGTCAATCTGTTCAGTAGTTCCTGAGAATATTTTAGTTAAAAGTACATATATATCTATAAGTGCGCACCATGCGCGTACGGTAAGCATACCGTACGCGCACGCTGCCGTGCGCGAGCGTAATTCCGATTGGTGGTTACATGACAGTAAACATTCCAGTCGGTCGAAATCAGGAAGTGTCGGCCGCCATTTTGTCTCTCGCAGTCTGAGGCAGTTAAAAACAAAGGTGGAGAATGTGAAAAGGGGGCAGGGTGGACAGTTCCTGACCCCCTAGCCTATGTCAGGGGGTCACTGAAGGACCCCCAAGGATGAAAAAAATAATCTTTTTTTTTCTTCGAAAAAGCGCGGGGTGCGCGCACTGTGCGCGCACGGCACGCACAACGCATCGTGGGTGCTCGGTGCGCGAAGCGCACTGTGCGCCCACAGCGCGCGCACGGTGCGCGCACGGTTCGCGCACGGTGAAGAACCTGAAAAAATAAATATTAATAAATACATAACTTGGCATTTAAAAAACCGTACAAATTCACTTAAAAACCATAGGTTTCACACACGTTATAGTTAGGAATTAGCATTTAAAAAACCTTGCAAATTCACTTAAAAAACCATAGGTTTCACACATGTTATAGTTAGCTGGACATTTCCCTCGTAAAAAAACAATCAAATTCCCCCGTTATAGTTAGTGCAGGCAACTATAACTCACGCGACCGCAATCCTCTGCTGATGACGTCAGATATTACATCACTGATTAAATATGTGTCTTTCTGAAAAATAAATATTTGTAATATATGTATAGCTAAAGATTAATGGAAGAAGACATGGGTAAATAGGTGTCTAAATACAGTGATGTAATATCTGACGTCATCAGCAGAGGATTGCGGTCGCGTGAGTTATAGTTTACCAATCAAGCCAACCTGAAATGAGTAAAAGCAACCCCTGACACAGTGTTTCGCTCTAATTAGAGCTCTTCAGAGAGGTATAGCTTTGTACAGACACAAGGGAGCACCCAGTATAAGTCAAAGAAATACCCTTTCAGGCATAGAGTGACGAATAAATTATGCAAAAAAAGAAGCAGAGAACTCTGGGTAGTCGCTGGTGTTGAGAGTGCTCCATACAGGAGCTGCTTTCCACCTAAACTTGAGAACTACCCAGAGTTCTCTGCTTCTTTTTTTGCATAATTTATTCGTCACTCTATGCCTGAAAGGGTATTTCTTTGACTTATACTGGGTGCTCCCCTGTGTCTGTACAAAGCTATACCTCTCTGAAGAGCTCTAATTAGAGCGAAACACTGTGTCAGGGGTTGCTTTTACTCATTTCAGGTTGGCTTGATTGGTATTTTACCAACTCAAAGCTGTAATACTGTGCCTTGAGTGGTAATTGGCTTTTGTCATTTTACAGCTCGGCAAGGACAGCACTGTGCTAGTCCTATGCTTAAAGACTTTGCTGTACAAATGGCAAAAGACTTTGTCCTTTTCTATCTCGGCGTGGATGGCACTGTGCTAATCCTATGCTTAAAGATTTTGATAGAAAAACAGACATTTGAGGTGAGCAGATCTAGAGTGTCGCTGGTGTTGAGAGTGCTCCATACAGGAGCTGCTTTCCACCTAAACTTGAGAACTACCCAGAGTTCTCTGCTTCTTTTTTTGCATAATTTATTCGTCACTCTATGCCTGAAAGGGTATTTCTTTGACTTATACTGGGTGCTCCCTTGTGTCTGTACAAAGCTATACCTCTCTGAAGAGCTCTAATTAGAGCGAAACACTGTGTCAGGGGTTGCTTTTACTCATTTCAGGTTGGCTTGATTGGTATTTTACCAACTCAAAGCTGTAATACTGTGCCTGGAGTGGTAATTGGCTTTTGTCATTTTACAGCTCGGCAAGGACAGCACTGTGCTAGTCCTATGCTTAAAGACTTTGCTGTACAAATGGCAAAAGACTTTGTCCTTTTCTATCTCGGCGTGGATGGCACTGTGCTAATCCTATGCTTAAAGATTTTGATAGAAAAACAGACATTTGAGGTGAGCAGATCTAGAGTGTCGCTGGTGTTGAGAGTGCTCCATACAGGAGTTGCTTTCCACCTAAACTTGAGAACTACCTAGAGTTCTCTGCTTCTTTTTTTGCATAATTTATTCGTCACTCTATGCCTGAAAGGGTATTTCTTTGACTTATACTGGGTGCTCCCTTGTGTCTGTACAAAGCTATACCTCTCTGAAGAGCTCTAATTAGAGCGAAACACTGTGTCAGGGGTTGCTTTTACTCATTTCAGGTTGGCTTGATTGGTATTTTACCAACTCAAAGCTGTAATACTGTGCCTGGAGTGGTAATTGGCTTTTGTCATTTTACAGCTCGGCAAGGACAGCACTGTGCTAGTCCTATGCTTAAAGACTTTGCTGTACAAATGGCAAAAGACTTTGTCCTTTTCTATCTCGGCGTGGATGGCACTGTGCTAATCCTATGCTTAAAGATTTTGATAGAAAAACAGACATTTGAGGTGAGCAGATCTAGAGTGTCGCTGGTGTTGAGAGTGCTCCATACAGGAGCTGCTTTCCACCTAAACTTGAGAACTACCCAGAGTTCTCTGCTTCTTTTTTTGCATATATATATATATATATATATATATATATATATATATATATATATGAAAGCCACCACTCTCGTAATCACGAAAATAGACTCGAACTCCAAAGCTGTATGCAAATATTTAATATCCAAGTGCAAGAACGACGCGTTTCACCAATACGGCTTGTTCACGCTCGAAAATGCAAACAAACCACCATGTTTAAATACACAGGTTCATTACATGACGAGTTTGCAAAAGGTATCAGGAAAGATGTGAATTAGGCGGCCATCTTGTAACAGTGTGTAATACATTATATACTTATTGTTATTAACACAATTGTATGCAAAATACGAATTAATGCACGTTAACCACAATGGAATCCTCATTGTATATGATATACAAAGGCAGACAAAGTGGATGTTGATGCGTCATTGTACGAGAATACCTCTAGGTTCATCGATTACTTCTTGAGGCCATATGTGGTTGCCCTACCCTCGTATCTCAGAGATACAACGCATTTTCTAACCATCATTGAGGGCATACATTGGGAGGCAGAGTACACTCTGGTGTCTTTGGATGTTAGTAGTTTATACACTAGCATCCAACATGAACAAGGCTTATTGGCTATCCAACACTACTTTAAAACTAGATCCATCTCTTTATTACATCACTCCCAGATGTTATTGGAAATGATTGAGATCTGTCTCAAAAATAATTTTTTCATTTTCAATGATGTCATCTATAAGCAGTCACAGGGCACAGCGATGGGAACCTGCTTCGCCCCCAGCTATGCAAATTTGTTCATGGGCTGGTGGGAGGAGCAGGTGGTCGCCAATATGCTGGAATTTAACAACGTTGCCCTGTGGCTGCGTTATATTGATGACATCTTTTTCATCTTTTGTGGTGATGAAGATTCTGTTCGAATCTTTATCGACAAATTGAATCATAACACCTGCAATTTACAATTCACTGAAAATATCAGCAAAAATTCCATGGAATTTCTGGATGTCCGCCTGGAAGTCACTAACAATCAGTTGACCACTAAATTATTCCGCAAGGACACAGCGGGCAATAGCATCTTGAATGCCAGTAGCAGCCATCCAGGAAATCTGATACGGAGCATCCCTTATGGGGAATTGCTCCGGGCCAAAAGAAATTGCAGTACGAAAGTGGCATATGAGAAAGAGAGGGACACTATGTGCCAGAGATTCAGGGAAAGAGGCTACAGTGCCAGAACTGTGAAAGATGCAATCTCCAGAGTAGAAACTAAAACACGTGATGAACTTATTTATCCCAAACAGAAGGAAACCAAAGAAGAGAAAATTAGATTTATCACCACTTTCTCAGGCCAAGCTGCTGGAATACGCAGAGTTTTTAATAAACATTGGCATGTGCTACTCACGGATGAACATCTCAAACAAGATCTGAGCAGCAATCCACAGATCACTTTTAGAAAAAGTCGTTGTCTGGCGGATGAATTAAGTTGCAGTTACATTACTAGCAATGAAAATGATCCCAGGAACAGGGAAGGGGGTTTCAAATGCTGCAAAAAATGTAAAGCATGTAAAAATAGCACCGACTGTGCCAAGTTACAGATACCAAATTCTAAGAGAGAATTTGTTATAAAAAAGAAACTCACATGCAATTCCAACCATTGCGTGTATGTGTTGATCTGCCCATGTGCCAAATGGTACATAGGCAGTACCAAACATGCAGCCAAGAAACGCGTGTTGGAGCACTTACGGGCTATACGGAATAACAACCGAGCATATCCCATAGCTAGACACTTTTTCGATCAACATTACCAAGATGAAACCAAGTTACGCATGGTTGTCATCGACTCTGTGGATATGGGTATAAGAGGTGGTAATCGAGAACTACTGTTGAGGAAATTAGAATCCCGTTATATTGTGGATTTTGAAAGTCTCGCTCCTAAGGGATTAAATATGAGCGAAGAATTATCTGTTCATTTGCATGATTAAGCATCTATGAAAGTTTATCCTGAGCTGTTGTAGACTCATTTTAATATTTTATACTCACATGTGTTTATTTTTCAGACGGTGTATCAGGAACACTGAGGAAGGTGGTCATGCATATTATAATGATGGATTTCAGTTATCTGTACCTTCATTAGTTGCCTTCAGGGACCTTATTACTTTATATTCTTGTTTATTATGTCTTGTTTGAAACCCAACTGGGATAACACAATTGTATTGCATTCATACACTGAGGTATGTGTACCATCTTATGATATTTTGATTATTTAATTGGCTTGATCTTTATATTGTTCAAGATTGATCTCACTCCTGCCCACTTGGGCGACAGAACCACTTACAATTTTGGGAGTGCTGTTGGCTTGGTATACGACCTGATTGGGTATTTCCATTTTATGATTCACTGATTGGTTGACGTTCCTGGTTCCGCCCACTTGGGCGTTTGGTACGCGAACTACATCGCATTTTCGCTAGTGTATGTACTGGTTTAGGAGTTGTGCACCACAACAGCACGCCCATAATGTAATATGGTGTTTGGAGATATAGAAACATTATTGTGGATATTCAATCACGTAATTTTTTGTATTGTACTTGAATTGCGTTTTCATCACGCATCAACATCCACTTTGTCTGCCTTTGTATAATTATCATATACAATGAGGATTCCATTGTGGTTAACGTGCATTAATTCGTATTTTGCATACAATTGTGTTAATAACAATAAGTATATAATGTATTACACACTGTTACAAGATGGCCGCCTAATTCACATCTTTCCTGATACCTTTTGCAAACTCGTCATGTAATGAACCTGTGTATTTAAACATGGTGGTTTGTTTGCATTTTCGAGCGTGAACAAGCCGTATTGGTGAAACGCGTCGTTCTTGCACTTGGATATTAAATATTTGCATACAGCTTTGGAGTTCGAGTCTATTTTCGTGATTACGAGAGTGGTGGCTTTCAAATAATAGGAATTCCGGTTTCCTGGCTCGGACCGCCCATGACAGAAGGATCCCTTTACCGGTACTTGTGGCTTATATATATATATATATATATATATATATATATATATATAACTTCACCAGGTTGCTCCTGCTGACAGCCAGGGGACCCATGGAAGGTGGCACGCACGCCGGCGGAGCACGCCGGAAAATAAATCCAATTTCAGAAAGTTAATGTACGCGCGCTCTCAGTCAGCGGACCACAGGACACAAGAAAGGGCTCCAAGGGTGTTTATTTACGACGCGTTTCGACTTGCGTGAGCAAGACTTCTGAGCAAGTCGAAACGCGTCGTAAATAAACACCCTTGGAGCCCTTTCTTGTGTCCTGTGGTCCGCTGACTGAGAGCGCGCGTACATTAACTTTCTGAAATTGGATATATATATATATATATATATATATATATATATATATTATATATATATTAATATTAGTAATTGGTAATTATTTATTAATTGATATAGACATTAATTGTGTTATTTTGTATGTGTTGTGGGTTGTGTGTTTATGGGGGAATAGGGTGGGAAGTAATTTAATGTTATTTAAGTAAATATTAATTACATTATATTGCTATTTATTATTAAAAAAATGTTAATTAATAATGAATATGTTATTTATTTCACCAAATTCATGTAATAATAAGAATGTTAATTTAACCCCTACGCTATCCAACGTTTTCCCTACTGTTGCACTCACTTGAGTGGGAATAGTAATATTAACCCCTACACTATCCAACTCTTTCCCTACTGTTGCACTCCCTGGAGTGGGAATAGTAATTTTTAACCCTACGCTATCCAACGCTTTCCCTACTGTTGCACTTACTGGAGTGGGAATGGTAATTTTAACCCCTACGCTATCCAATGCTTTCCCTACTGTTGCACTCACTGGAGTGGGAATAGTAATGTTTACCCCTATGCTATCCAACGCTTTCCCTACTGTTGCACTATGTGAAGTATATATATTAATTTATATGTATATTTTTAATTTATATTAACATTATATGTATTAGTTATTATTTTTTAAATAAACATGTTTCTTTTATTTACATGTAATATTTACTTAATTTTACATTATTATTAAAACTTTTTAAAAAAACGATATTTTTTACATCGATATTTTTGACAACAAAAAAATGTTTGTATGGTGCAGGGGCATGTGGCTCCCCTCCCCAACCGTTTACAGGTCTCAGGGATCCAATCCCCCACAGCTGTATTAATTTTTATGGGGCGGGGGGCACGTGGCTCCCCTCCCCAAGCCATTATACGCCCTAGACCATATTAATTTTTCAGGGGAAGGGGGCATACGTCCTACCTCCCCATGCCTTTACAGGCCCCAGAGACCCAATACTAGGGGACTAATGTGGGTGCCCGAGTGCCCTCCCTGAGCACCCACAATACACAATATCTGGGGCCATGGGGAGAGCCCCAGGGCCCTCGCTGCCCTGCTAGCTCCCTGCATGCACCCATCCTGGGTGGGAGCAAGTTTTTTTTCTCTCCACCCACCGGGCAGGAGCAATCTCTGTTTCCCTGCCCACAAGAGTGCTTGTAGCGGTGGTGCCAGTTAGAGCATTTCCCTGCTCCTTTAAACTTACCCATTGAAGAATATTATCAAAGATAGCACCATTTGACTCTGAAGGGAGAGGCGTCAGAGGTCATCCGATTATTAGGGGTTCGTATGATATAGCACCAAAAGTTCAGAACCATGGCATTTGCTGGTGCAAGACGGATAAACCAGTAGAGATTACACACAGCAAGTGTCCTTAGGAGTTACTAAAACGGACATGAAAAACACCTGTCTGCTTCAGTGAATGCCTTAGCGTGAAAAGAATTTAAGGTGAAAGCAAGTGAAGGAACAGGAGGATGACAAGAGCAAAATGGGAAAAGCAACTGGGCGGGGAGGGGCAAGCAGCGACGGAAGGAGGGTGGTGGGAGGAAGGGCCAAGCAACAAAGGTATGCGTGTGGGGTGGAAGGGGCATACTTTAAAACATAAACCGAGTGCTAAATCGAAAAATATACTTTAAAATAAAAAGATGTGGGAGTGGGCAGGCAAGCAAAGATGGGGCAAGCAGCAACAGTGTAAGTGAAGAGGACAAGCAACGGCGAGTGGGTAAGGTGGACCATGGGAATCGACAGCTCCTCAATCAAAAACAAATTGTTAGTTAGTTGCTTGTTGAATCACTGCATGCGCCGTGCGATGATGTTAGCACTGTTTGCATTAATTCACTTTAAACTGCATTTTAATCGCACTTCACAGCGCTTAGCACACGGTTCTTAGTTTTTATTGCTTTTAGTAGTGTAACAGTGCATGAAAAATCTTGTGTGGGGACCCTCCTCACACTCAGCTGGACTGTGCCTTGATCCTCTTTACAGCATATCAATCTTGACAAAGCGCTGTGAAGGAGCTGTAAAGAGATATGTAGCGCTGTGTAAGCACAAGCATAAATAACCTTACAAACAACGCAGATATGTTCCATTCAGGAAACCTGGTAATTACAGAAGACCTCCTGATAAGAAGCAGTGGTGATGAAAAATGACCACAGAAAATCCTTACTAGATTTTTCAACACAATAGTTTTCAATCCCGCTGGACAAGAAAGGTAAACGCGGCTGTCCTGTATCCAGAGACCAGATTCCTTGCAAGGTTGTCAGAATATTCCATCCATGGTGACATGCAATGGAATATTCCATCCATGGTGACATACGATGGAATATTCCATCCATGGTGAAATGCGATGGAATATTCCATCCATGGTGACATACAATGGAATATTCCATCCATGGTGAAATGCGATGGAATATTCCATCCATGGTGAAATGCGATGGAATATACCATCCATGGTGAAAAGCAATTCAAGTTTATTTATTTATTTATTGTTTCAGCAGTCAGCCTTACCATAATTAAAATTATGATTTAAAAACAATTATACACAGAAGTATCAATTCTTTCAAACACATACAGTGCAATCAACTGAGCGGCACAATAACATCCAGACACTGTATTCCATACCTTTCAGGAAGGAACAATTAATCTGATGACCATCTATGCACTATGGGCCAGATGTAGGAAGCGAAATACCGATCGCAAACGCAGAAATTCGCAGAATTTCTACATTTGTGATCACAAAAGACCCATGTGAAATGTAGAGAGGGAAAAAGGCAAGTGCAAATTAAGGAATTGCAAAAAAAAATGCTAAGTCAGTTAGCGATTCCTTATTGTGCGAATTTGACCAACCGACTCCAAAATAGCGCCTCGCAAAGTGCGAAATCGCTAAAAATAATTCTCAGACCAATGTAAGAAAAATCGCAAATAGCGATTTTCTGGAAAATCGCTATTTGCAAGTCGCAAATTACCAACATCTCAAAGCAGGTGGTAACCAGGTGCACTGCATATAAACAGCCCCGGAATGCATCAGTCTCAACACAATGGCGGCCCTCTATGTCACTGCACGGCGGATGCGGATTCAAGCAGCAGCACAGAGGATGAAGAGGTGACACATATACAGAGTGCGCATCGCCCTTTTCCAACTCAGAGAAGAAGAAATACATGAGAGGTATAGGCTTCACCCCACAACCATCCTAGACCTCATACGTGACCTGCACCCCATCCTGGAACAGCAGACACGCAGGGTGCACACAATTTCACCACATGTGCAGGTCCTTTGTTCCCTGCACCTACTTGCATCAGGTAGTTACCAGGGGGTGATAGCTGTGGCTGGAGGTGTCTCACATAGTTGCCTGTCACGCTTCTGCAACACGTTTCTGGATGCCATGCTTCAAAGAATGCACCATAAAATCCGGTTTCCCACAACGCAAATGGAACTGCATAAGACCAAGATGGATTTTTATCAGATGGCCCAGTTCCCACATGTCATAGGGTGCATCGATGGGACACATATCGCAATCTGCCTCCCCCCCTCTGCTACTGAGTACATATATCGGAACAGGAAATCATATCATTCAATCAACGTTCAGGTCATTTGTGATGCGTCTCACATCATAACTGATATAGTAGCGAAATTCCCAGGGAGAACGCATGACTCCTACATCTTCAGGCACAGTGGAATCTATACACATCTGGCTGGGGGTGAATCTGGAGAAGGATACCTACTAGGTAAATGCACGTGACACACCCTGATGTATACCTTGGTTGTATTTGTTGTTGCCTGTGATTGAGGTTTCATCCTTTCCCACTTAGGTGACAGAGCATATGCAGTGCGTGCAGTCATACTCACCCCATTCCTCAATCCATCTACCCCAAGTGAGAGGAGATACAATGCTGCCCATAAGTCCACGCGGAATGTGGTGGAGCAGACATTTGAACTCCTGAACAGCAGGTTCCGCTGCCTCCACAAGAGTGGAGGTGCACGGCAGTACCGTCCGAGATATGCTGCAAAATCATTGCTACCTGTGCCATGCTACACAACCTGGCCACAAAGAAGGGAACCCCAGTTGAAATCACTGATTCAGGCTCAGAGGATGAGGAATGTCCACGGCCACTGCACAGCACAGCAGGTGTCGTAGGAGCGGCTGATGGGAGACACAGACGTGCGGAGATCACACACAACTATTTCTAAGTAAATAATGAGACAAAGCGATTAATGACAATTGTGTAACAGTGTTTTATTTTCCTTACATCAGGCAATAGGAATGCACACCGCCTCACCATATTGGCCTCCGAGTGCCTTGAGTAGCCTAGCGTGGCATTAACACACTGCATGCACATTGTCATCCACCGTCAGTAGGTCACATGGGTTACCTCACCCATCTGCGAACATCAGCAGCAGCATGGACTCATTTCCTGCGGCCGCGCACAGCAGTGCCTCGCTCACTTTGCATACTGTCCTTCCTAGAGGACTGTTCTGCTGCTGGCCCTTGCCTTGCACTACGCCGTCTGGGCTTAGCAACGGGTGGAGTTATGCTGCTGAGGCTGGTGACCTCCTTACTGTCTCCGCCATCCCCATGCCCTGTGGCAGCAATGTTGGCTGTCTGGAGCAGTTCAACCACAGTGGTGACCTGCACCAAGCCCCTAGCAACATTCTGGCTGCAGTTGTCCATTTCCAACTGCATGGCCACTGTGCGTCTTCTGAGGACAGTAGTGGCATTGCATAGGCGGTTCACGGACTTTGTGTATCCCTACATCCGCTGTTTTTCCCTGCGCCTTGTGCCACGTTCACTGTCCAATTTGCTGCACAACAGCCTTACTGCCTCAGCCATGTCCCGCATGCAACAGTGTTGTTCAGTCCATTGATTCCCTGCTTAATTTCCCTAAGGTTCTTGTTCATGGACACCATCTGACGTTGCATTGATCTCATTATCTTCCCTTGCAGCCGCTGCACCTTCACCATGGTGGCCTCAGACTGTGAAAACACTTGATCCATCACCCTGCGCATCTCGACTGTGTGTCCTTGGTCTTCGTCGGGGACCACTGGTGTGGCTACGCTGCATGGGTGACTGTCTCTCAGGAGACTGTACTGGCTCTTCGTGCATGGTCTGTGGAGCTCCTGTGCTCTCCTCCTCTGACCATTCCATCTCCTGCAGGCTGCCCACTGTGTACCTCCTAGGTCTGGGTGGTGGTGGTGGTGGTGGTGGCGTGACATCTGTGGGTGACAGGGCCTCTTCCTCCTGAATATGGTGTTCCCCAGGTGCCTCTTGTGTCTCCCTCTCAGCAGTCTGGGGCACAGGTTCCCCTGTGGATACAGAATGTCCATTTACTGACTTGCCTTGCAGAATTTGTGTTACATTAAATTACATGAGTTGCTATTCACACTAACAGTCCTCCGCTTGCTTATTGACTGATGTGGGGCCCCTGCACTCATGTTCAGTTAACTCACTGATGTGCTATATGGGTTTTGGGACTACATCTCCCATGATGCATTGCTGGTTGTTTGCAAAATATGTATTGGAGTGGAATTCTGACTTGCTCATGGGGGATTGGGACTTGGGGGGGGAGGGGGGTGGGTCAGGACATGCTGTGCATGCATCTTACCCTCTGTTGTTGTCTGTGGCTGAGCTGTCCACGTCTCTTATGCCACTGATGGTCTCAGGCTGGAGGGGTGTGGTTGCAGGCGCTGTGGATGTTCCGCCACCTGTCTTCTTTGCTTGTTTTAACCTGTCAGCCTCCCTCTCCTTCGCACAGGAGCGCAGGTCATACCAGCGCTTCTTCAGCTCGTCGATGGAGCGCTGGGTGACACCAATGGCATTCATTTTGCCTTGTATTTCCAGCCAGATCTTTCTTTTCTGGGATTCTGGAACATGCAGGGATTTCTTTCCAAACAACTGTTTGTGAGTCTTCACCACCTCTTCAACTAAAACATCCAACTCCTTCTCGCTAAATTCCAGCTTCCTCTACTCTCTGCAGGCTCCTTTCCCTTCTCCTGTGTGTCCATCCTAGTATTTAGTGTCTGCCTGGTAACTCCTGTGAAGCTCCTGGGTGTGTGCTCCTGCTCTCTGCCTCTCCCACAGCCTCAGGCACAGAGACACAGCATGGGTGTGGCCACTTCCTGTGTGTGATGTCATCAGGGGGCACCTGGATGGCAGATTCACAAATTTGCGATTTTTTTAAATTGCAATTTTGCTAATCCCGAATCTGTAATACCGATTCGGAATGGGGTTAGCGATTTTTACCGATTCGCAAACTATTTGCGATTTTTTATCTACATGGCGGTTTGCGAGTTTTTAATAGCGATTTGGTAAAAATTGCTATTAGGAACTCGCAAATATCTTTTTACCTACGTCTGTCCCTTTAAGTAGTACAGACGATTCCGGTAGAAACAATTAATCTGACAATCATCTAGGCACTACATTCCATACCATTCTGATCAAAACCATTCATCTGATGTATAAAAAAGTGTAAGTGCAAGGAACATATATTTATACAATACAATTAGCGAACAATATAATGACAATATAATGACAACTGGAGCTATATTCAATTCCAGTGCAAACAATCAACAAATTCATCAGATGTATAAAATAAAATAATAAAAACAAATATATAACACGTTTAAAACCTATATGCTTTAGTTGGAATCTCACTTTCTAAAAGATATGTGAAGTACCATATGCTTAAAACCATTTGAGGCAAAGTTCAATAAAAGTAAAAAAGATCGATTAACGTGATGGAACGCATAAACAGTACCATCAGTCTAGTGGTATAATACCATTCGAGCACCCAAACTCCTAGCCATGGAATTAACAACATACATGTCATCCGGCCTGATACAGAGCGCCAATGCCAATTTGACGCCCCATGAATTTTGAAGAGAGGAAGGAACCATCGCCGCCATGCCATGCATTTATTACAGAGCAAAAGAACATGGGTTAAGTTGTCTAACCCTCCCAAACCACAGTCACAATGGTCAGAACCATCAGCGAGCCTGTGGATACGAATTAAGTAATCCCTAGTTGGCAAAATACCCAGCCTGTACTTTACATACAGTGTTTGCTTGAGTTCGGGATATATAACATCCAAGTACCCGGTACAGGGGAAACCAAAGGTGTTGCTGAAATAATTACACATAATAGATCCTAGCCTCAGTGCCTGGCACTTCCTTGTCTGCACCTGTTTGAAGTACTGATCTTTGATCCGCTTTGCTGTGTCCTGTATAACTCTGCTGGGATCTGCCCACAGAGATTCCAACTGCAGCTCAGACAGAATATTCTGTACATGAGACGACCATGTATTCCCCCATCACACTCCGGGAGGTGATTTATTCAAGGGTTTTCAAGTATGTTACTGCCCTAGGATTTCTCATCAGCCTAACCCAATAAAGGACTTGCCTAAGGACTACTACTTCCGACATAGGGGTAAAATTGAGCTCCCCATACAGTGCCAGTAAGGGAGTGCCTAGCCCCAGCCCAAGCAGTGCTCTTAGAAAGTTATTCTCAGCTACTTGCAGAGTTCGTACATTCGCGTACCCCCCCCCCATAACTCTGCAACATAAAGTGCGGCCACCACTGCCCTTTGCTTGTATATTTGCAGGATAAAACTCATGTGGAATGAGATTACATTATCAAAGTATAATCACCACGAAGTAGCCGGTCCTGGTTCTACCCGGAGAGGAATGGCGACGGAAGGAAGGGTTTAGGAGGGACAGGGTGGTGCAAGCGAGAGACTGAAGACACATGTGCTATCAGTGCATGTTCAAAAGTAAATAATCAAAGAGTAACTGTGGGCCAGTGAAAGGACACTGGCCACCGGAAGCAGTACTTGCCCAATCTTCACCACATGGACGAAGAATCCAAAGAGCTGGAGGAAGCCGGAGGCCATGAGGAGCTGCTGACCAATAGGAAGCAAGGAAACAAGACCCACTTGGGAGCCAGCCAATGGTAAGTAAAGAGGTACTGACCAATAGGAAGCAAGCAAATGAGACCCAATCGGGAGCCAACCAATGGTAAGTAGAGTGACATGGGATTAGCCAATGGTAAG
Organism: Triturus cristatus; assembly: GCF_964204655.1. Taxonomy (NCBI): domain Eukaryota; kingdom Metazoa; phylum Chordata; class Amphibia; order Caudata; family Salamandridae; genus Triturus; species Triturus cristatus. Next base: position 697,242,145 of record NC_140591.1, read on the forward strand.
CAGAGGTAAGTAATGGGCGGGCTTTAAGCTCCTTTTAAGATATATATTATTTTAAAAGACAATGGGGCATATGTATCAAAAAAACGTTTTGCGAGTCCTTAATAGCGAATTTTAGCGAATCGCTATTAAGGACTCGCAAAATGAAATGTATGTAGGGGTCGCAATATTAATTGCGATTCCTAAGCATTCCTTAATTGCAAATCGCAAATTGCGATTCCCAATTAAGGAATACCTTTCCATTCATTCCTATGGGCCCAGAGGCCTATAGGAATGAATGGGAAGACATTTGCAATTTGCGAGTACCCATTAGGTACTCACAGAGTGCGAATTCAATTTCAAGGGTGTAAGGATGTCAAAAGGACACCCTGTTGCACCCCTGAAATGTGCATGTGTGCACATGAGGCGCACATACATGCCCTAAGGCCATGTATGTGCGCCACATAGCCCTTTGAAAAATGCAAAAAAGTGCATTTTTCTAGGAAATCGCAAATTACCACCAACTTGAAGTTGGTGGTAATTTGCGATTTCTTAAGGCAAATTCACAAAAGTTGGGTGCTTTTCTCTTGGTTAGTATGGGTAAAAGTGGACTATCTTGACCAACATAATAGAGTACACTCACCTCAGGTCCACTCTGACTTGTTTTACCATTCAAAGTGTCTGCTAAGATCGTTAAGGAGTGTGAGCATGACATTGATTTAAATAATTACGACCAGGAACTGCCTTGCAGGCATTGTGGATAAACCCTGAGCAAGAACACCACAGGGAGCCTTTCTGGTATTCCCAATGTATTGGGTAATAGCAGGAAGATTAACTGCGCCCTGCTCAACTGCAGGTCCCTCAAAAAACATAGGTTAGAGATTCATGATCTCCTGACTGATAACAGATGGGATATGTTGTTTCTAACAGAGACCTGGCTTAATGAGGACTCGGATCCTGAATTAGCGGAGGCTCTTCCCTATGGTTATAAAATCTGTAGGCAGGACAGACCCAGCGGGAGAGGGGGGGGCATCGCAATAATCTACAGGGAGAGTGTTAAATGCACCCTAGAGTCCGCTAATATTGCAGACAGTGAAACAGGAGCCTTCACCATCTTGATTGACACCAACACGGTTATCAAGGGTCTATTAGTGTACAGATCTCCTGGTGCCAGTAAGGCCTTCACTGACAGTTTTGTACATAATACCATCTCCTCAGCCATGCGCTTTAATAAATATCTCCTACTAGGTGACTTCAATCTTCATTTTGAAGATGTCAATAACACAGCAGCAAAAGAAATGCGGCAAGAGCTGCATACTATGCAGCTAGAACTATGCTCTACCCTTCCCACACATCGTCTAGGGCATCAGCTGGATCCCATTTTCAGTAATTGGGAGAACATTAAGCAAGAATCCCCCATACCATTGATATGGACCGACCACTTCCTCGTCCCATTCTGGTTCCATATGAGGGCTCATAATAATCAGAGCCAAATCACTTGCAACAGGAGAAGACAAAGGAAGTGGGCTAAATTCTCTCACGACAGGTTCAGGGACAGTTTTATCCTGGAAGGCCCCCCCACTGTGTTGGGCACTACACTTAATGAGGCTTGCGTAACTTTGGATTGACACATTACACTTGCTCTGAATTCAGCAGCTCCCTGGTCTAATAAGGGCCCGGTGCGATTAACAAAATCAGCACCTTGGTTCAATGCGGAACTAAAGGAAGCCAAAGCTGCTTGCAAACGGGTAGAGCGTGCCTGGAGAAGGGCCTACCTATTAGAAGCAGGAACGCGGTATAAAGTCTGCCTCAAGAACTATCATGCCTTGATCAGGAAAACCAAGGCTGCGTTCTATACCGATCGTATCGACAGGGCCAAATGCTCTACCAAGGAGCTATTCATGATCTATAAAGAGATCTCAACACTAGCCTCCACGGATGAACAGGCAGGCGCCTCTGCGCAAGCCTGTAACAAAATCGCTGAGTTCTTCCAAAAAAAGGTGTTGGACATTTATTCCACCTTTCCTTGTGATGCCAGAACTGGCTCCAATTGGCTCCCCCCCCACGAGGAAGTCAGATGGGGGGAAGAGAAGGAAGGCTGTATCAGCCAGTTCCATGTTCCAGAGGAGGAACTTCTGATGACAGTAGCGAGGGGAATTAAATCAGGCTCCCCCAGGGATCCTGCACCGGCCAGAATATTGGCTAGTTCTATGAGTTTCTTAGCCCCCTATGTTAGACACATACTCTCCCTATCCTTCCACTCAGGCAAGGTTCCGCCTGGGTGGAAACAAGCAGTCGTGCTACCCCTAAAAAAAAAACCTCAAGCTAGTGCCATTCAGCTTAACAACCTACGCCCGATCTCCCTACTACCCTTCTTTTCCAAACTAGCCGAAAAATTGGCCAACCAACAACTCACAGCACATATAGAGGCGAATGACCTCTTACACACTAGCCAGTCCGGCTTTCGTGCTCACCACTCCACGGAGTCAGCCCTACTTTTTTCTACAGAGGCACTGAGGAACCATGTGGATGAAGGGCAAGTAGCAGCACTGATACTTCTCGATCTCAGTGCCGCCTTCGACACTGTGGCGCACCACACCTTGCTACAGTGTCTGAAGAGAGGGGGAGTGACGGGAAAAGCGTGGCTATGGCTAGAATCATTCCTGACTGACCGCAGCTTCTAAGTGGAGCAAGGGGGGAACAGATCAGATGTCTTTGATCTCAGGCAGGGAGTCCCTCAAGGTTCTAGCCTCAGCCCCACCCTGTTCAACTTATATGTTACACCTGCGGCGCTCATTGCTGAACAGTATGGGGTTGAGGTAGTAACATATGCCGATGATACTCAGTTGGTTGTTGCTCTGACCCAGCCGGCTGAGCAGGCTGCTAGAAAGTTTACATCCTGTCTTCAAGACCTTTCAGTCTGGATGGCCAGCAATTGCCTCCGCCTAAACGGTGACAAGACAGAGGTACTTATCGTCGGCAGATCTCCCTCAGTTTGGACCTCGGCCTGGTGGCCGCAGGCCTTGGGACCTCTGCCGATCCCAAAGGATCAGGTGAAGAATTTAGGCTTTTGGATTGATTCAAAACTGACTTTTGACTACCACTCCCGATGTGTCTCTGGCACCTGCTTTGCTATCCTTCGTAAATTGAGAAAGACGCTCGATTTGCTCCCAGAATCTGCTAGGAAAACCCTGGTACATGCCCTAGTCACCTCGAGGTTGGACTATGGGAATGTCCTTTATCTGGGAGCTAATGCAAGCTGCCATCGAAGACTCCAGACTATCCAAAATGCCGCCGCTCGCTTGGTACTCCGGCTACCAAGAAGAGCTCCTTCGAAAAAAGCCTTGGAGAAATTACACTGGCTTCCTATTAAGGAACGTGTTGATTTCAAGGCCCTATGCATTGCCCACAGGATAGTTCAGGGGAAAATGCCCGGGCTTCTTGCGCAACCTGCTCCTTCCTTATATTCCTGCTCGACAGTTGCGCTCCCTTGATGCTGGACTCCTCTCGATCCCCAGAATAAAGAAGGCTAGGATGGGAGGGAGATCGTTCCGCTCCTTAACTGCCCGTAGATGGAACACCCTCCCCCCCCGACTACGGGCAGAATCATCAGAACTGATTTTTCGGAAGGAGCTGAAGACGCTTCTCTTCCCCAAGGGCTAACCATCTGCCTTTTGGTTTTGCTGAGTAGGTGCTGTTGCAATCCTTGATAGCGCGGGGACACACTGGTAGTGTAACCAGGCGCTCTACAAACTCAGAAATAATAATAATAATAATTACTTTCCATCTATAATGAATCAACAGCGCAGATTGTTGTGGCTTCAATTTGTGAATTTTAATAGCCACAAATATTCTAGAGGCTGCTAAGGACTGCAGCCAAGGTGGATTACAACACTGTGATGACTCCCTCATGACCTACGTCAGCACACAGATCAATTAAGATCATAAAATGATTCTTTCAAAGGTCAAACAAAAACCAGCTCAGTTCAAGGGTGTACTCCACAACCAGGAAGCTGGCAAGCACATGCACCTCGACAGGTGCAGACTTTTTGGTCCTAGCAGAAGAAATCCAGAGTTGTACGCCTGTCAGACTGCAAACAAAAAGGGCTTCTGATATGTGGCTGTTGTCAGTGGTGAAGCCCAGTCACATCTATTGTCCTATAAATGATTCTAGCTGACGTTTTAAGAATGAACTGGGCCGGCCCCTACTGGGTGCCTTCTTACTCAAACAATATACGGCACTATACTCGACACAATTATGTCTAATTAACCTAATGCCATTGAATTTCATTTTCGTGCCCCTTACAGTCTTTAACTTGTGTAACCACAGGTGTTCCTTGTTAAATAGTGTGACGTTTTTTTTTATTTTTAAGGATACAGTGTCGCATTGGATTTTACAACTCACCTTAAATCGTTTTCACAATGACCTAGTTCTATGACAGGGGCAGCCATTTTGGTTGACAAAAGTTTGCATGTGGGAAGCCTACTCCAAAACAGTTTGGCAGTCTGGTGCCAGGAGTGGGCCCGATGATGAAGCATGCCATTTGTGTGCATGAGGCCCCCCTACAAAGTACATAGAAGGGCCCCACTCCGGACTCACTCAGCAGCTCTCAGGCCAGGGTATTGTGCTGGAGGGGACCCTGGAGCTCGCCCCTCCCTCCCCTCACTGCAGGGGCTGTGGGGACCTTTGTTACGCCACTGGCTCAAAGTCCTTTTACTGAACAAGTTGGGTTGAGTCAGACTGGTTATACCAGGGTAGGATTTCTCTGGGTCACAAGCGACCTAAGCTTTAGGTCACATACCATTTCTAGTCTAACAGCATTTTTGTTTATTGTCTGAGCATAGGGAGGGTAGGTTGTAGACGAAAAAGAATTCATGTTTCTCTTACTCCTTCTATTGATCGCTTCGGACAAGCAAACTGCAAAGGCAGAAACTCCATTTAGCTGTGAGTAAGAACATTACCTAGCATATTTGACCTGGGGAATGCCATTTACCTGGTAGATACAAAGGGAACAATCTTAGGTGTGGCGTGTGTTTGTAAATCCATCACAGGAGGAGAGTTTCAATGAGACAGATGACTGCAAGTGCAGGAACCACGCCAATGGCGAAGCCTAGGGCTAAAAAAGGAAAAACACATATGCAAAAGTAAGGCATGGGAGGGTTAATCACTATGCAATCTAAAATAAATAAATAAATGGTGTAAAAGGTACTTAAATCACCGAAGTGTGTGAATACCAAGTGGAGGCCATTCATATCTTTCCACAGCCGCAGCAGGTGTTTTTTTCCCAGTGGTAGATTCTGTCTGCATGACGAGAGCCACAATTAGGGAACAGTGGCGGCTCCTCCGCTATGGCAGAGGAGCGTCGCCCCACTGCTTTTAAGCAGTGCGAAGAAGAAACATAAAATGATAATAACTTTTAGTTATTATCATTTTATGCTTTGTGCTGCTTTGTGGGGGACCGGGTGGGTGGGGCTGCTCTGCTCTCTGAGCAGGGCAGGGAAGGAATGGTTTGCCCACTCCTAAGTGCACAATGACTGTTTGGTCGGCCCTCTCGGCCGCCCAAACCAGTCATGCACACTTTCCGCGTTCTCCATGCAGGCTGCATTACAGCCTGCATTGAGAACAAGCCCCGTCCCCCATTCCCTGGTTGAGAGTTAAACCAGGACGCTCAAAATCAATCACACTACTGCACTGCAGCGTTGCGATTGGTCAGGGGAGCCTGGGTGCTTACCAATCACAACGCTGCAGCATTGTGATTGGCAGCGGGGCCTGCTTCCTGTTCCTTGAGTTCCACGAGGAGAGCAGGATCAGAGACGTGGGACCCGGCGCAAAGGTGTTTATTTTTGCTTTTTTTTTTTATATGCGCAACCTCCCAGCTCCGAAAACAGTAGGGTGAAGGCAAAAACTTTTGTGGATGATCCTGCAGAAAGGGCCAAGTCCAACAACCCCCCACAAGCTTGACCACATGTGTAGCACTTCTGGCATAGATTTATTACCTCTCACGAATGCTGTTTTGCACAAAGTGTAATCACTAGAACCAATTGAATGCAGATTATTGTACAGTGATTAGTTCAAGTTTTGTCTTTGTTCTTTTTGTTCCCTTGTTACTTTTACCCTTGTTATTTTTCTTCTTTTTTCGTAGAATTTCTGTTTATACTTAATTGGTATGAAAACAGCCTTGAAAAAATCTTAGGCCTACAAGCCACCACATAGGGCAAAACTGATAAAGTGGACTTTGTAAACAAAAAATTGATTTTTACGTACATAAAAAATAGACATCACAAGTATTTGAAACTGTTTCTTTACAAATGTTGCTTCTGCAAGAATAAATCAAGTACTCATACTGCATACGGCATGTTATAAATATTAAGAATTCTCATAGGATGACAAATTTACCAACTTAGCCCCATATATATCACTTACTGTGCCAAGAATATCTCCAACCTCACAATACCATCACCTTGTAGGCTGGTTGTCGGCTAAAAAGCAGGGCTCAGTTTATGTTGCTGACATTGAAATTCAAAGCCATTTTGTTCTCGGGCCGGTGTATCTCACCCAACTGGTTTGCGGCATAGCCCATCATGTTCTCTTAGCTATGGCAACCATAATCTCTTTGTTGTACACAGACTTCCAGGCTCGCCTTGTAAATTCAGATCTTTAACATAACATAACATAACAGGTGTATTTGTAAAGCGCACGATTACCCAAAGGTATCCTGGCGCTGAATAACAGATGTTTATTGTTACCCAACTCAATGGTACTCATTTTATCGACCTCAAATGGATGAAAGGCTGAGTGGATCCGCTGGGATTTGAACCTGTGACCAGAGGGTCGAACACAGGCCCCTGCAGTGGCTGCTTTAGTCCACTGAGCCACCAGACCCGGCATTAAAACTACTTTGGCTCAGTTTATAAGCTCAGGGCTATATTCCGATATCAGTGCAAACAGGAATTTGCACACCGATCGGAATTCCGAGTCGTGTGATAACTATCACATCTGCACTATTGTCCTTTGACACATTTTGGCAGTTCAACATGCTGAAATGTATTGGGTAAAAGCCCCAGAAAAAAGAAAAACATGCAAAATCCTGTGCTTTTTCTATCAGCTCCACGTTATGACGTCACAGTCTCGAGTTAAATACTTAGGGCCAGATTACAAGTATGAGTGCTATTTATCGCACCTGGCAAATAACAATACCACGGGGTTCGTTATTCATCAGGTTCCATAAAATAGCACGCATTACTAGTTTCTGGGGAATAACATGGGGGTTTAGTTGTTTAACACACTATAATATGCATGATACGGTAAACACTGTATGCGAGATTTAACAAATGTTGAGTTATTTACAGCATCCAATAATTATCTAACGGGGTAACTAAAACCAAACTCGTAATTCCGACCAGGGGTTTAAGCATGAGTCAGAATTAAACAAGCAACTCGTAAACAGGGCCTAAGTGTATGAGCCATTCACCCCAAAGGGTTAATAGCTTACTCTGAATTGGTCAGTAAAACAATTTACCTTCTCACGCAGCGTCACAGACAATGATTTCATGAATACTGTAAATAATTTGGGCCTTTTGTGTTTTGCTGTGTTTCGCTTGCTTTAATTGCACTAACAAATAGGCACATATCTCTCTTCTACTTCTATGCTGACCCCCCTACTTTTCAATTTACTTGATGCTATCTACAGAACTTTTGTTAGAGGTCTAGAAATTCTTAAGTAAATATAGATAAATCAGAATTATAAAGAATGTACAAATAACTGGAAATTATGAAACAGAGGTAGAATGAGGGAAACTGAATTAATTGACAAGAATTGGCATAGCCAATAGGTCTCGCCTGTGGGACCTTATAAGTGTTTAGTTATCCAGCACAATATCCTTGGTGCAACAACATCAAGTGTTGCATGGCTAAACACTTATAAGGTCCCAAAGGCGAGACCTATGGCGACTGGGAAAGACAGGAGCTGTGCCAAGCATAAAGACCAGCAGGAAATCGATACATTATATCCTAGAACTATGAGCAGAGTTGAGCAACAGACTCAGGCCCTGGATGATCCAATTATTGAGTGTAATAACCATTTCTATGTACTATGCAATGGTAGTGCCTAATCATTAGTTAATGATAATGTTAACGTTAAAGTGATAAATGAAGGAAAGGAGGAGGATGTTGCTAAGAGAAAGAGAAATGTGGGTGGGCATGTGGAAGATCAGAAGATAACCTGAAACTAGTTGGAATTACTTACGGTAGGGAGAGGATTGCCAGAGGGTCTGTGTTCACCATCACGGTGGCTTTGGAGCTGGAGGAGTTGGCGGCAGAGGTAGTGGCCGCAGGTAAATCGATTTGGGACTCTCCGGAGTTGTGCTGGTCCCGTGCTGCGCTCGAACTCGAAAAGGGGCAGCGAGCAGTTGCACGGATTCCCGTCCGATGCGGCAGGGGCATCACAAGCACGATCTGCCCCGGGAGAGGAATTTGGAATGAGGCAAAGATTGCGGCGAGTGTGCCGGAGGACGCTCTGGCTGAGGCTGATTTTGAAGCAGGTAGGAGGGAGAGGCTCTTGTGGGAATACAAGGGGGGAAAAGCAGTAAAAGAAAACAAGCGCTGGTAACACACCGCTCTGGGCATGAACGCACTAATTAACAATTGCACGTGGCGCTCGAACTCGAAAAGGGGCGGCGCAAGCACGAACTGAAAGTCTACGCGTTTCTTCCGAGGGCAGAGAGAGATCTTAACTTGCCAATGAATGTGCAAATTTGAGGACGCTAGGGATTGTGAAAGTGAAATGGAGGAAAACTGTTGAACATAACAAAAGAGGAAGAAACAGCTAATGTTGCCTTGCCCTGTGGGAGAATAAAAAAAAAGAAAAAGAAATTGACAGAGTGCGTAAACCACAAAGTTAAAGCAAGGGAGAGTCGTGCACGAGTAAATAACTAATGCTGATATTTTAAAGCACACTCCACATGCGTGCTTGTCACAATAAAAGAAAAAAGTGAATGGCTAATTAAAAAAAGCAAGAGAGAGCCGTGCATGACTAAAAAACGAATGGTGATATTTTAAAGCACACGCCACACGCGTGCTTGTCACAGTAAAAGAAAAGTGAATGGTTAAAAAAAAAAGAGAGAGAGCCGTGCATGAGTAAATAACTAATGCTGATATTTTAAAGCACACGCCACACGTGTGCTTGTCACAGTAAAAGAAAAACACACTGCTGGCACTGCAATTATGTGTTTGCTGGCCCGGGAGTGGTGCGTGCGTGTGAGCGCAGTTTGCTCTTTTTCAAAGCACATACTAGTGCATGTGGCGCGCCCCTGCTCGCTCCCGCAAGGTGGATGTGCTTCGAAAAAGAGCAGAACGACAGCCAAAGGTTCTCCTAAGCAGCGCATGCGCGTTGCGTAGGCGAGACCTAATAAAGAGAGAATGAACTAGGCTGAAACTCAGCACTCTGAAAGCCTGTAATTAATGACGTATAGCATACGAAAAGATGGCGCCATTACAGGCTGTCATTATGAAACAATAACAGGATTCTAAGTGATTAAATAACAAGAAGCCATTAGCCCGAACATTTTTCACTCTATTGCTGTGGTAGGACTTCTTTGTATAGCTTTATAATTGACGTTTATGAAAGGGGTCAGGGGCTGCAGTTAACACAGGAAGCTTTCATTTTACAGAGGAAAAAAAGACACGATTCAGCAACGGCTTTAAAAATGCACTAATTTCTTACAGTACTTTCCATTTCTGAGTCAGAGTGAGAAGGCACTGTGAAACCAGCTGCTAGCTCAGAGAACAAAGAGCAAGAAAGACAGAGGGTATTAAAAAGATGGAGTCTGATATGAGATTGGAATTTTCAGGGCTAAGAACTACCAACTGGGCAGCACACGTCAGCTATAAAACAGGCTGAATGGAGAGTGCACTGACAAGTCTGTGTGGGTGGCAAATACTTTAGGTTTCACGTTGTTATTTTAAAGTGTTAATGCAACTCGGGTATTACCATTCAATTGGCACACAGCAGGAAAAGAAAAAAACATGCAAAACACAAGCGAATTTGCGTTTGTGACGTCAATATATCCTGGAGAGTATGAGTGCTTATCCATAGTGCTTTCAAGGTACATGATTTGCAGAATAATGCAGCGCCAATTGTACATAATACAAATGTGGTCTTACCAAGGAGTTCTGTGTCAAAATAAAGCACAAAGCTGCAAATAAAGGGGCTTATTTAAAAGCCCCTTGCGCTGCCGGTGTGTCACTTTTAATATGGGAAAAAGTGATGTACCGGCGGTGCAAACAGCTTGTAAATAAGCCCCGAAGTGCCTTATGCAAGCACAGAGAGAAACAGTCTTTACAACGCGGGCAGTGCCATGCATGCCGTTTCCACATAAGCTCAACCATGCATGCCTTAACCATGCATATGAGTGGTTAAGGCCAGCAGCGGCTGGTCCATACGGGCGCAAGGGCGGCACATCACAAAAGAAACTGCTAACTGTCTGTAGTTCGGCAACGGAATGTAAGCAGACGAATTGACAGCTTTCAATTTGTCTGTTTACACTTCCCGGGCCGGGCGGGTAAAAGTGCGCATGCCAACGCACAGCGCATGCAGGGGAGGGGGAGGGAGACTGGGGCGAGCACTCAGAGCAGGAGTCCAGAAGATGGTGGTCTGACTGCGCATGTGAGTGAGGAGCGTGCGCTCCTCACTCACATTCAAAACCATTAGGTATGCTGCGCATCCCTAGTGTAGCGTGCAGGCCTCTGAATAGGATCCTGCTCGGGCGGTGACGCGTTTTTCGCAAAGTCGCCCCATGCCCTATCAAATGCCAGGGTACAAAGTAAGTAAATAAGGGTCAGCCGCCTCCCGTCGCATCCAGTCTCCTGATTTGGCAGTTTAGTATGCAAAAGAAAAGAGCGGGGTTAGTTCCACCACGTTGCAGAGGAGACGAGCGGAACCGAAGGAGAATGGAGATGCCTGGTAAGTTTATTTTTTTATTGTACTATTCATTAAATTAAGGAAGGCCTACTGGCTAGAAATTGCTGCCACTCAGTCAGTCTACTCTAAAGCCCTCATTATTAGGGAACTCTATTAGTAATACCGCACCCGGGAGTAACGATACCACGAAGATGGGTGTTTCCACGTTGCAAGATACTGGGCCACTATTATGTGCTCGGACATAATTTCATGAAACTCAGCTTCCGCACCAATTGCAGCAGGGATTCCCGCCATGCTAGTCAGGTTTCTACATTTACATTTCACCAGAAAAACCCCGGTTGTGATTTAACGCACATTTTGTAATACCAATTTAGGCAGAGACTTTTGTTTATGCCCGCATCCGAAGTAGAACGGAAAATAGAATATGGCATACTGAAAGAAGTTACTAGAACACGATCTTTAAAAATGCGCTTTGCTTTCTCTTTTGAAGGTATTTTCTAAGATGGTTTGATTTTTAGTTTTTGGCTTGAAATTATCGGTTGCCGTCTCACTCGCTTAAGGCCGCTGGCTTGTAACACGTGGGTATATTAGTGCCCAAGCATTGCTCACTTGTAGCAAGATCTTGCACGTCGCAGGCTTTCCGTACAAAAACAATATAACTGTAGGGAAAACCCAATATACCCTTGAGGGCTTGGGCAGACAAATTAGAAGGTAAAGGTGCCAACAAGGGATTTTGTTTCAAACTATCTAGTTGTTTAGTTCCAAGGGACTTACTTAGCAGGTGAATTTCAAAATAAACACCAATCAAAAAATGTCAATTAACTGAATCAATCGTTGAATATAAAGAGAGCACACACGGGAAATCTTTTTGTTAAATAAACACAAATAGTTTTATATATAAATCAAATTAAAAAGGAGTACAAGTAGACAAATGATTCAGCAATAAATCATGAAAAAAGGGTAAATCTTATCCACATTTCATGAACAAACATCTATTCCAACAAAATCAACAGAGATATATCTCATTCTGAGAAAATAATAATCAACTGTATATAATGGATATTGTAGAAGTAGATGATGGAGTCGACGTTTCGGTCTTGGATGGCATCAATCCGTCAGACCATCTTCAGGACAGTAGATATTGCATACAAAAACCCTTCATAGATTACAGATATCACACGACAATTCTTTATCGTGGTGTAACCGTTCTTGCTGCTTCTGTAACAGATGCTTATCAAATTACTGGCAGTGAATTCATCTAGAGGGGAAAATCCTTCCTCGTTTATTTTCCGGCTGCGTGACGACAGATTCTTACGATTCTTGTCATAGACTGGAAGCGCTGAGGTCTGTCCACACATTAGGAGCAACATTGTGTGGACAGACCTCAGCGCTTCCAGTCTATGACAAGAATCGTAAGAATCTGTCGTCACGCAGCCGGAAAATAAACGAGGAAGGATTTTCCCCTCTATATGAATTCACTGCCAGTAATTTGATAAGCATCTGTTACATCGATGGATGCAGAGGGCTCACCCGAAGCCTCCCTACGCATGTAAGTCAATGGATGTATTTTTCCATATTTTCTTTATAGCAAAAGCATGGCAATAAGGAAAGCTGTCACGCCAGACTTAAAAAGTATTAATACAAATACAGCTAAATACTATACCTAAAATTACAGTTGGCAAAACAATACACAAACATTCATAAAAGGGTGTAGCAAGGATTATCACAGTGCAAATCCTCTACCCCAAGGATTTGAGAAAGGGGGTAGCCAACATCAAAACTTTTGCTTCCTATGATAATCTGTGAAAATCCTTGTATAAAATACTCCTTCACAGGCTTTAACACAAAGTAACAACAATCTACACTTAAAGGCCTATTGCCTTTAACTTGTATGTTTCACAGTACATAAGTTAGGCTTACTGCCTTTGTCATAAATATTCAGAATAAACTGACATATGGCATCTGACATAACCTTTCCCAATAAACCAATCAGGTCTATTCTATAGCCTGTATCATTGGCTTGTCACCATAACCAACACAGACCTACTTAATTGAGCAAAAGCTTTCCTACGGCACTCCCTCAGTAATACAGTCAGAAATTACAAATAAGTACAAAATTACAGTTGGCAAAACATTATACAAACCCTGTTAAGAGGCTAGGACAATGATTTTATTTTTTACTTGATTGATTATAACCAGGGCTCCCGGTTTTATGGTATTTTTTTTTGTGGCCATTTCCGTCTGTATTTATCCATATTTATTTTGGGTTTTCTGGAAAATTTAAGCTGAAATTAGTGTATTTCCACAATTATTTAACCAATATATGTACTCGTGCTTGAATGTCTGCCAGGTTTCAGTGCTGTGAACACCCGCAGAAGATAAATCAGTGCACTTATATGAAAATATACAAATTTCAGTATATACTTTTTGCATATCTACTGCTGTTAAAGCATCTTTAATAAAATTCATTTACTTTTTAACCCCCTTATTCATCAATCCACACATCTATTGGCCTGGCAGTCATGGCAGACAATATTTAGAATGACTCAAAAAGCAACCCAATTTACGTTTTTATCCACATTTAAAAATAAATACAGACAAAGTGCTTAAACACACAAAACAAAACAGTATAAAATCAATGTAAAGAAAACAATAGCAACAATCCCAATCAGACAGATAACAGGTAGCAAATGGTATTTCAGTAGAATTTAAGCAGATCTTACTGAAAGAGGAAGATGGTTCCAAAGCCAAGGAGCCAATACCTCAAAAGGGCGGACACAGGACGAAGCACATGGAAGATGAGGTGTAGACAACAAGCATAATGACCCAGAATGCTGCTCACAGCTTGAAGGGGAAATCAAGGAGGACACATAAAGAAGGACCTATGACAACATATGAACACAATGATGGTGGTCAATGTGCACTAAGGCAGAGCTTTCCGGCCCCCTAACAAAACCAACGGTATCCTGCAACTCCTCAAACTGAAATATAAACTATAGTGAATTGTAGCTCTGAACTAGCACAACCGATTTTGCCTGTATAAGAAAAGTATGTCATATCCTGTTGATGAAAAAGCTTCTGAAGTAAGTGAAATGAAGTGGGGCCAGTCATAGCACATAGAGTGATGTAAAGCCGTGAGAGATTGAACGAAAACAGAGGTGGTGCCCTGACTTAAACAAAGCTAGAAAAATAGTCTGATTCCTGGGGAGAATGGCAAAAAGTAGGCTTCCTTAGGGAGGTTAACCCTTGGGATAATTTGGGTGAGTGGTTCAAACCAGGACTGGGGGGGAAGGCATGATTGGATAATTCATGGGCAGGGGCGGGGTTTTAGTCAGTTAAGGTATCCCTCAGCAGGACATCACAGTGTAAGGTGTGCCATGGTCCTGTAGGCAGTTGAGCTGTAGGTTTCCTTGGTTTTGGTAGGTGTAGGTTTTCTCGTAGAGGGTGGAATATGGCTGTACGCAAAGTGTTCCGCACAGTCATTAGGGAGGGCGGAATGGCAGAGGAGAGCTTGGCAGTGTGGGAGGCCTTGAGGGTCCTAAGTGAGGCAGGGAGAAATGATCTGATTAGGCCTGGAATACTTAGGCATGGGTTGACATGTCAAGGCCAAAAAGGGAGGTGGCTATTGGAGTGGCGGGCACGGTTTCATCAGTTTCCCACTGTGTGGAAAGCCCAAAAGGCTTAAACCTTTGTCAGTGCCAAGTGCCCCCGGGGCGGGAAGCAGGTGCTGGTGGCTTCTACAGGGGGAGTGGCCTTTCTGGTACTTAGCAGGTTGAACATCAGTGCGAGGCGGAGTGCATCATTCTGGACCCAGAGGGCAGTGTGAAGAGGCCTGGGAGTGGAGTAGGCCAGGCCACGTGTGGACATGGAAAGGACTAACATGTGCACTACTTGTCGGCTAAGGCCCCGAACGACCTTACGTCCTTTTATTTATATCCTCGGGCCGAGACGGTCCCAAGGGTTGAGGTAGATCCATTTTAACATAGAGTACGGATAGCTCTCTACATCCCTCCTATCTTTAAGCAGAGAAAACATATACAAAAACAAGAAAATATATCAGAACATAAAGACTTTCAACCTCTTACTAAGGGCAGGGTTCAGATGCAGTTGGTACTTCTGGCTCCTGGGATCTACATCTAACGCTTTCTCTACGTGCTGCTCTCCATCTGGAACGTCGTCTGTGGGGGTCATCACTGAGCCCAAGGACCTGGCAGGGGGCGTCCGCGTGGTGCTTGATTCCTGCTCCGCTGGTCGAGGAGTAAGGGGTTGGCTTCTCCTTGTGCTGCCCCCGACACGCCAGCTCCGTCTTCTGGTCCATGGTCTTTGCTAAGCCTTTGACTCGCAGGCATCCTGTCTCCTTGTACTTCTTTGAACTAAGATATGTTTTTCATGACTGTCTGCTGACCACGCCTTGCTGTTACCATGGTCCCATTGATTTGTCAGTCCACACTTCTAGCTCATAAGGTGTTCTAAACATCCACCAGAGGTGGCGATCTTTCAGGATGACTTATGCTCCGATTTGTAGGGTTGGGATTCTTGCATGCCTATCTCGGCTGGCCTTTTCATTTGTCGTGTGTTGCTTCCTTTGAGTCCTTTCAACATGTATGCCTTTGGTCCTCCAGTCGTGATCTTCCAGAATGACGTTTTGGGGTGCTCCCTTAAACAGCAGCGTCACGGGAGCACACCCAGTGGTTGATTGTGGGGTCTATCGGTAACCTACCTTACTTTAGGAAAGTTTTATTCCCTTCGCAGGAGAAAACAAAGTTTTCTGTAAAACCCTCACCCACCAGGGTTACCCCTTGGTGGCATGCTTCATCTTAGGGTCCTTCCCATTCAGCAGCAGAACGGGGCGTGCTGCGACCATAAGAACTACGCGGGAGCACTCATTTTTGACTATGAGAGGCAAGTTGTTCTGCAGGGGAGGAGTGAAGGAAAGGACGATGTTTTAAAAATACCTGGCTAGTGGGCAATGACTACTTTATTCTGACCCCTAGTCGGTATAGTTAAAAATAGGGGAAATGATTAGGATTCATGGATTCAATGTTCCGAATTCCTAATGGTCGACATGTTTCTAGCCTACCCCTCTCGGCTATTCTTCAGGACCTAACGTATTCGGTGTCTGATACCTAGTTCCACTCCTGCAGTTGTATACTAATCACAACATTCAAAACGACATCACTCGTAGGTACTTTTTAGGTGCATATATACTTAATACCACCTGGACTTGTATTATTATTGATTATATTTGGTTTGAAGCCATCGCTGCTTGGGTCTAGTTACCTGATGTGCTTTGTGTCAGATGATGCAACAGGAAATCAGCCGGGTTGTTGGCCCGGGTCCATAGACAATTTGGAAGGCATAGGCCTGCAGTTGTATTGCCCACCTCTCTATCCGCAGAGGGGACCCTGAAACCGGTCCCAGGATGTTTTTTTCCAGTCCAGTGAAGACCTGACTTGGCAGTTCGGGCTTGACTGTTCCCATGAGGAACAGGGTCAAGGCTGATTTGCATATGGCTTGGTCTGAACTCGGGTGGCGAAGTGAACTAAAGAACGATGATGGATTCAACCCAGATCTGTGACTGGTGGTGATTGTCTAAAACGTTTTAGTGCTCCGTCCATCATCTCCTTGTATTTGCTTTGTTGCCCTAAGTTGGCAGGGTATGCCCAGATGTGGGTCCCATGCCCACTTTGCCACTGGATTCAAGCTAGCTTGGCTGATTAGGGGTGTTACCCCGATACCGGTCCCAGTATGCTTGTTTCCGGTCCAGCGAAGACCTGGCTTGGCAGCTCGGGCTGGACTGGCCCCATGGGGAAAGGGTCAAGACTGATTTGCATATGGCTGGGTCTGAACTGGGGTGGCGAAGTGAGCTAAAGAACGATGTTGGATTCAACCCAGATCTGTGACTGGGGGTGAGTGTCTGAAAAGTTTCAGCGCTCCGTCCATTATTTTGTGTTGGCTTTAAACTTCAAAGGAATCATCAAATCTCTGTAAACTGCTGATGTGTATAAATGATTCTTTCGGAGACCATGACCTACCCATTGAGAACTGAGTACAACAAGCTCCACAGCCTACAAGACTTAGGTCTGATTCAAATTTAGGGTCAACAACAGAATTGAAGATTATCCTGCTGTTCCAAGTTTGCATGTGTTCCTGGCACAAGACTGCACTTTGTTTGTTTCCTGATACTGATGTATTAGGTCTGAATAAGATAATCCCTTGCTCGTGTGGCAGATGTTTAGCCTTTGAAAGGCTCAGTAATGCAGAAAGTCCAAAAAGACTGCTGGAATAGCCTACTAGTCTGATGAAATGTCACAAGACACAGCGGAAAGAGAATCGCAATATTCAGGGAAATATGCTGTTGCCAGGAGGAACGGGGAGAAAGAGCACCCAGGCCGCACATTAGCTCGATTAATTCAGCCTTACAGGACCTCAACGTACATAGCCAGCTTGATTTGTGATGGAGGGGAGATTATAACTGACTGTGAAGGAATCGAAACCACAATCCTCTCATATTATAAAGATTTGTACACTACTAAAGTCTCCTCGGAGGCCGATACTAGTGATGCTTATTTGAATGAAATAGCGTTGGCATGGCTGGAAAATGCACACGGGGAATTCCTGGCTGAGCCTTTCACAAAGATGAGGTGGTACAAGCGATAGACTTAATGGACGGGTCCAAGCCCCCAGTCTGGGCGGCTTTACTGGTAGTTTTTATAAAGCATTTAAACGGACACTGGTATGCTTCTCCCGACTATCCGCGAGGCAGTTATCACCTTATTACCCAAGGCAGGTAAGGACCCCAGGAGTTGTGGCTTGTATAGACCGCTGTCCTTATTGAATTACGACTATAAGATACTGGCCAAGATGCTGGCTACCAGACTGGCCCTGATAGTAGATCAATTGATTTCACCGGCCCAGGCTGGGTTCATTCTGCATAGGTCCACTGCCCTGAATCTTCGTACTTTGTTTGCCACAATACATTGGATCTCGCCGACACTTCCAGCAGCCGCAGTGCTGTTGGATGCCGAGAAGGCCTTCGACTCGTTAGAATGGCCATTTCTTCAGGCCACGCTGATAAGACAGGGCATGCCGCCTCAATTTGTAGCGGTAATCACGTAGGCCCGTATCCAGGTGAATGGTAGGTTAGCGGCACCCTTCACATTGTCGAGGAGGACGTGTCAGGGGTGCCTTTTATCCCCGCTGTTATTCGTTATTGCGATGGACCCCCTGGTGAGTCATCTCCAGGATAATTGCTTTCCCAGGGGCATACAATTCAAAACGGGACCATTGTTGGTCACACTGTACGCCGATTACATTATTTTGTATGTGCGGCGCCCGGATGAGAACTTGGGGCCTCTCCTGCAGGGGATCGACCGATTTGGTGCTCTATCGAGATTGCACATAAATTGGGGTAAATCTGACATTTTTACGCTGACAGAGGCCCCCTGCGACCGTAACACTGGACTGGCTCTGAAGTGGTGCAATGACACTGTTAAATATTTGGGGATAAGTATTCACAGAGATTCGGCCAAAATACTCCAACTTAATTATGGTCCTGCCATGGAGAAGTTAGATCGTAATATAGAGAGGTGGCTCAAGCTCCCCCTGGCCATGGCTGGTAGAATAGCGTTGATCAAGATGGAGGTGTTACCGCAATTTCTATACCTGTTTCAGAATATCCCCATACCACTATATAAGACCTTCTTTGCCACGCTACGCTCAAAATTGATCCGGTTGGTGTGGGGTGGTGGACAGCTGAGGGTTAAATGGACACGTTAATGCTCCAGTATGAGCGGGGGGAGTTTGGAATAAACAATTTTTGCGTATAATACCTGGTCACGCAATGTAGCTTCTTCAGACACTGGTTCCATTATGACATTGCACCCCGAGGCGGACTTAGTACACCCTACTCCCTTGCCCGCAATACTCTCGCAGATTTAAAAAGAGACCCGGTGGATATACAGACACTGTCAACGACTAGCTGGGCCTGGATGCAATTAGCTCGAGCTATGGGGGCCCAATTGCTGTACTCCCAGGCTCTCCCGCTTGCTGGGAACATCTGGGTACCTATTACTAAAGAAGCTACAATGCAACAAACCTTAACTAAATTTACTCTGGACACATTTGGAGACGTGTTCCCCGATGGACACATCTTCTCCAGGGAAGAGGGTGGCAGATTCAAGGGAGCTACGTTCCTTGATCAGTTTAATTTGTGTAGCCTGCAGAGGGCATTTCGATCCTTGATATCGAGTTACCCCTTGGGACCGCAGAAGTTCCCTCCGTTGACATTGCTTATCAAAGACACGACAGGTGAGCACCAAATGGCTAGGATGTATAAAGCAGCAATGGCTATGCTCCCGGCTAGGGACGAGGGGGTGCGTGCGGCCTGGGAATGAGACTTAGGTGCCCCTCTTACTGAGCGCAGTGGCAGATAAGTTGCGAGCAAACATGTAAGGTTTCATTCAACCACAAACACAAGATATTACATTTCACATTTCTATGGAGAGCCTATGAGTCACCTGCCAAGGTCCACTGGATGGATCCATTAGGCCCACATACCTGCCCTAGATGTAGTGCCCCGATGGCCGATTTTGCACACATGGATCGGAATTGTGTCAAGGTGGCGCAATTCTGTTCTCAAGTATTTAGTGAATTGTCGAAAATGACTGGGCCTTTTACCGTCACCTGTGCTGGTGTTATTAGGGTGTGTGCAAGAGATCGCTAAGCCATACAAACGCTTCATTGCAATCACATTATTGTTAGCTAAAAGAACTTAGCCCTGATGATAGCAAAGCGGCTGATTACAGAGCGCTGGAAATCTCTTACACCACCACCGGCGGGCAAATGGAGAGAAGAAGTCCTCCGATGGGCTACCGCAGAGAGGGAGGCACTGCAGCGGGAAGAGTATAGAGGATTAAGAAAGCGATCCAACTCCTTAGAATGGGCACATTTGGTAGAGCTTTTCGGAGCAGACACGGAGGAAGGCGCAGTGGACCCTCAAGATTCACAAGCTGAGAGTGGTGTGGTCCTCCTTACCCATCCCAAGCGTCGATTGGACCTGTAGCAGAGGACAGCTGAGCGAATTCTCATTCCTCTCCCTCTCTGTGCTCCCTGGCCCCCTTGGGTTGGTCTTCCCCCCACTCCCTTGTCCCTCCTCACACTATCGGTAGAATACATTACAGAGCATTTGATACCGGGATGTAAAGTAACAACACAGTGACGGTAATTGTCCATTAGGTTTTGTGTTCGGTTAACGGGGGTGGGTTAGGATGGGTATGGTAAATTGGGTCCCAGTCATAATGGACCGAATATAATATGTTATGTTAGAACGGTAAATTGATAAGCTATGTGACTAAACTATTGGGCAATCAAAATGACAATGTACTGGACTAGAAACGCATCAGTTGACATCTAGACGCGTAATGTGAAGCACAAGCATTAATGTATAACACAACTCAAATAATATGTATGCAGTAATGATCTACCATGTGCAGTAAACTTGTAATACGCAATAAAGTTTATGTTAAAAAAAATTGTTAGCTAAAAGAGAGGTGGTGATTCATTGGAGGAGCAAATATCCGCCAACTCTGAAGGGATGGTTGTTCAGTACGTCATATTGTAATACTACCAGTGACATATATATGCCCAGTTGCAGCACCCGGTATCTAGACCACTTGATATATGGCAGCCCTACAGGTCTTACCTGCTGGAACAGACATCTGTTGGTTCGCAAACGGAACAGGATACTAGCGTACACGGTGACACGAAAGACTGAGATGCCCAACTGGAAAAGGGGTACGAAATGGGTGGGAATGTGTTACTGTATTGCCAAGCATTGAACGTGTAATTGTGTATGCAGGGTTACTATGTATTACATGAATCACCGACAGCTGTAGACATAGAGCATGTGTTTTGCAATGCAAAGTTTTGTACTTTATGAAACTTATAAATAAAGGTTAAAAAACAAATGTCTCAAAACAATGTAAGAGAGACATAGGAAATGAGAAAGTGCTTTGTTTAACAGGGGAACCTCTGACTGAGGGAGATGAAGAATACCTCACTCTGAATCCCAAGAACTCCAGAGATTGGACAGGAATTAACCAATATTTCTCTTTATTGATCAGAAACCCTACATTTGATAATAAGAAAATAGCAGGTAAGCGATGACAAAGAAGAACAGGACTGTCCTGGTCTAATAAGAGAATATTATTCAGGTATATTGTTATTCTGATGCCTAGGGATCCTAAACGGATCATCGCTGGTTTGAGGAGCTTGGTAAAGCACCAAGGGGCAGATGAAAGGCCAAATGGAAGGATCGTAAATGGAAACATTGATTTTTCCAATAAAATTTAAAGCAACATCTGAGTGGTTGGAAGATTGGAATGGAAGGATACACCTCTTTGAGGCCCAGAGAAGCCATCCACTCTCTGGGTTGCAAGCAGTCCTTTGGCTGGAGAATGATCTCTCATTTCAAATGACTGTAGATTACAAACAAATATGTTGAAGATTTATGATTGGGTGTAATTTCTTGTTTTTCTTTTTTACAATAAAGATAGCGCCAACAAGGTTCTGTGGATAAAATACTGGTTTGTATTCTGCTCCTGAGCCAGTAAGATATTCAATCCTTGTGTCTATGAGGGGATGGTATTGTTTAGAGAGCTGAAAATAAATTGAAGAGGAATTTTGGCTTGGATCTGCAAACAATAGTATTTGAGAGCCCTGCACCGTTTGGAATACCCGGTGGTCTTGTGAAATGATATGCCAGTTTTCTATGAAAATTGCTATCCACCACCCCTATTATAAAGCACACTATCTGGACACTTAATGCTGTTAAACATTGTTCTTGATTGTCCTCTGGAGAGGTTCTGTCTAAAGTATCTTCTATGTTGAGGGAAGAAGGTTGATCTTATATAATGGAAGCTTGAACCACCATTGATACTGGAGTAGTTGACTTAGGACTTGCAGAATGGCCCATCTCCTGCCAGTCCAGGTAAAAACCAGAGGGTCAAAACTCTATTTGAGAAAAAGTTAGGCCTTGTCTAGTAAAGTGAAGGTAGTTTTCCTACCTTCAGATAAAAGGTCTTGGTTTGGTGTTACTGATACTTGGGCAAGAAAGGCAGGTCTGGACAGGGGCGTGGCCAACAATACGGCCAACTAGCAGCTTTCCGCCGGCCCATTTCTAAATTCTTATATAATCCTGACATCATTGTGCAATCCGACTCTAGAAAATGCAGCCGATCCACTGGGGTGATAAGAAGTGCTGCCTGAGTGAAGAACAGATACGTCCCAGGGCTGCCATAAACCCAGCAGCGCATTACGGCCTGAAAGCCCGACAAGCCTCCCCAACATGGCAGCGGAGGGGGGGAGCACCGAGACTCGGGTGAACATACGGTGCTAGTGAGGCGGCGGCAATCAGAGGGGGTGAGTCCCGAGAGACATCCCCTTTCACAGCCCAGTACTACACAGCTTCCCCGCATGCCCCCCCAGGTGCTGACGAACAACCATGGCCAGAGTAAGCGACAAGCCCCGAACATACCTGCAGACTGGGGAATGAGGGGCTCACCTAATAAGCATTCAAAGGGTCGGACACAGCAAGGGGCAATCCGGAGCTGCAACGCCTGAGAACAAGAATGCAGACGGACCCTGGGTGGCTGCGGGCAGCTCCGAGGCCCAGGAGGCCGCGCTGAGAAACAGGGGAACTGGGCTGCGGCAGTGCAGCTCTGACCCTGCAGGCGCTGACTGAGCCAGCAGTCCCCACTAAGGAGCGAACTGTCCCGTGCCTGTGCAGGTAGGTGCTGTCCCACGCTGGTGCCTGATGCCCCACCCGCAATGATCCAGAAGAGGCACAGCAAGAATGACTTACTCTGACAAGACGGTGCTGGCGGCGATGCGGGAGGCAAGGCGGGGACTCTGAGGTGGGAGGTGAGGTGAGGTGGCCTACCAAAATGGCGCAAGTGTGGCAACTGCCCCTGAGAGAGCGGGGAATGTAAGAGGAAGGCCTCAAGGAGAGAAGGGCTGCCTGTAGGCCCCATCGCCATGAAACTCAGTGCCCTAAGTCAACCAGTAAAGAGAGACAACGAAGGGAGAGGTACCATCCCCTTCCACTAAAACGCTCAGGATACTGGAGATAGGGGAGAAAGAGAGGGAGCACCACCCCTAGAAATGATTTTGTGAGTGGCAGTCACAAGATGCGTGGAGAGGAGGGAGGGCCCCAAGAATCCAACTCCTGCGCTGGGTAGATCCTGCTGCTCAACCAGTGCCCAAGACGGTGGCACTGACGTCCCTGGAGGCCTAAAGAAAGGTGGGGGCCTTCCGGACCCCGTAGGTGGGGAAAAATGGGATATGGCATTGTGACAGGCACAGGAAACGCAAGGGGGGCTGAGGACCCTGACACACCTACCTGGCCATATTGAAGCCCAAGGGCACTAACTGCATTCCCCATGAGAGACATGAAGGGGATAGATTTCCATAAACTCTTCGAGAAAGGCGTTACAATAATCCAACGTGGGTCCGTGAAGGTACTGGAACACAAGACCATTGGCCAAAGAAGTGAACAAAACTTGGCCATCTCTCTGACTGGACCAGGACACATTCCACTAGTCATTGTGACGCACCTACCCCAGTAACAAGCACACCCCTCGCAACACAGTGCCCAAAGGGGAAGAGCAGAGATAGTGCCTTGGTCGCAGAGTCCCTCTAGGCACCAACTCCATGCCGTCGCCAAACACTCAGCCACCATGGCCAAAGACAAGAACTCAAAGCAACAGAAACAGGAAAAATGAATGGGAATACGAAGGTGGTGGGCCCCCAGGCTGGGCCTGAAGATGAGATACCTAACATGCCAGACAACAGGGCGCTCCTACAAGTCATACACTCCTCAAGAAAAACCCTGGAAGGCAAAATAGGTGAGGTATGTTCTGAGGTTAAGCTACTCCTGCATAATGTCTTCGAAAGAGTCACACAGGCTGAAAACAGAATATCACAAGTAGAAGACACGATACACAGCCTCTGCAAAGAAGTCACAGAACTCAAAGCCACCCTGAAAGATGTGGCCTGGAAGGTGGATGATGCTGAAAATCACGCAAGAGGAACAATCGGCGCTTTGTAGGCTTCCCAGAGGGAGTTGAGGGTTCAAACATGGGGACCTTCCTGGAAAAATGGTTGACAGACTACGTCCCTACAGCGCAATTTTCATCATGATTTGTTATTGAGTGGGCTTTAAGCGCTAAACTGCCGGTGGGAGCCCTCCCACAACCAGTAATCAGCGGTTTCTCAAACTACCAAGATCGAGACATGATACTATGGGAGGTGCGAAGAATTGGCAAGATCTGACACGCACATTCTAAAATCATGGTGTTTCCTGACTACTCCTGTGAAATGCAAGGGCGAACCTTTGACTCTGTCAAAACGAAACTACAAACCCTAAACATACAGTAAATGTTGCTATTCCCGGCAAAACTCATGGTTATATTTGAAGGTTAGGCAATTTTCTTCCTGACGCTGGAAGAAGCATGGGCCTGGATAGAAGAACATCCACCCTTGGGACTGGGAAGAGAAGAACGGGAGAGGCAATGTCAAGTCATGCAGGAGGGGCCAGAACTAAAACTCCGAGAACATGGAGCAGATACCACAGCAGCATCGTGAGCAGAAAGCACCTTGGGACTTTCCCTCTGGTAATGAGACTTGTCAGACCACAAGCACTCATCAGACTCAGAGGAGTCACCCATTGCTGGTGGCAATAACAAACTTGGAAGTGGACCCCCTGGCCCGCTTCGCAACAGACCCTGGCATAGACACAACATGCAACGAGAGAAATGACTGAAAAGGCAGACGGGCGGGCCTGGTGGAGCGATAGGGATGTAGAGTTGACATACTACGCCCCCCTAAGACACTCTCGCCATGCTCAAGAGGGTTTTCCTTTCTAAACACTTTGTTTTTCTTTTCCCACAGGTCTAAGACTGGTTGGAGAGTAAACACCTGAAGTCTTTGAGTTCCAGGGTGGGAATTTGAAAAAGGAGGGGGAGGGTTACAGACCTCTCAGGCCCAACCTGCGACACAGATGCCATGTGACGAGTGGGGAAAAGTGCGTGGGGAGCAGGAGAAAGTGGGAGGATGGATGGATTTGTTGGGTTCAGAAGTTGGATGGGGTAAGTTGTTTACACATGTGGAATGGAGCAGCAGTGAATACGGGCATAGAGGCAGAGATCACTACACAGGGTGGTCAGACAATATCACACAACATAGTGTGGGGCTGGCACACAAGACTGAAGGAGATGCTCTATAATGACGTGGAACATAAAAGGGCTAGGAAACAAGTTTAAATGAGGGCTGGTGGCCACATACCTTAGGAGACTGAAATCAGATGTGGTTTTACTACAAGACACACACCTGTGGATTTCTGGGCAGGGGGGCCTACAAGACATTGGCCCATGCAGGATTTATCACAGGGGCTCCTGAGGGGTGGCCATATTGATTTGGAGAACGCACTCATTCAGGGTAGACAATTCATGGATTTACCCTAAAGGGACATATGTAACTGTCAAAGGGATGTGGGGACAGAGAGACATAACCCTGGTTAGAGTATATACCCTACAAAAAAGATTTTAAAAACAAACTCTAGACAAGGTGGCCTAGATACTGGTAGAGGCATGCTCCTCCATGCACATCATAGGGGGAGACTTCAATGGATGTTGTTAGTCTGTGCCTGAATCGCACAAGCCCAGCCCCAACGATACAGATGGAGACGCCATTGGGACTGACAGACCTCTGGCACCGCTGTCATCCTGACTGCCATACATATTTGTACTTCTCAGGTACCCACACAATATTCTCCAGACTATACCACATTTTTACCCCGGCGGAGTAGGTAGAGGAAATAGAGCAGGCAGAATACCTGTCGGACCACTTGCCCCTCTGGCTAACGATTGGGTCACAATCTCACAGACGAGATGGAGACTGTACGCCTGGGAACTAAGAGACGAGATAGTTGCCTGTGAAGTTAGAGTAGACACAGAACTGTACTTTAATAAAGATAAGTATTCAGTGTCATCGGCCGTCACACTGTGGGAGGTACTTAGATATAGGGCGCAAAACATCATAGCACACAAAAAAAGAGAGGTGCAGGAAATAGAAGCACTATAGAGAAAACTGGTTGAATTGGAAGGGCAGCCCGGGGTGGAGACAGATCCGCTATCATGCGCAAAATTGCGACAGTCCGCAAGGAATATCAGGCCTTAGCACAACAAGAAGCAAAAACTCTGATCCTGACCACACAAAGTCGCCTATAAGGTGCTGCCGATAAAGCGAGGTGGCTACTTGCGTTGTTGGGCAAAAGGGAGGCTGAGGCATGATGGTTACATACAATACAGGGAAATAGTGGTGACTCCTATACTACAGCCCAGGAGATTAGCGACCAAGTTACATGATACTACACTTACTTCTATAAGGCCTGTCCAATGGCCGACACTCCCCAGATATGAGACTTTTTAGGTGGAGTGACAGCCCCAATTCTAATGCCTGGCGACTGTCTGGCCCTAGAGGAAGAAGTGACTCTTTCGGAGGTATTGGCTGACATAGGTAAGCTAAAAACAGGGAAAACCCCTGGCCTTAATGGAATACAAGCACAGCTCTTTAAGAGAAACACCGGAATCCTGGTCTCACACCTACTTAAAATGTTCATGGAGGCCAAAGAGGAGGGCACTATCCCATTAGACCTCTACAGTACCACAACAGACCTCCGCAGTGCCACAATAGTGGTGATTCATAAACCCAGGAAGCCCGCAATGACATCCAGCTCCTTCACACAATCTCACTTTTGAATATCGAGAAAAACATGTTGGCCACAGTACTTGACAAGCGGCTACTAGCAGTGATAACCTCCCTAATTCACAAAGACCAATCGGGCTTTATGCCAAAGAGGTCAACAAGATTCAAACTCCACAGGCTCTATAACAGGTTGCAGACAGTATGAAAAAGAGAGGACCCCATATATTTCTGTCTCTAGATGCCGAGAATGCATTTCATGCCATTCATTGGCCCTTTCTGAGGCAGGCCCAGATGAAGTTCGGATTTCGTCCCAAGTTCATGGCCTGTATAGAGCTGCTTTATAGAGACCCGGTGGCTAGACTGAGAGTAAATGGAGAGATGTTTGGGGAGTTCCCAATCGATTGGGTCATAAAACAGGGATGCCCCCTGTCCCCTCTATTGGTTGCCCTAACATTGGAGCAATTGGCTTGTGTGGTTCGAACACACCCAGACATCATAGGTTTCAGAGATAGGGAGGGGGCGATAGAGGATGAATGGATCTTACTCTTCGACGACAAAATCCTTCTGTATGTCCCACGCCCCAATACAATGCTCCTGTGTGTGTTCAGAATATTTGAACAATATGGAGCGCATGCGTGCTATAAGAAAAATTGGGGCAAATCAAGTCTGTATTCGGTGGGAGGCCACCGCGATGCACAGGACTTCCCAGGACAGCTGCGTGTAGACAAAGAGGGGTTCCAATATTTGGGATTGTACATGACTTCAAACACGGAAGATAGCCTAGATCATAATATTCAGAGAATAATGACAGACTTCCACGGAGAACTAGAAAGATGGTGATCACTGCCCTTAACAACACTAGGGAGGGCTGCTATGTACAAGATGATAATATTGCCAAAACTCCTTTGCATACTCCAAAACACATATCATAAGATCCCAGAGGAAATCTTTGTCAAAATTGAGGGAGAAGTCCAGAGGCTACTATGGATTTGGAGGACATCCAAGAGTGGTGCTGCGGACACTACAGCACACTCAGTACAATGGGGGACTAGCACTTCTAGACATATGGGCATACTACTGGGCTGCACATTTAATAGTGGTCAGTGATTGGGGCCTTCTACCTGGAGACCCCTGTCCTACGCACTAGAGAGACTCTAATTTCAATCCTGCACACAACTACATTACCTTTATGGTGGAAAGTGGTTAAAGAAGCTATTGCCAGCAACCCAGATGACTACAGAAGCCTGGAAAGGGGCACATAGGTGGATGGGGTGGAATGCACAGATCACTTGAGAAACTCCCCTATGGGTAGGAACACGCCTGGAGGAAATTGGGAAACTGAGGGGGTTCAGGGCATAGGACACCATTGGAATTTCCAAACTGGGGGATCTCCTGGAGGACGGATCGCTGGTCCCCTTCAGCTCCCTCCAACGGGACTACCAATTGAATAAGACACAATGTTTCAAATACATACACCTTAAACACGCCTGGAAGGCAAACACTCTTGACACAGCAAATATCCCGGAATACGTACCACTAGAGGGACAGTTTGCAGAGAAGGTGGTCTCCTGGACTTATAAGACAATTAATAACAACATACCTGCCTCATTAGCGAAACAGAGAGCTAGATGAGAAAGCGCAGTGGAAGAACTGGATGACATAGATTGGGAGGCGGCCTTAATGCACCCGAGAGAAGTTGCAATCAATCAAAATTAAGACTGATCTAATTTAAGATCCTCCACACAATATATTATTACAGGGCACGCTTGCACAAATTTGGCAGGGCGGAGTCCCCCAATTGTTTGTGATGTGGGACAGAAAGGGGTTTGTTCATGCACACACTATGGGAGTGCCCTAGCATACACTTGTACTGGACCATCACATTGGAGGAGCTCAAA
The DNA here is from genome assembly GCF_964204655.1 of Triturus cristatus. Classification (NCBI taxonomy): domain Eukaryota; kingdom Metazoa; phylum Chordata; class Amphibia; order Caudata; family Salamandridae; genus Triturus; species Triturus cristatus. The sequence continues at coordinate 697,270,703 of NC_140591.1, forward strand.
AGTGTAATGGGAGAAAAAGTACCGATGGCCCCCCAAAGACATTCTGTTTGGTTTACCCACAGAAGTGTATGTCCCTCGAGCCAAACTTCTTTTTAGTAATTTGGGCCTCACAGTGGCTAAAAGAGACGAAACTAAGTATTGGAGTGCCTCAGAACTGCCAATCCTGCGGGAATGGAAAATGGGGATGGACCTCTAGATGGCTGCTGAAAAGGTCACCCACAAGGCCAGAGGGTGCCCTAAGAAGTTTAACAAAGTTTGGGGTCCCTGGTTGAAACACTACGGCATAGATATGGAGAAAGTGAGGAACTGCCCCATCCGACACAGTCCCCGTGATGTGTGAGAGACACTAGTGTAATACACTGAACTCATTAATGAACGAACAATGCGGAAACATTGACGCTGTACTGTGCTATTGCAAATTTGAATGAATGTACTTCCACTTCCATGTAATTGTGTTTCTTGGTGCGTTGTTGAGTATTATGTATTGTTTACAGCTAACATAAATGAAAATATATATTTCTTTTAAACAGAATGACAGGTCTGGGACCGTCTGTTCTGAGTTTATTTCTTATGGGGTTATTCAGGAAAGCATAAGCACTCTGATTTACTTACTGATATGAGTGGTTGGAGACCATTCTGTGGGCATAGATAGGGTAGACTATTAGGAAGCGATCAAACAAAGGTTCTCCCATTGAATCAAGGATCTCTTGGTGGCTGGACTCTTTTTTTTATTTTCATTCTCAAATCTTGAGTTCTCGTTACTGTCTGTTGCTCGGCCCAAACCAGTTAAGTGTTGCACCCTACCCTGCAGCTGATTCAATGTCAAGAATGTAAGGATACATGTCACTGTCTGTGTCTTTATCAATTAGGTTATGCAGTAAAATGGTATCGGATCTCTTTAAAACATTTTGCACAACCTCAAGATTAAAGGGTCTAGAAGTTAGAAGTAAGTCAGAAACCTTTGAATCAATATATCTTGATTAGGCTATCTAGCAATATTAAGGACATTAGTAGAAAAATTGCCACAACATTTCTGTGCTTAGCTAGAACTTTGCAGGGGGGAACTGGCAGAGAGGGGACTCAAGTCCTGCTATCACCAGCAGGAAGTGTCTAACTCATAATGACTTCCTGGACACTCCTGCCAATGTCTGTTACTACTGCAAGCATAGAGCACTTTACCGCCTTGCGCCCCCAACACTAGGCTTGCCTGAAGGGGAAAATAACTAGAGAACTGGAATGTTAAATTAGGGAATGGCATACTGTGAATATAGTCAATGGAACATGAAAGGCTTGATGGTAGCGTCCCCTTGCAAAACCCATTTTAGAATTACACTGTAAGGTTTAAGGGGAATAATCAATAGGAAGACGGTTGTGAGATAAGAATGGAAGGAGGCCTGACCCTGTCACGCTGTAATTCGGCTTGGGACACTGTGCGCACCTATGTGTTCCACTTTTGAGACCACCTTAGGGAAATGAGATCAAGGAATGCCAATATCCATTTGGAAATTTACAGTGGAAATCCGTAGGTGTATGTGCAGTATAATGGATAACTTTTGTGAAAAAAGTTACAGAGAGTTCAAAAAGAAATTGAAGACAATACTTTGAAAATGAAATTGATCCCACATGGGAATTGGTAATCACTGAATCTGATGCATGTAAAAGGAAGTAGAAACATTTGGAGCGATAGAAAACAGAAGATGGGCACAAGCATTCTGAATAGTCTATAATGGCAAAGAAACGTATCTTGGCAAGTCCAAATACAAGGATCAACAAAAGATGGAACTATAAAACTTAATTTACTGAAGCAGTTCCAAAGACGACAAAGGAAGGATATTTTTAATTTTATAGATATCTGAAAGATGGAACTGATGTGTTTTTACAACAGAGGTAACCTGGGGTGCAAAGTCCAAACACCTAAGACGAATTGAAAACCCAGGAGAAGCATTCCAAGGAGCGCAACGAAAATAAGTGGTGGAGCAGGAGAAAAAGGCAGAAGAGGAAGAATATTTAGAGAGCATAGTGGCTTTAAAGAACTGATCAGAAGGTGGACAGTAAGGTAGAGAAGGTAAAGAAGACATAAAAGTAGAAGAAATAAAATGGGCTCCAAGGAGCCTCCGTGATCACGATTGGGAGGTGAGACCAACAGGGCAAGAGTAAAAGATTCCATAAAAATGCAAAGACGAAGCATAGGCATATTATCTGCTAAATAGAATTTTATATCATCAAGATGAAGCAGAGTCTGAGATGTTCAGGGTATTTTCAAAGTGCAAACCTTCTCCCTCAGGGTTTGTCAGAGAGAGGATAACCAACGAGAAAAGCACTGCCTACTACAGTAATCTGTGAGCTTTCAAAGTACTGGTCCACAGGCATTAACATAGTTTAATAACAATTCACTCTTAAAGGCCTAGTGAATTTCACATGTGTTTTTCACAATAAATAAGACATGCCTGTCACAGTTGACAGAACACTGTTCCCTCTCCTGGCAAAAGACAGCATCAGTCACTAGCAAGGCAAGTAATACAGTGGAATTTAGTCTAGACTGAAACACCAAATATTTGGCCAGCTGTTGCATGTGTCTACAACACATACCTTGTCAATCTACACTCCCCTTAGCAATTGTTTAAATTCACAGTTAATGTAATTTGCCTGGAACATATGTGGATGCGTAGAATGAAGAAGGCTATGAAAATTAGCCTTGCAAGAGGTTGAAGAAAGGATGCTTGGTTCACATTATAATGTGTGTAAATGTGCTAATGTGTACCTGGCGTTAGACCTCATATAAGACTTTTCACTAAATATGGTGGTAACACCCAGCGTGTAACACCATTACACTAAGGCATTATCACTTAGACGTTTGTCAAAAAAACTGGGGAATATGCCACAATACGGGGGATAACAACATTACACATAAATAAGTAATGAGGCGGATGCATCAAGACAAGGCAGCACATGGAAGTAAATGTATTATGGACACAGTCCATATTTTTGTAGGGCTACTCAATGTAAGCCTTTGGCAAATGAAAAAGAAGGACTACATTGATCCAGTCGTCCAAACAGGGGCAAGGTTTTTTCCACACCCTCAGGATAATTCCTATGGCTAGAAATAATTCTTTCAATACAAATTCTGTGTCCCCCACCCAAAAAGAGCTTCTGAGTTTATTTATCGGCATGCAGGCGTATGAGGGTGTTCCGGACATGGGCTCAAACTCCGGTCCAATCCTTGAAAGACTTCTGGCCAGTGAGGCCCATATGATAACAGGCCTCCTAATGCCTATCTGGGCAGAAACAAGAACTTCTGCCTAAATCAGTGTTATCATGCATAGAGTAATATTACAGGTGATGCCACTGCATGCAGAACTACTGTGGGAAAACTAGGGACAAATTCACCAAGTCAAATCTAGTGATTTGACCCAGCAAAAAGGTCCGAAATGTGGGACTCATATGTGGAAATTGGTTGGGTAACACGTTTTTTTAAATAATATTCCCCATACCACGGGGAGTCTAACCCCCCTGCACTTGTAATATAGGCCTAAGCATTCAACAATACCCGGAACAAACACACCCGCATATGAGTACAGCTTTCCTTTTATCACTCCCAGCACAAGTAACTTTGCAGAAGTCCTCGGTCAAGCTTGTCTGCTGTATTTGGAGAGCAGCAGCAGTTGTTAAATCACACATCTTCTCAGAGTACCATTACTCAAGCACTTACCTGATATTAAACACTGCCAGTCATACTATGGAGTGCTGAAGTGATTACCACCAATGTTATGATGCAACACACTGGTAAAGATTTTTGGACACCTGTTTACCGGACATTTTCAGTGATCCGCCAACCGCTGCCTTACCTTTTACTTCAAAATAATGAAATTATTTTGATCAAAGGACTTCTTGTATTTTGCCCAATTCTTTAGGGAAGCAGGAAAACTAGCACTTTTTGGTGGAATGAATTGATAACATGATGGTAAAGTGTATTTTCTTTGTTTAACCTAATGCAACTCGTTCTCCTCCCTCCCTCAAGACAGTGATTGCAGAAGATAATGAATCCCTGAAGATTTTTTTTATTAGTGACATAATCAAAGGGATCATAAAAAACCTTCAATTAGAAAGAGGTAAAATGCACCATTAAAAGGAAGCACCTTCTTTTTTCAGGAGGAGAAAAGAATTGGAATTCCGATAGAGCATTCTAACCCACGGCCAAATTTTCACAAACTGGTATACATCAGATTTTTTCAAGACCAAGAGCTAACAGCTCCGTAAAGGTATGCCACACTTGTGGAGAGGTTTGCTGGTCCTACATATAACCCTTTTGCACCACCTCAAATCTTGTAGGATCTTCAAGGGGTGTTCAAAGCGTGCTATATTTTTCAGATAAGCGCCCCTCACCCCCTTTATTTTTAATCATGTGGGCAGGCTTGTCAGACGTTCTGGCGAAATGTGGGGCCAAAATTGAATGCGGAGCTTTCTGGCGGCTGCTTCAGTTTTTGTCAGGTGCCATAAACACAGGCTTTAAGTATTAAAAATAATGTACTCAAAGGAAAGAGAAAGCATAGAGGCTGGCTCATTGAAGAAGACAAGCTTGCATGCAATTACAAATCTATAAATGTTATTGAAGGAGAATTCTGGGGCATCATGCCCAGTCTGGCTCCCTCCTCGCCTTGTAACAGCACGGCACGCGAGGAAAAGCTCGCCACCATTTCACTGCCCACAACCAAAAGTGATTTGATTGTATTAAGATCTCCTTTAGACAGGTGCATACTGCTACCCTCTATCTAAGAAGGAGGTGTCTTCCAGCCACAAACCTTAAAGATATGCAGATGAAAAGCTAGCCATCAAAACAAATGAAGAAACACATCAACATGAATAGCAGATTAAGCAATGTATTTTGGTCCCAATAGTGTATTGGCCTGAATGCCCCGTATATCATCAGCATATCAATCCCCAAATATGGCCACGATTAACAAATGTGATGTAAAACATGGAAGGCAGGTAGGTTCATCCAAAACCATATTTATTAAATAAGTATGACAGCTACAGGTGAAAGCAACTCTAAGCCATTAAAGGGGTTTTTCATCCCTAATTGGTTGACACCATGGGCTTGGAGAGACAGTGAGTGGGAATTTCAGCAGTGGCATTGGCCATCATCTCATTTGGAATGCTTCTTCAAGATGGCTATTCCTCCCAGTTAGATTTTTTTGAGCCATTCCTGCGGTGTTCGGCCCAAACTGCTTATCTACCAGTGATCATTTTAACCAAGAGACTGTGTTCATTTACCACAGCTTGGTAAAACACCATTCCACTTGCGGCCTCACCCCTGATCACAGTGTTAGGTCCAAACTGTCCTTCTGTTACTCCAAGTCTTTAATGTCTGTTGAGTGGGCTGCCTGCCCAGCCTTGTTTGCGGCTAGCGAGACCCAATCTAGTGCATGGTCCCTGGCGGAGCAGAAAACACAATTTCCCCTCCACCATTGTCTGCACGCCCCCTTATACCTTTATTTTCAGCAACGGTCTGTGAGTTTCCGGCCATCACAAATCAACATCATGTGCTCTAACAGGTCTGAAAATGTATGTACTTTCCAGAGTATCCTCTCTAGGTAGGCGCTTGCAACTGTTTTTTCCCTTAATGATTATTGACATAACCTCCACAATGCTTGCAAGACAAACAAGTGATTTAATATGTCTATGTATGATCCCCAACCGAGTTCCCCACAGAACTCTGATATCTGACAAGCACTCTCCTCCACAACATCAGCCAAGAATTTAGGAATTACCCTAGACACTAATCTATCTATGGACAAATTAGTCACAATAGTGCCTGCAAGTTGCTTGACTGCTTCAAAAATGCTAAGGAGAACCCTTAGCATTTACAAGGAATACAAAAATGAGATCAATACATCAAAAGTATGTTAGGTAATAAAAATGTAAACGAGTGTGTAACATGTTCTTCTTTTCATCTTGTAAAATGGCGAGATCCCTTTAACCTGGAGTTTGGAATATGAAAGTAACATATTGTTTTAGCTAGTTTGCTTCATGTACGCTGAGCACAATGTTTTTGGTCAAGGGCTTTCATTTAATAAATCCGTAATTCTGTGAGTTGCAATTTTAATTTGCTTCCATTCCCCAATTTATTTTAAATAATGATTTGTTAAAGTGCAAAACTGAATAAACAATGTTTGATGCAGATTGAACGCCATGGTAAACCTGTGAGCTTCATGTAGTTTTAAAGAAATAAAGGTACTTCGTTGTAGTGCTGCAAATGTATGATTTGCCACTGGATTCAAGATAGCCTGGCTGAGGAGGGTTATGAACCCGAAACCGGTCCCAGGATGCTTGTTTCCGGTCCAGGGAGGACCTGGCTTGGCAGTTCGGGCTGCACTGTTCCCATGAGGCACAGGGTCAGACTGATTTGCATATGGCCATGTCTGAACTGGGGAGGTGGAGTGAGCCACAGAATGATGATGGATTAAACCCAGATCAGTTGACTGGGGGTGAGTGTTTGATTTTCTCAAACGCTCCAACCATCATCCCCTTAGGTATCACAAATGTATGATTACAGCAAAGAGGACAATATTGTAATGAGCATGCAGAGATTACTCATGAGCATGCAGAGATCACTCATGAGCATGCAGAGATCACTCGTGAGCATGCAGAGATCACTCGTGAGCATGCAGAGATCACTCACTGTTACTATCAGATGGTCATTCCAAAGAGGGTCCTGATTGAATGGGAACGGAGACTGAAGTAGTCTATCACTCAACAGAAGTGTCCTCTCTAATAAGAGGTGAAGCATTGAATATACACTGACACTAACCTTTCCTCTGGCTCAAAGTCCATTCAGAGAGTAAAAGATCTCCTAGTCTCTGCTTTTGTGCTCTCCGACATATCTGTGGTTTATGGAACTGCATTTGTGCCTTTATGTTTGCAGTCTATGTGCGTCAAACTCTCTGTGTTGGTTCAGGGTCAAATCTGCCAGGTCCTCTCTGGTTTTCCCTTTCACTTTCCATTGGCCTATAATTTCTACCTTGCTTTCTGGCCCAGATTCCTCAGACTGTCCGTCTCCTTAATTTACGTCTCCAAATGTAATCTGTGCCGCCTTTCCTTAACGAGCCTATTCTCCTCACCCGCTTTGTCTTTGTCAAATAGACACCTCAGGTCAGCCACAGATTTTTACTCCATTTTGGACATTATAGCGCCCTAGCCCTTTCAATAGTCCCGTTACATAGTACTTTAATAAGGCTGACAGAGTACTAAAGTTTATAAACATAATACACAACGAAATGCAGAAATTTCACGTTGCACACATTAGATAGGGACATGTGAAAGAGACAAGAGTAGTAGAAACATTGTAAAAGAGTGCTTTTAAACATAATATAGAGATACCTATGCAAATTTACAGTAATACATATAACAAGCATTTGCAAGGCAATAGGTGTCGCAGTTACGCAAGTTTAAGCTATTGGCATTGTAAATGACAATACTTTTTATTTATGTTTTTAAAACGAAAACAAAAATAAAAGGCACTGTTATTTGCAATGTCAATAGCTCAAACTCGCATAACTGCGAGACCAATTGCATTGCAAATGCTTGTTTCTCCTGTGGTTAACCCCGGTACTTCTTGCTCCCTTCACATGCTCAGTGGCATCTGAAGACACAGACACCATTTTACTTGGGCCAATAAATAATTATTCTGCAAGTGCGTTACTTTCTTCTGAGGCCTGGGGTTTCAAGCACAGTGCTAGGGGCAAGCCAGTGGTCGCATCACATGATCACATGTAAGGTGAACTGACACAATCTACCAGCATCTATAGCCCCTAAACAAGTTGTACTGAAACAGTGTTTCAGCCCTGGCGCTAGCTGTGCAAGATGTACTGCAACAGTGTTACGACATTTTCAAGGTGTACTGAAACGGTGTAACTCCCTATAAAAGTTACATTGAAATAGCTTGAAACCGTGTAACAGCATCTGCACTACCCACGTTATAAACGAAACACCAACAACAGCAAACACCTGGGCAAGGTAATTATGTAACAGGCTCTGCACCACCGGAATAAAGTAACAACGTAGAACAAGTGCGACCATCAACAGCTTCACAAAAACAAACCCTGAATGTCAGCACAGCCTGCACTAGGAGTACAGAAACTGAAAACACCAGTACTACGTCTCGCAAGTGTACAGAAAAAAAAAAGAGTCAGACTGGAAATGCAAGCATAGTGACAGTGGCAGCACTACCCACACAGGTGCACAGAATGTGTGGCTGCATTAGCCCCACCCGTACAGATGAACGTAAACAGTGTGGGTACTGAAACCTCTCCTAACCTATTTGTACAGACAGTAGAAGAAATGCGTGCACAGGGGGTACCAAGGTGAGATAGGAGCAGTGCGGCCTGCGGGAGATCGTGACAGCAATGTTGCGACATGCATCTGACGTACAGTAGGGAGGTCAATGGTAAAAAAAACAAAAAAACAGTGCAACAGCGGTAATACTTTCTACAAACGGCGTGAAAATACGGTGACGGTAGTATTCTACACAAGATATTAGGACAATGTATGACAAGAATAATCCCTGTAAAATGGTCCCTTAAAGTAGTAAAAGAAGCTCCTGCACCTGACGCGCATTAACATGATGGTGGTGTTGCAAGGGTGCCAGAGACTCTAATGCAATTAACCAAATGGGGTTCCCCACCCCCTTGCTTGGTTTTAAAATATAGTCGTACTTGGGGTATAATGCCCCTAGGACCTGGTGGCACTGCACCTGCTGCACTATTGATCGCGATACCTTGCGATACCTCAGACAGCTCCATTCAGCGCGCGCTCCATAGAAAGTACTTAGGTGGACTAGTCTATGTGAGAGAAATTTAAAGGGTATGATGTATATTTTAAATGGAAAGAATATAAGTCTTCATTTTTCTATGCTATTCCTTTAAGTGCCTTTGATGTATGAGTTAGATGTTCGCTACTGATCTGTGTGTGATTTTCAGCTCACTGCCAGGTCATGATAGTGTCAACTCGACCTCTCATCCTTCAGAGGTCGAAGCAGCACTTTTTATACAGTGCTAGGAACGGCAAAACCAAGCAGTATATAAATAGAGATTGGTGTTTGTAAACAGAGTAAAGTGACTGAAGGTGAGGATGTGCTTTCTACTAAGTTCGACGATAGCCCATCTGTGGTTTTTGCGTCTTGTTTACCGCGGCAACAATAGATCTCGCCAAGGCGAGCAGCGCATTCGCTGCGTCGCTAGGCGAGACCTAACAAGGGTGAGATTTGATACTATACGTGAAGTGGCCTAGTGCTACTGAAATGCTTTTGTGGAGAATACATTGCATAGAAACACAGGTGGTATAGCTTGTAAACAAAGAGATATGAGCCTGAAACTTTGCAGACTAATACTGCAGATGGTATAGTTTATACATTTTGCCAAATTATTTTATTTTTTTTAAACTTAGAAAATGTGTACTTATTTGAAAGTAATGAATTTTGCACTAATAAAGTATTCCTAATGATAACTAGTGGCTTGTAATAATAGTTTGTGAATATTAAATGTAATTCCTTATGGTTACTATGATTTTTGGGTGTGATTTTCAGCTCACTGCTAGGTCATGGTAGTGTCAACTCGACCTCTCATCCTTCAGAGGTCGAAGGAGCACTTTTTATACAGTGCTAGGAACGGCAAAACCAAGCAGTATATAAATAGAGGTTGGTGTTTGTAAACAGAGTAAAGTGACTGAAGGTGAGGATGTGCTTTCTACTAAGTTCGACGATAGCCCATCTGTGGTTTTTGCGTCTTGTTTACCGCTCTCATTTACGGGATACAGTCAATGTCGAACAAAGTAGAACCAAAAAGTGAAAGCGCGCGATGCGCACGCTGTGTGACGCCAGCCTCTTGGGGCAGGAGATGTGCACGCGTACGGAGTGCACATCTCATGTCCGTACGCGTGCACATCTCCTGTCCGCGCGTGCCATCTCCTGTCTCCCTTCGGTACAGAAAGCGGCAACAATAGATCTCGCCAAGGCGAGCAGCGCGCATTCGCTACATCGCTAGGCGAGACCTAACAAGGGTGAGATTTGATACTATACGTGAAGTGGCCTAGTGCTACTGAAATGCTTTTGTGGAGAATACATTGCATAGAAACACAGGTGGTATAGCTTGTAAACAAAGAGATATGAGCCTGAAACTTTGCAGACTAATACTGCAGATGGTATAGTTTATACATTTTGCCAAATTATTTTATTTTTTTTAAACTTAGAAAATGTGCACTTATTTGAAAGTAATGAATTTTGCACTAATAAAATATTCCTAATGATAACTAGTGGCTTGTAATAATAGTTTGTGAATATTAAATGTAATTCCTAATGGTTACTATTATATTTATTTAATTTAATGATGTTTTAGAATGGATAAAGCAAAGAAAATGTGAAGTCAATTAAAAGGCTTCTTGTTGGGACATGTTTTTAGTATTGACCCTTTGCCCAATTTTAACAATGGCTCAGTGATTTAAGGACAGAGGTACGACCCTTTCATTTAGCGCCTTGCAATTTACGACTCATTGCAAGTCGCAAATTGCGAGGGGCTGAATGAAATGTACAACAGTGTTATTACATTGTTTTGCGATTCTCAATGGGGTCGCAAATTGCGAGGCTCATTATATTAATGAGCCTCTCGCAATTTGCGAGCCCATTGGGAATGCCAGCCCTCCCAGGGATGGTGGCCTGCTGGGCTCAGCAGATCACCATGTCTGGGACTGCGTTTTAATAAAGCAGCTAGCCTGCCTTTAAAAAATATTTTTAGAGACAGTCACAAAGTGGAAGGGGTCCCCTGGTGACCCCTTCCAAATTGCAACTGCAGGGTGGTAATTTGTGAGTGTTTTGCGACCGCAATTGCAGTCACAAAACATTCACACATAGCATTGCGGACACAATTAGGAAGGAAACGCCCCTTCCTAATTGCGACTCGCAATTCCTAAATAGTGAGTCACAAATAAATTGCGACTCACTATTTAGGAATTGCACATGACCAACATTGATTTTGCATGCGCAAACAGGTTCGCAAACCCGTTTGCGCATGCAAATTCACGTCGTACATCTGGCCCTTAGTATATTGCTGCATCCCCTGTTTCGCAATTGTACATTCTTTTACTTTTTGAAAACTATTCCCAGCGGAATAGCTACACTTAGAACCATGATTTCTACTATCCTGTGTTTCGCTATTGTGCTTCTTTTCCCTAATAATAACTAGTGTGGACTTGTAAATTAGTTGATTTTGATGACAAGAATGACAAACCATGCCGATGTTGCGACTATCTAGATGACTTAATGTACATCCTGAACAGATGATGGTCTTTCGATGGTGGGGTGACGCTACATCACTCAGACATTTTATTATGAACTTATACAATAAGAAACCCCAAAGGAGGGACACCGTACTCAATTTATTTTGAATGTTGAGGGCATTCGTTATTGATTTCCTTTCCCCCTTTTGACAACGATTAGATTTATCTGAAACTTTGATGCACACACTTGTGTGATGCCGACAACCTTTAGTTCTGACTGATTTGAGGTATCAAACCATCCTTTGGTTTTGGACTATCTGTCGATGTTACATTCAGTAGCAGATGGACTGAGATTTTTCTTGTTGAACTAGAACTTTCCTATTCTGCTTAAGCTTTATGCTTAATGGACCCGCCCTTAAAAACCCATCAATGATACTTCTCCCTCGCCTGATAAGATCAATTCTGTTAGTTTGGAGAACCATCCTTTAGCAGTATGGGTAGCCAGACATTGTAACTCTGCAGTAGATTTAGAACCATCCTTGCCTAAATGCTGGGTGCTTTAATTAAAGCTGTGATATTTTTAACTGAATTGCTGAAGAGATTACTTTTAATAATTCATTTTGAATCCCTAATACAATAACAAACAAACTTTGGCTTGCTTGAGACTCTTATTGTGTCCTATTGGTTGTCTCTTGAAACTGTGCAATTAGAGAAAGATTTAATGTGGGACTTTTTGCTAAGTTGGCTGCCAATTAATGCTCCTCATTGAGCAGCTGACTGATGTGTCTGGAAACCATAAATTCACCCCTCCTATCGGCAAAACAAGATCCATCGAAGGACCATCACCTCGGGGCTAGATAGACTGAGAATGCATCAGAAGAAGAAGAGTTTACTCTAATCGTAGGAGGGCCCAGTGCGGGTAGAGTAGTGGTACACTGAGAGCGCATGCTCCTGCACGCTAACAATTTCTTAAGGCAGCATAAAGAACTATACATGCAGCCAACATAGCAAGCACAAGTCTCTCTGTTGTCAGGTTGTCTATGGGCTGATTCTAGGACTGTGCGCGTGGGAGCCTGTTTCCTATGTGAGTGAGTAGTTGTGCTGCTTGTTTGTGCATGGGCATTCACACGTATACAGCTATGCCCACACATTTGCCTATATGCACCATTTATGTCAATGCGCACATGGATGTGTCTATTTTAGGGTGGCCACCTAACTTGATTCCATCAAAGACAATGTTTCCAAGCCTCTGCTTTTAACATACAAATCACTACTGTAAGATTTGTTAATCTAGTTAGTTATGGACCTACACAAAAACTACAATATGTAGAATGCATTGGATTGTCATAGGAAAGCCCTGGAGTGGAAACCCTGTCTTTGATGACATGGAGTGCTTTAAGTGTACACAACTCAAACCTACTGTCTTTGGTGATTCTTTTGATGTGTTTTATACGTCCTAATCGTTGTTGAGGCCAAAAAGTATCAGACATTATACTAAAATTAGAAATGCACATATATAAAAGCTGCAATATCACATAATGCTGTTGTACAATTGCACACGTTTCAATCCGTGGGCTTTGAGCCAGATGAGAAATAAATATGTATAATAAAGCAAGGCCACTGGGAAGCAGAATGCAATTGAATTCTCCCTCCTCCACAAATAAATCACCTTCTGGCATGATCTGTTCCTCTAAATTTTGTTTATTTCTTCAAATGGCGTAATCAATTTAACAGTATTGAAACACAGCGGTAGTGGCCCAGGGCCCTTGATTAAACTGTGAAAACAAAATGGAGTTGCTCTGTTATTTAGGGTAGCAATGGTGCCTTAATGACCTATACAGAAGCCAGTGAGTGTCTATTGTTTGTATCTTAAATGGTTTACTAATGCGAAGCATTTTGGGCATATTTGCATGAAAATGTGTATGATTACAGAATAAATAGGTGTTATGTACTTTCTTCCGGGAATCGACATCAGTTGACACGAAATTGGGGGTGCTAACTGCTGTTCATTGCCAGCCCTGCAGGAAGGGGCACATATGACAGGAAAGACAATTAACAGCTGTTAACTATCAACAGAATGAGGATACTAGCGCCATTCCCTTTAATCCTAACCAAAACAGGAAGACAAACAGACCTGGCATTCTTACTGCTTCACATCCCAGCTTCATACTCCCAAATAACAAATGACACAGGCAAACAACGGTAGCTAAAGCCAGCAATGTATGGCTTGTGGTTGGCTGTGAACATATAAACTTATAACCACTGCTTAGTTATTAAAAAAAAAGAAAAGTGGCAGGGCTCTTGTCTTGTCAGGAAGGCCACTGCAGCTTGGACCACACTTTGCCCCCGCTGTTTTGCCAATGATAGTAACAGGACAACTACTAACCATCGCACTCTTACAAGTGTGGCAGTTCATTCTATTTCAGGCCCCCAAAGCTTTAAGAGTGGCTTGGGCCGCATGTAATAGCAATTTGTAATGTCTATTGAATTAATAATTTACTGTTGTTGCTAACCTCTAAATTAGCAAGACAGCGCCACCCTGTGGTGGACTGTCAAGCTCCAGTGTTGACAATTAAGTGTTGGTGCTGAGCACCGGAAACCACCGGCTCAAATTAAGCACTGCTTATAACCCGCTGTTGCAGGCTATCTGAGCCATTAAAGGCCTACTCCAGTGCTACAGGCCTGAGCTTAAGGCGAAGGCCTATAGCAAGGGAGCAGGCCTTGAATGGCGGGTATAGCTTGCTATGGAGGGCTGTAAGGCTATCACAACATGAGAGCGGAATTTACTAATTAAAAGGGCAGCTTCCTGGGAGGCACAGAGGGTTTAAAACCCCTCGAGCTTTCAAAGCGCGAGTTTGCTGTGCATGGGCTATCAGTTGCCAGTGCCCACACACAGCATGAGCTATGAAAGTGGGCTGCAGTCAGCCCATGATCTCTCCTTGGGCTGTGCCAAACTGTTTTGCTTTGTTTGCCAGAGCTGAGGGATGAAGAATCTGAGGAGAATTCAGGCAGGTGAGAGGTAGGGAGAGTCAGGGGGTGTGGATTAGGCTATTGGAAATATGCCTGCACAGGGCATTGTCCAGCTGCTGTCATATTTCCAATGCCCTAAAACACGCGCCTAGAAGACCGAGTGGTTATTATTTGATTTGCTCTTCATCCGAGGAGCTGACGTTCGGTAATCCCTCAGTCTGGTTCCCCATGTAGTGGTCCTCAGAAGTTAGGGGACTGCTCTAAACCTGCAACTACTGCCTGTAATCTGGACGTTCTAATTGATAATAAACTTTCATTTGAGCACCCTCGTAACAAGCTAATGATCGCTTGTTTTTTGATAATGAAAAATTTAACAAAGATTCTACCATTCATTCCTCAATATTCCAGGCAGCTGCCAGAACAAGCTTTGATTCTTAGTAGGTTAGACTATTGTAATGCACGATTTGTTGTGCTCCCGGCTTATTTTATGCAAAGGCTGCACCAGACCTGCAAAAACAAAAAGTGACCAAGCTTAACCCAGACACTCGCTTTTCTTTTTGAGTAAATACTTCTTTGTCAGGAATCCCTTGCCTTGTATTGTGGCTCCTGATATGCATTGGATTCAAGGGATTCACAAAAAATTGACTGGTGTGAATCCCTTATTCCAACGCATATTGCATAAGCTGCGTTAAGCTTGGTCACTTTTGCTTTTAGTGGTTTATTATGTAGCCAGGTAGGACGCAGAGTAGTGACCGCCCTTTTCCTCTCATTCCCTAGGACCTCTGGCAAAAATTGGACATTGAGGTCTGCTCAACTGCAGAGACTGCAGTTGACTGATATTTGGTATGAGGAAACTTGATAGTGTCTCATCCCAACTCCGTCAGTAACATTTGCTCTCGGTCTTGATGAGATGATGGTTTTTATCCCTTTGCATGAGTCATAGGGGTATCTATCCAGCAGTCCGAACTAATTATATTTCTGACATGTTTAAAAAACACATGCTGTCCAGAGTGCTTTGTTTGGGCTCCGCCTGTCTGATCATTGTACCTAAACATTGAATACAAGCCTGGGAGGACACGCCTTTTCTGTGGTCAAAGCACAAGCTTGGAATATGCTGCCGGCTGAGCTATGGTTGGTAACTAACATCTTAAAATTTTGTAGGGCACTAAAAATCCATCTTTTCATCTAATGTCTCATTCAGAACTCAATAGTGTTCTTTCTTGATTTTGTGCAACAGCCTTTTTTTAAAATATTTTTATTAATCACAAATTCAAAACAGTGCTGATTACACATAACAATGTCCATTATCATGTTACACTCATTACAGGCTATTTCCACAGGCAATACGTTGTACACAGTTGCCCCACCCCTTAACATAACATTTCTAGGTGTCTGGGTTCCTGGTCCCTGGCGTGTAAGTGGTTCTCTAATGGTTCGTGCGGGTTAATCGCTTAGGTCTGAGTCTGATTCCTCCGTAGGGGGGGCACAAATCTTGCCACGGAACAAATTCCACTTGCCCCACTCCCTCTCCCATTTTTTGGGACACCCTCTGTGCATGAAGACTGCCTTTTCGGCCACCATCGCTCTATCCAGGTCTTGACACCAGTGCTGATGCTGGGGGACAGTGTGCGCGCCCCAGCGTTGTGCGATATTGCTTTTAGCTACCATAATCCCGAGGGTCGCCCAGGCCTGTGCTGCATGGTTGAGGTCTGTTGGCTCTCAAATATTGAGCAGCCACCTTCTCGGCTCAGGGGGGAACCTCGAAACCACAAACTTGAGTAATTGCCTCCATGACTGCCTCCCAGTAGTGTGTTATGTTGGGACAGCCCCATTGCGTGTGGTAAAATGTGCCCTCTTGCCCACATCTCCGTAGACACAGAGATGTCTCAGTCCGATTTTGTGGAGCAGCGTTCTAGTGTAGTACGTCCTATGCAAGATCTTCAATTGCACCAATTGTAGTCGGGACGGAACTGCCGCCTCTCACGGGGACGCCAAAGCCTCCTGCCAGTCCTGGTCGTCTATGTCCCCCAGGTCAGCCTGCCATTTGTCTCGAAAAGTGTGTGTGGGATCTTTCTGATTATTGACTAGTTTGCGATAAGTGAGAGAAATTGCTTTTTTAGTGAGATGGTCTGTAAGAAGGTGGTCCTCCAGCGGTGATGATTCGGGGGGATCGGTACCTCGGGGTATGGCCTTTGTGAGTGCGTGTTTGATTTGTAAATAGCGAAACTGTTCTGAGTCAGCCATTTGATATGTGGTGTGCGCAGTGGGGCAAACGTCACTACATCTCGCTTCTTCCAGAGGTCCCCAATTCTCGAGATACCAATAAGGTCCCATTGAGTGAAACCTTTACTGTAGCGAAGCATATCTAGTTTTGGAGTGTCCCACAGAGGTGTGAGTTGGGTGAGGACTCCCTCCCAGCTCAACACTCGCTGTGCAGCGAACCATGTAAATACTGTATGTGCAGTGGGGCTGATCCATGCATTTTTTTTGTTGTTCTTGTTGTAAAGGGCCACCAGGGGTCCGTCAGTCCCAAGAGTGTGCCTGTCAAGCCGGAGGTCTGGTTCCTCCTGCGAGGCATGGAGCCAGTGGTTTATTACTATAAGTTGCGAGGCCCAGTAGTACAGTTGTATATTGGGCAAGGCGATTCCACCATCGTACCAGCTCCTAGTGAGTTTAGATATGGCTATTCGGGGGGTTTGTCGCCCCAGAGGAGCAGTCCCACCTCAGCCTCGATGGCTTTATAATAAAAGGTGGGGACTGGAGTAGGCGTGTTTTGTAGGGCGTAAAGGAACCGCGGGAGAGCCATCATTTTTAATAGGGCCGCACGACCCAGGAGTGTCAGGGGCAGTGCATGCCAGTGCTTCACGTCGTTTTTAAGTCTCAGGAGAGGGGGCGCGAGATTTCGCTCTTGGAATGGAGTATGGTCTGGTGTAATGTGGATGCCCAGGTACTTAAAACCGTCTTTCCCGAGTTGTATCGTTACTCCCCTGGTCAGGCGCGGGGGGGGGGGGACCGTGGAGAACAAATAAAACCGATTTCGCCCAGTAATCATATAGCCTGAGTATCTGCCATAGGACGCACAGATATCTAATAAACAATTAATTGAGTGGCTGGGGGAGGTCATGTACAGTAATATATCATCTGCGTACAGAGATATACGGTCCTCCCACCCTTCCGTCCATTGCAGTCCTTGTATCACCGGGTCGCGTCTTATCCAAGCTGCGAGAGGCTCAAGCACCAGGTCAAATAGGAGAGGGGACAGGGGACATCCCTGTCTGGTCTCGCGCCCCAGAGGAAAGTCCTCAAATATGCGCCCATTGACCACTACGTGTGCCATGGGTTGCGAGTACAGTAATCGGACCCAAGCTCAAAAGTTGGGGCCGAAGCCAAAATGTTGTAGCACCGCGAACATGAATGACCACTCCACCCGATCAAAGGCCATACTACCGTCTAAGGATATAATGACCGCCTCTTCTTGGATGGTGGACATACGGGCCATTACGCCATGGAGCCGTCTTAGGTTCATTGCTGTGTTACGGCCTGGCATAAAACCGGATTGATCAGGGTGTATGAGAGACGCAAGGTGTAGTTGGAGCCTGGAGGTTAGTACTTTCGTTAATATTTTTGCCTTCGCTTTGAGGCGCAAATTTGGACGGTAGGAGGTGCAGTCCTGAGGGTGCTTGCCAGGTTTGGGGATAGTCACTAAAGTCGCTATCCTCTGATCATTGGGAAGTATTCCCTTATATAGAATGTCTTCGTACATTGTTAATAAATGAGCCCCAGCCTATCTGCTTCTGTTTTGTAGAGTTCTACAGGAATGCCGTTGGGACCTAGTGCTTTGCCTGATTGGAGCCCCCTAAGTGCAGCCGTGATTTCATCTACTGTGGGGTGTCAGTGTTGACAAATGGATATCCTTGAGAAAGGCCAAATTCTCTTCCACCGTGGTGTCTGTTTTGGGTGTATACACTGCCTCATAGTGTCGCGCAAAGGCTGTAACTATGTTCTGCGGGTCCGTTACGTCCTCCCCAGACGCTAGATGTAAGTGAGCAACCCAGCGAATAGCACGCTCTTTCCTATCTAGCCAGGCCAGCAACTTACCGGCCTTGTCCCCCACCTCATAAACAGTGTGTTGCGTTTGTGCGGCTTTCGCCCTGGCGTCCTCCCATGCATAGTCCCTGTAAACTTGTCGAGCTAAGGTCAGATTATGTGTTGTCTTGTCAGTCGGGGCTCTTGCGTGTTCCTCCTCGGCCAGACCGACTGCGCTCTCAAGTTCCCGCACTTGCCGGGCCTTGTCCCGTTTGTGTGAAGTTATTGCGGATATGGCCTGACCACGTAGCACTGTTTTGTACGCCTCCCATAGAGTACTAGGAGAAGCCACACAGTGTGTTTTCCTGAAAGTATTGCTTCGTAGTTTTGTGCAATTGTTTCCAAATAGTCGGGACCTTCAAGTACCCCGGGCAGATTGGATAGATGCGTCTTCATCCCGTGTGATGCAATGTGTAGGTTACCGATATTGCGGAGTGATCAGATATTCCTCTGGGCAGGTGCGTGATCTCTGTGACCGCCGCAAGGCTTGTCAGAGAGGAAAAGATATAATCTATCCTGGACAGACTATTATGGGATCCTGAGTGATGTGTATATTGGCGTGTCGTAGGGTGATGCGTGCGCCAAATGTCCACCTACCCCAGAGCTTCCGTGAAATCTTGCAGATGTGTGGGGGGGTTCCCTTGGTCAAGCGGGGGCAGCCTATCCCAGGAGGCATCAAGGATGGCGTTAAAGTCCCCTCCTATAACCAGTTCCCCAAGGGGTAAGGTAAGCAGGAACTTACAGAGAGGTGGGAAGGCCAGACTGTGGAGCGCGGGGGGGACATATACGGAAATCAGGTTATAAGCTTGTCCTTCCCACTGACAGGAAAGTGCCCCAAAGCACCCCTGTTCATCTGTTTGGGTGCTCTGTATTAGCAATGGGCAGCTTTTCCGTACCAGTATCCCCGCCCCTCTAGAACCCGTAGTGAAGTCGGAGTGGACAACCATTTTAAACCCCCATCTGTCCAGTGCTTTGGTGGCTGTTCCCACCAAATGAGTTTCTTGTAGGAAGACCAATGATGGAGTTAGTCTCTTAAGATATTGTAGTACCAGCCCTCTTAATTTTGTTACCTAGGCCATTAACATTCCATGATATGAGGGTGAGGGGGGGGCTGGGCTTGTGGGTGTCGTCCAGACGCAAATGTGAGGGGTCAGGAACTATGTCTCCCTGGGCGGTGAGGCAACTTTGGGACATTGGAGTCGTGTGTGCGAGTTGATGGGTTCCCTGTGCATTAACCCTAAAGAGTGTGGCATCAGCGTTAAGAAAGTGAACATACCTAAAAAGGAAATTATAAACTTAAATAATACCTTAATCGAAACCCCCCCCTTCCACCCCCCATCCTGCCTCCCTCCTAGACGGATTTCCAACTACCCGCCACCCCAATTGTGCAGAGTGCTTTAGTCCCATGAACAGTACTTGCGTGCGGGGCGAGAGGACATCCGGAGCACTCTGGACATCCCTTTGCTCAATGACGTTGAAGAGGTCAGGACGTTACAGTAAGTATGGCATCGGAATTGAAAAGCTGCGTGCAGTAGTGCGTCTCTAGTGTGAGGTCTTGTTGTTGTCAAGTCAGTGACCACCATCTCCAGTGGTCCACTGCTCCGAGTCCGTTTGGTGTTGGTCGTCTTCTTATCCTATGTGTCCCTGGCCCTGCGATGCCGCCTCCGCGGGGTGGTGGTGTTGTCGTCCATTGCAGTTTTTTGATCTACTGACCCATCGTCAACCCTCCAGCCAGTCGTGGGCATCCTCCGGCTTATCGAAGAACCAGGTTTTGCCGTCTGCTCCAACTCGGAGTTTCGCGGAAAAGAGCATGGAGTATGCAAGTTCTCTGCGTTTGAGTTCCTTCTTGACCTCGAGGAAGCTCCTTCTTTGCTTTGTGACCGCCGCCGTATAATCAGGGAAGAACGAGATTACGGATGCGCAGCGACGGAGCCACTCTTGCTGTTTGGAGGATGGCATTGTGGTCCCTGGAGTTGAAGATCCTAGCCAGGATCGATCGGGGGGTGCTCCAGGCTTCGGTTTACCTCGCGGTATTCTGTGCGCCCATTCCACCGAAATGAAGCTTGAGAGTCCCCTTGGTTGGAGCTGGTTCTTAATGAGGTCCTCTATGTAGAGGTCCAAGGCTAGCATCCCCTTGGACTCCGGGACTCGTGTAATACGCACATTGTTGAGTCTCGACCTGCCTTCCTGGTCATCCAGTTTGGCTGCCATTTGGCGGTTTTGAGCTTCCAATGGCTGGACCTGTCGCTGGAGGCTGGCAGTGTCCTTCGGGAGAGACGCTGTCTTGGTTTTGACCTCGGTCATTCTAGAAGCCATTTTATGGAAGTCTGCATGGAGGAACGAGACATCTGTAGAAATAGTCCCTACTGTTGTTTGGACGTTGGTAAAAGCAGACATTATATCTAGCAACATGACTTCTTGTCGGCCCTTGGGTGCGGTACCAACCTCCTTGGGTGGCCGCGTCTGTCGCGTCTTTGGAAAATGCATATGTGTCCAATTTGGCTTGCTGGGTAGCTCGTTGACCCCGGCCCCCCATTAGATACTCTCCGCGGGAACTCTAGTGTCGCGCAGTCCTCACTGCCACCTGCCTCGTGACTGCGTGTCACTTTGCGGCCTGTCGGGTTTCCTGCTCGATAATGTGGGGTCAACGATGGCCACTGGGCCCGGTGCAAGCAGAGAAATGTCCCAGTACAGCGGGGTGGGAGTCTATGGGTAGCAGCATGTCGTCCAGTGCCTTATTCAAGTTCCATAGGGTGTGGTGATCCACTCGTTACTGCCTGTGCTGTCCGCTTGTGCTTCCAGTAATGGCAATGACGGCCCAAAGCAGCGGGCCCCCTGAAGTACGAGGGTGGCATGGCCCTCCCACGTGCAGCGGCGGCCGCGGCGTGTTATCGGTGTGCAGCAGCTGGGAGCATGGAATTGCGGGGGGGTGCCAGTCCCTCCTACCTGTGACCCCGTGTCCCTTGTTTTGCTCTGTAACCGTGCTGTTGGCAATGGCGTCGGGATGCCGGGGGTTCTGGATCTGCAGTGAGGAGTCGCCCGCTGTAGCAGGATCCCCCAGCGCCACTGAGAATGTGTGGGATTGCGCCGCCCGGGCACGGACCCCCACCTGGGAGTCTCAGCGCGGGTCCCTTCACCTCTCTCCTTCCATTAATGCAGGCCACTGGCTGGGCAGTAAAGCCGGTTCCCCGGGCTCTCCGGCATATCGTGCCTCAATTTCTCCCACCTTATTCAGTGCCCGGGGGCCACAGATGTTCAGTGTCAAGGCCCCGGTCAGACCGAAGAGCGCCACAGGTGCGTGGGCTCTGCCGGCGTCCTCCCGCGCGGAGCTGCGAGGGCCTGCCGGATGGGGATCGCGGAGGGCAGCCGGGCCTCTCCCAGTTACCAGGAGCCGTCGCGGTGAAAGTGGGTCCCACGGGGGCTCTCCCAGTACCGGAAGGCGTCGCACCGAGCGGCCACCTGGGCACAGCCTCCTCAGCTAGGCTGGCGCCCTCCACCACTCACCGCTGCAAGGATGTCTTGTTGGGCCGGATAGGGCCGCAGGCCGACCGATCACGTGAGTCCGCTGCTCCGAGCATGGCCGCAGGCCGCACTCCGTTCCACGTCTGTAGAGGGATGGTGGAGCGCCGTTTCCGCTCCAAACTCGGTCGGAATGAGCCCTCAGTACTCCGATGGCGAAAGAGCGTCTTGTGAGTCAGATTTATCACGGATAAATGACCGGATTAGTAGGTGATGTTCTCGTGCTGGCCGGAGATCATTTAGGTTGCGGCCATTACTCTTGCTTGTGCAACAGCTTTAGAAAGTGAGTTATCTTTCTAAGTGCCAGGACACCCTTGGGTAGTTGGGCGCTCTACAAAATTAATAACAATAATAATAATTTGCCAGTATATAGGGTCCTGCAGCATGTCTCTGGTGTTCTGGGAAGTGTTGGGTTATTTTGTCCTTTCCACCTCCTTTCGGTGGAACACAATTGAATCTAAACAGATTAGGATAGCCTGGCACTGGTGCTGCAAAGCAGGAAATTAAGCACATCACCCCTTTATCTGCAGTTTACAATTTTGTTTTGGTGAACCCCTCAATAGTTCATTTTAAACCTTAATAATGTGAAGTTTATTCTTTAAGAAAGAACTAACAAATGCAAGAACTGTAAGGGCCACATCCTTTAAAGTATCCAATCATCAAAGCAGAATGATTTCAAATTTTTGTCGCAAGAACATTGACATGCGGTGTAAACTGACAGGAACCAGCCCAATGCGAGTTACTGTTCCCGCATTGATAAGTACCTTTAACGTTTGTTTCATATTAAACCAGTACTCAGAGCTCGCTGGGATGAGTAAAGGCTTGCATGTAAGAAATTATAATGGGGCCTTATTTCTCTAATGCATGGGTACTCACAAACTTTCTCTCGGGGGCCAAATTTACAGTGTGGTTTGTGGCCGAGGGCCGCACCGGTGGGGGTGGGGTCAGAGGGGGAGGGGCGGGGCTAAAGCAAAAAAAAATTGTGACCATGAGGTTGAACACAGGTCCCTGCAGCAGATGCCTTCGTCCACTGAGCCCCCAGACCCGGCATACACACATCTCTCTCTCTCTCCCCCTCCCTCTCCCTCCCTCCCTTTCCCCCTCCCTCCCTCTCCCTCCCCCTCCCTCCCTCTCTCTCTCCCCCTGTCTCTTTCCCCTGTCTCTCTCTCCCTGTGTGTCTCTCCCTGTCTGTCTCTCCCTGTCTCTCTCCCTCCGTCGCCCTCCCTCCATCGCCCTCCTCCCTCTGTCTCTCTGTCTCCCTCTCTGTATCCCTCCCTCTGTCTCCCTCTGTCTCCCTCCCTCTGTCTCCCTCCCTCCCCCGTCTCCCTCCCTGTCTCCCTCCCTGTCTCCCTCCCTCCCTCTCTGTCTCCCTCCGTCTCCCTCCCTCCCCGTCTCCCTCCCTCCCTCTGCCTCCCTCCCTCTGCCTCCCTCCCTCTGTCTCCCTCCGTCTCCCTCCCTCTCCCTCCGTCTCCCTCCGTCTCCCTCCCTCTCCCTCCCTCTCCCTCCCTCTCCCTCCGTCTCCCTCCCTCTCCCTCCCTCTCCCTCCCTCTGTCTGTCTCCCTCCATCTCCCTTCCTCCCTCTGTCTCCCTCTGTCTCTCTCCCTCTGACTCTCTCCCGCTCCCTCCCTCTGTCTGTCTCCCTCCCTCCGTCTCCCTCCCCCCTCCGTCTCCCTCCCTCCCTCCCTCTGTC
Organism: Triturus cristatus; assembly: GCF_964204655.1. Classification (NCBI taxonomy): domain Eukaryota; kingdom Metazoa; phylum Chordata; class Amphibia; order Caudata; family Salamandridae; genus Triturus; species Triturus cristatus. Next base: position 697,294,233 of record NC_140591.1, read on the forward strand.
TCCCTCCCTCCCTCTTTCTCTCTCCCTCCCTCCCTCTTTCTCCCTCCCTCCCTCTGTCTCCCTCCCTCTCTCCCTCCCTGTCTCCCTCCGTCTCCCTCCCTCCCCGTCTCCCTCCCTCCCCGTCTCCCTCCCTCCCCGTCTTCCTCCCTCCCTCTCCCTCCCTCTGTCTCCCTCCATCTCCCTCCCTTCGTCTCCATCCCTCCGTCTCCCTCCCGCCGTCTCTCTCTGTCTCCCTCCCTCTATCTCTCCCTGTCTCTCTCCCTCCGTCTCCCTCCCTCTCCCTCTGTCTCTCTCCCTGTCTCCCTCCCTCTGTCTCCCTCCCCGTCTCCCTCTGTCTCCCTCCCTTCCTCCCTCTGTCACCCTCCGTCTCCCTCCATCTCTCTCCCTCCCGCCGTCTCCCTCCCTCCCTCTGTCTCCCTCCGTCTCCCTCCCTCTGTCTCCCTCCATCTCCCTCCCTCTGTCTCCCTCCCCGTCTCCCTCCCTTCCTCCCTCTGTCACCCTCCGTCTCCCTCCTTGTCTCCCTCCGTCTCTCTCCCTCCCGCCGTCTCCCTCCCTCCCTTCCTCTGTCTCCCACCCTCTGTCTCCCACCCTCTGTCTCCCTCCCTCTGTCTCCCTCTTTCTGTCTCCCTTCCCCATCTCCCTCCCTCCCTCCGTCTACCTTCCTCTGTCTCCCTCCCTCCCTCTCCCTCCCTCCGTCTCTCTCCCTCCGTCTCTCTCCCTCCGTCTCTCTCCCTCTCCGTCTCCCTCCGTCTCCCTCCCTCCCTCTCTCCCTCCCTGTCTCCCTCCGTCTCCCTCCCTCTCTGTCTCCCTCCGTCTCCCTCCCTCCCCGTCTCCCTCCCTCTCTGTCTCCCTCCGTCTCCCTCCCTCCCCGTCTCCCTCCCTCCGTCTCCCTCCGTCTCCCTCCCTCTGTCTCCCTCCATCTCCCTCCCTCTGTCTCCCTCCATCTCCCTCCCTCCCTCTGTCTCCCTCTGTCTCTCTCCCTCTGACTCTCTCCCTCTGACTCTCTCCCTCTGACTCTCTCCCTCTGACTCTCTCCCTCTCCCTCCCTCCCTTTCCCTCCCTCCCTCTTTCTCCCTCCGTCTCCGTCTCCCTCCCCCCTCCCTCCATCTCCCTCCCCCCTCCCTCTGTCTCCCTCCCTCTCTCCCTGTCTCCCTCCGTCTCCTCCCTCTCTGTCTCCCTCCCTCTCCGTCTCCCTCCCTGTCTCCCTCCGTCTCCTCCCTCTCTGTCTCCCTCCCTCTCCGTCTCCCTCCCTCCCCGTCTCTCTCCCTCCCTCTCCCTCCCTCCGCCTCCCTCCCTCCGTCTCCCACCATCTCCCTCCCTTCGTCTCCATCCCTCTGTCTCCCTCCCGCCGTCTCTCTCTGTCTCCCTCCCTCTATCTCTCCCTGTCTCTCTCCCTCCCTCTCCCTCCCTCTCCCTCTGTCTCTCTCCCTGTCTCTCTCCCTCTATCTCCCTCCCTGTCTCCCTCTGTCTCCCTCCCTTCCTCCCTCTGTCACCCTCCGTCTCCCTCCCTGTCTCCCTCCGTCTCTCTCCCTCTCCCTCCCTCCCTCTGTCTCCTTCCATCTCCCTCCCTCCCTCTTTCCCTCTGTCTCCCTCCCTCCCTCTGTCTCCCTCCATCTCCCTCCCTCCGTCTCCCTCCCTCCGTCTCTCTCTCTGTCTCCCTCCCTCTATCTCTCCCTGTCTCTCTTCCTGTCTCTCTCCCTCCGTCTCCCTCTGTCTCTCTCCCTCTGTCTCCCTCTCTCCCTCTGTCTCCATCTGTCTCCCTCCCTCTCTGCTTCCCTCTCTGCCTCCCTCTCTGCCTCCCTCTCTGTCTCCCTTTCTCTGCCTCCCTCTCTGTCTCCCTTCCTCTCCCTCCCTCTGCCTCCCTCCATCTGTCTCCCTCAGACTGCGCCTCTCTGTCTCCCTCTCTCTATCACCCTCTGTCAAGCTCTGTCTCTCTCCCTCTGTCTCCCTCTCTCTCCCTCCCTCCATCACCCTCAGTCATCTCACCCCGTGTGTGTGTCAGCCCTCAGCCCGGGCTGAGACAGCTTCCCAGCGCACACACAGCCGCACTGAGACAGCTTCCCAGCGCGCACACACAGCCGCACCTGAGTACTTCACAGGTCTTTAAAAGACCATTTACATGTTAATAAAGCTTTGTTGTATTTCACCTCTTAGGCCCCGCATCTCCACTTTGACAATCACTGGAATCCCCCGGCCCCCACAGAGCAGAGTCTCAGAGTCTGGGCTGCTGCAACCGGCAGTGTTTGCTAACACTAATTTTTTTTTAAAAACACAGGTAGGATGTCCTGCAAGGTCCGCGGGCCGCCAAGGAAGGCTTGCCGGGCCGCTGGCGGCCCGTGGTCCGTACTATGAGTAACCCTGCTCTAATGGGATATAATGCACTTGTAATAATGTGGACAGGATATCTGTCGCGTTTGTGACAGAGTAATCTATGCACCAAACTGTAAACCAGGCCCAAAGCTTTGAATTTGGCCTTGAAATGTGCTTTCTTGGTTTTTCAAAGAGGGTGTGGTGCACTTATGTGCAAAAATAATTCATGAATGTGCATGTTTGGTGACAGTCTGGAGTGGCCGTAGCGGCCACCGGGCGTTTCCCCGGTGGGTTGGAAGGGTGGGGGCCAGTTTTGTTTCAGGTGGGTGGTTTTGCGGTAGTGCTGCAATCGCGGCTGCCTGTAACAAAAGCAGCAGCGGGAGAGGTGCTTCCCACTCACACTCCCTCTGCCACCGCCCCTTGGGGGACAGTCGAGCTGATTGGCAGGACTGGCTATCGGGCATTTTTCGCTGAGTTGGCAGGGTGAGGTCCAGGTTCACTGCTGAGGGGCTGATTTTGTTGCTGGGGAGCTGCCGGTGCTTCTAAATTAACAGTGCTAAACAAATAGCTTTAAAGCGTACTTTTTAAAACATTTGTTTTGCATTGTTTATTAAGGAAAGCCTGGTAGCCAGTTAGGCCCTGGTCCGGCCGTGGTGACAGTACAAGAACAAATGTGGCTTTGGACCTGTAAGTCAGTAATATTAGTTCCTACTTCCCCGACAAGACTAAAGCAACAGAAAATACATGAAATGCAATTAAAGACATTGGACCACTCAAGGCCTAGGGCAGAAACTAGTAAACTATTATGTACTGAAAACGATCCAAATTCTGCAGGGCAATTTTGCTTTCAAATGTAAATTCTAAAACGCTGAGTCATGACAATGCAACCGGTTTTGTCCTAAAGCTGTCAGGCTGGCATTAACCAAAGTCATAAGAGATGCTTGTGCCGAATTCACTGGCGTTTCTAGAGGGGGCTGGTTGCAACTTGTGTCCAAGCTACATTTGTCACAACAACCTCATCAAAAATGATGAGTCATTTGGGAGGGAAGGCAACACAGTTTTTTCTGTGCCAGACACATTATAGGCAATCGAGGTCTGACAAAGGACAAAAAATAGGCCCGGGCGCCAAAACAAAAGGGGTCCCCATTAGCGAATTAGATAGCCAAAAACAAAATGGCCACATTTGCAAATCGGGGCAGATTTGAATTTTTACAGACACGCTCTATAGATGTTTTGCAAGGATACAAAAAAAGTGGCCAAAAAACAGCTCACCCGCTGACTTTTCAGACCAGCTAAATTTACACATGTAGCTAGATACACATACATACAAAGTCATATATGTATTAAAAATAAAAATATACATATATTTATACACACACATGCACTTTTCAGGAATGCTCTTTGCAGATAGCCCCACCTGTTTTATCTGTAGCTCATTTGTCTGCTCCTTCCCCCTAAAAATCACTTCTAGAGTCATCACTGGTGCCAGTAAGCTAAAAAATGTAAAAAGAAATTCCAAAATGCTATACATTACACATCAGAAACGATATATTTGCTTAATAATGATGACTGCTATGATGGATGTAAATATATGAGAATGCGAGCACTTTCCGTTGAGGTTAAAGTGACTCCCAAAAACGAAGCAAGGTGACTTTGTACAAATTAAGAACTATACTGTCAAGTTTAGAGTAGTGACCTCAAAAACAAGATATCATTGACTTTGCACATAAATCATGGGCCACTTACTCAATCGTATGTAATAGAGTTGAATACCTATTGTCAGGCACCCAGTTTACCTCGCCGCCAAGTCCAGGAACACCCTCCCCATCCTCCTACGGCAGACCGAAGAACTACTATCAATCAATCAATCAATCAATCATAGGCATTTGTATAGCGCACTGCTCACCCGGAGGGTCTCAAGGCGCTGGGGGGGGGGGGGAACGCTACTGTTCGAACAGCCAGGTCTTGAGTTGCTTCCTGAAGGCGAGATGATCTTGCGTTGTCCGGAAGTGGATGGGGAGGGAGTTCCATGTCTTGGCTGCCAGGTAGGAGAAGGATCTTCCTCCGGCGGTGGCTCTGCGGATGCGGGGGACGGTGGCGAGAGCGAGGCTGGCGGAGCGGAGCTGGCGGGTGGGCTTGTGGAAGGTCAGGCGGCTGTTGAGGAACTTGGGGCCCAGGTCGTGGAGGGCCTTGTGTGCGTGGGTGAGGAGTCAGAACGTGATTCTTTTGTTGACGGGGATCCAGTGCAGGTCTCTTTGGTGTCCGGAGATGTGGCTGTGTCGGGGGATGTCCAGGATGAGTCGTGCTGTGGCGTTCTGGATCCGTTGGAGTTTCTTCTGGAGTTTGGCGGCGGTGCCGGCGTAGAGGGCGTTCCCGTAGTCCAGCCGACTGGTGACGAGGGCCTGGGTGACCGTCTTCCTGGTCTCGGTGGGGATCCACCGGAAGATCTTTCGAAGCATGCGCAGGGTGTTGAAGCATGAAGACGAGACGGCGTTGACTTGTCTGGTCATCGAGAGGGAGGAGTCCAGGATGAAGCCTAGGTTGCGTGCGTGGTCCGTTGGCTTGGGGGTGGCTCCCAGGGCGGTGGGCCACCAGGAGTCGTCCCAGGCGGAGGGTGATGATCCCAGGATGAGGACCTCCGTCTTGTCTGGGTTCAGTTTCAGGCGGCTGTTCTTCATCCATTCGGCGACGTCTTTCATCCCTTTGTGTAGGCTGGCTCTGGCGGCGTCCGGGTCGCTGGTGAGGGAGAGGATCAGCTGGGTGTCGTCGGCGTAGGTGATGATCTTGAGGTTGTGTTGACGTGCGATGGTTGCGAGGGGGCTCATGTAGACGTTGAAGAGGGTGGGGCTGAGCGATGACCCTTGTGGAACGCCGCAGATGACTTCGGTGGCCGCTGACCGGAACGGGGGGAGGCGGACTCTCTGGGTTCTTCCGGCGAGGAATGAGGTGATCCACTCCAAGGCCTTCTCCTGGAGGCCGGTGTTGTTCAGGTGCTGTACCAGGGTGCGGTGGCAGACAGTGTCGAACGCTGCGGAGAGGTCCAGGAGGATGAGGGCCGCAGTTTCCCCGTTGTCCATTAGGGATCTGATGTCGTCTGTGGCTGCGATGAGGGCGGTCTCCGTGCTGTGGTTGGCTCGGAAGCCGGATTGCGAGTGGTCGAGAGATCCGTTGGTCTCGAGGAAGGCGGCTAGCTGTCTGTTGACGGTCTTCTCGATGACTTTGGCAGGAAACGGGAGGAGCGAGATGGGGCGGTAGTTCTTGAGGTCGGAGGGGTCTGCAGTTGGTTTCTTCAGCAGGGCACTGATCTCGGCGTGTTTCCAGCACTCCGGGAAGGTGGCGGTGTTGAAGGAGGCGTTGATGATGTCGCGGAGGTGGGGAGCGATGATGTGGTCGGCCGTGTTGAAGATGTGGTATGGGCAGGGGTCCGTAGGGGATCCGGAGTGGATGGTGTTCATTGTGCGTGTTGTGTCTTCGGTGCTGACTGGGGTCCAGGTGCGGAGGGTGGCGGTGGGGGGCATCGGTTCGGTGGTGGGGTTCGTGGTTGGTGGGCCGAAGCTGTTGTGAATGTTGGCGATCTTGTCGTGGAAGAAGGCTGCGAGGGAGTCGCAGAGGTCTTGCGAGGGAGTGATGTCATTGTTTCTGGCGTCGGGGTTGGAGAGCTCTTTGACGATGCTGAAGAGTTCCTTGCTGTTGTGGGTGTTGTTGTCCAGTCGTTCCTTGAAGGCTGTCTTCTTTGTGGCGCGGATCAGTTGGTGGTGTTTGCGGGTGGCGTGTTTGAGGGCCGTCATGTTGTCTGTGGTCTGGTTGGTGCGCCAGGTTTTCTCCAGGGAGCGACAGTTCTTCTTGGAGGTGATGAGCTCGTCGGTGAACCAGGAGGCTTTCCTGCTGCCGCGTCTGCTGGGGGGGGTTCTTCTTCAGTGGTGCGAGGGCTGACGAAGTCTGTGATGTCTTCGCTGAACTGTGTGCGTGGTCCCGGTGGTCTGTAGACGAGGGTGCCTCTGAGCGTGGTCGTGGGGTCGGTGTGTATCTGGAAGTGGAGGTGTTCGGCGGAGGTGAAGGTGTCATCGGAGTTGGTCGTGATGCGGATGGTGTTCTTGTGGATGATGGCGATGCCTCCTCCTGTCTGGTTGACGCGGTCCTTCCTGGTGATTTTGTAGCCTTCTGGGACGGCGATGGCGACGTCGGGCGCTGAGGAGGCGTTCATCCAGGTTTCCGTCAGGAAGGCGATGTCTGGTGCTGTCGAGTCGAGGAGGTTCCAGAGTTCGACGGCATGCCTGTGAACGGAGCGGGTGTTGAGCAGGATGCACATCAGGTGTTTGTTGCTGGGGCTTGGTTTAGCAGGTGCGGTGTTGGGTCGGAGGCCGGTGAAGTGGCAGGTCAGGCAGGTGAAGGGTCCGTGGGTGCGTCTCGGGGTGGCTCGGTAGCAGGCGGTGTTTCGGCCGGCGTTGAGTGCGTGGAGGGTTTTGGCGTCGTAGATGTGCAGGGTGTGCTGGCGAGGGCGAGGACCAGGGGGTCTGGCGCTGGGCGCGGTCCAGGCGTGGACGAGCGCAGACGGGCTTACCTTTGGTGCACCTTCGGCGCTCAATCAGCGCTCCCGCTGCGCGCGTCCGCTGCGCGGTCGCTCTGGGGGCGTCATAAGTAAGGAGCCGGGAGGGAGGAGCAGCTGGGTGGCGGGAGCGGGCGGCGAATGGAATCACAGGGGGGCGGGGCCGCAGGGAGGCAGCGGCGGGAAATTCCAAGAAGCAGCGGGCAGCGGGAAATTCCCAGGAGCAGCAGGAAATTCCCAGGAGCAGCGGGCAGCGAGCGAAGGAATCTGCAGGCAGGAGGCGGCAAAGGCAGGAGCGGCAGCAGTGAGTGGGGCGACCAAGCCCTGTGGAGGCCCTTCAGGAGGCTACTCAAGACCTGGCTGTTCGAGCAGTAGCAGCACCAACTCCTCCCCCCCCCCCCCTCCGCGTCTTGAGACCCTCACGGGTGAGTAGCGCGTTTTACAAATGTCTTGGGAACAGTCCAGCCCGAACTGCCAAGCCATGTCTTCCCTGGACCAGAATCAAGCATCCTAGGACAAGTTTCGGGGTTTCACCCCTCTTCAGCCAGGATAGCTTGACTCCAGTGGCGCAGTGAGCACGAGACCCACGTCTGGGCATACCCAGGCCCAGATCTCTGTACTGGGGTGAATGTATGACATTGTTCTGCATTCTGTCCATCAACTGTTGTTTTTGCATTTGTCACCCCGAGTGGGAAGGGTATGCCCAGACGTGGGTCCCGTGCTCTCCATGCCACTGGAATCAAGCTATTCTGGCTGAAGAGGGGTGAAACCCCAAAACCGGTCCTAGGATGCTTGTTTCCTGTCCAGGGAGGACCTGGCTTGGCAGTTCGGGCTGGACTGTTCCCATGAGGCACAGGGTCAAGACTGATTTGCATATGGCTGGGTTCAAACTGGAATGGCATGGTGAGCAAAAAAACGATGGATTTAGGCCCAGATCTCTGTACTGGGGTGAATGTATGACATTGTTCTGCATTCTGTCCATCAACTGTTGTTTTTGCATGTTAATAGTTACCTGCAGCACCCACAGCATAAAGGAGAGTAAAGTATGCTGACTCACCAAGTCAACACAACTTGCCTGTTCTGTCATAAGGCATTTTCTGTCATTTATTTTATGAACAGTACACTATGTAATGGTTGAATAACTTTGGCTTGTTATGTTGTTGTTGCGACTCTTTGCAAATTCTGCTGTCAAATTATTTCAAGGGTCAGTGAAAAGTTTTAGAATGTGCCAGTAGATAGCTCACTTCACACGTGTTTGAAAGTTTGCATTATGTAACTTACTCCAGAAGACTTACAGGGTTATGCTTGGGTAAGTGCTTCAAAAATGCTAAAAAAAAAAAGAATGTGATATAGGGGCATATGTATCAAAGGATACGTTTGCGATTCTCAAATAGCGATTTTTAGAGAATCGCTATTTGAGAATCGCAAAACGCTATGTATGTAGGATTTGCAAATAATTTTGCGAATCCTACATATTCCTTAATTGAGAATCGCAAATTGCGATTTGCAATTAAGGAATACTTCCCTATTCATTCCTATAGGCCTACAGGCCCATAGGAATGAATGGGAAGACATTCTCAATTTGCGATTCTCAATTAGAGAATCACAAATTGAGAATGCAATTTCAAGGGTGCCAGGGTGTCTAATGGACACCCTGTTGCACCCCTGAAATGTGCATGTGTGCACATGTGGCACACATACATGCCCCATGGCATGTATGTGTGCCACATGGCACTTTGAAAAATGCATAAAAGTGCATTTTCCAAAGAAATCGCAAATTACCACCAACTTGAAGTTGGTGGTAATTTGGGATTTCTTAAGGGGAAATCGCACAAGTTGGGTGCTTTTTACATCGCATTTTAGGGATCGCAATTTGCGATTCCTTAAATGCATTCTCAAAATAAGGAATCGCAAATTTTGCGATTCTCTATTTTGCGAGGGCCTTTTGGGATGATACATCCCGAAAGGCTTTTTCCCATTCGCAAACGGGCCGATTCTGAGAATCGTCCCCTTTGCGAACGGGAAATGGGCTTCATATATATGACCCTTAGTTTTGTGAAACAACCGAATTGTCAGAATGGGGTTGTGCCTCATCTGTGTGGTTTATAAGGTGTAAGGCCTTTCAAACAATGATCTCACACTATCGCCGCTTGATATTATCCAAAGCAATTTGGACTATTCTTGGTAAAACAAGCGATGACAGAATCAAGAGGTCTGGCTTTAATTTCAGTAATAAGCCAGGCGTGTTGGCCTCGTCAAAGCCCCAAGGCAACCAGAATTTGTATACTGTATCTGGAGCAAGGGAGATGCGGGGCTCGCTGTATTGCTCAACTGCTGAAAATAGAGACTGGATCACAAAACGTGCAGTGCTAGGGATGTGAAAGGGTCATTCCTCTAAATCATTAGAGCAATTACCCTTTGGCACCCCTACTAATTAGAAAAATAACAAAAAATGTTTCTGTTTGCATTTTTGCACGTTAGCGTAGATTCAGCAGTAAGGGGTGTATTTATGGGAAAGTCACGCTGCACAGCACGTCACCTTGTTGTTGCGTGACAGGGAAAGGTCAGGAATGCGCCTTATTTAAAAGAATACGGTGCATTGCTGCGTTTCCCCTGCGATGGTGCCATTTTGGGTGCCTAGCGCCAACGCAGGCACTCTTGCACCATGGTGCAAGAGTGCCTGTGCTGCATGGAGCACATTCCTGCACAAAAACAATCCTGAGAGGCATATTCCACTTTCTATGAGTGCTGCAGAATGCAGCGAACCAAGAAAGCGGAAGGAAAGATGATAAATAATGATATTTCTCCTTGTTACCCCTCCCATGAGAAGGCGCATTTCCAGGTATACAACTTTTGGTACATCTGGGAATGCGTCACAAACCATCGGAGCTGTGTGGGAACACCCATGCAACGCCCATGAAACGCCTTCCCAGGGCAGAGTAACGCAATGCAGCAATTTGCGCTGCATTGGATTACAGATTTATGAAGTCACTAAGGGCCACGCAAAGTGGCCTTGCGTGGCTTCATAAATCTCATTTTTTAGTTGAGTTGCGCACACACCATGCTGCCTGGTGCAAGTGTGACGCAACGGGCCTCATAAATATGGCCCTAAGTTTTAATACGCATTCAGGTTTAGGAGCACTGCAGAAGCCAATGTACTGAGTATTGTGGCTGGTAGATAGGGATCTAGGACAGAGTGCGCGGGTGAATGAAGGAGGAAGCTGTGAGAGACAGTACAGGAAGTAAGCTGAGGCAAGGGGCTATCTGACAGAAAGGTAAGCGACTAATCTCGATGTTTAAACCCACACCTCTCCACTGAGGGAGATGTTAAGAAAGACGATAATGGAGAAACGCACCCTACCAGTAGAAAGGTTGCCTGTTAGGGGCAGCAGGGTGTACGTCACAGATTTCCGCAGTAGCTGCTCGTATAGGACGTGAAGCGGGGTGGTGAGGGGCAGGGTGGGGGTTAGCAAACACGTACATAGGACGGAACGGAGGAACGTAATTACGTTCCGTCGTATGTCCGTGTTTGCTACCCCCCCCCCCCCACCCTGCCCCTCCCCGCCCTGCAGCACGCCCTATGCAAGCCGCTACTGCAGATTTCATGTGTGAGAACTGCTTGCACCTGCCCGCCTCCCATCGTTGTTGTTTGACCCCCCCACCCACTCTTCCCATCCTTGTTATTGCACTCTCTCCCACTTCCGCTTCCTCTTCTTGGAAGGGTCATCTCAGTCTTCCATCGCTCTGATGTTGATCATAGGAGTACAACTGTATTTGGTTCACGTATTATTTGCAGAGCTTCAAATCAGTATTTTATTTTATCTACTAAATACATGTTTGTGGAGTAATCGTCAAGCATCTGCTGTCTGACTAAAATGAACATATGGTTGGTGTAAAACGTGGTCCATACTTGTCCTTGGTGTGAAACCTCATTTGAGATCATTAGCATTCATAGCTTACTAGCTGAATTCAGGGTCCCATAAACTCCTGTTAATTGGGCCCAGCCCAGACTGGGGTTGTCTCTTGGTCAGAAGCAAAAATATTTGTTTCAACATGTTCCCACAATACATGCGCAGATATGCAAATAAAGTGTTAGCGATGAGGTTGATCTATTTCGACGCACTTCCAGTTTTGGGAGACAAGGGGTTAAATAAAGTCATTCACACAACACAGGATCATACATTTTGTTCAAGTGGATAGGCGGAACACAATGTATTTTTTCCGCCAATGTACATTACGAAACCGGTCATTGCCATCTTGCTAAAATGTGTATTGGCTTACTGTGGCGGGCCACTGGGATGGTTGCCCCAGGTGCAACATTCTTAGGGGCGCAAACTTTTAATAGGGGTGCAAAATTTTAAAAAGAAAAGTGGAAGGAAACTTGCCTTGCCCCAGGCGCTGACAAACCACGCTACGCTGCTGCTGGTTTATAGCTGCCAAAATTCCATGGGCTGCTAGCTGGAAATTAGGATTACTGACCATGCCACGCGTGAGATGGGCCTACATTGCAGATGCATGTCTTACATCTCTGCATCAGGATATTCAGGGATTTAAAATATCATTGGGAGGAAGTGTTATGGCCACTGAATGAATCGTACAACCAGATAGGCCCTGACATGGTAAGTAAGTGCACCTTTTGAGGCCTGTGTTAGTGCATCACTTGATTGCCTTCTGTTCGAAATAGTCTCACACTTCCCAATTTTGCCATTGCAGCGCGGGCTGAACCGTCTCAGGGTGTGATCATGTTTTATTGGGTCCAAAAAATATTGCACCTTTTAATCACTTGAAGAGACAGAAAAAACACAACAACGGTCCTCTCCTGTTCCGTTCACCCCAGTGCTTAATGTGAGCTGGTGGTTTCCGGTGCTCAGCACCGGCACTTAATTGTCAGCACCGGCCTGTGATACAGTCTGCCACAAGGTGGCGTTGTCTAGCTAATTTAGAGATGACCACAACAACAGGTAAATATTAATGCTATATTCATTGAAAAATAATGCTATCTTCCGCCTAAGCATTCTTATAGATTTGGGGGCCTGAAATTGTCCGAATTGTCGCACTTATAGGAGTGTGATGATTAGTAGCTGTGGTGTTAATATCATTGGCAGCATAGCAGGGCAATGCGTGTGGAAAGCTGCAGTGGCCTCCTGACAAGAGCCCTGGCACTTATTTTTCTACAAATTAAGCACTGGTTCACCCCCTACTGCCCTTTATTGCTGTATCTAGAGACCTTCCTAGCCTCTGGATTTATCCTCGCTTAACTCTTACAGTCATGCGTCCGCCACAGTCTCTGGAAAACCTTTTTCTTATGGCTATTTTACACAAGTTCTCCACTATGCCTATCCTGATGTACTGCCAGAAATATGGTGTCCAACAAAAATCCAAATTTTCAGCAGCCTGAATGCAGGCCTGCCTAACAGGCAATAATGAGAACAAGCATTGGCAATGTCAATAGGTCTCACTTATGCAAGATCTATAGGCTTTGTCAATGTGTATGCATGTTGTACAGCAGTGACTGGCTGCAATAAAAAAAAAAACAGAAATTAAAAAAAAAGTGGAATGACGTGGCCAGTGTTGACTGTGTCAGACATAGCATTTTCATATTTATTTTTTTAAACTTTCAGACAAGCGGCACAGCTAACACGCTGCTGTACAACATGGCTGAAAAACATTGCCAAAGCAAATTGATGTTGCATTGGTGAGACCTATTGGCTTTGCCAATGCTTATTTGAAGCGAACATGGCACCTTGCATGCAGGAAGGATGCAATGTCTTGCACGCTGCAGAAGGGTTTTAGCTGTTTTCTAAATTGGATGAGGTTTGCACTTGGCAAAAATAAGGGGGGTGGAGTTCTAAATTCCAGGTGTGCATCCTAAGAAGGGTCTATTTTGTCTTTAAAATGGGAATTTCCATGCATAGCTCTTTGCTGTTTAATGTTCGGGTGCCTACATAATGAGAAACTTGATGCATACTGGAATTCAAAAATAAGAAAATTGTCATGAGAAGGATTTACATATAGACATTAGTTTATCATAGATCATTAGGACAGGAAGACCAACAATTAAATAAGTCTTTTTATGTCGAGCCCGGGCAGCGTATGCGGTGCTCTGCGAGGTATGCTGTATTCAAGTATGGACTTGAAGCTCTGCCCATTTTCCGCCCATCTTTTTAATTGGCTTCCGTTACTATCCTTTCTAAATGGTTGCTTTTGATTCATGAATAGGCTTAGAAGTCCTCCTTTTTACCACCTTGTCTACAGTTGTAACCTCCCATAAGGACTGGCTCTTGTACTTGTGTTGTTCCATGGTCTGTTTTATCTTCAGTCTGTGAGCACTATTTTCTTTAGTGATTTTACCCTATTGCAGGCACGACATGCTTTCCTTCAAGGGTGCAGGCTTTGCCGCTGGGTGCCGCAATACGGATTCAGCACGACACCCAACTTGCAACTTTTCATCTACGTTATTTTTTTTTATTTGACTATAGCAGCCGCACCCCTTCTGTTCTTGTTTTTTGGCAGTGCAACACGCTTGCTTCTCATTGCTGTAATATTTTAGCGGGCGCCTGCTTTTATAATTGTATTGTTGTCAATTACCCCATCCCTTTACCTCCCACATCGACGGCTACGGTTCCTGCTTCCAGTTCTGTCTGAGCCGCTTACCCCGCTGCTGCCAGTGATTCACCCCCCCTTCGCCTTTTGCTGTAGGTAATGGGCAGGTAATATCCCCTCGCCTCTTTGCTACATATGCCTCTCCACAGTGCTGTCTGTGCTTGGACGCCAATCTCAGAAAAAAAATTGTGTTCTTCACCTTTCCTCGCATGCCCTGAAAACAGAGCCCAGTGTTCAGGAGCAGCGTGCCCACCCTGCTCCCCACCCCACTCCCCGCCCCCTCCCTCCACTCCATTCCTGCTTCCTGTCTTGCTACACAAGACACCGTGTAGACATAACAAGCATTTGCAGTGCAATAGGTCTTGCATTTGCGACATTTTGAGCTACTGGCATTGTAAATGACAATGCCTTTTATTTATGTATTTTAAAAACCTGCAAGCAACGACTATAAGTACAAAGTGCAAATAAATAAAAGGCATTGTCATTTACAGTGCCAATAGGTCAAAGTTTCGAAAATGCGAGACCTATTGAATTGCAAATGCCTGTTTTGTTCGTAAGCGATGCACTTGTTTAACATTAGTGGGAACCCTGCATTCCTCCCATTGTGTATCAGGGACAAACTCACTGAAAGATTAATGGAAGATTATAATGTTTTCTGATTTGTCAGTTTTGGAACATTTATGCGTATTCATTCGTTTTCAGGCATTTTCATAAAGAATGGATGTTTTACGTGAGAAAAATGTCTTAGCGATCATATGAGATGCTGCGATAGACCATACAGCCCTTTGGGGTAACTTTTTGCCGGGATCAAGAAAAGGCTATCTAAATTTAAAAAATCAGCCCAGCAGTCCATATTATCCTAACACACAGAGGCCAAACTCTCAAATAGAGAGGAGATAAGGGGCCTAATTTACCAAAAGATTTGTAAGTCTGCACTCTAAGACATATTATGCTTCATGGGAGATGATTTTAGAGTTTCCTCTAGTTACAAAACCCAGGCGTGGGTTACCCCAACGGTAGCCCATTTTTCCCCCCCGTTAGCAAAGCTTTTTCCCCATGGAAAAAACATTTCCCCTACATTTACCAAGTTTGGGGGTTAGTCATTCCTCTTCCCACCACAAAAGGAGAGAGAGCCCAGTCCTATGCTGGGGTAAATATCTGACTTTTTACAGTGTGGAACGCGTCATATAGAAGATTACGAGGCAATCCCGCCACTCTCTATCCATGCCTGGGTGTAATTCTACACAACTGTGATGGAGAACTGAACAGTAGTGAAACAATTTATGCCTGTCACGTATATCCTTTTGTGCAAACGTAACAGGCATAAATGATGCCACTTCCAGCGGTAAACGGAGGATTACGTCCATGATTGGGGTTGTAAGATGAGCTCAAGGTGTTGTGCGTCTATATATGGAGATACTCTTATCGAATGGGATGTTAACAATAGTTATAAGCTTCTGCCTAAGGAATCCTAATCTCTTATTTCCCCCATGTTCCATATTTGGTAATTCCCTGTTCCAATATGTTGGACAGGCCACGTGAAGGGCTTGCTCCCTCCCCGCATGACAGAGCCCGAGCCCCGGCCCTCCAGGTGTTACCCACAGAAACAACCCGCACCCCGTCCCCAGACGGGACTCCTGCCCCCGGACCTCTCTGTATCATGGGGCCGAACCACTACCGGCTCCCTCGCCCGGCCCGGCCGCCATCTTGGACACTGCACCACGAGGCCGCGTGGCCTCAACTCGACCCTAACCCTGGGCCTGGCCAGGCCCCGACATCCCGGCACCACCATCCACCCAGGAGGTGAACAGACCACTTGGCAGGTCGATGGGAGAAAGAAGTGTCGATGGCTCTCCCCCGCCAGGTGCCGATCGCCCCCCAGCTCCCCCGGGCGCTGGCTCCACCCCCCTGCTGGGTGTCTGGACTCCCTCATCCCGGACCTCCCGACCTCCAAGTGCGAGGGTCCGGACATCAAAGGGCGCCAGACCTATAACTGGGGCAGCTCCAGAGCAGGAAGGCAGTTGTATCCTGGAGTCGAGAGACACCGTGAAGAACTCATCCCTGATGGACTACTGGCGCTGCCGTAGCCCTGCCTTGCGAACTATCGTCCTGCCTGCTGGCGCTGCCGCGGCCTTCTGCATCCTCAATCCTCGTTGGGACCTGCTGGCGCTGCCGCGGACCGTTGTAACTACCACCTTCACTGGGACCTGCTGGCGCTGCCGCGGACCGTTGTAACTACCACCTTCACTGGGACCTGCTGGCGCTGCCGCGGACCGTTATAACTACCGCCTTCACTGGGACCTGCTGGCGCTGCCGCGGACCGTTGTAACTACCACCTTCACCGGGACCTGCTGGCGCCGCCGCGGCCCGTCCATCTAGAACGCCGAGCTCGAGGATTGTGAGCTATCCATCATACCATCTCAGCTACCAGATTGGTAACAAGACTGTCCCGCTACCCCCTTTCCCGACCAAGAGACTAGAATCGAGGGGACCCCTGAGTGCTGACCTCCTTGTACCCTTCTATCGTACCTAAAGATTGCTTATAAAGAACGTCAAAACCTTATCTTTGTGTGGTGTACATCTGTGGGGGGGAAGTTACTCGTCTGTACGATCGCTGGAGACGGCTCTCCCCGGAGACCTCTCCCCTTGTCCTCGGCCGACCCTCCCGGTCCGTCTAACACAATATATGTGTCAAAGGTGGCTCAAGATATGCTCATATGAATGGAATGGGTGTCTCATTCCTGGAAATGGCAGCTTGCAGTGGTGCATGTGTTATGCCACCTATGTCATGCCATACCAGATCTTGTGCCTCCACCAGGTCTTTGATAGCCCAGGAACTTTGGCTCAGATGTACACATATTTCATGCAGCACAGCAACCAAGTTTGCTATGCTACGTTGTTCAAGGGGAAAAACACAGTGCAAAGCCATATTTACTAACATCGCTCTGCTGTTGCTTTCATACAGTGGCGGCTCTTTCGCTATGTCGGAGGAGCATTGCCCCCCTCCTTGCATCTACAAAACGTGAAAAATAATCGTTTTATTTTTCTCGTGCCGAGGCATGGGGGCAGGGCCAGGGTAGTGACAGGCTGGAGGGGGAGTGTTGGGCACTACTAATCACTGCACATGTGGGTTTGGCTGGCTGTGTCATGCTCCCAGTCTGTCCTGAAGAGCAAATCATCGGTGCTCAGGCCAATCCTGAAGCGGCTCTCATGCATGAGAGCAGCTACAGGATTGGCCACAGGGCAGGCGATGAGCCTGTGCCTTCCTGCAGTGAAGAGGAGCAGAAAACACGACGCAATGATGGAGGGAGGAAGGTAAGCTCTTTTTTTAAATTTTATTTTGTTTGTCTCTGTTGTCTCCCCCCCCCCACCCCTCGCCCATGCTACGCCTTTCTTCCCTGACGCGAGCCGCTCATGCGGTCATACCCTGCGCGGATGCTCAAAGAAGCTGCCTTGCACAACAGTCTTGTAACAAGGCGCAGAGGCGAGTGTGTGCCATTTAACTTAGTTTTGTACTGCAAGCATAACCTTCCAGTACAAATCCCATCTCTAAACAAACTCTGAAGGATATGCAGCCACATGCAATGTTTTCAGTCTTCATTGAGAAATGAACAATTTTCCCTTTGTTTATGCCATGCTTCCAATAGACATTATTTTATTTTTTAAATAAACTTTTATTTGCCTTTTTCTCCCTATAAACATACATTTACAATCTAAAAACGTATAAATAGATTTACCGCCATCCACTAATCTAAATCAGCTTTAATATACTAATTTTAAAATGCAATTTTATGAATCATTTAGTAATAGCATTAAAAGATAAAGCCACAGATAACAGAGTTCTGACTGAATGTAAAGATAATTAAATGCCGAACATACTTTCTGTTAGCCTCATTAATCAGAATTCTATTCTTTCAGTCGAAACTGAAAGCTATAATAAGATTAAATGTGTTTCAGAGGACCAGCGACATTAAGCAAGTAATTATCAATTACAAACTAAAGTTTAACCATATCAAAACTAAGTATTGTGCTACTCGATTCAATCCACCATCTATCCGAGAGGCATGATTTATCCCTGACTTTTTATCTAAGGTTCTACAAGTCAGTATATCATAAAAATACAATGCATGTCATAGCTTTTTAATAGTACTTCAACTGCAATGCATTTTACATGCATAGACACTCGAACTTGATAAAAACTCCTCTTAGCACTTTGTCGCCAAGCTATCATTAACTTCATTTGCCAAAGATGTTAAAAAAGTAATGCATGAGGCCTCCACTGAGCCCAACTCTATTTCCTGGCGAATGGCCTCAACACAAGATGGTCGTTCTACAGCTTGGTGAAATACCTAGCCTTTGATTTAATAAAAGTCTAAAACACCCTTAGAGTTGATAGTCATTCCATTATTCACAATCGACTTAATGTTGACCATACAAGCTTTAAAAAAAATGCATATTTCGTCCACCATAGTAAGAATTAAAAAGAAATAGACCAAAAAGAAATACTGTGGCACAGCCAAGGGTACACACACCTGATCTAGAAAACTTAATTTATTGTTAAATATAGCTACCAAGAATTTGTCATAATCCACCTATCTCTAGCACTTTAGTAACATGTTTCACATTTGCCTCATACCTGCTCTACAACCTGACAATTTTCACCAACTATAGCCTCATTTTAGTAAGCTCTAATATGGCAAGCAACAATCTAGCCTTTATTTGTAACAACAATCCCCCAATTTAAATTCCCTTATTAATCAGGGAATCATTATTTGGTGAATATGATATCTTATAGCCTTGGAGCTTGCCGTAGCGGGCTCTACCGGCCATTAAAGGCCCGCTCCAGCTTTAAAAGCCCAAGACGAAGGCAAGGACCTTTAACAAGGGAGCAAGCCTTCAATGGTCGGTAGAGCCCTCTATGGAGGGCTCTAAGGCTATTAGAACAGTCCGCCCCAAGAGGGCAGACTGTTCTTATTTGTAAAATAAAGGTCTCACAGAGCCCGAGGGGGTTGGAATCCCCTCGGGCTACGTGGGGCCTTTTTGAAACATTGGAATGATGATAGTCCAGGCTTCTATTATTCCATTAGAAGCCTGGAGCACTACATTGTTTGCAATGGAGCGCTCAACATTCCAATGTTCTAATTGTATTTAAATCATCACCTGAATGAATTGACACCTCAGATGATTTTATCCTATAATCCTCCACACTTCTTTAAATAGTAACCTGGAATTTCATGGAATTTCTTCGTGATGCTACAGTACACATCGATACATATTACTTTCAACATTGTAGGGAAATCTAAAAAAAAACTGTTCTAAAGTACTTAGCAAAGTCACCAATATTTTCCGGTCGTCTACTTTAATATTTCTACTTTTACATTTTAAATTCTTGTTATCGTTGTAGCTAAACCTCTGTTGGACCATCCTCCTGGTTGGGCAGGCACCCAGTGGCAATCAGGTCTTTGAGTGACTGGTTTATTAAAGTTCTAAGTTTCTTGTAGGAGACAAATACTACTATTATTTACCAACAAACTTAGTTCTCAATTAATCATCCACTTTGTTAACCACGAACATTCCATGAAATTAGCAAAGTTAAACCTCCCTTGTACTTTGCTTAGGAAAATCTTTAAAATATGAGCAACAAGGAGTCCTTTTCAGGGACACTAAGCTATTTGTAACAACTATCCTTTTCTCTTCTACACAGGACTCATTCAAACTCACCATTCTTTGCAACTAACCGCTCACACATAATATTATATCAAAAGATAAATGGGTCACTCTTTAATGTCAACGCAACCTTTTTTCCAAAGTCTCTTCATTAAACGATATTTTTAGACTTATTCTATTTTTGATTAAATTTTCTTCTGAATTTATTACCAAAGCACAGGTTTTTTTAGAGTGAAAAATTACTCTTGTGGCAGATTTCCTTCAGAACCCTTCAAAAAGTTAATTATTTCAATATCTTTAGTGGATATTTCATTAAGGGAAGGTTAATTTACTCAAAAGAGATTAAAGACTGACATGACTGAGTGCTTCATCATTCTTAAGCTTATTCTCCATTCTAAGGCATATGTAGTGTTGTGAACTGTTGTATTCCTCCATTCTTTAGGCTTTTTTTCGAGAAATGATTGTTGAGGAACTCAACAGCTCTTGGGCCCATCCAATGTCATCCTTGGAATAATTATGTTACTTCTTTAGTTGAGGGACCATCTAGTACCTTCATACTTCATCCCTTTCCTTTGTCTCGTGTCATAATCGTCTTTGGGTTGAGTTAAGACCCAAGGAGTTTGTTTCGGGTTTGAGCTCAAAGTCAGTTGGTAATGACATACTAATGTTTGTCGTAACCGTTACATTTTTTCAATTAAATTGTCTTCAATCAATGGGTACATCTATTTTCTCTTAAATGTATGAATTTACATTGTGTTTTCTTCGTTATTGCTCCTTTGATTGACAGTGTAGCTTTCGGTCATCTTGGACTTGTGTTGATTCCGCTGGTACGATCGCCCTGGTTTCAGATGTAATGCGATGGCTTGGTGAAAGAGTCTAAAGACCTATCAAGGCTTGGATCAATAATACGACCATTGTATACACTTTGTGCAAAAACACTATAACTAGTTGACTTGAGATTGAGCATCATCCCAACATGTCAAACTGGATGTGGTGGGCAAACAACATTTTCAGCCTTAGTGTTACGCTATAGCACACCTTTCATATGAACTACATGTGGTACAAGTGAAGATCCATTTACACGAGGACTTTCTTCTTCTTCTGAAACGTCCATGGGGCAGACAAAATAGTACCCTTCAGTTTGTGCAGTCTTGTGTCTATAATTGTTGTCAATGTTATATTCATACGGCCTGTTGCTCTTCATGCTGTGGTCAATACATTGCTGTCAGCAACCCTCTCTTTGCTATCTGTCTTACTGATTATTGTGGATCTGGCTGCATTATTGCCTTTTTAAATTTACTTTCATGTATATTTTTCCATGAAGGCAGCATCTTTTACTATGTGCTGCCCAGAGTCAAGAAGAAAACAAAACTCAGGGCAATAAGATATTGATACAAGGCTGCTAAAGAATTAGATGGGAAAAACAATAAAACAGCACAGGCTGTGGTACACTACGATTATATGCATTGGAAGTCACCAGGGTCTTTTCTCAGGGTCCCGCAACACTCACCTCCTCCTCGTATGTTCAATCTTCTTCATCAGTGTAAGACTACTAGCAGCTACTAGCTGGAACTATGACAAGATGGTGCAGCACAAATCAGCTCCAATGACCATAACCTCAAGTCACACCAACACAGCCTTCTCTCTCCAACTAATCTAGCGAACCACAGTACAACTACCACCAGCTACCTGCTTGACCCCTCCAACTTTGACTCATCGCCGGCTCCCTTTCAGTTAGGAAGAGCAGGAGGAGCAATGGCTCTGCAACAAAACAAACTGACCAGAAAGCGATTGGGAGAGGGAACACAAGTGTGTTTGGACACTTCTGTGGTTTACACATCGTATCGCAAATCAGAATGTAGCATGTGTAGCATCTTCCCCAGCCTGGGTACCTGTCAATGACTACGCCACACACAGAACTTAGTATTGCAAGTCTTTATTCGTCTGCGTGTAATAGCGAACTCAATATCCTAAACCTGCATTCACCTCATTACGCTCTAACACTTAAATCATGGTTCTGCAGTCCATCAGGAGCCAAAAGGGTTCCGTCATTGCTAACTCACACAACACTACATCTCCCCACCAGTTAAATAAAAAATGTTTAAAAAAAAAAAAAATAATAACATAATATATGTATTTGTAAAGCACACGTTCACCAGTAGGTATCTTGGCGCTGAATAACAGATGTTTATTGTATATGTATAAATACAATTAAAGCTCTTCAATTAGCCAAGGTGGTGCTTGAATTATCCGGCTGATCGTGTCTTTGGAAACTGGGAACAAATCTGAGTTGATCATGTAGGGGTAACAGCAGTCACAGGTATTTCAGAACCAGTCCCTACGTTGACATCAAGACCTGCTGAGCATGGAGCCAAATGGCAAAAATGAGAGGAGTCTCTCGTAATGGACTTCCCTGGGCGTAGACCAGTCACCATGTGTGCTTTAGTGGACACAACTTAAAACGGCTCAGCATCGAAGAGAGCATCAGACTTTCTTTTTCTCATCTGACGGGCGAGCACTCGATCTCCCTTCTCAAAAACAATGTCATTTTCTTGTCGTTGCTTATCTGCATACGACTTCATCTTTTGCTTTTGTAACAGGTATTTCATGTGAGTTTCTTCCTCATTGTTTGCTCTTTGGTTTGTCCATTGAGGTAACTTGGTTGTCATTGCTCTCCCAGACATCAAAGTTGCAGGACTCTCACCCGTGGTCTAGTGAGGGATCGAACGATAAGCTCTTAAGGTGGAAACAAGTACAGTTTTGAGATGAAGCTTCTCTAGGGTAGCAAGCTGCACTTCTTTCTTTAGCGTACTCATAAAGCTTTCAGCAAGGCCATTGGCATGTGGCCATAGAGATATGCACTTTTGATGCTTTATATTAAAATGATTTCAAAAGTCTTTAAATTCTCGACTGTTGAAAGGTGGGCCATTATCAGATTTCAATATTGCTGGAACACCTTATGTCACAAAGATGTCTCCTAATCTCTCAATACCCCGGCCTTGAGTGGTAGACCAGAGGTCTTCAATTAACAGAAATCATAAATATTCGTCCACAATCACCATCAGCTGATGTCCATTGTCAAGTGGACCGAAGAAGTCAATGGCTACTCTTTCCCATATATGCATCAGCAATTCTGACATGCTCAAGGTGTGCTGAGTCATTTCTGTAGAGAGGCAGTTGCATAAAGGACAGGACTTTAATTCTCTTTCAACTCTCTTATCGAGATAAGAAAACCAGACTCGGTCTCCGAGAGCTCGTTTTATGACCACGATGCCACGATGTCCCTCATGGGCCACTTCAATTATCTTTTGTCGTAGACTCTCCGGAATTACAATTCTCAAACCTCTAAGGATAATGCCTTCTTGAGTTATAGACTGCTCATCTTTGAGATTTTTGTTACTCACTGTCACTAGTAAGAGGTTGGTCTGCTGATTCCATGACTGGTGTGTCATAATGTCCTTCAACCTAAGCATGTAACTATCTTGACTCGTGGCAGTGACAATCTGTGCTAATGAAATGGCAGATAGTGTGTTAGACTTTACAATAAAGTTAATATAGGCTTCAGCCATCTTGGATGGGGTGCCATGACCTTAGTATAGGGACTCTAGAAAAGTAATCTGCAGGATTTTGATCCTTCCCTGGATGATGCACAATTGTGTAATTGTACTCTTGCAATCGTAGTTTCCAATGTTAAATGCGAGGAGGTATCTTGGCCTTTGGATTGCCAAATATGGTTAGTAAAGCTTGATGATCTGTCACGGGCGTCAAAGGCTTTCTGTACAGGAATACATGGAAATGCTCACAAACCCACACCACGGCTAAACATTCTTTCTCAAGTTGTGATTAAGTACATTCTGTTTGGGACAAACTTCTACTTGCATATGCCACAATATGTCTTCGAGCATTCAGGTGTCCACTGTGCTGTGCAAGGATAGTGCCTAACCCGTGTGGGCTGGCGCCAACCACAACCTCAGTATGAAGCTTTGGATTGAGGTATGTAATTTGTGCAGCGTTCTCAATAGCTTTTTTTAACCTTGTATATCTTTCCTCACATTCACGTTACCAATGAATTGGAACATTCTTTTTCGTCGAGTCTCTCATCAACGGAGCACTTACAGTGGCAAAGTCTTCTATGTATCTGGAACAGTAAATGGCCATAGCAAGGAATGAACGCAACATGGAAACATCTTGTGGGGGATGCGCAGCGCTTGCACCTTAGCAGGATAGGGTGTCACACCCCAACAGAAAAGATTTGGCTAAAGACTTTAAACCTTGTCTTATGGAACTCACACTTGTCCGCATTTAAAGTCCGACCTGCATCAGCAAATAAACAAGACTCTTGTATGAGAGTTTTATTGTGCTCTTTTTGTGTAGCTCCGAAAACCAATATGTCATCGCTATAGTTGAACGCCTTCATGACAGGCTGTATGATACGTTGAGCAATGTCTTGAAAAAGCTAGGCACCTGATGACACACCAAAACTTAGTCTTTTGTATCAAAACAGACCAATATTTGTAGGAAAGGTTGTAATGTACCTACAATCTTCATCGAGTTCCAGCTGATGATATCCTTTACTTAAATCAAGGTGAGAGAAGATCTTTGCACCATTTAGTTGTGTTATCATATCAGCAATGTGCGGACCTATATGTTATTCTTGATCAATTGCCTTGTTCGTTTGACGCATGTCCATGCATGTGCGTACAAGCCCCTTCATTGTCCTTTTAGGGTAATCCATAGCATTGGACTAGTAGAACACTCAATGAAATTATGTTTGAGTAACAATTCAAGTTCTTTTGCAACAGCTTCTTGTAAATGAAAAGCAATTTGTCTATGTCTTTGAGAAATAGGACGGACGTCCTCATTAATATGCAACTTTACTGACATAGTCTTAAGCTTTCCTATGAAACAACAACAGGAACTGAATTACTATTTCGTGGTGAGCATTCACGTTGTAGTTCATGGAAATCAGTCAGATATCAGCAGCTGTGCTAAAAACTGAGTAGACAGGCACTTGACTTTTCTTTGACTGACATTTTCTTTCACTTGCGGCCAGTCCAACATGTGCATGTTTTTACGAGGTAAACATCAACATGGCACCACTATCTTCTTCACTTTCACTTGATACTGAAGAACTGTTTGATGATGACTTAGATGTTGATAGACTTTGTTTGGTGTCGATTTGCCTCAAGTGATGTTGTCACTTGGCCTTGTGGGTGTGCGTTAAACTTTGCTTCTGGAACATATGGGCGGCCATTTTGTCTTCGTGCTGTGACGTACTTGCCTTTTCCTTCACTTTGCAAGCTGTTACAAAACGGTTCTCCTTCCTACAGCCTTTACATATTTGCCCAATGGCGGGATATTTACCTTCATGTTGAAATGAAAATCCACACTTAAAGCACAATTTTGTTTTACGTGTAGACATTGCCTTGTATCCTTCGGTCTTGTGCTTTGACTTATTTTTCACTCTCACGACAGATCCATCATCAGTAGGGATATTGTGGCCTGGCATGCGTTTACTGCTGAATGATACGGATGGGCTAATCTTTTCTTATAGCCCTATAGAAACTAGGCAATTGTTTAACACTTTCAAGTCACTTCATTTCGCTACACTGAGGTGTTTAATTGGTGAAGGGTGCAAAGAGCTCAAAGCTGGAACGCTAATGGCCTTGTGCTTATGTTTCCCAAGGGTGCTGGACCAAAGAAGGAGAATTGGGAATACATCTTAAAGGAGACTAACTAAAGATCCAGAACCTAAAAGGAGTGGTTTCTTTTGCTACCTTACATTTGATTGACTTTTTACCTTTTTGGAGAAATAAAATAGAGTGACAAAGTGAACTGAGTGGGCCTTACATCTCTTGTCCTGTAGCAACCTGATACTAACATGTCTGAGTAAATCCTGCAAGAATTCTGTTGAATATAAAGACAGATGGCATTTAGTTTATAAACAACCATAAAAAGTTTATATGGCCATCACATAAATATACAATAAAACTTTCAGATAAACAATTATATAATACTCTAATATTAATAAAACATTTTGAAGTATTTAGCCTTTTTGGTATTCCAATTTGTGCCTTGCTGGTTACATGCATGTGTTTGCAGAAGACACATTGACCTCTTTTCAAGGCCAGGATCATGTGAGCAACAAGTTAGGACCTTGCTCTGTGTACACAATCATTTATTTATCACTTAACCCACCTCAAAAAGATGGAAGGATGAGTTGCCCTTGTTGGGATTCTAACTCTTGACCTCTAAAACATTTAATTTTGTCTGATCAAGCATTCAGCTCACTGAGCCATCCTTGTACTTCCAGAACCTAACATCCCCAGTGCTCTAAAAAGTAAAATACACTACTAGTCTAATTTCTACAATGCAGTAGTATCTAAAAACGAACACATAAGTGGGCTCTGCTCAGGTGTCTTGATTCTCAACTGCAGAGAATCCCTCCAGAAATACTTCTAAACAAAACATATGAATTCTTTTTATCAATTACACACAAATTGGAGTTGAACATGCACCATTTGACCCTACTGTTTTGCATTTGTCCTCAGGAGAGACCTCCCACTCAAACTGTGTGCTTCTTGGAACTTTCCCTAGAATAGATGGGATTACTCATTTTGCTCACGTGACCCACTGGCTGGCTAACATACCAAACATTGTAACCCAACCCCCACCTCTCCCCTATCCTTCCTCAAAAACGGCTGAGCACCCCAGCTCTAAACTGATGCCATAAGCATAGATGCACAATCTGTGCTTTAGCTTTAACAGCATGACCACGGTCAGCAGATGTGTACAACAAACACAGTTTTTCTGCTGCCACAAACTGCTGAGCATGAGAAGAGTTTTTGAAAAACAGTGCAGCAAACAGAGCAAAAAGGTTAACAGAATGTAGAGGCAGTGCAATACTTTTCATTAACGGTCTTCCACACATATACAGACAGTTTTAGCTCTTTGGAAGACCACTTCACCAATTCTCCACAAAAATACAAATGGGATGTATAGTGAGAATGCTTGCTTTACGTCACCCTCTTAAAGCAATTGGCTTTGCCATATTTTTGGTGCTTTTGCCATTGTTTGGATAGTTTGTCCATCAAGCCCACGGCATTTTGAGGCTGTAGCTAAAACGCATACATTCGTTCACATTTTATCGTTCATTTGTGTCATTTTATTTACAAATGACACTTACTTTGTGTTCTTTAGCCTGTCATAAGCAATCTTGCTTCTACTACCAGGGGCCGTATTACAGAAGTGCCCAGGGGGCGTGACAGGGGTTTGCGCTCGCTTTGCACGTCCACGGAGCACTTTGGTATTACAGAAGGGGCCGCAGACGCTTGTGCGGCCCCTTCTGTAAAACAGATAGCACTGGCGCACATATAGCCACATATAGCACCAGTGCTAATATCTGAGGGCTTTCCCTCAATTGCATGGGGTGTGGCCCAATGAAAATGAGGGAATTCCCTTGCCTCTGCGCCCATGACGTATTATATTTGCGGGTGCAGAGGCAAAGAAGCTTTCAAGAGGCCCACTGACTGTGTGCCACTGTCAGTGCGCCCCCTGATATTAGCCCTCTGGAGGGG
The DNA here is from genome assembly GCF_964204655.1 of Triturus cristatus. Lineage (NCBI taxonomy): Eukaryota > Metazoa > Chordata > Amphibia > Caudata > Salamandridae > Triturus > Triturus cristatus. The sequence continues at coordinate 697,320,936 of NC_140591.1, forward strand.
GAAAGAGGGTCCTATGGACCTACCAGATATCCCCTTGCAGGAGCTGAGCCACTCACTGCACTCGCCACCAAGGTGCTCTCTAATCCCCTGTAAAAGTGAGGGCGGGTTGCCACCTGCACAGTGAAACATGGAGCAGCTGCTTCAAAGCCGCTCCTTTCTTCACTTGAATGCAGTGCTCCCAGGGCAGCATGAGTTCGTTGCTGCCCCGGGGGCAGTGCATTCAATGTAATAGGGTGCACTTTCCCTGTCTGAGCCCGGCTCACATGTTTTAAGGTGCACTGTGGCACAAACAGGGAAAGTGCTCCCTATCCATAATATAGCCCCAGGTGGTCATATCTCAGGCAGCTTAACCGCTGGGCGCCACTCAATCGTAGAAAGCTGAGCAACTGAATATCACTGTTGGATGCCATCAGTGAATGCTCCATTTCTCTTTCCCTTCCACAGCACACGAGCACCACTGGCCATGCCACGGAAGTCAGCAAACCTCGTAAGATGAAAACCGAATCACCTCATCCAAGATGGCTGCCATGTCAACATGTTGACTTCAATTTTTGATAAAAGGATTCAGCAGCATCTGAGTCAAAGAGCCTTCTTTTCCCGGCCTAGCCAGTACCCTCCCAGGTGTCCACTCCCTGCAGCCTGTACCCTAGGCTCTTTACTCTAGCCATGGGCAAGCGTGCCCTGCTTTGAACTGAAAAAGCAGGGACTGAAGGGATATTAAATACTAAATATGGAGGACAAAGTCTAGGTCTGCTAATTTAGCATTCAATATCTCAGCCTTCCCTGTTCTTCCCACAGATATCACTCATAGCCTCCCTCCTACTTCCCTGCCGGGGAGCTCAATTTATGTTCTGAGAGGCCAGCAACTTCTCTGACTCTGCCAGCAGACAAAATCAGCACCATGTACAAGTGAGGAACTTACACAAGCTGGGCTTGACAGCCAAGCTGTGACAGAGCATCTCAAGGGCTGTGCTGGTTGCTGAACAGCCAAAAAATGCTGCGTCGTATGTGCATGGCCAGTAGGACGGTCACTCTATGGTGACAGAAGTCAGTGATAAAGTGCACCGTTCTGTCTCCAAGCCATCGAGCAAAGCTAGCCCATAAATAGCAACAGAGGCAGTCAGCATAAGGGATGATGCTCTGTTCAGTCAAGAGCCATGCGGGTTGTACTCCTGTCATCATCCTCAGAAGAAGAAGTGGTTTGAGAGGGGTGCTGGCACTGGCTTGTCATTATCCCAATATCAGGATAGGGTAGTGCTCTGTCAGAACACCTGCACATGCAAGTTGACGTGGCAGGGAGGAGTGTGAGTTAACTGTCTGTGCAGCTCTACTCATATCAATCAGGTGTGTTGGGAGAGGTGGGACACTAAGGGCATAACTCTCAAACTGATGATCCTGATGTGTGTTGCTGATTGAGCTACCATAACAAATTTTTGCTGCGATAACAGCAAATCAGCAGCGACAAAGCCAATTGGTTTGGTGTATACATGTATGAGTTGGATGTCTCTTTATAAGTGAAATGTTTTCAGGTGGGTATGGTATATTAGCCTCTATATAGCTCTTTGCATCCCTGCTGTGGCCATGAAGTACTTCCACACTTTTGGAGTGCATGTTTGGTAAGGTGTAGGGTGTAGTTTCACCACATACATACATCTTTTGGTCACTGTACTAGGTAATGAAGACAGTTTAATATGTTTTAAATTGAACAATTCATCTATTTTTCGAAATATTTATGTTTAGTGGATTGGAAGAACCACACATCCATCCATACGTACAAGCAGCAGCGTGGTCACTGGCACATCGCTCTGTTCTGCACTGAGCTATGAAAAGGCTGCAGGGAAGCATTTTGTTGCCGCACTAGGAAAATAATACTTTTAAAAAACACTGTGTCTGACTCACATTCTGTACTGGCCCAGGAGTGTCCAAGACAGCACACACTCCAGTTACATTCATGGTTCGGTTAATACAAACGAACACAGCGTCAAAACAGAAACACAGCTCTCGATTCAGTAAGATTTTGCAGTGACTTGTTCAAGAAATACTCCTGGCTTACCATTACATTTCAGGAGTAAGCCAGAAGTATACATGGAAGTTAGTAGTAAGCTAGGAATACTATACAAGTGAGTCACACCTGCTCACAGCAAAATCTTTTTGAATCGGGTGTCTAGACATTTTACACCAGTAGTAAAAGGTCAAAATAACATATATTAAAAACTACATAGCAAAAGTATGGGCCCCCTGGAACACATACCGTGGAAATATCTGTCCCCCCCCCCTATTGTTAGAAGAAGATGTCTCCCTCACTGTGTAATTCCTACTGCATGAAGTCAATGTATTCTGATGAAATTCTGTTTTGCTGCCACCTTTGCTATGATTCTGTGATACTATGCCATGTTGCCGAATCAGTTTTAATAAAAAGATTTACAAAAAAAAAAAAAATACTACATAGCAATCGGTGCTACACTATTCATTTCTCAGGGCAGCAGCCAATTAGATGAACAAAGTCCTCTCTCCTGTAGCTGCATTATTATAGCAATCACATGAGAAGACATAGTTCGACTATGTTATACATTACATTTCAGTTGGTGTCGCAGGTATGAGGATATTGTAATGTAACTTAGCTGGACAACTGTCCCCAATGCTTGTCGCCATTGCCATGGGGCCGCTGGAGGGCGAACTTTGTGCTTCCATGGCCGAATAGAAAAGACCCACAAAAGATGGACAGAATGAGGAACAAATCAAACATTCACCCCAGTCAAGAAATCTCAGTTAAATCCATCATTCTTTTTGCCAACCATGGATGGCCGAATGGGATATATATGTCTGGGCCACAACCCATGTGGTATCCTTTTACGCAGAAGATATTTTGGCATATTTAAGGATTCCACAACAGTCCGTAACCATTCTTCTGCTAGGGTTAGCCCGATTTGGTGACATTTCTGAACTTAGGATGAATAGTAATTAGCCATTGCTTTACCTACTGGTGGGATGAGAAGGTTGGCCCAGAACAGCTGCCGGATGTGGGCATTAGATGGGAGCCGGACCACTTCCGATACCAGAGCAACCAGGTGTTGGTGGACCCTGCTGCGCAATAGTGAAGGTAATGACTAACGTACTCGGTGGCATTTTGGAAAAACACTTCCAATGTCCATCATGGGCCGGGTAGCACTGGTAAAGATGGAATACCTATTCAGACAGGTAGCTGAGTTATGGGAAAAAGTGATCATGGTGTTTTCGAGATGATTCCCTTATGACCCAAACATCCTGTTATGGATTCTAAAATCTTTCAAGGATATAAGCAGTACAAGGACCATGCAGAGGGGGTGAGAGGGTGGCAGTAATATGGTGAGGGACCTTTAGCTCAACAAACACTTCCTTATAGATGAGCAGGTGAGAGATGTTTTTGACTTTGGCCCAGGCTAGTTTTTGCAACACACTTGTATTACTCAAATAAGTAGGAAAAGCTGCACTGCTTTCCCAGCTGAACATTTTATAACAGAGGTAGTGACAAGCCTCCTATCCCACCTGTTGTATGCGTCTTGTCACTAACCTATAGGCAGCCTTGAGTTCTTATAGAAGCAGGGACACAGGATGAGAGAGCTGGTTCTGGGAATGCCCATTGCCTCTGATAGGTACAGACTGGGGAAGGCATGTGCACAGGTGAATAACAGTCCTCCAAATGCACTCATGAAATAAATCCAGTTTCACTATCTTCATATGATTTACCTGCAGCTATAAAATTTGCTAGGATTTACTCAGGCCCTACATCAGCATGCCCTAGATGCAATACACAAGGGCTGAGACTTTTGGTAGATGATCTGGGCAAGTCCAGAGGTGGCGGAACTCTGGAATGAGGTGATTGAGAACTTATCATAGATGACAAATGGTTTGCTTATGAGGTCAATGAAACTAAGTTTGCTGGGTTTATTCTCACTGCAGGAAATTTAAAAATGAAAATAAAAATGGGGACGATTGGCACTGTGTTGGCCAAATGTCGAACAGAAATCCCCAGGGTGATCATTAAAGCTCCACAATACGAGGCTTGGAGGAAGAATTTAATTGAATGAGCTGTAGCTGATGAACAGCATATGAAAAATACAAGAAGGGGTCAGAAATTGACAGTGGATCTCGCTAAATGGGGAAAAATGCTTTCCAAATGTTCAGACCCTCCAAGTCACAGACCACTTTGGACCTGAGAATGTATTACAGAAGTCAAAGAAATAACGTACTGGGGACATAACGAACAATGTAGAGAACTATGGATATAAAGGTGAAAATGTAATGCATTAAGAATAAAAATAAATGTATATGTAATCTGGTGCTTCAGTGGAATTGGTGTCATATATGTTTAGGCTGTTTCTTTTCTTTTAAATAAAACACAATAAAGTTTATAACAAAAAAACAAATTAGCTTGATGAAATATTCGACAAGTAAGGCGGACCTTACTGTAGTTTAAAAGAGCCTAGTGTAAGAGTTATTCGATTTTTTGTGCCAAAGTCCCACAGATCCCTCTATCTGAGGCACATTTATAACTCATTTATTAAAAATTGATAATTCAGATCGAAAAACCTAACACTAGAAACAGACATAACCAGTATTGAATTTAGCAATTAGCTGTACCTTCCATTTGATCTATAGGGTTGATCGATGTACAGGTCTAGCCAAAAGCCAAATCATTGTATTGCATTTTATTGCAGATGTGCACAGTGCTTCATTACCCTGATGAGCTTGCAAAGTACTTCATTGTTTTTCATATCCGGAGAGCTCTTTCAGAGGTGTATGGTTGGAAGGGTGTTGGATGTCATAAAACTTATGTGGGAGATGTGGTTTTTCTTTTCCCAGTAGTCAAGTAGAATATTTTGGCTTTGTATTTTTTACCAGGTCCAAGAATGTTCTGAGGAGGAGATGGTGAGGTGGTAATTATATATGGTGCACAAGCCAGTGACTGGAGAATTCTCCCCAATCCTAGCAACTTTCCCTCCAAAACTCAACCTCTTTTGATATCATATGCTTTCCTAAATTACTGCAACCCTTCCCAAAGTTCCTCACCAAAGATTGGAAAAGCCTTGTCCCCCCTGCAGGAGCCTGGTATTTCCTTTCAGTCACAATCCTATTGAATTGAGGGAATATCTCTTCTCCTTGTGTCATGTGCCAGAGTTAGGCCAGGTAGTAATTACATATGCACAAATCCTTCTTACTGACGTTGCCCTCTCTTTGCCACATTAACGTTTGCCACACATCTTGCGTTTGTGACGCTTGGTTTGGTTTTGCAGAAACACTGACCTTGCTGACACAGAACGCTTTGTGAGAATCCTATCATACTGCCTTGGCATCTGGTGCAAGCCTCTCACATGCGTAATGCAATTGAGTTCTATTATTACATCCATATGACGGCACAGCTATCTGTAGAACACAAACAATGGCTAGCAGATTACAATCTCTACCCAAGGCAAGGATGCCATTTTCTAGATATAGTCTTTTGTTTCCCAACATAATCGGAGGAGACACATCTGCTGATCTCGAGGGGTCACTGCATGCTGAAGCTTTTGCCTAGCAGCTGACTGACATCTCCGTGAGGAGGGTTCCAATTTGTGACCAAGACGGGGTCATACACTCTTACCCATCAGGTAAAGGGGTTAGATCATCCAGAAGAGGGGTTTCTTGGCAAAATCTATATTCACACCCTAGACATCTAGGTTAGGGTTAGCATCGTAGGGGTACGCTCGGTTGTTACAATCTCTTATATGTATGCATAAATGATCTGTCTCAACAAAGTGGTAATACTCTTTGTATTTTTTCTGTGTTGACACACATTGTAACTTTTATCTGCTTCTGTCTATCAATCATCGCAGCCCACGTATTTTATACAAGAATCACTCTGGTTCAATAAATATTGAAAACGCCCCTCTGTGTATTCTTTGTACATTTCTCTGAGCAAACCAAAGTATGAATGACTGAGCAAAAGTGTGAAGTCTGTCACCACAGTTCCTGTGGGAACAGAGTTGTCATGTTCAGAGGTTGCCACGTGAGAAAGGTCCTGTGAGGCCGAAACACGTTGGTGGAGTGTAAATGTTCTGACTTCAGATTTACTGAGTGTGGCGTATTATTGATTGCAATTTATTATATATATATATATATATATATATATATATATATATATATATATATATATATATATATATATATATATATATATATATATATATATATATATATATATATACATTTATATATATAAATTTATATATATATACAAAACACACACAGGAGCCCTTTTGAGATGAAGCCACACGACTTAAGTAGAGCTCACTTTTCTTTATTGAGTGCTTGCCAGCAGGCACCATTTCAGAAACCAAAACATCTTTTCAAATTCTGCCAGACGCGTTTCAGGAGTAACCTTTCATCAGTGGCGTGGTAAAGATGAAAGCGCTGTCGTGCACAGTCTACTTGAACACCTGCCACAGTGGGCGTGGTCCACTAGCCTTCTGGGTGTTGTAGTGCACATGTTTTCTCCAAGTGGATGCGCTCTCTTCATCAAAGTAAAATACAATATAGATGCACAATGTTCTGAAGGGGACCTGCCCCGCTTTGTAGCAGTCAATAGGAGCTGAAGCGCACACCAACCTGCACTGGTGTGAGCCTTGCGTCGTCTCGTCTAAACCGCACTAAGTGGTGCAATCACGAGTCCGCTGTGACAGCGGCGGGCCTCTCCTCACGACCGGGAGGGGCTCCTGTGTGTGTTTTGGATTTTACAACAGCCGGTCCCGGTCGTGAGGAGAGGCCCGCCGCTGTCACAGCGGACTCGTGATTGCACCACTTAGTGCGGTTTAGACGGTTTACATCTATATTGTATTTTACTTTGATGAAGAGAAAAAGGGGGGGTCCCAAAACGCGTTTTCCCCATGCATTTTTCCATAGGACCTTTAGTCGCAGCTACAGCCCGAACGGCTGAAGAGAATTACGTGAAATATGGCAGAGAGGTAGCCATAAGGTCAAGGAAGTGCCTTTTGCAGGTCTGGTGTAAATCTGTTCAGTATTTCCTGAGAAAATAGCATTTAAAAGCATATCAATATCTATACGCGCGCACCGTGCGCGCACTGTGCGCGCACCCTGCCGTGCGCGAGCGCAATTCTGATTGGTTGTTAGATGTCGGTAAACATTCGAATCGGTCGAAACCAGGAAGTGTCGGCCGCCATTTTGTCTCTCGCAGTCTAAGGGGTTGAAAAAAAAAGGTGGAGAACGTGAAAAGGGGGCAGAGTGGACAGTTCCTGACCCCCTAGCCTTGGTCAGGGGGTCACAGAAGGACCCCCAAGGGAGAAAAAAACATATATTTTTTTTTTAAATAGCGAGGTGCGCGCACGGCACGCACTGCGCACCGTCAGATATTACATCACTGATGACATATGTGTCTTTATGAAAAATAAATATTTGTAATATATCTATAGCTAAAGATTAATGGAAGAAGACATGGGTAAATAAGTGTCTAAATACAGTGATGTAATATCTGACGTCATCAGCAGAGGATTGCGGTCGCGTGAGTTATAGTTGCCTGCACTAACTATAACGGGGGAATTTCATTGGTTTTTTACGAGTGAAATGTCCAGCTAACTATAACATGTGTGAAACCTATGGTTTTTAAGTGAATTTGCAAGGTTTTTTAAATGCTAATTCGTAACTATAACGTGTGTGAAACCTATGGTTTTTTCAGTGAATATATATATTTTTTTAAACTTACCTTACTAATACTTAACTTAGACTAATAATGCGTGGTAATTGCATATGAGGTTAAAGCATATGCGTGCTAAAAAGATGTGGGGTAAAAAATGCATTGTAAAGGTATGGAATGTTTTTTCTGCGTTGTTCCATCATACAACCATTTATTGCCGCCATGCAGCCTCAGACGAATAAATAATTATATGTTACGCATCAATAAGTTACTCCATTTCTGTTTCAAAAGGTACTCTGCCAAACTCTATATCAATTCAATAGCTAAGCAAATGGTTTGATATACCATTGTATCAAACCGCTATGATGCTTTACCTGATCTTATTAATCAGATTCCGTTTCCATTAAGGTTCCTTGCATAACACCCTATGCATGTATTGTGAGGAGCACCGTAGAAAAAAAATCAAAAGGCTTTCAAAAGAACATTCTGGAGATATTTGTTGATAACCATTTCTACAGACTACGAAAGGAAAGTAGAACCAGGCACTTTGGGTTAATAGGGAATTTTCATCACATTATTCTCTCAATCTGGCAGTCAAAATATTAACAGTAAAAGATGCAGCGTCTGTAAAGTCTGATTTATAAACTAGATGAAGTCCCTGTAGCCTGGAAGTAGCAATAACCACTAGCTAAGAATAAACTAAATGTTTCTTGGTTGAATGATGAAGATATATGAAATTAAGGGCAGATAAAACTGCTCAAACAAAAGAGCAGAAAGAAAAAAAAAAACAGGGACGTAAAGTCAGAGTGACCTGTTCTCGTAAAAATAACTGTTATGTGAATAGACAATACAATGTCAGTACAGAACTGAACAACATTGAGCTATGGTAGTGAAAGGGGGGACTCAATTCAGAGCCTAATTTGGGGAAACAATCTCACTGCACGCTGTTGATACAGAGTGCTGCTGAACAGTCACCTAACACTATTGAACAGTAAAACCTAAGCAGAAGGGGCTAAGAGCCGGATTTCAAATTTGGCGGTGTGGCAGTGGACCACCCCACCAATGTCTCGCCTCCACACCGCCACACTGAACCGTAAACCGCCCACCAGATTACAAGTTCTTTCATGGTCTTGCAGGCAGTTCTGTGGCAGTCCCACAGCGGTACCTTTCAAAGGCTCATATCGGAGTGTTAGAAAGGCATTGCAATGGGAGCGCCAAAGCATATTCCTGCACGGCACGGTCCATGCCGTGCAGTAACGGGGGGTGCATGCATACAGGAGGGCACAACATGTGCCCTCCTGCATGCATCCTCTGGCCCTGAGGCAACAGGGGCCCGGTAGGACCCCTTTGGTGTCCTCACGTCACACTTTTTATGCCGGGCTCACTGCCATGAAAACTATGGCGGCGAGGAAACTCATAATATGCTTGGCGTTGCTGAAGTGGCACCGCCAGAATATTGCGGGCCTCAGACCGCTGCAAGACCACCAGGGATTGCAGATCCCTGGTGGTCTGACCACCAAACTAGTAATACAACAGTCGGACTGCCGGTTTGGTGGTGCCTGCTCGCCATGGCTACTGCAGTCCATCGGACCGCAGTAGTCATATTCAGGACCTAAGTTTGTGCACAGCTAAAACCTCAGCGTACAAATAGGCTGAATTATTGGAACACACTTCAATCTGGAATTTTCTTATGGGGTCCTTTTCTCACAATAGGCAAAGTAAACAGAAATACGATGATACACGTGCCAGGGTGGCTCTCTTTCCCCTGCTCTACATCAATATAACTGATAAAAAATGTAGAGGCTTGTTTTTTCTGTGCTTCCGTAGCATTCAAAAACATTAAACCATCCCTAATAACAGTCTGAGTTTTTTTGTACATATTGGTATTCAGTTCTATGTTGACCAAATGTTCCAATCACCAAACAGGTTCTGTTTTATAAACCCTGTATGAAATTGACAAAACGAAGGGACAAATATAACACGGAAATACTTTCAATCCGGAGTTGGTATAGCTTTACAGATCTACTTGGTTTACTGCCAATCGCTATAGGCAGATATTTTTGTTACATAGTAGGCATGAATAATGGAGGTGAACCACGGAAGGCTCCACTTCGGCTGTCTCTTAGACTGATAAATTGGAATTTTTTTTTAATTTACCTCTTCCTTTTTGTCGTAGTATACATAGTTTTCAAATTACATTTTTTGTGGGATTTGAGTCTGCTTATGCTGTTAAAGTATTCCTATTAATGCAGAGCTTTTTACACAAACTTAGTGCTATTGCATCTTTATATAGTCATAGCCTTTCGACCACTTTGTTATAGGGATTACATTGTAGTTTTGTCTTTTATCTTGGCATCTTTTTGAGATGTTGCTTGAAGATGTTTTTCACTGGCATGAAAAAATGCAACACACACACATTTATTATGGTCCTGACATTGTTCTGTAGTCTGCCTTGTGGCTTTCAGGGACACATTCTAGTTATGTCCTTGCTTATTTTTGTGCTCGTAGGAGACAACACTTTTACCCAGCCTAAGTAAAGATGCTGTTCAGCGTCTCTTTCAGAATGAGATAAAGTTGGTGTTTTATTAATTAAACAGTGCCCGTTTTGAATTCAGGCGAAAGGCACTTCACACCGGAGTTATCTTGGAAGCTGCTGAGAGCTGTGAATGAGATGCAGCTCTGCAGGCCCCGTCATATATTCTAAAAAGGAAGATATCTGCGCAGGCAGGTGTATGTAGGCTTGCAACCTGAAACAGAGTGCATTCGTTAATGCACTGAAGCTGGCTTCCTGAGATATTACACCAAAGCATGGGGTTAGATCATTTCAACTGGGTCTGGCAGAGGGAACTCCCACCATGCTCTCGCTAGTGTAGGGGTATTAGTGATAGATAGGAGTAATATTAGAAATAATCAACATGGTTGAATTATTTGTTTTTTTCACCATTCTAATAATGCTTACAACAATAATGTGTCTCTGGCCCACACACTGTCAGACTTCACCCCCATTTTATTAGAGTTCTCGATCCCGCAACCCACCCCAGGCATGTTTACATGGCGTCTCCCTCCGGGAGCATTGCAGGATACAGTGTTCAGGGAGGAGATTCGGGCAGACATCATCACCTACTTCGAGCAGAGTAAGGCCTCAGATACATCCCATCCACACTCTGGGAAGCGTTTACGGTGGTAATACAAGGTGCATGTATCTCTAAACAAGCAGGCATACTTATGGCAATACGCGCCCTACTTGCAACACTCAAGGGTATCCTACATGCTCTCGAGACTGAATACCATGGAAAAAATTATCCACACATGCTAGCCACAATCAGGGAGAAAATATATGCTCACACAGAAGATGCCGAGCAAGAAGTGAACTATCTAGGCAGGGATGCCCAGGTATGCCAATATGGCGAGGGGGACAGACAAGGTAAAACAAAGGCAGGCCTCCGTAGAATCCAACACTCCCCAACATATATACTTTAACTGTTAGATGATAAGAACTGTATCCACGCCACGCCTACAAGTGTGCTGGGCACCATGTTCAAATTCCATGCCACGCTAAACACATCCACGCCTACCAGGGACATGGACAAGCTCTCTGCCTACTTTGCAACACTACAGCTGGTATGGCTTGATAATGCACATAGAGACTTCCTGGACATGCTCATTACAGTAGAGGAGATTGTCACTCAGGAGGGAGCTAATAGTTTGTACAAAGTGCCAGGCCTGGACGGTTCACTTCTTCCTATTATAAGGATATACTGCACTATCAGCCCCCCATCTGTTGGCTATGTATGAAGATTCACTCCACAACAGAGCCCTTCCCTCCCACACTTCGGGAGGCAGTTATCATCTGTTGGAAGGCGGACCCCGAGGAGTCGGTGCGACCACCAAGGGGGGGGCCCTCACACTGCACGAAGTAGCCGAGCGCTGCTGAGAAGTCTCCTGAGAGATCCTTCTCCTATCACGTCCTAGCACAGTAACACCACCACACAGGACTCAAGGAGGTTGTCTTGTGACAAGCAATTCTTTATCAGCAATAAAAAGGTTACGAGGTCAATATTTACACGAAGGGATCGAGGGATCCACCAAAAGTCTCAGTGTCTCTTTGGAAGGGTCGGGGTAGCGGGACAGTCTTTGGCAGGAATGCGGTACGAGGGTACCTGGGGCCCAGTTCTTATCCTCAAGCTGGAGGACCTCCGGATCTCGGAGGGGTTGAGCCGCGACGGCGTCAGCAGGGCTCGGGCGTACAGTTCGTGGAGAGCCGCGATCCAATCAGCAGGGCTCTCAAGATGGTTTCTGCTCAGCTCGAGCCGCGACGTCGTCAGCAGGGCTCCGAGGGAGGTTTCAGCGAGGTTGGGCCGCGACGGCGTCAGCAGGGCTCCGATGTTCCAGGTGGTTCAGAAAGGGTTCACAGGAAGGAGCCGCGACGCAGTCAGCAGGGCTCGTGATGGTTCCGACAAGAGTTCTTCTCCGTAGGGTCAGCCGCGATTCAATCAGCAGGGCTCTCGACTCCGGGATACAACTGCCGAGCTGTGGTGGGGTCGCCCCAGATATAGGTCTGGAGCCCTTTGATGTCCGGACCTATGCGCCCGAGGGGGCGGAGTGGCCGGGTGGAGGTGGCCAGACGCCCAGCAGGAGAGGCGCCAGGCCCATGGGAGTTGCAGGGCGATCACACCTCGAGAGGGGAGGACAGTTGGGGGTCCCATCGATACTGTCCTCCGCCGGGGGCGATGAATGGTTCCTGCGGCACCCCCTGGCTAGTTCGTGGTGCCTCGATGTCGGGGCTTCGCTGGGGTCGAGGCCGGGTTGAGCGGGGTCGCGCCGGCTGGTGCACGGTGTGACGTGGATGCCAACAAGATGGCGGAGCCACGAGGAGTATGCGTCCACGTGCAGCTCCGGGTGAAGGGCCTTGGTGCAGTTCAGACGGGTGGCCCGTGACGGCCGGGGCGGGGAACGGGCACAATCCAGGGGGTTAAGGACCACGCCACGAGGCCGGGTCCAACAGGCGTCCCCCCCAGCCGAAGGCATGGAGAGTCACCCATCTCCTTGGGGATTCTCCTCGTCAAGGCGGAAGAAGCGGGACAGGCCGTCGGCGTTGGCGTGGTCATTGCCGGGCCGGTGTTCGACGTCAAAGTCCATCCCTTGTAGCGAGATGGACCACCGCAGCAGCTTGGGGTTCTCGCCCCGCATTTGCATTAGCCATTGCAAGGGCCGGTGGTCGGTCTGGACCCGGAAGTGGGTGCCAAAGAGGTAGGGCCGGAGCTTCTTGAGGGCCCACACCACAGCGAAGGCCTCACGCTCAATAGTGCTCCAGCGTTGCTCTCGGGGCAGTAGTCGTCGGCTGATGAAGGCCACTGGTCGGTCGAGCCCCTTTTCGTCGGCTTGGGATAGGACGGCCCCGATCCCATACTCGGAGGCGTCCGTCTGTACCACGAACTCCTTCTGGTAGTCCGGGGCCTGCAGCACCGGAGCAGTACACCTGGCTGTCTTTAGGGTGTCGAAGGCTGTTTGGCAGCGGGGTGTCCAGTGTACCTTCTTGGGCTGCTTTTTGGACGTTAACTCTGTGAGGGGGCCAACAATGCTCCCATAGTCCCGGATAAACCGCCGGTAGTATCCGGTGAGGCCCAGGAAGGCCCGGACAGCGGTCTGGGTAGTGGGGGGTTCCCAGGTCTGGATGGCATCTATCTTTGCTTGGAGGGGGGCCACCTGCCCGCTCCCCACTTGATGGCCCAGGTAGGTCACGGATCCGTGGCCGATTTGGCATTTGCTGGCCTTGATTGTGAGCCCGGCCCGTTGAAGGGCGGCCAGGACGGCCTTCAGGTGGAGAAGGTGCTCGGCCCAGTGGTTGCTGTACACGGCAATGTCATCTAAGTAGGCCGCGCTGACGGCCTCAAGCCCGGCCAAAACCTTGTTCACCAGTCTTTGGAAGGTGGCCGGGGCGTTCTTCATTCCGAAGGGCATCACCCGAAAGTGGTAATGCCCATCCGGGGTCGAAAAGGCGGATCTTTCTTGGGCGCCGGGGGTGAGCTGGATTTGCCAGTACCCGGCGGTGAGGTCCAGCGTGCTCAAGTAGCGAACGGCCCCTAGGCGGTCGATGAGTTCGTCGGCCCGGGGTATCGGGTGTGCGTCTGTCTTGGTTACTGCATTCAGGGCTCGGTAGTCCACGCAGAATCGCAACTCCGGGGGGTGACCGGGAGCTGCGGCCTTGGGCACCAGGACGACAGGGCTGGCCCACGGGCTGTCGGAAGGCTCGATGACCCCCAGGGCCAGCATCTTCGCTACTTCGGCCTGGATGCAGGCCCGCACTCGGTCAGGCACCCGGTAGGCTCTGTGTCGTATGGGGGGGCTCTCCCCGGTGTCGACATCGTGGACGCACCAGTGGGTCACCCCCGGGGTGAGAGAGAAGAGGGCTGCGTAGTCCCGCAGTAATTGCTGGCAGTCGTTGCGCTGTTCCGGGGTCAGGGACGAGGCGAGTTGGACCCCTTCGATCGATCCATCGTGAATGTCGGATTGCAAGAGGTCGGGCAAGGGCTCGGAGTCGTCCTCGCCCCCTTCGTCAGTCGCCAGCAGCAGGCTCAGTTCGGTCCGGGCGAAGTGGGGTTTTAGCCTGTTAGCATGTAGGACCCGGAGGGGGTTCCGGGGGGACTCCAGATCGACCAGGTAGGTGACGGGACTTTTCTTCTCCACCACCTTGAAGGGCCCGGTCCACTTGTCCTGGAGGGCGCCGGGTTCGACCGGGGCCATGACCCATACTTTCTGTCCTGGCTCGAATTCTATAGTAGAGGTGTTGCGATCGTACCACCGTTTCATGTCCTCCTGGCTGGCCTCGAGGTTGGCTTCGGCCATGGCTCGGAACCTGCGGGTCTGGTTTCGGAGGGTCAGGAGGTATCGGTAGACGTCAGGAGGGGCTCCTCGGGGCTTCATCTCCCAGCCCTCCTTGACCAGGCTGAGCGGTCCGCGGACCGGGTGTCCATACAATAGTTCAAACGGGCTGAACCCCAGGGACTTCTGCGGGACCTCCCGATAGGCAAACAGGAGACAGGGCAGCAGGACATCCCATTTCCGCCTGAGGGGTTCTTCCAGGCCCTGGATCATCCCTTTTAATGTTCGGTTGAACCGCTCAACCAGTCCGTTCCCCTGAGGGTGATAGGGGGTCGTGAACTTGTATGTGACCCCGCACTGTTGCCACAGAGACCGCATGTACCTGGAGATAAAGTTCGTGCCGCGGTCGCTCACCACTTCGCTGGGGAATCCCACTCGGGAGAAGATCCCCATCAAGGCCCGGCCTACCACAGGGGCCGTTATAGTTCTTAGCGGGACCGCCTCCGGGTACCTGGTGGCGTGGTCCACGAGGACCAGGATGAAGCGGTGGCCCAGGGCGGTTTGGGGGTCCAGGGGTCCCACAATATCGATTCCGACCCGTTCGAACGGGGTGCTGACGGCTGGAAAGGGCTGGAGGGGGGCCTTGACCCGACCCCCCGTCTTTCCGCTGGCTTGGCAGGTCTGGCAGGACCGGCAGTGGTTGTCCACATCTCTCCGCATCCGGGGCCAGTAGAAGTGGGTCACCAGACGACTGTACGTTTTGTCTTGCCCCAGGTGTCCGGCGAGGGGCACATCATGGGCCAGGTGGAGAAGGAACTCCCGGAAGCGGAGGGGGACCACCAACACGCGGCTGGCCCCGAGTTCTGCTACTTTCTGTTCACTGTACAACAGGCCCTCGGTCCAGTAGATCCAGTGGGTGCCGGTCTGGTCACCGTTGGCTTGCGCGGTCGCCTGTTGTCGGACCCCTTCGAGAGAGGGACAGGACTGTTGTTCTTGCTGGAACTGCTCTCGGGTGGGGCCCCCTTCGTGTCGCCATTGTGTCAGCTCTGGGAGGGCGCTCGGAGAAGCCATCTCTTCGGGGGAGGATTCGCTGGGTCCAGGGTCGGTGTCCGCCTCCTCCTCGCTGCTGGTGGGAGGGGGTGTGAGCCCCTCGGGCTGGGCGGTCCCGGAGGTCGAGGATGAGCGGGGGGCCTGGGCGGTCATGGACCGGGTGATGGCGCAGGCCCAATCAGCCAGTCCCAACATTCGGAGGTGCTCTCGTCGCTCTACTTGAGCCCAGGGGGAACTTTCCAAGTCGTTCCCCAGGAGGCAGTCGACCGGGGCGTCGTCGCGCACTGTCACCTTCAGCAGGCCCGTCACCCCTCCCCACTCGAAGGGGACCAGGGCCATCTGGCATAGGCTTTCACTGTTGTCGGCCGTCCGTACGGGGCACAGCACATTCGGTAGAATCTGCCCAGGGGTCACCAGGTGGCAGCGGACAGCGGTGATACTGGCGCCTGTGTCACGAAGGGCTTCGGCCCGTTGTCCATTGACCGTGACCTGCTGCCGGTACTTCTGGGTGTTGGTTGGGATGGGGGTGCAGGGTACCATCTCTCGGCTACCCAGGCAGACCAGGGACATGGCTGCCGGCTCCCACTCAGTGTTCTCTCGGTCGAGGGCCTCCTCTTCCTCTTCTCCTCCCCCCAAGGCGGCGGCTGTCAGCTGCCGGGGCGGGTGCCCGCCGGCCCCGTTTCTTCGGTTCAGAGGGCAGGCCGGATCGCTGGCAAAGTGTCCTGTTTGTTGGCAGCCGTAGCAGGTCACTGGCGGCCGTGGTCCGGGTCGGGCCGGGCCCACCTTTCGGGCTAGGCTCGGGGAGAGATGTGGCTGCGGTGGCCCTCGAGGGGGGCTCCTGGGGGCCCCGGCGGGAGGGTCTCGGTTCCTGTTCGGCCCTCCCCCCCTACCGCGCTGGCGGGGGGGTCCGTTGGGGTTCCTCTGGTACTCCCCCATTGAGTTCCGGGGGACCCGGGAGTTGACCCATCGATCGGCCTCGACGGCAAGTTTTCGCGGGTCGGTCATTTTGCTGTCGAGGAGGTGCTGTCTCAGTTCCACGAAGCAATTGTTGGAAAGGTGTTCCCACACGATGAGGTCGACCAGCTGCCCGTAGGTGGTTACTTTGCTCCCTTTGATCCACCCTTCTAGGGCCCGACTGAAAAAGTCCACATATTCCACCCATGTGGTACCCGGGATTTTCTTGCAGTCTCTGAACCGCTGGCGGTACATTTCCGCTGTTAGCCCGTAGCGGGTGAGCAGGGCCTCCTTCATGTGATCGTAGGAGGTCATCACCTCCTCCGGTAGCTGGAGCAGCGTGTCCCGCCCCTCACTCAGGAACCGCCCCCACAGGCCCGCGCCCCAGTCCTTTCGGGGCACCCGATGAGAGGTCATGGCCACCTCGTAGGCCTTGAACCATTGTTGGATGTCGTCATTCTTGTAATACTCCTTGACGACTTCTTTCGGGATATGTACCTTGGCCTCGGAAGGCGGTAGAGTGTCTCTAGTACTGGGGGTGTCAGTCCCTCCGTTCTTGGCCTTGATCTCGAGCTCCTTGAGACTGCGCTCGTGCTCAAGAGTTAGTTTCTTTTCCTCCAACTCCCGGTGTCGTCTCTTCTCCTCTATCTCTTCTTGAAGGCGCAGCTGCTCTAGGGCCAGTTTCTTTTCTGCCAGCTGGAGTTCACCGTCCAGCCGCAGTCGGGCGAGCTCTAGCTCGTGGCTCCGGACCTTTTCCCGCTCTCGTATTTCTTCTTCGGAGAGGCCGGTTTCTAGGCTCTTTCTTCCTCCGGTTGCCGGAGTCCGTGCGGTTGCTGCGGTCTCAGTCAGGGGCAAGGGCCCTTCTTCCTGGGAGGGGCCTGCCCCGGCCTCCAACCATGCCCTCAGAGCTTTCTGCATCTCCTCTTTGGTACCTAGGCTGGTGGTTGCAATGCCTTTGTCTTTGCAGAACTGTTTCAATTCTTTGTGCGTATATTCTTCCAGCCGTTCGGGCTGGAACTCCATTGTCGCGTTGTTTTCCTGGCTGCTCATGATGCTGTTCGTTTGGATGGGTAGCTAGTGGGTACTGGCTGGTACGTACTGCGTTCGGCTCGGATCCCGTCGCTGGCCACCAAATGTTGGAAGGCGGACCCCGAGGAGTCGGTGCGACCACCAAGGGGGGGGCCCTCACACTGCACGAAGTAGCCGAGCGCTGCCGAGAAGTCTCCTGAGAGATCCTTCTCCTATCACGTCCTAGCACAGTAACACCACCACACAGGACTCAAGGAGGTTGTCTTGTGACAAGCAATTCTTTATCAGCAATAAAAAGGTTACGAGGTCAATATTTACACGAAGGGATCGAGGGATCCACCAAAAGTCTCAGTGTCTCTTTGGAAGGGTCGGGGTAGCGGGACAGTCTTTGGCAGGAATGCGGTACGAGGGTACCTGGGGCCCAGTTCTTATCCTCAAGCTGGAGGACCTCCGGATCTCGGAGGGGTTGAGCCGCGACGGCGTCAGCAGGGCTCGGGCGTACAGTTCGTGGAGAGCCGCGATCCAATCAGCAGGGCTCTCAAGATGGTTTCTGCTCAGCTCGAGCCGCGACGTCGTCAGCAGGGCTCCGAGGGAGGTTTCAGCGAGGTTGGGCCGCGACGGCGTCAGCAGGGCTCCGATGTTCCAGGTGGTTCAGAAAGGGTTCACAGGAAGGAGCCGCGACGCAGTCAGCAGGGCTCGTGATGGTTCCGACAAGAGTTCTTCTCCGTAGGTTCAGCCGCGATTCAATCAGCAGGGCTCTCGACTCCGGGATACAACTGCCGAGCTGTGGTGGGGTCGCCCCAGATATAGGTCTGGAGCCCTTTGATGTCCGGACCTATGCGCCCGAGGGGGCGGAGTGGCCGGGTGGAGGTGGCCAGACGCCCAGCAGGAGAGGCGCCAGGCCCATGGGAGTTGCAGGGCGATCACACCTCGAGAGGGGAGGACAGTTGGGGGTCCCATCGATACTGTCCTCCGCCGGGGGCGATGAATGGTTCCTGCGGCACCCCCTGGCTAGTTCGTGGTGCCTCGATGTCGGGGCTTCGCTGGGGTCGAGGCCGGGTTGAGCGGGGTCGCCCCGGCTGGTGCACGGTGTGACGTGGATGCCAACAAGATGGCGGAGCCACGAGGAGTATGCGTCCACGTGCAGCTCCGGGTGAAGGGCCTTGGTGCAGTTCAGACGGGTGGCCCGTGACGGCCGGGGCGGGGAACGGGCACAATCCAGGGGGTTAAGGACCACGCCACGAGGCCGGGTCCAACATCATCTCACTACTAAAACCTGATAAACCGCCAAATAACTGTGACTCCTACAGGCCACTGTCAATAATGAATGTAGATAATATAAATACTGGCTAAAATCCTAGCGAACCGTATCCTGCCCCTGTTGCCCACTATGATAAGACTGGATCAGGTGGGATTCATTCCAGGGCGCTCCACCGCACACAACCTACGTACGATATTTACAGTTATGCATCATTTGACCCGGATGTGCAGGCCGTGGCTGCCCTGTTGGACGCCACGAAGGCTGTTGACTTCTTGGCATGGGATTACTTGTTCCCACTTCTTAAACGGCTAGGACGGAGACCTTACTTGCATCCGGTAAATATAATTGCTTTACACCCTCCCCACAGCGCGGGTACGACTGAATGGGCTTATTTCAGAGCCGATAACGATCACTTGTGGTACCAGGCAAGGATGCCCACTTTCGCCACTACGATTTGCCATTGCCAAGGAGCCACTGACCACCAGGCTCAGACAACACCATGCACAGCGGGGTATAGGTTTCGCTAGTCGAGGGCTAATAATCTCATTATATGAGGATGATGTTACATTATATGTATGTGACGTGCGCGCAAACCTAGCTCCGGTAATACGCGAGATGAAGCGCTTGTCTGGGATAAACATTAACTGCGAAGAATCTGTGTTGTTTCCTCTTACAGACCATACTGCCCCATTCCGCACTGACTAGCCCCTAAAATGGGCCACCAGCCCAGTCCGCTACCTGGGTATATGGATAAGCAGAGATACACAGGAGTTTTGGGCAGCAATCTTTGTCCAGGCAATTGCTTGGATGGAAAATAGAATTCCGGTGTGGTCCAAGCTACCACTATCGATGGCCAGATGCATTGCAATAGCCAAAAGTGTGATTTTATTATACCTCTTTCAAAACTTCCCCTTGCCATTATCAGGCAAATTCGTACGGTGTTGATGCTCTAATTTAATTACGCTGGTGTGGGCAGACAGACAGCCCCTTATTTCATGGGATATTCTCACGTTGCCCCTAGCGAAGGGTGGGCTGGGAGCACCAGACATGGCGCTCTATGCTTTATGAGCACAAGCGCAATTCTTGCACTTCTGGATTCACCCCACACGGCGATAGAAAAAGATTGTGCCGCTCCACTGCCCCTAACCACTGCCCTGTATGCCTAGAGGTGAAATGTACACAGTGGAATGTGTAAGATGGGCATGTGAGGGAATAAGGAAAAGGAAAGGGATTTCACAACTATATGCCCCATCAATCCCACTTCATGATAACCCCATGATGCCGCCACCAAGATACAGGGGCAAAACAGATAGCGAAACGTTTACATCTTAATACTTTTTCTGACTCATACGTGGAGGACACGTTCCTCCAGATGCACTTCTCAGATACCACATACCCTTTCAATGTGTTTGACATCCTACTATACTATCAAATCAGAGCAGTGTGCCGTACTAGGAATGACAATTTCCAGACACATCCACAGACACTACCTATATTAGAACACATGCTCAACACATCTTCAGCCTATAAATTAATAACCTGCCTATACTCTGGGGTACAACAGAACACACCAATTGTATTATTCCATGATAGAAAACTATGGGTTGCAGATTTAGGCCCAAAACTCATGGATACACACTGGGCATTCTGCTATGGGCAGCTGGACGGGTTGTCGCCAAACTTCATGCTCAGGTTCATATATTTTAAAGTCCTACACCGGCTGTATCGCACTCTGCTGCAATTATATAAACTGGGACTAACTGACACCAATAATTGCCTCAGATGCGGTGCACCCGGGTGGAATTCCTCCATCTGGCATGAAACTGTCCCAGGATAGCGGCTTACTGGAATGCAATTTTTTTCAACGATGCAGGCCATGGTTGAGATACGCACTGAGTGCACACCACTGATTGGGCTCTTGGGTTACATGAGAGCTGTCCCGCCTGGTAGCCGCAAACTCATGGCTGTGCTCCTACTTTTAGCCAAGCCAAGAGTGACAATGACTTGGGGAATACAGCTAGCATCAAAAGAGAAAGATTGGCTCCAAGATGCGGCCTGTTGTTCTGAGCAATTATCGCACTTCTGGGACATGATGCCGCAAAAATCTCGCCTTAAAGATATTTGGGAACCCCTGTTAAGCTATTTGAGGTCCAAAGACGATACAGGTTTAACAGCACCATCGACTCACCCCCAGGCTAAATTAAAAAGCTGGCCATGACCCACGAAGCACGCAGTACAGATATGGCATGTAGTCAATAGAGCGCTAGGATGGACCAACAGGCTCACCATGGCCATCCCCCTTTGGGATGCTGAGCAGCTGGGAACTTTGGGGCGAACAAAGGGGTTTGACAAATGGGACCTCATAGGTATCTCGCATATAAAGGACCTCTGGGGGAGGGATGGAGTGGTGCCGTTCCCAACAGACGTATGAACTGGCCGAATCGGAGCGCTTTCGATATATACAGATTAAGCACTCCCTGCAGGCCAACATCCCGGTTGGTATGGCACTGCCTGAGGCATCCCCACTCGAGGACCGACTGCTCGACGGGCACATACCGGAAAAATGCATATCCCTCACATATAAAAAGCTTATACACCACACCCCTGATCCCCTCACTGCACTACGAGAGAAATGGGTGAGAGATGGTCTTGAGTTGGATGATGAGGAATGGCAGGAGGCACTCTCGTCGCCCAAAGAAGTGGCCATCTCTGCTAAACTCAAGCTGGTTCAGCTCAAGATCCTACACAGGGTTTACCTCACGGAGAAGCAATTGCTGCTTATGGGTAAAAGCGTGGATGGGCAGTGTAGGAGACGGTGTGGGATGGAAGGCGGATTCCTACATATTCTTTGGGAATGCCCGTTAATCCAAGGTTATTGGCGACAAATTTTGAAATGTATGAGCACGATCTGGGGAGTTCCTCTTCTTCCCGAGGCCAAGAGATGCCTTTTAAACGTTTGGGAGCCCACAGACCTCAATGTGAAGGGGAGATTATGGGTCACATTGGGGCAGATGATTGCTAAGCGTAATATAGCGCAGTCATGGGGAGCAGCCGTGCCACCGAAACTAAAGAAGTGGAAAGAGGACATGGACTGGTGTATGGTGAGGGAGAAAACTGTCTATGTGGCTCGGGGCTGCCCCAAAAAATGGATTGCAATTTGGTCTAAATGGAATGTGTATCGGGGGGGACTGTGTGAGCTCCCATCTATCCCATCACCCGAAGAACATTGTATGGTGTGAAATTACACTGCTGGACTGGAACTTTGCGTGAAATGCCGGAAGTAATGTACTGATGCCTCTCAAGAATGATAGCCTGTGCAATGTACGATACATGATTCTGTAATGCATGACACTGTTAGTTTTCACTTCAATAAACCGATTTAAAAAAAAAAAAAAAAAAGCTGGCCATGGGTACCTGCCCATTAGTAAAAATAAGTTGTACATCTGTATGGTCAAAAGTTCTTTTATTGCAAATAGCCGATGCCCAAGGCTAGACCTATATTACTCACACGTGTATTCATAGGTATGGTCCTTAACATGCAGTGGTCTGGCATGGAATGGATGCTGTTGTAGGGTTGGCCCCGATAACTACTGATGATGTTTCGCAAATTGCAAAAACTTTTTTCTCTTTTCTCATTAACCTGCACACGTTTTTTTAAGTTGCCCTACTAGGCCTGTCTGAATTTGCATAATTGTACTGTTTGAAAATGCTGTAAATGGGGCCATGCAGGCTAATGTTTATAAAGTTATATAAATGCCAAAAAAAGAAAATGATGTGTCTTATCCGTCTAATAATCGCAGTTCATGTTTGGTATTAGTGATAAATAGGAGTAATATTAGGAATAATCAACATAGTTAAATTATTTGTGTTTTTCACCATTCTAATAATGCTTATAACAATGATGTGTTTCCTCTGTCTAATAATCGCAGTTCATGTTTGATTTACAAGGATTAGATCATTTTAATAAACATTTCGAAATGTGTTATTATCTCTTCACTATGTGAAACCCTGGGCATGTAAAAGTGACAAACGAAAATGTTAGATCTGTTTCCGCGAATTCCTTGGGAATAAGAGTGGTCATGTTTGAGATTGGCGACAGCATCTATAACTCTGGAGGTTTAGGAGTTTAGATGTGACACTGTGCGCTAGCTGATCCAACATTCACTGATGATATAAGAAGACTTAGTCCCTGTATTATGAAGTTGTGTTGATTCAATCCACAGTCCTCCTAAATTTGTAGGAACCGTGTAACAGCATTAAACTCTGTAAAACATTACAGCCAAAGCCTGCAGTTCGAGTAACACTAATTCCTGTCAGGGTAGTCAATTATACCTTGTATATGATAAAATAATTTACCTATGGCTACAGACCTTGCCACATTTTGCTCATTACCAGAGCCGTCTGGTTACCCTTTGTCATGTGTGACACCTAAGCCAGACAAGACATTGAGCCACTTAGTAGTTATGGTTTTCAATCTCTTTGTTATCCTGGCAGCGGCATTTGCAAGCACTAATGCAGTGGTGCTGGGACAGGGTGCTGTCATCAACGTTATGTCACTGAAAACACGGACTATGAAAAATCCAACATTCACACAAAGAACAAGTGTAGCAAATAAGACAGGCACATTCAGCAGGAGAATGGTAAGGATGTGGTATGTAGCCAATTGTGCAATTTGGAGCACACTAAAGCATGGTGTAGTAGCGCACTGTCATTTACACACAGACCATTATCCGTTAGCATTGCCACTAGATTTACACAGACAGATAAAACTATCGTGCGCACAAACAATGATATGGCGGAATCTGGTTTCAGCAAATATTTATCATCCGCAAATCACCAAATTAGGTGCCTTGATTTGTTTTGTTCCTATTAAAATCTTTGTTTCCATCACACTTCAGAATTACATCAAAAATGTGCTTCATTTGCGCTTTCCTAACTGCTGATATATTTTGAAAGGTTTGTACAGAATATTCACAGGTATTAAAAGTGTGTGTTAGAAAAGAAGGGACACCTACAGTATTCCTTTTCACACATTCTGTACCCTAGCGCATACTTTACTTTACGAAATCTTCGCACTTTGCAGTCAGAGAAACACAAGTAAACTCCAGTCTCCATGTTAAAAGAGTAAGCAGCAATGTATCCAAAAATATAGCTTGACTCTTGACCTCTGTCTTTCAAGGCACAGCAAATGTGACAAGATAAAAACTAAAGGTAAAGGCATCTTCATTGTCCATTCACTATCTGAATGCTATCATTGTTAGTTCGGGGGTGCTGCAACACCTCCACACCCGCAAGTCCTTTTAGGGTCTGCTGGTTATTTTTTTTTATAGAAATAAGAAAGACAGGTACAGTTTTACTCACACCCCATCCCACAAATCAAGATTTTCAGAACTTCCCAAAAGGCCATGTGATCCTATGTACAGGGACATTTTAAGGATTGTGGGGGCCCAGGACAAATGTATTTTGGGGGCCCTGTTTAAAACAGCTTTGCATTTATGATCTATTTTCAGATCTTTCAGGACCTCGATGGCAGTTCCCTAACACACTGACAGGCACACTAATCCATTTTCTAAATATGTTTCCATCTAATATTCGGGGATAGTGATGCGTGTTCTCAATACTGTAATGCAGCAGCAGCTCACTGATATTATTGCAAATAATCTCTGTGACCCTCTACTGTTCCGTTCTAAAACAAACTTTTTATGGATGATGCATGGTGTTGAAAAACATAAACACATAATTTCTCTTCGAAATGTCTGTAACAAACTCCCACACATTGCCCCAATCAAAAAAAACATGAAAGGAAAACAGTATTTAAAATCACATATGTTTAAGAATTATTCAAGGTCATCGGGGCAGGGCTGTCTGCAGAACAGAGCTGGTTCTATCAGGGGTCCCCCTAAATGGCTGGGCCCATGGGTCAGAGCCCACTTTGCCTATGCCTTAAAACGTCTCTGCCTATGTAGTGTGTGACTCCTTCAGCCATTCTTGGCATCTAAGCTAAAACACTTTGCTTTCTGGGTGCTGTAGTTTTTGAAATTCATTAAAGGTATGGGTATTCTGGTTAAGCAATATCCTCCCTGCAGAAATGCAGCTCCTAATGGTTGATGCCCTATGGTGATCCTACTCTGATTGTTAGTCTGTGTTTGCAGCGTGGGGGAAAAAACAAACACCATAATGTCAAGTGTTAACACATTCAGCCTTGGTTTACCTTTTTAGCCAATAGCATGATACATTCTGCACTTCAGTGGCAATCTTACCACATGCAAAGTTCACCACTCACAGACCCATCTCATGTTCTCAGACATCTTCCTGCCTTGACAGACTGACAACAGCGCTTGGAGTCTGTTGATAAAGTATCCCCTAAAAATGTAGTTATTCACTCACTCACTATGAGCTCTCAATTTGTCTCATGTCAGATATGCGTAGCTATTAGACCTGACATCCTTGGTGTGGTGTTCCCCAAAACCTTTTGCCTTCACCCCTCCTGTTTTCTGAAATTAGTTTTGTTGGCATTAGGACTCTCTGCATTTTACCACCGCTAATCAGTGCTAAAGTGCTTGTGCTCTCTCCCTAAAACATATCCAAATTAGCTTAGACCTGATTTCCACATTTAATTTACTTATAAGTTCCTTGGAAATGGTGCTACATGTACCCAGGGCCTGTAACTTAAATGCTACTTGTTGGCCTGCAGCACTCACTGTGCCACCCACTAAAGGAACACTTTAAACAGGTCTCAGGCGTGCTATTAAAGCTTGTAGGGCAGTTTTAAACTTCCAATTCAACCTGGCAAAATGAACCTTTCGGCATGCCTAAACCTTCCTTTTTAACACATATAAGTCAGCCCTAAGTTACTTTCTAAACATCCCATGGGGCAGGGTGATTGTTATTTTAAAAAAATAGGACATGTGTTTTTAAGTTTTACATGTCATGGTAGTGAAAAACTTCTAAATTAGTTTTTTGCTACTGTAAGGCCTACCTCATTTGATATGTGCTAACTTTTGATTGGGAACAGGTAGAAATATCATGTTGAAACTCAAATACATGGTAATCTAAAATCCTCTTTAATGATTAAGTCGGATTTTAATCGCAATCAGGGCCAATGAAATTATGCAGCAGGGGAGGGTCAAATTAAGTGGCTGGGTTGAGTAAATTATGCGGCAAGAAAAGACAAATATGCTGCATTATGCAGTACATTTTATGATAGTATTACTTCATTATTTTGACATTTTTAAGTTTGCTAACACTGTCTGGGCATTAGTTGTACCTCATAAGTACCATTTTAACACCCAAATATAACAATAAGCTACAGAAAGGTGACTAGTCAACCTTTGCAAAGAGCCTTCCACTGCGCGGCAACCTGTGGTGCTGTGTTTTTACTAACTTTTGAACCGATTGAGCTAGAAATAATTTTTTGTTAAAATCTGCAGATGATATGGCAATTGATGGATAATGTGGCAAATGTGGCAAATCTACAATTAGGCGAAAATTGCTGCGGCCGCACAATCACATAATTCCAGTGGCCCTGGTCACAATTCAGCAAATTACACTTTTTGGAAAGTTGTCATTTTATCGTCCTAACCAGTTCAGTTCAGTTCATAAGGCTTTATTCGGAGCTTAAAACAAGTCCATAAAAGCAAAACAAAATACACATCAAATACATCAAACAATACATGGTTAAAATGTAGACAGGTTACATGATTTAAGAATATAAATAATTAAAAGAGCATACCAGGCCTTGCTTTGATAGCTAATAAGAGGTAGGTTGCGGTAAAAAAGCATACATCGGGATAAGGTTTAAAAAGCAACTTCATAGCATCTTTCCTGTTCCTTACTCCGTATTTTAAAAAGATGGGTTTAAGATAGGCTCGACGGTAATTATCATAAAGATTACAAGCCAAGAGAAAGTGCATAGTGCTTTGATCTGATACGTTATCGCATGGGCATGGGCCTACCGGGTATTTTTTTATATATGGGTAGGCCACCAAATGATGAACTATCCCAAACCTTAATCTGGTGATAACGTACCTATGGGAGGGCCGGGTGACTAAACTCAGATATAGCTGGAAACCCTCATCTTCGCAAAAACTACTATAGAAAACACATGTACTTAAATTTCTGCTAGTTCTTTCCCTTTGTTTTTGTACAAAATTCATAAAAACTAATTTCATCACATTTTTAGACAGACTGGAGGAGGCGTTACAGTCATTTTTAAGACTAATACCATAAATCTCGAAGTAACAATTAATAACATATTTAATCCAAGGAATTTTCATATGGCCATCAATGGAGAGACAATCTCCGATAATTGCTCTGCTTAGGGAGGTTTCTTCTTTTAACCATACAGAACGCCACAACATTAAGGGCCTTAGTGCCAGTAAATCTGAGATGTGGGAGATACCTAGTTCTCTATGAACCAGATCATTTGTGGCAGATTTGGGTAGACACAACAACCTTTTTAAAAAGTGGTTTTCCTCTACTTGCAGGTTCCCTGTCTTTGTATGCCCCCACACTCCGGCTCCATAAAGGGCCACGGACAGACATCTCATTTGAAAGATCGTCAACATATCTTTGATCCGTTTATCTCCAATGTTTGTAGCGAATTTGAACACTCCAAGCGAGTTTTTTGCCATCCTAGCCTGGACATTATTAATCTCACTAGTCCAGCTGCCTGATTTAGAAAAGGTGATGCCGATATAATTAAAAGATTCCACTGTAGACACCTTATGATCTTCTAAAAAGTAAGCATGTGGCTTCTTACACACCGCCCCGCATTCCATAATGAAAGTTTTAGTCTTGTTGATCAACAGTTTTCTATCGTTGATGAACAGCAGAAACCTGTCCATCAAACGCTGCAGACCAATAGGGGTCCTAGACAAAATTACAGCGTCGTCCGCATAGAGAAGTACGGGGACGCTGAAATCTTTTATTTTTGGTGCGTCAGCCGCAATTTCCTTTAAAGCTGCGTCCACTTTATTAATAAAAAGAATAAAAAGCAAAGGGGCAAGCACACACCCTTGCCTGATTCCCCGTCTGACCCCAAACTTAGGGGTACACTCCCCGGCCTGGCCATAGCGGACACTGGAATTTAATTTGGCGTAAAGTCTAGCTAGAAAGTAAACAATTGCCTCTGGGGCCCCCAATTCCAATAGCGTGGACCATAGGATACTGTGATCCACCATGTCAAAGGCACTACTCAAGTCTGCGAAGCAGAGATAGAGCGATCCTTTTTTTGCCTTGGTATATTTGCCTATGATTAAATCTAGATTGAGGCATTGTTCCAATGTTCCTCTGCCCGGCCTGAAGCCGTATTGGGAGTCAGCAAGGATATTATTGGACTCGGCCCATTCTTCTAACCTGACCATGAGTACCCGGCTCATGACTTTCACCGAGGAGTCCAGGAGGGATATTGGGCGGTAGTTCTTTGCATCCCCCCTGTCACCTTTTTTGAAAATCGGTACGATAATGGATTCTTCCCAGGTGTGTGGGACCCCAAAACGTACGGCAGTGTTAAAAACTTTTGTGAGCAGTGGGCCCCATAATTCAGGTACTGTTTTGTATATGTCAATAGGGACCCCATCAGGTCCCTGGGCCTTCCCACCCTTGCTGGATTTAATACTATCCCACACTTCAGCAATAGTGATGTCCAAGGGTATAACAGGCCATCTGTCGTCATGGAATTCTCCAGTTTTGGTCGAATCAAAGATCTGGGAGAAGTGGGTAACCCAGCTCTCCGAACTGACATTAGCTGTTAATTCTAGGATCTTTTCGTCCTTCAAAAAAGGGCTATTTACTGTTGCCCAAAATAGAGAAGAATCCGCTGTAGAGGCTGCTAGATCTAATTTTTCCCAGGCCTCTTGTCTAAGTTCATTTTTCCTGGACTTGGTAGCCATCTGGTAAATCCCTCGTAATTCCCTGATGGTTCCAGTAACTCTCTTCTTATCTGACAGTGCTGTTTTAAGTTTTTTTAAGTGCGATAGTGCAGGCGTGATCAAACCATCCCTTGGGCTGGTGTTTCGTACCCTTGTGCGGTACAATAAAGTTGCTACTTATAATTAGGTTAAGATTAATAAAAGTATGCAGGATTTCAGCATTTCCCTCCTCTCGTTCTAATATAGTAACTATTTCTGTGAGACACTTTGACACAACGGCATTAGACTGAATGTCCGCTTTATTGCCTTTCCATGTAATACGAATACCGTTGGGGCGGTGGGGTTCAATATTAGTAATAGTACATGGGGCATACACAGGTCGTTCCTTCCATAGAATTAACTCTGCTGTGATACAGTTATGATCACTAATCATGTTGTCTACAACCACAGGGGTAGAACACCTTGGAGCGATTCCAGATGATAAACAGATAAAATCAATCACTGTGTTGGCGTTCCTTCCCGTATAAGTGGGGACAACTTCGCCTGAATTGTTAGTCTGGTTAGTCAATATTTCCATGTCATATGTCATTAAAATTTTGTTCAAAGAATTACCATATGCGTTATGAGGGAAGTGAGGAACCCCGTCTCCCCAACTATCAATAAAACCACATACCTTTTGGGTGGCAAAGGGGCACACCGTTGTATTGAAGTCTCCCACCCAAATGATATCAAAAACAATATCAAACTTAGTTACTATATTTTCCATAGCAGATTCTAAAGCAAGTACAACCTGGTACCTTGAGTTGTCAAAGACATTGTTATAAAAATTAATTAAAAGCATATTCCTGTCCTGCTCCTGTTGTAGCCATAAGATCTGAGAATGTGTTCCAACCAACACATGTTTTTTGACTTTGACAGGAATATCAACAGCAATCATAACCAATAGGCCACCCTTGGCTCTACCCGATGTTGAGGCCTCAGCTGGTAGGTTATAAGAGACAAAGCCATTGTAATTGATTGGATCAACACACCAGGTTTCCTGGAAACATAAAATGTTAAAACTGTTAATAAGTTCAACCCATCCTGGGCAAATAATCTTAGAGGAATGTCCAGCAATGTTCCAGCTAGCGATCGAACAGGCACTCTGATTCCGTGATCTAAGGCAGGAAGGGGGGCTGTTGGAGTCGGAATGGATGGGACTGCAGGGCTGGTCGCTGAACAAAGGAGCACAGCTCTCGTCTTCACAGTTGCCAAAATTTCCAGCGGCAATAACAGTCCCACTGACATTCACTGGGTCTAGAGCCCTCACTGCTTCAGTCCCTCCCTTGTCTCCTGTGATATTAGCCACAATAGTTGACACAAACAGATCTATTCCCAGTCAATCATTCCCATCTAATCCACTCAATGCTTCAAATCGGTTTACCGTGGTAAAGATAGGACCAGGGGGAACATACTTATCTCTTTCCCTCACCCCTGTATGTGCAGTATTTGGACGGGTGTTATGGTGTCTGTAAAAATATCCTAAAGGCCGAAGGGATATCCCTTTTTCCAATGAGGGAGAGGATTGCGCTCTTAACAGAGCTGTGGAAGCAAGGTGCGGGTTACGGAAATTGACTATAATACAATCACCCCCACAGGTCTTACGCGAGCTCCCGATCCAATCAACTCTTCTAGTGCTTATGATATCCTTAGCCAAGGCTGCTGGAAAGCCACATTCCCGGTGCAGCCAATCCACGGTTTTATTTTTCAAAGAGACATGGGTTTCACTAAAGTTACGGCCAGTTTCTTTAACTTGTGGCACATTTATAAGGACCGCCACAAACGGGGCGCAGGCTGGGGGCAGGTCGGGCCTTGAGGTACCTAGATTTTTTACACCAGGACCAGGGATATAAGACGGTCCTTGTTGGTCCGGGATCGGCAGAGAACCAGTGGAATTTCTACTTTCATTAACTTGCATGCTTTGTGAGGCCTTAGGGGGGTTGGTCGCTGGGTCAACTGACTCAGAGGTCTGTCGAGAAGCACGGCTGTTTACTAGGGTTTCGGCGATTACTTCTGCTCTAGTGCTTACTTTGAGATGGGATTCTAACAGACCTCCCAACCTAGCCACCTCATTAATTGCCATATCTAATTTATTCATTAAGGGTTTGATTAGTAAATCAAACTTGGCATCAATCATGCTAATTAGAAGATCCAACTGACCACTTTCAATAATGACCGGGTTACTATCCATCACAGTGGGAGGGGTTTGGGTAGAATTCATGGCCAAAGGATCGATTCTTTTAGTTAATGTTTCCCCCCCCCCCCTCCTAGAATGCACGGTCTTATTGTATGTCTTATTATGTGACCGACTAGAACGTAGTATTCTTTGTGATGAGGTAACCGCTGTGGCAGCAGTCGAAGAGTCTCCAGTACATGTTTGGTCCTCAAGAGATGGGTCAACTATATTGGTGTCATCTGCGGAGGCAGGCACACTAAGGTCTGCCATATCATAGATTCGATCATGATTACTGGGCTCATGGTTGGCATTAACATTGTCTATAGCAGATGAGTGAGAAGGAGGGTTGGTATCTACAAGAATAGGGTCGATTACCTCCACCCGCCCCAGTGATTTTCTCCGCTCTTTATTTATTTTATCAACCATCTTCACCAAATAATTGTCCATGGTTGATTTGGTTGAGGAAGGTTTAGCTTTTGACATAGGGTTCTCTAACACCACACTGTTACAGATCAATACAAATAAACTGTTATGTCCCCTGACACTTCTATCACGTTCCCCTCAGTTCACAATAGCCTATTACCCGGTAGTGTCCCACAGTAACAAGGGGAGGGTGGAGCACCTCCCGTCCTCCACAACCGACAGAAAGCCACTGGCCTACCGTTAGTATTGATAACAGTACCTTCACACAGTGTCCCAGTATCCGTGTCGCAGCACCTCAGGGGGGTGGCCAAGCCCAGCCTCTTCTGGCCTCTGACGGCCACAGACGGCCCGCCCTCTGCCCGGGCTCTAGCCCGGCGCCGCCCGCGCGCGTCCCGCGAGGCGTGGCGCAACGTCGGTTATACGCGCCTCCTGGCGCAAATGTGGCGTCCAAGCTCCGCGCCGCCGCAGGGACAGCCGGGAATTGGAGTCCTGGTACGGCGGTATTCAGTGCTCCTTCCGTGTCGCCCCTTGACTCTTGGCGATGGACCGGCAACCAGGGAGCAGCTGGGCACGCAGGAATTTATCCCCCTTGACTCGTGGCGGTGGCGGCGTTCACAGTGATGCAGGTAGGACGAGTTCCCCCCGCTCCGCCGGGCGCAACGTCGGTTATACGCGCCTCCTGGCGCAAATGTGGCGTCCAAGCTCCGCGCCGCCGCAGGGACAGCCGGGAATTGGAGTCCCGGTACGGCGGTATTCAGAGCTCCTTCCGTGTCGCCCCTTGACTCTTGGCGATGGACCAGCAACCAGGGAGCAGCTGGGCACGCAGGAATTTATCCCCCTTGACTCGTGGCGGTGGCGGCGTTCACAGTGATGCAGGTAGGACGAGTCCTAACCATTTGGTGCCTCCTACCAGTGTCCTGAGTCACATGAATGTGACTAGCTTAGCATAAAAGTGAACTAGGTGTTGGCAGGATGGCCCATCCTGCCAGTTGGGGGCGGAGTGGTTCCCTGCTCCAATTAAATTTCAAAGAGCTGCCTCCAGCACACAAGGAGCCTGATACCAGTCTTTTGTCACCCCAGACTTATTGGAGCTTTGGCAGATGAAAAAAGAAACTTTCCGGAACCAGGTGTGAGGTAGTCTATAAGATTCCCCCACTTCAAAGGATTGCACCTGGTATAAATATTGGACTATTGGAACAATTCTGTACACTCCTGGACCTGTAGAAGACTTTGAAAGAACTGTCTTGGACTCCGAGAAGACTACCCAAATGCTTGAGGCCTGCCTTGTATCTCAGAGGACGGCCCTGCTGCTACCAGAAGACTGCCCTCTCTGCTTGAGACTTGGATTGCTCTCAAGTGGACTGCCCTGCGGTTTGAGGCCTACCTTGTTGATTGAACCCAGGACTACCATAATGATTCCAAGGGTTATTTGGCTGGCCTCCTGTGTGAGATACAGGGACATAACAAGCTCCCCATACCTTGAACCCTGCACATGGCCTCTGCTGGAGTGAGTTCCAATCCTCCAATTGGTGCCCCAAGTCCTGGACCCTTGGTTGTGGTGCTAATGTGCTGCTGCTCCCTAACTCTAAAAGTTGCGACTTACCTACTCGCTGATCTACCCAAGGTGCATTGCCAGTCGGCCTTGTGGAGATGGTATCCAGCTTCATGGAGTGGTCATCTGCTACAGCCTGCAGCTTCGTCCTGCTGGAGATTTTAAACTTCCAAAAAAGTGACAAGGGTCGAAGGTAGAAAACTTCACCACGACTCCGTCCAGCAGCTCCCCCACGATGCCTCCTGCTGGATGCCTTGCCGAACTGAACTTTACCTTCTCAGGAACTTCTTTTCAAAATTTCTTCTAATTCCAAAGGTAAGCAGAGACCGGTCCCATTCCACCTTGTGTATCCAAAACAAAATCTATTGAGGTTGGCCATAAATTTCGACAGTGCCCCGGTCCCAGGATGCTTGTTTCCGGTCCAGGGAGGCCCTGGCTTGTCTAAGGGTATGCCCATACGTGGGTCTCTTGCTTGCTGCACCTCTGGATTCAAGCTATCCTGGCTGATGTGGGGTGATACCCCGACACAAGTCCCAGGATGCTTGTTTCCGGTCTAGGGAGGACCTGGCTTGGCAGTTTGCGCTAAACTGTTCCCATGAGGAGCAGGGTCAAGACCGATTTGCATATACCTGGGTCCAAACTGTGCTGACGTGGTGGGTAAAATAAAGATGGATTAAACTCAGATATGTAACTGGGTGGGAGGGGTGGCAGTATTTGAAAAGTTTCAGCACTCCATCCATCATTTTAATTTCTGATGTTGCTATGTGCACCCCAAGTGGCTAAGGGTATGTCCAGACGTGGGTCCCTTGCTCACTGTACCTCTGGATTCAAGCTAGCCTGGCTGATGAGGGGTGAT
This sequence comes from Triturus cristatus, assembly GCF_964204655.1. Classification (NCBI taxonomy): domain Eukaryota; kingdom Metazoa; phylum Chordata; class Amphibia; order Caudata; family Salamandridae; genus Triturus; species Triturus cristatus. The sequence continues at coordinate 697,354,636 of NC_140591.1, forward strand.
ACCCCAAAACCGGTCCCAGGATGCTTGCTTCCAGTCCAGGGAGGACCTGGCTTGGCCGTTTGGGCTGGACTGTTCCCATGGGGAACAGGGTCAAGACTGATTTACATATGGCTGGGTCCAAACTGGGTTGACAATGCATGCAAAATAACAATTAATTAAACACAGATCTGTGGCTGGGGGTGAGTCTTTGAAAAGTTTCAACACTCCGTCCATCATTTTATTTTGTGATGTTCGTCGGTCTCATGTGACCAGATACCCACAGCTTTGATGTTTCAGGTGCTATTTTTCCTAGATATTTATCTGGAGCGATTTTCATCGTTGACCTGTTACCATACTGAGGGTGTACAGGCAATTGCCCAGACCGATATTGAGGGTATTTTTAACTTGTTTATGTAATTTCACGTGCACCTTTTTTTAAAAAAGAATATGGTCCTGATGAAGCGCCACCGACCCTTTGGGCGCAAGAGGCGCGAAACATGTTGGCCTTTGATCCATGATTCCTGGGCGTAATGTACCTACAGGGTCAATTTTTTTAGCAGTTTATTTCTGCTCAGGGTACATCTATATGATTCGCTGCATGATGACCCTCCATATTTTCACAAACTTGCACGCACCCTTTTTACCCTCTACACTGAACCCACTTTTTCACACACCCACATGCACCATCCGGCGGTTCTTAAAAGATCTCCGTCAAAGTGACCCTTCGGGGGCCCGTGGGGAATTGCAGCGCCGGCCCCACGAGGAGCAACCGCCCGATGATGAAGCATGACACCCTTCGGGGTGTGTGAGGGCAACAGAGGACATAGAGTGGTCTTCCACTGACCTGAGTGGGTTTTTACCTAGGAACTCTTTCACTCTCTTTTTTCCTCTTTTAGGGCTTGGGTGACTTTTTGCACCCGCCCGTAGGAACTTTGTCCTCCTGGTGATATATACTTAGTCTAGGGAGCATGGACACTGGACCTTTTTTTAGCTCCCAGATCCCCCCTCTTTTTTGTGATTTATATTGCTATTTTTCACTAAACATTTTACAATTTATAACTCCGATTCTACTTGTTGGATTTAATTTGTTTTGACGTAATTTTATTTATTAAATTGTTTCCTATTTTTCTAAATTGGTGTGGGGTTTTTCTTGTGTTGTGTTTTCACTTTATTACGGTTTGTGTGCTGCATAAATACTTTGCACATTGCCTCTAAGCAGCTAAGCCTGACTGCTTTTATGACAAGCTACCAGAGGGTTAAGCACAGGTTAATTTAGTGATTTTTGTGGTTGTTGCTTGCATATGGTTTTCATGCCCATCAACCAATAACTTAATTTTTCACACTAGCTCAACAAGTCTGACTTTTCCTTTAGTATCCTGGGTCATGCAGTTTTGCCTTTTGTTAACATAAATCCAACACTACAAATTCCAGAATGCAGACACAAAAATAGGATTTAGTGGCCTCTCGTAGACATCGTAGATTTATAATAGAAGGAGACAGTAACTCGTTTTTTATTTTTTTACTGTTTTTATTAATATGAAATGCTTATCCCCAGTGCCTTAAATAGGACATTTCTGTATGTGATTATTGTTACCTAGTCTGAAATGATACGTATTTCAAATCAAAGTCAGTTTTTTAGGGGGGGGGGGATTATCCCATTAAGCCACATATATATAAACAACAACAGTATAAGCGCATAGAACATATAAGTAACTATGTTTATTATATTTCTAAACACCAACGATACCAATTAATTAACACAAACTATTTTTACTACATATAAATAAAATATAAACAAAGGATTTAACACTAAAGTTATAACATTGAATAATCACATTCCAACATAAACTATTTTAAAGAAAGTGTTGGACACTAAAGGGATGATATTTACTATTCCCACTCCAATCTAAACCAAGTTGAGGAAGGAAATGGACACTAAAAGGGTGACATTTACTGTTCTCACTTCAATCTATACCAATTTAGAGAAGGTGTTGGACACTAACGGGGTGACATTTACTATTCCCACTTCAATCTATACGAATTTAGGGAAAGTGTTAGGCAATAAAGGGCTGATATTTACTATTCCTGTTCCAATCTATACCAATTTAGACAAGGTGTTGGACACTAAAAGGGTGACATCTACTGTTCCCACTCCAATTTAAACCAATTTGGAGATGGAGTTGGACACTGAAGGGGTGTCATTTACTATTCCCACCCCAATGTATACCAGTTGGGAGAAGGTGTTGGACACTAAAGGGGTGGCATTTGCCTTTCCCACTCCAGTCTAATACAATTTGGGGAAGGTGTTGGACACTAGAGTGGTGAAAATTAGTATTTCCACAACAATCTAAAATATTTTATGGAAGGTGCTACAGATTAAAAATGTAGAATACAAAATCATTACTCTTTAATAACACAAACGTTTTCATCTATAAAATAAACGAACATTTACTCCACTAACCAAAACTACGAACCTATTTATTCATATTAAACATTAACATATGAAATAATATTTTATCTCTATTGAAAATTTACATGGTCAGAATAGGTGGGCCTTGAGTAATGACATTGGAAAAGTCTAAGGGTCTGTCCTCCTGTCAGCCCGCCACTCCTGCGCTGACAGAAGGACCGCCAAGACCGTTGTGCACCCACTCGCCGGATAATGAGTGTAATCCAGGGCGGGCAGGCAGGTGGTGCTGCTGCGGTCCCACGACGGCAGCTGTATGAGGCTTATAGGAGAGCCTTAACAGCAGACCACCGTTGTGACAGCGCCTGCAGCACGTTCCTGCATGGTGGACACCAGAGACTCAACATTCAGGCTGCGCCAAAGCCTCTCTTTCAGCATAAATTACAAATGTACAGAATTACAATCGTTGAAACAGTATATAACAGTTCCTAAAACGACATAACAAGAATTCTATCCTGAGGGCTTGAAACAGAAGGTGACCAACACCAAACACCGATAACTCTGGGGATTTGTGAGATCACCTGAAACAAATGTCTTCAAGTCAAACAGGGTTTTCAGGGAGACCCCATAGCGGCGTCCTTTCACAAAAGTAGCTTACTTTTATCGATCTTGTGACTTCGGCCCATAATTTTGCCAAGCCTTGTAGTACCTTCAGTTTGATCTTTTTGAAGTACTTGGGGTTGCCGAATTTAAATAGAAAGGCTGATTGACTAGCTTCTTCCCCTTCTAACATGGCTGAAAACATTAGACCCACCCCGTAGTCTGTAGGTATTTTTAACAACATGCGGGAATGAGTTAACTGGAAGGCCCAAGCATATAATTTCAAGTCCGGGGCTGCCAAGCCCCCTTTGTCCCTTCGCCTTCTAAGCTTTTTCCAAGAAATCCTTGCCTGTTTGTTGTTCCAGATAAAAGATGTTATGTCTGACTGCAATTTAACTAAACAAGAATAATCAAAGTGCAAGGGAATGGTACAAAACAAAAACGAAATTTTAGGAAGGATCGACATCTTGATTAAGTTGACCCTCCCAATTAAAGATAGTGGGATATGAGACCATGAGTGTAGTAACCTACGGCATTCTTTAGCTACCGATGTTAAATTAACTTGAGCTATTTTTTCTATGTCCTTCCCTATCTGTAGACCCAAATATCTCATCGAGGAGCCCGTTTGTAAGTCTATAGCTTGCCCTTCATGATTCCAAACAAGCATCTCGGTTTTAGTATCATTAATTTCGTAACCGGAGACTTGACCAAATGAACGAGCAATCCTTAAAATTATAGGGAGTGCAGAGCCAACATCTGAGGTAATAATAAGCACGTCGTCAGCATATAGGGCTACTTTCCTCACCCACCCTTTATATGAGAATGGCTTAATAGAAGTCTCCTCCCTCAGTTGTTGCGCAAAGGGTTCGATATAAAAATCAAACAAAAGGGGGGAAAGTGGGCAGCCCTGCCGTGTCCCCCTAGTGATGGTAACAGGGTCAGACAGATCTCCATTGACCAAGAGGCGTGCTACAGGATTATGATATAACAAGCCAATTGCCCTACGTATCCCATCCCCCACGCCAAACTTAGCCAAGGCCCCCGACAGGTACACCCAGTTAACTCTATCGAAGGCCTTGGTCGCATCCAACGTGAGGGCGGCCAAAGGAAGGGTCCGAGCCGATGCTATATCTATGGCACCTATTAAATCATAGGTTAGCTCGAATAATTGTCGCCCCTTAACGAAACCCTTTTGGTCCGGATGGAGAACCAGAGGCGCAATCACAGCCAACCTAGATGCCAAGATTGTGGTAAAGATCTTGTAATCCACATTCAGGATTGAAATTGGCCTATAAGAACCACAAGCCGTCTTTGGTTTCCCTGGCTTCAGAATAAGGGTGATTGAGGCATTATCCCAGGAATCTGGCGGAAGCTGACCTTCCAGTAGGATTTGGTTAAAAAGAACGGTGAGGAATGGAACTAATTCTATTTCAAGGGCTCTATAGATTTCTGCCAGCAGACCGTCAGGTCCAGCCGCCTTCCCCTTCTTACTTCTATTAATGGCAGATCTTACCTCATCCTCAGTGATAGCTTTATCTAAAGATTGAGATTGCTCGGCAGATAGTGAAGGTAAATTGATGTCCCTTAACCAACCCTCAACAGACTCTGGCGAGATCTGCTTATCCTCCTCATAGATTACTTGAAAGTAATCTCTGAAGGCTGCCCTGATGTCCTCATCTGAAGAGAAGATGATGTTATCTACCATTATTGCAGCGATGTTATTCCGCACCAGATCAGTTTTGGTTTTCCAGGCCAGTAATTTCCCGGCACCTTCAGTGTATTCAAAATGGGCCAACTTAGTGGCTTCCCATCTTTGTTGAAGTCGAAGATTTAATAAAGAACTCAGACTACCCTTCAAAGTCACTAATTGATTATGGAGAGTGGGCAGATCTAAACCGGAATCCATACAGTTGGAATCTATATCTTGTTGTATTTGAGATATCTGATCTTCAATAGAAGTGACTTCCTCTCTATGCAACTTCCTACGGTATGAAACTTTCCCAATGATAACCCCTCTCAAGAAAGCTTTAAACGAGTCCCAGATTATCCTAGACGTAGCTGAGCCACTGTTGGAAATCAAAAAATTATGGGTTTCTGATTTAAGAAAAGTAATATCCTCTACTGATGAGAGAAGAGACCGGTCAAAAGACCATGTGGTGGAACTCTTTTTAATCAAACTGGCAATCTCCATTACTACCGCTGCATGGTCCGACAGATGTGATGGGAGGTAGCTAATACTCTTTACGGAATCCACCAGCCTCAGACTTATTAAGATGAAATCTATTCTGGACTGGTGGTGATATTTATAGTTCCTGAAAGAGACCCCTTGTTGTTGCCCCGACCTCGCTCTCCAGATATCAACATACCCATATTGCTTCATGGCGCTTTGGAGCAGGGCCCTCGTCTTAGAAAAAACAGAGGATCGATTATTGGGTGATTTGTCCAACAGAGGATCCAGTACGATATTAAAATCGCCTGCCAAGATAATGGGTTCAGGGAAGGTAATCAAATGTGAGAATATAGATTCCAAAATGGAGGGATCGTCCTGATTCGGACCATAATATCCTAAGATTGTACTTTGTTTACCAGATATAACAACTGACACTATGGCCCCTCTGCCACCTGGGTCAACTGCCTGTGATATCAGCCTAGCTTTAGCTCCTTTTTTAAATACAATTGAGACCCCTCTTGTGTTAGATGTTTGGGTAGTCGAAACTGCAAAGTCTATCCAGTTGTTTTTCTTAATAAGGGTAAGCATTTCCGTGTGAGTTAGGTGTGTCTCCTGGAGCACCAAGACCTGCGCATCCAAATCCCGCAAATATTGCATGATTCTATTAGCTCTGGGCTTGGTGCGGAGGCCATTAACATTCCAGGAGATATATTTTACACTACCCATACTTAAAGGGAAAAAACAGTAAAAACAAAGCCAAGATTACCGTTTGTTGCATTGGTTCCTGAATCAATATATGCCTACTTCCATCTTTAATAGAACTGCTTCGAGCTATGAGGACCATTTTATATTTTTGCCACCCCCCAACCCCCCTCCTACCCCCGTGAAACATCTCCCAGCTACCCCACCCCCCTTGGAAAACCCTTGTGTTATCTAGCCGGAAAATGATCCGGTAGAAGCACCCCTTGACAAGGCTCCCGTCAAAGAGAACCCCCTCCCTTCCAGCGATGGAAAATAAGATATGAAAAATATACGTCGATGATGTAAGCCCCCACCCATGAGGCAGTAGAAAAAAAAAAAAAAAGTGACCAAAACATAACTTTGGACAATTTAGCTGCATGGAGATCGGAAGAGAAAAAGACATTTTTTGTGTTGTAAAAAAAAAACAAAAAAAAAAAAATATGGCATACAGTAAGGAGGCTGGACCTATACAGACCTATATGTTAAAGATGAACACGGACTATAAGGCTTATCAGGAGAGAGACACCAAGGTTATAACGATGCATATTTAGACTATTTATGCTCCTTGCCTAGAATCAACAAAAGCTCATCGGCTTCCTGAACTGACCTGATGTTATACATCCGATTATTATGCATAACTTTGATGGCTGCCGGAAACATGAGCTGAGCTGTTGCTCCTACTTTCCTAAAGGCGTCCAGTCTCCTCCCAAACTCCCATTGCTTCTCCAATGTAATTCTAGAGAGGTCAGACCTAACTAAGAAAGTAAACCCACTCCCCACAAGAGATTTTTGCTTTAATGCCAAATTTAGAATCTGCTCCTTCAACACATACGTATGGAAGTTGACCAGAATCTTACGGGGCTTCGATCTCTGGGGATTCCGCCGAAAGGGATCTCTGTGGACTCGTTGTATGTCCATGGCTAACTTCTCTACTGAGTGCTCTAAGCCCAGGGACTCCTTTAACAAAACAGAAATAAAATGCTTTATATCAGAGCCCTCAGAACCTTCCGGAATATTGAGAATCCGTATATTCCCCCGCCTGGCATTATTTTCTAACGACTCCAATCTCTCGTTTAAACTTTGCTCCTCTCTAGTAAGCTTTTTCATATCATCCTTAACTTGCTTCATATTAGTAGAGAGTGCTGCAGAGGTCTCTTCCAAAGCTCCTGTTCTGACATTCAACCCCTCATTCTAGCGGCACCAATAAGAGACGCAGGCTTAGAGGTCTGGGGAGACCTTTTTTTTGACGGGGAGCTGCTTTCATGGGAACATCTTCTGGCTAAGATCGGCCCTAATCTGTCAAGACTTAAATACCTTCAAATACATAGTTGGACTCAGGCCTACAAATCTCAAGCCTTAGAAAGAAATAAGTTTCCACTTGGAGGATATAGCCTGCTCATAAACAACTTGATGAACAACCCCGTGGGAAAAAAGGAGACCTCACAGTGGTATAATCTTTTGTTGGAGGAAACGGATGGAGTCTTTGATCTGCCTGATTCACTTTGGAGCCCTTCAATCTCTGGCCCAAACTTACAAAATCTTTGGACAGACTCATTCGGCCTTTTGTGCAGCATAGTTAAGCCTTCTTGGTTACGGAGGAACCACTTGCTAACACTGCATAGGGCATATTATTCTCCTCTTAGACTATCTAAATTTTCCGAGGGTAACTCAATTGCTTGTTCCAGATGTGGGTTTCTGGCGGCACCAGACACCCATATGTTTTTTGACTGCCCCAGTTTAGTGTCATACTGGGCAGCTATCAGTAACTTTCTAACTACTTCATTGGGTGTTAAAGTAAACATTGACTTACCTCTTGTGATCTTCGGGATTTTGGAAAGAGCTCAAGGTGCAGCCAAAAATTTAGTGTTCTATACGATTTTGTTGGCAAGAAGGGAGATCTGCAAGAAATGGAAGGACGTGTCCCCTCCTTCCTTCGGCGAATGGCAGGCCTCCGTCATATATACATCACGTATGGACCTGGCTAGGGCTGGTAATCAGAGCAAGAGAGCTTTTTGGTATTTGTTGCCATGGGTACACTGAAATACCCGGGTTTTTTTTTTTTTCCCCCGGGAACGATGATTACCCTATTATGGTGTTCTAGCCATTTGTACCATACCTGGTCCTAGCCCGGGCTGACTTGGTTGCCACTTACACCAAGGTGGTTTACAAGAAGGGAAATGCCTGGTTCTGCGCCTTCCAAGATTGAAACTGCAATTGCTGAGGGATATTTTCTACTCACTTCCTTGGTCATATATCCCTGCCAGTTCTTTTGAACTGAGACAGCTGACTGTAGGGTAATCTGGTATGGCACTGAAACCATGGTAGCAATGAGGACAAAAAAAAAAAGAAAAAAAAAAAAAAAGAGATCACCCGAAACAAAATTTCTGTCAACAAGACTTAAAACAGTGCAAAGACAACCCTCCCTTAAAGGCCTACTGGCTTTAACATATGCTTTTCACAACAAGTAAGCCAGTCCTTCTGCTGAAGTCGTAACTTTTCCTGATAAACGTATCAGGCTTAAAGCCATGATCAAAGGATTGTCTCTCTATTCTCAACTCTACTGAGTATAAACTTTCCCAAAAGGCAAAATGTGTAGCACCAGCACTTTTTTCGGTGGAACCACTCAGCTTCTGCCCAAGTAAACTTTGCACTCACGGTAATCAACATATGGGAGCAACCAAAGCCTTTCTCTCTCAACAGTTCTTCTTAAATCTTTTTTTATGTTGGTCACATCTGCAAAATGCAGTGGGCCCATAATGAGCCATAGCTGATAACACTCGGGGGGCTAAGAATGTATAACAAAACAAAAAATATAGCTGCATTTCAGCTTTTTCCGGCTCAAAAAATCCTTCACCTCAACGCAAAACTAATAAGGAATTAATTCACCTCAATTTATTTTTATAACTCAGTCTTCTCGGTTCCCCACTATTGCCACATATGTCCATCATATAAGAGCAACAAACGGTTACAGACACTTTAAGGTTCTTTGGGGGAATTTACAAGAGAAAATAATTATTTTAGGCAAAACTTAACCAAATGAAATAATTGATATTTCATGGAATTAACAGATTTGCCAACATTTATTGCTGCAGTACCCGTGAGAGACGCAAAGTTCTGATATAAAGCTATTGCAGGTGCACTTTTTCCCAAAAATATTTCTGTTCTCTAATAAACAGGCCTCTCACTGGTGCAGAGAACACAGATCTAAATAGGCACGTCCTGCAACTCGACAGTGTTTGTTAGTCGAGCTCTGTTTGTTCAGCTGGTTCTGGCATTGTGCGCAGTGTGACGTCTGCAACGCACTTGACCTTCCACGTGCAGCTTCAAGCAATCCGGAAAGAACTGGAAACGTCCCCTTCCGTCCTTGCCACAAGGGTAAACAAGCACTGGCAATGCCAATCGTTTTGTCTTTAGTAGCTTGAAAAGATGTCGCAAGTTGTTTAATTCACTGAAGATGCATGTAGCACACGGGTGACAGCACACGGCTGCCGAGATACTTATTTCCCGTAATTAGTGAAACATGAAGTGTACCTGTGATGTGAGCAGCACGTTGGGGGCGGGGAAAGGGGGAGGGGGGAGAGAAGCGTAGGGCAGTGTTTAATTTGTAAAGTATAAGTACCAGGGCTGTAGTCAGGAGGCTCCTGCAGCTTGCACCACAAATTGCCCCTGCCATGATGCCAATGGTAGTAACAACACAACTACTAACCATCACACTCCCACAAGTGTGACAATTCGCACTATTTACAGGCCCCCAAAGCTATTCGAAGGGCTTGGGCGCCAGGTAGTCGTCATTTCTAATGTATATTAAAGTAATAATTAACTGTTGTTGTGGTCAACTCTAAATTATCCAGAGAGCACCACCTTGTGGCAGACTGTCACAAGTGCCGGCTCAAATTAAGCACTGGCGTAGGGTCCTGTGGAGGGGCAGGGGCTGCATTGCGTGCTCTGGCGATTTAGTGCAAGGTCCATATGAGCCAATAGATACAGTCGAGAATACCAATTTTCGAAGCCAAAATGGCCTTTTTTTGGCTGTCTCCCGCCTGAAATTGCATCTTCTTCAACAGAAGTCAATGGAGAAAATTATACTTTCTACCGATTTCTTTTTTTTATTTCCCACTTTCCTCTTCAAAAATGTTTGCATGTATGAGGGTCTAAGGAGTGAGGAACAGTGCAGAGTGAGGGAAGAAGCTCTGAGGGGCGGCTCCTCCACGTGGGCGGAGGAGCGTCACCCAGTGCTTTCTCCAAGTGCAAGAAGCAGAAATATAGAATGGTATAATTCCATTTTACGTTTCTGCTTCTTGCACTGCGAGAAAGCAGAAGAAGGGTATGCCTGGTTGGGGGCAGGATGGTGGGGGAGGAGTGAATATCCCAATGTTATGGGCGCTGACTGTTTGGTCGGCCCCAGGGCCGACCAAACCAGTCATAGCACTCTCCGTTTTCTCCATGAGAAAACGGCCTCCCCATAGACGCCTTTAAGGACGGCGTCCTAGCCAATCACAATGCTGCCATTGCAGCGTTGTGATTGGCTTAGGGGAGGAGAAGAAGGCTGCCATCTTCTGCTTCCTGTAAGCAGACGGAGAGCAGGAGACGCAACACAGGAGTCCGGGACCGTTTTTTTGGTTTTTTTCATGTTATTAAATTAACCCCCAACCCACTCCCCGTGCGACCCCACCCCACACCCGCGAGTCATGGGGGCCGCGACTGTGTAGGTCCAGGACACAGGGCCAGTACAGGATCAGGAGGCAAGGAGCAGTGTGAGGTCCTAAAGGGCCTTGCTTCGCTCAAAGGGATAGGGGATGCACAGGGTAATGGGGCAAGGAGCAGTGCAAGGAATTATGTATATCCAGAGGGCAGGGAGAATTGTAGAGAATGGTGAAGGAGTGCAAGGCAACGTAGGACCAGTACAGTATCTAGGGGAGAGCAGTGCATGGCCCCTGGGAGCAGGAGGGACAGTGCAGGTTCTGTGGGGGTACGAGCAAGGTCTGGGGAACAGCCGAATGCCCAGGAGCAGCAGCCCAAGGTCAGAGCTGCAAAGGGTCTGTGGGGGAACAGCAGAGAATCCCTAGGGTGAGAAACACAGTGTCTGAGGAAAGTAGCACTGGTTTTGGGGGAGCAACACGCGGCCCAGAGATGGAGCAACTTGTATTCCACCTGTTTCTTGACAGAAGGTCCAAGGGTGGTGGGTAAGAGAGGACAGGCGGTGAGCCTACATACAATTTTGTGCTGCACCTTCTTGTTCCCCCAGTAAACCATGAAACCAAATGCTGCTCCCCCTAAGGCACTTCTGCACAGTTTCCGCCCGCTGCAGCAAAGGGGGGCAGAGAATGAACATAGCGCCACCCACTAATTCTAGCTACATCTGCACTAATGGAAGATGTCCGTACGAGGCTCACTGTGACATCTCTTGCACCATGATTGTCTACCGAAAGCAACACAAACCTGCCAATGGAATGTTGTAATAGCAATATTTTGCATTCGGCTGAGCCTTGTGAAAAAAAAAATAATAATAATATATATATATATTACAGTCCCGCCACTAAGAAGGGGTGGCAACCATGAGGCACACTTACGCCAACTAGAAACTAGGTACATCCTGGAGTTGGACACAAAGACGCCTCTTGGTCTCAACTCCAGTGAGGACTTCCACACTTGCCTTTAAATCTCAGTTCTGTCCTTGCTCAATTGCACAAATACATGAATAATTGTTCATAGTAAACTTTTTTTTTTTTTTTTTGAAAAAGTTTTTATTGAACAATAATTCGGTTACAAGTATGGGCCTACAACCACCCGGGCCGGCCGCTAGGTACATAAGGAAATATACACATATCAAGGCTGCAGTTCGTTCCCAGGGCACTGCCCCGCAGTGGCTCAAGATAGTTCTCGAAGAACAGCAAGTGTCAGTCCAACAAGAACAGAAACAAAAGGAAAAACAATAAAAACAAAAGGCGAGTTACGAGGGATACCAGTGCGGTTCAGGCTCCCCCCGGGAAATTCCAGTCAGAACATTTGAGCAATCCGCTAAAGAGAGGAGTACCGGGAGGCCGGGGACGGAGGGGGGGGGGGGAAGGGGGTCAAGGGAGATGAACGTCCATATGTAGTTGTTACAAAAAGCGCCAGGAGCCGTCAAGGGTCAGGGGGACATGGCGATATCAGTGTCTACCAGGGGGGGCGTACAGATGCCTCCGCGATACGCATTCCATTGACCCCAAATTCTACCCCATGCCCCCGGCTTGCCACGGGCCACATACACTGTCTTCTCCCGAAACATACACCAGTCCATATTCTCCTTCCATACTGACACGGTGGGCGGCCGTTGAGCGCCCCAAAGTTGCGCTATATCCCTCTTGGCAATCATGTTCCCTAGGGCCGCCCACCGAGTCTGAGCCGCGTTGTAGTCATTGGGCTCCCACACATTCAGGACACAGCGACGCACCTCCGGCAGCAGCACAACCCCGGTGACCTGTCCCATAACCGTGTGGACCCGGCGCCAGTAGTCCGCCACCTCGCGGCACTCCCAAAGGATATGAAGAAAGGTGGCGTTGAGCCCGCAGCCTCGTTTACAGAGCCCGTCGTCGGAAAATCCCATCGCGACCAAGCGCGGACCCGTAACATACACCCGGTGGAGAATCTTGAGCTGTACCAACCGGAGACGAGCCGGAATGGCAACCTCCTTGGGGGACGACAGTGCAGACTGCCAGTCTTCGTCGTCCAATTCAACCCCATCCCCAGTCCAAGCCTCCCGAAGGCGAACCAGGAGATCCGCCCGGTGATTAATCAATTTTTTATAAATTAAAGAAATAGTACTATCAGGGACATGTCCGTCAAGTACGCGGTCCTCGAGGGGCGAGGAAACAGGGATCTTGGTCCCCTCCCCGAAGACCGAGAGCAGGGCGTGTCGAACCTGGGCGTAGCGGAAGAACTCCCTGTCGGTCAGCTCGTATTCGGCCTGGAGCACCGCGAAAGTCTTGACCGCGCCCTTGTGCCACAGGTCTCCCACTTTGCTGATACCAATCGTGTCCCACTGGTCAAACCCCTTGGTGGTCCACAAGCTGCCCAGGCGGTCGGAGGCAAACAAGGGAGTAGCACATGTCATTCGCTCACTCCAGCCCATGGCCGCAGTGGCAGCCCTCCAGGTCCGCACAGCAATCTTAGTAGGACCCGTAAGGGTCCGGTCAGCCAGGCGGGAATAAAGTGCCCTGTTGTAGTTCCCGCCGGGAAGCAGGAACTTGTCCATCTCATACGCCGGATTCAAGCCGGGCGCATACGTGGCGTGGTTAATGGCAGATAGCTGCGAGGCCCAATAGTACCTGCGAATGTCAGGAAGCGCGATGCTCCCGTCATACCAGGGGAGAGTGAGCTTGGCAAGAGCAATACGCGCCCGGCCGTTCCACACCAGTCTCCTCTGCAGGCTCTCCACCTCCCGAAAGTAGGCCACTGGGATAACGTCGAAGGAGTTCTGGAGTGCATAGAGGAACCTGGGAAGGGACATCATTTTAAACAGCGCGGCCCGACCCAGCGGGGACAGGGGCAGCCTGCACCACCGGGCCGTGTCCTCACGCAGTCGCCGAAGTGGACGCAGAAGATTCTGCTCGTAGCGAGCCACCGGGTCCAGCGAAACGTATATCCCCAGGTACTTAAAGCCGCTCAGAGATATTTGAATCGGGAGCCGAGGCGGCAGGAGAGGAGGACCACCAGCGATGGGATAAACGCAGGATTTAGACCAATTGATCGTGAGACCCGAATTGTTCCCAAAGGAGGTCAGAACGTCAAAGAGGACGTTGAGTGACTGCCGCGGTGAGGTGAGATACAGGAGAATGTCGTCCGCATACAGCGAGACCCGATCTTCAAAGCCCGGGCCCCACCGGATCCCTCTAAGCGAGGGCTCCCAACGGAGCCAGGCAGCGAGTGGCTCCAGGGCGAGAGCAAAAAGCAACGGGGACAACGGGCACCCCTGCCTCGTGCCCCTGCCGAGGGCAAAGGGCCGAGAGACCCGCCCATTCACCACCACTTGAGCCATGGGTCCCGTGTAAAGGAGCCTCACCCAGCCAATAAATCCCTCTCCAAAGCCGAATTTATCCAAGACGGCCCAGAGGAATGGCCACTCAATAGTGTCAAATGCCATCGTGGCATCCAAAGAGACCAGCACGGCCGGTTCGGTGAGGAGCTCCGCCCTGGCGAGGACCCCGTGCAGACGCCGCAGGTTAAGAGCGGTGTTGCGGTGCGGGATAAAGCCGCATTGGTCCGGATGAATAAGGTCGCACACGACACTCAACAATCGATTGGCCAGGACTTTCGCCAGGATTTTAGGCTCCGCATTGAGCAGTGAAATAGGCCGGTAAGAGGTACAGCGGTCACGCGGCTTGCCCTCCTTGGGGAGAACGACTATAGTGGCCAAGCGCTGGTCGGCCGGGAGGGAACCCGCCGCAAGAGAGTCGCGGAACATGCGGCTGAGGAAGGGCGCAAGCTTATCAGGACGCAATTTGTATAGTTCAATGGGCAGACCATTAGGACCCATAGCCTTGCCCGAGCGAAGGGAACGAATCGCGGTCGCTATTTCATCCGACGATAAGGGGGCGTCCAGCCGCTCCCGGTCCTCAACGGACAGGCCGGGCAGAGCAATATCTCTCAGTAGGAGGCGAGAGTCATCCTCGTCCCTGTCAGTCACCGGGGAGTACACCGCCCGGAGGTGGTCAGCGAAGCATTCCACAATCTCCTCCGGCTCAGTCACACACACACCATCCGCAGCACGCAACTCGGGGACCACACGATTCACTCTCTCCTTTTTGTCCAGCCATGCAATCAACTTTCCCGCCTTGTCCCCCGCGTCATACAATCGGCCCTGCTGCTCCCTATACATAGTTTTGGCCGCGTCAGTGACCAGGGACCTATATTCGAACTGTTTCAGGCTAAGGGCATGTAGCCCGTCCGGAGTAACATTCGCCTCCAAGGCCGACTCCAGCCCCGAGATGTCAGTCTCCAGCTTCACCACCGCCTCGCTCCTAACCTTCTTGGCCACCACTATCTGGGCGAGGGCGTGTCCACGTATAACAGTTTTAAAGGCTTCCCAAAGGGACAACGCAGACGACACCGACCCCTCGTTTTCACTGAAGTATTGGTCCATGGCCTTAACCAGGCTGTCACGAGTCACAGGGTCCCGCAGGTACCAGGGGTTAATGGGAGCTATCCGCCCTGCGGACCGCGACCCGGTGTCAAAGACAAGCCACAGCGGAGAATGGTCGGAGATACCACGCGCCAGGTGTCTGACCTCTCGAATCCGACCAGTCTGCGCCGCGGGCATAAGGAAGTAGTCTAACCTGGAGAGACTCCCATGCGCCCCCGAATGAAAGGTGAACTGGCACTGGGTCGGATGCATTAATCTCCAACTATCCACCAAGCCGAAGGTCTCCAACATCCCACCCAGCCATGACTGGGCAGCGGGGAGGGTCCTCGGTGGGTGACGATCCAGTTCACCCGAAACCACAGAATTAAAGTCCCCGCCCATGAGCAGGAGGCCGTCCGGGAGGTCAAGCAGCATTCGACCCAAATCAGTAAAGGTGGAGTTCTGGAGGCCCGGGGGGACGTAGACTGAAACCAGGGTAAGGGGCTGCCCCTCCCACCTCCCAATCAGACACACATAGCGCCCTCTGTCATCCGAGACTATCCTCGTGATCTCCACCGGAAGGGAGGCTCGCAGGAGAATGCCCACCCCCCTGGAGCCAGTTGTGAAACCAGAATGGGCTACGAGGCGGTATCCTCCCCTGTTCATCGCATGGCAGACATTGCCGACCAAATGCGTCTCCTGGAGAAACACCACATCAGGGGTCAAACGACGCAAATATTGCAGTACAACACCCCGCTTAATACGGTCCCCCAACCCATTGACGTTCCACGACATAAGCCTCAACCCGTCTCCCCCCATCCCCTCCAATAGGTCAAGAGGCCCCCAGCCCGCAGCACCGCTCCCAAATATGGATAAAAATCAATACCTCGCCCTGTAAACAAGAAACACACAACTAAACAACCCCTCTTCCCCCCCAACCCCACCCCAAGTCCAACGCCCCCCACCCTGCACCCCTGCGGGCCAAAGACCCCCCCCAACTTGCAGTGTGCCTGTCGCCCCACTAACCCCATTCTACAAAAAGACCCCGGAGGAGGAAAGGGACCCGAACCCGCCCGCACCCCTCACGGGTCCTGGTAAAACACAGTATGCAAAAGAAGTAAGACCCAACTGTACAGTGCAAAACCGCAAAAGCAAGGACCAAAGGTCAGTCTAAGGGGACCCGTCACCTGCGGTGCCCCCAGAGGGCCCGGGCCGGCCACCCCCGTCCGGCAGCGAGTCCAGCCAGTCACTTGCGGCCACAGGAGTGTCAAAAAAGGCTGTCCGCTCTCCATGCTCCACTCGAAGTTTCGCCGGGTAGAGCATCGAATACTTCAGGCCTAGCTCGCGGAGACGGCGCTTCACCCCCTGGAATCCCATCCGCTGTTTCTGGACCAGTTGCGTGAAGTCCGGGTAAAAGTTGATGGTCGAGTTCTCGTAGCGGACCGGGCCACGGGTCCGTGAAGCCTGCAGAATAGCATCGCGGTCCCTGTAGTGGAACAGTTTAGCCACGATAGGCCTCGGGAGGGCCCCCGGCCGCGGCCGGCCGCCCGGAACTCGATGGGCCCGCTCCACAGCGAAGAATTTGCTTAGGCCAACCGGGGACAACTGTTGCAGGATAAGTTCCTCGACCACGAGGTCCACCGGGCGGCTGTCGGAGGACTCCGGTACCCCAATGATGCGGATATTGTTGCGTCGGGCCCGGCCCTCGAAGTCCTCAAGCCGCCGGGCCATATGGTCGTTGACCACTCTAATGTCCCCAAGCGCGGCCCGCAGATCCGACACCTCCGCACCCAGGGTGGAGATCCGTGTATCAAGGGCCTGGACCTTCTCGTTGGTTTTAGAGAGGTCGGCCCGAATCAGGGTGACGTCGATCGCGACAGTGTCGATCTTACGGGCCAGGGCCTCGTATTGCGTCGCGATAGTTTCCCTGATGCCCTCGATGGCACCCATAATGTCCTGTAGGGAAGGTTCCGCAGCGACGGTCGTGCCTCCCCCCGCAGCATCCGGGGAAGGGCCAGCAGCGCCAGGGGACCCCCTGCCCTGGGTATAGCGGTCCATGTTGTTGCTCTGGACCGCTCCCCCGCGCAGTGAAGCCTTGGTCTTGCGCCCCTCCGGACCCCCTTTGCCCGCCATATGAGCGCAGTCACTCAATGGGACCTCCGATCAAGGGGTGCGCGGGTGCCAGCGAAAGGACCACAAACTGTCGGTGTAGGGGTCGGAGGCGTCAGACCCGCCAGTAGCAGATGGAAGCAAACCTCGGGCAGAGGCCCAGGAGGCACCTCGCCACCTCGAGCACGCACGCCAGCTGATCTCCTGAAGGCCAAAACCGAAACCGAAAGTGCTGAATCGGTAACTGGCACCGCGCTGAGGCCGCTGTTGTTCAATTGCAGCCCGGCCCCACGGGTCACCTTCACCCCGGCCACCTCCGTCGGGCGGGTCCCAAAAGTTCCGGCGACGATAGCTCAGGATTCCCAGGTCCGATTAGAGTTTTGAAAAGAGATATATAGTCAGCTGGTCTTCATCTCTCAGATTCCATACACCAAATCAGGATATTCTCAGGATTTATTCCGAGGAGCAGAAAGGGTCCGGGGAGCCCTGTGCTCACGCGACCATCTTGGATGCGCGCTAGGCTCCTCCCCCCCCATAGTAAACTTTTTTTAACTTGCTCAGATCCTTCCTCACTTTTAAGTCTTCAAACATTAAGCACTTAGCACTTTATGAACTGTGACTGGTCCAACCGGGTGGCACTTTTTAGCAGTTGCACTTTATCATAGAGACAGAAGGTGGAATTCAATGCCCACTGTGGGCTACATTGTCATGCACCAGTACTTTATATAAACAACAGTAATACAATCTTGACAAGTTGAGGTATAATTGTGTCTTTAGACAGTCACATCAGAATTAATGTTATTCTGTATTGTACATAGTTGATAAAATGCACTTGCATGTTATTAACCGTTTGTCTCCATTATTGACACAATTTGGAAGTTTGTACCTCTTTCAACAGGCGCAAAATAATGTTTCATATTTGCATGTTTTTTAAGTTAATGCATTGGCTTGCCTTTTAAACATTTTAATAGGTTTTTTAGGTTTTGAAATTCATCAAGCCAGCATTCTCTTACCTGGTGTAAAGACTGTTTAGCTTGGTGCGTTAAACTATGCAATACTTGAATTAACTCTTCTATGTCTATGATTATACCATGTGATTAGTCACGAGCTACTGCACTAGCACGTTATAAACTAGGAGGCGCTCCGCATGCGCGTTATGTGAACAAGGCCTCCTGTAGATTGAAACGCGTTGTGGCGGTGGTGGAGGGCACTAAATAAAATCCTGTGCACTGAATTTTGGCTCCGTTTTTGTCTATTTTCCTATGAATTGGATGTTGTGAGGCGAAGTCTACGATATATATATATATATATATATATATATACACACAGGTCCTATGGGAAAATGCATGGGGAACACGCGTTTTGGGACCCCCCTTTTTTCTCGGTCCCCGCTTGACGAATCACCGTAAAATTTTCAGGATAGGAGCGGACCGGAGCTAGCCAAAAGTTTGGAAAATTTCGCGAAGATTCGTCAATCGGCGCCAACGTTATTCCAAATAGAATGTTGCAGATTTCCTATGGAAAATAGGTCCTAACTATAACTACCTACTGGCGACTGACAGTAGGTTATATATATATATATATATATATATATTACTTACTGGCGGTCGCCAGTAGGTAGTTATAGTTAGGACCCTGTTTCCATAGGAAAACCGCAACATTCTATTTGGAATAACTTTGGCGCCGGTAGACGAATCCTCGCGAAATTTTCAAAACTAATGGGGCGCTACGCTCCGCTCCTACCCTGAAAGTCTCGGGGGGATTCGTCAAGCGGGGCCTGAGAAAAAAGGGGGGTCCCAAAACACGTTTTTCCCATGCATTTTTCCATAGGACCTTTAGACACAGCTACAGCCCGAACGGCTGAACAGAGTTACTTGAAATTTGGCAGAGAGGTAGTCTACAGGTCAAGGAAGTGCCTTTTGTAGGTCTGGTGTAAATCTGTTCAGTAGTTCCTGAGAAAATAGCATTTAAATCAATATATATATCTGTGGCAGTTTACGGTGCGCTTACCGTGCGCTTACTGTAAGCTTACCGTACGCGTACGGCGCCGTGCGCGAGCGCGATTCTGATTGGCTGTTAGATCTTAGTAAACATTCGAATCGGTCGAAACCAGGAAGCTGCGGCCGCCATTTTCTCTCTCGCACTCTGAGGGGGGGAAGCAAAACAAAGGTTCAAAACATGTAAAGGGGCATGTTAGACAGCTCCTCCTAACCACCTAGCCTTGATTAAGGTGTCCCATAAGAACCCCCAAGGCCAAAAATTCAATTTTATATTTTTTCGAAAAAACGGCGATTACACTTACCGTACGCGTACGGTAAAAATTAATTATAAAAAAAAATATCCACATATCCCCCCCCCCCCCGTGTGCAAAAGGTGCCCTCAGTGCACTTTT
The DNA here is from genome assembly GCF_964204655.1 of Triturus cristatus. Classification (NCBI taxonomy): domain Eukaryota; kingdom Metazoa; phylum Chordata; class Amphibia; order Caudata; family Salamandridae; genus Triturus; species Triturus cristatus. The sequence goes on from NC_140591.1 coordinate 697,374,134, forward strand.
TGTGCATGGCATATGTCAAATTTGAAAATGGAATTGTCTATCTTTCACGATGTAGCGCATAATATGTCCTCCGTGTGCGGACGGTGCGCGAAGCGCATCGTGCGTACATGGCCCATGGAGCGTAACGTGGGCACGCGGTGCGCTACGCGCACCGCGTGCCCACCGTGCGTGCACGGCACTAACTGCGTAAAGTGCTCACTGTGCGCGCGCGGTGCGCGAAGCGCACCGTGCGCGCACGGAACGAACTGCGTTAAGAGGGCGCGCACGCCACGAACGGCGTAAAGTATCTTAGCATTTAAAAAAACGTACAAATTCACTGAAAAAACCATAGGTTTCACACATGTTATAGTTAGCTGGACATTTTACTCATAAAAAAACCAATGAAATTCCCCCGTTATAGTTAGTGCAGGCAACTATAACTCACGCGACCGCAATCCTCTGCTGATGACATATGTGTCTTTATGAAAAAAAAATATTTGTAATATATGTATAGCTAAAATTTAATGGAAGAAGACATGGGCAAATAAGTGTCTAAATACAGTATTAGCATCAGCAGAGGATTGCGGTCGCGTGAGTTATAGTTGCCTGCACTAACTATAACGGGGGAATTTCATTGGTTTTTTATGAGTAAAATGTCCAGCTAACTATAACATGTGTGAAACCTATGGTTTTTTCAGTGAATATATATATAGATATAGATATATATCTATATATATATATTTTTTTTTTTAATGGAATTTCAAACTGCACTTCTACGATTATTGAGCACTGTAAGTAACTGGAGACACTACTGTACAAGTTCATAGTATTCAATTTACCAACCATGAAAAGTTGAAAGGCTGAGCCTACCTCGCTCTGATTTGAACTTTCAGGGCAGCTCTTCGGCTAAGGCGGAGGAGCGTTGCCTCACTGCTCTCAAGGCAATGAAGATAGAAAAAAAAAGAAAAAATTATAATAACTTTGTTATTATCATTTTATTTTTGGCAGCTGCAGGGATGGTTAGGGTGGGCGGGGCAGGGCTGGGGCCACAGGGGGAGGAGTGGTGCACACTCTATAAGTGTGCATGACTGTTTGCCAGCTGTCTTGGGCTGGCCAAACATTCATGCACACTTTGCATGTTCTCCATGCCCAGGCTCCCATTCCCCGTTTGAGTGCCAAACCATGGTGTTCAGACCAATTACAACGCTGCATTGCAGCATTGTGATTGGCTTAGGGAGCCTGGGTGTGCTTCCTGCTTCTGTTCTGGGGCATCAGCAGGGAAGCGGAGGAGAGACTCAGCCGGCCGAAGAGGTAAGTGTTTATTTTGTTTTTTTCACCCCACTGCCGTCCGGTTCCCTGCCAGCCGCCACGGATCTACAGATCAACGCATATCTTAGGAGTGAGCGTGCAGCTCACTGTTCTATCCTTCCAGTGTAGGAAGATTAAGAGTGAGTTGCAGCTTTTTCAGTGTCGCATGAATGACACATCTTGAGGTAGGCATGACTTGACAAACCACAACCAGGAGGGTTACTAAATGTTAAAAGGGTTTTGCTAGTGAAAGTGTTTGGTAATAGATTGACAATATGTGTGTGTTGTCCTCAGCTTTCCTAAAAAGAAAATCATATAATAAGGAACAACTTGGGCTACAATAACATAAATCTGGGTGAAGGGCTGAATAGAATGCATTAGCAAAATTAAGCTGAACCCTCAAATAAAAATGTTATGAATTGGAGTCAAAGGGTGAAGTTTGTGTTGTAAATAACCCACTTAAAAAGGAAACACAGAAAAACATTGCGTAGTAAATACTTAAGTCTTAGAGTCAGTATTTTCAGTGCATATTGATGGACGCCTATTTGAGCACGTCTTTACTTAGTGAACGAAAATGCTGTAAATCTAAGATGATGTTATCATGACAGCAAAATAATATGTATGGATTATTACTTAACATCACTTTATAAAAGGCTGATGCGTTCAAATAGCATACACTTCTAAACAAAAAAAGCCATAAACCAGAAATTAAAATGTTGCCATTCCAGCAAATTAAATACATCAAAGAGCACACACTGGCTCTAGTCTACCAAAAGTACTACTTGTGGCACCAAAACCTAATAGGAACCCAGATGGGGCAATGTAACCATCCACAAAATGCCACGGCCTTGATGGACAGCCGATACAAACAAGGCAAGTCATGAAAGCCCATTGTTGAAGAAGGCTTATAAAGCCCACCACTCACCAATTCTTTATGTATTTTTAGCTATTGCTCGTCTTTAGATTAAACAATCCTTCAAAAGAAAAGTCCAGCAAATCTTCAACACAAAACGCATTATGGTTTTCTTCTCTGGTGTATGTTCACAAATTTCCACATATGACAGAACACTTTAACAACAGTAAATATTTTTCTTTCCTTGACATGGTAAGCATATGCAGACACTGTAGAGTACCAAGGAATGCCCTTCAAGATCTTCAAAGCTATATGGTGAGACGGAGCATTGATGTACTTACAAAGAGTTGGGCACTGATGCTATCACTGGGGTCGCTCTAACAAAAAACATATAAAAACAGTTTTTGAGTGTCGCCAAGCATTGTGCCATGTCAATGACTGAATTGCGTCTTGCATGATTTTTCGTTCCCCTATTGCACCGGGCGGTTTTCATTTGCTGCTAGGATTTCACACAAAGCCAAGTCGAGCTCCGTTAGTAGATCTGGGTTTGCATAGAATCCTAGGAGAGATTGTGCTGTTATTGTCAAGGCATGCACCCTTTACATACAATAGAGGTTTGACACTACACAACGCAAAGCCATTTTGTGGTGTGCTTACGTCAACTTTTCATGGTGAAAAAAACCTTTTGTGCATGAAAATCCATCAATGCCGCTACTCAGGCCATGCAGGCAATAACATTAAAAAATAGTCAATCTAAGCCTGAGTGTTCTTCTTAGTGGGCCTGAACTCTGGACAGGAAGCCTGCAATGGCTGAAGAGGGGTCATTGATGTCCTCAGACTTGCCAGTGACAGCTATGATCAAGTAGTCAAGGCCTTCAACTTGGCCGCTGATGTGAGGAAAATTATCGGTACAAAATAACACAAAGATACAAAAAGCAAAGTCGAATCAGAGATATAATTTTTGAAAAGAATATGTCTCTAATAAACTTCTTGATATAAGAGTTGATATGACATTTTCAGTGACAATGAGATGTCTCCAGTTTATATGTTTAAAAATGTGTGACAACCACACACGTTTGACAGACACCTGCCAATATCTCAATTGAATGGGGCAAATTTAACATTATGAAGTCTGGCAAGGACTCGGCGGCAGAGCAAACCTTCGTAAGGCTCTTTGTGTGAACATCAAGGTCTCAGTTTTAAGTGTTGCAGCAGTGGGTCCCAGTAATAGTGCTGAGTGGACACTTCTTTTGTAGATTATTTTTAAGGGTGAGATTATGGCAGGGTATCCCTGATGTTACTGGTGTCCTTTAGTACTGGTGAGATTCCTGGACAACATAAACTGTCTCGTATCTCAGCCTATGATGGTCGTATCCTGTATTTTGTGGCCCAGTATACAGGAGTATTGTGGTTGAGGGCCTTGTGCGTTATGCAAGCAATTTTTAATTGGATTCTAGCTTCAAACGGGAGTCAATTAAGATGTATTAAGTCTGGACTAATGTTATCTATTCTCCTGGAAACTGTTATGAGTCTGGCTGCTGAGTTTAATGTCACCTTTAACGATGCCTACTTTACTTTGGGACGGCCAGCAAGGGTGGCACTCCTGTAATATAATAGGGAGATGACCAGAGCTTTTACATCTAATCTAAAATCCACAGAGAGCAAGAAGGGTTTGATTTTTCTTAGGATATAACTTGGTGATTGGCACCTCTGATGGTTGCACTGATATGATCTTGCATGTTAAGATGTTTGTCCAGAATAATGCTTAAAGATCATAATTTCAAAGGCTTATTACAGGTGTGATCCCTGCACAAAAACCTATTTGTGCATGGATCGCAATTGTAAGTGATCCGATGTTTATCCCACCCAGTAATTAACAGATGCTGTGTTACCTGTAAATGACTTGGGTCATATCCAGCAGAATTCATAGGTCCTAAAAGCAAACTATATCCTTTGCAAAGAAAAGAAAATCTGGTAAATATCTCCCACTCCTCTCCTACTGAGTAACACATTGGTAGGTGGGAATGTTTGAAGTCAAACAAACTGATCAGAGCATCTCTCATAAGGAGATGGTAAACAGAGCCCCGTCCTACATCCTGAATTCAGCATACATGCACACTGGTGGGTATTTTACATTAGATGATTATACGCATAATATATACTCTACTTCTACAAATCATGTACATTAGAAAGACTGTGAATATATCAAACAGCTTAGCAATAACATTACAAACAATAATTATACAAAATCGGGCAAAGGTTACATATGCTTCAACCATATTTTTCATCACAAAACCCTACCCTATTAGTCTAAAAGCTACCTAAGCCATATACCAGCATCATTGTTTTAACTTATAAAACAATAGGACAAGTCATCCTTATGTACTTTCCTGTGCCATCAGGCCTGAAGTTAGAACTCTGGGCCCAGTTTTATATTTGGTATTGTGCCATTCTCCGCCAGGGCAACAGAGTAAATTACTCCATTGCCCTGACGGAGGTCCCCAACTGGCAAATTCTGAAATGTCTGTTGGGCCAGTAGACATTTCAAGCATTGACAGGAACCACCATCAAAGCCTAGGTTCAAGCAGTGCTTGGAAGGCTAATGTTGGGGAAAGGCCAGTCTAACCCTGGTCTGTGTCCATTCTGTCAGGAACTCCGATTCCTGACTCACCCAGTGATTTGCACTGATGACCAAGCTTGTGGGTTCTGCTTATATGTGTGATGCACAATGGCTCACTGTATTCAGAACCTTCTCTATAGCAATGCATATACAGAGAACTCCACAACTCCCTTCCTCAGGGGTACCTATCACACTCCGCCTCACATTGTGCCTCAGGGCCACCACCCAACAACAATCAGGACAATGTTCATGCAGAAACAGGCATCTTTGAGAAGATGAGAGATCTGGAACATGGAGGACACTTCATGCAGTTTACATGATACCTTTTTAGGGCCTTGCCTACCAGTACTTTCTAAGATGCAAGTGGTCACAATCTCTAAAGCATTGAGATCATAGAAGAGACCGACTGAACAAACTACATTAAGATGAACCTCTGCTAGAGCATATTCGCAGTGTAACTTAAATACCGAAAACTACGATGGCTAAAATAGCCAGGCAAATATATTACAAGGCCAACCTCCAAACCGTCTCCTTCATGTCACCCAATCAAATGCTTTGCTATAGGTTGGCATCCCAGCCCAGTCACACTGGGTCTCTGTCCAAGCCCTCATCAAGAGTTCACCCACTGCCAGAGCCCCACGGTCAGCCTCATGGCACAGAGATGAGCTGATGAATGTTCTGTTAGGGAGATGGATTGCTGGTTGTGGCCCGCTGGGGAACATAGACGGGACAAGTGAGGCAGGCGAGTAGGATCTATGACTGAGTGAGATGCAAAGGAGTTTCAGCCACCCCCTGCCATACATGCACTCTGTGGCGCCACTTGCAGTCTAACTTTCATCCACCACAAATCTAACCTTCCTGTTTTAGGAGATATCCACTATTCACATAAGTAGCACTGCCTCCATTTCAATGAATGGAAATTTCACAGTCCATGCAATACAATGAAAGAACTTCTGTGTTATAGCAAAGGCAGAACAGGTGGCGGAGTATGATTAATTTGTGTGAAGAATCCATCACATATTACTAGGCCAATAGCTAAAAAAACTGGGCTGTGGAACGTTTCTAAACTCATATTAATTCTTCTCCTATTTAAATGATTCATGCGGACACTGGTTTTAAACATGCATTGTTTGAAGAAAAACTGTGTCATCGTTAAATACAAAATAATGTTTAGAAAACGATCTGGAGCTCTGGTAATGTATTATTAATGCAAACAGAATCTTAAATAAAGGCTCAAAACTATTCTAGATCCCTAGAAATAAATCAAAGAGCGGGCAGAGCATGCTCCGAACTATGTATTCCATTTATGACCTATGCATTTAAAATGTAAATGCCATGCCTTCCCAGGAGGCACAGACATCAAACACAGCACGTTAATAACAGAGGGAAGGCAGCCATGTTTGACCTGTTGAATATAAGAGTCTGCAGTTCACTGATGTTGCAATGACACAAAAATACTCTAGACACAAAATTCGGGATCTTCATCTTAGCTTTAGGCCCACCTGCTAAGTGTAGCAGCTTCTGTCCCAATCAGAGGTGTGTGAGGCTTTTATTAGGCAAGCCTGTGTTTCAGGTGTTCCCCAATTACTGGCTTTCTTTCGCATTGGCACCGTTGCCCATTTCACCTTTCCATTCGCCCAATCGTAGGCCCATATTACTGAAGGTTTAGCGTCGCCCTTGACCCACGCAAGAGGAGACAAAGGCGACGCAAAACCTAGGTGAGATTTATCAAGCAACGCAAGGCCACCTTGCATGGCCCTGCCTAGCGTGGTAAATCTAGAGTAACGCACGGCAGCGCAAATCGCAGCCTTGCGTTAATCTGCAGCGGGGGGGCATTCCATGGGTGGAGCATGGGTGTTCCCTCGCATCCACCCATGGATATGGGCGCATCCCAGATTTAGCATTAGTGGTAGACCTGGGAACGCGTGAAAATGCTACGCCTCCTCAGGTGAGGCGTAACGAGGAGAAATATCTTTATTTCTCCTCGTTGTTTTTGCAGCACACATAGAAGGAGGAAAATGCCTCTCAGCATTGTTTTTTGTGCAGGAAGGTGTCCCATCCTGCACAAAAACAAACCAGCCTACAACACAGGCACCCTTGCAACATGACGCAAGGGCGCCGGCCCTGGTGTTAGGCAGCCAAACGTGCGCCAGCGCTAGAAGAGGTCAAGAATACAGCATATAAAATGGTAAATACGTCACATTCCTTAACTTTCCATTTCACGCAGCGCAGCAAAGTGGCTTGCTGTGTTGCGCTGCATGAAAGAATGATGAATCTGGGCCAGAGTTTTTAACCCACGCTTGAACCCATTTGCCCAAACGTGGTTTTTACCAAAACGCCAACCTACCGATATATGCAATACAACATGCCCAATAAAATAAACTGGCAGAATTATTATTCCTTTTATTCTCTATCTCATCCCTTAAACTTCCAAAAATGTGGATGGAAGCTTGAAGACCAGCATTTTGCACTCGGATGTGTACATTGAGAGGCTTTAACTTGCTGGAATCCGGACACTCAGGAGGGAATGGTGCGTCAAATTATATATGCATAAAAATGGTTCAATATTCAATCTTCAAAGTTTTTGTAGGAATACTCGAGGATTGCAACAATAATGCTTGGCAACTTCCTACGGCCCCATTACCTCCATTGCTAATGCAACCTATACGGACTCCTTTGCAACCGCTACAACTTAACCAATTTAACAAGTTGTTTTTTTAACAGTAAGAATGCCTTTAGCTGTTGTTAGTTGCATCAGGTGGGCATAATCAATAAAGATGGGTTTAAATAATGGACACCCGCCCCTGCTAATCCCATGATTCTGGGGAAATTTCTCGACTGTCCAGCATCTTTATAATATTCTCATAGCTGCCAAGGTTTCAGATTGCTATGTGTGACATTTTCATAATTTCAGAGTAATTATGAGTGACATTTCAACAACTATGAGTGACACTTTCTTGCGAGCAAAAACAAGCATTGAAGATGAGGGAAACGTATACATATCAGAGAGTACACCCATTTGAGCTACGAGAAACTCTAAGAAGATCTTAACACTGCTGCAAAGCACCAGAAATGGATGGGCGCTAACTGGAGGCAGACCGCGCGACTGCAGTTCTGAGTAACAGAGGGCAGGCAGGCACAGCAGCTCCTCAGAAGATGATCTCATTAATCTGTTCATTCATGACCCTGCGCTAGCCTACAAAGCACATTTTATAGCATAGCAAGTGCAACTAGGAGATTATACCATCACTCAGTCTCAGGCATAATCGGTTGCTAATGCAATAATGTAAAAAATAATGCTGGGAAGCGCCAGCACAAAACCCGGCGGTGTTCCGCTGTATGCACGTGGTAGTGCAGATAAATACAAATTGTACTATCACAACGTTGTAATTACGTTACGTTGTATTATACTTCTTTTGCACATATTCAAAGAAAGTATGCTTTGATTTATGACACGTTGTGGTCACCTAAGTACATAGCCCCTTCAGAACTGTGGAAGACAATATATGATTTTCTATAAACAGTTTGGAAACTTCGGTCAAACATGGCTGCCAAGTTTTCTGTATACTTATAAGAAACATTTTTATGGTTTCAGTGTATTTATAAGTGACATTAAACTGCCAAATGCTTGACACTTTTTCGCAGGTAAAACAAAGCAATGACATCCTATCAAAGGGATAAAATCTGAAATGACATATTTTGAGCAATAAAAAGTTATAAAAGCATATTGATACTGTTGGAAACCCCCCAAAAATGTAGTGTCCCTAATCTTGTTATCATAAAAGAGTAAATCTGTTTGCACATTTTTCGGCAGCCTGTCATATGCTGTGCAATAAAGTTTTAAAATAATGACTCACATTCACTGTGCTGGCACCTCGTAACAGTATCTTACTAGTGCTCAACCCTGTGTCCCAGCCTGAAATTCTGAAATTACGACCAGATTAAATTTGAAGGCACTATAATCATGGGTGGGTTATCCTGAAACAACTGGTAAGCCAGTGTTGGTGCACAAAACTCCTTAGTACTTAAGAAAAATACTAAATTGTATTTACTGACTGAAGTGAAAGCTTAATCTGTAACCTACTCTGCCTACTTATCCTTGCCTAAACATGTCGACTTGCACGATTCAGGAGTGAAAGCAAAATTCTGCAATATGTTGTCTTTTTAACCCTGGCTAAACACATCAATTTACACGATTGGATTGTGGTCGCCTTAATAAATAAATACAAGAAAATGTGAAATCCCCCTATACTACTGACTGAAGTTTAGTTGTAAAAGAAGTCTGTTCACAGGCAACTGCATCTAATCAAAACTGGCAGCTGTGCCATGGTAGCTTTAGGTCAAGCTCTGGCAGCCTTCGCATCCCTGAAATCAGCAATCACTAATTATGCCTGGAACATGCATTCGAAATGCCAGTATCTGGTAGGATTGGCCTAATTTTCCACCATAATACGACATGAACTCTTTTAGGTAACATGCTTGAAACTGTCCAATTCTGCTTAGTGTGCGTTCGCTTTTTGTTTTACTCCTTAATAAAGTCCAGCTAAATGAGAATGTTTGCATGCTATTATAGAAACCAAAAAATATAAACGTTTATATTATAGCCTTATAGCCCGCCGTAGTGGGCTATACCGGCTGTTAAAGGCCCGCTGCAGCGTTAAAGGCCCGAGCCGAAGGCGAGGGACTTTAACAAAGCAGAGGGACTTTAAAAGCCGGTATAGCCCTGCTGCGAAGGGCTATAAGGCTATTAGAACATTCTGCCACTAGAGGACAGAATGTTCTAACAAAACAAAGCCCTCAGGAAGCGCGAGGGGATTCAAATCCCCTTGGGCTCCCTTAAGTGTTTGTTCACAGCCAGAGCTGTGAACAAAGACACATTGGAATGTTGGTGCTCCGGGCTTATACCAGCCATTATAAGCCCGGAGCGCTCCATTGTTTTCAATGGAGCTCCCAACATTCCAATGTTCTAATACTGAACAATCTCCTCAGATGTACCTATATAGCTGACCTTTCGTCCTGAATACTGAACCTTTGTCATGAATCTTTCTAGTCACTATAGAGAAGGTGCCTCCCCAGCAGGTGGTCGCCCTAGTCACTTGGAGTGCCTCCCCTCCTACCACTGGCACTAGCAGCTTCCTCCCTTCCCTCGGCATGAACCCGACCTTGGCTCGCGATTGAGTTACAGATAATCAGCCGTTCAGATAAGCTGTGACATATAAGCACCCATCCCTATGAATTATCTCTCAGAAATGTTTACCAGAGCTGTGGCTCGTCCCTCGTCACCGAGCCCCCGACGCACCCCCTGACACTGGCTGCCCTGTCAGGTGCCTAAGTAGCCAACCCGTGGCTCTGATTTAGCAGACAACAACGAGCCACGTTCAGTGCGGTTTGTTTAACATTTCTTTGCAAACAACGGGTATAGCTATAACGTTTATAAATTGGCTATATCACCTCTTCCAAGTCCTTTACTCAGACTAGCAAATATATTACAATACATTTACTGTCGCCGTATGATGAAATGAAGCAAGCTTCGCTTTTTAAAATTATAAGAAAGAAAGTTATATTACAGCAGCACAGGTCCCCAGGCCGGTATGCACCTCAGCTCTGTCGCCGGCGCTGTTGGGCTCAGCCAGCCTGTGTGTGACATGGTAACTCAGTTACGGAGTCCATACCGCCGCGCTGGTGAGCATTGCAATGCTGACCAGCTTCACCAAAACGGCAAGTCAGCCGTGGCCAACGCTGGGTCCGGGAATCGATCCTCATCTACCCTGCCGTGGTGCGAGCGGCGATGAGGCCCTGCGCTACCATTCATTTGCCCACACATTGACAAGTGTCAGCCAAAACTTCCTGAAATGTCGCGCGCTTCGGGTAGCAAGGGCTGGCAGCACTGCAGGACTGACCCCGTGACTCACCCCCCACCTATTAAAGCGTCTCAAGGCCTCACAATTATATTTTAAGTATCTAAGAAGCCAAGCCATTGGGAAGTGACTCCCAGTGATGCCACGTGGTGTCGGCCCGAGGTGTGTTCAGTCCCTATACATTGTAACAAAGTAGAGAGCTGCGAGGAGCAGATCATAAGCACGCACCTGAAATCTAAAGGGAACAGCACGCAACCGCGCACTGCCACTCAGTGGTGGTGCATTATAGCAGCTGAGGAGGCGCTATAATGCGTGACCTCGCATTTCAGTGCGGTGATGAGGACTGTAGTATTTGGGCTTCAGGCCCTCATGCTAGTAAAATGATAGACGCAGACATTGGAGTTGTAGTTGGATAACTGACCCAGAGCACGTGCACTCGGCTCCTTTTATTGCCAGGGTCACCTGACTGGTGACACCTGTGGTGGGTGGGTGTGCAGTGTGTCTTACAACATGCTGGAACACTAGACTGCTGATCGGACGATCACTACAAGGACCACCACACTGAAATGCGTTAGTATCACGCCTGATGCGTGATACGTGGCAGGAATGTATTCTAAATTTGATTTGATATAGTTTGGGCATGGCTTCCACACACACATAGGTAATTAAACCTTTGCGCTAAGATGTTCAGACACAACTGATAATAATAGGTAACTACAACCCTATTTAACAAGAATTTAAATCTCATCACCTAAAGAACTCCAAATATTGAAATATGAAAACCCACACACCGTGACAAATTCGTTGATATTCATACTTGCGTATATTTGAGAAATCCAAGGAAGGCTATATGGGGATAATTGCTAGAAGACCTATCAATGTCCAGGAAACATTGCAAAACAAGAACACCTTATCAGAGCAAAGGTGGCAAAATCTCCAACAGTAACAAAAAGATTTTGGCATAACAATCACAAAAATAAAGAAAGTTGGCAAGTGTGCTTACATTTTGTGAGTATGTGGGAAATATGATCATTAGCGCTGATAGATGTCTCTGCATTGAGCTTGGCAGAGCTTCGCAGGGGCAATCTCATGAGGCCAAGAAAGCTTTTGTATAATAAATGTGTGCCATGCATAGAAATCTGAAATGTGCTATTTCTTGCTAACAAAAGGGCAAGCCATTTACTTCTAACTTTGCAAACAAAATGCATGAAATACTCTGAGAAATGTACATTGTTGATTTATCTTTTTATCATGTGCTCTCCAGACATTTGGGTCTTCTAAAAGGTTCTGTGCCTGGTGGACCTGGTGAAACCGCATAATTCAATTTCAAGTCGGTCTAACTTATGTGCAGGGGAGGAGGATTGTGAAGCCTCGGGACACACCCTAATGTTATTAAATGTTTGTATTTTTTGGCCAATTTCAAAAAGACCTTTCAGGATTACTGGGCTCCACGTTTTTATTTGAGGGCACATAACCGGAAGGCATCCTTCTTGCCTGACATGGGATTGCCCGCTGATGACTAAAAATTGGTGACAGGTGGTGCACTAATTTAAAATAGGATTGTAGAGAACCTTTAGTCTGACACACCAGGTCTCTTTTCTGAGAATAGGGATATCCCACACAAAAAAAGCAAGACAAAAAATAAATTCATCAATTTCGCATTGTTATTGGTAAAGCAGCAGGGTGCTACAACCTGACTGAGCCCCAGATCCGACGAGTGGACAAGCTGGCTTATGGATGTAGGGGAGTGGTGGTGTGTGGCTGAGGAAAGAAGAATGAAGATGGTGCAGGATGCTGACAAACTTGCTGAGGATGTCGAAACACGGTCTCAATAGTCTAGAAACGTTTGGCACCCGCCAGAGGAGCGCCCATCTTAAGACAAGATATGTTACCATTGTTTTGACTCAACAGCTTGTAAAGATCGACCGCCTGCTACAGCAGTATATATGTATGTAGTCCATCAGGGATATGCCATTTTTTTAATGATTCTTTTTATTAACAGTAGGAATCAGGATCACAAGGCATAATACAATACATTCTCATTTCTTATCTTGACAACGTTCTCATACAGTTAAAAATACACATATGTTGATTACTGGTGATTTGTGCCATGTCTACAATGATTCATCTTGAGCTGGTAATAGTGGCGGGGTGCAAAGATTCCCTCTATATTCATTCCAATCATTCCAAATACGGGACCACTTTTTAGGACATCCCCTAGCTACATAGACATACGTTTCCCGAAACATGCACCAATCCATATCTTTCTTCCATGCACACACTGCTGGTGCCTGCGATGCCCCCCATTTCTGACCTATGTTACGTTTCGCTATCATCAGCCCCAATGTAACCCAGGTTATGCGTGTGTTGTTTAGGTCCGTGGGCTCCCACACATTCAGGAGACATCTCTTAGCCTCCAGGGGGAGAGTATGGTTCAACACTTCGCTCAGGACCTCATGTATTTTCTTCCAGTACCTTTGGACAGGTGGGCATTCCCATAGTATGTGAAGGAAAGTACCTTCGTTTCCACAGCCCCTTCTACACTCGCCATCAGGTGCTCTACCCATTTGTACCATCCCAGGTCCGTGATATAGATCCGGTGCAAAATTTTGAGTTGTATTAGCCTCAACTTCGCTGCAATGGCTACCTCCCGTGGCAAAGATACTGCTGCCACCCAGTCTTCGTCATCTAGTATTATGCCAACCCTTCCCACAGGGATATGCCATTTTAGACTCACATTTACAGTTGGTTTACATCTAAGGTGTACTTTGTTTGAATGTCAATAAAATTGATAAATAAATGTTAAAAAAAAACATAAGCGATTGATTGATATGGACAGAAATCGAATGAGATTTGTCAAAACTGTAGAGGGCTGTGATTGAAGATAGACAAAGGGATAGAATGTCTTTCCATCAAGCCACACAGGGAATTGCAGACTCAACATCTAGACATGATTCTTTGCAGGAACTAAAGATATGTGTGCTCTAGGGAAACAGCAGCAAACAACTGCCAGAAAAGACAAGGAACGCATACATCAGGCAGAAGAGCCAATGTGTGATGCAGTGGTATCTTATAGGGAACAAAAGCAAAGAGATGACCATATTCACAAGTCAGGAAAAAACAAGTGCAAACATGCTCCTGTAGCATTACTCCTACATTCGAAGAAAATGTCTGACTTTTCAGAGATTTACAAAGAATCCTTGGAAGTATTTGGGGAAAACTACAACAGCTGGAATTTACCAGGAGTATATACATGCATGAAAATTACGGAATACAGACGCAATTCATGCATTTGGATTTTTTTTCCTCTCCTAATGATTCCACCTACCATTCAACGCAGTGAAATATAGGGGTATTACCTCACCATTGCTATCAAGGAAAATGCTGTTCCTCTTGCCATTCACAGAAACAAATCTGCCAGTGTCTCCAGGCTGGAAATCTATTGCACATAAAACGACGTGTTTGTGAGTTTAAAATACCCCATACCCAACCCTAAACTTATGATTTGTGATGCAATACTGTAGATGATACAATGCCCGTAGTATTCTACAGCTTTCCTCTTCAATTCACCTTTTCCAACTTCAACTTCATTCCACATTCCTTTATTTACTGTGATACCCTTTCCAGGGCTTTCCTCTTTATACTATTGCATGCATCAGGATGTCATCGTGAAAGTACACCACTTCTTTGTTATTTTAAAATGAATTGTGCATTAAAATGGAAGAGGCCGGGACAAAGCCACAAGACGCCCTGCAAGAATGAAATGCCCCTTCTAGAGTGATAAAGGCTTCAATGTTGCTCGATGCAAAGCCACGCGCACAGATCGAGTACTGAAAACACTTGATCCCTCTAAATTGGGCACTTTTATTTTGTGATAAGAGGTATTGATTTAAACAAATATTCAGTTCACAGCTCTTAAATCTAAACACAACCTGATGCCAAACCTTTTTTTAGTCATCAATTACAAGAATATTCATTTGTAACTGTTAATTGGCTCAATTACTCCCTCCAGACAATTATTTTTAACATGTTTTATCTCATGTTGTAAATAGGCAGATTCACACTTGACTCCCTATTTCACAGGTATTGGCTCTTGTTTAATGTCAGTTTTATTTATGAAAATGATTTATAAGCCTAATTTCTCAGGTAAACTGTGTTTTATTACCTCTTCTCTTCCTCTCATATTTCTTGAACTTGATACACCTGGTCATGGGTACACTGATCAATTTTATGTTCCATTGTTTTCCAACCACCCATCCTAAAATGAGGTCAACCTTCTAGTCTACATATTTTTTCACCACTACTGTTGGTTCCTTGAATGTCACTAGTCTTCTGAGTCATCCTAAAATTTCTGTTTTTATTTCCACGTGGTCCCCAGGTGATTGTGTATTTTTATATTTTTGCTCCTTCAGTCCAACGTTCTGTGATGCTTCTGATATACTGGTGTATTTGGATCTAAATTCAGCCATTAATGTATTAGCACGCACAGGTATACCTTCAGATTACTCTAGTTTACTATCTAGTGACACAATTGTAATTCTTTAATTTGTATGTTAGCGTGAAAATTGTCAAACACATTGGCCACTTTGTTCCTTCACAATGTTTTCTTGCCATCACTCTTAAATACCATTGCATAGTGTCTTGTTTTCTTCCATTCCACATGAGGTACTTTTTAATACTTGTATTTTGCGACCTCCAGCCATATCTGTAACATTCTTTAGATTCAATTCCTTTACGTTTTTTCTCTTGCTCTGCTTTGGTGTGTGCCATATTTTTACTTGTCGCAAAACCTACTACTTTTGTTTTTCAGCCTATAATACCTTCACATTTCCCATACATTACTCTACAAACTTGTCGTGTGGTATCACCTGTGCAACACCACTTTCTGGCATATACCCTTTGAGGGTAGGATGGATGAAATGTAGGAACGATGGTGTTGAAGGGTGAAAGGTTGGCATAATGTGTCAGGGGTACACAGGTGAGGAGGTTAGATACACTCATTCTCCTGTACAAAGAAAATACTTGTTTTTTTATTCTGCTCCTTTAAATTTCATATGTTATTATTAGTTAAAAAAACCTCATAGGTTTATATGTAACAGCACTGTTTAGGTCCCTAATTTACCTTTTATGAGTTCTTCGTCAGTATGATTTTGTAGTTAACACACTGAAGAAGGAAGGAGTGAGGACACAGTTGACTGAGGACACCCTCCATTAGGACATGGAACAAAAATTTAATAATCTCTCAGACAGATCACGAATATGTTTACTACTAAATATTAATCTTATGTATCTGTAACTCTACTGTTTCATGTGGTTATTATAGCCCAGAGTCCATTATCAGGATATTAAATCAGTATAAATATCACATGTAGAGAGTATGCAGGGCAGAAAGCTAGGATCCTTAAGCTCTGGCCATGTGAGCATCATCTTTCTGCAGGGCCCAACTGGGAACCAAAGACAGCCCTAGCAAAAATACTCAAATCAGTCACATCTTAAGGATTTGTGGGGCCCAAGACAAGATATATTTTGGGCACCCCTCTTTGAGACAACTTTGAATTTATTACCCGTTTAGGTGGCTTATTCAAGCCCTCGCAATGCCAAACAATGCTGAATTACATGTTGAATGCTTGATCAAGCATTGACAAAGCCATTCCTTTTTAGGTCTCGCACAGCGTAGCGCGCATGCGCTGCTCTAAGCAGAGGGCCTCTTGGAATCACTACAGACTTCTCCAGACCTTCACTAAACTCGTGCGGGTGGCTTTTCATTTCCCACACTTTCTATTGGCCTTTGCGTGGGGCTTTCAGCACACAATTGGCCAAAGGCGGGTGCATGTCCCACCTTCTCTGTAAATGTTCACTCCCACGGCCTACCGTTGTCGGGAGCGAGCACTGGCACCATCTGTTGTGGATCAGGTTACTACTTTGTCTGGGGAAGCCTGACAGTACCCGCCCATTCATTACACTAAAACCAGCATGCGCCGCCTGACTGCCCCGGCTGTCTCGTGCACCCTCGTAGCAGGCATCCGCAGACCCGGAGTCCTCCCCGGTGCAGCTTCTAAGGCAGGGCAAATCACCGAAGTCCGCTCACCCCGGGGAAGGATAAGGTGGTCTGAGAGACACAGTGACAATTCAAAATAGGGTGAAACTGTGCCGGGTGTCAGACCAGTGACCACCTTGCAGATCACGACAGGACATGCACCACAGCAACTCCTCTAGGCGCCAGCACCAAAGTCAATCACGGGCAACAAACACCACACAGTGCTGGCAGGGTCTGGACCCTCCATCCGCTCTGCCTTCTGCAGGGTGCAGCAGGTCCCAGGCTGGATCCCAGGGGTACAACTGCACTGCTGTCTGTTCTCGCATGCATGCACTGGAGAAAAGCAGAGGGCATGCGCGCTCGTGTCCCAGACCTGCCTGCTCCACGGATTGCAGTTTAATACTGGCTCGCGCTGAGCCCACAGACCGCCCGCGCATGCGCGAGCCCAGCACCCTCCCCCAGGAGCAGACTGTCCGCATGCCATTGGCCAACACCGAGAGGGCTGGGACTGCTGGATGGGGCCTGTGCCTCCGCGCACGGACCCTCATGGCAAAGAGGCAGGGGAGGGGTCCCTCACCTCACTCAGACCCAGCTGGGGGGACCTGCGGCACTCAACTGGGGGGACCTGCGACACGTGGAGAGTGGCCCAGGTCCCCACAGCAGGCCAGACTCGTAACAGTAGTCGCCACCCGACAACCCATTTGCAAGAGGTGGCCTGCACGCTCGTGGCTCATCGGTAAGTACCGCTGCAAGGTACTGAAGTGAAGCTCCTTTAAGTCCTCGCCTACTCAGTGAAAGTGCACAAATGTTTCTGAGGCGAGGTTCTCTGAGGGATGTCCCACTGTTTGTGTGAGTGTAGCCTCTAAGCGCTATAAATACCATGTGTTCGTATTGGTACCAGCAACATATTACTAGTAACCTAGTCATATGTCACGCATGTCACTCAGCCTGTCAAGTTTTGAATGGCAGATCAAGGACCCACCATACTCAGGTCCTCCAGCTTGAAGATCCCTTTGGCATGTGCTGGACTTCTCCGGATTGTTTAGGGAACACAGCAATGAAATTAACTTTTATTTGTTTTTAAATGAGTTGTGTAATGCTGACCGGACTCTTCCAACAAGTTACACATTGGACTTGCATGTATTTTGTGATCGGTTACTGCAGAAGTAGAAATGCTGCTCCAATATTAACGTACAGCTGAAAGAAATGCGCCGAACCTTGGTAGATATTTTTAAGGGTTAAGGCAGATGGCGGGACGTTTGATGACTGAAATGTGCACCACGTGAGAGCTTGGCCTGGTGTGAGGGTGCTGAAAAGCTTGTTTAATTTGATCTTTCCACTGAAGTGTTTAGACTGAGTGTATAGGGTCACACCAGGACAACCGGTCACTGTTTTCAGACTACCCCCCCCCCCCAAGCCTGCCCTCTCAAAGCATGGTCACTTGAGAGAAATGCCAAGTTGTAACGAGAGCCCATTGACTTGGAACTGCTGGCTCAACTTGAACTTGTTTTCATTAACATGCACTGCGACTGCAGCAATGTCTTGAATGGTCGCAAAGGCAAACTAATCAATTGTCACAGTTGTAAACCGTTCTACAGCTGGTGAACCCAACCTGATTCCTTTCTGTCATTCTGCAACATATGTAAGGGGCCTCCTTGCTGCAATTGAACATTGCAGCATAGTGATTGGAAATGGTGTATGGCAGTCATTTTGCATCGCGCTGGGTCAGCGCTGTGCTGCATTACTGTGCACGGTGTTCTTATCAGCCGCACCATTCAACCAGTCCTTGCAACCTCCTCCAGCCAGGGAGCTCCCCGTGGAGAGTAACAAGCCGGTGCCGTACTTTGTCTGTAGCGGGTCCACGTGCACGATATGTCGCGATCGAGAAACCTCCACTCGCTAATTCATTCGTCCTTTTCAGGCAACAAGTCTACTCCATGTGAGGTGTAATGAACTGCTTGTTTGCACATGCGGCCATGCATTGTAAAGTAAGTCTATCGCGGTGCACATCGCGTTACGAAAAGCTTTAGTTCGTTCATACCTTCATCCATTGATTCATCTGCACCTATGCAGCTCTTCGAAGAGCAGCTTACAAAAGAGATCGGACTGTAACGCGTCATTCTTGTAACTGATCCCGCCGTATAATTTGAGGCGCTATATAAAATCCTTTATTAAATCATGTGCCTTTGTCTTGTAATTAACTACCTGTAAGTGTACTGTCTGCAGCTAATCAAATGCAAACAAACTAAGCACTCACTGTTACTATTCCTACTGCATAGTAAGCAGCGCCAGACCAAAAGCGTTACTTTTTCATTTATTCACTCAAATACTGTAGCAGGCCAGCGCTATCCAGAATGGGAAAAAAAATAGGCTGTACCAAACCTGTTACTATTAGTTGTAAGTGGTGCAGCTGTATGATATTTGGAGCTGTATTTCGCGTTTTATTCATTCATTTATTTAGTCATATCCTGCGCCCAAAGGCTGTCCCCAGGCCTTGTCAGAAAGCACCACCCAAGTGTATAAACATTCGCTGCAGCCATCTCTTGAAGCCGACAGCTCTATCTGGGCTGCGATAAGAGCGCATGTAAAGTTTGTTTATAGTCTGCCTGCGGCCCCTCTTGTCTTGTGAGCTGCCTGCTTTAGACATTCCAGTTAAAGTGGTTTTGCCATACAGAGTGCACTTGGGCATTTCTCAGGCTGTCTTTCCACTGTCGATGTCTTTCTTGCTCGCTGCTTCCCTCCCTAACTCTGTGGCTTTTTAGGTCTCGCCTAGCGTAGTGCGCATGCGCTGCACTAAGCAGAGGGCCCCTTGGAATCACTCCAGACTTCTCCTGACTTTCACTAAACTTGTGCGTGTGGCAACGCAATTGGCCAAAGGCGGGTGCATGTCCCACCTTCTCTGTGAATGTTCACTCCCACGATCTACAGCTATCGGGAGCGAGCATTGGCGCCATCTGTTGTGGATCAGGTTACTACTTTGTCTGGGGAAGCCTGACAGTACCCGCCCATTCATTACACTAAAACCAGCACGCGCTGCCTGCCTGCCCTGCCGTCTCATGCACCCTCGCAGCAGGCATCCGCAGACCCTGAGCCCTCCCCCCCTCTCTCATTCACCAGCCCCACCTCTCTCTACCCCTCACCTCCCTGGTCCCTCACTCGGTGCCCAGCCAGGGACTTGGCGTGGTCGCTGCTGGTCCCTTTAACTTTCACCAGCACTCCATAGCGTTTCTCGTGTGCTGCCGGTCGCTTTCACTTTCACGAGCACTCCACGGCGTTTCTCGTGAACTCGCTGCCAACAACGGGACGTGACCTGCATGTATGTGTGTCTGGTCTCAGCAAAGCGCTTCTTCAGCCCACAGGCTGCAGGGCGCTGAAAAGAGTGATCGAGTGGTCGGCCTGATACGTCGTCGTGACGCACTGTTCTTTAAAGCTGTGCGGCTACAGCTCTTGTGTAGATTGCCGAGGGCAGGGGCAGGCCTGATAAACGCTGGGATCCTGTTACAGGTCCCCGGTGAGCACATCTTGTGAGCAGTAACAGCTTTCAGCTTCATTTCGATGCGTTTCACACATTTATTGCAGCACACGGGTTATGGCTCTCGAGACAACGCGAAGCAGAGGTCGGCCTGTAGACGATGGATGCTTGAACACAGCATTTACTTTTGATTATCTGGGAGTGAGATTAACAGTGGATACTCGCCGTGCAAGGCCCAGCCTCTGCAAACTCCAGAGCACTTTTGGCTCTTCAACAGACGACGTATCGGTTGCCTTTTAAAATCGCGAGCCCATTTCAAGGCAAACCACGAGCAAGGGCAATATCCACACTACTGGACCCATCAGGATTACAAGGTCGGAATCTCGGTTTTATCCGGAGACTCTACCAGTTGAAAGCAGATGGACTTTCCAGGTTAAACATAGGATACAATTAGAAATTAGACATGCGCTGCAGCATTTTTTATGTTATTTCTTTTTTAATACAGTTGTTCAATTATACATAATATCATCCTAATTATATATAAGGTAACAAAAATGCTTATAACACATAACTTTTTTTAATGTACTGTACAGCAGACACAGCACGCTACACCATAGCTTAAACACACTGGCAAAGCCAATAGCTCTCGATAAACACTTATAAGGTCCCAAAGGCTAGACCTATTGGCTATGCCAATGCTTGTTGAGTTTGGATCTAGAATATTTTTACTTGCAACAACAATATTTTATGCTCAATTCACTGTCTAACCAGCTTGTTACTCTCACTGTAAGAAAAACATACTTAAGACTACTTGTTAGAAGTTTAGTGGCTAGTGCATAATATTAAACTAAGCCATGCCCACATAGCACTTGAAATTGTAGTTTTAGTTACCAACTATTAGGTTCAACCATATAACCTCCATCACTCCTGGTATTGTTGCTGAAACAGTGGAAAATCAAAGTGCTGCTCCGAGGATTTTCAACATTCCACTGGTTAAAACTTTCTCTTACTATCACTTCCACTGCCTTGTCACTCTTCTTGACTATATATCTGCGCACTTTGGCTAGACGGTTACTTGTGACCCTGCTGAGTAAGTTGAATGGGACGGGAAAGATACAGGAGATGAACAGAGACTTAAAGAGAACAGTACAGCTACAGAGGTCAAGTAGAGGGAGAATGGGCTAGCATTAGAAATGATGTAGAAACAATTGATGCGAGTAGGGAGAGAAGTAAAGTCGAAGGGTGAGGAATTAGAGAAGGATGTAGGTAGTGAAAACAGAGGTAGAGAAAAAGGTATGGTTTTAGAGTGCAGTAGAGCGGTACAGCAAGACCGAGCTAGGGAGAAGGAAATGTAGAGGCGGAGGACTAAAATATTACAAGGGTTGAGATAGAGAGGAAATGTACATAAAGAGATGAATTAGACAGAGCTAAATGCAGTGAGAGGCAGATAAAGAGACTTGAGAAAAAAACAAAGATGCAAGGCACAAAGAGAGAGCAAAATGAGATGATCTGTAGGAAAACAGGGCAGGTAAAGAGGGTAGTGGGGTAGAGGCAAATGTAGAAAGAGAGGGGTGAAGGGTACAAATGAAATTGTGGGGTACAACAAAAAGTAATTGAAAGGCAGACCTGATATAGAGAAAAAGAGGTGAGGTCTATACAAATGTAGAGTTGCGACAGGAAGAAACGGTGAGGTGCAGAGATCTATAAAGAATGAGGTTTAGAGAAATATTTGAGGAGGAAGGGTGGGTTGAAATGGAGAAGGTCCAGAGATACATGTTTGTTTATATATGTGCATATGTATGTGTGGATGGGTGTGTGTATGTGAGTGTGAGAGAGAAGAGCTGATGGAGAAAAAGAGGTAGAAGGAGGGAAGCAGAGGTAGACAGGAAAGAACAAAATATTTAGAAAAGGGAAGGAAAGGAAACCGAGGTAGAACGAGAGAAATGGGCAGAGGTGAGGTAGTGAACTAACGGTGAGGTAAATTGAGAGGGAGGTAGTGACAGACAGAGTGGTGGGGTAGAGAGAAGTGAGGTAGCGCGGGAAATTTGAGGTAGAGCGGGAAATATGATAGAGAGGTAATGCGTCAGGCACGCCAGTTCACCAAGGAAGAAATCAGGACGCACCATGGCAAGGGGCATATAGGGGTGAGCACACTGGCCCTGTACCATAAAACTGTCTGACAGCTTTTGTTTTATTATGTGTTACAGGTGTGGGGAGGGGTGCGGGTAAGGGGGAGCAATTTTGTATTCTTTCCTTATTTCTCTGTTTTGTGCTTTTTTCCCGTCATCCTGTTTGTTACTGTATACTTTTCAATAGACGTTTTCGTCAATTGGGCCATCTTGGCTGTATTGGAATTCATGCATGCAAACTAATAAAATAGGTTCAACAAAAAAAAAGATAGAGAGGTGAGAGGAGTAATGAGGCAGAGGAAAGGATGAGAGATAGAGAGGTAAGGTAGTTGAGAAATGGGTATGAGGTGAGGCACAGATAGAGCTGAGGATGTGTGAGAAGTGAAGTAGATGGATGAGTGATACAAGGTGGTCAGATGGAAAAAGTGCAATGAGGTACAGAGAGAGAGAGATGAGGTAGTGAGTTTTGAGACGCAGAGAATGGATTGATAGATGGATACAGAGGTAGGAACAGAGTGATATAGAGAGGGGGCAGAGATAGAGAAAGATGAGTTTGAGAGAGCTATACTGGGTATATTGAATGGTAGGTTAGACAAAGGTGAGGTAAAGAGAAATTACAGAGAAAGATTATTTTTCAATTTAATTGCCACCAATTTCCTGAAAGTTTGCGGGTTAAGGCTGAGCAGGCCAAGCATGCGCACTAAGGGGCAGATTTCTTAATTTTTAGCGCAACAACCACAGCTGCTCTGCTGCATTGCACAGGGGGGAGAAAGCAACGCAGAGGCAACATATTTATTAAAAAATGGTGTGCTGTTGCCGAATACCCCTGCGATGGCTGCCTAGCTCCACACACAACCTTTGCATGTGTGCCAGGCAGTCTAGCACAGAATATGTACAGAGCTGTACACATGCTCAATATGAAATGTTTGGAGAAATGATATCATTTCTCCACGTTAGTGCCTGCTGCAAGATGGCTTCATTTTTGACACAAAGCCCTTTGAGCTGCCCTAGTAGATGGGGCTTTGTGTCTACAACTACAGGTGCTTACACTAATCAATCCAAGTTACATCCAATTAATGGCCCTTGAAGCAAAGTAGTGCAAAGCACTATTTGAGGTGAGTAAATGGCCCTTTCCAGCACAAAAGAACCAAGTACACTTGCAAGAGTTTGAACTGCTTTACGTCAATTTCTATTACTTTGACCCAGCGCAAAGCCTTAGTCAATATAATCTTAAATTTCCTTTAAGCATGGTCGGCTGTCAAATTAAAGAAAGAAGATGATTTTTACGAACAATGTTATTATAGATGGAACTTCGACTGTACCACTCACTTTACCAGGTGGTCCTTTGGAAGTTGAGGGCCCTGCGCAAATGCGCACTTTGCCACTGCCTTGAAATGTCACTGGCTCAGATCAGCCACTCTGCCTTCCTCCCCTCCCTCTGTCTCTCTCTCACTCTGGCTCTCTCCTTCTCTCTCACTCTCTGAGCTCTCATGACTCTCTCCCTCTCTCTCCTGAACCCTCTGCTGTGCCTTCTGCAATTAACTTTGGGGAGCTGGGGAAAGTGACCCCAGCCAGGGCCAAACGGGCCGTATCCGGCTCTGGAAGTTTTCCCAGTGGGCCGAAGGGTGGGGGCCGGTTTTGTAGCAGTGCTGCAATATCGCCCCCCTGTAACAAAATCACAAAAGCAGCAGCAGCGTTTCCCACCAGCACCCCCTCACCCCCAGGCCAGTCCGACTTAATTGCCAGGGCTGGTTTTTGTTCTCAATCCGGCCTAGACACCAGCACGGGCCCCGGCTATTCAAAACGGGCTAATAATGGCTTCCATCCCCAGATTAGGAGTAATGGCCTATCAGTCCCTGTCTTTCAGTCGCAACAAGTTATTTGAAGCAGAACTGTTGGCCCAACACTACTGGCTCAGTGCAAGATACCGAGGTTAGAATTGGTAGTAGGTTTTGGGATTCCAGAAGTCTAGTCTGAAAACGTGAAGTTCGTCGCGCAAGGATGTGGTACTTATTTTTAATATCAAATAATTATATTAGGGCTTCCTCAATCTGGAAACTGAAAGATCCTACAATGATTGGGCATGTTAACATTTTGGTAAAGCACTTAGTCCGCCATTTCGAGTTTGGCAGAATGGGAGACCAGCCACAATTGGCGGCGCCATTGCCTGCCAAACTCACTGTTCGCCTGGCTATTTTAGAGTTGGCGGAAATACAAGGTTTCAATGGCAGAGAATTAACTGCTGCTGCCGCCATCGGGAAGCCTTGACCAGATGGGCACCCATTCCCGGGACTTCGGGTCACAGTGATGGTTACCCCATTTTATTTATGGTGGACGACCATCACTGGTTTCCCCTGCATAGGTTTGCCATGTGAGACATAATAAACCTGTGCAGGGTAAGCTAATAATGACTCACACACGCAGGGCCAAATCTCTTTGCCCATCAAGGTCACTGTTATTTTTTTACAAACTGTTGCTTTAAAACTTTGTTTGTGGAAAACAAAATAAATGAAGAGCAGACCAAAAAACAAAAGGAAGCCTGCTCTGCATTTAAATGAGCTTTACCCCCAGGTTAAAAGGACAGAGAATTCTTGTGTTTGGATCAAGGGCCTGAAGAAGATCTTTCCCTTCCTTTCCGAGGAGCTAAGATTGTTGGTAGTCATTGCGCTAATAACATCTCGCCTTGACTATTGTAACACTGTTTTTGAACGCCAATAAGTATACCCTTAATAAACTTCAGGGTATACTTAGCAGCTGCACGGCTGGTTTTGGGCGTTCCTAAACATCTTTCTGTGAGTGTGGGGTTGAGAACTCTTCATTGGCTTCCAGTGAGGAAGAGGCTGATGTTCAAAGCCCTGTGTCTGGTTTTTAAGGCCCTGAACAAGCAGGGCTCTTACCATCTAAGAACCATTTTCAACTCATATCTTCCCAGCAGACAGTTGAGATCGACTGGTCAGAGGAAAGTGACTGTTCCCCGTTTTAGGAAGACGAGATGGGGGAGCGTGCATTTTCTGTAGCAGCTGCTAGCTTATGAAACACTCTTCCCTTTACCCATCGCTAGCATTACTTCTTACTCTGTATTTAGCAAGAATGTGAAGACTTGGCTTTTCTCACAACTATAATGGCCTTTGTTGGTCATCCCCGTATTCTCCTGCCGGATTAGCACTTTGATGCCTATGGTTTAATGCCCTTCACAAATTTAAATTACAATTAAGTGCATCTGCCCCTAGCAACCGACCACCGTGGTGGTCTACCGCCGACGGAGCGGAGACAGGGCCTCCAAAGGTCTTGGCGAGCGGCCCTCCGTATATTAAATGAGGATCTTACACCACCTTCTAGAAGTTCCAAAATCAGAATATAAGGCTCAGGGTAGTAATGGTGTACTGGTAGCTAGTGCTGGTGCCATGGAGAACATCCATGGCAAGCTCAGACACACCTTTAAAAAAAATATATATATTTATTGATTTATTTAACAGTTCACAGCAGTGTACATAGATCTGTATTGGTAACAACATAGCAGCTAGAATACCAAGCAATCAGTAAAAAGAAATGAGAACATCGCAACGGAGATGGCCAGTGAGATATGCAGCAGATACAGTAGCAACATGACGAATAATATAGCCCAACAACTAGTACAACGGACATCACTCCAATTGAATAAACCATGTACATCGATATCACCCACAACAACACATTGTAATTTGAGCGACAGAATACAGCACAGTGATTTTAAACATCATTCGGTTCAATTCCCTCCCTTGACAAAAGATGCTGTTAATACAACCCCCAGAAGTTCTTGGGGTGGCTCTGTGGAGGCATTAGCTCGCTATATGTTTCAGATTGCGTGTTGCATAAAATCATATCGTTTTCCCACTCCGATTTTGAAGGAGGGTGGTCCACGTGCCGAACGCATTGCTATCCGTCTCTTAGCCAGAAGAAAGCCCAAACCCACAAGTCTCCTACCCCTTTAGGCTGAGGCTTAGTATTTCCCAATAGGGGCAAGCGGAATACCCACAATCTTTCCCAACTCCTGAAAAATCTGGTTCCAAAAGGCCGCAATCCGAGGGCATGCCCATGCCATGTAGAAAAAATCTGCATCACTTGCGCAACAGCGCTCACAATTATCAGAGTCTCTTAACCTGTATCTGTGGGAGACGTGCCAGTGTGTAATATGTTCTATTTGAAAAATTAAAATGTATTAATCTAAGCCTGCCATTTAAAGACACTGATTGGGTGATCTCGCAGCAGTACCTCCATTGACTATCATCAATGGGAGCCTCCAGGTCGCCTTGCCACTGCACTCTCAGGGGAGAATAATTAGTAGGATAGCATTCCTGGCACATGGTGTATATATTGGAGACCAGTTTATACAGGGACGTGGCACGTAGGAGGTACGTGAACGACTAAAGAGCCAGGGGCTCTAAATATTCATCTCCAAGCAGCGCCCCCAGGGCACGACGTGCCCTAAAATAATGGAATTGCACTGACAGAGCACTTGCAGCACTCTAAATTGTATGGGTGCACTATACTCATGGTTGTAACGCACTCACATGTATTTTTGTCGTTTGCAGTGCTTCATAATTATTAAGATGCATTTATTTAGGTTATAGTAGCACTGAAATGTAATGTGCACATTCAAGTAGAATTTTAAATGTGTCTAGAGACACTTATAATTCCCGTATGTGTAATGTGCAGGATGAAATTATACTTGTGCCGTGTATACTGTGTTTAGTTTAAGTTGCCTGAATTGTAGGCCCAACTGCACATTGTTTTGAGTTTCGTTTCTCCTTGGTTGCTCAAGAAATAATTAAAGGAATCCTTTTTGTGCTCGAAGACAGTGTGTTCTCATCCTACTGCAGGTGCAGGAATTCGGCCTCGTTATTCTTAGATTTAAGGAGATACCCGGAATGTCTTTGAATAAGTCTGGAAGGCGAGAAGGGAGGACTTCTTTCGTGCCTGGCCTATCTGAACCCCAAGGCCACTGGAAGACGACGAAAAATTATTTAAAGCTACTGTGAAATGTTGCAATGGAAAAGTTTACCATTTGACGTATTGTGGGTTGAACATTATCTTTTTGTATGATGCGCAGGGACAGATCCAGAGACTTCTGCTGATGTTCGGAAAAGGAGCATCTTAGAGCGAGCTCTATAGCTTTAAGCTATCAGACCCATTTGACGCGAGTACTTCTTAGGAAGTCAACATGTGCTGACACCTTTAGGGATATGACAAAAGAGAAATTGGTAGGACCCTCATTTAGAGCAGTGTAGGGAAAGATGTTTTTTTTTTTCCTCCAAGATGAAAAGAGACTTGGACTCAGCTTCTATTCTCTGCTGTATCTTGATTTTGGAGTTCATCACTTTATGCCTTTTATGCCGAATGAATTATATTTGTAGACTCTGCTCTGTATTCATTTTCATGTATCTTTATACTCTGATACTGAGGGGTGTTTATATTCAATTATTTTGGGCCTTATAATAAATCCACAAAATTGAAGTCTGGATGCTGTCCTTTAGAGTATGACTGAATTGAAAGTATAATCTTGAATTGTTTTACTCCCCTCCACCACTTTCAGCAAGCAAATAAAAGACCATCAGTCTTACTTTAGCAGAGAAAGCAGGGAATACAATTTAGCATAATCAGCACTAGGGTGGTAGCACTGTGGTTCTCGGTGGCAACCTCATCCCAAGTCCGAGCTCTACCCCTCAGACACACCTTCGAGTACATTCTGAGGGTGTAGTTCACTAAAAATGCAGGAGGGAGCCAGCAAGCTTGCAGACATATGCTCCACAGGCTTAGGGCACTCAGAGGCTCCGAGCACACAGTGCCTCAGTCCAATTTCCATCCATCCTGCCTGCAGGTTACATGGATGCTTCAAGTAATATAGAACAACATTAGCTCTCTCCTTGAGATTGCATCGTCAAGTTAATAGAATTCAAGGTCCCGCCATCCATTTTTGTTCCCAGTGAGGCACTTACTGTACCATCAAATTTATGGCGCATTATATCTGCTTTGTGCTAAAGCCCGACCAGAGACATCATAAAGTTGGTGAATAGTGACGTCGGGGACACGGCTGGCATGGCAAGTCTTTAAATCTCCAGAAGGGGGCACCTGTAGGACCCGCGCCAGGCACTGCGGATGAATACACCGAGTCCTTGGAACGCAGAAATTCAATTACCCAGTTTGTGTTGAGTTTTATTGCTTTTAATTTCAATCGTGTTCAATACTACGCATTTATATTTCAAGCATTAGGAAAGACAGTCTTCATTTTCAACTTTGCAGTTATTACTTTAACAAATTGGAACACGAGCCCCATATTTTATTCGCAATATATTATCTCAGGCTCTCGTTCCATTGACAGAATGAAATATACTAAAAGTATACTGCATTTTCATTTATGTCGAAAATCATAATACACATTAGAATCTTCATCTTTTTCTTTTAAATATACAGCTACAAACAAGATAAAAATCTACAAGGGTATCTGATTTTCAGTGGTATTGCATTTAAAATCAGTGACAGTTTCGCTCACTGCTGTGAACCCAACATTGGCCAAAATGTGTAGTTTTGCTGTTTGGACTCCCGTGCAGGGCCGTTTCTACCATTAGGCAAGACTAGGCGGCCGCCTAGGGAAGCAAAAGAGCTAGGGCGGCAAAAGGGGGATTTGTTTTTTTTATTTGAACCTACAAAAGTAAAGCTAAGCAGCCGCCTAGTTTTGCCTAATGGTAGAAACGGACCTGGGAATAACCAAAAGCAAAACCCAGCGTGCGCGGTCAGGAGACACAAATCACACGGTTTGGCACATAAAGTGACTGAAGGCATTTAAAAATAACTGCATTGAGAGGCGGTAAAGGAAAATATCCGAAGAAAATTAATGTGTCGGTCAGTTAAAGGTGCCCGTGGAGATAACAAACACATTTAAGAGCGCATGAGGACACACACGTTTGCAAAAAATGCACACCATTTTGAATTACCTACGAAATACGCAAGTGTAATTAGCACAAATAAGACAGCGAAAACAGGTTGTATGGTGAAGAAAACAGGGTTTACCGAAAACAAGACAGCGCAGGGATTCTCTGTACAAAACCGAACTCACGGACTACCAAAAACACACTCTGGCACAGGGAACTGCGTGTGTATACAACTATAAACAAGCGGGCAGGGTAACTGTGCATGTACCACAGACACCAGATAATAGGAAGCACAAAAGACCCAACAAAACAGCATGTATTGAACACACATCAGCAAATAAACAAACAAAACCGGGCAGAAGAAATCGTGTGCGTAACGGAAATACACAAAACTAAAAAACAACAGAACAAGGGCAACTGTGGGTACATCCCAGACAGAAAAATTCACGGAAGCAGCCGGGGACAGAGAAGTGTGTGTATAACACAGACATCAGCAAAAATCAAAAAACACAATCAGGAGAGACTGTGTCCACTATCATAAGCTAACAAAAAACAACAGAACGTTGGGAATTGTGCTTGTAGCACCACGTACAGGACATGCCATGCACACAGTCGAAGGTGTGTGTGTGTGTATAAACATGCATCTCAACACTGTAGCTACACAGAGAGGATGACTTCTCTAGAGCCACAAATGGATAGAGAGGGGTTCTGGGTAGAGTAGAACCTCCCGAGTTAAATTAATTATCACTATGAGTATCCCACTGCTCGTCCTGAAACAATTCACTAGGAAGTTTAATGAGGAGAGAGGACCCGGGAGAGGAGAGGAGGTGATAAGACTGGGGAGTTCAGAGAGGAGAGGTGCAGAGGATGACCAAAGGGAGAGAGAGGGGAGCGGTCTAGAGGAATAACTGCAAACTAAGGCATGAGAAGAGCTGTGGGAAACGTGCAGAAGGAGACGCGAGGGGTAAAGAGAAAGACCCGCAGGAGGAGAGGCGCACAAGGACTGGCACAATAGGGAGGGGTATTAAGGACTGGCACTGAGAATTAGTACTCACGAGGGTCTTTCAGGACTGATATGGACCAATTGAGCATTGAAGACTGTGTTGAGTGAGGGGTACAGAGGACAGGTACTGACCAAGTGACCCTGAAGACTGTGTTCACTAAGGGGTAATAAGGGCAGGTACTGACTGAGTGAGCATTGAAGACTGTATTCACTGAGGGGTACTGAAGATAGGTACCTACTGAGTGTGTTCACTGTGGGGTACTGAGGACAGGTACTGACAGTGACTTTGAAAACTGTGTTCATCGAGGGGTACTGGGGACAGGTACTGGTCGAGTGAGCACGGAAGACTGTGTTCACTGTGGGGTACTGAGGACAGGTACTGATCAAGTGAGCCCCGATGTCTGTGTTCACTGAGGGGTACTGAGGACCGGTACTGGGTGAGTGAGCAATGCAAGTTACTATTTTTGTTGTTTCTGGTTTTTAAAACGAGGTGCACTTGAAGCCTCGGTGGTATTTAAACACAAGGCTCTATTGGGCATCCGTGTACATAGTTCTGTGAGTGTATGGCTACCGTAACGGTCTGGCCTGGGTCTTTCGTTGAGTAGAAGGGTTCGGCAGTAGAGGGTGTGCCTCTCTAGCCTGGATGACAGGGGGAGAGAGTGATGGTAATAAAAGGGAGGGGCGGCATTTTTCAATTCTCGCCTAGGCCGGCACAACTCCTAGAAATGGCCCTGCTCCCGTGGCATGGCTTATCAGAGAGAGCAATGTAGGAAACATCCATGTTCCCTGATGGAAAAATAGCAGGGGTGCTAGAACTATGCGATTCTGTGGCCGCAGGATTTTCCGCACATTCCACCATCTGATGCTTAATTTGCAGATGTTAATAAAAAATGTTTCCAATTGAAACAGACTGAAAGTTATTAAAACACTGACATCTGTGTTGCCGCACAGTGGCAGGCCCTTTGCAAAGGTTAACTGGTCACCTTTCAGTTTCTGATTGCTATATTCAGTCCTTTAACTGACATTAATGAGGTGGCTAAGACAGCTTTAATATGTGTAAAAATGACAACAGAATGAAGTAGTAGTGCCACAATATGCACTACAATATGCATGCAGCATAATTTGGCTTTTCCTGCCACATAATTCAGTCAACAATATCATATCATTTAGTCCTCCCCTCCACATAATTTCAGTGGACCTGAAAATAGGGGAAGCAACCACAATTTTTCTTACTGACCTTAAAAAGAAAGGAGATCCATTGGCGAAGAGAGCTGTGGGAACAACTACAGCCAGATGAAAGCCTGGCAGACAGTGCCATTTGTAATGGTTAAATTATTCCACGTGAAAACTGGAGGTCCTGTGACAAATAAGGGGGGGGGGGGGATCAGCATGTAATGCTTACCAACTGACCCGGTTTAACCCCTTGTGTGCCCCGCCCTTTCCCCGCCCTGTGCCGGGCGTTGAATTAGCGGGCGGGGTTCATGACGAGATAGTCTCGTCATGGGCACAGCGCAACCGCGGCCCATGACGAGACTATCTCGTCATGGGCACTCAAGGGGTTAAAGACATGGACGTCAATTCACCAAAAGGCCAGGGGTAGCGGAGGTAACATCACATGCCATTTGACCTTTACTTTGACTCACACACACATGCTTACACATACTAACACATCCACACACTCTTGCACAGGTAAACACACTCTCACTCGCAAGCATGCATACAACATACATTTAACAGCATTTGTTACCTATCTTAGCTTCCAGATAGTGCACTCCAATTTTTATTACACTAATAGTGAATAATATTACTATTTGTATAATTAAAAAATTGACAGAAACCAGGCAAGTGGAGATCCAAACCAGCATCCATTAGAAAGAGCTGCCACTGTGTTCCAGGCACTCATTTTACCAACTTTGAGGCCAGGGGTCGCAAAAGCAGTGCCAGAAGTAGCAAGGGGCAAGCCAGGGGTTGAAGCTGCGACCCCCAAATGATGTCCATGCTCAAAGATGGTGCTGAATGAGGAAAGACATACAATCACCAACAATTCCACTCTACGCTGTAAATATCCTGAACGATGTTACTAAGCACTTCAATATGTATCAATGAACATTAGAGAATTGCAAATCCTCTTTATGGGTTGAGGAGAGTCACTGACCTGTTATGATTAGAAGTTCCATGCATATAGTTATCTAGAAGGAGGTGTTTATAGTATGTAAGGATTTAGCTTATTCTATCAATTTTACTCCTGGATTTAATATGAACTCTAGAGAGGGATCTGGTGATTTTTGTCACGTCTCTGGAGTGACGTGTACATGCTCCTGTTTTCCACTGTAGGCAGCGATGCTGCCAAGGTATCTAGCGAGAGCCTGATAACTAAAGATTTCATCTAGTGACAGAAGGGTAGCTTGATGAGCCGCAAGAACATGGTTGAGGCAGGTGAGGGTGTTATTGGCCAAAGGTTTGCCTGTTTGCACTCGCCAGAGGCTATTTCTTGAAGTGGTTCCTCTAGGACTAGGACAAGACCAAGACGTATCCCAGGTGCGGGAATGGCGGCCCTAGGCCCAAACTGAGCTGCCTTCAGGTGTACCTTTGAAATGGCCTCGCCCACTACCACTTTCAAGGAAGGATGGGCAGGTACCCAACAGCCGCAGCCCATGCAAGTAAGAGCAGTGGGGCAATGGGGTCGGGTTTGAGGGGGAAGGGGATTAGACAGACGACCATGAGAGAAAAGTAAATAAATAATTAATTGTCCCTCGTCATTGTCTGTCGAAATCCCCCCACCCCCCCACCCGGCCACACCGCTCTTACCTGCACAAGCCGCGGCTGATACCCAACAGTGATACAACACTACAGACTCCAGAGGAGGAGCAGTAAATAGGCAGTAACACAAAGTAACTGTAGTATGAACTGGGGCAAATCAGTCCTCTTCCAGATAGGCTAGTGGGGCCGAGATATTGTAATTCCTGCCCCTCTGTGGGTGACAACTAAGGTCTTCCAATACCATGATATTTATGTCACGCAGAGCTTGGATCTTCCAGGAGGAAAATCTGGACCCACCAGTTGGTGCACTTCCAGGAAGATGTGGCCAGATGGAGGAACCCCCCCCCCCCCCTCCCCCCCCAACGCTCCTTGATAGGGCCGCCATCCTTAAGATGATCACCCTCCCCAAATTGTTATATGTCCTAAAGAACACACCATCCCCCGTACCGAGGGCTTCTTTGACCATCTAGACAGTGAGATCTGCCAACTACTGTGGGATGAAGGATTGCTTTACCAACCCTCTGCTAATCTTCGTACAATGGGGGGATTGCCCTCGCACACTTTAGGGCATACTACAGGGCTTCTCAGCTGCAGGTGATAAACGACTGGGCGTATGCCCTGGGGGAGGATCCTGTGGTACACCTGGACAGGTGTTCCATGTCCCATGGTGGAGAGGTGTGGTGCAGCGGCCAGGGCAGCTGACTTCAGAGCACAGGGTTCACGGTTCGATCCCCGGCTCCGGCGGTAGCTCAGCTCAGCACCATGTGACTCTGGGCAATAGCTTACTTAATTTCCACAACAGCCCCCAGCGCCTTGAGACCCGTAAGGGTGAGTAGTTTGTGCTTTACAAATACGGATTTACATTTTTATTTACATTTACATGTCAGAGCCACACTGGAGGCACTTTGTATGCGACGGGAAAGTTTGCTCACGCCTCCTGATACTGGCGCAAGCAACCCTGACAGCCTGGGCTAGGGCCAGGTCCTATGTTGGATGAAGGGCGAAACTTACTAGAGTTACTCCACTCTGGGGGGGGCACCCTCAATGAAGTAAGCAAGTTAGAAGGCTTTGGTCAGTGGGAAATAAGTGGCATAGTTTGCTGTGGAGATGTGTTGGCCAATGGGGCCCTCAAATCATTCACCAGTTTGAGAGAGGAGGACAGTGTTTTACACACACAGCACTACATATATACCCAGTTCCAACATGCTCTCCATGTGAGGATGGTGGACTGAGCCTCCTTGTCGGATGCATCTCCACTGGAGACCCACCTCTTGATGAGACCCTTAGAGAAACCGGCAATCTCGTTGACGTATAGGAAACTCATCAATACCAGCCCCGATGGCCTGGGACGCCTCTGGCAGCGCTGGGATCGAGACAGGGGAGAGATGGAGAATGTGGCTTGGGAGGCAGTGCTGATGCACCTACCGGAGGTGGCCTTTAGTGCGCAATTCCACTTGATTCAGCTTAAAATCCTGAATAGGGGTTACATAGCTCGGGACAGACTGCAGAAGATGGGGAAGATCCTGCATCCCACCTATCTGCAAAGCAGAAAACATGTGGGGTCCTTCTACCATACCTTATGGGAATGTTCGGAGATACAGAATTACTGGTTGACAATACTGATAAAGCTGGGGGCCATACTAGAGGGAGAGGTTCCGCTTAACCCCCAATTTGTGCTTTTGGGAGTACCAGAAAACAAATATGCCCCATAGGAAGTTCTTGTTCTGCTCGCTGGGTCTGGTGGTGGCTAAGAGGGACCTGGCACAAGTATGGTGGGTGGGTGAGACAAGTCCTCACCAAGGGACAATGGATTTTAGGATGGACAATTGCATGGCAACAGAAAAGGTGGACTACGCCTCCTGGGGCTGCCCTAAGAAATATGAGAACATTTGGGGTAGATGGAGGGAGTATGGACTTGAGTGTGGGAGCTCTTAGCTGGACCAGTATTGAGTGCTGAGAGCCGACTGCTTGCCAAGGTCTGGGGTGCCTGGGAGCTGGTGGACAGTGGCCTCACCGGATGTTGGCTCCCGCCCCCTCCCCTGCTACTTGCTCCCTGAACAATTGTGGACTCTTGTTTACCGACCTCCCTGTGCGAAGCCCCAATAGAGACGCTCCAAGTACTGTTGTTGATGTAATGTGGATATACTCTATTTGTATGCATTGCAAAAAACGTTACAAAAAATATATATTTTTTTATAGATCTTTTTATTGACTAGAGGCATCAAGAGCAAACAAATAACCCAGTACTGTCATAAACTGTCTCACATTAACCATGGCAGTACATCTACTCATATTTTTTATTCTTTTTAGATCAATCTGACAAATCTCCCACCCTCGCTTCTACTGTAGATTTAGTTGGTCTTCTTCGTATATCAATGAATGTAGCGATCTTCCCATAGGCACCTCACATGGACTCCCCCTATAAACATTCCATTTGGTCCACACCTTTTCCCATTTATTGGGGCATCCCCTAAGCGTATAAATTGTTCCCCCCCCACCATACAACAATCCATGTAAGTTTTCCAGACCCGAACGGCTGGTGGGGTTTTGCCCCACAATTGTGCACTATGTATGTTTTGCTAGCATTAGGCCTAGTATGGTCCATGTTTGGTGTGCCCTTCCCTGGTCTGTAGTCTTCCAGACATTGAGGAGGCACCATTTGGGTGCAGCAGAGCATTTCTCTTCGCAAACCTCTGAAATGCAGGATACCACCTCCACCCAATATGACTGAATTTTAGGGCAGGACCAAAGAATGTGGTAAAACATCCCTTTCCCCCCACACCATCTATTACTCAATGAATCTACCTTCCTGCCCATCTTGAGCAATGTATTACATGAGACGTAGGCTCTGTGTAGAATTTTGAGTTGGACTAGTCTAAAACGGGCTCTAATGGCCATCTCCCTAGGGGATGCCAATGGCTATAGCCAATCCTCCCCATCTAAATCTGCTATATTTCTTTCTCAGCGTTCTCTTAGGCGTGGTAGGGTGTCTGGTGTGTTATTTAGGAGTTTCTGATATGTAAGCGATATTGCCTTATGAGTTAAATGTTCCTCTAGGAGTCTACATTCCAGGGGTGAAGTCTCTGGCAAAGCTGTTCCCCCTGGGTATCGCTGTCTGTAGAGTATGTATGTATCGGAGGGCTTCTGTGGGGGCTAGGTCGTAAGTTTTCTGTAATTCTGTGATTGGAATAAAGTCTGTTCCAGAGTAAAGGTCTCCTACTCGCGAGATCCCAATCAGTTCCCACTTATCAAATCCTTGTCTCACTCCCATAGCGCCCAGCTGCTTAGTTTCCCATAAGGACGTCGCCCTGGTTATTTTGTTCTCCCATCCTAGCTTGGAGAGGGTCGAGTGACATAGTCGGATTGTCAAAGCTGTGGGACCCTCCGGGGGAGACATCGGGGAGCAGTGTATAAGGCTCTGAGATATCCCCTCGGTTGAAGAACCAATCGATCCATTCGGTAGGCCGGTTCAGATATGGGTTGGTGTACCCATTGATTTATGGTTGTCAATTGAGCCGCTCTATATTACGTTTGGATATCAGGGACTGCAATTCCTCCCTCATACCAACTCCGAGTCAATTTACTAAGCGCGATCCGCTGGGAACCTCCATCCCATAGGAGGGTTTGGACCGCATTCTCTATGGATTTAAAATAGGTGTCCGGTATTGGGAATGGGGTATTCTGTACAACGTATAGGAACCTGGGGAGTGCCATCATGTTAAACATTGCTGCTCTTCCAAACAAAGAAAGGGGAAGCGATCGCCAATGCTGTATGTCAGTTTTGAGGCGGGTCAAGGGAGGCTTTAAGTTCGCACCTTCTCGGCAGGGAGGGCATTGGTCCATGTAGGACATATATAACAGATTTAGACCAATTAATTGTGAACCCGTAGTATCTTCTGAAGGTCGCAAAGATAGTCAAAACCCTGGCCATGGAGGACCAGGGAGATGCTATATTCAACAGGATATCGTCTGCATACAACGATATCCTGTCTTCCCAGTCATTCTTCCACCGGAGGCTTCAAATCAATGGATCCCCCCTGAATCCACACCGCGAGCGGTTTCAAACATCAAGGCAAATATAAGGGGAGACAGTGGGAATCCCTGACTTGTTCCTCGCAGCAGGGGGAAGACTTGAGGCAGCTCTCCATTCACTGCCACCTGTGCTAAGGGCTCCGAATACGAAAAATATTTTTAAACAAAATAAATAAATCAGGTCACCTAGTTATACGTCACATTTGTGACAGAATAAAGAGTCAGCCAATCTCTAAATCAGGCCCTATGTCATGATCCCTGGCCTTCAGACCATTTAGAGGCCAAGGTGGTAGGATGGGGCTTTATTTGGTAACTTTAAAAAGCACAACAGTACTTTACATTTCACTTTCTAGAAGCAGAGAGCATGAGTGTGAATAGAATTCAAGCGCATGCCCCCCTTTATTGGACGTCTGATTTTGCTGATGTTCTGTATAATGAAATCAAATGCTTCACCTGTGGTACCCACTTAGTTACCGCATGGACAGTGGGTTGGAGGGGCGGGGGCTGATCCACAACTTTACAATCGGGCCCATGCTTCCACCAAGAGCAAACAATAACAATGGTTTCACTTCATCAGAAGTCCTATCTGCCAGCTTCATCCAACAGGCCAAAAATAATGAAACTGTGACTCGGCTATAGGCTATCTGCCTATGAACTGGCTTCTAGAATACTCACAGACTTTATACAATTGTTTATCTTTCCACAATTGTGCATCGATGGACAAGTAACAAACAGATGAAAATGATCCATGTCAGTTCTCAGATACCATGGGCATCCAGACTTCCTGGATTCATTTGTAACCCATTAAGTGATTAGCTTGTGACGCCTGTGATATTTTAACATCAGGTGATTTTACCACTTAATGCCTTTCATCTTGTATAGTACACCCATACACCACACATGCCATTGCATATGGTTTTATGCAAATGTTTCCTTTTTTGGCTATACACTGCCAATGACTTAAGTTCCCAGTTCTCGCATGTTTTTAAGGGAACAAACTAATAATTCAATATTAATAATAGCATTTATATAGTGCTTCCTGTTGCACTAAAACCGTTTCTAACAATGTAAATAGGATGTGTTGCCATAATTCAATTAATTATAATCATCTTTGAAAGATAAGAGAATTAACTGGCATTAACAAAGTTGAAACTCAGTACATACGTCAACAGTGTTAACTCTGCGCCATCTTACCAGCTGCCTGATCAACAATGAAGAGACATTTCTATCACTAACATTCATCGCTGA
Organism: Triturus cristatus; assembly: GCF_964204655.1. Classification (NCBI taxonomy): domain Eukaryota; kingdom Metazoa; phylum Chordata; class Amphibia; order Caudata; family Salamandridae; genus Triturus; species Triturus cristatus. The sequence continues at coordinate 697,412,341 of NC_140591.1, forward strand.
GTCACAGGCTTTAGTAGAACGTTCATTTATATACAACAATTTGCCTTTCGGGCAGCATGATGATTCTCCCTCGAAGAAAACAAGCTATTCACACTTATGCAACGTAGTTCCATTAACTACACAATACATGAGTAGAACATTCTAAACACAAAAAGATCTTTGCAAAACGAACATATCTTTCAATGTGAAAACAACTAACTTATCAACATAGCTACGTTTGACAAGGTGCGGGAAACCATTCATATAAAAATAATACCTCTGCAAATGATATCACAGCATACAGCAAAATGAATATTAAAAATTACAAGAATGAATGCAACATGCATCAAAACAAATATGATACACTGCGTATTTAATAAATGTATCAAAACAAATATAATATCTGGCAAAATGACTAAGATAGTTAATAATATGAATAACACACTGAATTAAGACATATACTGAAATGTATATGAAACACAGAGAAACACATATGGATGGCCTTACTGAAAAGAATATGGCAAGCACTGAAATTAATAAGACATGCATTAAAATCAAATTGAAGTTCGTTAAAATGATAGACTCCTATCAAGAGAAGTATGACAAGTATTGAAATGAATGCAACATACTAAAACGAATGTAAACCATACTGAAACTATTATGACACATGGTAAAATCAACACAATAAGTTCTGAAAAGATTACACATTGAAAAGAACATGACACATCCTCAAATGAACATTAGGTACACTGAAATGAATGTGACCCACATCGACACAAGCAAGACATTGGTTGAAATAAATATGAACCTTGAAATTAATATATGAGATGCGTTGAAATGAATATGACAAGCACTGAAATGAATGACAAGCACTGAAATGAAAATGACCAATTGTAAAAAATGAAATATATATGACCTATTGAAATGAATATGAAAGGCATGGAAAGGAATAAGACACATAATGGAAAATCTAAGATGTGTTGAAATGAATATGACATGTATTTACATTATTGCGAAACACACTCTTAAACTAATATTGCAAGTGCTAGTAAGAGTGATATTTAAACTTAAATAAATATGTCTCACATAGAGATGAATATGGCACAAGTTGAAATGAATAGGACAAGACATGTATTTTACCTTGCTGAAATTAATATGACATATGTTGAAACTGATACAAGTGTTACAATAAATATGATCTATGTTGAAATAAATATGACATTCATTAATAGGAATATGACATACAATGATCCACGTCTGGAAATTAATATATGCATTGAAATGGATGTCAAACACACCAAAATGATTATGAGAAGTGTTAAAATAAATATGACCGAATTAATGTGGCACAGGATTAAAAGAATGTGATATGCAGTGAAAGGAACACACTACTCATTGATATTAATACAACGTGTGGAAGAGATATGACACACTTAGAAGTTAATGTGTTAAACTAAATATGACCTACAATCAAATGCTCCAGCATGCATAGAAATTAATATGATATGCCTTGAAAGGAAAATAATGCAGGTTGAAATGAATGAGACATGTACGAAAATGAACATGACTCGTGTTTAAATGTATATTACATCCTTTAAAATAAATATGACACGTTGATACAAACATGACACATTAAAATTTATAATACCTGCAATGGTATAAATATTATGTGAAATTAATATAACGCCTTAAAATGAATATGAGACCCAAAGAAATTAATAGGACCCACATTACTAATTCACTGTAAGATTTCCATAGTGTAATACATTTCTGTAGTAAAGTGAAGCCTGATGCACAGCATGAGAATTTCCACTCAAAAACATGCAGCATAAGAAACATAAGATGCCAAGTCTAAGGCAGAACATGTGAAGATCTTAGCCAAATACACAAAGTATGCAGCATGGGTCCATGGATAGAGAGAAGCTTGGAACACCTGGACAAACAGTGATGCATTTGGGACACATAGCCTGCAGCTCGAGGTACTTGTGACACATGGGCATACAAAAGGAGGAGTTCGAGACATATGGAGGGATGAAGAGAGTGAAAGCTTCCGTAATTGGACAGAAAGTGAGCAATATGGAAACAGGAACAAACAATTCGAAGGTTTGGGCATAGAGAGTTGGAAGAGCTCGAGGTACATGTACATTCAGTATGATGTGTGTGGGACATAAAACAGCAAGTGTAAAGAGCCTGAACACATTTTCATGCAGAAAGAGGAGCATGGGTGATTGCTGCACCTGAATGAGCAGCATAAGATGCATGGGTCAAATAAGTCATGCACTGGATGCTAGGACATATGGCCATGCAAAGTCAGTAGATAAAGAGTCATGGAAATGCAAAGTGAAGATCTGGTGGCTCATGGTCATGTAGAATGACAACTTTTGGGAATATGTACAGACCGTGATAAACTTTGGGCTCGTGGATATGTCAAGTGAAAGTGAAGAGTATGGGACTCAAGGGCATTCAGATTGAGAAGCCAGACCACAGGGTCCTACAGTGTTGAGAACTTTTGGTACACAGATATGCAATGTGAAGAGCTTTAGAGAGCATGCATATGAATGGGAGATCGCTGAGAACAGAGGGATACACACTGAGAACCTTGGCTGGATACAACAACTGCGGAAAACATCTTTTGTCATAACACGCACTCCAAAACATAGACTGCTAAAATGCCAGCCTCACATAATATGTCACTGCAACAATTTTGACCTCCATCTAAATCTAGGATTTAGCATTTACCTCCCTCCCACCCACCAAACGATGCTAGTGTTGATACAAATCCAATTGGTCGCACACTGCTCGTCCTATCAGCGCGTTACCCCCAAAGCATTATGGTCCATGAAGTCAGCATCAGCGAGTGCGCCTCTGCCAGAGTATTAAGCAAAATTAAAGTCGCGTTGGCCATCCCTGGACATGTGTTTCGAGGTTATTACCTCTCGTCAGCAGGGAATAGGCATGTGTGTAGGGTTGCTGCGTAGGCTGCCAAAAATTGTTCTCAAGTCCAGTACCGCTCGTGGCACTCAGGTGCGTTACCATGAGCTCGTCAGTCCCACCGGCTCAAGGGAGCCTGAATATTAACACAAATCCAATTGGTCGCACACTGCTCGTCCTATCAGCGTGTTACCCCAAAGCATTATGGTCCATGAATGTAACACGCTGGTAGGACGAGCAGTGTGCGACCAATTGGATTTGTGTTAATATTCAGGCTCCCTTGAGCCGGTGGGGCTGACGAACTCATGGTTACGCACCTGAGTGCCACGAGCGGTACTGGACCTGAGAACAATTTTTGGCAGCCTACGCAGCAACCCTACACACATGCCTATTCCCTGCTGATGAGAGGGAATAACCTCGAAACACGTGTCCAGGGATGGCCAACGCAACCTTAATTTTGCTTAAAACTCTGGCAGAGGCGCACTCGCTGATGCTGACTTCATGGACCATAATGCTTTGGGGTAACACGCTTGTAGGACGAGCAGTGTGCGACCAATTGGATTTGTGTTAATATTCAGGCTCCCTTGAGCCGGTGGGGCTGACGAGCTCATGGTTACGCACCTGAGTGCCACGAGCGGTACTGGACCTGAGAACAATTTTTGGCAGCCTACGCAGCAACCCTACACACATGCCTATTCCCTGCTGACGAGAGGTAATATCCTCGAAACACATGTCCAGGGATGGCCAACGCGACTTTAATTTTGCTTAATACTCTGGCAGAGGAGCACTCGCTGATGCTGACTTCATGGACCATAATGCTTTGGGGTAACACGCTGGTAGGACGAGCAGTGTGCGACCAATTGGATTTGTATGCTAGTGTTGATATTATAATAATTTGAAACGCCAGTCCTAAAATATAAGCGATGTGAGTAAAAATGAATGCAATAAAGATTGAGATTTTTGTAGGGTGGTATTTCTTTAAGGAAGCGATTTTGCCAGTCTTTACTTCGGAGTCCAGAATTTTGCAAAATATGTTTTTGCAGTGTATGTTTTCACATGGCACCTGGTAGGTGGGCTTCTAATAGTTACTTTAAATGGTGCACAAAGCTTCAGTTCTACCTTCTTCACTTTTTCCAGAGCAGACCAGACTGTGACAATCCTTGAGATACCATTATCTCACTCACAAGCTATCCTTCTGACCCAACAAGTGGACCCTGTGGCCTAGGAGCTTGTGTACCACACCCAATCTGGATACTGCAAAGAGACTATTCTCAAGACACTCATTTGCACTATCTGCAACATTGGGATCCTCCACCGAGGGCAGTCACTTGCCATTGGCTCTACCAATAAGCCGTCAGGAAATCTGATGCACATTACAAAGTCACTACATAACAAATACATAAATCAATAATAATTTACAACTCTAATAATGTTCATAGGCTGAAGTGTTAGGGAGAAAATCAGCCACCATTTCGTCCCTCACATTTGTTTGGCTGGAAGGGTTCTATCCTTTTAAACAACTGAAACTTTCTTCTTCTCATTCCTCCCCCCCATCAATATGCATGAGAACTTTTCCTTCATTCTTTCTTTTCAATGTATTACTGATACTTGCATCTGTTTTGATCTTTTCTCTCTTGCCACACTGATGAATGCAACTTTTGTTACCTGTGCTATGAAGTGAACTTAAAGATATGTCAGCATGTCACCAATTGACCAGATAAATATTAAAAAATATAAGTAAGTAGCTTTTTTACAACTAGGTCTTAACATTGTGCTCCACTAAACATCCTATACTCAACCACCCAACATCCCACAACCTCCTGGAAATGATATAAACATCGGCCAGTGCTTGTTTGAATTGTGTATAAATCATTAGATCTATTCTCCACTGATACTTGCATCTGTTTTTCATTTCATTGTGTCTTTATTTCGATTAAAATAATCATAAAAGACAGAACATACAATGTCAAGTTAAAAATACTTAGAAGAAAAACACAGTACTGTATATAACAATCAAATCAGTGAAACTGGTAACAATAATTAGTGCAAAATATTGATCATATAAAATGGCTCAGTCGCCAGAGACCACATTAAAAACCATAAAATTACAATGATGCTATATAAAACCAAATAATCATCACTACTATAGGTTAAGTAACAGTGTCTCACTGAAGTGACACAGCAGCTATTTAGTTATGACTAGGCTTGGGCTTCTCTTAATTTTTTACAGCGAATAATCCAGGCCCAACTCCAAAATTTGGCCATAGCTACAACTATAGGGGCCTCAGTGGATGACCGCAGAATCCTTAATGCCTCCATGGCAGATCTAGTGCCAAGGTTCATGCAGATGGGTTTCAGCCATTTGCTCCTGGGAAGCTTGTAAGCCGGGCACGCCAACAAAAAGTGGGACATAGATTCCGTTGGAGCTGGACAGGCAGGACAATGCTCTGACCCATGCAAGCGCCATTTGCATGTAAAGGCATTAATTGGGAGGGAGCCAACCTTGAACTGGTGATATAATTTCCTATCAACTGGTCTAAGGATGGTATCCCAATATGTTTTGAGCACGAAGTCCTGTTTTTGCATCAGAAAGTCCCTGGATAAAGTGGGCCTAGTATTAGAAGAAAAGTAGTTGCTCTTAACCATGTCCCAGTACGCAGCCTTAAACTCCCTTTTAGATGGAAATGGATTTTCTTCAGGATGCTCCCATAAACCACTAATCCCCATCCCACACAAGGTGTTTTTTACATTCTGTAGCCATTTGCTCTTCCCCATACAGCCAACCCCCCTGAAATCCATATGGGATTTAGCGTATTGGGAGAGCTCAGGGGTAACCCAGAGTCGTCTCCAAAACGCTATAGGTCTAAATCGGGATAAATCCTCTATGCGAAGACAACACAGATCCATAAAAAGTGGCAATAGGGGCGAGGATTGTGGAAGGCTCGTAGTGGCAATAGGGGCGAGGATTGTGGAAGGCATCTGTTTTTATCTTTTCTCCCTTGCCGCACTGATAATTGCAACTTTTGTTACCTGTGCTGTGAAGTGGTCTTAGAGATATGTCAGCATGTCACCAATTGACCAGATAAATATTAAAAAATATAAGTAAGTAGCTTTAAAAATATAAGTAAGTAGCTTTATTATAACTAAGTGTTTACATCGTCCACTAAACATCCTTTACTCAAGCAACCAACATACAACAGCCTCTTGGAAATGATATACACATCACCCAGTGCTTGTTTGAATCGTATATAAAGCATTAGATCTATTTTCAACCCTTTGTTCAAAGCGCTCTAAACCCCGACATCCATTGAGCGACACATTTTTTGTTGTTGCAGTTTTATACAGCGTGAACTCGACCAGAAGCTATCAGAGTCTTTACACAAGAAACAGTTGCATTACAGACAGACACATTCATTTTGTTAGGCATGGGGAAATTAAGGGCCAGATGTACAACTGTTTTTTGCGGTCGCAGAGGGGTTTCAGACCCCGTTGCGACTGCAAAAAACGAGTTGGCCATGTACTATTCCTATATTGCTAGTCGCAAATTATTTGTGACTCGCAAAATAGGATTAGCGAGTCGCTATTAGGAAGGGGCGTTCCAAGGGTGTCCCTTCCTAATAGCGAGTCCTCCAGGTATGTATGACTCTTTTGCGACTGCAATTGCGGTCGCAAAACAGTCGCAGTTTACCACCCTTCTCAGAAGGGTGGTAAAGCACTCACAAACGGGAAGAGGTCCCCAGGGGATTCCTTCCCCTTTGGGAATCCATTGGAAAATATTTTTTAAGGGCAGGCAGTGGTCCCAGGGACCACTACCTGCCCTTAAAAAATGAAACGAAAACGTTTCATTGTTTCTTTTTTAAATGCAGCCAGTTTTCCTTTAAGGAATACGGGCTGCATTTTAAAAAAAACTGCTTTATCGAAAAGCAGTCACAGACATGGTGGTCTGCTGACCCCAGCAGGCCACCATCCCTGTGAGGCTGGCCATTCCCAATGGGGTCGCAAATACTGCGGAGCCTCGCATTTTGCGACCCCATTGGGAATCGTTAACAGTGTCTCTAAAACTGTTGTACATTGGATTTAGCACCTCGTAATTTGCGACTCGCAATTTGTTACAAATTGCGAGGCACTAAATCCAATGGTTGTATATCTGGCCCTAAGTGATTTGCGCAGAATCAAAGGATGTTGAACGTCTCTGCCGATACACGAACCCGTTTCTCCAGCTTCCAGGTCGAGGTCGACCGCTCTAGTCGTTAGGCCACATCCTCTTGTCTTACCCACAAGCTATCATTCTGACCCACCAAGAGGACTCCTTTCCCTGGCAATATTTGACAATATGTGCACCCTGCACAGTGGCGTAGCTTGGGGGGGGTCCACAGGGGCAGTTGCCCCTGGCTCAAATTTTTTAGGGGCGCAAAATTTTAAAAGAAAGTATTGCGCCCCCAACCTGTGGACCGCTAGCACTTCCTGAGCTAACGGTTCACGGGTTAGGGGGCACAATACTTTCTTTTAAAATGCTGCCCCGGGCACTGGGATTCCACGTTACGCTGCTGACCCTGCCACAAATGGACATCACAATGAGACCACTCTCAAGGTACACCGCTGCACCATCTGCAACATTGGGATGCTCTACCATCAAATGTCAACTGCTGTCTGTTCTGCTAACAAGCATTTTGAAGTAGCTGTCAGGAAATATGTTGCATTTTACAAAACTACTACTGAATAAATCAATCAATAATAATCTACAACTCTAATGAGTATGGAGTTGAGTGTTAGTGATATAATAATTTTTCTTAACCATACCAGTTGTTACTATTATACTCCTTTACACAGGCTGTACCCCATCTCCCTACATCCTTGAAAACATGGGTGCTCACAAACATTTTCCCGGGGGCCGCAAAGTTTGGTCTTTGGTGGGACCGAGGGCTGCACTGATTCTAGCGGGGGAGGGAGGATGTAAAGTGGGTGTAGGGAAAGCAAAGCATGTATATCTATTGGCTGAAGTCAATTGCACAATGTGAAACCAGAAAACCTGGGATGAATCCCGGCTTCTCCACTTGACCAAATTGTGTGACCCTGGACAATTGTTTTATTTCAATTTCCCTCCCTTTTCTTCATTTTCACATATAAGAGGACCTCCAAATACATGACTTCAGGATGTGTGCTGTACAAAGCCTTCTCCTGTGCTTGGATGTATTCACTAATGACATTGTTGTCAGAGTGGGGGGAAGAGCATGAACGTTTCTAAATTCATGTTTGAAAACCATAACTTAAGAAAAAAATACTCCAGAATGCGTTGCTAAAATTTAATTTACTAAGGTGAAATAGTTCTGCAGGTCAATGAAATACACTTTTTGATTTTTGAAAAGACTATCGTTTTTATACATGTTTGAGGTCTTTAAAAATGAGGGTGTTCCTAAAGTTAAGGGTCTAGCTACTTCCTTTTGTTTAACTGCAATTAACCTTTAAATAAGTGCTTGCCGTATATTTATCTTTTTCCAATGTTAGTGCTAAGTCGAGTAAATAGCAGCCCAGTGCTGCTGCTCAAGGGGCCGCATGTAAAGGTCAGGAGGGCCACATGTCTATGCATCTGGAGTAGCCTTACTCTGTCTCCCTGCCGGCACTACTTCTGTTAAAAGGGTCTGGAATTTTCAGTCATCGTCCACTCACACTAGTGACCCAGCGATTCATTGAGACCTTGCATGTCCTTCAGTCTCCTTAAGCAAGCACAACTAGACATACGAAGATGCACTTTATATTTAACATGAGAAGAAACTAGATCCAGGAACTCTTAGAAGAAAGTTGTGTGTAATTGTAGGAAGGAGAAGTGTCTATAGAGGGGGACAGTTGAGAGTGAGGGAGCGTAGGAGGCGAATAAGGGGCTGAGACAAAAAATCAATTTGCTTCAGATGTGACATTAAGCAAAGGGCACTCCAGCAGTCTACATGGCTGATGTCCCTCCAAGTTAGAGGCTTTTCATACTTGGAGGTTGGGTTAGATGATGTCAGAATTAAAGGTGGTGACGTGGATCTCCCCAAAAGTATTTGAAATCACATTTTGACTACATGTAAGAGCTTCACGCCTTAGAGAAACATGGATTTTTAGTTCACTTGAACCTCCTGAGTTGAAATAAGCTTGGCCTTAACCAGGTGCCAGTGAAGGTAGAGCTTTGTGAGACACCCAATCTTATATGTTAGTTTAATGTCTAGGAAATGGCAGCCACACTTTTTAAAGGCTGAGGTGAACGGATGTATTTTCAAGAGCAGCCACTTGAAGAAAAGTTAGCACCAAATTCTAAAATGCTTGACAGAATCCAGCAAAAATGACAGTTCCAAAGTCCATGTAAAATAAATCAAGACTGGTCCAACAGATCTAAAGGCCTTGAAAAAAATAGGTCCTAAATATCTTAGACAACTTCTAAAGTGGCCTGCCTTTTTAGGTCTCGCCTACGCAGCGCGCATGCGCTGCATAGGAGGAGACCTCTTGGAATGGATTCGCTTTTTAGGCCAAAACGTGCGCACATTGCATTGCTTTCAATGGCAACGCGTGCACGTTTGGTGATTCCCTTGCGGGAGCGAGCTTTGAAACCATCTGTTTGTAATTAACTTTCAAACAGATGGTTCCCTTGCTCTCTCCCGCTAGGGAAACGGTGTGTGTGTGTGTTTTTTTTTTTGCTTTTCGATCGTGCCTCATTAGAGTAGTAGCATTTTGTTTAGCGGTGACCTGTAGATGGCACTAGTCACCTACTTACCGAAATTACATGTAGCAATAGAGCCACAAAGGTGCGGAAAGGTGATGAAAAGATTCTGCTGCCTAATCATTAAGTTATTAGATGTTGCCGTCAATACATTATTCCTTAAAGTTTGTTGTAGGTTTGCACTGGCAAAACAAAGATTTTAGCCCGGATGACAAAATGCTTCATTTTGATAGGCAAGGAACTCGATGCACATAAAGAGGAAATGATTTGCCCAAGATGGCACATTGTGGTCCACTGACTGCTGGATTAAAACCCAGGTGTACTTGTACTCAAGCCGAACATGTGGCCAATAATCCATATCCCTTTTACATATTAAAGATAGCTGTTCAAAAAATGTTGAAATGTCGCATTCGGACGTGTTGGCTGCGAAGTTATATTGAGGAAATATGAAAATAGTCAAATTGTCATAGTCCGAGTTTGTCTATCTTTTCAGCAAATGCCCCTGAGCTCTTTATCGTAGAGATGGTACCCTGCTCAGCATCTGCATTAATCTGATTCAAGACTCGCTGAAGTAGAAATCGAAAAAGGAAAGGCTTAGGCTAAGAGGTGCTTTCCAGATTGAAAACACAAGGATCTCTGCTCCTGAGCCCATGTAAGGTTTGTATTACAGTAGGGGAGCAGTGTGAGCGCTGGTAAAGCCGGAGGCAATGGCACATTTGTAATAATTACAGCCGATGTTCTTGGCTGCCCTGAGTTGTGATTTCCAGGACGTGGGGTTTACAAGCGCGTTATCAAACTACCGCAAGCTCAGTAAATCCGGATTTAAGAATTACTAGGGAGGCCGCCTGCCCCGGATCAGAAGCAGCCCCCAGGGACCCCATTATTCAAGCATCTGCAGGCTCCGGGGGCTGCAGGCCTGTGTTCTCTGAGGCAGATGGCAAGCACGCTGGCCAAGAGCTATTGTGGCTTCTGGGATGAGTGTGGCAGGACAGCTGTGATAGAGGTAGTATAATAGGAGAGGGGAGCTGCCTTTTAGTTTGAGGTCAGCAATTCCAGCTGTGACTGAAATAGGTCCTATATGCCCTGCCTCGGAGTTTTCTCTTCAGGCATGGGTGCACCGAGCCAACTCTTTCATGTGGGTAAAAGAAGCCGTCACATGCCAGAGAATGGCTCCGGGTTTGTGTTCAGAGTGAAGGGCTTGCGCGTGCCCAGCACGGAGACGCGCTGTGTTCCTTCTTGTGCACGTGCAGGTGTCTGTTTTCCAAGAGCTGGGCTGCCTCGTCGGTTGTGAGAGTGTAACGGACTTAAGGAGTTTTTTTTCTTCTTTTAGTTGTAGCTCGCCATTGACTGCATGTCTTTGCAGCTGCCCCCCACTTTTCTGCCCATCATAACTGCCAAGATTTCTGATTGCTATGTGTTAGGGTGACCAGATTCTCAAAACAACAAGCATTGGCATAGCAAATAGGTCTCGCCTTTGGGACCTTATAAGTGTTTAGCCAAAGGCGAGATCTATTGGCTATGCCAATGATTGTTCTTTGTTTGAAATGAGTTTCTATGGTGAGGTGAAAGTCTTGGAAGACCTAGAAGATTTTGGCTCCATAGGGGATTGCTGACACAGAGCTCTGAAAACCAGGTTTGATTGAATTGATTTTGAGTTTCTATGTGAGAGGAAGAAGAACTCAGCCATTAGGGAGTTAATCATCAGGACTTTTGCCACATAAATGTTTGGATCGTCTTTAAGACTCTTTTTAGAAAACAGACCAAATGGTTGGTGATACAGCTGTGCATCCTCTGTATTGAAGTGTGAAGTGAACCCTGACTTTTCCATCAAGAGTCCCAGCGGCATGTCATACAATGAAGTAGGACGTGCTCCAGTGCTGTTCCAGAAGGCCCCCTAATAATTTAAGCTATCAAGTATTACACAGTGCCTGCTGTCATCAGTGATGGTGCGGAGGCTGATGCAAGTCTCATTCCGGGACTGAGGTGGATCTTGATGGAGAATCGAGATGGGTGGCGCACTGAGGATTCACGGTGGCGCTGACCCCTGGGCCTCAGAGTTCTTTGCCTGTGACAACCGACAGTAACAACCGACTGTGATGATCGGAGTGCACCACAGCTATGGAGGTGACCAGATGGCCTCCCAAATCGGTCGTGTCCTGGACTAGCTCCTGCCCAGTTCCATTGGGAGGCAGGAACGCCCTGGGTGGGTGACCTGAACAGCAAGTGGCTGTTCTAGTCTGACTCGAGGCACTGTTGGATTCGCAGACGCCATGCAGACATGACAAAGGATAACATGTGATTTGCTTGAGATGGGGCCTGCACATTAATTACAGTACCGCACTGGTGGAGGGGAAGCTTGGAAGGGGAACTCACAATGCAAAAGCACATTTGTGACCAGAGGGCATCTCCCTACATTAACAAATGACATTTCCCCTGCATAAGGGGCCATACCATTAAAACCCTCAACCCCGATTGGTATGAACTTGGAGTAATACTTGCAGGACTTACTGTGTTTGGTTGACAATACCTAGAAAAAGGTCCTGAACAAAGGGGTGCTGCGGGGCATTCCTGGATGGGCAGTCGACTGCCTCATTGTGTTCTTATCAGTCCAGCATTAATCAAATGATTGTGCATCTGGTAGTAGCAACTGTTATGCATATGTGTTACTGGGCAGTGGACTCCTCATAAAAGTGGATTTGTACCTGTGAGTTATAATGGTCACAGGGCAGGAAGTGCCTGGGCCATCATGGATGGTCACCATGGAACTCGGATTTAGGCTGTTGGAGGATGGCCAGTTTCACAATCGAATACATACTGGGCCTCCTACCAGATGGAGGATGACCTGCGGGGTAAAGGTCGGATGAAAGGCATGATGGGAATAAACAGGAACAAAAGAACTGACAGGAAACTAAACAGATATGTGAGGAGGGTATACCGGGAGATGCCTGTGAATGAGGTTTTCTTCTGTGACACACACACAACACAACGTACAGATGGAGCTAGAGTTAGTACGGGTTTTGTTTGGAAGATGGTATGGTGGAGTAGTTCAACAAGTCCCAACCAGGGCGTCGAGCAGAACACCAGCCAAGCCTTTTAACCAGAAAAAGGGTTGCAGGCAAGTTATTTCAGCAACACCTTGGATTAACAAAGGAAGCATCCCGTCCGGGGCGCCATCTGCGCTGGGTAAAAGTGATGGAACGAGGGACGAGGAGTTGACACATGAAAAGGCTACGGCCACTAAGGTTCTCCCATGTGCAGCTACTGCTGTACATGGAAGGCTACTAAATATAATATATAACTGCATTTCTAGGAATTTGCAGGGCCTGGATATCCTGGTTAAGCATTACAAGGTGCAGGAAGCTGCATGTTGCTGGCCTACAAGAAACTCATTTCTCAGAGACTGAAATTGAAAAACTGAGAAAACATTGGCGGGGCCAACTTGTTGGCATTACCTATTCAATGTACGCTAGGTGTACTCTGGTATGGATTGTTGAGGCGTCCAAATTAGTTTTTAAGGAGCAATATGTTGACAATGTGGGCCAGTACACAATGCCGCAGGGGATGTCAGACAGAGATAGCTCTACACTAGCAATCATATATGCCCCCAATGTTAATTAAGGTTCATTTTACGATTTATCATCCACGCCTTGTTAAGGAATTAAAACACATCAGAGATCTGTGGGAGTGTGGAAAACGTGTAATATTTTACTTCGCATAAGCAACAGCCATTTTGGCTATGGTGTCCATTTAAGTTTCCGTTGGTATTCCTTCGTCTTCTCACTCTGCTTGTGTTATCAATTTTTGTTGACTTCCTGACTCAGCTAAAGCAATGTACGTGCGAAGGGTTTATGGTTGTCAGTGCACCTGGTCTCACATGTTCACTGTCGACCATTTACCGCTGCCATAAGCATTCCTGCTCCCCCTCCCACTTTGCTGACCACATGGTTATTCATCTCCCTTGTTTGCTGATAGCTATTCTTAAAACTTGTTCTTCCTATTTCTGTTCACATGCTTACATTGCAGAAAACCTGTATAAAAGACCTGTGTTTTGTGACTTCAGTGTACTACCTCCTGCAACACTTGAGAGTGTTGTATGGACGTGGTCCCACACATGAGTGATTAATAAACTTGTTACTTATTCCAACTCCAGTGCTGATCTCTATTTTGTTGGTCTCTGGACCCGTGGACGAGAGGGTGACCCTGCACCAGTGTGCCCACTTTTAGGCACATTTCCACAGTTGGTGCCCAATACGTGGGGCCCCATTGGAGACGCTGCCGTCCGAAGGAGTGGTCTTGACGGAGGATCGAAATATTGCTGAGGAAGTGCACTGCACAAGGAGACCTTTGTCTTTGCAGACCGACATGACTTTTCCGGTTTTCCCGATTTGACCCTCCAGGTGATGGCCCTGGGGTTTTCTTTGGCACAAATCTGTAGTGACCATTAGGTCAACCGGAGATCGGCAGGTGGGAGTTGGAGTCTTCTGTTTGGTAAGGTTGCTAAAGCGGCACTCTTGATTTGTTAAGCGTGGGCTTTTTGTTTGAATTTGTTAATCAATCTTTGCAAAGTTTGAAGGCAGCTAATGTGGAGATTGTTCTCCTTTTGAAATATTTGTTTGGAGTAGTAATATTTTACACATATTGGTAAATCATGCCTGTTCGCAGCACACTCCGTAGGTGGTGTTGCTGCTCTGGTGGTACCAAAGTAAACTTGAAAAAACAGTCAGCCGGCTCCCCCAGAGGAGACGTCTAATAGAGATATGTATGTCAAATATGGTATTTATTCCATAATGTACGGTACACTGTGGAACAAATACACAAAGAAAGATTCTGATCTGCAGTGGCTAGTGAATGAGTCATTTGATCTTAAAAAGGTTCAATATGTAGAGCAGCGTTTGTTGACAGGATAGATTTGATTGTGTGCGTTTGTGGGAGAAAGAAGTGCGAGAGAGAGCGAAGAGAGCAGAAGGTATAGCAGAAAAAGTACAACGTAAAACCATATATCAAAAAGCGCTAGAATTAAAAAATAAAGAAAAGAAGGAAAAACATAAAAAGAAGATAGAGAACGTCGATTAGAGATAAATGGCCAGTATCCTATTAGGCGCCCTCTCTATTCCCTACTTGATACAACTAAGTATGATTGCATCCTATTAGAACGTCCCCCACCCCCGTATAAACCTCACACTTCAAGTGCCCCTGATGAGGCTTCTGACGACGAGCATTTGTCTTCAGACGACAAAGAACAAGATAAACAAGATGGGCGACAGACTCGCTCTATTTTGACTAAAGCAGAAAAAGATTAATTAAAAACTGCTGCTAGGGAGGAGGCTCGTCAGTCTCACGCGGCATCGCTCATTGTAACTATGGTTCAACAGTGGAACAGCGCAGAGCAATTTTATTTTTTAGAAACATTTGCTTGGGAGGTAATATTTGATTATAGACAAATTTCTCAGGAACTAGAGCCAGCTGATATAAATACTGATTATAAACGATTAACAGAGGGGACTTTTCCTTTTTCAATCCTATCTGATATGATTAGACGAGTGGTTAAAATATGAGACGCAACATTGCGTCTACGAAAGGAGCAAGAATTAGCTAGAAAACAGAAAGGTATAGAAGCAGTTCAATCTCAAGTACAGAATGTAGATGCTCCGGTGGAAGAGGCTGCACCTAGTAGTACTACAGTTACTGTAAAACCGATGCGTGAAGCTGCACCCCTGTATGTTCCTCCGAAGTGTGCGGGAACAAATGATGACAAAACTTCGGATGATGCAAAGTGATATTTTAAATATAATTGGGTTTACACTCCTTGGAGTAGAGCTGATGTAATGGCTCTTAAAGCTGCTTTGCCCGACCCCCGGAAAAATCCTGCTGCCTTCTATGAGGAGGTGGAAGGAGCCAGTAGCTCCTGCACTATGACCTTGCCAGATATTGATATGTTCTTTGGGCTTATTTTGCCCCCTGATATGTGGAGAACAATACGTAAAATAGATGACAATGTAGCATTTGGTGATACTTGGGAACATTAATAACAAAAAGATGCAGAAAGGGAGCCTGTGCAGAAACCTCAGAAGGAGATATTCGATCTTCCTAAAGCTATTGTGACTAAGTTAAAGACTCTCATACCATAAATTGGACTACGTTAGCGTCCTGTAAACAGAAAACGGATGAGTCCATTTCTGATTTCTTTTCAAGGTTTGAGGAAACATTCCATGATTTTAGTGGTCAGTCATTGGCCGATGATACGGGTAAGCATTTGTTTGTCGATAAATTTGTCGCCAATATGTTACTGGAAATAGCTAGTCATTTAAAGGTCAGTGAGAGTTCTTGGACTACGTCATCCCCAGTTTCTCTTTTGACTATGGCCCAATATTATGAGCGACAGGAACAGGAAGCGAAAGGCAGGGAGGATAAGAAGGATAAAGCCTTAAAGATATGTTGCCTCGAATATATGGTCCACTATTTAGGGGAGGTGGAAGATGCGGACGTGCAATGTATACACCTGGACTACCCCCTCTCTCTCGAGCAAATGTGTCCCCTGATCAGTGTGCTTATTGTAAAGAGACTGGGCATTGGCGTTCTGAGTGCCGTCCTTTGCGAGGTCAGCAGTATCAGCGGGAAAGGGGCAGTGTGAGAGGACGACCAGGGAATTCAGGAAACAGGGGAGGTATGGGAACTCGTCCCAGGTTTGAGGCAGTTGAACAAGGACCTAATTACTCTAATACTTTTGATAAATGAAATCAATATCAAATGTCTGATTATCCTGATGAGGTCCTTGCAGATTCTGATTACGCATAGGGATGCCTAGGACAGGGTAAGGAACCGGTTGAGGTGTTAGTAGATGAAATGGGTCCTTATGTTGACGCAAACATCTTGGGATGTACTTATCGGTTTCTAGTTAATACAGGGGCTACCTGTAGTGCTCTATCTAAAAAACTGGTTCCTAGGGCTCCCCTGGCTAGCACAATGATAACGTCGATAGGATTCGATGGGACATCTACATCTAGCCCACTTTCATAGCCACTTGAATTCAGACTTGATAAATTCACTGCAGAATGTCCATTGTTGCTTTCCCCTACCACACCTGACAATATTGTGGGTATCGATATGCTTAAATATTTTCGTGCCACAATACGTTGTTCTCCGGAAGGTGTGCGTGTTATTTTGAATGACAATTATCCAATGGTTGAGAGATCTTGTCTTTTCAATGAGGATGTTGCCCTGGCAACCTTACCTAGTACTTTGTGGGCCAAATCGGATACTGATGTGGGTCAAATGGTTATTCCTTCTGTACATAATCTAGTAAAGGAGGGTGTTTCATTGCCTCGACTGCCCCAATACAAAATATCTCGAGAAGGTGAAGAAGCATTGGCACACATTGTTCAGGATTTGATTGAAGTGTGGGTAGTGGAAGAGGTCCCCTATAACACTTGCAATAGCCCTATCCTTCCTATTTTTTTAAAAAAACACTGACACTAAAATTTACAGATTCATTATTGATTTGCAAGAAGTTAATAAAATT
Organism: Triturus cristatus; assembly: GCF_964204655.1. NCBI lineage: Eukaryota > Metazoa > Chordata > Amphibia > Caudata > Salamandridae > Triturus > Triturus cristatus. The sequence goes on from NC_140591.1 coordinate 697,429,464, forward strand.
GTAGTGCCCCAATATCCGGTAGTTTCTGATATCACTACACTTCTCACTATGGTCCCTCCTACTGCCACTACATTTTCGGTGATCGATTTGAAGAATGCTTTCTTCTCTATACCCCTTCACCCTGACAGATGTTATTTGTTCGGGTTCACCCTGAAAAATAGATCATATCGGTTCTGTAGAGCTCCACAGGGCTATACAGAGAGTCCCAGTATTTACAGTCAGGCATTGAAAAGGCAGCTCGATTCTTTTCCTGTACCCAAAGGGGTGGCCCTTATCCAATATGTCGACGATATCTTGTTGGCTGCAGATACCCCTGAGCAGTGTGAAGAAGGAACACTGTTATTGTTATCATTTCTTGCCTCTCACAATCACAAGGTCTCGCGACAGAAATTGCAATTTTGTAGACAGCAGGTTACCTATTTAGGTCACCTCCTGTCTAAGGAGGGACGTGCACTTATACCAGCTCGCATTCAGACCATTTTAGATACTCCTGTGCCCCGTACTCAGAAGGATGTTTGTGAACTGATAGGCCTCACTTCTTTCTGTAGGCAGTGGATCCCCAGTTTCTCGCACATTATTAAACCTTTATTGGCCCTTTTGACTAAAGACACTCCGGTGCCCCTCCCATGGACTACAGAATGTCAGAATGCCTTCCAACAGTTACGCCAAGCTCTTTGCTCTGCACCAGTATTAGGAACTCCAGACTACACTAAGACCGTCACACTCTATGTACACGAGAGGGAAGGTTGTGCCCTCTCAGTTTTAACACAGACACACGGTGATATGCAACGTCCTTGTGCCTATTTCTCAGCTGTTCTTGACCCAGTCGATCGCGCACAGTCTGGGTGTTTCCGAGCGGTGGCAGCAACGGCTGTATCAATACGTCAGTGAAGGAATAGTTTTGTCACATAAACTGCTTGTGTTAGTGCCCCATTCTGTTGATGCGTTGCTAAATCAAACAAAAACACAGCATTTGACTAGTGCCCGCTTGACAGGATATGAATTGACACATTTGGCACCTCATATTACACTGAAAAGATGTCTGACCCTACACTATTGCCATTTCCAGCTACTCAGTCTCAGTCGCAAGAGTTACATGATTGTTTATTCCTTATTGAAGAGCAAACAAAGGGTTGACTTGCAAGATACACCTCTCTCTAGTGTTGATGGGGAGCTATGGGTTGATGGCTCGTGTCTCAAATTGCCTGATGCCACTACATCTGCTGCCTATGCGATTACAACATTTCAGACAGAAGTGGAAACAGCTCGCATCCCACAGAAGTCAGCCCAAGCGGCCAAATTGATTGCACTAACGAGAGCGTGTGAGCTTAGTACAGATTTGTTTGTTAATATTTTTACTGACAGCCAGTACGCTTTTGGGGTGGCACACAATTTTAGCCGCTTATGGAAAGAAAGGGGTTTTCTCACCTCATATGGGACACAGATAGTGCATGGAGAATTAGTACATAATCTTCTTACTGCTCTAACCTATCCTAAGAAAGTGGCAATTGTTAAGTGTAGTGCACACAAGAAAGTGACTGATAAAATAGGAGCAGGTAATGCCTTTACAGATTACACAGCCTGTGAAACCGCAATGCAGCGAAGTACCACATCCATGTATGTAGTGAAGTCACAAGCTGAACGTTGGCATTATGCCAGGCAAGAGGTACTGGACATGCAACAATTTGCCTCCACTGATGAACTAGACCAATGGTCTAAGGAGGGAGCACTGGATGATGAGGGCTGTTGGAGGAATCAAGATATGACCAAATGGAAGTTCCCCACAGCCTACTAATACCCCATGATTCACATAGTACATGGGCCGGCACATGTTGGAACATCCTCAATGGCAAAACAACTTATGCAAGTTTGGGATGATCCTGATATTGCCGGGACTGCTAAAAAGATGGTCCAGTCTTGTTTGGTTTGTCTTCAGTATAATCCTGGAAAGGGAACGTGAACTCCAACAGGAGGGTTTGCGATACCAACTGCACCTTTTGAGGTCCTGCAAATGAACTACATTCAGTTTGAGCGCTGTAATAACTTGAAATAGGTCCTGGTGGTGGTTTGTGCCTTTAGTAAATGGGTGGAGGCGTATGCTACAAAGGATAATATAGCTCTCACGACAGCGAAAGTTCTCCTAAAGGAGTTCTTTCCTCGATTCGGCATTTGCTGGGTCTTATGGAGTGACAACAGACCTTATTTTATTGGGCAAGTTGTCGAATATGTCATGAAAGGGTTAGGGATTAAGCAGAAATTTCATGCCGCTTTTCACCCACAATCAGCAGGCTTAGAGCGTTACAATTCCACTCTGAAACAAATTTGCTAAAATACAGGCTTCCACGTCTTTGAAATGGCCTGATGCCCTGCCCCTAGCACTACTTTCTATCAGATCAATACCCCATACATGATCTGGCCTTATGCCATATGAGGTTGTGTTTGGCAGGCCCATGAATATTTGGGGAATCCCTAAGCCTCGACCTATACATGATTTATCCTATGTGTTGATCAGTGACTATTTGTCCCAGTTAACTGATAGCTTGTCTTCTATTTATTAGCAGGTACGGGAAGCCCTTCCAGACAGGTCGCAGGGTGATGGCCATGATCTGTGGCCTGGCGAATTTGTTTTAACTAAGTCCTTCCAGCAGACCAATTCTTTGGCACCCCGTTGGCGTAGACCGGAGCAAGTCCTCTTGGCTACCAGAGCAGCGGTACGAGTGACCAACCGGAAGAATTGGGTTCACGCCACCCACTGTCGTAAAGTTTTGCATGCCCTCGTGAGCCCAGCTGCGTTGATCGATCACCGCGACATCCTGGTCACCGAGAAAGGACGAGCTGTGTCACCTGAAAGAGACGAGGAAGTTTTCCAGGACCACACGATCCCTGGTACATCTAGATATCTGCTTCGATCTAGGAAGAAAGACATTTCATCGCAGAAAGAGACTGTTTGAGCCACTGTCCTGGGTAGTTAAAGACTGACTACAAAGGGGGGTAGCCTTTTAGTGACTACTCGTATCAACGTTAGTGAAGAAACCAACGCCTGCCTAGGACCTTAGGGCACCATCTGTTTTGTTGTTCACTGACGAAATGAACATGCTGGAGGAGAAGAAATCTAATGCTGCAGAAGTCTGTAGTAAAAATATGACGCTCGCTATTGGACTAACTTTGACTGTTGTCATCATTGCTGTTATTATGTGGGTTGTGGAGGAAGTAGCTCTGGCTCGAAACATTCTGACTGCTACTACTCCTGTCCCCACCGAACATTATTATTTTACTCTTCCCTATCATGAGAAGAAACACCGGATGTCGTATCTCAATAACACTTTCATACAAATGTTGCATCATACTCATAATGCTATGAACACTACCAACTGCTGGGTATGTGGAATGATGCCAGCTCATCAGAAGAAGGGAGGAACACCTTTTATTCCCTTGCCATTCTCGCATAATGGCTCCTGTAGAGCCTGGTTCGCACGGTTGTGGACCTCTGAAATTGCTAATATTACTCTAGCTGATGTAGGAGGACTTAATGCAAAATCTAATAAAGTTTGTTACCCCGATGAGGAAGGGGACCCACAGGCCAAAGGAACTGTATGGGAAATGGAGGAGTATCGCAAAGGAAATTCCTCCACACGTTATGTTTTCCCCAACACTCGAACAGCCAGGGTAACGGGCCTTTTGTTATCGCTGTTACTAGAGCCCGAGCAAATCTTTATGTGAGCAGTTTTGGTAGTATTCCAGTGGGAAAAAGTGACTGTACTACAGTATTGAACATTACTGGAATGAACAATAGCAGTTTCCTGTCCTCCCACAACACTTATTTCATTTGTGGAAGTAAAAGCTACTATCATTTGCCAATTGGATGGTCCGGAATATGTTGTGTGTCCTTCTTTTTTCCTCCTGTGTTCTTAGCACCTCCATCTTATCATAAAGATCAAAAACTGTTTAATGACATTTCCTTGAACCAATTCAAAAGAACTATAAATAATGATGAAGTGGATCAAACTGATACTGCATTACAGCAATATGTTGACTTTAATTTGGGACTCTTTTTCTTTGTTGGTGCGGCTTTAAATAGTAGGAAGATTAGACGCTTAACCCGTGTAGTAGAGGCTGTGACTAATCAGACAGCAATGGCGCTTGGTAATATTACAGAAGAACTCTAAATAACGAGAATTGAGACTTTGCAAAACCGAATGGTGCTAGACGTGGTTCTAGCTGATCGTGGTGGAGCATGTTGTATTATTGAGAGTAGCTGCTGTGTTTTTCTCCCTGATCATGCCCCTTCTGTTTATGATGCCATTTCCAAAATGCATAAAATAGCCACTGAGATAAATCAAGATTCAGGAACATGGACTTCGGCTGGATGGTCCTGGAATGTATTTTCTGTATGGGGATTGAAAATATTATCGGCCTTGTTCATAATTATTGCAATTCTCTTCTCTTGTTGTTTATGTATCCAATGTGGGCCGATGCTTTGTTCCCTCTGTATTTCCACTTGTACTACTGCTAGCCTGGGCCAACGTGAGCCTCGATGACACCATCAAGACCATGAGCACAATCGACTCCGGCTCCCCGTCAGACCCACTCCCACACCACATCTTCAACAAAGCCAGCAGCTCCATCGCACCCAGTCTGCGCAACGTCATCAATCTCTCCCTCGAGGCGCGACCTTCCGAGAGAGCTGGAAACACGCCGAGATCAACGCCCTACTCAAAAAACCCAAGGCGGACCCTTGAGACCTCAAGAACTTCCGGCCCATCTCTCTGCTTCTGTTCCCGGCCAAGGTCATCGAGAAGACAGCTAACCCAATACCTTGAAGAAAACAGAATACTGGACCCTTCCCAGTCAGGGTTCCGCAGCAACCACAGCACCGAGACTGCCCTCATTGCCGCCACCGACAACATCAGGACCCTGCTGGACAACGGTGAGACCGCGGCCCTCATCCTCCTGGACCTCTCCGCCGCCTTTGACACCGTCTGCCACCGCACACTACGTGCACACCTCCACGCCGTAGGGATCCCAGACGAGGCTCTGGAATGGATCACCTCCTTCCTCTCCGGCAGAACCCAGAGCGTCCGCCTCCCCCCCATTCAGATCTGAAGCCTCCGAGATCATCTGCGGCGTACACCAGGGATCTTCCCTCAGCCCGACACTGTTCAACATCTACATGGCCCCTCTCGCACACATCGCCCGACAGCACAACCTCAACATAATCTCCTATGCCGACGACACTCAACTGATCCTCTCCCTCACCAAGGACCCCATCACTGCCAAATCCAACCTTCACAAAGGAATGAAGGCCGTCGCCGACTGGATAAAGATCAGCCGACTGAAGCTGAACACGGACAAGACGGTGGTCCTCATCCTCGGCTCCAACCCTTCTGCCTGGGACGACTCCTGGTGGCCGACTGCACTGGGGGCAGCCCCGACACCCACCGACCACGCACGCAACCTGGGAATCATCCTCGACTCAACACTCTCCATGACCAAGCAAATCAACGCCGTCTCCTCCTCCTGCTTCAACACCCTCCGCAGGCTCCGTAAGATCTACAGGTGGATCCCGACAGACACAAGAAGAACAGTCATCCAGGCACTCGTCAGCAGCAGACTCGAGTACGGAAACGCCCTCTACGCGGGAGCTCCGACCAAGCTCATCAAACGTCTGCAACGCATCCACAACGCCTCTGCACGACTGATCCTCAACGTACCACGCCACAGCCACATCACCCCCCACCTGAGAAACCTGCACTGGCTCCCCGTCAACAAGAGGATATCCTTCAAGCTCCTCATCCACGCACACAAGGCACTCCACAAGACCGGCCCAGCCTACCTCAACAGACGACTTTCCTTCTACATCCCCAACCACCAGCTCCGCTCTGCCGACCTCGCACTCGCCACCATCCCTCGCATCCGCAGAACAACCATCAGTGGAAGATCCTTCTCCCACCTCGCCGCCAAGTCCTGGAACACCCTCCCACTGAGCCTACGACAGACCCAAGACCTGCTGACCTTCAGGAGGCTACTCAAGACCTGGCTGTTTGACCAGTAGCGCACCCCCCAGCGCCTTGAGACCCTCGTGGGTATGTAGTGCGCTCTACAAATGATTGATTGATTGAATGACTACTTGTCTATCTTCTAAAGCGAATGTTCAAAATGTAAATGCCTGTTAAGCAATAGACCGAGAAGTCAGCGATATGATGCTGATTGATAAACATGATATTTATCGTATCCCTTTTAAAGCATAAGAAAATGTCTTAGCTTATGCTAAAAGACCGTCTGTGGAAAACGTGTAATATTTTACTTAGCATAAGCAACAGACATTTTGGCTATGGTGTCCATTTAAGTTTCCTTTGTAATTCTTTCGTCTTCTCACTCCGTTTGTGTTAAAAGCTAAAAAGTTTCAGCGCTCCGTCCATCATCTCCTTGTGTTTGCTTTGTTCGCCCTAAATTGGCAGGGTATGCCCAGAAGTGGGTCCCTTGCTCACTTTGCCACTGGATTCAAGCTAGCCTGACTGATGAGGGCGGTTAGCCCGAAACTGGTCCCAGGATGCTTGTTTCCCATCTAGAGGAAGACATGGTTTAGCAGTTCGGGCTGGACTGTTCCCATGAGGCACAAGGTCAAGACTGATTTGCATATAGCTGTGTCTAAACTGGGGTGGTGAAGTGAGCTAAAGAACGATGATGAATTCAACCCAGAGCCGGGACTGGGGGTGAGTGTCTGAAAAGTTTCAGTGCCCCGTCCATCATGTCCTTGTGTTTGCTTTGTTCGCCCTAAGTTGGCTGGGTATTCCCCAGACGTGGGTCCCTTGCTCACTTTGCCACTGGATTCAAGCTAGCTTGGCTGATGAAGGCTGTTAGCCCGAAACCGGTCCCAGGATGCTGGTTTCCGGTACAGGAAAGACATGGCTTGGCAGTTCTGGCTGGACTGTTCCCATGAGGCACAGGGTCAAGACTGATTTGCATATAGCTGTGTCTAAACTGGGGTGGCGAAGTGAGCTAAAGAACGATGATGGATTCAACCCAGATCTGTGACTGGGTGTGAGTGTCCGAAAAGTTTCAGCGCTCCGTCCATCATCTCCTTGTGTTTCCTTTGTCCGCCCTAAGTTGGCAGGGTATGCCCAGACGTGGGTCCCTTGCTCACTTTGCCACTGGATTCAAGCTAGCCTGACTGATGAGGGCTTTTAGCCCGAAACTGGTCCCAGGATGCTTGTTTCCGGTCCAGGAAAGACATGGATTGGCAGTTTGGGCTGGACTGTTCCCATGAGGAACAGGGTCAAGACTGATTTGCAAATAGTCCTGCCTGAACTTGGGTGGCGAAGTGAGCTAAAGAAAGATGATGCATTCAACCCAGATCAGTGACTGGGGGTGAGTGTCTGAAAAGTTTCAGCGCTCCGTCCATCATCTCCTTGTGTTTTCTGTGTACACCATTGTGATGGCTATCGCCAAATCGAACGACCTACCCCTGGAAATTTGTAACATAGTACTGATGTAATATTATGCATTACATGACATAGGGATTTCGGTATTTAGGTGCTGATTGGTGGTACTTGTGGAATGTGAGGAGACACATGTTGGGTTACATAGAGATGTGTTGACGTTTGGCCTTGTCTGGTAATACTTTAGTTTATTTATACTGATATTCACTGAAATTCAATGCACATCTGCATTGCACCAAAGTAACATCTGCTACATCTGTTGGAGATCCTACAGATATATTGGCTGTCTGGGGCATTGTTAAACTTGTTAAACAAAGCTCAATTGTTCTCTGATAACATTTCTTCTCGTTACTATAATGGTGTTGCTTACAATGTCCTTTTTCTCATACTTGGCTTGGCATTTCCCTGAATGTACGATAAAATACTAACTGAAAATTTAATAAACAGCAAAGTAAACAAAAAAAAGAATTACAATGTATCTGTATAGATGTTGAAGACCACTGGACAAAGGATGGAACCTCTGACATGTCTTAAACCACCAGAAAAATGGTTTTGAATCAGCAATAAAGCCACCAATTTTGGAAGGGCATTGTAATTTTCCAAACTGGTTCTGATGATCCTTAATATTGCTGCAACTTCGGCCTGGGAGAATTATAGTTAAGTTTGAGAATGCCATGTGAATCTGCATGTTTAAACGCATTTGAAGTTAAGGATCTAAGGGAGCTACAAAAATAATTAACCCTGTTACTCAGGATTTTTTCTTTGTTCAAAATGCAAAACAACAAAAATCCCAATCCCAATTTGAAACACAGAGTAAACTGTAATAAACAAACACCAAAATGACAAGAATGTTATAATGGGAACTGGAGATAAGCATTTTTAAATGTATCTGTGGAAATGGCACCAAAAGCACAAAACATTAAGACAGTCAATGATCAAGGTAGACTAGGACCTAGGCATATTTTGAGGCTGACCGAGATGGAGCGCGGTTCAAATTCACCAACCAGGTTCGTCCTGCTAAAATATTTCTGGAATCATCTTTTAAGTGCCAATCCACCACAGGAGTACACTTCTAAAGCCCAGGGACCTGAGGGGAGGCACGTAGAGACTCACAGGATATCAGGCAGTGGACAACAAAAGGGTTAGGCCAGGTCCAGTTGCCACTGGTCAGCTGGGCACTTCCAGGAAAAGGTCTCTTGTAGCTCGTTGAATCCCTGTAGCTTGCACAGGAGGTCAGCCTTATGACCCTGGGAGTCCACTTTGTCTTAGGTACAAGAGGGAGCAGGCACAGTCTTCCACGGCTCCTCTCAAGTAACAGGGAGCAGGTCCATTGCTCTTCAGCAGCAGGTCCGGGAGGAGTTCTGATTTGGGTGCCTGAAGGTGTCACGAGTGTGCCTGGCACTAACTAATGAGAGTGAATGACTCCTGGACACACCTAACCAATGAGGTGAAAGTTCCTGGGATCAACCATACCCACTTTGGACATTTTCAAGATGGTGCAAATCTTCTGGCAAACTAACCTTAGGCTCTGAGGGCTGGGTGTGTGAGTGGGGAATGTATTATGTTAATCCTACTCATATCTAAAACTAAAATTCAATTTGAAGCAGCCACTGTACCCACAATAAACCCAAAGACAGATTCCTGGATGGATAAAAGCGGAGTCCTTCATCAACCAGACAGTCGATCCACAAGAATAGTTTTGGCAACCTTTTATTTCTCCTTTCATGTGTGCGAAGGGGTTATAAGGAAACCCAGAGACAGAGGTCTGGTAGGACAAAAGAACAGTCCTTCTGTAACGAGGCAGTGGATTCACAAGTATTGTCTTAGCATCCTGTTGTTTTCCCTTTCAAGTGTGTCCAAAGTGTTATGTGTAAACCCAGCAGACCTGTCAAGCAGGAATTAACACTGTAGTGTGAAAAAGGGTGAACACAACCCCAACCTTCCATATTCAAATGAGTCATCTCTGCCCATTCAGGTCAGCTCTTGTTTGTTCCTGGGGGCATTTCACATCTATTCAATGCAAATTACTGGTTTGGAGACGCTAGAGAGCCAATGCAAATTAGCCAATAGGAACCTCAGACAGAAAAGCTCACTTTCTGACTTGTAGCCTTACTGTTGATTAAGAATCTGATTCCACCAGTGAATTGCATTTTTAATTACTAATAAAAGTAGTTGTTTCATTATTTTTCTAGCTGCTCCTATTCCAGAGATACAGTATTAGCATCTTAATGGGTACTTAGATTTTCTACATAGGACAGCTAGGACAGCCACAATGCAAATATCATTTGGGTGCTATACACTGTAAGGACATGTTAACATTACATTTCTACATATCCTACTTTTAAATACAATGGCCCTGCTACAAAGCCTACATAGGGGTGACATTAAAATTTAAAAGAAAGGCTTTTACCTGTCAAAAGGGTTGCTTTGCACTGTTATAGTGAAGCTGCAATGGTAGGCCTGACACCATATTTATACTGTCACAATAGTAGATGATACAATAGGTCCTGCAGTCCACTAGTGGCATTTAACTTCCAGGCCCTGGGAACACTGTCTACCATATACTAGGGACTTATAGGCAAGTTAAATATATCAATCAGGGGCATGCCAATTAAATCATGTGTAAAGGAGGAGCACAGACACTTTACTACTGGGCAGCATGAGTAAAGTCCACAGATTTCTAAAGCCAGCAAAAATATAGGGCCTAGAAAATGGCAAAAGATTCAGGGTGACCTTGCAGAAAAGGCAGATGTCCTACATTACGTTCACTCTGTTTTTCCTTAGAAAACTGAATGTCAATTTACTTGTTCATGACACCTTATGGTATAGTTGTGTAAATCACTACTTTTTAAACTATTTTATTTGGAGTGTCCTTTAAACAGGCATGCAAAAACATGAATGAACAATTTGTTCAACATGCCACACGAGCATCAGACAAACATTTTAACAATCTTGTAGCTCCAATGATCTCAGCGCTCAGGAGCTTTACTGGATAACTGCTTATTATTTGTGTTGGTAGTACTATTAGCAAGCAACAGCATTGGGAAATGACTAGTCCAAAGGTAAGAATTAGGTGAGCACAAAAGTGAGAGGGAGAAAGAGCCACAACCAACTTATGCCAACTCCGATATCTCCGCCACTGACCCCACTCCTTTTCAAACTATCTGAGTGGCCTCTACCCCATGAACACATTTGTGGCATCAGTCCATGCACCAGTTCATATGCGTACTTCATTGCTCAAAGGTTAAAGTCTCAGTACTCCCAATCCTTCAAGCCATATTACAAGGGACAAACATAAGTCCCAAATCACAGAACAGCTTATTGGGGGCTCAGTTCATTGCAAATGAAGTCTTAGCATGGGATGAACTCTATGGTCAAGTGATATCTCTGTAATTGTGTCCAGTGTACCACTCCCCATATCTCTGAATGGGCGTAGTTTGGGGCACATCAAAGCTATGTGGCAAAAGATTCCTATCTGTCCACATCGACTCATACACAAACTGACTGTCGGCCAATTGCCCATCTGCACCAGATCTACAGCCCATCTTGATCACAAGCACCAAGCAGAAACACAGACCTATGAATAAGCGCTCTATAAACCAGAATCGGAGAGAAAGCTAATTTTGCCTCAGAAAGTAGTACAAGTTTTAGGGTAGAGCCATTGGGTAGAACAATGTCATCTGCTATAGCCAGTCTAAGTTTCAGATATTTGAAATGCTCAGAGCAGTGCTTAATTTGTAAAACAAATAAGTGTCAGGGCTCCGGGGACAGACTGGGATCACAAACCAGCCCTGGAATAATGTCCGACCGGCCCCAGTTGGTTGGGCGAGCTGGCAAGAACACCGCTACTGCGCTTTTGTTACAAGGGGCCGATTTTTTAGGACTGCAATACCGGCCCCAGTAACAAAAACAGCCCTCACCGGTCCAAAACCAGTTCCTACCCTTACGGCCCATGGGGGAAACGCCCGGTACCCGCTACGGCCAGTCCGGCCCTGCAGGACTCTTGTCAGGAGGCCACTGCAGCTTCCACCACACATTGCCCCAGCCATGCTGCCAGTGGTAGTAACAGAATGTGGAAAATGTTGGCTCTGTCGGGTATAGAACTGATTTTAGGTTTACTGAACAATAACAATAGAAAAAAGTACTAATCAATGAAAATATAAGAGATGGAAGAACAAACAACACACCAAAAGATTGCGTGAATCTGAAGTTGTATTAAGTGATATTTCAATATATTCTTTTACATTTTATGATGTCAAGATAACATTAGAAGGCTGTCACAGTTCATGAACATATGAGTTGTTCAAACGGCACAAGTGATATGGTGAAAAAAGTGTGAAAAAAGTGCTAAGTGTGAACGAGATATATACAGTGCTGTAGCGCACGTCGACGTTTCAACCCAACCCAGAGAAGTGCGTGATTGATTAGTAGGCACAGAGGGTCTTCCTCAGGACAAAGCGAACCAAGGGACAGCCCAATTTGAAGAAAGAAAGAAAGACAAGTCTTCAGGGTATGGTTCACCGTAGGTTCGATTCAAAGAAATGATTATAGTGAGGTCCCGGATGGTGATGAATCACATCAATGGGGCAGCACAGTTCAGTAGCTCTATGGTGCTGCTCGGGAACTACAATCATTTCTTTGAATCCAACCTATGAAACGTCGACCTGCCTGTCATAATCCTGACCCTACTCTCTCCGCCCCGCGTGAAATGGAAATTTAAATCCCAAGCAGAGATTTATGTACCTAGGGATGGATGTTCTTTAAATGATCAGTTTTTAACCATCCATACAGCACTGAACGGATGGTTATAAATATCACTTAATTCAACTTCAGATTCACGCAATCTCTTGCTGTGTTATTTGTTCTTCCTTCTCTTACATTATCATTGATTACTACTGAAAAGTTTGAGTACTTTTTTCTATTGTTATTATTCAGTAAACCTAGAATCAATTCTGTACCCGACAGAGCCAACATTTTCCACATTCTTGTACACCCAGGTTTTGAGGGGCACTGGGTCAGCCCATTATACTAGATGGCCAGTGGTAGTAATAACACAACTACTAACCATCACATTCCTACAAATGTGACAATCCAGACTATTTCAGGTGTCCAAAGCTGTAAGAATGGCTTGGGCGGCAGGTAATAGTCAATTTTAATGAACATAGCATGAATAATTAACTGTTGCTTTGGTCATCTCTAAATTATCTAGACAATGCCACCTTGTGGCAGATTGTCACAAGCGCCGGTGCTGACAATCAAGTGCCGGTGCCGAGCACCGGAAACCCCCAGCTCAAATTAAGCTCTAGGGTCATTCCTGAGGTAATCGACTCGGAGCTAGTGCTTCATGTGAGCCGGTGGTTTCCAGTGCTCAGCACCTAATTGCCAACACCGGCACTTATCTCAGTTTGCCACAAGATAGCCCTATTTGTCTAAATTTGAGATGAGCACAACAGCAGGTATTTATGAATGCAATATTCATTAAATCTACTTCTACTGCAACCGTTACCTTCCTTTCTCCACAATTGTAAAGCGCTCCGATATTCCTCGTGATCATGTTCGAGCTATATAAAACTTTATAAATAAATAAATTATAAATTACTAATACATGCCGCCCAAACCATTCTTATAGCTGTGGGGACTAGAGCAGTCTGAATTGGTACACTTGTAAGAGTGTGATGGTCAGTAGCTGTGTTGGTACGGCCATTGGCAGCACTGGCAGGGGCAATGGGTTGTGCAAGCAGCAGTGGCCTTCTGACCAGGGCCCTGAACCTATTCTTTTACAAGTAGCATAGCATGTGTTTTTGTAAAGCGCACGTACCCAGAAGGGTATCTTGGCCTTGAATAACAGATGTTTACTCTTACCCTACCCAATAGTACTCATAGTACACAAATTAAGCACTGCATTCTGCACACTATAAATGGTACAGAGTAGCACAGATATTTAATGTGCACCTTGAAGGTGATTTCAATTAGTAAATAAATATACAAAATAGTCATCGACACATGTTTCGCTCCTCTCTAGATTTTCTTTCAATTCTGAATGGGCATCTAGGCATCTCGTTGTAAGGAGGGTGTATTATGATGAACATTCATAAGAATCTTCAAGTTCAACCATTTATTAAATTCTTAGCAGATAGAAAAAAGTGTCTGCTCGTATATTTTAAAACCTGGCTCCAGCAGGCATTTTATTTGGAAGTATCATAACTCATGCTGTAGGTTAATCATCTAAAGAGTGGCCAGGGCTGTCAAGACGCTGCAAGTTTTATGGGGTTTCCAAATGCTGAGTTATGGCTTTTAGGACTAGCCCTGAGCTCCGTTTGCAATTTACGCTGTCAGGCCCATCATTTTGATCTCATTGCGATTTGCTCAACAATCTTATTAGAGTGCAGAGCTCTAATAAACACCCCGAAGGGTTGGATGCGCATAAGTAATAATCCGACTGCAGTTTCTAAAGATCAGAGCTGTGCAGCTTTCCATCTGCCACAGTGAAAAGACAGATTCAGCATTCTCGGTTTTACCTGCAAGAGTTATTCAGTTCAGTTTAATGCTGTGATCCCTTTCATACTTATCCTGAATCTTTTTTTCAAAATTCCAGGTAAGCCTGTGTACCTTGACTTCAAACAGGGCACGTTCTGCAAAGGCAGGCGTTTTACACTCACAAAGCTGCAGGGAGGCCTTTGAAGTATTTATTACACGTCTTGAATGATGAACTGCTCAGGTTCCATGGCATATGCGTCTCATGATTTTGCACAGCCTGTCATTTTGGCCACTGAGACAAAAAATACATCACAGCTGGATCACTGCAGTGTGGTTATTTCCAGGGGTGTTACTTGGTCAGTAAGATTGGGGGGGTGTGATCATCAGCTTTTCCAACAAGCACGCTGGCAAAAAATGTTAAAATACATTATACCCAGTGGCGGCGGCTCCTCCGCAATGGCGGAGTAGCGTCGGCCCACTGCCTGGCTCAGAGCCAGCAAATGTAAATTAAAACGATGTTCTTGCATTGTTTTAATTTACATTTGCCGGCTCTTAGCCAGCAGTGTTGGAAGGGGAGAGCCCAAGATATGGGAGGGGGGAGAAGGAGTGCTACGTACACTCCACTCCCTAAGTGCGCATACGTGTTTGGCCAGCCGTCTCAGGCTGACCAAAACACACATGCGCACTTAGGTTTTCTCCAGTCCAGTTGCATTGAGAAGCCGGGCTGGAGAAACCCCACAGACTCCCTCTTCTGAACAGTGCGTCTTTCTTTCCTGCTCAGCCCAATCCCAGCGCGGGGATTGGACAGGAATTCTGTACTAGGAGCTGCTGAGACCAGTAGGCAGGAAAAGGAGAGGCGGTGTGACGAGCCGCGATGCGGGAGCGGCTGGCGGGAAAGGTACTATATTTTTTATATTGTATCCCAACCAACCCTCCACGAAATGCCTCCGCGGCGGCGACCCCACCCGCCCCATCACCCTTTGTTTACGGCAGCTGCCCCTGATTACACGACCGGCAGGGCGCGCGAGAAGGGCTTAAGGGATTGCGAAAAAGGAGAGGAATGCAGATTAGTGGGGTTACTAAGTGAGAAAAATCACAGTATTTTGTAAAATAACCTACATTTTTGAAGGCTTTCAAAATAGAGAGAGGGAGAGACTGTTTGTGTGCGTTTTTCACTGTGTATGTAATTCCTGGTGAAATCCGACAGACACCTCACCATACCCGACTGAAAGCACCTGTACTAAACTATTTATGAGAAAAAACATTTATTGGGGGGTGTAACACCCCAAACACCCCCTTAAAGTTACGCCCCTGGTTATTTCCACACTCCGGGGTTGGTACCACCAAATGCGCTATGTTGTGGTGCTACACATCAGACAAGAAGATGGATTCCTCTTTTAATGTTATTTGTTTTTTGTACAGTTTTATATACCGCAGACCCGGATCAAGAGCGTTGTACAGACATATCAATTACAGAACCTGTATCAAAAAGTTTCGGTGGGGGAGGAGCCTAGCGCGCAACCAAGATGGCCGCGTAGGTGCGAGGCTCCCGAGGACCTCCGTGACCTCCTGCATAAATCCTGATAATATCCTGTCCTAGATGAGGGGACTGTGTTGGTGAGCCCGAGCGAAGGTGATACCCGTTTTCCGCGTCCAAATTGGACCTCGGACACCGGCGGGAGCACCGATTGAGGTTTGCGGCCTTCTCCACGCCGGCCCCCCGGATTGGAGTTGTGGGGCGATCCGGAGGCAAAGTGAACAACAGCGGCGGGCAGGGCTGGGCGACTCGCGTACCCCGCACTTTCACTTTCGCTTTTGCACCCTCCTTGCTGCCTAGGTGAGGTTGGGTTGCGGGGCGGTGTGCGGTGGTGTGGTCTCGTTGGGGTGCCCGGCCGGCCCGCCGGCTGTGATCCGTCCTGCGGACCTGTGATTGCCCCCCCCCCCCGGAGCCCGTGGACTGGTTTGTTGGCCTTTTCCGAGGTGAATGGCACGATTTGGGGACTGGAGCCATGGCCACAAAGCAAGATGGCGACCGGGCGAAGGTGAAATCGACCCGCCGTGGCGCAGCCCATCAGTCCAACAACATGGACCGCTACACCCTCCAGAAGGGATCTCCCGAGGGGCCGCGTAGGTCCCCTGAGGGCCCGACTGATGCTCCTGCCCTGCCCGCGGACCTGACCCTCAGAGACGTCATGGGCGCTATCGCCGAGATGAAGGCCTCGGTGGACCAGCGCTTTGACACACTGGCGCAGAAGATAGACTCGGTCCTCGTGGATGTTGGCCTGGTGAGGGCCGATTTATCCAAGACGAACGACCGGGTCGATTCTTTGGCCCACACCACCTCGGGCCTCACAACGGACGTGGCGGCCCTCCAAAAGGAGGTGCGCCGGCTTGGCCAGGCGAGCGCCCTGATGGATCGTCGACTGGAGGATTCCGAGGGTCGGGCCCGGAGGAACAATGTTCGTATAGTCGGGGTGCCGGAGGGACGTGAGGAGGCGGCGGCGGACCTGTTTGTGGAGGACCTGATCCTCACCCATCTCCAGCCCCGGGGGCTGAGTAAATTCTTTGCGGTGGAACGTGCCCACAGGGTTCCCGGAGGACGACCTAAGGCCGGAGCCCCTCCGAGGCCTCTCATTGCCCGGATTTTCAACTTTCGGGACAGAGACGCTATCCTGCAGACTTCTAGGCTACAAGGACCGGTCAGACTCGACAATATGGACGTAAACTTCTATCCTGATTTCACCCCAGCGGTCCAAAAGCAGAGACTGAGTTTTCTTGGAGTCAAACGTCGTCTACGGGACCTGAACCTCAAGTATGCGATCGTTTTCCGGCTAAGTTGAGGGTGGAGGTGGATGGCCGCACGCACTTTTTTGATCGTCCCGAGGCGGCCGGGGACTGGTTGGACACTTTGCCCGGGGATCGGGGCCGGGGGGGTGGGGGGGGCGCGGCAAGTGGGGAGGGCTCGCCGGATCAGGACTGAGGGACTAATAGTAGGCCTCGCTCTGGACAACATTATCGTCACTTTTGACTGTTCGTGTAAGTTCCCCTCCTATGGAGGTCGTACGGGGTCTCTTGGGGGCTCTCCCTCCTCCTCTGGGGGACTAGTTAGTTTAATCTTCTATGGGGCGACAGGCACACTGCACTTTGGGGGGGCTGTTTGGGCTCATGCAGGGGTGCAGGGAGGGGGGAGTTCTGTTGGGATGGGTGGGTTGGGGTGGGGTGTTGTTCGTTTTTTCCGCAAGGCAATCCCTAAATTGTATTGGTGTTCTTAATGTGCTCTCGGGGGGACGAATGATGGCTTCAGTATGTGATGGAGTAGGGACCTGACTTTGTTGTCTTGGAACGTTAATGGACTGGGGGATAGGATTAAGCGAGGTGTGGTCCTGCAGTATCTGAAACGAATTTCGCCAGATGTGGTCTTTCTGCAGGAGACACACCTTATCGGTAATTCTTTTTGTGCCATGAATCGGCGGGGCTATCGATTGGTGGCCCACTCGGGCTTCACATCGGGCTCACGGGGGGTGGGCATCATGGTGAAGAACTCGCTCCCGTTGGAGATAGACGAAGTGCGCCATGATGGGAGGGGACGCTACACTGTCTTGGTTGGGAGAATGGAGGGCAAAGTAGTCGTCTTTGTATCAGTGTACGTCCCACCAGGGCTACAGTCCACCACTTTTGCGGACCTGGGGCGCCTCCTCCTTGACCTTCCCGGGGGGCTTCTGGTGGTTGGGGGGGACTTCAATGCGGTGGTTTCTGGGACCGTGGATCGTCACCCCCCTAGGGACCTCCCCCGGGCACAGGCGTGGCTGTCCGGTTTCTTAGATACACTGGGATTGGTGGACTGCTGGCGCTTAAAACATCCCACGCAGCTGCAGTACACTTTCCACTCGGGTGCCCATGGCAGCCTCTCACGGCTCGATTATGTCCTTGTCCCTGCGGCCTATGTTGGGAGGGTGGGGGAGGTGCGCCATTTGGCGCGGGGTATCTCAGATCACTCCCCGCTCCCGTTGCACTTCGATGTCTTCCCGAGGGGGGAGGGCAGGGTAGCTCCAATCAATGCCTGGTACCTGCGCGACCCCACTATTCGCGCTGATTTGATTAAATCCTTGCAGCGGTACTTTGACGAGAATGTGGGGTCTGTTCCCTCGGCTATCTCCCTGTGGGAAGCCTTCAAGACCGTTCTTAGAGGGGAGGCCCTCTCCTTTATCTCCCATGCCCGGAGGCGCGAGCAGGAGGAGGTGACCCGGGTGGAGGCCGAAATTGCTGAATTGGAGGGTGATCTAGAGAGTGGGGTGATGGATGCTGCACTACATGTCCTACAACTTAAGCAGGCGGCGTACAGGGCCCTCGTCACGGAGGCGGCCAGGGGCCTCAGTAGGGAGCAACAGGGGCGACTGTATGATGTGGGTGATAAGGCTGGTAAACTGCTTGCGTGGTTGGATAAAAAGGAGAGAGCGAGTCGTGTGGTCCCGCTGATTGAGAGGATGGATGGTGCACGTGTCACCGAGCCAGAAGACATTGTCTCCTGTTTCGCGGATTATTTCCGCGAGGTGTATTCCCCGGTTTCTCCCTGCTCGGAGGAAGACTCCCATGCCCTGCTTAGGGATATCGCGCTGCCTTCCCTTTCGGTGGAGGACAGGGTGTCGTTAGATGCCGCTCCCACCTCCGACGAGATCGCCCTCGCCATACGCTCGGTCGCATCCGGCAAGGCCATGGGCCCGAACGGCCTCCCTATCGAGCTGTATAAGCTGCGACCGGATGTACTGGCACCCCACCTCCGCGCGATGTTCCTGGCGGCTCACTCGCGGGGCTCCCTCCCGCCGGACCAGCGTCTGGCTACAATCGTGGTGATCCACAAGGAGGGGAGACCCCGAGACCGGGTTACATCCTATCGGCCTATCTCGCTCTTGAACGCGGAGCCCAAAATCCTCGCCAAGGTGCTAGCCAACCGGCTGGTCGGCGTGGTGGGCGATCTGGTCCACCAAGACCAGTCCGGTTTTATTCCCCATCGCAACACGGCCCTTAATCTGCGGCGCTTGCACGGGGTGCTCGCGCGTGTCCCGTTTGTGCGGGAGCCGGCCATATTGGCGTCCCTAGACGCCACCATGGCGTTTGACACGCTCGAGTGGCCATACATTTGGGCGATGCTGGCGAAGTTTGGATTTGGCCCGGGGTTCATCAGCTGGGTCAAATTGTTGTATTCGGGCCCATTGGCGCAGGTAGTGGTGAATGGAAGAGTATCGGTCCCATTCGAGCTGGGACGGGGCACGCGACAGGGCTGCCCCTTGTCGCCGCTCCTGTTTGCGCTGGCCCTGGAACCCCTGGTGGAGTGGCTGCGGTGGCACCCTTCCATCCGTGGTCTCCGTTGGACCCCCGAGTATGAGGACCGAGTGTCCCTATACGCGGACGATATTCTTTTGTACCTAGCCTCCCCGCGTAAATCACTGATTGTCCTGGTTGATGTTTTGCGCTCATTCGGCCGCAACTCAGGCCTTGTCATCAACTGGGCTAAATCATGTGTGTATGTGCTTTCCGGGGAGGCTCCAGTCCTCCCTCGGGGCTGTCCGATCCAGATTGCCCCTCAGGGGTTCCGGTACCTGGGTGTCTATATTACTCTGGACCCGGAGGCCCGCTACGAGCGGAATTTGCTTCCCCCCCTCCAGCGCTTGAAGGAGGACGTCGTGCGCTGGCGGCGCCTGCCGCTTTCGCCGCTCGGCCGGGCGGCATTGTTTAAGATGATGTCCTTGCCTCGCTTCCTGTACGCTCTCCAGAACACTATGGACTTAGTCCCGGCGCGCTACTTCCGTGAGGTGGAGAGTCTACAGCGCCGCCTGTTCTGGGACGGGAGGCCGCGTATAGCCCTGGCGAAGTTGACGCTCCCGTGGTACGACGGGGGGATAGCCCTCCCGGATATTAAGCGGTATTACTGGGCCTCCCAGCTAGCTGCGATTAATCACGGCCTCTACGGGCCCGCCTTAAACCCGGCATTTGAAATGGACAAGATGCTCCTGCCCGGTGGCGACTACAATCGAGCGCTTTACTCTGGCGCGCCCGACCCCCGCTTGACGGGACCTACGCGTGTCATGGTGCGAGTATGGCATGCGGCTAACGCAGCTATGGGGTGGAAGGACCGCTTGACCCGGGCATTACCGTTGTATGCGTCTGAGAGGTTGGGCTCCCTGTGGACCTCGAAGGGCTTCGAGAAGTGGGACACGATAGGCATCAGTAAAGTGGGGGATCTCTGGACGAGGGGGGGATTTAAAACATTCGAGACGCTGCAGACAGAGTTTCAGCTGCAGGGCAGTGAGTACTTTCGGTACTTGCAGGTCCGCCACGCACTGGGCTCCGTCTTCCCAGACGTCGCCTCCATCCCGGAATCGTCCCCCCTGGAGGACAGAGTGCTGGATGGCCACGTTCCGGACAGCACGATCTCCCTTATTTACAAAAAATTGATTAACGACCGCTCGGGCTTGCTGACCGGCCTCCGCGAGGCTTGGGCTGCAGATGGACTGGAGTTGGACGACGAGGACTGGATCTCCGCGGTGGCCTCTCCGAAGGAGGTGGCCATACCGGCTCGTCTTCGCTTCGTCCAGCTTAAGATACTCCACCGGGTTTACATGACGGGACCAAGGCTTCTGCGTATGGGCTATGCTGAGGACGGGTTATGTAAGCGTGGGTGTGGTGCTTTGGCGACTTTTTTGCATATTTTGTGGGAATGCCCGAAGGTGGAGCGATTCTGGCGTGGTGTGCATGAGGTCCTGCGAGTGGTTACGCGTGTCGCGCTGCTGCCTGAAGCGAGGAGATGCTTGCTGAATGTGTGGGAACCAACCGACTACTCGGTTCCGCAGACGCGATGGGTGACTCTGGGATATATGATAGCTAAGCGTGACATTGCCCAACTGTGGGGATCCCAGAGGCCCCCGGCTGTGTCGGCCTGGAAAGAACACATGGATTGGTGCATGTTCCGAGAAAAGGTGGTGTATGTGGCGAGGGGTAAGCCTGGGGCATGGGTGAAGGTATGGGGCCCCTGGAACGCCTACCGCGGGGTATCTGCGCGCCACCACTGCTGCCTGCTGCCTCGCCAGCCCCGTCCCCCTAGTTGACCCCTTCCACCAGCCCCGGGCACAGGGTTTCCCCAGTCCTTGATCTGTTCCCCTTCCCCTCTTTAGATTCCGGTGGATGGCTGGGGTCCCCCATTTGAGGAGCACGTGCTGTTACTTTCGATAGAGGGTTGCCTTGCGGGTGTGGTTTTTTGTGTGGTTTGTATAAAATGGAACCGTATTGTGGGATCAGAGTGATGTGGCCCACGACGTTGATACCTCCTGATTTTGCTGCTTTGCAACGCCAAGTGTTTTTTTTTAACGTATGTCATATGCTCCTGTCATTCTAGCGGCCGGCCGGAAGGTTGTAGGCCCATATTTGTATATTTTTGAGATTGCAATAAACGGTTTCAAAAAAAAAAAAAAAAAAAAGTTTTGGTGAGTAAAAGTAGAAAAATGCTAATAATACACATTTAAAAGCTGGTATTTTGGAAAGAATATCGAATCACAGTGGATCAACAGTCATTAGGGAGGAAGGAGAACCTGTAAAAAATCCAAGAATCTAGAGGGTAGGGTGTATGGCAAGAGCCAGCAGAAATAGGATACAGGGAAGTCACCACAAGATAAAATAGGGGCCAAAAAGAATGAATTGGTGAATTGGGACGCAAGGCTGCCAACCCATGAATGAGTGAGTAAAGAAAATGGCTCTATGGCCAAGACCGTGTATGGCTCAACTGTCCATAGGTTAGATAATGGTTAGTGCGTCAGAATAAGGCTTCAAACGAACGAGAGACAGCCAGTGGCGGCTCCTCCACTAAGGGGGAGGAGCCTCGCCCCACTGCTCTATGAGCAGTGAAAAAGGAATAATAAAATGATAATAACTGAAGTTATTATCATTTTATTTTTAGTATCTTGGTTAGGGTGGGGCTGGGCTTCCGTGATGCCTGAGGGAGGAGTGGTTGCTGCACCTTAAGTGCGCATGAAGGTTTGGCCGGCCGTCTTAACAGTTAACTGTAAACAGTCATTTGCACAGTTTTTACGTTTGCTTGAAGTCAGTGAGTGTTACTAGGTAGTGTGTTGTGTTTCTGTCTGATGGTGGACCTGCAAGAACTCCAACTGTAGTCAGTGAGGGAAAAAAGGAATTATTTTCTTGTAAGTCCTAGGTGTCTCTCTAGGAATAGTGCTTTCCAGTGACAGAGCGTGCGAATGGCCTTTGTTTCTGCAATCTAGCTGGGCCCAGTAGAAGGATGTTTGAACTCCTAGGGGGTCAATTCCTTCCTAATCTGAACTATTTTCAAAATAGGTATTTTGAAGTTCCTGGGTAAAGAGTTTTGAGTGATGAAGGTTGTCTTGACAATTCATCGTGCCTCAATTGAGAGCCATTTTAGCCTAGAGTGTGTGGTGATGTTGAGGTCTGAGCGTTGTTCACGTGAGTTGAGTCTGGTTTCTGCTTTAAGCGTGGCCTTCAAGGGGGCATTGCGGATTTTTGGTGTACCTGTGAGAGGCACATTTCCATTGCCCAGTACATTTTGAGGATGCAAAGTACACACCTCAGTAATCATGGGCCATTTCACTATGTCTAACCAACCCATGTTGCTTTCTTCTGAATGTAATCACTGTCATGCGCCCCCTGGCATGTGCTCCACATGATGTTTGTTTAAAGCTACTCACAAGCAGAGTACTCAACTTTGCTAGAGCTAAGAGTCCACCCAAAGTAGAAATCATTTTTATTTGAGTCACAGAAGTCCTCATCTTCAGGCCGTGACACAACTGGTGGTTGGTGAGAGCACAACTATCGTTGTGCAGCACATTTCTTTTTACCTACATCCCAGGGTGGGGAAGTTGCCTACTATGCCTACTGAAACTCCCTGATAACCCCCGGATATATGTTATGACTGGAAATCACCTTCCCCATGACAGGATAAGGTGTGTGCTACATACTAATAAGTACTTGAAGAGTTGGGTAGCAGAGGTTGGTGGTTCCCATGTGTACATTTAGCCAAGATTGTGAATTACAACATTGGACCTTGGAGGCACTTCCATTGGGGTCTTCCTGTAACCTCTGCAAGTCCTTATATTGCTAATTCCATTCCCTCTCTCTTCGAAGACCACTGTAGCCTAAGTTGCTGTGTGTCTGGGTCAGATAAACAAAGACTTAAATGATACTTACCAGTTTCACCCAAAGTGTTAAGGATCAGTGTGGACAAGTTTGCAAACACCTTGAGAAAGGCTGTGGCGGATCGTATAGACACAGCTGTCACGCAAGCAAAGGGATATACTATCTGCCCATCCACTGCATCCTGTGGTGAGCTCTGGGAAAGAGTGTCACAGTCTACTTGCAGCTCTTTATTTGCTGAAGAACCATCTGGAAGAGTCACATTCCTGGCTAAGATTATGGGCTGTCTGTCATGCCCATGGTGTAAAAGACACTAGGCATTATGGGATGTTGATTACCATGGACAGGACTGCATGTGACCATGTGTGGAAATGTGTAATATTTTACTTAGCATAAGCGGCAGCCATTTTGGCTGAGGTGTCCATTTCGTTTCCTTTGTAATTCTCCCGTCCACTGCTGCTCGTCTTTTCACTCTGCTTGTGTTATCTATTTTAGTTGACTTCCTGACTCAGCTAAAAGCAATGTACGTGCTGAGAGTTTGTAGCTACCAAAGCACCTGCTCTCAGATGTTAACTGTCAATCATTTACTGCTGCCATAAGCATTTCTGCTCCCCCTCCCACTTTGCTGCCCTTGTTTGCTGATAACTATTTCTAAAACTTGTTCTTCCTATTTCTGGTCACATGCGTACACTGTAGAAAACCCGGTATAAAAGGGACACAGTTTGTGAATTCAGTGTACTTCCTCCTGCAGCACTTGAGTGTTGTGTGGATGTGGTCCCACTCATGAATGATTAATGAACAGTGCTGATCTCTATTTTGTTGGTCTCTGGACCCGTGGACAAGAGGGTGACCCTGCACCAGTGTGCCCACTTTTAGGCACATTTCCACAGTTGGCGCCCGACTCGTGGGGCCCCATCGGAGACGTGGCCGTCTGAAAGAGTGGTCTTGACAGAAGATCGAAATCTTACTGAGGAAGCGCACAGCACAAGGGGACCTTTGTCTTTGCAGACCTTTGTCTTTGCAGGCCGACGTGACTTTTCCGGTTTTCCCGATTTGACCATCCAGGTGGCGGCCGTTCTCGACTGGGGTTTTCTTTGGTGCAACTTTTAAGTGACCATTAGGTTGACCAAGAGATCGGCAGGTGGGAGTTGGAGACTTCTATTTGGTAAGGTCGCTTAAGCAGCACTCTTGATTTATTTGGCCTTGGCTTTTTGTTTAGATTTGTTATTCATCCTTTGCAAAGTTTGAAGGCAGGTAATGTAGAGATTTTTCTCCAATTTAAATATTTGTTTGAAATAGTAATATTTTACACATATTTATGAAACACGCCTATTCTCAGCACACTTCGTAGGTGGTGTTGTTGCTCTTGTGGTACCAAAGTTAGCTTAGAAAAAGTCAGCCGGCTCCCCCAGAGGGGACAACTAATAGAGACATGTATGTCAAATATAGTATTTCTTCCATAATGTACGGTGCGCTGTGGAAAAAATACACAAAGAAAGATTCTGATCTACAATGGCCAGTGAATGGGTCATTTGATTCTAAAAAGGTTCAATATGTAGAGCAGTGTTTATTTAAAAGAAAAAGTTGACAGGATATGTTTGATTGTGCGCGTATGTGGGAGAAAGAAGTATGAGAGAGAGCGAAGAGAGCAGAAGCTATAGCAGAAAAAGAACAACGAAAAACGATATATCAAAAAGCACTAGGATTAAAAAATAATGAAAAAAAGGAAAAAATAGAGAAAGAAGATAGGGAACGTCGATTAGAGGTAAATGGCCAGTACCTTATTAGGCACCCTGTTTATCCCATACTTAATAAACCTCAGGATGACTGCATTCTGTTAGAATACCCCCACCCCGTATAAATTTCCTACTCAAGTGCCCCTGCTGAGGTTTCTGACGACGAGCATTTGTCTTCAGAAGACAAATAACAAGATAAGCAAGATGGGCGACAGACTCGCTCTACTTTAACTAAAGCAGAAAAAGATACATTAATAACCGCTGCTAGAGAGGAGGCTCGTCGGCCTCACACTGCATCTGTCATTGTAGCTATGGTTCAACAGTGGCAAAATATGGAGCAATTCTATTTTGAAGAACAATTTGCTTGGGAGGTAATATTTGATTAGACAAATTTCTCAGGAGCTAGAGCCAGCTGAAATCAATACTGATTATAAACGATTAACAGATGGGACTTTCCCTTTTTCGGCCTTATCTGATATGATTAGACAAGTGGTTAAAATACGAGACGCAACATTACGTTTACGAAAGGAGCAAGATTTAGCTAGAAAACAGAGAGGTATAGAAGCAGTTCAAACTCAAGCACAGGACCTAGATGCTCCGGTGGAAGAGGTTGCACCCAGTAGTACTACAGTTGCTATAAAACCTATGCATGAAGCTGCACCCCTGTATGTTCCTCCAAAGGGTGTGGGAACCAATGATGATAAAACTTTGGATGATACAAAGAGATATTTTATATATAATTGGGTTTACACTCCTTGCAGTAGAGCTGACGTGATGGCTCTTAAAGCTTCTTTGCCCGACCCCCGGAAAAATCTTGCCGCCTTCTATGAGGAGGTGGAAGGAGCCATTAGCTCCTACACTATGACCTTGCCAGATATTGATCTGTTCTTCCGGCTTATTTTGCCTCTGATATGTGGAGAACAATACGTAAAATAGATGACAATGTGGCATTTGGTGATACCTGGGAACATTTAGAAGAAATAGATGCGGAAAGGGAGCCTGCGCAGAAATCTCAGAAGGAGATATTAGATCTTTCTAAAGCTATTGTGACAAAGTTGAAGACTCTCATACCCCCTAAGAAAATAGACTGGACTACGTTAGCATCCTATAAACAGAAAAAGGATGAGTCCGTTTCTAATTTCTTTTCAAGGTTTGAGGAAACATTCCATGATTTTAGTAGTCAGTCATTGGCTGATGATACGGGTAAACATTTGTTTGTCGATAAATTTGTCGCTAATATGTTACCAGAAATAGCTAGTCGCTTAAAGGCCAGCGAGAGTTCTTGGAACTACGTCTTCCCCAGTTTCCCTTTTGACTATGGCCCAATATTATGAGTGGCAGGAGCAGGAAGCGCAAGGCAGGGAGGATAAGAAGGGTAAAGAATTAAAGACAACATTTATGTTGGCTCAAGTATATGGTCCACCATTTAGGGGAGGTGGAAGAGGCGGATGTGCAATGTATACACGTGGAGTGCTCCCTCTCCCTCGAGCAAACTTGTCCCCTGATCAGTGTGCTTATTGTACAGAGACTGGGCACTGGCGTTCTGAGTGCCCTCTTTTATGAGGTCAGCAGTATCAGCGGGGAAGGGGAAGTATGAGAGGACGCCTAGGGAATTCAGGAAACAGGGGAGGTACAGGAGCTCACTCCAGATTTGAAGCAGTTGAACAAGGACCAAATTACTCTAAAACTTTTGATAGACGAAATCAAAATCAAATGTCTGATTATTCTGCTGATGCCCTTGCAGATTCCTATTATGCATAGGGATGCCTAGGATGGGGTAAGGAACCGGATGAGGTGCCAGTAGAACAAATGGGTCCTTATGTTGACGCAAACATCTTGGGATTTACTGATCTGGTTTCTGGTTGATACAGGGACTACCCATAGTGCTCTGTCCAAAAATATGGTTCCTAGGGCTCTCCTGTCCGGCACAAGAATAACATCGATAGGATTCGATGGAACACCTACACCTAGCCCACTTTCACAACCACTTGAATTCAGACTTGATAAATTCACTGCAGCATAGCCATTATTGCTTTCCCCTACCACACCGGACAACATTGTGGGTATCGATATGCTTAAATATTTTTGTGCCACAATACGTTGTTCTCCGGAAAGTGTGCCTTTTATTTTGAATGACAAATATCCAATGGTTGAGAGATCTTGTCTTATCAATGAGGATGTCGCTCTGGCATCCTCACCCAGTACTTTGTGGGCTAAATCAGATACTGATGTGGGTCAAATGGTTATTCCACGTGTACATATTCAAGTAAAGGAGGGTGTTTCATTGCTTCGACTGCCCCAATACAAAATATCCCGAGAAGGTGAAGAAGCATTAGCACATATTGTTCAGGATTTGATTAAAGTGGGGTTAGTGGAAGAGGTCCCCTATAACACTTGTAATAGCCCTATCCTTCCTATTTTGAAAAAAGGCACTGAAACTAAAATCTACAGATTCATTATTGATTTGCGAGAAGCTAATAAAATTGTAGTGCCCCAATATCCAGTAGTTTCTGATATCACTACACTTCTCACTATGGTCCCTCCTAATGCCACTACATTTGAAGAATGCTTTCTTTTCGATACCCATTCACCCTGAAGGCCACTATCTTTTTGGATTTACGTTGAAAAATAGATAATTTCGGTTCTGTAGAGCTCCACAGGGCTATACAGAAAGTCCTAGTATTTACAGTCAGGCATTAAAAAGACAGCTTAATTCTTTTCCTGTACCTAAAGGGGTGGCCCTTATCCAATATTATCCAATATGTCGACAATATCTTCTTGGCTGCAGATACCCCTGAGCAGTGTGAAGAAGTAACACTGTTATTGTTATCATTTCTTGCCTATCATAATCACAAAATCTCCCAAAAGAAATTGCAATTTTGTAGACAGCAGGTTACCTATTTAGATAACTTCCTGTCTAAGGAGGGACGTACACTTACACCAGACCGCATTCAGACTAATTTAGATACTCCTGTGCCCCGTACTCAGAAGGATGTCCGTGCACTGATTGGCCTTACTTCTTTTTGTAGGCAGTGGATCCCCAGTTTTTCACACATTATTAAACCTTTGTTGGCCCTTTTGACTAAAGACACTCTGATGCCCCTCCCATGGACTATGAATGTCAGAATGCCTTCCAACAGTTATGCCAAGCTCTTTGCTCTGCACCAGTATTAGGGACTCCAGACTATACTAAAACTTTCACACTCTATGTACACGAGAGGGAAGGTTGTGCCCTCTCAGTTTTAACACGGACACACGGCAATAAGCAACCTCCTTGTGCATATTTCTCAGCTGTCCTCGACTCAGTCACCCGTGCGCTGCCTGGATGTTTCCGAGAGGTGGCGGCAACGGCTGTATCAATACGTCAGAGTGAAGGAATAGTTTTGTCACATAAACTGCTTGTGTTAGTACCCCATTCTGTTGATGCTTTGCTAAATCAAACGACAACACAGCATTTGACTAGTGCTCGCTTGACAGGATATGAATTGACAATTTTGGCCCCTCATATTACACTGAAAAGATGTCTGACCCTAAACCCTGCAACACTATTGCCATTTCCAGCTACTCAGTCTCAGTCACAAGCGTCACAAGATTGTATATTCCTCACTGAAGAGCAAACAAAGGGTCGCGTTGACCTACAAGATACACCTCTCCCTAGTGTTGATGGGGAGCTATGGGTTGGCGGCTCGTGTCTAAAATTGCCTGATGACACTACATCTGCTGCCTGTGCGATAACAACACTTCAGACAGTAGTTGAAACAACTCACATCCCACAGAAGTCTGATTGCACTGACGAGAGCATGTGAGCTTAGTACAGATTAACTTGTTAACATTTTTACCGACAGCCAGTACGCTTTCGGGGTAGTACACAATTTGGTCGTTTGTGGAAAGAAAGGGGCTTTCTCATCTCACATGGGACACAGATAGTGCATGGATAATTAGTACATAATCTTCTTACTGCCCTAACCTATCCTAAGAAAGTGGCAATTGTTAAGTGTAGTGCACACAAGAAAGTGACTGACAAAATAGGAGCAGGTAATGCCTTTGCAGATCATACAGCCTGTGAAACCGCAATGCAGCGAAGTACCACATCTATGTATGTAGTGAAGTCACAAGCTGAACGTTGGCATGATGCCAGGCAAGAGGTGCTGGACATGCAACAATCTGCGTCCACTGATGAACTAGACCAATGGTCTAAGGAGGGAGCCCTGGATGATGAGGGCTGTTGGAGGAATCAAGATATGATGAAATGGAAGTTATCCACAGCCTACTTATGCCCAATGATTCATATGGCACATGGGCTGGCACATGTTGGTGCATCTTCAATGGCAAAACAACTTATGCAAGTTTGGGATCATCCTGATATTGCCGGCACTGCTAAAAAGATAGTCCAGTCTTGTCTGGTCTGTCTCCAGTATAATCCTGGAAAGGGAACGCGAACTCCAACAGGAGGGTTTGCAACACCAACTGCACCTTTTGAGGTCCTGCAAATGGACTATATTCAGTTTGGCTCTGTGATAACTTAAAATATGTCCTAGTAGTGGTTTGTGCCTCCAGTAAATGGGTGGAGGCATATGCTACGAAGGACAATACAGCCCTCACGACAGCGAAAGTACTCCTAAAGGAGTTCTTTCCTCGATTCGACATTTGTCGGGTCTTATGGAGTGACAACGGACCTTATTTCATTGGGCAAGTTGTCGAATATGTCATGAAAGGGTTAGGGATTAAGCAGAAATGTCATGTCGCTTTTCACCCACAATCAGCAGGCTTGGTGGAGCGTTACACTTCCACCCTGAAATTGACATTGGCTAAAATACAGGCTTTCACGTCTTTGAAATGGCCCGATGCCCTGCCCCTAGCACTACATTCTATCAGATCAATACCACTTACACGATCTGGCTTTATGCCATAAGAGGTTGTGCTTGGCAAGCCCATGAATATTTGGGGAATCCCTAAGCCTCGCCCTATACATGATGTACCCTATGTGTTGATGAGTGACTATTTGTCCCAGTTAACTGACAACTTGTCTTCTATTTATCAGCAGGTACGGGAAGCCCTTCCAGACAGGTCGCAGGGTGATGGCCATGATCTGCGGCCTGGCAATTTTGTCGTGACAAAGTCGTTTCAATGGACCAGTTCCCTGGCACCTCGTTGGCGCGGACCGGAACAAGTCCTCCTGGTTACAAGAACTACAGTGCGACTGACCAACCGGAAGAATTGGGTGCATGCCACCCATTGTCGAAAAGTCCTGCATGCCCTTGTGAGCCCAGCTGCGTTGACAGACCACTGCGACATCCTGGTCACCGAGAGAGGACGAGGTGTGTCACCTGAAAGACCTGAGAAAGTCTTCCCAGACCACACGATCCCTGGTACATCTAGATATCTGCTTCGATCCAGGAAGAAAGATATTTAATCCCAGAAAGAGACTGTTTGAGACACTGTCCTGGGTGGTTAAAGACTGACTACAAGGGGGGAGTAGCCTATTAGTGACTACTCGTCTCAACATTCGTGAAGAAACCAACGCCTGCCCAGGACCTTAGGGCACCATCTGTCTTGTTGTTTACCGACGAAATGAACATGCTGGAGGAGAAGAAATCGAACGCTGCAAAAGTCTCTTGAAAAAATATGATGTTCGCTATTGGAATAACTTTGACTGTTGTCATCATTGCTGTAATAATGTGGGTTGTAGAGGAAGTAGCTCCGGGTCAAAATTTATTGACTGCTACTACTCCTGTCTCCACCGAACATTATTATTTTACTCATCCCTATAATGAAAAGAAGCACCGAATGTCGTATCTCAATAACACTTTTATACAAATGTTGCATCATACTCATAATGCTACAAACATTACCAACTGCTGGGTATGTGGAATGATGCCAGCTCATTCCCTTACCATTCTCGCATAATGGCTCCTGTAGAGCCTGGTTCACACTGTTGTGGGCCTCTGAAATTGCTAATATCATTCTAGCTGATGTAGGAGGACTTAATGCAAAGCTTAATAAAGTTTGTTAGCCCGATGAGGAAGGGGACCCACAAGCCAAAGAAACTGTATGGGAAATGGAGGAGTATCGCAAAGAAAATTCCTCCACACGTTATGTTTTCCCCAACACTCGAACGGCCAAGGGTAACGGGCCTTATGTCATCGCCGTTACTAGAGTCCGAGCAAATCTTTGTGTGAGCAGTTTTGGTAGTATCCCAGTGGGAAAAAGTGACTGTACCACAGTATTGAACATTACTGGAATTAACAATAGCAGTTTTCTATCCTCACAGAACACTTATTTCATTTGTGGGAGTAAAGGCTACTATCATCTACCAATCGGATGGTCCGGAACATGTTACATGTCCTTCTTGCTTCCAACTGTGTTTCTAGCACCTGCATCTTATCATAAAGATCAAAAACTGTTTAATGACATTGCCTTGAAACAATTCAAAAGAACTATAAATAATGATGAAGTAGATCAAACTGACACTGCATTACAGCAATATGTAGACTTTAATTTAGGACTCTTTTTCTTTGTTGGTGCGGCTTTAAATAGGAGTTAAATCAGACGCTTAACCCATGTAGTAGAGGCTGTGACTAATCAGACACCAATGGCGCTTGGAAATATTACAGAAGAACTCCAAATTACGAGAATTGTGACATTGCAAAACCGGATGGTGCTAGATGTAATTCTAGCTGATCGTGGTGGAGCATCAGCCCTCCACAGGGCTTGGTCGCCCCACTCACTGCTGCCGCTCCTGCCTGCCTTTGCCGCCTCCTGCCTGCAGATTCCTTCGCTCGCTGCCCGCTGCTCCTGGGAATTTCCTGCTGCTCCTGGGAATGTCCCGCTGCCCGCTGCTTCTTGGAATTTCCCGCCGCTGCCTCCCTGCGGCCCCGCCCCCCTGTGATTCCATTCGCCGCCCCGCTCCCGCCACCCAGCTGCTCCTCCCTCCCGGCTCCTTACTTACGACGCCCCCCAGAGCGACCGCGCAGCAAACACGCGCAGCGGGAGCACCGATTGAGCGCCGAAGGTGCGCCAAAGGTAAGCCCGTCTGCGCCCGTCCGCGCCTGGACCGCGCCCAGCGCCAGACCCCCTAGTCCTCGCCCTCGCCAGCACACCCTGCACATCTATGACGCCAAAACCCTCCACGCACTCAACGCCGGCCGAAACACCGCCTGCTACCGAGCCACCCCAAGACGCACCCACGGACCCTTCACCTGCCTGACCTGCCGCTTCACCGGCCTCCGACCCAACACCGCACCAGCTAAACCGAGCCCCAGCAACAAACACCTGATGTGCATCCTGCTCAACACCCGCTCCGTTCACAGGCATGCCGTCGAACTCTGGAACCTCCTCGACTCGACAGCACCAGACATCGCCTTCCTGACGGAAACCTGGATGAACGCCTCCTCAGCGCCCAACGTCGCCATCGCCGTCCCAGAAGGCTACAAAATCACCAGGAAGGACCGCGTCAACCAGACAGGAGGAGGCATCGCCATCATCCACAAGAACACCATCCGCATCACGACCAACTCCGATGACACCTTCACCTCCGCCGAACACCTCCACTTCCAGATACACACCGACCCCAAGACCACGCTCAGAGGCACCCTCGTCTACAGACCACCGGGACCACGCACACAGTTCAGCGAAGACATCACAGACTTCGTCAGCCCGCACGCCATCAATTCCACCGACTACATCCTCCTGGGGGACCTCAACTTCCACCTGGAGGACAACAAGGACCGCAACACCACTGCTCTGCTGGACAACCTGGCCAACCTCGGACTCAAGCAACTGGTAACCACCCCCACCCACTACGCCGGCCACACGCTTGACCCAGTCTTCTCATCCAGCAAATACGTCACCTTCAGCCACTCCACCAATCTCCAGTGGACTGACCACAGCTGCGTCCACTTCAGCTTCAGTAAAACGACGACCCACCACCACCCTCAACAAGCCCCCCGCAGGAGCTGGAACAAGATCACCGGCGACCAGCTCACCACCTTCCTCAGCCAGAACCCCCCCACCAGCTCAACGGACCCCAACGAAGCCGCCAACAACCTCACACAGTGGATCACCAACTGCGCAGACGCCCTCGCACCACTGAAGAAGAACCCCCCCAGCAGACGCGGCAGCAAGAAAGCCTCCTGGTTCACCGACGAGCTCATCACCTCCAAGAAGAACTGCCGCTCCCTGGAGAACACCTGGCGCACCAACCAGACCACAGACAACATGCCGGCCCTCAAACACGCCACCCGCAAACACCACCAACTGATCCGCGCCACAAAGAAGACAGCCTTCAAGGAACGACTGGACAACAACACCCACAACAGCAAGGAACTCTTCAGCATCGTCAAAGAGCTCTCCAACCCCGACGCCGGAAACAATGACATCACTCCCTCGCAAGACCTCTGCGACTCCCTCGCAGCCTTCTTCCACGACAAGATCGCCAACATTCACAACAGCTTCGGCCCACCAACCACGAACCCCACCACCGAACCGATGCCCCCCACCGCCACCCTCCGCACCTGGACCCCAGTCAGCACCGAAGACACAACACGCACAATGAACACCATCCACTCCGGATCCCCTACGGACCCCTGCCCACACCACATCTTCAACACGGCCGACCACATCATCGCACCCCACCTCCGTGACATCATCAACGCCTCCTTCAACACCGCCACCTTCCCGGAGTGCTGGAAACACGCCAAGATCAGTGCCCTGCTGAAGAAACCAACTGCAGACCCCTCCGACCTCAAGAACTACCGCCCCATCTCGCTCCTCCCGTTTCCTGCAAAAGTCATCGAGAAGACCGTCAACAGACAGCTAGCCGCCTTCCTCGAGACCAACAAATCCCTGGACCACTCGCAATCCGGCTTCCGAGCCAACCACAGCACGGAGACCGCCCTCATCACAGCCACAGATGACATCAGATCCCTAATGGACAACGGGGAAACTGCGGCCCTCATCCTCCTGGACCTCTCCGCAGCGTTCGACACTGTCTGCCACCGCACCCTGGTACAGCGCCTGAACAACACCGGCATCCAGGAGAAGGCCCTGGAGTGGATCACCTCATTCCTCGCCGTAAGAACTCAGAGAGTCCGCCTCCCCCCGTTCCGGTCAGCGGCCACCGAAGTCATCTGCGGCGTTCCACAAGGGTCATCGCTCAGCCCCACCCTCTTCAACGTCTACATGAGCCCCCTCGCAACCATCGCACGTCAACACAACCTCAAGATCATCACCTACGCCACCCAGCTGATCCTCTCCCTCACCAGCGACCCGGACGCCGCCAGAGCCAGCCTACACGAAGGGATGAAAGACGTCGCCGAATGGATGAAGAACAGCCGCCTGAAACTGAACTCAGACAAGACGGAGGTCCTCATCCTGGGATCATCACCCTCCGCCTGGGACGACTCCTGGTGGCCCCCCGCCCTGGGAGCCACCCCCAAGCCAACGGACCACGCACGTAACCTAGGCTTCATCCTGGACTCCTCCCTCTCGATTACCAGACAAGTCAACGCCGTCTCGTCTTCATGCTTCAACACCATGCGCATGCTTCGAAAGATCTTCCGGTGGATCCCCACCGAGACCAGGAAGACGGTCACCCAGGCCCTCGTCACCAGTCGGCTGGACTATGGGAACGCCCTCTATGCCGGCACCGCTGCCAAACTCCAGAAGAAACTCCAACGGATCCAGAACGCCTCAGCACGACTCATCCTGGACATCCCCCGACACAGCCACATCTCCGGACACCTGAGAGACCTGCACTGGCTCCCTGTCAACAAAAGAATCACGTTCCGACTCCTCACCCACGCACACAAGGCCCTCCACGACCTGGGCCCCAAGATCCTCAACAGCCGCCTGACCTTCCACAAGCCCACCCGCCAGCTCCGCTCCGCCAGCCTCGCTCTCACCACCGTCCCCCGCATCCACAGAGCCACCGCCGGAGGAAGATCCTTCTCCTACCTGGCAGCCAAGACATGGAACTCCCTCCCCATCCACCTCCGGACAACGCAAGACCATCTCGCCTTCAGGAAGCAACTCAAGACCTGGCTGTTCGAGCAGTAGCGTTATCCCCCCCCTCCCCCCCCCGCCCCCCCCCCAGCGCCTTGAGACCCTCCGGGTGAGCAGTGCGCTATACAAATGCCTATGATTGATTGATTGATAGCATGTCGCATTATCGGTAGTAGCTGCTGCGTGTTCATACCTGACCATGCCCCTTCTGTTTATGATGCTATTTCCAAAATGCATAAAATAGCCACTGAGATACATCAAGATTCAGTAACATGGACTTGGGCTGAATGGTTCTGGAGCGTATTTTCTGTATGGGAGTTAAAAATATTATCGGCCCTGTTCATAATTATTGCAATTCTCTTCTCTTGTTGTTTATGTATCTAATGAGGGCCAATGCTTTGTTCCCTCTGTATTTCCACTTGTACTACTAGTCTACCATCTAAAACGAATGTCAAAATGTAAATGCCCGTTTAGCAATAGACCGAGAAGTCAGCGATATGATGCTAATTGATATACGTGATGTTTATCGTACCCCTTTTAAAGCATAAGAAAATGTCTTAGCTTATGCTAAAAGG
The DNA here is from genome assembly GCF_964204655.1 of Triturus cristatus. Taxonomy (NCBI): domain Eukaryota; kingdom Metazoa; phylum Chordata; class Amphibia; order Caudata; family Salamandridae; genus Triturus; species Triturus cristatus. The sequence continues at coordinate 697,464,849 of NC_140591.1, forward strand.
GTCATCTGTGGAAATGTGTAATATTTTACTTAGCATAAGCGGCAGCCATTTTGGCTGAGGTGTCCATTTAGTTTCCTTCGTAATTCTCCCGTCCTCTGCTGCTCGTCTTCTCACTCTGCTTGTGTTATCTATTTTAGTTGACTTCCTGACTAAAAGCAATGTACTTGCTGAGAGTTTGCAGCTGCCAGAGCACCTAGTCTCAGATGTTAACTGTCAATCATTTACTGCTGCCATAAGCATTTCTTCTCTCCCTCCCACTTTGCTGACCACGTAGCTATTCATCTGCCCTTGTTTGCTGATAACTATTTCTGAAACTTGTTCTTCCTATTTCTGTTCACATGCTTACACTGCAGAAAACCCGGTATAAAAGGGACACAGTTTGTTAATTCAGTGTGCTACTCCTGCAGCACTTGAGAGTGTTGTGTGGCTGTGGTCCCACTCATGAGTGATTAATAAACTTGTTATTTATTCCAACTCCAGTGCTCATCTCTATTTTATTGGTCTCTGGACCCTTGGACAAGAGGGTGACCCTGCCCACTTTTAGGCACATTTTCACACATGGACAGGACTTAGAATTGATGTGTTACCTTCAATAATTTAACTGCTGCAGAAGTGGTGAGTAGGTACAGGACCTAACACCAAATGCTATTAATTCTGCATATAAGTGTGGTCATGTGAGCAAGGAAAATAGTTCAATATTTTATTTTGACAAAGCTCTGTACATCAGAACAGAGAAAGGAGCTAATAGGGGACAGGAATCTTGGCTACCCCCCTGTAGGAATCAGGACCAGACTTTGGGAATGAAGACGAAAAACCTACTGTTGTCTGCACTTGAAAAGAAGGAGGTAATCAGCAATTTGAGCAGAGGACACACCAGAACTTGCTTGAAAAACTGTTAAGGTTAATATACTGCGAAGACAAGATTATCTTCAGGGAGTGGTAGAAACACAGGGTAGGCAAGGGCTACAGGCCAAAACCTTATTAGTTGGGGTCCTTTTCTTCTGGTATCCTGGGTCCGTCTACTATGCTTCTGCAAACTGGGCCAATAACACCCTCTCCAGACTTGACTCTCAGGGTAGGGAGGACAAGCAGCAAAAGTGTTCTTAGGGAGATAGTGTGGGAGTCAAAAACTCAGAACTCAAACATGCACAATAACATACTATCCAGTCCAGTGCTTGTCTTAGTAAATGAGAAGCACTTTAATATGACAGCAAAAAAAATACTGCATAGACTGTAATAGAAGATTTCTAAAGAGTAAAACTTAACACAACTATGGTGTTGTAGCCATTTTCAACAGTTCCCACAGCAACCACAGTCTGCTAGCACAATTGTAGCAGTTCCCACACCACTACAGTAGTTTAGTTGTTACAGTTCTTCACCACCAGAGTGCTCTGTCAGAAAAGAAGATCTTAAGAGTGAGTATCAACACAAGTGCTAGTTTAGTATTTGGCTTATGCAAGCATCTGCTTAGTGCAGTTGAGTTTGTATCATGCAAAAACATATTAGCAATCACTGCTCTTTCTAATGTGCAGGTCAATCTCTTGTTTTATTTATTGGTGCAAGACACATCTCTCAGTTTTTAATAAAGCATTGTGTTAACTGCCCATGTGATGCGGCTCGGTGCAGACACTGATGCAGTGCATCCTTTGCGGTCACATAGTCAGCGTCTTTAGTCAGCAGGCGCAGGGTTGCACCAAACTCCCCTTTCAGGTCTCACTTCTGAACACAAGCTATATGTAAGTCTTTGGCAGCAATCACATGTCTCTGGCAATTGCAGTGTCCAGGCCACCGGGAGTCGGGGTGGTCCTTCTCCCATGGTGGTGGTGTTGGTTTTGTAGATAGGACAGCACATCCGTGTAGGGAAGAAGAGGCCCCTCAGTTGCTGCTGGGATGCTATGAATTAACATACACCTAGAATCAAACGACACCCCCTAGTACGAATAACTTCATAGAAATTATAAATACCCTGGGTCTGAAACAACAAATAGAGGGGCCCACACACTGTAATGGACACACCCTGGATGGACTATGCACCAACTCCACCTAAAATGTAACCGCCAAAAAACAGAAATCATGCTGCTTGGGAAATCTAACCTCTTTATGCCCAAACAGTGGTGGCCGATGAACACGGCTCCACCTCCCAACACAGTAGACACTGTGAGGAATTTAGGGATTAGATTTGATTCTGGACTATCCTTCCACCAGCAAACCCACGCTGTGGCGGGCACGTGCTTCCACGTGATAAAAACCCTCAAAAAATGTCTTGATCTACTCCCTGTCACTGCTAGGAAAACAGTTGCAGTAGCACTAATCCTGTCACGTCTGGATTACTGCAACAGACTTTAGGCAGGAGAAAAAAATGCAGTTCTGAAAAGACTACAAATAGTCCAAAATGCAGCAGCCTGGCTGGTATTAAAACTACCTAGAGGGTCATATTCTGTAGCTGCACTTAGAACACTTCATTGGCTGCCCATACATAATAGGATTCTTTTCAAAATTTTAATAATCATCTCCAAGGCCATCAGGGAAACAGGACCAAAATATCTAAGGTCCAGAATGAGACCCTATATCACTCTAAGGCTCTTGCGGTCATCCTCGGAAAACCTTCTAGCCGCCCCCCCTTCCACCTGACATCCAGAGGTGGAAAGTCAATGGCAGTCCTTGGAACGAAAGCCTGGAATAGCCTGCCCACTCAGCTGAGTCTGGCGCAGTTGGAACCTATGTTCAAAAAACTCCTAAAAACCTGGATTTTTGGGGGGCGTGGCCAAGATGGCGGGGTGAGCGGACGCTTCCTCCCGTAGCTCCTCCGGCCCGGCCAAGCTTGAGCCCTTTTCTTACGCCTTTCTCCCCCCGCTGAGGCTCAGCGCGGGAGAGGAGAGTGGCGGAGCATCAGGGGTGCACGTTGGTGCTGTTTTGGTCCGGATCGCCTCGGGGGAACCCCCCCAAAAGTTCGATCGAGATCAAGGGACGACAGCGAGCCCGAGGGGCGGAGCGCGTTGGAGAGCTGTCCGGGCGCCTCGGCTGGGCCTGGTGCTGAAAGTTGCGATCCGGAGGGGATCTGGCCCGCCGCTCGACGTAGGCTGAAGGGGCCTTGCGGGAAGGGACCCGACGGTGTGGAAGGCTTGGGACGGGCGCCCCGGCACTCAGGCTTGTGACGGCGACATCTCGCACTGCGGAGGCCCTAACCCCTAGCCGAGGTACAGCGGACTCCCTGATGGGGTTGGACCATCTGGGCCCCTGTGCGTGACTGACGGGGGCCGGTGGTGGAACTTATTGTACTGTGGGGTGCCTCAGGGGCCCCGGTGGTGTCGTCGGGCCTGGTCGTTTTGGCCTGCTCCGCCCGGCCGCCATTTTGTCCCCGAAGGAGCGGTGGTGGCAGCCTTCGCCGGAGCCCTGGCTGCTGGATGCAGGTGACCCCCGCTGCTGCTGGGCTGACTATCGGAGGGATGTGCTGATGAGACCCCCTCGCTGCGGCCCCCTTGGTTGTCTCACACAGGCTCTTGCAGCTGACGGTGACCGGAGTGGGCCGCCATTTTGTCACCTGTGACGCAGCGACTTCACTCGTGGGGGATACCCACGTCGAGTGCTAGCTGGCGGCTGAGCATCCCTGGGGCGCCTGGGTCGGTGCCCGACTGCGGAGCTAGCGATGTCTGGAAGAGGTGGCCCGAAGAAAGGGGACCGTACCCTGCCGGACATGCTTGGCAGGGCCCAGCACTTGCGGGACAGGACGCAGCCCTCGCCGGGGTCCTCCCGGGCTCCGGCGGACGTGACTGGAGGGGAGCCACCCGTCACGAGGGCCTTTATGGAGGAACTGTTTAGCTCCCTCAGAGAGGACTTCCAGACACTGAAGCGAGAGGTGGCCAGCGAGGTCCGAGAAGTGCGCAGGGAGGTGGAGGGCCTTGGCGAGCGTGTGGAAGCGGTGGAGACGGAGGGCCAACAGCGAGCGGAGGAGATAGTCCACTTTCAGCAGGACGTTCTTCGCCTCCGGGAACAGTGTGTGGAGCTCCAGGCCCACTCTGAGGACCTGGAGAACAGATCTCGGAGGAACAACATCCGAGTGCGTGGTGTGCCGACCGCGGATGAGGGGTCCGATCTGGGGAGCTACCTGCGGGCCCTGTTCCGAAAGATCCTGGGGGAAGCTGCGGACTTTCCCATCAGCATTGACAGGGCGCATAGGGTTGGCCGGCAGCGCCAGTCATCGGCACCTCCACCGGACATTCTGGCCTTCCTGCCCGACTTTCCACTAAAGGAGCGCATCATGGCTGAGGCCCGCAGGAAACAGCCCCTGACTTTCCGGGACCGGCCGGTGGCGCTTTACCAGGACCTCTCCGCCATCACTCTGCAGAAACGCAGGTCCTTTAGGATTGCCACTGACTTTTTGCGCGAGCACGAGACGCCGTACTCTTGGGGTCACCCCTTCCGCCTGATTTTTCGGTGGAATGGAGTGTTACACCAGCTACGCTCCTTGCAAGACATTTGTGGTGTCCTGGGGCTCACGGCGGCGGAGGAGGAGGGAGCTACGCCGTCGTGGAGGTCCTCGGAGAGACGGAACCGGCGGAGGTCAACGAGGCGGCGATCAGCGGCCAGTGTGGGGCGTCCGGACTCCCCTACCATCAGAGCGGACATGGCCGACGCCCTGAGGGCGGCGGCCGGGGACTCGACCGGATCCTCTAGCGTGGCCTTGACGGCCTAACACACACTCCGGGGGGAGATGTCTTTAGCTTCTTTACATGCTTGGTACGGGGCGGGGGGGTTGGGGGGGAGCGGATGGAGGTGAGTGGCTGGACGTCCACTTCGTTCTTTTCTACGGACTTGCCCGTTTCGGGGCTTGACTGAGACAATGGGGTGTTTGAGTTTGTGGGTGGCTAGTTGCCAGGGTTGTGTTTTGGGTGGGGGAGGGGGTTGTTTTGGGGTTGGGAAGGTCCCATCCGATGTGGTCTATGCCCGCTTTGTTTTGGCTTGTCCTGCGCTGCGGCCCCGCGCGCCCCACCCGCTGATTCCCTGCCCATTGCATGGCGCTCCCGACCCCCGCGAGGAATGCCGGGCCTAAAGGTAGTGACCCTTAATGTTCAGGGTCTGAATAACCCGGTGAAGCGCAGAGCGATCCTGTCGTTGCTGGAGGGGACGCAGGCGGACATTTGCCTTTTGCAGGAGACACACTTATTGCCCCGAGATTGCCATAGGATGCGCTCTGCTAAGTTCCCTACCCAGTTCTTTTCTTCGGCAGCGAACAAGACGGCGGGGGTAGCCATTCTCCTAGCGAGCTCCTTTCGGGGGGAGGTTTTGCATAAGTGTGCTGAACAGAAGGGGAGGCTCCTTGCGTATCGCATGCGCCTGGGAGGCATAGCATTTACGGTCGGCTCCGTTTATAGCCCAAACGATCACCAAGAGCGCTTCCTGGATACCGCGCTGGTGGATGTCACTGCTTCCCCTGACCGCCACATTATCTTGGGGGGAGACCTCAACATTGTCTTTGATTCTGTGATGGACAGATCGGCGCAGCGCTTCCCGCAGACGGGGGAACTGTCCCAGGCTGGGAGGGCCCGGATTGCGGAAATGGACTTGCACGACCTCTGGCGCTCCATACACCCCACGGATAGGGACTACTCTTATTTCTCGCACGCACACCGAACCTACTCACGGCTGGACTACCTCCTGGTGAGTGGACCGATGCGTACCGCTGCCACGGCGGCGGACATCGGGGTCCTGACCCTGTCTGACCACTCCCCAGTCACCGGCGTTTTCCAGTGGCCGGCGGCCTCCCCCTCTCGGGGGGTGTGGCGCCTCCGGGATACCCTTCTACACAAAAAGTCGGTGGTGCAACGCATCGGGGAGGTCATACAGGACTATCTCACCCACAACAGCAACACTGACACCTCGCAGGCGACACAGTGGGCGGCATTGAAGGCCGTCCTCCGGGGGGAATTTATCTCTATCTCTGCAGCTGAAAATAAGGAGCGGCAACTGAAGAGGGATGAGCTGACAGCTCAGGTCCGGGAGCTTGAGCAGGTCCACCGCCGTACGGGGGCGCCGAGGGTGTGGAGGCAGCTGAAGGCAGCGAGGAAGCTCCTGTCGGCTCTGGATCTTGACAGGGCGGAGTACGCCGCCCTACGCTTGAAACATGCCTACTACACTGGGGGGGACAGATGTGGCAAGCTCCTAGCACACCGGCTCCGGGTCGCGCAACAGCGCAGCGTTGTGAAAGAATTGGTGGGCGCGGATGGGGGGGTTGTCTCCGGGGACGCGGAGGTAGCGGAGTCTTTCCGCGGCTTCTACGAGGCGCTGTATGCTGAGGAGCCCTCCTCGCCGCGGGATACCGACGGCTATTTGGAGTCGGTGACCCTCCCGGTACTGGATCCGGCTCAGGTTGACCACCTGGAGCGGGACATCCATGTGGAGGAAGTGATTTCAGCTATCGCGCGGCTGAAACATGGCAAGGCCCCGGGCCCGGATGGGTACACGTCGCTATTTTACAAGACTTTTTGCACGGCCGTGGCCCCTGTCCTTACGCGGCTATTTAACTCTTTCTCCGAACCGGGAGCCATCCCTCCGGATCTCCTGAGGGCGACGGTCGCGGTAATCCCGAAACCTGGGAAGGACCGGGCCCTCTGCGGCTCGTACCGACCCATCTCGCTTTTAAATGTCGACCTCAAGTTGTACACGGGGATTCTCGCGTCCAGGCTGAGTCCACACCTCCCCGATCTGGTGGAGGCGGACCAGGCTGGTTTTGTGCCCGGCAGACAGACGGTTGACAACACCAAGAGGGTGACGCATGTTCTGGAGAAGGCCTCAAGGATCTCGGGGGAGCGGATGTTGCTGTCCGTTGATGCGGAGAAGGCCTTCGACAGAGTTCACTGGCCGTATCTTGAGCTGGTCCTCAAGAAACTGGGTATCGGCGATAAGTTCCGCACCATGGTCTTTAACTGCTATAAGCATCCTTCAGCGTCGGTGCGGGTCAACGGCTGTAGCTCCGGTGGCTTTGCCATCGAGCGCGGCACGCGGCAGGGCTGCCCTCTTTCGCCGCTCTTGTTTGCCCTCTACATGGAGCCGTTTGCTCAGAGGATTCGTAATAATCCGGATGCTGTCGGGGTCCGGATGGGCCAGTACGTCCACACAGTCAGTCTCTACGCGGATGATGTCCTGTTGACCTTGGACGACCCTAGGAGGTCGCTGCCTGCTTGCCTCCGGGAGCTGGACGCCTTTGCGGGGGTGGCCGGCTTCAAAATGAATATGAGCAAGTCGATGGCGTTAGACGTGTCCCTGGCTGCGGATACCAGGAGGGATCTTCAGCGGCTCTTCCCCATGCAGTGGTCCTCGTCCACGGTGCCGTACCTGGGGATTCTGCTGGCGCCTACATTACCGGAGATGGTTACGGCCAATTATGCCTCCCTCAGCAGGAAGGTCAAGGACGAGCTTGGCCGCTGGAACAAAGGCCTGCTGTCCTGGCTGGGGCGAATCGCGGCGGTCAAGATGACGGTGTTGCCCCAGATACTATATCTTTTCCGGGCCCTTCCGCTCCAACCCCCGGTGGGCTGGATACGACAAATGCAGGCTGACATCTCCCGCTTTGTCTGGCAGGGCCGCAGGCCACGCATGAAGAGGGTCCTCTCCACGCTTGCTCCGGAGGCGGGGGGTCTCGGCGTTCCAGACCTCCGTAAGTACTTTCAGGCGGCACAGCTACGCTATCTGGTGGAGTGGAGCAGGTGGGAGTCCGACAAACATTGGCTCTTCCAAGACCAGGCAGTGGCGGGCCGCACCTTACAAGAAGTTCCATTCCTGCGCCGCGCGCATCGCCCCTCTAATCTTTACGCTTCCTTTATTACGCGGGTCCCCCTGCGTGTGTGGGATGCGGTCTGTGAGGCCCGGGGCCTTACCACCTTCCCTTCGCCGCTCACGCCCATTGCGGGCAACCCGGACTTCTCCCCAGGGATGGAGCCGGGGGTTTTCTCCCACTGGGTGCAGGCGGGCTGCAGGGCACTCTTCCAGATCTATGGCCCGGAAGGAGTGGTTCCTTTTCAGCAACTCCGCCAGGAGTTCGGCCTGACGGAGCTGGACAGGTTGCGCTACATGCAGGTTCGGCATTGGGCCCTCCAGCCCCAGGTGCGTGCCACCGCCGCCCGTCCAATTACACCGTATGAGAGGTGGTTGGCTACTCGGACCTCCGACGCTAAGCTGATCACCGATCTGTACAAATACCTACAACTCCCACCGTTTCACTATTACAACCCGGGGAGGGAGCGTTGGCACAGGGAACTGGGTAGGACACTCAGCCACAAGGAATGGGACAAAATTGCGTATCGGGCGCGGCACTCTGCATATCACACGGGCCTTACGGAGACCTTTACTAAGGTGTCCACATACTGGTACTACACCCCGGAGAGACTGTATGAAATGCATAAACACACTGACAGGGGGTGCTGGCGGAGCTGCGGGCAGGAGGGCACCCTTTCACACATTCTTTGGGATTGCCCAGTGCTGACCGCCTACTGGAAGGAAGTCTTGGACGAGGTGGATAAGCACTTTGGGATAGAGCTGCCGCGGCTCCCGGCGTATGTCCTGTTGGGCCTCCCCAATGACCTCATGTACCCACTGAAGTCCCGTAGGGGTAGGCAGATCGCAATCGCGCTAGGGTCTGCGGTTCAGAACATTCTAATCCACTGGCGCACAACCACCGTCCCCTCCATCACCGGTTGGTTGCATAGGCTCTGGCATGTGCTGGGGATGGAGATGCTGTCGCTTACGGTTGCGGGGGAGATAGACCAATTTGAAGAGCTATGGCAACCCTTTCTAGCGCTGCTGTCCACTGAATTCCGGGAGCTCACCTGCCCGAGGTATCTTAGGCTTCTCAGGCTGACGCCGCCGGTGACCCCGGCGGACTAGCTTACATGTGAGACGAGGACCTCCCGGGGAGGGGGGGGGGGGGGTGCGGGGCTTCCTGGTTAGGATTACTCTGATGCGGGACCATAGGACGGGGGGGAGGGGGGGGTTGTTGTTTCGTTACTGGGAGGATGGGGGATGGGGGGGGGGATTGTGTTCTGTTGAGGTGTCGATGGTTTTTATTGCTCAGATTTGGGGTGTCGGATACGCGTGCGGGGATTTCACAGCTTGCATTTCTAGCTTTCATTTACTGTGTTTTTCCCCCTGACTCACCGCGCTACCTATTGCCAACCCTCTGGAGTTGCGCCCTTTTTCTTTGACTGTATGCCATGTATCCTGCCCTCCTATCCCCCTCCCCCATGGTTTGTTTTGTCTCAATAAAAACGTTTTAAACATAAAACCTGGATTTTTGCTGCCTCAGATCACACAGTGCTATCTCTCATCTGATCCCTACATCCCCATGTTCTCACTAAGCTCTTCACCTGAGACTTCCATGTTTCCGCTAGCGCCAAGATGCTCCTTGGAGTGAACGTTGCGTTTTATTAATGCTTCCATTCATTCATCATAGCAGCTCTTCAAGTACTCTGCAGAGCATTCTTCCCTTGCTAAAAATAAGAAGAGCCTGGAAATGAAACAAAGAGGGCTGGATTGGGTCCCAATATACCTATTTTCCAGACAGTCGATGTTGATCCAGTATCTAAAGTCCGGGAACCAGTTTGGGGTGTCTCCCTTTCAAATGTCCTCTATTTTCTGGCTGCAGTGCAGACACAGCCTTTAAGCAAGGTGATGACTCCCACAGCAAGTAGTAGTGTTGCTGGCTGCAAGTTGTATGATCCAAAACAAGGGCACAAGGAAGGCTGAAGATTATACAGCTGGCTGTCATCAGCCTTCCTGATGCAGCAATCAGGGAAAGACAAAAAGGTTTCCCCATCTCTTCTGCGTACAGGCTTCTAAAGTCTTAACAGCAAAATCAACTGGCTCCCTCCCACTCTTCTACCATCAACAAATGGCAGTACTCAGGAAGGACCAATCAGCAATCCCCCACTAAAAGACCCTCACAAAATTGCTAAGGGTAGCTCTATCTTCATCCTACAGGGTCTGGGGCTTCAGCTTTAGGAATGCAGGTAATCACTTCCACTGTCTAGGAAGCTGTATTCAATCCTCTATCTTGTGGTATGTCAAACCCGGGGCTATCCAAAATAGATTCAACTGGTCACATCAATTAGACTCTCACCACAACACAGAGTCCTGTTACCATCCATACCTTACATAGACCCTTGACACACACATAGGATTTCCGCACAAGTGCCTGAGTGTTACACTTAAGCGGAAATTTACAGGAGTAAGGCCAATAGGCCGCAGTCCTCCTGAACCAAAAAAAATTATGTTCAGTGTCATCAATTCACAATACATGGTCTGTTTCTATCACTGCCTCGTGTCAATAAATCAGTGCATAGGCAGTAGTCGTATGTCAATAAAGAGGGCCAGCTTGGTGCGCGCTCAAGGCCTCAGAACAGGAATTACCAGGGACAGGCCTCAGCCTCGTCGCACACTCTAGTGTGTCAGATAGGCCAACAAAAAAGTCAATATACCAATTTCACATGCAGTCGTGTCACTCGGTTAGCAGTATATTCCTATTTATTATGCATGGGGTCATTCCCATCACCAAAGGTCCCATCAGCATGGTTTGAGGGAAGAGGTCAACATCCTCAATGGCAAACTTCTACTGTCCTGCATGAGATGATTGCCACCCACTTTGTCTTCAAGATCTGAGGTACAGAGGCTCTTCACAAGCATTTCTACTTGCCCATCCATCCCCTTCCATATCAACCACAAAGAGTGGATTACCCAATGGCCGAGTGATTATACTCCCAACTTTTGATGTTATTGCATAGCGGTATTTCTCCTGCCTATGGACTGGTCTGTGTGTTCCTGAAGGCCGGGAAGCCCTCTGGTTTTGCCCAATGTGCCCATGTACCAGGTTCTGACATTCTGCCCCGGCTTTGGTGTGTGTGATGCAAGCTGCCTGGACCCGACATTGGATGCACACAGTTTTCCAATTTCTATCACCTCCCTCTCTGATTGAAAACACGTGTAAAACTGAACTATATATGCAGTGCCTAGGCTGCAGCAGGCTGGAGTACATGCAGGTGTTCCAAGTGTCCAAAGTGCACTGGGAGTGCTGTTGTTACTATTTAAGACATAGTACACCTTTAAAAGCTAGTCAACATATCACTATGGAGACACTGAATTAATATTGAACCTTGTGTGAATTTAAGTTGCACCTCTTTTTAAAAAAAATAAAAAAAGATATAATACTGACTGGGTTGGATTGAATGATATTGCTGTGTTAACTGTTTCTGAATTATTATTTTTTTCACATATATTTTTTATGAAGGTTTTTGGCATAGTACGACATAACATGTTAACATTACCCGATACAGACCGGTATGGAAGACCCCCTACCCCATGTCACCCAACCATCCACCGCCACACTACTAACCCTCGGCATCTTCGTGAACCCAAGTCCCATCCTGGCGAGTCACTTCACTTCACTGTCCAGCTCAAGATGCTTAGTCCCATATGCAAACGTGTAATGATTGTTTTATTTGTTTATTAATGGCAGCCCATTTAGTATGTTGTTAGCAGATGTTAATCAGTTAATACATGTCTTATTTCTTTTATCCTTTATTTTTTTCTTTTCCTCTTGTGTAAAATCTTTTTATTGGAATATTGTAACAGTTGTGCACTGTTTTTTTTATTTATTTTTGTATACGTTTGCCAGCAATGTACACGCTACATACTAATATATTGATTGCAACACACCATGCTATCGTGTAGTATTGGCGATTTCAATGGAGGACTAGAACTAATGATGTTGTGGTATTGATAGGCAATCACAAAGTTACTTAGGGTACTAATTGCTGGTGTTACATAGGTCAACTATGTTATGTTAATGTTAAAATGAATTTATTAAAGGCACGTACACCAGGAAGGTTTCATGGCGCTATTTCACTTGATGCCCAAGTCCTGAAGAACATTCAATAAGACTGACGGAATAGCCAAGTTTTAAGAAGGCTCTGAAGCCGAGAAGATTGGTACAGAAACGGATTTCAGAGGGGGGGGATGTTTCAGAACATGGGGGCCAAAATGGCAAACCTGGCACACCCAGTGCGCTTTAACTTAAAAGAGGGGGTGGACAAAAGTAAATTGTGTGCTGAGCGAAGATTGCGTGTGGGAACATATTTGTTAATCAAGTTATTCACAAATTTAGGGCTTCTTCCATTGAGTGACTTAAAAATAAGGCACCCAACCTTGAAGGCACAGTGCTGGACCACTGGAAGCCAATGAAGTTTCTTAAGAAGAGGAGTGACATGAAAGTGCCACGGTTGGTGGACAATCAGGCGTGCAGCCTGGTTTTGTACCATCTGCAGACGTTTAGATAAGTAGAGGGGAATGCCAAAATAAAGAGAGTTGGCATAGTCGACATGGGACATGAACATGGTGATAATCACCTGAATCTGGGTTTCCTGGGTAAGAAATCTGCACATCTTATTTATTTTCCGGAGTTGGAAAAAACAGGTAGAGATTACCAGGCTTCATAGTGTGGTCTTGACTGATTATTACCCCAAGGCTCTTAGCCGAACTTGATGGAGACAGGGGCTAACCCAACTCCCTGGGCCAGAAATGAGGGCCCCAGGGATTTTTGGAAATACCACCTGATAGAATCAACTCCGTCTTGTCCGGATTAAGCTTAAGATGGTTACTGTTCATCCACTGACTAATGAACAGCACGGTGGACTGAAAATCGTGGACTGACTCCGGAGAGTTGCTGATGGAAAATATGAGTTGGAAATCGTCAGCATAATTAAAAGTACAAACTTGACGCTCTTTCAGGGCTCGGACAAGAGGGAGAAGATAGAGATTGAACAACAGGGGCAAAAGTGAGGAGACCTGAGGAACTCCGCAAGAGAGTCTAGTTCTGGGGACAGTAAACTGTGCAGTACAGACCACCAGAGATCGATTTTCCAAAAAGGAAATGATCCAGTCCAGAGCAGATCCCGAGATTCCCACGTCCCTTGCCCGGTCAACCAAAAGGTTATGGTTGACCATGTCAAAGGCCGCAGAGAGATCAAGCAGGATGAGAGCCTGCGAAGAGCCACAATCGACCGTACTACGGAGTGTCCAACACTGTGAGGATCACCGCCTCGGTAGAATGAGCCGGGCGGAACCCTGCTTGATGGGAGTCAAGAAATTCAGATTCCTCCAGGAAACCAGTGAGACATCTCGTGACATAGGCTTCCAAGACTTTGGACAGGTAAGGAAGAAGAGAAATAGGTCGGTAGTTCGCTAAAGTTAGTGGATCCATGCCTACCTTCTTTAAGAGGGGAACAACTATTGCCTCCTTAAAAGTTGTGGGGACAATACCCTGGGACAATGACTCATTTAAGAGATTAAGAGCAGGACTGGGGAGGACAGTAAAAATTTCCTTCAGGATGTTAGGAGGGCAACAATCAGTGGGGGAACCAGTCTTGACTTTGGAAAGAAGATCCACAAAGGTATGCTCAGGGATTATAGGGAATTGCGAAAAGGTGTTATGATTTCTGGTTGCATGCACGCTGGAGTCCAGATTTAGCAAACCGGGATACTGGACTTTATTGTTTTAATGTTGTCAATAAAGAAAGAATTCAATGAGATGCATAAGGTTTGGGAAGGGGTAAGCTTGATTGAAATTCTATTGGGATTAGACAGCTCATTTACTATGGAGAAAATCTCCTTCGAGCGATTAGTTACAGACAGAATTTTAGAAGAGAAATATGTTGCTTTGGCAGTCAGAATAGAATTTTTATAGGTTTTCATGGTGTTTAAATAAAGCCATTTATCTTCAGATAAATAGTTACGTCTCCACTTTCTCTCCAGTTACCGTAGGGCTAGCTTTTGATTTTTCAACTCGGTAGAGAACCATTTCTGGGCATCATGGCGACGGGTGAATCTTCCTGGGGGGCGCAAACTTGTCGCTGGCAGTCAATAACCAGCTAGTTAACGGTGCATCAGCCAAGTTAATGGAGGAATTGATGGGAGGAATAGAGTTAGCAAGTGAATTAAGAAATGAGGATTTCGCGATTCTATTCCAATTTCTATGTGTGCCACCTCCTGAACAAGATGTTTTGGTCGAAAAACAATCAAAGATGATTAATTTAATTATATGATGATCTGACCATATACACGGTGAGACTGATACAGGGGACAGGGTAATATTAACTGTCCAAACCTGGTTGCGAATATGTCCGTTGATATGAGTGGGCGTGGTCACCAGTTGAGTAAGGTTCAATCCTGTGAGTAACTGAGCGAGTTCAGCCGATTGGGGGCCACCAGAAGAATCATTAGCCCAGTAGTTAAAATCGCCAATCAGCATGACCATTCCAAAGTTAGTAACTAAATGCGCAACCTGTTCCCCCAGAGAGTGAGGGAAAGAGGGCATCCTTTGAGGGGGTCTATAGAGCAGAATGCATACTAAAGGAGAAGTATCAGGTTCAAGTTCAAGTTACAAGATTATCGACTAAAGGTAGATCTAGGGGGGTTAAAACGGTATATTTACAGTCGTGACGAGTAATAATTGCCACTCCTCTGCCAACTTTCCGCTGTGGACGGTTGGCTTGAGTGATGTGGTAATCCGAAGGGAGTGCAGCAAGGATATCTGGTGAAGATTCCCGAGATAGCCAGGTTACAGTGAGCAAAAGAAGGTCTCGCTGCTCAAATTTGAGCAACAGAAAAATATCCATCTGGTGCTTAACCATTGAGCGGGTGTTCAAATATATAACAGAGAGCTTCCGAGCGTCACTGCACTCTTGATGCTGAGGAAGAACTACTCTGTGGGTACCGCAGAGTTCAGGAAAAACTACTCTGGGTGCCAAGATCCCCTGTACAGTCAAACTAGAATAAGTAAGGGGGTTAAGTTTGACAGATAATTTGTGCAGCGCTATCAGCTTAGAGTCACTGTAATTGATTTTATTTTGGGCATAATGACAGGCCCCAGGCCCTGAAGGGGCGCGGACGGGCGCAGACAGGCTTGTCTTTGGCGTGCTGCTGGCACGCGTCGGCTGCGCTCCCGTGCTGCAACCGGCATGAGATAGCCGGTGGCAGCCTTGGCTCCGCCCCCCTGCACTCTGATTGGCTCCCGAGTGGGCATGAGAGGCAGCAGCAGTTCTTTTTTTAAAAAGCATCCAAATACAGTACATCACAAGTTTTAATTAAAAAAGGAGGCAGGAGTTAGAAAGTGAGCGCAAAGGCGAGGGTATCAGAGTAAAATACCCGCTCCAGCGCTGCGACGGGCAAGAAATAGCCAGTGGCAGCCTTGGCTCTGCCCCCCTGCACTCAGATTGGCTCCCGAATGGGCGTGAAAGCCAGCAGCAGCTGGTCCTGCCGAGCGTGCAAGCGTTTAAAGTTTAAGTTCTTTTTTTAAAAAGCATCCAAATACAGTACTTCACAAGTTTTAAAAAAGGGAGCAGGTGTTAGAAAGTGAGCGCAAAGGCCGAGGGTATCAGAGTGAAAATGGCATATTGTAAACACATTCCTGGAAGGCATACTGTTGATTTACACAATATTCTTATGATATTTCTCTGTACAGATCTGCATTGTGCACTTAAAGGCTCTGCAGTGTTAAGTAATGTGTGAAAAGGGAAAAATAAGAAAAGACCAATAAAGATATTTTTTTTAAAAACAACATGTTAACATTACAAAAGCTATGATTGTAGAAGTTATATAAGACCTAGTAGTGAACAACATACAAAAACATGGACATTTCATATTGACAAATATTTACAGGCATATGATAAGAACAGTAGCTGGTTGTCGAGAGGGAATATCACCTAGAGAAACAGGTACAATAGCAGAGATGCTGTAGGGGGCCCCTGAAACATTCCTGAGTCAGTTTGTATACAGCCAGAAAACCCAGCAATTTACAGAACAGAGTATAATGTTAGAGAATTTCAGCAATTAAATTCATAATGGTAGGAGTTATGGGGTTTGCCATGGAAGGTGCTCGCCAGTATTTGTTCTAACTCTCGGTGGGAAGTGGGGAATGAAGGGTTGGACCAGCAGTTCCCAGCCGCATATGGAGTCTTTCTGGGTTTGGTTGATATTGTCCCAGTGGTGGTGGGGGTGGGGGGTAACCCTGTGGAGTGTATTCTCTTGTGTTGCTATTTAAAGAGGGGGAAGGATGAAGCTTTGGGAGCAGGGCAAGCTGGAGTGAAGAGCTAGGATCTGGAGCTCCACTTAGGGAGGCGGCATAGAGCGAAGGAGCGAATTGAGTAACAATCCCATCATGGGTCCCGCATGTCATCCCTCGTGTCGTCATAAATGTCATCCAGAGTTCGCCCAGGTGCTCCATGATTGGGTATCTATGCAATCCTCTACTCTCATCTCTGTGAAGGATCTTACTGTCCACTTGGAACCATCGTAAAGCCACCGTATGGCACACGGTCACTGATGGGGCATCTGGAATCTTTCGCCAACTTGGGACTACCCTTTTAGTTAGAAGACGAGAGAGGTCCAGAAATCGTGAAACTGCCTACGCCTACGAGGGCAGTGAAAAATCCCGAGAGCACAATGTTCCCAAGTGGGTTAGTCTCGTACTCGTAAAGGCAGTTTTGGATTACCAAATAGACAAAGTAAGCACCGGCTTATGGGCCCCACTCCTTTTAGGGGCCCCGCAACAACTGATCAAAATAATATTGATTTGATCTTGAAAGAAAATTACAATCAAGCTTTCTTAAATGGTTTCCAAGAGATAGAAAAAAATAAATCAACTTAAAGAAAAGAAAACTTTACATTAAAGACTTCACTGAATACAACGTCTTGCAAAAGGTAGACTTCCAAGCTATCCTGAAAGATTTCACCACAAACAAATTGAGGAAAGTGAATTTTTAAAGTTTTGTTGGGGTTTATTAAAAATATATATATATATATATTTTGTTTTGTTTAATAACATTAATAATTGTTAATGTGTATGATGTTTAGTTTTGTGTACTAAAATTGGTTTATTAAAATTGTTGCTTGGTAAAATTAAAAACGTATTAGGGGATAATTGGCGGGGGCACATTTCGACTGCCTATGGGCCACCACAGGGTTTAATCTGGCACTGCGAAAAGTTGACCAACTCCCGAAACACGTGAGGCCAGTATCCTGCCAGAGGTGGGCAATCCCGTAGCATGTGGTAGAAGTCTGCCGGTGTCTGGTGATAGCGTGGACAAGTGGCTGAGTTCCCTGGGAAATGTTTTTTATCAAGGCTGTGGAAAGATATGCTATATGTACAATAAAAAATTCAATCAATTCAAAAGGGGCATTACAAGAAATTGTGCACAGGTTTTCAAGTGCTTTTGCCCGTTCTCTATCGTGCAGAACTCTTTGGAAGTATGTCTATCCATGTTTGCTGCAATCTGTGTAGTGAAACTTGCATGTAGGAACTTTGTGATCGGTAAGCCAACTCACATAGGACTGTTTCTGATCTTCTAAACCTGCATTACCATCCAAGAGTAAGCCTTGAGTGTTTAACCTCACTACACCCTCAAAGTTAAAGCCGAAAAAGGGGATCTTGCCATTCAGAGCGTTTGCAGTAGATCGGTGTCCTTAGATTACAGAGACAACTAGCAATACTTTTTACAAGGATTGCACAGTTGCCCCGGAGTTCACTCGTCTCTGCATACCTGCCTGACACTCGCAATGATGTGGCTTCAGTTCTTTGCTCTTTAACCATACTTAATTTGTAAACAATTAAGTGCCAGGGTCCATCAGGAGGCTACTGCCGCTGCCCCCACAGATTGCCCCTGCCAGCTCTGCAAATAATGGTAACAACACAACTACTAACCATCCCACTCCTTCAAGTGTGACAATTCGGGCTATTTGAGGCCCCCACAGCTATAAGATGGACTTGGGAGGCAGGTAATAGTTATTTTGATGTATATTGAATTAATACTTAACTTTTGTTGTGGTCATCTCTAAATTGGTCAGAGAGCACCACCTTGTGGAAGACTGTCACAAGCACCGGTGTTGACAATGAAATGCTGAGCACTGGAAACCACCGGCTCAAATTAAGCACTGAATACAGCAACTATGACAACTATCCCAGTACGGAGCCTTGAGCAAAGCATCTTACTTATTACGTCTATGCAGAAGAACTGGATATTCCAGGGTGTCAAATTCTACTACACTGACTTTTTGAGGTTTAAATCTGCATTCTTGGTATCCGTGAACACAATAGGAGTCTTTGCATCTCATTGACTCCAGGTACTGCCATCAAATTAACCACTTAACCATACATTGCAGCTAAAGAAAAAATGTAGGAAGCATACATGTGAGATTTCACAGACATAGCGTGGGTGGCCCTTCTGGGTTTTAGCAATTAATAATAAACACAGGCAGATTATCTCATAAAACCAACCTGTTAAAAGCTAACCTGATATCAGCTAACCGGATATCTGCAAATAAAACAGGTTGTCATAATTCTCGAATTCAATAAGTGTCTAAACACCCATGAGCACTTTTTATATAGGAATTTATTGTATTACTAATTACCTTCCTATCTCTCCTTACTTTTTGCATTATAAACATTATTATACAGTGGTTATAAATAAGTTAGATATAAATGACTGTCATTTCATCTATTGCCTTCATTCCTTATCTAGTGATTTAACAATTTTGTAAACATGGATTTTATCTTGTATGTTTTCACATTGTATTTTTCTATTATAAATAAAATTCTTTCTTTAAATTAAAAAAAAGCTATCCTGATAAAATGTCAATTTATTGAGAAAACAGAATAAATATTAGGGAACAGATTATCACAGCTCTAGCATTGGGACTTCAGTGCACACATGATCTTTGAAGTCCTAAGAGCCACACTAAAATCCACACCATCGTGACATCGGATTGTAAGTGGTAAATTACTTTAGACTGTAGAGGGAGAAAAATAAATGGAGTACAAAATCACGCTATTTCAAAAGCTATTACTAAAACACCGAAAGTGGTCCTCAGTATAACCATATGGTTCTGAATGGTCAGTTTCCTTCCCAGGTTTGCTTTTTTACTTTTTAGTTTTGAAATCATGAATGGCGACCAGGTGTTTTTCTTGTTTTTTAACGGAGAGAGGGAACCATGCTTTATATACGTTAAAAATGTTTCTTTTTTGCTGTTTACACTAGGTTGTGTTTCACTTTGCGGGTGGCGCCATTTTGGTTACACATTGCCATGATGCTGTGCAATGTTTACCGGTAAAATGGGCCCAAGCAAAGATGAGCTGTTCTGAGACTGCAAGCTGTGATAGCTTCAAGGAGGAGTAGGTCTTTAGCCACTGGGAACAAATATTTCATACACACTTAGTGCACCATTTCAGCCCTTTTGGTCTGCTGCTGCTTTCGGAAAAGACAGCGAAGTCATGAAGCAAAAGCTTAGAAGTGATAACTTTCAGGATACACAAATTGATGACTGGCTGTGGGAAATAGAGGTGTTTTATAGGTGGTTACTAATAAAATTTCTTGGCTCCCCTGCTGGCCTGCACAACCTTTAAGACCGAGTGCGTCATCTACAAGGACATCATGACCTCTACGCTCATCTGTGACTCACAAGCACCCCATACACGGTGGCTCTCAGTACAACAGCAGCTGGGAAAAAGCACTACAGCACAACTACAGATTGCGAAATTTGCCTAATCTGCTTTTGTGCAAATTCTAGGGGTGCGTGGAATTTGCGAAATTCACTTTCGCAAATTATCGCGAAAATGTTAAAAATCTCCGCAAACACGCGGAAATATTGCGAAGATGCGGAAGTTTTTTTCCCGCCCGTTTGCGGTATTTTCTGCGTGGTCGCGGCTTGCCAACTTACCCATGTGGTTGCTCGCGGGCGCGGCCTTCTTGTTTTCACTTGTCTCGCGGTGCATGATCGCGAGAAGAAAGCGTGATCGTGCGATGAATGACGTTACTGCGGGCGCGAACTGTCGCGAGACAGCGCAAATGGCTACCAACAATCCAACATCTCGTGGAGAACGCGACCGGACCGGGAAAACTTGTCGGCGAACGCGGGGATTCAGGTAAGGCGATCGCGCGCACGTGAGAATGTATTATTTTACAGCGCGAGCAAGCAAAAGATTTCCGGTAAAATGCGGGTTGCGGAAACTTTGACATTTTTGCGCTCTCCGCGGAACGCGAAAATGTCAAATTATCGCAATTTCCGGGAGCGGAACGGAATTTTAGCCCAGGCCTAGCAAATTCACAACATTTTGGGGAGATTACGCGAAATGGAAATCTGACACTTAGTGAAATATTTTAGCACAAAAATGCGTCCAGACGACCATTTTTTTTTTTACACCGGAACGCATTTTGCACTAAAACAAATGTAACGAGGATCACAAGTGCTGTGAACAACAGCCACTCGCAGTTTGGTTGTGCGCTATAATTGTGCTACAAATGGCGCTGTAATTATGCAACATGTAATAATTTTCCCTAACAAGCGGAACGCAAATGTGTTGAAATTACACCAAAATATTTTAAATATTGCCCGTCCCTAATCCAGGGGCGTAACACAGGCTCCCGCATCCCCCGCAGTGCGGGGGGCCCCCATGCTCCATGGGGCCCCCTCACCACTGCACTTCGGCCGGGGAGCTCCTGATAGAGTCCGGAGGGGGGCCCTCCACATACCTTGCAGGGGGGCCCCTTCAATTATCGTTACGCCACTGCCCTAATCATAATACGGTAAATAGTTCATCTCCCTTCTCAGAACCCAGCACCCCTTCCTAGATTCACTCTCCAATTACATTCATGCCTTCGATCCTGTACAGCGCTTCACTGCCTTTCGGATACGTTTGCGTTAAATACTAAATACATAACGTGGTGTGAAATCCAAAACTAGGTCAATATATCTCCTTAAACTGCGGCTTGTTTGCTGCATATGAATTAGGTGACGACACAAAAGTTAGATAAATATATTCCTGGAAAGAGGCTCCTCTCGATGGTCCCTGGGCACGCCTGGGAGAGGCTACCTCTACCTTAGGTAGAAACAGACACACTATTAGTTCTGGGAGGAAGGGTAGCAACCAATACATAGGGGACGGCACTCAGATGTTACACATTCCTTATGTAAACAATGTCTTGGTATCCCAGCAACCTGGAAGTAAAAATGCCATGTAATCATAGCACACGTTTGCTCACAGTCGAAATCTGGATCAATTCCCATTTAAGAAATGTTCGAGTTAAATTCCCTTCCAGAGAACATCCGACCGGACGTGAATAACCAGTTACCTTCAGATGTACCCACGCCAGTGCACGTTTAGTAGTGTAAAACAAAATGTCGAGAATGTACTTTTTGAGGGTCTCCCTGAGGTTTGAGACAGGCAATCTGTTTTAAATACATAGAAAACATGAAAACAGCCCCTTTCAGAGAGAGGCCTGCCTTGCTGTCTCGTTCACCTACGTCTCGTCTGCTTTTGTCTGTCTTTGATGGACCTGCGTTGTAAGGCCATGAATCTCTTAGTGAGGTAAAGCCACTGGGATTTTTATTACCTACGTTTTGATAGGCACGTATTTGTGGCACTGTGGGGATTGCACAGGTAGGCTCAAGTAACCCCTGCTTGCCCCCCCCCCCCCCTTCCCGCCCAACACTGTTTTGAAGGTTTGAGAGCCCGCTCCCCACTGGTAGCCCATGCTGACGCAAATTTAATTTTATAAGAAATGCTTACATTAATAATATGCAAAGCTCACATTTAAGTAAAACATTTCTTTATATCATTTTTATTAGGTCGAACCGGGGCAGCGCATGCACTGCTCTGCATGCCATGCTGTATTGGAGTATGTACTTGAAGCCCCTCCCACTCTCCGCCCATATTTGACATTGGCTTGTGACATTGTCCTTCATAAATGCTGCCTTCTGATTTCTTATTAGGCTTGTTAGTCACACTTTAGTACCGCCTTGTCTTCCTATGTAACCTCCCATGAGGACAGGCTCTTTTACTTCAGTTGTTACATGGCACATCTTTAGTCTGTAAGCACTATTTTCTTTAATGAGTTTCTCTTACTGCAGGTGGGCAGGATGGTCTCTTGTGCACAGTTGTGACCTCTGGCTTGTTTATTTAACTTGTAGCAAACGGGGAGCTCTTCAGGGAGACAGAAGGGGGCGACTCAGCTATGCCTTCAAGCATTTGGAATGGAATAGGTCTCGCATTTGCGAGAGTTGAAGCTATTGGCATTGGAAAGGAAAATGCCTTATATGTTTTAAAAACCAAAACATAAATAAAAGGCATTGTCATTTACAATGCCAATAGCTCATGCTCGCATAAATGCGAGACCTATTGCTTTGTAGATGCTTGTTAAGGTTACAAGGAAATATATCGCTTAGACATATAAGTAGCAGAGCATTTACTTACAGTCTTATATCGTCGTACAATTCAATCAAGAACCGTTCCCCAACATCCACCCCCCCATCCGCTGCTCCCGACAATGGCCACAAGCAAACATTGTATTCACTAGGGTGTATCCTGTCTTCCCCCAGGTCTTCAGCCTTCATCCATTTGGTGTCCTATTTGTAGGTCTTGAATGGTCAGGTCCCCCTTCCAAATCCCCCCACTATCTCTGTCTTCGCGCACAATGGTGGGGTACGATCGTCTTCCCTATCACCTGAATCTCCCCCCATCTCCTGCAGACCAGTAGTCACTCCCATACCATTACTGTGTTCTCTACCACGACCCATCAGCTGGAGGCTCCCTTAGGTCAGCCAACATGGCCCCCAGGCCCTCAAATCATCCTCAACTTTTTCGTTCTTTCTGACATGTTTCATGCATACCTCCTCCTCTACTGCCCACTCTGACATATCATTGAGCCAGTTCCCCCGCCAACCACTTGATGGCCTTGTGGCATTTCGCCAACAACAGGCTGAGTGCCACAAATTTCCTTCTAACCTTCCTGTTTTCAGAGGAGGGAAGCAAGCTCAGTGGGACCTGTTTGAGTGTATGCTGTACCTCCCAGCCAGTGGCCCGGTTAAGTTGCTTTATTACTCCCCGCAAATGGTGCCCCAGCGAAGGGTAATACAAAACTATGTGTATGAAATTTGCCTCAGGTCCCTGACATTGGGTTCAGCTGCCTGCATGGGTGCCATATATAGTGTGAAGCGTTTTTGGGGACAAGTAGGTCTGATGTACATAGTTATATTGTATCAGTTTAGTAGGGCAGCCACATATTTTTAACCAAGCTGGAACTACCTTAAACATTAAACCTTTTTGACTAGGACTGCTCCAGACTTATTTTAATATCCACTACCCGTGCACTACCCTTGCCCTCTCACCCGCACGCACCCCACGGCTTCTTCTAAGAAGATCTCCGCCAAAAAGCCCCGTTTACGGTGAGCCCGTCAGGCATTGCAGCGCCGGCCCGACGAGGAGCAAAGCCCAATGATGAAGCATGACATCCCTCGGGGTGTGTGAGGGCATCATGAAGAAAGACCAGTCTTCCCCGTCCCCTTAGGAACTGCATACCCTGTGTGGCACATCAGTTTAAATCGCCCATTAGTGCTAACCGCCCTCACCTATGTGTGTACTCATTACCTGTTTATAGCAGTCATGGGCTCTTCAAATACTTCCTCCCATTTCGCGTGTATGTGGAGTGGTATCTAGAGCAGAGGAGCCGCCACTGCCAAAATGTAATCCAGATTGAAAAACCACCACAACCACACCTGGTTGCACCTTAATGTGTTGAAGCAGCCCCTACTGTAATCGCTCCGGGCGTTACTGCTTCTGTTGTGACTGTTCCTGTCAGAAGTTGTGTCAGCTCAGACGTTGGCAGTGCAAGTTGTGGCAACTGCACCAATAAATATTGTTCCGAATACTGTTGTTCAAGGTGCTGTAGGAGGAGTAGCTGTGACATGGTTCATCCTGACATCACAGAATTCACAAATTGTTGCCTGAAAATGTTCAATCATTGAGAGAAGGGAGAAGAATTGTATTTACAACACCAATTGCACAGGTAGGATCATTGACAATAGATTTTTTTCCCCATGGTTTGAAGAATCTCAAAAAAATAAAAGGGTGTGAGAAACAGAGACCATCTACTAGTCAGGAAAGAGTAAGACCCTTGGATGTATCAAAAACTGAAGGTGGAATTAGAGGAGATTTTCAAAGGATGCCTAGATGTTTCACATTTGAACCAATACCAGGAAAATTAATTGGTATATTTCAGTAAAGAAATCACAAGACGTGTGGCTGACACCCATGACAAATTAACTGAACTGGCAAGAAAATATGAGGTGGACCTTTATAAGAGTGTTCCTTTACAGAAATGTTTTAGGACACAACTAGATTATGAAGCTACTGTGACAATAAGGTCTTCAGGGATGAGATTACACATTGTGGAATTGGTAAAGTGTATGCGCAAATGGAGCGATGTTGACAGGTTAGAAAGTAAATGGAGAAAGAAAGAAAGGAAAAAAAAACAAGCGAATGGTAAGCTACCCCCAAATGAAGATGATGCTTTAGCATTTCCTATGAGAGAAATACCAGGTGGAGGGTATGTTCATATACCATGGGGTAGAGGTGATCTTGCAACATTTACAAACAACTTTCCAAAGTGGAGAGAGAACCCACACAGTGGTAATAAACAAGTTGACAGATTTGTAAAGATGTCAAAGTTTTTGTGGACTTGAATACATTCTTTGATATTGTGGTACAGTGATTTGTGGGCTGAATGTAAGATAGCTGGACAACGACTATGTTCTGAGCCTCCAAGCGATGTGTGTACTCATGCACCCTCACCTGTGGGAATGACAAAGTATGATGAGATGATTACATTTTTGAAAGGGTAAGTTTCAGTGAGGGATATTGATTGGTTAAAGATCAATAGAACTACCCAAGAAGCTAAAGAATCAGTGCATTATGAACGATTGTTGCATTTGTTTTAACAGCATAGTGGACAAGAAAATCCAGAGAAAGGGAGATATGGGGGGGTTTGTGTCACTGTTTACTCTTGGTTTGTGACCAAAGATCGGTATGCATATACAATAGAATGTGATTTGTTGGCAGACAAAACCTTTACATGAGAACCTGAGGTATGCGAAATACTGTAGTGATGAGCAGGGAATAAAACAGAAGAGACTTAAGGAAAAGTTTTCGCTTGCACAAACAAAGCTGGCTCATTAGGGATTTTAGAACAAATTGCATGGAAGAAATGCTGGAGAAATGCAAAGTGTTGGATGTCAGGTTGGAAGTCAAATTACCCAGGGTTGGTGTTTCACAGGGTAGAAATCGAGGTGATCCGGTTAATCCAAATTCAGGGATAGACATTGCAACATTAAACTCCTTGTCACTATTGCAAAAGACTCGAGCACTGAAAGAGAGAGTGTAGACAGAATCCAAATCAGGTGAGTGGTTATGGGAAAATGCAAGGGGTAAAACAGAAGCAAATGCAAAATGTCCCAGTTTAATGAATGCAGATGCAAACGCACTCACAAGTTCCTATGATGTAAATCCCACATGCTCCAATGGCCCCACAGAATATGGGTAATCCGAGGTTCAATATGAATCAAGTACTGAGAGCAAATTCCAATTTGTTTCAAAATCAGAACACATTTAAACAATTGCCCATGTTCGACAACAAGAGTTTTGACTCAGACAATTCCTAATGACGGTATCTAAGGGGGAGGAAGATTGCGTACTTGGCGCAGTCTTAGAGGTAGACCAAAGTGGACCATTTGTACAAGGAGAGAGGTTAATGGCCACCAAGTGTAATTTCTTATTGACACAGGAGCTACCTGTTCCACTGTTAGGACAGCGGAAGTCTCAGACCTACCACTCTCGGGAAAGAAGATCCAAGTTGTATGTGTCTCAAATAAGCAAATAACTAATCCTGTTTAAAAAAAGTGCCAGTAAAAATAGGTTCATTTGAGGAAGACCATCAGTTTGTGATATGCAATTCAAGTCTTGTAAATCTGTGAGGGAGAGAACTGTGCAAGTTAAATTCCATTATTAAATGCGCATTTCAAACGCATGATGAAAATGTTGAATTTTAAAATGGCCAGACAATGAACAGCTGTAGGATTATAGTCTGTAAGAACAATAGAGGATTTACCTCCTGATTTGAGAAATAGACATCGAACTAATCAAAGGTGTAGAACCAGTCCGGATTACAATAAAACCAAATGCTTTTTTCCACAGAACCTCACCTTATAATCTAACACCCAATAAAGTGGCTGGAATAATGCCAGTGATTGGAAATATGCTAAAACAAGGGCTTTTGAAAGAAATTGTCAGAAGTGCTTGCTATTTGCCTATCATGGGTCTACAGAAGCCCAATGGGAAGTATAGGATCTTCAAAAAATTAACAACAATGTTGTTCCATGTTGTCGCATGGTACTGAAACCAGCAACAGTATTATTCCAGAGTCCCTGCACTGCAGAGTGGCTTACTGTTCTGGATCGCTGTCAGCCATTTTTCTCTATTCCACTGCATGAGAACATTCAATTTCTGTTCTCATTTGCGTTCAGAGACACGGTTTTGGCATGGTGCCGAGTTCCACAGGGGTATACAGAGAGTCCATCACTCTTTTTTTTATAAAATCTTGAAAAAGAATCTTGAGACTCTGCATATGCCTTGCAATTCAGTTCTTGTGCAGTACATTGATGATTTGCTTGTGGCGTCAACTACACAAGAAGCTATTAATAGTACACAATTGCTCTTTTAAATAACCTAGCAGAGAATGGGCACAAGGTGTCTCCAAGCAAATTACAATACTGTCAAAAAAAAGTCCTGTACTTAGGGCACATCATTGAGAAGGGAATGAGAAAGGTGTCACAAGAGAGAATAGAGACAATTCTGAAGGTAACTCCACCAAGAACTCAGAGAAGTCGGAATTTTCCTTGGAATGGTTGGCTACCAAACCTTTCCCTAGTGGCCAAGCCTTTACTGAGTCTGATGCACAAAGATGAACCTGATCCGCTTCCATGGGTCAACAATTGCCTGAAAGCTTTCCCAGAGCTGGGAGAAAGTCTCCGTCATGCCCCGGCGCTAGGAATACGTGATTACAGTAAAATGTTCACATTGTTTTGCATTAAGGGAGGGGGCTGCACACTCTTAGTGCTTGCTCAGATGCATAGAGAGTCACAAAGACCTATGGCATATTTTTCAACAACACTTGATCCAGCTGCCACAGGACTGTCCTACTGCCTTAAAGCGGTTGCGGCAGTTGTGTCAGTATTGAGAGATGTGACAGCATTGTGATGGGATATCCTCTAACAGTCATGGTCCCTCACTCTGTTGAAATTTTGCTAACTCATACCAAAAACACAGCATCTGACAAACAGCAGACTTACAAAGTATGAACAAATACTTGCTGCCAAGAGTGCTACACAAAAAGGTGTCAGACACTCCATCCAGCTATATTATTAACACTGGCTGATAATGAAATTGATGGGCAGGAAGTTGAACATGGTTGCCTGGAAGTTACGGATTTATGCACCAAGTTAAGACCAGACACTAAAGAAGAACCTCTCAATGAACCAGACTATGTAATTTTTGTGGCTGGCTCATGTCTAAGAGACAATTAAGGAACTTTGAGAGCAGTTTATGCAGTCTGTACAATAAAAAAAATGGTGGAAGCCTCTTGGCTTGGAGGAATTACCCCGGCAGAAGTGGCAGAATTAATTGCCCTTGCATGATCTTTCAGCTCAATTGAAAGTGGCTATGTTTACAGATAGACAATATGGCTTTAGTGTGTTCCAGGATTTTTGGCAGTTATGGTCACAAAAAGGATTCAGGACATCCTCAGGTTCCCCTATTAGAAATTAAGAATATGTATTGATATTACTAGAAGCTTTTCAGTTACCCCGAGAGATTGCAGTTGTTAATGTGCAGCTCTCAGAAGAGGCAACAACAATTTCACTGTTGGAAATCGTTACACTGATGAAGTCGCACAATATTGTGCACTTGTGGCATGCACATTTAATGGTGAATATACAAATGAATCTAATGGGGGCAATGCCTTTTCTATGTCGGTGTCTGTAGCTGATACATGGGATGAAATTAAGAGATTGCAGGAAGAGGTTTCAGAGGCAGAACAGCAAGGGTGGGTCAGAGCACGATATGTTAAAACTGCAAATGACATTTGAGATTCAGCAGAAGGAAGACCAGTGTTGCCAGTCAGTTTATTGTTCCCCATGACACAACATTTCTATGGTCCTGCACACATTGGAAAGGATGCAATGGTTAGACCATCTAGGCAGAATTGTCTCAATCCCTAATTCAGAGTTTTAGATGAAGAGCTATGTCATAAGTGCATTACATATCAGCAGATGAATGTAGGAAGGAGAACCCCTGTAACACTTAGCCACAGTAGAAGATCAGGAGAACCCTTTAACAGAATGCAGTTGGATTTTATCTAAATGCCTGTTTTCAACGGGCTGATAAATATCCTGGCTATAGTGTGCATTTTCTACTGATGGGTGGAAGAACTACCCAATGGGGAGGAATGATAGTCTCACTGTAGCTAAGGTTCTGTTACGGGAACTCATTCAGCATTTGGTTTCCCAGTTTCTCTGAAGTCAGGCCAAGGGACCCATTTCAATAATGTGGTCCTTAGATGCTGTATGTGGCTCTTCAAGTGGACTACAGATTATACTGTAGCTATAATCCCGAGGCTTCGAAATGGTGGAACAGGTAAACAGAACTTTAAAGTCACAATTGGCAAAAGTTTGTGCATCCACTTTACTGAAATGGCCAGATGCTTACCCACTGGTTTTAATGAGTCTTCGAAGTACCTGGACAGAAGAACAGGATTATCACCTCATGAAATACTCACGGGTCGTGCTATGAGGCTGCCTGCTGTACCTGCAAAATGCACTTGTATACATACAGATGACATGATGCTGGACTACTGCAAAGGATTAGCTGATATAGTGTGTTCTGTTTCTCACCAGGTTGAAGCTGCCATTGCAAATCAGGAGCAGTGCCATGACCCGGGTGGCTGGTTTTGGTAAAGAAACGTGTGAAAATCCTGCCTGGAGCATTGTTATCCTAATAACCATCACAGCTGTCAAATGTGCCCAGGATACCCAACTGTGTGCATGCTTCACACACCCAGAGAGTGAGGTATCCATATGAAGAAGTAGTGATCTTTGAGCTAAGCGTGAGATCTCACATACCTGGACATGCAGAAGAACCAGAGGGGGCGAAGTACAGCAAAACCCATCACTGGTGCAAGTTACTGAAATCTGGCAAAGTGGTGTGGAACTACCCACTGAAGAAGAATTGAGAGCTGAGGATACAGGAACTGAACAAGTGTGAGAAGAGAAAAAGCCCTATGGAGATCGGAATGACCAAATGATAGGAGGCAATTGAGGAAGCAGAGTCTAGTGGTGTAAGTGAAAACAAAGAAGATCAACAGTCACCAGAGATCCAAAAGACTGAGAGTACTTTGTCGATGGTATTCTGCACTTGAATGGACTTGTTATTCAGAGAATGTGCCAATCACATCAGGACAGAATCCAATTGAATTGAGATCAGAGACATTTAAACCTCCATGATATGCCACACTAAGAAACAGCATTGATCAATTAAGAATTCTGAAGCAAAAAATTACAATCAAGAACTTGATAAGCACTATTTAGCGAAATCAATATTGAATTAACTTCGGCAAAATATGATGGACAAGGCCTGAAGTAAAAAATAAAAGACTGACATAAATACAATAGAAAGAAAACAATCAATAAAAGTGAATAAAAGAATTAAGAGGAATTCCCTAGGGCCAAGGTTGCAGTAGAAGAGTAGGGATAAAACACTTAGTCATCCTTAGCCCCACTCCATCTTCTTCTAACGGATAGTTTTGTACAAAAGCTGAATGAATTAACTGCAAATTGATCAGCAAAAGTTTTGCTCATTTGCACAAGTAGAAGTCAACACAGAATATTGAATCTGCCTGCTGCAATATTCTACTCAAGGGCTGACTGTAGACGAACATTTCCATCCTTACCAAAGCTTAGTGTAGAGTAGTGATTATTGTTACCTTAATATTTGTTATATTAACAATTATAATCCTTTTAGTTGGAATGAGTTTCACACCAGAGATAGAAATACTTAAACCTACACCTGCAACTACAACGCTTGCACACACAATAGATGAGACAAAATTAAAAGCTTAATTTGAAGATTAATCAAAAAAAGATTTTTCAGCTATCGTTTGTTCCAAATTAGTACAGAAATATACTCAAGCTTTAGATACTAAAGACTGCCATGTTTGGGCACACTTACCCTCTTAAGCTGCAGAAGATTTGACACACCATCATATCCCATTGTCGTAAGCAACTACATGTAATATTCTGCTTAGTTTATTATATAGACAGGAATTTTTTGTCTATTATTTTTCCTAATATGACATGGTTCCTCTTTAAAAAAGAATGAATCCTCACCCACAAGCAAAAGGTATGGAAACTGCATGTGATTTCTTTCGATCTCCTACAGTTATAGATACTGTTAAGGCATGCGAAACAAACCTAACCTGTTTAATGAGACCATTAGAAAAGTCATTCATATTAACATTAGAGGAAAGAAGAGCCAAAAATGTTTGTAGTAAAAATAAATAAAATGTTTTGAGAAATGTATGGAAGAAAGAAGATGAATACAAAAAGGGAAATTATGTGTTTACAAAAGAAGGAACCAAGTTAGGAAAAGACATATTGGGATTAGTAATTGTGAACACACTTTTGAAGCTTTGGGCGAACTTGTGCAAATTCTAACAGGGGACAAAGCAGTTATTCCAGGAGTTTATTTTGTTTGCAGACAAGATGCCCATTTTCAGTTACCCGCTGATTGGGAGAATGTTTTCTATTTAGCTATATTATTTCCTCAAAAGTATCATGTAAATAGTATTGATGCTTCAACAATGACACTACCCCACAGACATACACACAGTACTAATGATGGAACACAATTAGTTGGAGACATTTTGGGAGCAATCATACCACCTGTAGTAGTAGTTTTAAATGACATGAAGATTATAAATTATCAACAGTAGTAGATAAACTGGTGACTAGTACATCTAGTGCCTTACAAACAGTTAGCACAGAATTGGGAGCTATTAGGTCAATGGTTCTGCAAGATCGATTGGCTTTAGATATTTTGCTGGCAGAGAAAGGCAGAGTCTGCAAAATGCTAAAAACACATCATTGTTGTTTGTATATACCTGACGAGCATAGAAAGATAGAAGAATTTTCAAAAGAACATTTCTGATCTGAAACCTAAATTAGAACCTTTAGAAACCACTAGTGTGTTACGGAGTTTAGGCAAAAAGGGCTTCTACCATTGGCAATTGGTTTGCAACAGTGGAAGGAGGACTTTTTCGAGTTATACTGAGACCTATACTAATCATTCGCATTTACTTGATATGTTTATATGTTTTATATAAGGATTTAGATACTACTTACCAAAGAGAAAGAATAGACAAAGAAAAAGATAAATCAAGGGAGAATTAGAAATGGAAGCGGGAA
Organism: Triturus cristatus; assembly: GCF_964204655.1. Lineage (NCBI taxonomy): Eukaryota > Metazoa > Chordata > Amphibia > Caudata > Salamandridae > Triturus > Triturus cristatus. The sequence goes on from NC_140591.1 coordinate 697,496,232, forward strand.
AGAATAGAGAATATAAGAAGTTGAAGGAAACTGAAAACTAGAAAGGATGACTCAGTAAGCAACGAGGGTGCAAATTGTGATGATTTTTCAACCATTAGAGGTGGAAAACTGCTGATGCAAATTTTATTTGATTAGAAAAATGCTCACATTAATAATTTACACTGCGATAGCAGTATTGGAGAAACCACTTAGAATAGTAATCAATCATAGCAATTAGAAAACCACTTTCTTTCGGTAAGACCAACAGTGGCCCCACAAAGTCAAACACTACCTAACAAGTAGGCCCAGTAACCAGATCAACAAATCTCTTCACATCAATAAACTATTAATACCTAGTCAATTTTGTTTGTGGAAATTAGTCCAGTATGACCCTTGTGAGCCATTCTCGTCCAATTTTTTCTGACACTGTTGGAAATCCACCCTTTCGGTGTGGTTACCCCGGATTTTTCCCCTTTAGCTGTACTCTATATATTTGCGGGCTTTAGAACTCTGTGAACTTTTACTCCTGCTAACCAGCAGTGAGGTGCCAGACTCACCGTTTAACCATAGTTAATTCAGCTTATTCCTGATTTACACATTTAACATGCCTGTAACTCTCTAGTATATGGTATAAAAGGTTTCACAGAGCCTAGATTGTAAACCTCTTGTGCCATCCACTATAGTGGTGCTGCAAAGATGGCTTCAGGCATACCCTGGGTAGCCTGACTGTTGCAGAGTTAACCTTGAATGCTATGTAGGCCTTGCAGCTCAGAATGCAGGGTGCACGGTATTTGAAAGTGGGTCGCGTAGCAAATGTATTTTTTCATGTCCCTAAAGGGACAAAGCCTAAAAGCTATTTTCACTGTAGCAGGCCTAGCTGTCCTGTGTAGAAAACCAGTCAAGATTAAAAATATATACTGTAGCTTGGGAGTATTACCAGCTGGAAAAAGAATTAAACAACTATTTTTAATCGATATTTAAATCCAATTCAATGGAAAAGTCAGATTTGTAATAAATAAGCCGCTGTCAGCTCTCAGCCTGTGCTCAGCCTTGAATAGGTGCAAAAAAGGTGTTAAAATACTCCCACGAGAAAACAATAGGCTGACCTGAATGAGCAGAGATGGCTCCTCTGAGTTCAAATGAATATGTAGAATGGCTGCTGTGGGTCTCCTTTTGACAGCACAGTGTCAAATCCTACTTGACAGGTCTGTTGAGCCAGATATAACACTTGGGGCACACTAGAAAGGGATAGAACAGGATGCCCATACAATTCTTATGAATTCCCACTACAGAACCCTGCTTTTGTCCTACTAGACTTCGGTTTCCGGGCTTGTTGTGAGTACAGTGCTTCAAACAGGATTTTAGTGTTAAATGTGGGAAAACACTAGGATTACCATAATATACTACTCACACAAACAACTAGCCCTCAGAGCTCAGGTTTAGTGTGGCCGAAGACTATTGCCATCTTGGCCAAAGACTTGCACCATTATTGATATGCCTTGACATACTGCATTTAAAGCCTGTTTGCAGGAAGGCAAACAGGAACTACTGCAAAAATAGGTAGGTCAGGCCCTGGGAACTTTTGTCCCATTGGTTTGGGAGGGGCAACAAGTCACCCCCACCATTAGAAACTGCCAGGCATAAATGTGGCATCCCCAGGCACCCTCTGCAGAACACTTTCTGGACCTGCAGAATATGAGAAGAGGTTGACCTGCTGTTTGTGACCTGAGAGAAGCCCCGAAGGACTGGACCTGTTCCCTCTTGTACCCAGAACAAAGAAGTTAGGGTTCCACGGGTCAGTTGGCTGATTGTGTGACTACAGAGAGGTAACAAGCTGCAAGACGGATTTTCCTAGAAGTACCCAGCTGACTATCTGCAACTGGATTTGGACTGGGCTTTGCTTTTGACCTCGGTCTGATACTCTGGAAGTCTCTAAGTGCCCTCTCCTCGGGTCCTGAGGGACTTAGAAGTGTACTCCTGTGGTTGGTTAGGACTTAAAAGACTAAGTCAGAAGGTAAAATCTTAGACATGGACAAACCCGGTTGGAGTATCTGACCCCTGCTCCCTTGTGCCCAGCCTCAAATCTTTAGTGCCTATGTCCCGGTATACTGCAAACATTGATTATCATTGGCACTTTCTGGGCTATTTTCACCTAAAACTTTAAAAGTTTATATCTTTGGTTCCCCTAATTAGATGTTTGTCATTTTGGTATACATTTTCTTTATTTCTTTTACTCAATTTTCCTAATTCAGTTTTGGGGTTTTATGGTTTCGTATTTGTACTTTATTACTATTTTGGTACTGCAAAAATACTTTACACATTGCCATAAGTTATGCCTGTCTGCTCTGTGCCCTAGCCAGCAGGGAACTGAGCTCAGGTTAATTTAGTGACTTTGAGGGTTAAGCTGACTAGGGTTGTAATTATTCCTTCAGGTGGTTAGTCACCCACACCAAATAATGATCCAGTTTCTTATAGCCACCCATAGGAGATATGATCTTAAAGCCTCTATAAATCATATTACCACATCACACCAAGGTCATCTTAAACAGTGTAGAACCTTTCAGTCCTTTGAGTAGTTTCCTAATACTTGACCAACTCTCAGTAATGAAAGTTCTCAATGCATGCAGCTTAGTCTTCACTACACACAGTCACCCATTCTTTCTTTATTGATTACCTGCAAATTTCAACTACATTCACACACTAACCATGCATTCAACATCACCATAATAACTTTCTTAGAACCTAGATAAAAACCTTGGATGTGCCTCCCATATTTCTTTGTTACCTAGCAGGTACCCCTTATAGTTTGTGGTAAGTGCAAAGATCAACCACCTGCTCCGAAGGAAGGTTTTAAAATATCCTACCAAACATGCTTTTCTTGACAGTCAATAGTGCTGTAATGGAGTTCTGTATTACACAAGCTCTTAAATGCAAAGCCAGTTGTAACTTCCTTCTGAACACTGGCCTGTTTTAGAACCACTCTAATGCCAACTGTACTGGCATAAACTACAACTGCACATTTAAATTCCGAGTTATATGTAGTTAAACCCCGGGCATTGATAGCGGGGTAATTTATGCTCTAAAAAGCCACATTTTTCTCTTTCCTTCCACACAAAACTTGCTCCTTAACTTAATACGTCAAATGAGCAAACCCTAGAACAGATTGTGAATAGTATTTTCATAACCCAAAGAAAGATTTATTTTTAATCCTTATTATTTGGTTAGAGGGTGATTCTAATATCCAACAGATCCTGCTTTGGTGTCTCAAATATTCAGTGTTATTTGAAAAACATGTATGGTTATTTTTAATAGTCATATTGTGCTCACTTGAAATGGACAACAACATACTTAATTTGAATTATGCTCATCAACATTGCCTCCATAAATCAAGTTGTCATAGGGCGGACAAGGAATCATTACTTGGATATATACAGCCCCAAGGGTGGATATCAGGAACTCCCGTCTCAAGTCTAAAGCAAAATGAGAAACAGACTGTGCCCAGGATTTCACTGATGCCTAGTGGAATGGTGCCCTGGCTCTCCTCCGCACCATCACTAGTAATACTCGATTTTGACTGATTCACTTTAACTTTCTACATAGAACATATTTCACCCAAGCCGGGCTACATAAAATAGATCCCACTAGAGAGCAATAGTGTCCTAAATGCCGCCATGTAGAGGCTACGTATTGCCATCTGACGTGGGACTTGCATGCATACTGGATGGACTTAGCCAATTGCAATCAGACAGAGTTCCAGGTGGACCTATATATTAACCCACAAGCCTGCCTGATTGGTATAGATGTCAGTAATTCAGAAAATAAAATGAAACATAAGTTTATCCATTTCACATTATTGCTGGCACACAGGCGACTGGTGATACACTGATTGAGCCTGCAGGCGCCGGGTGATTGCTAGCTGGAGAAAAGATGTCGGAAAGTGATGCATAGCCGAATAAATTAGGATGAAGCTAGTGAGGGAGATGAAAAGCTGGAGGGAGACGTCAAGCTCTGGCAACTATTGACCAAAAAACTGCAACTTTCTCAGAATGAGCACACCTCTCTTGAATGTAACTAGGCTCACGTTCTCTTACAGGTCAATGGGAGTTGAACGCACAAAAGGATGCAGACAGTGGGCACTTTTGAATGCCTGACGAGAGGTTTGAACATACTCTGGGTGTGGACCGCGGTGTGGATGGGCGGTAACAGTATTGCTAGCCCAAACAATGCTCCTCTGGTGCAATATTGAGGGCTTGCAGGGTTATATGAGCAATAGGACTCCCCATTTTAATGGATATGCAAGGGGTAATGTGTGAAGGGTCAGGATTGACACAGGGTGCCTCTCGCTGCTCGAGAGTTCATCTTGTGCGTGCTGCATACTCCTTAGAATTTCTACCAGTTGGTGATTATTATGTGACTGTACTTCCAGATGAAGATTACTCCTAGACTGTAGTTGCACCCCTCAGCAGTATTCTCAGTTGGTGGTCCACATACTGTTTCGATCTATCATTTGGAGCTCCCAAAAGAATGTCATAATTCCATATGGAAAAGTGAATGCTTGCGGTTCCTTGTATTGTATGGTACAAGTTATGCCATATGTATTACACCAATAAAGATAATTTAAAAAATCAAGTTGTCGTCTTGATCCACTAATACGCCATTGATATCATCCAAATAAATTGAAGATAACTTTTGAAAAATCACAGCTGTGGAAGCCAAGCCACATGTCTTAAGTAATGATATGCTCCAAAAGGTGTATTAATATTTTTAAGGCTGTGGATTTCTTTGCCAGTGGTACCTGATGATATTCTGATTAATTGAAAAAAGATATTTAGCCCCATTTAAACAAGAGAGGAGTTCCTGGACGGCACCCACCAGCTCGGGACATCGGGCCATGGTGCAACTCTCTCCCACGGGCAGCACAGTCACCAAGGAACAGTGCAGCAAGCAAGGTGCACTTTGAGACAACCCTTTGCCGCACCGTCCCCCAGGTTCTGGCTCTATCATGCCCCAGGTTCTCTTTGGCCAGTGTCTGGGATCGCCGAAGAAACCATAGCCTTGGTGGAATAAACATAGATAGGGGACCTCTACTACTGGAAAAATAGCGACCATCTTTACTGTGGGCATCCCATTCCTCCTCCACTTTCCATGAAGTTGGCTGATAACAACAACTGAAAGAGGACAGGAGATCCCTTACCACTGATGGCCATCTTGAAAGGGGGCACACAATAATACCAGTAGGAGGTGTGAACCACACAGATTCTCGTGGAGCGAACCACTGGCACTAGTGGGTGCCTCCACTAATCGGCGGCATGCTAACTTAGTGACCCCCTACCGCACATTTCTAAATCAAAGGCTACATACCATCTGCTCTTCCCGGAGGCTGTCTCCAACACTAAGACGCCTGCCACAGCAAGACTGGGAGACATATCAACTGAAGTACCGTCCATCTCATCTTCAGCCATGGACACGTTACTATGCAAACTGTCAGGCATCAAAATCTCTATGGGCTCCATAAATTAAGCTATGTCCAAAACAGCATTGAAGGTGCAATCCCTTCGGTACAATATTGCTTCCTTTCACCACAGATGCCAAGCTGAAGTACATAGAATCCCGACTTGATGGATTACCGGAATAGTTGTCAGAGATATGGGCCCTGAAACACAAGGTATCAGATTAGGAAGACAGAAGCAGGAGAGATAATGTCCGTATCACTGGGATTCCTGAACAAATTGAAGGGGCCAACATAATTGCAGTCATCAAGCACCTCCCTGTCGCAACAGTTGGAGATGGAGAGAGCCCACAGGGTCGAATTTCGGGCCTCCTCCACCTCCCAGGAACCTTGACCTATCCTGGCTTGTTTCTTGCATGACCAACAGGTGCAACAGATCATCTTAGCGGCAAAAAAACATGGTCCCTACCAATTTAAGAAACACCAAATCTTCCCTTCAGCAAATTTCTCCCAAGACACCAACAGTAAATGGACACAGTTCCTGGCACTACGCCTCGCCTCCGGAAGTGTGACATATTTTGTGGTCTCTGAGAAGTGGTTGTGATGCTGATCACTGTCAACGGCAGGATAGGAGAATGCAAGGAGCTAGAAGAGTTGGAGACATTTCTAGGTGCTCTAGACGCCTCTGACAAAGATGCTCACCATTTCCTCTACTTCATCCAGGATGCCTAGAACGAAGGAGGAACGGCCAACTGATGAGCAGGATGAGCGACACGCAAAGTGGGCAACGGGAGAGGGGGGAAAACACACAGCAAAAGGACAAGGACCCCGCTATATCGGGCGGCGGGAGCTGCAGTGATCGGTTGCGGGCATTGGGGAGTGGAGAGGAGCTGCTGGCGCCTGAAGAGCTGGGTGAGTCCCGCACTGAAGCAGCTGGGTCCTGGTGGCGGTGGGGTCCGGGGACGGTTGATTTGGGGCCCCCCGCGTGCGCAGGCAGCCACCGTTTGGGGGGCCGGCCCTGTGTGGTCCCCCTCATTGCCCGGCTTGACTGACTCTCCCGCCCAGAGGGTACGCTGCTGGACTTTGAGTGGACGGGACCCTGACTTTGTACCCGTGGTGTTGGCGGACCTGGGACTCCATTTTGGCCACAGAACTGAGCGACGGGGTGCCTGGGGTGGATCCTTAGCCGTCCTGGTGCATACGGCTGGGCTGTTCTTGTCCTCGAGCCTGCGTTGGCGTGGGCCTGAGGGGGTGGTCCTCCCTGGCCCTCTCCTGCGTCCTGATTGCTTTCTCTCCCTTCAACCTCCCCAAGATACATTATCACTTGCGGCCCTCCTGTTGGGGCTTTCAGCTACTTTCCCCGGGCGGCACCTGTTCAGCTGCCTGTGAAGGTTCGTTGGTTCACAATTGCAGCGCTGAGCGGTGAGGGCCTTCCCCCGCACAGTTCCACGTGCGGAGATCTGGTCTGGATGGTGCTTCAGTACTGATTGTTCCACCTGCTTGACTTCGGGCCGCCCACAGAGGTGCATGGGTTGCCCACTGTGGGACTTACCTGCAGGGGGCCCGGGTGCTCGGGCTCTCAGAGGTGATATCATGGACAGGACGGACAGGTCATCGAAGGCTCCTGCCACCCAAACCAAAATGGACCGTTTCACCACCTTGGAGGCGGGCGCTCCCGGGGGGGCAGCGGAGCAGGAGCCTCCGCCCTCAGATGAGTTATCTATCACCCTGCAAGCCATCCATGCTTCGCAAACCTCGGTGGAGGGGAAGATCGCGGAGGTGCATGTGGACGTGACTCTTATCCGGCAAGAATTCTGCAACGCCAACGCCCGGATCAAGGAAACCGAATCCCGTATCTCCACCGTTGAAGACGACGTCCAGCAACTCAAGGGGCAGGTTGCTCGTCTTCAAACTCACGCTCAGGAGCAGCACCGCCGGGCAGAAGACACAGAGAATAGGTCCCGGCGTAACAACCTTCGCCTGGTGGGTTTCCCGGAGGGGGCGGAGCAGGGCCGCATGGCGGACTTCCTGGAGAAATGGCTCAGATCTTGGGTCCCCGAAAGTTCGCTTTCCCCCTGGTTCGTGATTGAGCGGGCCCATCGGTCCCTGGCTCCAAGGCCTCCCCCGGGTGGGGCCCCCGACCTATCATAATGCGGGTCCTGAACTTCAAAGACCGGGACGTCATCCTGTCGGAAGCCCGCAAACAGCAAAGGCTCTTGTACGAAAATCGCACCATCATGAGTTTCCCAAACTATACCCGCGAGGTTCAGGGCCAGCGCCGCTCTTTTGATGATGTGAAACAAAAGCTGAGGGCACTCAATATCCAATATCGTCTTCTCTTCCCGGCACGCCTGCGAGTGGTGTTCGCCAATAAGACCTTGTTCTTCGATAGTTTAGCTGAGGCCTGGACCTGGGCGACGGAGGAACGCCCGCTGCACACTGATGATCGAGCCCCGCGACAGGAAGGGGCCGGGGGTGGTCCGGCTCGCCTCCCACTCCTCAGCCCCAATGAAACCGCTACCGCAGGCACTGTGGACGGAGACGGACGCGTTCATACTCTCCACCCAGCCGCCCCCTTCAACTGACGCTACTCTCTGATGTTCCATCACCTGGGAGACGCTCTGGGTCATCTGACCATTTGGCTCCTAGGGGCACTTCGTACCTTCCTTCCTTGCAGGTCCCCCCGGACACAGACCTCTCATGTAGCCCGATGCTTCTGAAAGACCCTGTTTTAACTTCTCTCTGCCTGCCGGGCCTGGCTCCGCTGCCGGAGGGCACATCTAGTCTAATCTTATTCCTTTCTTTCTGATGGTTTGTTAAAGCACATCCTGAAATAAGGAGGGGTCCTCCACGCTTTCCTATTACCAAGCGTTTTAGTTTGGGTGTTCATTCTTAGGTTTGTTGTTTGGGTGACAGATGCTTCCGTTCCTGAAGTATAGGGTGGGGGGTGGGGGTAGGGGGGCAGGATCGTTGTCCCAAGTTTTCTTCCCAGTTTTGTGTTTCTTTATGTCTCTTAGTTTGTATTCATCAGCACTCATGCAGCACCTTGCCATACACTCGACGTGACAGACAGAAAGACTGAATCTCCCCCTTCCGGCTTGTAGTTCCATTAGCAACCCAAGTACCATGTTTGACACGCCATTAATAAATGCCCCCCTGCGTATCATGTCTTGGAACGTTAATGGGCTCCTGGATCGCCTTAAACGCATGGCTGTCCTCAAGTATGCACAGCGCACAGGGGTGGACATTTTACTTCTACAAGAAACCCACCTGCTGGGTAATTGCTGCCTCGTTCTAACGCGTTACGGCTATGACAGAGTGTGGCACTCGGGGTTTACCAGGGGTTCCCGGGGGGTGGCAATCCTAGTAAGATGCTCCCTTCCTCTGGTGACTGTTCAAACGACCCTTTACGCTCAGGGAACTTTCGTGGCCATTAGTGGCACAATCAATGGCAACCCGCTCAACCTGGTGTCCCTTTATTCTCCCCCCTCTATGCTGACGACGACTTTAGCTAAATCTGTTGAGCTCACTGCCCCCCGGCCCGACATTCCTTGGGGGTGACTTTAACACGGTCTTGTCACCGGACCTCGACACGACAGGCCCGCTGTGCCCAGGTAGAACTGCGCAGGCCAAGCAGCTGCGGTCATGGTCTGCCTCACTAGGTTTGTGCGACGCCTGGCGACAGTGGCATCCCCACGCTAGACAATTTACACACACCTCAGCGGCACACCATACACAGGCACGCATTGACGCCATTTTCGTTCCGTCGACGGACTGTCTTCTGATTCAGGATGTCTCGCTTCTTCCGCGAGGTATCTCTGACCACTCGCCAGTGCTGATTTCTGCGGGGCCCCCGCCCGCCTCTGTCCGACAAACATGGAGGTTAAATGCCTGGTTTCTTCACGACAAAGAATTTAGGAAGGTGGTGGGGGTGGAGCTCAAACAGTACTTTTTCTCCAACGAGGGCTCTGTGTCCTCTCCTCTGTGGGAGGCGGGCAAGGCCACGATTAGGGGGGGTCACTAAGGGCCAACTCAAGCTCCAGCGACAAGCCCAGCTGGAACAGATTACCTTGCGAGAGGCACAGGCCCTGCGCCTCGAACGTGCTGCGGCTCAATCCCCTTCTGACCCGGCTCTGGCTGGAGAAACAGCTGTCGCTAGATGCGGCTAAACTCCTTTGGCGCTCCTCCGTGGCCAGAGTATATGGCTGGGGTGACAAGACTGGCGCACTCCTTCACCGCCTGGCAACGTATCCAAGAGCGAACCGTATAATCCCTGAGATAGGGAAACCGGATGGGTCACAGTGCCGTGCCCCATTGGAGATGGCGCAGGCCTTTGCTGCCTACTACCGCAGGCTATATGAGGCCCGGGCCCCGACCCTTTCCCTTACGGATCTGATGGATGGAGAGGGTGGCCGCCTCCCACGGCTAGATGCCACCATCCAAGCCGACCTGGACCGTCCCATTTCCCGTGAGGAAATTGTAGACGCTATCGCTCTCGTTTCTTCTGGCAAAACTCCGAGCCCTGACGGCCTTCCTCAGGAATATTACGCCCACTATCGGGATGTTCTCATCCCTCATCTAGAAGCGTTGTTTCACGAGGCCGTGGAGAAGGGTTCCTTTCCTCAAGAAACGGATATAGCCACCATTGTGGCCCTTCCGAAATCCTAGCCCACTTCGCCGCTGTGTGCAGACTACCGTCCCATCTCCCTCATCAATACTGAGGTCAAACTGTTTGCCACCCTCCTTGCCCAGCGGATCAAGCTCCATCCGTCTACGTTGGTCCACCCCGACCAATGTGGGTTTATGCCCTCTCGCGGCACCCGACACTGTCTCCGTAGACTGCACTCCGCCTTGGCCCATCGCCACCTCCTCACTCCTTACCTCGCGCTTCTCCTGGTGGACTTCGAGAAGGCCTTCGACTCGGTGGACTGGGGCTTCCTTCAAGATGTTCAACATGATGGGACTTGGCCCCCGCTTTCAGGCCATGGTCAAGGTCCTGTACGCCCTCCCGAGGGCTTGCGTCCTAGTTAACGGGGTCTTGTCGGAGCCCTTCTCGGTCTGCAGGGGAACGAGGCAGGGTTGTCCCCTCTCCCCCCTGCTTTTTGCTTTAGTGATGGAGCCTTTGGCATCCTTGATGCGGTCTTGTGACCGGATGCGGGGATAGGAATGGCCCAGTGTTGAGCCGGATAAAATCGCGCTTTACGCGGATGACGTTCTCATCTACTTGGCAGATCCTGCCCAGTCGGGTCCCAATTGTCTTCGTATCTTGCAGTCCTTCGAGCAGGCCTCCGGCCTATGTTTGCATCCCAATAAATCAGTCCTGGTTCCCTCGCACCTCTCTCGGGAATGCTTTGACTGGCAGTCCGACATACCTCTACGCCATCAATCATTCCATTATTTGGGGATCTGGGTGACCCTGCTGCCCGAACTCAGCTGGGCCCTCAATGTCACTCCTCTGGTGAAGCAAGCCAAGGCGGATCTCCAGCGGTGGCAGTCGTTGCCCCTCAACCTCATGGGGAGGGTGGCTCTTTTCAAAATGATGGTGCTCCCCCGCTTCCTTTATATGCTTCAGAATACCCCTATGTGTTTTCCTAGGGCCTGGTTCCATGCACTTGATGGCTTCACCAGCAAGTTCCTATGTGGGAAAGGTAGGTCCAGATTAGCGCTCAGTTCCTGCAGGATCCCCTTGTTTGACGGGGGTTTGGGGATGACTCACCTCTACCTCTACTATTTGGCCACGCGACTCCTCTCCATACACGACTGGTTTAATGGGGGGTGGTCCGACCCGGCCTGTAGGCTTGAGCTGGGGGAGCTGGGCCTCAACAGAATACATTCCTTTCTCTACGGGACCCATATTCCATCCTGTCTTCCGGAGGTGACACGTTCTGTTCTACTGGCCTGGTGGGCTGCACTGCGGCATACCAACTGGACACACACACTGACCCGCTGTACGCCCCTGTGGCGCGGGACCTGGCTCAGGGAGGTGTCCGGGCTTCGGAGCCTTGAGGCCTGGGACCGCATAGGCATCTCACAGCTTGGGGACGTTTGGGTGGGGGACCATATGCGCTCCTTTGAAGATCTCCAAGCCAGGTACTCACTGCATCACGCACAATTCTTTCGCTACCTCCAGCTGTGGCATGCCATCCACTCACACCTAGCGACAGGCACACGATTGCCTGACCATAGCCCACCTGAAGCACAGATTATGTTCGGGGACCTGGGGAAGGGTGGCATTTCCCGTATGTACCGCACACTGATTAACAACACCCCGACTTCCTTGGACAGACTGCGGACACAATGGGAGGACTGGGTGGGCCCCCTGGAAGAGGAGGACTGGCGAGATGCCCTTATGGCCCCTAGAACGGTCACCGCCTCTGCCAGGCTGCGCTTAGTGCAACTCTACTATCTACATGCCGCATATCTCACACCAGTACGTCTTCATCGCGCGGGGCTTAGTCCGTCCTCAGCCTGTACCAGGTGTGGCCATGATCCCGCTGACTTCCTACACATGGTGTGGGCCTGTCCCCTCCTGGCGGGATTCTGGAGGGGCATCGAGGTTGAGCTCTCTGAGGTTCTGGGGTGGGGGGTTCCACATGACCCTAAGCACACGATCCTGGGCATCACTGATGGGTTGGATGGGTCGCAAAATGAAAAACTGTTTTTTAATACGGCCATGGTGGTAGCTAAAAGGGACATTGCAGCCTCATGGAAGTGTTCGGATCCCCCTACCGTGGGACGTTGACGGAGTGGGGTGGACTGGTGTGCCACACAGGAGAAAGTTATGTATGCAGCACGTGGTTGCCCCAAGAGATACCGTAGAGTTTGGGGGAAGTGGTTGGGGGGAGAGGTCTAATCACGAGGGGCTTAATTGGTTCCAACGTCTGTATGCTGGGGGTGGGATTCTGTGACTGTAATTCCTGATTATTGAAATATGGTGTGATTTGGCTGGTGCACTCTTTCTGTAAAACGAATAAAAATTTGTTTATCAAAAAAAAAAAAAGGACAACGATCACAGAGAGACAAATCTTGTTTACCTCCAAAACTTTAAAAAGAACCTTGACTACTCCTGGCCCTCCCATTTCATAATTGTTTGCTTGCCTTTACTGAAAATTAGGGTTGGTTTGTCGTGACTCGCACCACTGGGGAAGTCTCTAATGGGCACATCTCCTTTCACCGCACAACATAAGTTCTAGGCCGGGAAAAGAGAACCAGAGAACCACCCGCAGGGGCTCGCAGACAAAGGGACATTAACGAGCTCCTGCATTTGTAATGTATTTTTCCATACGCCTTTGTTCTACAAGTTGTGGCTCATTGCCCACACTGATTATCGTTTGATGTTTGCCAAGAACCAAATTCATCATAAGGGCTAGGGCTCACTGGTGAGACATTACTCATCTACTTGTGGGTTTCGATTATCACACCTGCAAACAGATGACTGCGGCCCATGGGCAAAGGTAGGTGGACCTGCCATCGCCTCAATTCTACAAGTAGACTAAACCTTCTCTTCTGTAGTGGGAAGAAGTCAGTAAATTCCACACACCAACCCAAGACCCATAGTGCGTTTTCTTCTTTATTCAACATCCATACTTTTAACTGTTTCAGCAACAGGCATTAATCCGGGATCTGCTCCTTCTTTCTCACTGAGCTGATCCCCCCGCTGCACTCATATACTGGAAAGACAGTCCCCCAAATCACTTTGCCGCAACAACTGCAGATGCTTTCTCTGAACATGAATGGACTGACACATTTCATTGAAAGGAAGAAAATACTGTAATTCCTCAAATCACACCAGCCTGACGTGGCATTAGTTCACGAAACTCACTTGATGGACACAGACCATGACGAGCTAAGAAAAAAATGGATGGGCACAGTGATCCATGCTAGCAGGAAGGGGCGTGACTCAACACATCCCACCACTCTCCTGGAAAACAGGAAGGGTGGAGTCACTATTCTCCTTCATAAATCTGTAGCCTAACACACACACGGAACATGGAAGGACCCACAGGGCACATATGTCTTTGCAAAACTCAAAATACGCCATGAAATGCTGATTATCGGCTCCATAGATGCACCAGTGGTGGGCAAATCCGAACTCTTTACCACTGTATCCAGACTCCTCCACTCCTTTGGCAAAACCAAACTTGTGATGGGACGATTGGAACCTGCCCATTGATCTGCACCTGGACAAATCTGGGAACGCTAATGTATGTGAACCCCGAGATTTATTTATGCTCATATTATCTGATATTTTGCATGACCACACCTTGGTGGAACCATGGCGTCTGACACACCTGCGAGCTAGGGATTACACTTTGACATCTTGCGTATATGATACCTGATCCCGCATACATGAGTTTTTTATGGTGGTGGCACTGTCCCACTATCTGGTGGAGACCTCTATAAATTTCGAATAGCACATACAATCATGACTTGATTATATTGGACCTAGACCATAACCTATTGAAACCTTCCATGAATATCTTCAGCTATAGGGACAAGGAAGATAGAAAACGACTACGTACCTACTTACGCCAATACTTAGAAGAGAATGTGGACATAATCTCTTCGGCTTAGATGCTGTGGGTGGCCAGGAAGACATGCCTTAGGGGCAACCTGATGCGAGACTCCATGGTCTACAGAAAGCGCTGCAACGCCGACTGCCGGAGACTGACCGATCTTGCGCATTGGCTGATGATGGCTTATAGCTTAGTTCCAACTCCTACGCACCTTAGAGAGCTCCTCAGGGTGATATAGGACTTGAACTCTCTACACAAGGCAGGCAGAATCGTCACAATTTAGGTGCCAACAGAGACAATATGAGAGGGAGAAGGCTGATGAAACAGACTCACTCCCACTGCATCATACCAGCTTTCAAGACCGCCCAAAGTGTGCTCCTCAAAGGCTCTTTTGATCTACTGCAGGAGATGACAGAATTTTATGATTGACTATACTCTTGAGGAATGTTTAACACCTCACAGGCTGAAATGGAGTTTCTGGGTCAGCTTAAACTACCAACACTGACACGCGACCCAAGAGCAACCCTTGATGGGGATATTATCTATGATGAAGTAGCACAAGCGATTAATGCAATGGTAACTATGAAGGCTCCGTGGGACGATGGACTCTCGATGGAGGTTAACAAAATAACCAAACCACCAATATTAGAGCTCCGAGGCAAATTATTCTGGGATGTCTCAGCTGGCACTGCACCTTTACCCGACTTTAACTAAGCCAAGATTTCTATAATACCCAGGCCCGGTAGAGACCTACTCTCCTGCACCAACTACAGACCTATCTCCCTCATAAACATGGACATGAAAATCCAGGTAAGTCTCTTGGCCAACTGACTTCTGGCCTAAATCCCCTTTAAGCCACCCCTCCCCGGTATGATTTGTGGCTGGTCGCAAATCAGCAAAGCACCTGGGAATGCTGTCCCATATCTTGTGGCAGGTCTGACAGCCCAGGGATGAAAAGATCCTTATCTCACTTGATGTTGAAAAGGCATTTGGCCGGGGAGTGCCATACTTGTTTAGGGCCATGGCACATCTAGGCCGGGGAACCCCATTCACTGAAAATGTATGATGGCTGTACAGCTCACCCACCGCCTCAGTAACATGTGGAGGCTCCTCCTTCAACTTCTTTTTTTTATTTTTTATTATGTTTATTAACATTTCCAATATAACACAAAGTAGTTTTGGCACTGATCATCATGAGAAACACATAGATAACACGTATATGGTCCATTGACATACAGTATATCCGGTAGATGACATTCTTGTCATTTTTAGTCTCTTGTTGCGCCCCTATTCATGCACCTACACTTGAATTACATACTATCGTACATCCTTTTTTTTAATGATCAATTCAATCACTTACTTCCGAGCCTGGATCCTCCCTCGGGAGCTCACATATATTCCCACGGTAGATATTCCACCCTCCCCATATCAGAGACCATTTTTTGGGGCACCCTCTGTGAATGTATACAGTCTTTTCCACTATCATTACATTATCCATTGCCTCACTCCACTGAGGAAGGGTGGGAGTCTGGTGGGACCCCCACTGCTGCGCTATACTTCTCTTCGCCAACATCATGCCCAGTGTTACCCATGTTTGCGTCATGCGAGTTAGATCCGTTGGTTCCCATACGTTAAGGAGACATCTTTTTGGGTCCGGGAGAATCGTAATTTTTGTAACCTGTGAGAGGGTCCGCATAACTGCCTTCCTTCAACTTCTTTGACATAGGTCGTGGAATGAGAGAATGATGCCCACTGTGCCCACTATTATTTCTGCGCAGTCGATGACCACAGGAAATGGCCCTGGGGCACTCCCTGCAACCCATCATCTAGCACACACCCAAGTCCCACTGCTCTCGGCTGTGCACTGAGATTTGTATGCTGGGCTGGTGCCAGGCCCCATGCCAATAATCCAGATGCGCACAAACTATGCAGTGTACAGTACACCGTTGGTGCAGGGAGTGGCTTGTGCTAGGGCCTGTGCTCACTTCAGTGCAACCAAATCAGCAGCACATGGCTACTGGCCTAGAACAGCGGCTTCTGCTCATAGTATTCTAGTTTCCAAGTCCATATTGCTGTGCGCGATGCATATTCGCATTGTGAGATGTATGTTTGTTGTGATTTATTTTGCAGGTTTTGCAACAAAAAAAATAGTATTTAAAAAAAAAAAAGTTGCCGACCCAAATTTGGGTCTGGGAATCCTGCAATAAAAAGAAAATTGGGAGGGAAAGTACTTGCCTCTCTGAAAGTCCCCATTTCCTTCTCGGAGTCTCATTGACATGCCTCTGGCACTCATTTTCAGGACACAGACTTATGTGCATGGTTTTCTGAAGTTCCAGTACAACAAAAAGTTTCAGTTGCTGCCATCCAGTTAGACAGCTCATGTCTTTAAATCTTTGAAACCTCAGCGAATCTCCGATACCAAGACTGGATGAATGGAAAAAATACTTCCAAAGGGTTTGTTTATTTTTCAAATCAATTATATTCAGAGAATTTGAGATTCATATCTGTGAATAATTCGCAAACTAATAGAGAAAATATGAAATATCCCTGGACCACCCACATCTTTAGGTGCAAACATCTAAAAAACTACTGAATGTATAAACCCCAGCCCACTAAAGAGCTAATTCAGAGTGAATTTCTCAGTTTGTGCCTAGGTATAATTCCAGTTTTTGCTGTAGGTACGAGCAAACTTTCCTATGGGCGATAAAATGGAAAACACAACTTTTGTTCTTAACCCTGTATCTTCTGCTCCCTTGAACAGATCTGCATGAAACTGGACATGCTGAAACTGAGCTGTACAGGCCAAGTGAGCGCTGAAATTTGTGCAGATTTGTCAAAGATCACCAATACAAAAAGAAGCGAACAAGAAATAGTCAATACACAAAACATTCACTGAAAGAACAAAGGCTAGGGTGGAGGTATATGTGAGGAAGCGAGTAAGATTTTACCTTATGTTAAAAATAAACGTAGAAATTCACAGAAAAGGCACTACCGCAAATAAAATGAAATTTGCCAGTTATTCATAACTGACATAAGTATAACTTGAACGCCCATAGATTTCAGATATCCTCACTTATGTAATATGTGAGGTCATAAGCAGCACATCACAGCAGTACAAGTTATACCTTCGTCGGTTTCGTATGACTGGCGAATTTCAATTTTTTTTTGGTTTTTAAAGGTGGTCCTTTTTCAGTTAATTTCTCCCTTTTTAAAAAAAAATGCAAGTTAAAATCTTACTACCTTCCTCACATATAACTTCACTATAATCTTTTTTTTGTAAATTTCTATGTTTTAAAAAAAAGTATAAAGTAATATCTTATTATGATAAGTTCACAGCAAACCCTCTGATGGCACAAAAACAAAGCAAACCCAACGACGGACCAAGGTCAAGCACTTGTATTCCTACTGTTTTTTCTTATTACAAAGGTACACTATGTTTGTGTACGTGGTGCAACAACTTCCAGCACCCGTCGTTGTTAGGTGCGGGACAAGACCAAAAGTTTATACATAATGGAAGGTGCACTCAAATAACCAGGTCCAAATTGATATGTATTCCAAAAAGATCTTCTCTTGATCTTCGTATTTATTAAGCAAACAAGGCAGCCAACGCGTTTCGTTCCTAACACACAGGAACTTCTTCAGGGCTGAAAACAATACATAAAGTAACGTATAAAAAACACACACACCGACATATAAAAGTACAATACACTTACATCACAACGTATAGAGAACATTAACAAACCATAATAACCATGATTACAAAAAAAACAAAAAAGCGACCCAACATAAGACATGTATATACATATATATATCAAATACATATAAAATCAGCGAACGTTAGGTATAAAAACAGTTAATCTAATCTGTATTCATCTGTATCAGAGAGTGATAGATACGCAGTATAAATAACATAGACATAACACAAAAGTTGCAAGCGGAGAAGGGAAAGGACAAAGAAAAAAGAAAGAAAAACCAAAAAATATATCACAAAAGGACTTCACAATAGTCAAAGTAATTATTAAAGATTAAAAGAATCTATATTCCTGTATATGTCCCAAGTGTAGCTTTGCCTACACTTGGGACATATACAGGAATATAGATTCTTTTAATCTTTAATAATTACTTTGACTATTGTGAAGTCCTTTTGTGATATATTTTTTGGTTTTTCTTTCTTTTTTCTTTGTCCTTTCCCTTCTCCGCTTGCAACTTTTGTGTTATGTCTATGTTATTTATACTGCGTATCTATCACTCTCTGATACAGATGAATACAGATTAGATTAACTGTTTTTATACCTAACGTTCGCTGATTTTATATGTATTTGATATATATATGTATATACATGTCTTATGTTGGGTCGCTTTTTTGTTTTTTTTGTAATCATGGTTATTATGGTTTGTTAATGTTCTCTATACGTTGTGATGTAAGTGTATTGTACTTTTATATGTCGGTGTGTGTGTTTTTTATACGTTACTTTATGTATTGTTTTCAGCCCTGAAGAAGTTCCTGTGTGTTAGGAACGAAACGCGTTGGCTGCCTTGTTTGCTTAATAAATACGAAGATCAAGAGAAGATCTTTTTGGAATACATATCAATTTGGACCTGGTTATTTGAGTGCACCTTCCATTATGTATAAACCCTCTGATGGCCACTGGTCAGCCGCAGGGGCCTGAGCAAAGCCTTCCGGCCAATCCCTCACCATGCATGGCCAAAAGGGGGTTGGTTGTCTTGGGCTGCGCACAGCAGGGAGTTAGCCACTGGCGGCCAACCCCCCCACAAGTGGCTAACTGGCCACAGACCTCCATCCTACATTTTCTTTTTTATATATATTTTTGAGGAAGTCCAATGGGACTGTGACAACGTAAAAAAAAATGGCACCTGGGGGGTTTCAGGGATTAGGGGTGAGGGGATTCCTACCCTGCCCTCTTCTATATGTTTTAAAAATATTTTCAGGACTCGGGGACTTAGTCCTGTAATGGCGGCTGCAACATTTTTCTTGAAGCCACCAATCACATTGTATGGTCCTGTGAGACTCCTGCGGAGCTGACAACCAGTATTTTTAATGAAACTATGTCAGGGCTTTACCCTACATTGACAGACAAACTTTTTTCATGTACTTTGCAATGAAGAAATAAGGCAATGCGGGCCGCTGCAATCCTGTACTTTGTAAGGGAGAAATAATGCAATGCGTACCGCTACAATTGTGTACTTCATTATGCATAAATAATGTCAGGCATCATAAGACAGTCCGGCAGGTCGTTAGCAGCAATATTGGCAAAGTGTATTACGACTATCAGCCTCTTCAATAACAGTAGCCCCCCACATATTTCCACCATGACATAAAGTGCAGCTTCTCACTCTGGCCCCAGTACTGCCACTCCTTTGGTCAGTACGGGACCCAATCTGAGCCTAAGCAAAGGCTCACGTCACCAGAAGGACTGAGAGGCCGAGAAAGTGTCCCTCCGAGCCCGCACCCCGCCCAGGTTGTGATCCACGTTACCTAGGGGCGCGACCCCACTCTCCTCTCCTCCTACAGCAAACTGAGTCTTCCGTGCAGGACTTCCTCAATGGGCCTCAACGGCTCGGCCTGGCAGCTCAGCTCCTCTGGGGCTGCTGGTCCGGGCCGCGACTGTTAGGAAGGTCTCAGGCGGCCACAGGGCACACGTACCCCATGCCCCAGAGATTACGTTACTCCGGGTGCACATTCACCACAGCACCCTCCGGGTCTCTTCTGGCACGAAGCCACACACACAACGCTGATGGGACTTCACGTCGACTCCAAGTTTACGTTCACCAGGCACTCCTTCCTGCGGTCTCAGTTGGCACCAAGACACGCACACCACACTGCAGAGACTCACTTTCTTCCTGTGCACACGATTATCAGCCGATCACCTCCACAGTCCCAGGTTGCACCAAAGCATGCACACTACTTCACTGAGACTTACTCCAATTCCGGTGCCCCAATATCCAGGCGCACTTCACTAGCACCTTCAGCTGCACCACGACACGCTCACCGTGTCCGAGCCTCACTTCTCCTCCGGTGCACTCGATGACTAGGCGCTCTTCACCAACGCCTCCAGTGCACCCCAACACGCACCCTGCGCATCCGAGACTCCCTTTACCGCCAATGCACACGCCGACCAGACGCTCCTCACCAGCGCCTGCGGTGCACCACGACACGCACCCCATGCATCCGAGTCTCACTTCACCTCAGATGCACACGCTGACCAGGTACTCTTCACCAACGCCTGCGGTGCACCATGACACGTTCCCAGCGCGTCCGAGACTCGCTTCACCTTCGAGGCACACGTTTACCAGGCACTCTTCACCAACGTCTCCTGTGCACCACGACATGCTCCCAGCGCGTCCGAGTCTTCCTTCTACTCTGTGTGTCCAAGATCACAGGGCACACCTTCCGAGGGTCTCAAGCTGCCACAACACGCGCCCACCGCGTCGCTTGAAACTTCTCAAGAAACTTTTATCTTCCTGTGTATCCAAACTGGTTGCAAGCTCACCTCGGGCCCTTGGGGTTATAAGACAGAGCACAAAGCACAGTCTTCTTCAAGCAGGGGGACCCAGCGCACACAGCACATTCCCAACAGCCTCTTCCTTGGTTAAAACAGCAAACTGCAGACCAGCCCCAGATCACGAAGCAAGGGTTGGTCCTTCCCAGTAGTCTCTTCAGTTGTTCTTTCCTTAGCAGAGATTCCTCTTGACCACGAAATGGGTCTATGCCTTTTCAGTCTCAATCCATTTCTATTCCAACGTTCAGGGGCCTATGCTCTCATAGTTATACCCCTAAATGTCTTTGAAGTTTGTTGTGCTCAGGGTCCCTAACCCCTGCCTAAATCAATTCTGGGTGTCTCCCTCCCAGTGTCACCTTTCTCCCTTTGATACTGGGGGTCTGGATCCTTAATCATTCAGCAGGCGATGGGTCAATTGGTTTATAGCGGCAGCCCAGGTCTTTTCACCTCCCAGGCTTCTCCTCCCCCTACTCTCCAGATGCAGGGCAGCCTGGTGCCATCTCAACCCCTCCCTGGGTCAAGACCTCTCCCAGCTCCTCTCACCTCTCAGATCAGGACAGTCAATCCACACTCAGCAGAGACACACAGAAATGCTTAAAGCACACAACTCTGCCACTTTCTAAAAGAGTGGTTTCTGAACACACAGTGACAAAACCACTTTCATAGAAAGATGTGTTATGACACTGTGAGTTCATACATACTAAACTTCACCTCTCCATTTTAATCTTATAGGAAACTAGGCTAACAAACACAACACCTAGCCTCCCCCAATCTGTCCTATGGGCAGGATGGCCTTTCAGCAGTGAAAATCGAAATGGAGTGTTTTTCACTGTCAGGACATAACACACACCTGAGTATATGTCCTGCCTTTTACTTACACTGCACCCTGCCCAGGGGTTACCCGGGACCTGCCACAGGGGTGCCCACGGTGTACGCAAAAGGGAAAGTAAGGCCTGACAAGTGGTTGCACTTGTCAGGACAGCATGCTAACTTAGCAAACTGCGCGCTGGCCCTACAGTGCAGGCCTGAGTTCCCTTCTCCGCGCACCTTTGCATTACTAGCCCTGGCACACACAGTGCACATCACTAGGGACTTTAATAGTAAGGCAAACATACCAATCATGGCCAACCAATTACCATTACACAGTACACAGGGAACACTTGTACTTTGACACTGAGCAGCAGTGGCAATGTACCCAAAGCATCTAAAAGCAAAAGGGGGTAGAGGCAAAAAGTCTGGGGTAATCACGCCAAGAGATGCCAGGTCTAACACTCTGCCCCAGACTGCAATATCATACACATCCTATGGGAATGAACGTCTCTTTCCCATTACTGGCGACAAGTCTAGGGTTTGTTTTGGAATAAAACAGGAGTGCCGACCACACTGACAAGCTGACCGGCTTTACTTCAGGACACCTCAGCCCTACCATCAGTATCCCACCATACTACCAGCAGGCTCTCCGTGGCCTTGGCAATGCCAAAAGTACACATACTACACCACTGGAAATCCACTACGCCACCCTCTTACCGAACATGGCTTCCCGATATGCATACACTGACCTCATGTAAAAAGATCATATATAAAATCAATAACCAATCGCAAAAATGTAATAAGGTATGGGGTACATTCATTCACCCATGAAGATCCCTGATTGACTAACAGAGGCAATACATAGCAATCACAGGAGAGAATGACCAACTCAGACACGGTCTTGACCACTGTAGTCAACCGTGGCAATAGTATAGGCCCCACAGGACAGAAATAATCTAACCGCCTGCACACACAATGCTAGCACCACTGAAACTGCCCTCAGGAAGCGGACCGGACAACCTAGACCACAGGGGTTGCATTTGTCCTCAGCCTGGGGTAACCCTTGGTAGCCATCAATAATGACATTAAACATGTGTATTGTATATTGTTGACTGATATTACTGTTATCAACGTTGCAAGGGGAATCGGGAGAATATGCATATGGATTTCATTTGTTATTCCTTCTTTAATGGAAGACTTATGTTCTTTCTTATGTTTTTTCTTTTTTTTTTTAACATTGTTCCACAACTGTGTATATAAGTGTTCCTGCGTAATCCACGCAGAACATATTCTGCATTGTGCGAAAATCAATAAAGAATGCCTATACAGAGAAAGAATTTCCTACATTTTAAGTCGATAATGACTGTATACTAGTATATTCTTGCTTAATGACCTCAGGTTGGCACATAAACGCAAATCATCATTTTTACGTTTTGCTACAATTAGTGGGTAAATCCATTCATGAGTCCAATGTTTCAATCACGCCTTCTTCCACAAGCATAGCTACATGTCACTCTACCAGTCCCCTTATGCTCAAAAGGTACACCCCTTCTCTTATGGACAATTGGAATACAATTTGGTTTCATCATGTTTTTGTGCTCAAACTTATCAACACATCCTAGTTTTTCTTTAATAACGTATTTGTACTGTTCATTAAAATACATGTTTTCTTCTTCTATTAGTGATCACTCTGCCCCACAATATTACATATTCTTTCTTTTGTGAGTGTACCTTTTTATGTTATAAATTCGTCCATCTGAAAATATTATGGTATCCTAAAAAAATCCAGATGCTATTTTATTTGCTTCTGGGAAACGGTTAATGGTGACTCAGAGTCAGCTGTTACTCTTATCTTAAATTCCAACGTAAACATTTGACATTTTTGTCCTGAATGACATTTCGAACTTCTTGAACAAAGTTACGAGAAACCATTAAGAAATGATCTAATGTTTTACAATTTAAAACACTGGTTGCCAATGGCGCGGCAGTTACAGGACTTTACCGAATGTTTTCTTAATTCATACTTATTACACATTTGCAGGTCTTATAGGACTCTTTCCACTGCCACTTTTAACTCGTAAATCATTGATCACATCCACAGAGGTCGAATCATTTATTTCATTTGATACTTGTACAAATCTTTCAATCCCTTTCCCACTGAAAGTTGGATTTTGCAGCATTATAACCTTTCCTGTGCTCAGAAACAATGATTCACAATTTGATCTCTCAAGTATTGATTCATCAACTCCTCGAATTCGCACGTTGCTGCCAAAACTTTTAGCAATACTATGTTTTCAGCAATAGTTTTATGTGTCAATTTGTATGTGTCAATTGTTTCATTTACAAAAATCACATTTCTATTTGTTTTTAATATGAGGGAAAACCTTATTACAAAAAGTTCACTTCCAAACCCCCAGGACATTGGTCCACCGCAGGCCTTGAGCAAAGCCCTGAGGCCACGGCCAATCCCTCGCTGTACATGGCTGAGTGGGTGGTGGGTGTCGGCCATCTTTGGCTGTGCACAGCAGGGAGCTTGCGGCTGGTGACAATACCCCCACAAGTGGCTAAGTGGCCACAGACTCCCGTTCCTCAGTTTCGTTTTAAATATTTTATTGGGGTCCAGTGGGACCACACGGAGCCGTGCTGGGTCCTGTGGGACTGTGATGACGCAACAAAATACTTTTTCTGGCCCCTGGGTGAGTTCCAAGGGCTAGTGATGAGGGTGTCCCTACCCTGCCCCCTTCTATATGTCTTTTAATATTTTCAGGACTCGGAAAACGAGTCCTGTATGGTGGCTGCAACATTTTACTTGCGACTGCCAATCACATTGCGCAGTCGCATGGGACTCCTGCCGACTTGACAATTCAGTATTCATATTCAGTCTTTTTTTCCCAGGGCAACAGATATCTATACATTCTGACCCTTAATTTCTCCAAAATCGTTGAACAGATTAAAACAAATCACAAAAATCACGCTTTTTGGATAAATATATAGCATTTCACCAAATCTGGTGTATTTCTGTTCAGCCACCTTTCCTGTTTCATTGTCTGATTTTTCCTATGTAAATTGCTTGTTTCGCTAGTGACTTTGATGTCGTTTGACAAATCATCAGAAAAAATTCAAAAAATAAATTTCATCCACCTCACCTACTTCCTGGAAAGTTTTGGGGTGATATGCTAAGCGGGGGGCAAGAAAAAGGGGGCGGTCCCAAAATGTTGATTTCACACATCTTAATTTCCATAGGAAACAGATTAACAGAACTACACCAAATTTGGCAAAAAGCTAGATGTACTCCTAAAGAGTGCTTTTCATTAGTTGGTGTAAACCCATTCAGCTGTTTGAGAATTTGAGTTTCAGAAGGTGCTTGGGTGGTCAAAAAGGAGTTAGAAAAGACGCGGCCCAAGATGATATTCTGCCTCTAGATCTTAGAATGGCCACGATCATCCCCATCCATAAACCGGGAAAGCCTCCCAAAGATTGCACATCTTATTGCCCAATCTCGCTCCTCAATATAGAGGTTAAGCTCCTGGCGACGGTATTGGCCCTCCGTCTATGCGAAGTAATCTCGGGCCTGGTGCATCGAGATCAGACGGGCTTCCTACCAGACCGGGCGACCAGACAGAACCTACGGCGGACCCACAATTGGCTTATGGGGGTGCACGGCCATGATGATCCTCACATGTTCCTCTCCCTGGAAGCGGAAAAAGAGTTCGATGCTGTCCACTGGCCCTTCTTAGAGGCGGCTTTGGTTAAGTTTGGCATTGGCCCCAAATTTAGACATTGGGTTGGACTCCTATATGCGGACCCCAGAGCCCGGGTTAAAGTGAATGGACTATTATCTGAGGACTTCCCCATTAGAAGGGGAACCCGACAGGGATGCCCTTTGTCCCCCCTACTATTTGCCCTCACAATCGAAATAGTGGCCTGTGAGGTGCGACAGACAAGGGAGATACGGGGGTTTCAAATTACGCCGACTGATTTGGGGGAAGAAAAGATCTCGCTCTATGTGGATGACATCCTGCTATATGTTACCCAACTGGCTGTCACGGTCCCTGCATTGTTCCGGCTCCTAGGCAGGTATGGCTCCTTCTCGGGCTATGCTATAAACTGGCATAAATCGGTCTTGTATAGCCCGCGGGCTGAGAAGACGTGGCCTCCTCTCCCTGGAGCGCTCCAGGTAACACAGACGGGGTCCACGTATCTGGGGACCTACCTCACCACAGATAGAAATCTCTCCTACCAAAGAAATATCCAGCGAGTCATAACTAATTTTGCAGCTGACGCTTTGCGGTGGAGAGCCCTCCCCCTTACGATACTTGGTCGAGCTGCGCTGTTTAAAATTATTACATTGCCCCGCTTTCTGTATGCTCTCCAAAATAAGTATGTCCCCCTTCCTAGACAGACGTTCCAGGCGATAAACGCAGAGATGCGCTCCCTGCTGTGGCTGGGGAAGCAACCGAGGGTCGCCCTGAGTACGTTGCAGCGGAACCAGTATAATGGAGGGATATCCTTGCCGGACATTGAGGCATACAATTGGACGGAGCATCTGGCGCCGGTAAACGAATGGCTCGATGTCCCGGCCGATCACCCCACCTACAAATTAGAGAGGGACACCATGGCACACCGTTCTTGTCTATATTTTTTATATGGGGGCCCAGGTAGTGGACGCCTACTCCCGGCCACGCAAATAACCTTAGAGGTCTTAGTAAGGGCGACTGAGGTGCTGGGATGGACACGCAAACCGACTAAACAGACGCCGATCTGGCACTGTACCTGGTTGAGGGAACTTAGGGGCTTCGGAGGCTGGGCTGACATCGGAATCTCCACTCTGGGTGATGTGGTGGCAAAGGGGGAACTCAAACCCTTTAGGACTTTGGCAACCGAGTTTGGGCTGCACCCCACCCACATTTTTAAATATGCGCAATTGCGACATGCCTGGATAGCCGAGAGCTTCCTCTCCTCTCCCCTGCCAGAATATGCCCCGCTAGAGGGTCGCCTATTGCAAGAGCAGATACACAACAAGGCAGTCTCTCTAACGTACAGGACCTTGAACAATAACATGCCAGACAGACTGGGGAAACTGAGGGAAACATGGGAGCAGAATCTGGGCACGTTGGACACAGTGGATTGGGAGGCGGCCCTGATGCATCATAGGGAGGTGGCGATTAAATGCCGCCTCCGACTCATTCAATACAAGATACTACACAGGGTGTATTTTGACAGGGTACGACTCCACAGAATGGGCCGAGCCAGCGAACCAAATTGCCTGTGTTGCAGACAGCCGCAGGGGGACTTCTACCATATCATTTGGGACTGCCCCGTTATCCACACATATTGGACACACGTATTGGGAGAGCTGAGTAAGGTATTGGAGGTAGCACTTCCTCTATATCCTAAATTCGTATTGCTGGGGATATCTAACGATGTTGATTTGGGCCGCCCACAACTTATTTTTGCACTATCGGCAATAGTGGTGGCGAAAAGAGATGTAGCACGCGCATGGGGGGGCGTCACTACCCCCTCAATTAGGTGAATGGAGGAGAGGGATGGACATGTAGATGGCGGCGGAAAGGGTCACATACAAAGCGAGAGGGTGCCCTCGGAAGTTCCGTAGAATATGGGGGAAATGGAGAAAATATCATGGACTGGATGGCGGTTTGGGAGCTGACTAGCACAACATGGGTCCTTTGACTCTCGATGAGCACCGGGATGGGGGGCCACTGGGCGTGTGTCTCCGACCCTGGGGGAGTTCCAGTGGGGGGGGGGGGGGAGAAGATTACCAAAAATGAAACTTACGGGGGGGCCGGGTTTTGTTCTGGTTCATGGTATAAAGAAGGTGATGTGGCTTGTGGATTGGGGGGCAGGGGGGTGTTTGGGCACGAGGATGACTACTTGTGACATGCTAGTTGTTTTGTATTGGTTGAAAATGCAAATAAAAAAAAATAAAAAAAGGGGGTTAGAAAGTTAGGTACACCTGGGCAGTAATTCCTGCTTGAGTTCCACTGTACCACAAATTAGAAAAATGTTCCCATCTGCCTTTTTGATACTGTGGGGCCAGGGCAGGTCCAGTAACCAAAGGATCCGATTGGCTGAACGCAACGTGGAGAAAACGTTTGCAGTCACCATTATAGGGCTCGGGGACTCAGTCCTCAAGTCCTGAAGATAAAAATAAAAAAGTACTGGGGACAGATTATATATACCCTGACCCCTAACACTTGTGGGGAGTCCAGAGGGACTCCCTGTGGAATAAAAATAAAAAAAAGGTTTTCATGTTGCGTGTACCATGATACTCCCGCAGAACTGGCACAGCTCTCCTGTGAGGTACCGCAGTACTGTCATGGGAGGCGTCACTCAAGTCTCACCTCTATGGTAACATGGGACCATGCAAGCTTCATTGGGTAAGGCTTGCATGTACCCACAGTACCAAGGAGGGTGAAGGTTGAGGGGCTGTACCATTGGAGTGCCATGGTACTAAAATCTAAGAGCATTTTAAAAAAGTTAATAGTTAAAATATGTGGATGGGTCTGCAGGGGAAACTGGCGTCCACGGGGGCTAAGCCTTGCAGCAAGCGGTTGCCACCCGCCTGTGATGGGGCTGGGTGATAGCCTGGCCAGAGGCTAAACTCTGCTTCCAACCCCTGCTGCACACAGCCAAAAGCTGTGCTCAGCGGGAGAGGTGGCTGGATAAAAATCCCAGAAATTCACCATACTACTTTTCACTGTACGTGCACAGACATACTTTCAGTGTGGTACCATCAGTTTAATTGTGTTTGTATTTATAAACCAACATGTATACAGACACCAGATTTTGGTGGCCTGTTACTGACAAAACATTATGTTCAGTTAAGTTGTTAGTTATATATTTTATAAAAGATGATGTTGTTTACATGTGCAGGTGACTCAACAAATTTATTTTGTCCTGTAGGACTCGCTACCCCCTGACGAAGGGCTAAATAGGGCCAAAAATTAGTTAGGGATACATTTCATTCTTTGCACAAAAACAATGGTGAAGTATATTTGCACTTGAATAAAAGGTTGAAGAATTTCAAAAACAAGAAATGATAATATGTGTTTCATGAATAATTAATGACTTACAAGTTTGTTACCAAGAAGAACCAGTACAAGAGGAAAGTCAATCTACTCCAATCTCACAGGCAGTGCTATTGGAGGCAACGATCCCAGGGAAAAGGGAGCGTGGGGATATTTCATTAGACTATTGTCAAGGAACAGATCTTGCAACAACAATATTGTAGTCAAAATATTGCCTACCACCATATTGTGAAGGCAGAGGTATTAACAACTGGCAGTCACCAGTAGGTAGTTATAGTTAGGACCAATGTTTCCATAAGAAAATCATTTTTTGTTTTGCCAATACCGTTGGTACAGCTTGATGAATCTTGATGAAATTTTCCCAAAACATCCCCTTTTTGGTTCAGCTGCAGTGTTGAAAGTTTTGGGCTGATCGGTTGAGAGCAGGCTGATAAAAACAGGGATCTCAAAACGCGCGTTACCCATGTTATGTCTATGGGCATTTTTCATTGTTTGAACATCACTACAGCCTGAACCGCTGAACAGAACTACACCAAATTTGGCAAAAAGCTAGATGTTGGTCCAGAAAGTGTGCTTTTGTGATGTGGTGGAAATCCGTTCAGTAGCATTAGAGATATTTTAAGTTTAAAAAATATATATCTGGAGACTCGGTCCTTGTAGTGGACTCGTGGATCCTAATGAAATTTGATTGGCTGCCAACACTTCGACCAAGAAGTGTTGGCGGCCATCTTGGGACTCTGCTTGAAGCCAAGTACTACAAAAAAAGATTTAACAAAAGGAAAACGGCCATTCTAAGGACACCCTGAGCCCCTGGACGCGGTGCAGGAGTTTCCAGAGACCCCGCCATGGTTAAAAAGTATTATATAACAAAAAAATCTTGGAAGAATCCACAGGTGGATCAGTGAATTTTCCCAATATATATATTTTTTTTAAACGCGGTCTCCAGTGCTTTTAGTTTATTTCGCCCTCTGGGTGGGCCAGGTCCTGGGGGAATTGGAGGCTAGAAAACGAGAGGGCTCACGGGCCCCCCTCCTAGGGCTTATAGTAGCCTTGCCGACCGCCATCTCCCCAGAACTTTCAGAGAAATGAGTGTGGGGGTCCGTGCCGACCCTCCGCCCCCCCGGGCCCCATTCCCTATTCAAAATGGCATGGTCCCAGGAGATGGGGTCCCTGGGGCCAAAACTGGCCCAGGGAAAGGGGGTCACAAGGTGCTCCTCCCTGAAAAAAAATTAATAAAAAAGACCCGCAAGTCGCCAGAGGACCCGAACCCTTTCTTCACCACTCTGGAAACGCGACTCCTGGAATGAAGTCCCCCTTAGGTCCAGAGGGTCCTTGAGGGCCAACAAGCCCTCCTGTTACCTCCAATAAAAGTCCCACCCAGTGGGATTGCTGATAGGACTTCGGAGGCCACGCCCCCTTTCTGAACCACTCTGCAAACGTGCCTTCAGTCGCACTGCTGGTTGGGGGATGAAGTTCCCTTGAATGCTGAGGGTCCTTATAGGCCAACAAGCCCTCCTGGTATCTCCAGTAAGTCCTACACAACCTGATTGAAGAGAGGACTTTGGAGGCCACACCCCTTTCTCCACGACTCTGCCACCTGGTGCGTTGCTGGCTGGGTAATGAAGTCCCCTTGGATGCTGAGGATCTTTGTGGGCCAACAAGCACTCCTGTTACCTCCAGAAAGACGAACAGAGTGCGATCGCTGAGAGGACTTCGGACCCTTTCTCCACCACTCTGCAAACACGCCTCCTGGCACACTGCTGGTTTGGGGATTAAGTCCCCTTGGCTGCTGAGGGTCATTGGGGCCCAACAAGCCCTCATGTTACCTCCAGTATGTTCCACAGAGCGCAATTGGTGTGAAAACTCTAGAGGCCACACACCCTTTTTCCACCACTCTGCAAACATGCCTCCTGGTGCACTACTGGTTGGGTGATAAAGTTCTTTTGGATGCTGAGGGATCTTGGGGGCAAAGAAGCGTTCTTGTTACCTCCAGTAAGTTCTTTAGTGCGGGATTCATGAGAGCTCGTCTGAGGACCCGCCCCCTTTCTCCACCACTCTACAAACGCAAATTCCAGTTGTAAAACCACAGGATTTCACCCTAAAAAACCAAAGGTTATAGGGACGTAATAGTTAGGAAATAGAATTTAAAAAACCTTTGACATTCACTGAAAAAAACAAAGGTTACAGGGACGTTAAAGATAGACTCAGATTTCCCTCATACAAGACCAGTGGCATTCAGCAGTTATAGTTACCTGAGCTAACTATAATTTACACCCCCACAATGCACTGCTTATGACCTCACATATTACATCACTCATGACATAGTTAGTGACATCACTGATGACATCATTCATGACGTCTCAAATAACATCACTGCTCACATCATCAACAGAACCACTCACACACCCAGTCACATCCCTTACCACCTATCGTATGCTGGCTCGCACACCCATACCCCACCCACAAACCCATTCATGGACCCATACCAGTACTCACATACCCACTCACTGCTCCACAGAGGCACTCACACAACCATTCGCTCACCCATACAGCCACTCACATAGCCACACACTCACCCATACAGCTACTCACACACCCACTTATTTACCTACACAGTCACTCACACCCACTCTCCCATACAGCCATTCTTCACCCATACAAGCCCTCACACACACACCCACACAACCATTTACATACATACCCATTCACACCACCATCTGCTCACTCACCCATACAGTCATTCACACAGACACTTACTCTCCAATTCAGCTACTCATACACCACTCACTTAACCAAACACCCACTCACCCACCCATACAGTCACTTACACACCCAGTCACTCATGCAACCATTCCGACACCCACTCACTCACCCATACAGCCACTCACATAGCAATACAGCCACTCACACAGCATCTCACTCCCCCACACAGCTACTCACACATCCACTTATACACCCATACAGCCACTTACACACCCATACACACAAGGATACAGTCACACAGCCACTCACATAATATATGTTAGAAATAGTATCACTCAGTAGGAGTGCACATAGTATACGGATTTAACTTTTTTAGTAGGTTACTATATTTGTTTAACACCCATAAACTCTTAAAACATTTATACTCACTTGATGATGTCATCAGTGATGTCATTTGAGATGTCATGAGTGATGTCATCAGTGATGTCACTGACCATGTCATGAGTGATGTAATATGTGAAGTCATAAGCAGTGCATTGCGGGGCGTAGGTTATAGTTAGCTCGGTAACTATAACTGCCGAATTTCACTGGTTTTGTATGAAGGAAATCTGAGCCTACCTATAAGGTATTTGTGAATATAAGTATGTGTAGATTTGTTATTCCCATCTCTACAGCTACACTTCTTGAAGATATATATAAATCAACAAGGCACACATATGGGAAGCAAATATACACTTACCTATATGTACTTACCTACTGTCAAAATATTGTGGTAGTTAGTATTTTGGCTACAGTACTTTTGTAGCACAATATTTTCTGTAGTATAATCTTGGTAAATTAGTCTGCTATGTCATGCCTGGACGCCTTATTCTCCAGACTATATCTGGAATGTACTCAGATAATGTGTAATGTGGTTGCCCATGTGTGTGTCAGCTCCTGTGTATAAGTAGCCCTTAAAGGTTGTAGGGTGCATCGCCGTGGTTAGTAGTAGTGAAAGCTAGCAATCACTGTTCTCCCTGCATATCCCTATGCGCTGCTCATCAGATTACCACTGGAATGTACAGGAAAAACCAGTCCAGTGTCTGACCTTGAATCATCATTCAGAGGAAGGAGCCTGTGTTACAAGTGGCGGAAACTGAACTGTTTCTAGCAGGTCAAGGTGGGACCTGGCTAAAGAACAACATTAGGACAGCCAGGAAGCATAGCCTGGTACATTCTTCCTTAGTAAGAAGTAGGCTCTTTGCCCATTGCCTATATCCTGTGGTTTTTGTTGTGAGCAGACGCTGCCTACCTGAGATTCATTAAAGGGAAGGTGCCACATTCACTTCTAAATGCTTGCCATGGAGCTGAAGCCAACCAATGAAAAATATGTGTTGATGTGATTCGTTCATCTCAAATGTGTGGGGCAAACTTTGAATATGATTGAACAACTGTCTCCAGGACTGGGTATAAGATGGTCCCTCCATCATATCTAGAGTTCAACTTTTCACTCAATGAGCTCTGCACAAAAGTACAGAAGAAGGTGAGAACAAGAGTCAGTATGTGTGGCTATCTATCTTTTAGAGGAAGGGCCATTTCATGTCTGCTGAGAAGAAACTGCTTCTGATGTTGACTGCAAGACCTGAAGAGAAAAAGCCATTCATCCAGAGATTTGAGTTCGCCATAAGTGTCCAAGTTGTAAAAAACTTGGCAAAGCCGGACCAGCCAGGACTGGGAGCAGCCAATCACTGTTCAGCCGACTAGTCTGCTCCCTTGCAAACAGCATTCAAATCTGACTTGCCTCCAGGAGCGTAGCTTATGGGGGAGTTTTCAGGGTGTAACCCCCCTAAAATAAATGTATTCTTAGCTTGGTAGTTAGGTATGGGGGCCCAGAATCGGGTCTGGTGTGCCTATGTTGATTTTTCCCACTTGTTTAGTTGGTAAATGTGAGATCACACCCCTGAATCTCACCTACTAAGCTACGCCCCTGCTTGCCTCCTCCTGTTCTCTACCCAATGGTCAACAGAAGCTTGTGTGGCTGAAACTTGCATCACCACGTACTGTTCTACAACCAATGAATGTGAGGCTTGTGTGCCTGAGCCCTGCTTTGCAGCTCTTTTTAGCACGTGATGGTCATGAGGTCAATGCGCCTGATCTCTGCGTTGCTGCATCCTTTCCTCCACATTATGATGTCCAAAGGCCTGTGTGCCTGAACTCCACATCGCTGCATCCCATTCTGCACTGTATGAGCGTGAGAAGCTTGTGTGCCTCAGCGCTGCATTGCTGCATCACTTCAAGTGGCTGATGACTGTGCATGGCCTGTGCATGCCAGCATTGGTGCAACACTTCCTTTCTTCAAGTGGCTGGTGACCATGCTGGCTCATGTGACCCAACCCTTGCGCAACGTAACATTTCTTCCAGGGACTGATGGCTTTTCGTGCGACCGCTTCTCCTATCGCTTTTCCTACCTGTGACGCCTGCCACAAGCGGCTCAAGAACTGTGCAGCGCCTGTCTGGAATGCCGTGTCCCCACCACAGCCCTGAAGAAGGACAAGAACTGAGTGATAACCTCAATACTTACAAACCACCACTGTGCTTGACTATGCTAAGCTGATTACTTTAACACACAAAAGGAAAATGGAGGGGAAAAAGGAAAGGTCCGGATGAGTGTGAAGAGGACAAAATACAAGGTTTGTTAAAAGTGCCCTCAGCCACTAGTTGTGGCACGCTTCATCATAGGGCTTGCTAACAACATCCCCGCACAGACCAACGCCCGGGATTGAGCAAAAGGGAGGGAAGGACCGTACAAACATAAAAGTCTAAGGGATCTTATCGCGCAGAAACTCTGTTACTATGAATAAAACTGGCTCGGGAATATCCCCAGCAGCATTTTATTCTTGGATTTCCTGGCCAGGATTACAAATTCTCTAAAGGACGGTGATGATAGGGAAAGTTATTATCCCTGCATCCCAACTGTCTGCAAAATTGTCGACATGTTTCGGCTGCTGTATCTGCCCATAAGGGTCAGTCGGCCTTCCTTACAAGTAAACCTTGCTTCGTCCATACTTTTAAAGCATAGTTTAATTTTGAGAGTAAACAACATAAACAATCAAGTACAATTGTTAATGCCATACAACGTATTAAAGTAACCACACATATTTGCTTGATGATAATACAACTCTTGCATCTTTTTCTACAAAGTAGCATTGTGTGAAAAATATATTTGTTGTGAATTAATTTGTAGAGGCTGAGCCTGGTGTCATTCCCCACAAAGCCTTGACTGATTGACCGCACCACCCTGTCAATTATAAGCATTAAAGGGAGGCCAGTGGCATTTTTGTGAGTCTGCAATAGTATCTGATTGCTGTATTTCAAAGAGCAGTGTCAATACTTGTTACAATGATTGCCAATCTGCCAGTGACGCGTGGGTCCCATAAAACGGGCCTGACTTTCCCCTTGGAAGAAAAATTGGGAAGGCTAAAGAACACGTGAAGCAAGTGCACTGAAAAGCGTTGCAAGCAAGATAAAACGTTCTATTAATAAAAAAAGGCTGTATGGAACAAGCTCTTTCAAGGAGTATACCAGAAGGAATGTGAATAAATATTTATCCAAAGCAGCTCCAAGGAATCTGTTGGCAGAGAGCTTTACCGGTAACAAGCTGTCAATGAAAGAATGTTCATGTACAAAGAGGAGGGACAAGCTAATGTCACATACAAGGCTGATTCGAACATTCTAAAAGCCTAAAAAACGTGCATATGGTAAGGCTACTGAATCAATCCCATAATCCCCTTTCCTCACACGCGACACCAAGTTCCCAAACATAAACAAATGAATGAGAAGGGCTCTGGTGTAGGGGGCTACTTTTCCCCAGTGTTGCCCTAATATTACAAAAATAATGAACAAGCGTGCTAGGGGTAACCTACGGGGTATGCCTTTATCCAGGTATTCAGCACAATGGAACCTGCAATATTACAATTATATATTTTTTTAATTATATTTAAGATAGTTTGTTTTATTGACAGAACAACAATACAGGTAAATATAGCAATCAGTTACTGTATTTTCAGGCTTCGAGGAGGAGGACTTCAGTGGTTCCATCAGTATTTTACTGTTTTCATCTTTAATAAAAGGTGGTGTATCAACATCTTATGGTATAAATGAACATCATCACCCAACAATCTTCACCCCTTTTGCTAGCTTGCCAGGGGATTGATTACTCAGTGGATTGGAACCTGTCTGGGCACTCCTGTGGTAAGCAGTGGTAGGGTGCAAGTATTATAGTAGGCAATCCATATGTTTAAGTTAGATAACGCCTGGAATTGTCCTATGGTAGTTAGTGGAAGTGCACTTTTGTTGAATCTGTGCTAAAATGTGTCTCATGTAGTATGGTTTTTGTGTGGCATTTGCTGAACACACTCGTGAAAAAACCCCACAATCTATATATAATAGCAGTAAACATATATCAAGAGTCCGGCATTCCAAAGTAACTAACTAGATACAGCATACAAGTATGCTTCTGAATGGAATACCCTCATGAATGCGCATCAGTCACCTCAATTGAGGCCTGTATCAACTTCCTCATCTCCCATATGGACCGGTTTACATTCCATTCTTTCACCATCGCTTAATTGCTCATCGACATAGTTCCAAAGCAGCTCTCACTCTGCTGAACATGACCAATCACAATTACTCCCAGGTTTCTTCATTCATATAAAGCTGCTAGACATCTGTCCCACTTCAGACCACTACCAACTCGGTTATCTATCTGAGTTGAGTCCTCGCCCAGAGACCGATAACCCTATGCCCTCGAACAGTACGTCCACGTCCACCCTCACCCACCATGGTTCCAGGCGCCACCACTCACGCCAATCTGGGGAATGGGGATATTTTCCAGAGCTGGAAAATGATCCAGCCAGGGATGGCTGAATCACACTGTCTGCTCCAGAAAACCCTGGAGGAAACGGCATTACGAGAAGAGGATGGAAAAACCAGGTTGGGACGGTCTGCCCAAGGGTTGTCCTGCCCCAGGAGATACATCGCTCTCAGAGAAAATATATTGGTTTCCACCCATTTTCCAAGTTTACCTTCTGCTCAACTTCCAATTTGCACCTCAACCAACATGTCACAAAATTAGATCCAGCTTCACATCTTCTCATCAGTACAAAGGTGACACACTAGTGACTGACTTCCTAGAGGCGGATGTGCCCACACAACTTCTTGTACCACCGTCCAAGCCCTTCACTTCTTGACAAAGGCATTTGTATTGCACGTTTTAGCATTCTGTTCTTATTCTTCACTTATTCATTAGACTGGGGATTGTACAAAGAAGACCTGTGTTTATTGCCACTTTCTTTTATGTAAAAATAAAAGAACTCTAGCCAACGCCTTTGTGCTTGGATACTTTCAACCAATGAAAACACAGTGCAAAGTCTTCAAGTTTAACCCATATGCCACTGCCTTGCACTTGTGATAAATAAAGTGAAACCCTGGCACAGGAAGCCATGGAATGGAAGAGAGCAAAGTAGCGGTGTAAATCATCCTTATTGCTGACAGTGTCAGGAATCACCCCCAGGACGTCATAAAGGGAGCGGCAGCAAATGATCACTGCTTACTTCCTGTAGTTCCCACTCCTTACATAGTGCCTCAACCGTGACTATGAGGCCTAGTGAATGTGGGGCAATGTCTCAACACTGATATCACCAGGGCTCAAAGGTGCAAATCTTTCTGCTAACCCTTGCATGTTGGTGAATCGAAACCAACCGTTATAGTAGCATGCATTAATTACATCACGTGGATCTTCCCAGGGTTTGAATACTATATATACATACAGTGCTTTAAATGGGCAGGTATCCTCTGCACTTCTTTAATTTGAAAGAAGGGAGAGTACCTGCACTTCTCACCACAGATGCAATACATTTAATGGGAGAGTACCAGCACTTCCTATGAGAAACAGGTACTCTAAATAGTGAGCACATGCACATCTGTATTTCCATTTAAAGCAGTATATAAGAATATACTAATAACAATATTAATAATTGACATCCTGTTTCAAAGCAAAATAAAAACAGATTTTTGCATATATTTAGCACATGTGCATGGTATAAAAATGGGAATGCACACAAAACGTGCATAAATAATTGTGCACGAGAAACTCACGCAAGACCCGTGCAAGGGGAACAGGACTAGTGCGCCTGCCTGCAGCCCACACCTGACACTTAAGGGTCTTCGCTGCTGGCCACATCCAGGAATGCAAGCCACTGCATGCAGAGACTGAAAGAGGAAAGGCAGGAACTTGGCTTACCTGCATCCCTGGCAGCCCTGCCTGCACGGGGGAATGAGCCATAGCAACTGCAGCCACGTCAAGAATGGAAGGGTAAATAAATCCAGTCCACAACAGAGGGGCACCACACTTTACATCCACAGAGAGAAACGATGGAAGGGCAAAAAACAAATGTGTATATCTTTCACGCAGTTCGGTTTGGAAGGGGGAGGCAGAGAGACTCCTGCGTTGTCCCGTCTCCTCCTCCGGGCAACGCTTTTCAGATCTTATTAACTGCACAGGGGCTGACGCCCCCTCAGCGCCTCACGCCGACCACCAGAGTCTCTGTGGCAGGAGGTAACAACTCCCCACACGAAATCCGCAGCAGAGGCATGGAGGGAGGCGGGAGGGCAGCGTCCCTGGCTCTCAGGTATCCTCTCGTGAGCAGCAGTTTGGGGCGTCTGAGCTCCGCCCCTTGTGCTATCTGAGCCTATGGGGTGTCAATAAAAGGCGTGCAAACAGCATCTTCACGTCAGGTTAAAAAGCATCAGAAACCTAATACTGCAGCAGCCAGCCCTGAGATGTGCTTTCTGCTGTTTCACTGTTAAGCCAGATTTATTTCAGAGTTGGTGATGCCGAGTGTCACGGACGTGCAGAGGGGCGTGTCCCTTCCTCCTGCTGGCAGCACTGAATCCTTCACTGTGCCTCTAGCTCCCCATGTCAGTTAAGTGACCGTGGCCATCGGTCCCTTCAGAAATCTGGTTGTGTAGCTCTACAGCGGGGTTTAGTATTGAAGGCTGGGGTGAAGGAAAACACTTCCTGGTGCAGTGTGAGGAGGAGGGCGAGTGTCACTGCACAGCGAGCGAGGGGATTGGCAGACAGCCTTGCCAATAGGAACAGAGGGATATGAACAAATATATTTCTACGCACTTTAGCTGTAAGAAAGCAGCGGCAAAGTGCTTTAGAGACTCCTACAGGCAAATTGCAGGGTCGAGCGATTAGACACTTAAATGTGAAAAACTGTTATGTAAACACATTTACAAACTATAGGAAGTCTTACCTAGCCTATAAAATGAGTATACTTGGAGAAAAAACACAAACTTAAGTTCACGATACACATATAAATATGACATACAAGAGCGTAGTTTAGTCAGCGAGATTCGGGGAGTGTGAACTTCAAAATTCACAACTGAAAAAGCAGTACCCTGCTGGGTAGAGAGGAGTGAGTTAACCAAAGGTCGAGATGGACAGTTTCTAAGAGGCAGCGTCAAGTACTGATTAAGTGGGTGTAGTGTCCTGCTGGAAATGTCATGTAGCAGTCCCTCCCTAGGCGCTGTGTTTACACCAGCCCCACACCCGTCCATCACAGGCACCACCAGCCAGGTGTTAGAGCAGAGATTACATCAAATGGTTTTAATGATAAAAGAAGTGATGACATCAACTTTTACGCCAACGATCACAAATAGGGGTGGGCGGAATTTGCGAAATTCACTTATGCAAACTATCGCGAAAATGTTAAAAATCTCCGCAAACACGCGGAAATATCGCGAAGACGTGGACGTTTTTTTCCCGCCCGTTCGCAGTATTTTCTGCGTGATCGCAGCTTGCCAACTTACTTGTTGGATATGACGTGTTCGGGGTCTCTTGCTCCTTTTCGCGTTCGATATGACGTGCCTACGTCCTCACGCTCTCGCTCGCGGTGGATAATGACATGTTCGAGATCTCAATCATCTCATACTCTTGCGGTGCATGATCGCGAGAAGAAAGACGTGATCGCGCGATGAAGGACGTGATCGCGCAACGAATGACGTTAATGCGGGCGCAAACTTTTTCGAGACAGTGCAAATGGCTACCAACAATCCAACATCTCGTGGAGAACGCGACCGAATCGGGAAAACTTGTCGGCGAAAGCGGGGATTCAGGTAAGTCGATCGCGCGCACGCGGGAATGTATTTTTTTACAGCGCGAGCAAGAAAAAAAATTCCGGTAAGATGCGGATTGCGGAAATGTTGATTTTTCTCGCGCTCTCCGCGGAATGCGAAAATGTCAAATTATCGCAATTTCCGCGAGCGGAACGGAATTTTCGCCCAGGCCTAATGACAAATGTGTGTTAAGTTCCACGTTATGAAAAATTATACAAATAATACAATTCAGATACTGCATCCAGTGGCTTACCGAAACTTGAGGGGGGCCCCCTGCAGAGTATGTGGAGGGGCCCCCTCCAGGCTCAATCTGGAGCTCTCCGGCTGAAGTGCGGTGCTGAGGGGGACCCCTGGCGGTTGGGGCCCCCCCGCACCATGAGGGCTGCGGGGGCATGTGTAACGCCCCTGACTGCATCGTAAAAGCATGCAGATGAAAGGCTATAATTGAGACATATTATATATTTAATTAATATAGATGTGACTATTAATCATGAAATACTATTTTCACTCATTTATGTGTGTTAGAATAATGTAGGAGAAAAATCTCACGTTATGGATTTTATTACTAATGGATTAAATTTTTATGTAATGAATGTGAAATTAATAGGACTAAAGGAAATAAATGTGAAGTAGATTGATGTTCATGTGAAAACGTATTTCATGTTATAACGTGTGGACCGAAAATGACAAAAGAAAAGTAGGTGCTACATGAATATACTTAAATGTGCCTTCATGAAACTTCTTTAACATGTGCTTTATATATGTATTAGTTGTATAACACAAACGAAAAAGAGTAATAAGTATTTTATTATATGTATAATGTTGACACTTACAGATTTTTTATAGTACCTTATACTTACATATATTAATTATGATCAAATTGAAATGTTTATTAATGTATTCTGAAGTTAATATGCTAGTTTCCCTATTAACTTGCGATTCATAATTTAACATGATCTTGTCGTATATTAGCCAAATTTCATATAGGCCTCATTTTTACTTTCCCATTCCAGTGTAGTCATGGACTGAATATTCTGAAGCTTATGAGAACTTCATGAAAACAGCAAATTGTATTGAACTGTTTCTTTGACATCCCCCGGACTGAATAGTGTACTTGCAACAAATTTTGTTACACTCTGAAACAGCTGCATGAGAATGGAACTTTTCCAACCCTCATGTCATCATCTTCAATGTCTCATTGTTTAATGTGTCGTTAACTTTCATGACGCGAGGAACTGCGTAATCGATTTACTTAATTTTTCCGGATTCGTATCTTCTTTCCTGCTACATCATACTCATCTACTTGGACTGAGCAATGGAACTGAGTGGTATGACAAATTTAGTGATGCCAATTTTGGGAGAACTGGTACATCTGCCTTTCGTGATATGGGTTCCTGATTTTTGATTCAGATTCCGATTCTGCTGTTGGGAGTAGGACTCTTTGCTGCTTACCGGTGTCCTGACGCAGATTGAACCTTTCAGATGAAGGGTTCTTGTCATGCGGGGGCGTGGCCAAGCAGGCGGCGAAGATGGCTGCCAGCTAGAGAAGCTCTTGTTATCAGCCGGGCCCAGCGGCGATTTCCCCCGGATTATGCACACCATTCCGCACCAAAGCCAGCGTCGAGGAGAGCGGAGGCGGAGCTGGTTCCAATGAGCTGGGCGCAACTAGCCGATTCCCGCCTGTGATGGAGAAACACCGTGTCAGAGGGAGCCCGGGCCTGCCAGCGCTATCACATCAGGCGCCTAGGCAGACCCGCACAACGTGGCGTCCCGAGAGTGCATGGCGGCACAGCGGCCTGACGGCAGCGTAAGACCGGGTGAGTTGGGGCCGTGCTGGTGAAGATCCCCTTCCCTGACACCAGCTCCCGCTACCAGCTGCCGGATCGGCTGCTCTGCCCCGTGACCCCAGCGCCCTACATTCTGGCACACATGGGGACAGGGCCCACGCGACATTGCAGTCGGGGCTGGGGCGCTTGTCTGGAGCTGTGGCGGTCCCGGTGGGAGGGGAACGCGTGCTTGCCTGGCGCCTGACACAACGGCACTACTGCACACCCGCAAGCACCCCCGCAGGAGTCACAGAGCCTCAACGTGAAGCACAAGCTATTCTAGAGGCAAGCTGCAGACGTCATATGGGTTCTCCTGCATTGCCTGCATATCGTCAGAACTAAAGGGAAAACAGCGCTACTTGGCAGCCGGGTGCCTGTAGAGGTTCACACAGGGCCCGCTTGTACCGAGGCCCACAAGACTTGCTTAGGAATGCGCACAACACCCTTGATGACCATAGCCAGTTGATTTCCTCTACTGCCAGGTCACTTATCTAACCCAGGCTGCGTGCTACGGCGGGCTCAGGGTCCTGGGTATCCACAGTGTTCGGAGGGGCGGAAAGCTGGCTTTTGATCCACGTAGTCCTTAAAGCGCATGGACCTAGCCTGATCCTCTTCACACCCTCTTTGCGGCATGGGACGTAAGGATCCCAGGCAAAGAACCCTACCTTTTGAGAAAGTAACTGAGGGAACAACGTCGCACTCCTCTACAATGGCGGACAAGGCGCCCACTGTGGAAACGCCTGATCCCTCAGGTGCCTCTGTCGCTTCACTGCTACTTGAGATGAAGGCAGGATTTAAGGCGCTGGACTCCCGTTTCGACACTCTGGACCAGACCATCGCATCACTGGGTGCCAAAATACAGGTCCATGATCAACGTTTAGACGTGGTGGAGGCTCGTGTCTCGGACTTGGAGGATGGGACAGCCCAGTCCTTGAAAAGGCTGGAACGGACGGAACGCCTGCTCAAAGAGGTAGCCATCAAGAACGAGGACCTGGAAGCACGCGGGCGCCGCAACAACGTTCGCATTATGGGGGTCCCGGAGACGACATCTACAGGCTGGATGGACCTCTTTGTATAGAAGCTACTCATAGAACTGTTTGGTAGCGAAGCTTTCACGCCTGGCTTTGTTGTAGAGAGAGCCCACCCATCCCTCGGCCCCAGGCCTAACCCTGGCCTCCCCCCGCGACTCATCATAGTGCGACTCCTGAACTTCAGGGACCGTGACACCGCGCTAAGCCTGGCACGAGAACATGGTGTAATTGAATGGCAGGGTTCAAAATTGTCCTTCTACCCAGACTTCACTCTAATGGTCCAGGAGGCACGACGAAAATTCCAGGGGGTGAAGGCAACATTGCGTAACCTAGGGCTCATATACGGAATGTTATATCCAGCGAGACTTAAAGTTGACTTTGGCGGTAGGTCCAGAATATTCGACACTCCGGCGGAGGCCCAGGAATTCTGCCGCACTCATAAGATGAGGAATACGTAAAACTCAGCGGAGGGTGCGCGCGCCTCTCCGCCTCACAGCGGATCGGATGCAAGTGCGGAACTCTTCCCGAACTCGGGAACTGGGTGATGTTTTGATTGCTTGCGCAGTATCAACAATTCACAATGGGGAAATTGTGTGATTTAGTGTTGTTTATTGATATGCGTCACTTGACCGGTCTGATTTCTGGCTGTCACCCCTCTTTGGTATATCCACTGTGTTTGGTTCATTACCATATTGGAGTCCATTCTTGGTCCTCAATTGCTAGCCCGGTGGTCCCTATGACACCCGGGTGGGAGAAGTTACTGGGGGTTGGCCACCTTGGGGTTGGAAGGCAGCTTGGTGGGTGAAGGGGGCAGGGGGAAGGACCGCACATTGTACTTGTTGTTATTCACACTTTATTTTAGCATTGCTTGCCAAGTTGCCATTGTATAAATGTCCTGACAAACAAAAGATTTCACAATGTTAAGATGTCACGGTTAGGCAGCATACAGGAACCTTCGGCCATCCCCTTCATGTCCTGGAATGTTAGAGGCCTCAACAACACCCGTAAGAGGAGGCAGGTGATCCATTATCTTAGACGACACAAGGTCGACATTGCATATTTACAAGAGACACACCTCCCTCCTACAGACTCGGCTCGTTTTGGCGCTAGCTGGGGCACACATAGATTCTTCGCTAATTATAGCAACTACGCTAGGGGCACAGCTATATTAATTCACAGGACACTCCCTTTCACACTTATAGATGTGGCCCGGGACCCGGTAGGCAGAGCTGTAATAGTCACGTGCAATCTATATGGCCATAAAGTCACCTTAGTAAATGTGTATGCTCCCAATGTAGACTCCCCTGAGTTTTTTCACGACCTGAATGCCCGGATCATGAAACACGACCCTCACGCGCTGCTTTTGGGAGGGGACCTCAATCTATTGATGCACCCCACACTGGACAGCACTTCAAATGCACCGGACGCTAAACCACGGGCGAGGCGCGCCCTGAGGGACCTCTGCGATCAACATACACTGATCGACATCTGGCGACAGCACAATCCCACCCTCACCACGTATACCCATCATTCTGGCCCACACGGCACCTGGTCCAGGATAGACTATTGGCTGATCTCGCCCATAGTCACGGATTGGTTTCACTCCCACACTACGCTCCCTTGCACATATTCTGACCACTCCCCGATTATTTTACATTTGATGCTCCCACGACCGGAAGGGTATGAGAGACAATGGCGTTTCCCCAGTAAAGCCCTTCAAGACGACTTGTTCAAGGCTGAAGTTCGGGAGGAAATAGAGGA
The DNA here is from genome assembly GCF_964204655.1 of Triturus cristatus. Classification (NCBI taxonomy): domain Eukaryota; kingdom Metazoa; phylum Chordata; class Amphibia; order Caudata; family Salamandridae; genus Triturus; species Triturus cristatus. Next base: position 697,540,037 of record NC_140591.1, read on the forward strand.
CTATTTTGAACTCAACACAGGCTCGGTAGATACCTTGGCGGTACTTTGGGAGGGCTTCAAGGCCGTTGTTCGAGGGGTATGCATCTCCAAGCAGGTGGGGGTACTCAGAGACCTCCGACAGACAATGACCCGCATCGAACAAAAAGGAGCCACATTGGACTCCCAACTCGCAACCCTCCCTGACCCAGTGGCTCAGGCTGAGAGACTTGGCCTATTGGCTGAATATAGGGACACGGCCGAGCGCGAGATACTATATCTGGGAAAGTATCACACGGCATGAAGATACGGTGAAGGCGAGCGGCCTGGCAGGGTACTGGCGCACAAGTTAAGGCCAATCTACAGTAAAAGGTACATCACTGAACTACACTCAGCTACCGGTACCACTCTCACCTCCACAGCGGCTATCCGGGACAAGTTCCTAGACTATTATGCCACACTGTACTCGTCCAGGGCAGAACCCGATGGCACGGTCCAAACTGCATACCTAGATAAAGTCGCATTGGTGTTTTTGGAAAAATACATGCTAGACTTTATGGCAAAACTAATATCTGTCGCTTGATGTCACACTAGCCATAGACACCCTGCGGGGTTCTTCAGCCCCAGGGTTGGATGGCTTCACCGGGGACTTTTATAAAGAGTTCAAGGACATTTTGGCCCCCCAGTTAATTGAGGTCTATGCGGAAGTGTTAGAGAAGCATTGTCTCCCCCCCACAATGCGTGAAGCCGTGATAATACTTCTCTCGAAACCAGGCAAAGATCACAAGCAATGCGGCTTGTATCGGCCGCTGTCCCTATTGAATCTGGACTATAAAATTTTGGTGAAAGTGCTCGAAATCAAGCTTTCACAGCTGATGTAGTACATCATTTCCCCAGTGCAATCGGGCTTTGTCCCCAGACGCTCGACATCCCTAAATCTCCGAATGCTGTTTGCTGTGCTACACAGAATACAGCCTGTACTACCGGCAGCGGCGGTATTACTAGACGCAGAGAAAGCGTTTGATTCCTTGGAGGGGCCCTTCCTCGTAGAAGTGATGCAGTGTATGGGACTGCCTTATGGCTTCATTGCCACGGTCTCCTTGTTATACAGTAGCCCCTCGGCATGACCCCGCCTGAACGGTTCTCTGTCCAGACCATTTCGACTATATCGGGAGACTAGACAGGTTTGGCCCCTGTCCCCGCTATTATTCATTCTAGCTATGGACCCTCTAATCAGACATTTTCAAGAGCGCCACCTACATAGGGGGCTGCAGTTTCGCACGGACCCTCTCCTAGCTTCCCTATACGCGGACGACACCATCCTGTATGTCCGGGAGCCACTCCTCAACCTGTCGCCTCTTGTCCAGGAGATCATCCGTTTCGGTAGATTCTCGGGCCTGGGTATCAATTGGCATAAATACATCCTATTCCCGCTAACAGAGAGCACAGTCAAATGGGACTGCGAATACCCTCTTGAATGCTGCCAAGATTCTGTGAAATATCTTGGTATACATATTCACCTGGACACCACTCAAATTATACGCTTAAATTATGGGCAGACTTTCCAAAAACTAGAAGAGCAGGTTGACAGATGACTGAGGTTGCCCTTGTCGCTAGCAGGCAGGGTGGCCATATTGAAAATGGTGGTCCTTCCCAAATTTCTATATCTCTTTAATAATATTCCAATACCCCTATCGGACGGCTTCTTTCGCATTCTGCAAACACTCATGACCCGCCTGGTCTGGGGCGTAAAACGGCCACGCGTTCGCTGGTCCATATTGACCCTGCCATATAACAGAGGCGGTTTCAACGTCCCGGACTTCCAACTGTACTATTTGGTAGCGTAATGCCACTACATGTACGCCTGGTTTCACCCAGATGCACGCATCCCATTCCTACGGCCAGAGGCGGACCTGGTTCTCCCGGATGGGTTGAGCGAGGCACTACCAGGGGCTTTCCCATGGGACAGACGTGACATCCAGACGGTATCCACAACCGCCTGGGTGTGGGGCAAGTTGAGGAAGCGTACAGGTGCTGCACTTCTATACTCTTCCGCCCTGCCGGTACCTAATGCCAGATGGTTCCCAATCACTGGGGAAGGGATAGTACAGCGTACATTGTCTGCATTAGACATCGTGAAGATGGGCGATCTCTTCCCCGGGGGTCACATTTTTTCCATTGATGAGGACGCCAGGTTTACTGACTGAAGCTTCATGACCCGCTTCCTAATGAGCAGAGTGAAATTCGCGCTACAAGCTGCGCTCCCCACATACCCGGTTGAACCAGACTCGTTTCCCCCACTCACTTTGGTGTTTTAGAGAACCCAAGTGGCGCACGCCTCATTTCTAAAATGTACAAAGCCTGCGCCCGAATGCTCCCGGTGGATGACTCAAAACTCAGACAGGCCTAGGAGGCGGACACGGGAGGGTCTATATCGGACGAGCAATGGGTAAAATGTTGTGAGGCCACTAAGGACATATCACTCAACAGCCGCCATAAGTTGCTGCATTTTAAATTCCTCCGCCGGGCTTACTTTACACCAGCCATGGCGCATAAGATAGATGCCACTAGACCCCACACTTGTTCAAAGTGCGCTTCCCCACACGCTGACTTTCTACATCTGGCGTGGACCTGTCCCCGCTTGCAGACCTACTGGACAGCGGTACACGTGACACTAGGGAGGATAATTGGGCTTCCACTTGCTCCTCTTCCCGAAATTGCACTTTTAGGATACACAGTTCAGATACCCAAAAGAGTAAGAAGACTAGCGTCACTGGGGCTACTGCTGGCTAAAAGGGAAGTTGCCATCCACGGAGGCAGGAAAACCGACCCCAAACTACAAGATTGGCTGGGAAGTCTGGTGTACTGCTATACCAACGCAGAGATATAGGCCAGTCTTATGCCACCAACATCACATCCCAAAGACATATGGGGACCGCTGAGGGCACATTTGGACGCCGCAAAGCAGGCTTCCAACGCACAGGCAGACAATGGCATAGTGCCGGAGGGAGTGGGCTGATGGGAAATTCTGATGACATGGTCTCTCTGTACAGTACAGCAAGACCCTGTGGAAATGCAGTTGTTCGGCTCTACTAGCAATGCATTGTTAGCCTTAACATATTACACCTTGGATTGGGACTGTGGGAGGGGGCGGGGGGACGTGTCAGGGACAGGTTGAAATTTAATACGTTACCACTGTAAAGGCTGACATCATAACCACTATCGTACTGAACATGTCAAGCACAAATTGCTTTGATTGAAAAGTACTATATGCAATGCACTGTGATTTCTCTCCTTTATTTGAAAATCGAGTGTTTAAAATATTTTTTTTTAAAAAGGGTTCTTGTCATGCTGTTGTGACTCTTATTGTTACAGCGACAGACTGAGACAGATTATTGTCTTGACAAACTGGACTGGCATCTTGGAACTTTGCTGAACTTTCCTGAGAGTCTTTACAAGGCTCAACTGGCTTCCTATTTCCTATGGACACATATGCTGCATGTGTCCATATCTACCTCGGATGAGGAAGATTTCCCTGTTCATTTGTCATATTCTCCCTGAATCTCAGAGGCTTGGTATATTTCATTAAATCCTCTACTAATTGATTACTAGGGTTGTGAATGCAAATGTTCTTTACCTATAGAATGAACAACTAAACATTAATCTGACTGCTGTTCTGTCTCGTCATTCCTTAAGAGTGAACGTTACTTGGGTTATCAATGTACTTAGAAAACTGATCTATGGGATGTTAATTGGGTTAGTTTCAGTTATCCTCATCATTGGGTAACTGTCCATCCCCCCTATATCCAACCCCTTTCAGCACAGAGCAAGATCCATCGTAGGACCAACTGTATGTATAAGGTAGCGAGAGTATATTGAAGTGTATACAAGTGCGCAGTAAACGCTACAATACAGGGGACCCTGCCAATAAACGGGGCCGGGCACATGTTCTGACGACCAGTTATAACCCCAAAGTGGATGAAAAATAATAGTTTGGAATGCTACCCAAACAATTGCCATTGGTTAGACTATTTGCAATCAATCATCCAATCAAATTTTGGTGTTTGATTGACAGTAGTATGTCAAAAACCTGAGACTGGGTCAGCTTTCCAAACCCACTACTGCCAATGTTTGTGAATTCCAAAAATAGTAAATTTCCACACATTCAAGGAGGACTTTAATGAGAGCATATTTATTACCTTTTGGTAAACCAGTCACTATATATTTTTCCACTTAAAAAAAATGAACAAGTTAAAAGCTCCTAGTGAAATGAGAACAACGAAAAAAACAGATACAGACATAGCAGACCCGACTCAGGGCCACAGACCAAACTATCAAGCCAGAATTCACTCCCTCTGAAGCCACACCCCTGCCAGTCACACCAGGGCCTAGTAGTTCTCCCTGGTTATTCATAACTATGGTCACATGTCACTTCGTCACTGCTATGAGAAGCTTTAGTGGTCAAATCGGTGCACGTAGACAAGGTTTTATGTTTCCAGTCATTGGTTTTTACAAATAATTTTTATCAAGTGACTGATGGCTCCATGTAGTAAACCCGAGTCACAAATAGAGATGGGCGCTCTAGCAAATTAATAGGGCAAGGCGAGCCATGGGTATCTCTTTGCTCTAAGAGTCTGTGGACGAGCCAAACTATGAAAATGTTTCCCATGTATATGGTGCAACAAACCTTATATAAAAATAGGTGCTGCATGAATTTATCGGATTTGGTGGGTTGCCCGATATGAATATTAACTGGGCCAAATCCATGATTTTCCCAATAATGCCGGCTACACCACAGATCAATGTAGCCTTCCATCTGTGATGGTTGGACTCTGTGATTAAATATTTGGGGATCTGGATCATCAGGAACATGCTGGAACTATGGCAGGAGAATTACGGGCGAGCCATAGCTTGGCTGTAGGAACAAATCCCACACTGGGTCAAACTGCCTCTGACCATAGCCGAAAAAATAGTAATCGCCAAAATGATGAGCTTGCCAACGTTTTTGTTTCTTTGTAAACCTCCCTCTACCCCTGACAAAAGCATTTCTCACATGCCTGGGATCCCACTTGATAGTGCTCAACTGGGTGGGAGAGGGCTAAGCAACCGTGACTGGCATGGGAGGTGTCGGCCCTACCATTCGAACAAGGTGAACTATGCACCCCAGATACGGACCTCTACTACCATTGTATGTAGGCACAGTTTGTGCGCTAATGGCTATACCCTGAGCCATTCTTGCCCCATGTGGCGATGGAGTGAGATAATAACAGTGGCATAACATTAGCTCCCACAGCCCCTGCGCTGCGAAGGGGCCCCCCTCCATGTACATTGCAGGCGGGCCGCCTCAAGTTTTGTTACGCCACTGGATATTACCGCTCCTTATTCTTTGACAGCAGCTATCTGTGCAGAATGAAAAAGATCCAGTGGCTCTGTTGACATAGTGGGATGCACTGTGTGGGCCTGGGCCAGACTCCAGCGTAGGGTACGCCTACCTACCCTATACTTTCCGGCACTGCCACTGAAGCAAAACCTGCGTCTGTCCCTCACACTAGAGGACCTGTCCTGTCAACAGAGGTCTCGGCTCTACAACAATGGAGATCTCTACCAGAACAAACTCCTCCTAGACCAATGGGACCTGCAGGCCACGGTGATGCACCCCCATTAGGCACACATTATTACCGCCTACAATGTGAGTGCAAACAGGCATACCTCACCTTTCCACAAGGGCCTGCGAGACTGCACGCCCCAGATGCTGTCCTACCTACATTCCCCTCTAGGTGACTAATCACATGTCTATACTTTACATGCAAGCCAAGGTCCCGATAGCTATATCCAGAGCATGTGCGGAGAGGCAAGCTTGCATGCAGGTGGATATCCCGGATGACCAATGGAACTACTGCTATGCCCAAACAGCAGAGCTGTTCCCTTGCTATAGACTTCGCTTAATACACCTCAAGAACATCCACAGACTACATTGCACGCCCTCACGGTTATGCAAAATGGGCATCGTAGACCATATCAGGTGGACAAGATGGGGGATGGAGGGTGCTGATTCCTTAAACCTAGCCTGGCAATGGCCATAGACTGGTGATTATTGGAGCTGTGTATTCCAGAAAATAGACTACAAATCCAACACTGTGATACCCATTTCACCTATAGTAGCCCTGTTGGGGTAGCTAAAGGACATCCCGAGTGGTGTACGCGCCGAGCAGCAAAGCCTTGGGGGCAAGCTGCTGTGCCTAAGGTCCACTGCTGGATCACTGATCTCGCATACTGCCAGGACCAGCTCATAGAATACTGGCTTCTAATGCCCGCCAAGACCAGACCCACAGAAATATGGGCACCGTTTAAAACATATATGGCAATGCACTCTAATCAAGAGCGTGAGCCTCCACTACACTTCCTACAAATAGCAGCGGCTTGTGGCCGCAAATGAGAGCCAGCGCAGTGTGAGAGAAACATACCACTCAAACCGCTTACCGGAACTGACGAAACACCCACATCATGATGTAGCATACCACAATATCAGACTCTCACACACCCCATGATCCTTGATTGTCACTGTATCTGCTAATATTCTGTGATACTTCAACAGAACTGAGATATACATGATGGCTACCACCGGTTGTACTGTTGTTAAAAGCATCAACAACAAAAAAATGTTAAAAACACATTACGTAATAATATGATGCAATCTCTTCAAAATTCCCAAAAGGTATTTCTTTAACATGTGGAAGTATTTCACCTTAGTACATCAGAATATATCACTGCTTAGACAGATATTTACTAAGAGTGAAAGTATTCAAACATGAACTTAGAAACATTAATGGCTTGCCTCCCAACAACAATCTGTCCTGAAGTTCAATTTGAGGCAAACAATGCTTTAGTGAGCAATAGCCCAGAGTGTTGGGCTGACACCATCTAAAACCCTTAATTATTTTGCTTTCCACTGCACCGCAAGCTGCAGCTTTGAATTTGGAAATATAGTGTCCGGTCAAGGAAGGGACAAGGGTAAAAAGGCACAGCCCAAAAGTAGGTTGTTCCTGGAACAAACGTTCTCTGCATGGCTTGGTACGGCCAGGGCCGGCTTTAGTGCTGGTGGCGCATGGTGCGAGAATCATTTTTGGCACCCCCACACCACATGAACGCCTCCTCACAATCTCTCACTACGACCGGGCATAAGTGCCCCTGATCTCTCCAATCATGAATTTTTGCTAAACAATGCGCCCAACCCTGAGGTTGGCACCCCCTTCACAGGTCAGCGCCCAGTGCGGCTGTACCAGTCGCACTGCCCTAAAGCCGGCCCTGGGTACGGCTATGCCGCTTTGCCCTTAGATGTTTTGGCTAGACCTAGGCAATGTTTCCTCAGTGGGGTCGACAGTCTTATGAGTTCAGCATTCTCCCAATTTTCATATTACAAGACATCAGAGTGGTGCTCTGATCTTGAGGGGGTAAACAAAGTGCATCCCTCAAGTCAGGTGTGACTACCATCCTCTCTGACAGTCTGCAAGTCCAACAGTGGTGGCAGCAACATTGATAGCCAGAGATAGATACCTTTTAAAAGTACCCTTATGGATCCAAGGATGTTGACTTCCTCGTGTAAAGTCTGCCCAGTCTCAGCCAAATGGTGTCCTTTGCCTTAAGCCTGTCTGAAGGACAATTATACTTTGTGTGGACATGGACGAGAGCCAGAGATGGATTGTCAGTGGTAGCAGCAATATTATGAGTACAGGACTTTTAACCACTACTTTTATAAAAGGAAGCCCCTCTGGTCAACTTTGTAAATGTTTTGCACTCTCCCACAACGAGGGCCTTTTGTGGGCCTTTCCCGCTATCATTTTTGGACCATGAATGGAGGGTGCTGAGACGCATGTGTGGACATGTATGTGGGTGTGTGTGCTGTGTGTGAATTAATGGAAAAACAAAAACTGAGAAACAACATTGGACGAAAACAAATCATGGAAAACCAAACTGGTTACGGTTGTGGAAAGACAATTTTAAGGAAATACAAATAAATCGAAAATGAAAGGAAACATTTTAAAGGAAAGATAATGTTGAGGAAAAATTCAAAATTACTTCAAACATGGGTGGTTTAAGACTAGTGGGGGCTTTTTAGTTCAGGGATGGGTCATGTTTGTGGTTGATGGGCTTTATGGGCAGTAGCGGCTGCTACCGGTCGGGGGGGGGGTCGAGAGGAAAAAGAAAGACTTATCTCTTCTGGTCTCCAGTCCCGGCTGCTAGCAGGAAGCACCCAGGCTGTAGTGGTCCACTGAGCCAATCACAATGCTGCAATGCAGCGTTGTGTTTGGTCTGAGCGCCGTGGTTCAGCGCTATTGGAAGCCAGAGTCTAAGTCCCGCACTACTGCCACCAAATGCGCAACCCAGGACTCCCCACTCAACATTAGGCCAAGTAAGGACACCGTTTGAGATAGCCAGGCCTATCTCCAAGGCACGAGTATATAGTATGTGCAATCACGCCCACAGCAACCCATTGGTGACACCACAAGTGGACTCCACTCGAGTTTGATAAAACGAGTATAAACTTTAGATAGAAAGATATACGATCAGACCACACGTTACAAAAGCCAACATATAATAAAGGGTAATATTTGTTTCTGCTGGCTGGTAGGTTCAAATTCCAACCACTGCTTTCAAAATGCTATGCTGGTCGTAATGCTAGAATCACACACATTGCAATGGACAAACGATAATGCACTGCATAACAATACAATCCTGTGCTGGGCAAAGGAGAAATAATACAATGCGTAACGATACACCCCGGTACCTTGCATGGGAGAAATAATGCAAAGCGTAGCGCTACAATCGTGTACTTTGCTATACAGAAATACTGTCAGGTGTCATATGACAGTCCGGCAGTTCGTTAGCAGCAATATTGGCAAAGTGTATTACGACAGTCAGACTCTTCGATAACAGTTGCCCCCTACATGGATCAACGATGACATAAAGCACAGCTGGCCCCAGTACTGCCACTCCTTTGGTCAGTATGGGCCCCACTCTGAGCCAAAGCAAAGGCTCAAGTCGCCAAAAGGACTGAGAGGCCGAGAGAGTGTCGATCCGAGCCCGCACCCCGCCCAGGCAGTGATCCACGATACCTGGGGTCACGACCCCACTCTCCTCTCCTCCTTCAACGGACTGGGCCTTCCGTGTAGAACTTCCTCAATGGGCCTTAGCAGCACGGCCTGGCAGCTCAGCTCCTCTGGGGCAGCTGGTCCGGACCGCGACTGTTAGGTAGGTCTCAGGCAGCCGCAGGGCACACGTACCCCAGGCCCCTAAGATTATGTTACTCTGGGTGCACGTTCAACACAGCACCCTTTGGGTCTCCTCTGGCACGAAGCCACACACACACAAGGCTGATGAGTCTTTACGTCGACTCCGAGTGCACGTTCACCAGGCACTCCTTCCTGCGGTCTCAGTTGGCTCCAAGACTCGCAAAACGTGCTGCAGAGACTCACTTTCTTCCGGTGCACAGGATGATCAGCCGATCACCTCCACAGTCCCATGTTGTACCAAAGCATGCACACTGCTTCACTGAGACTTACTCCAACTCTGGTGCCTCGATATCCAGGCACTCTTTACCAATGCCTTTGGCCGCACCTCGACACGCTCACCGTGTCCCAGCCTCACTTCTCCTCCGGTGCACTCGATGACCAGGCGCTCCTCACCAGCGCCTCCGGTGCACCACGACATGCACCCTCCGCGTCCGAGACTCACTCCACTTCCAATGCACACGTTGACCAGGCGCTCTTCATCAACGCCTCCTGTGCACCCCGACACTCACCCTGCACGTCCGAGACTCACTTCTGCTCTGATGCATGCGCTGACCAGGCACTCTTCACCAGCGCCTGCGGTGCACCACGACACACACCCTGCGCGTCCGAGTCTCACTTCACATCCGATGCACATGCTGACCAGGCGCTCCTCACCAATGCCTGCAGTGCACCACGACACGCACCCTGCATGTCCAAGACTCACTTCTCCTCTGGTGCACACGTTGACCAGGTGCTCTTCACCAACGCCTCCTGTGCACCACGACATGCACCCAGCGCATCCGAGTCTCACTTCTCCTCCGTGTGTCCAAGATCACAGGGCACACCTTCCAAGGGTCTCAAGCTGCCACAACACGCGCCCACCGTGTCGCTTGAAACTTCTCCGGAAACTTTTATGTTCCTATGTTTCCAAACAGGGAGCCAGCTCACTCGGGTCCTTGGGGCTACAAGATACAGCACAAAGCACAGTCTTCTTCAAGCAGGGGGACCTAGCGCATACAGCACAGTTCCAACAGCCTCTTCCTTGGTTAAAACAGCAAACTGCAGACCTGCCCCAGAATGACGAAGCAAGGGTTGGTCCTTCCCAGCAGTCTCTTCAGTTGTTCCTTCCTTAGCAGAGGTTCCTCTTGACCACGAAATGGGTCTAAGCCTTTTCAGTCTCAATCTATTTCTATTCCAACGTTCAGGGGCCTCAGCTCTCATAGTTATACCCCTGAATGTCTTCGAAGTTCGTTGTGCTCAGGGGTCACTGACCCCTGCCTAAATCAGTTCTGGGTGTCTCCCTCCCAGTGTCACCTTTCTCCCTTACTGGGAGTCTGGATCCTTAATCACTCAGCAGGAGATGGGTCAATTGGTTTATAGCACCAGCCCAGGCCTTTTCACTCCCGGGCTTCTCCTCCCCCTACTCTCCAGATGCAGGGCAGCCTGGTGCCATCTCAACCCCTTCTTGGGTCAAGACCGCTCCCAGCTCCTCTCACCTAGCAGATCCAGACAGTCAATCCACATTCAGCAGAGACACACAGAAATGTTTAAAGCACAAAACTCAGCCACTTTCTAAAAGAGTGGTTTCTGAACACACAGTGACAAAACCACTTTCATAGAAAGCTGTGTTATGGCACTGTGAGTTCATACATACTAAACTTCACCTCTCCATTTTACTCTTATGGGAAACTAGACTAACAAACACAATACCCAGCACCCTCCATTCTGTCCTATGGGCAGGATGGCCTTTCACCAGTGAAAAACGAAATGGAGTGTTTTTCACTGTCAGGACATAACACACACCTCAGTATATGTCCTGCCTTTTACTTACACTGCACCCTGCCCAGGGGTTTCTCGGGACCTACCACAGGGGTGCCCACTGTGTATGCAAAAGGAAAAGTAAGGCCTCAGAAGTGGTTGCACTTGTCAGGACAACATGCTAACTTAGCAAACTGTGTGCAGGCCCTACACTGAAGGACTGAGTTCCCTGCTCTGCACGCCTTTGCATTACTAGCCCTTGTACACACAGTGCACATCACTAGGGACTTTACTAGTAAGGCAAAAATCCTAAACATGACCAACCAAATACCATTACACTTTACACAGGGAACACTTGTACTTTGACACTGATCAGCAGTGGCAAAGTACCCAAAGCATCTAAATTGGCAACTCTATGTCAGGAAAACGGTCTAGCAAAATGTTTAGGGACCTTCAGCCATAAAGGCCAAGTCCTACAAGCGCTTACACAGGGACTGGGATGTTTTGCATGTTCCTCATCAGGCTGTGTAATGCAGCCTGGTGGGGAAGATGCAAAGTGCGCATGACTGTTTGGCCAGCCCTAGAGGGCAGGCCAAACAGTCATGTGCACTCAGGGTGTGAAAACCACTCCCCTCCCCTGCTCTTGCCAGCCCCTCCCCGCCACGAACTCCAATAGGAAAAATAAAATGATATAACAAAACGTTATTATCATTTTATTTTTCCTTTTAAGCAGTGGGGCGATGCTCCTCTGTCTTAGCGGAAGAGCTGCCATTGTTTAGGGGACTAGACCGAGTGGAGTTTAGGCTTAGAAAGGGGTTTTTAGGGTTCAGGGATGTGTGGATTTTAGTGGTAATGAGAGTTTTTTTAGGTAAAAAAATGGGTGGAGTTTAGGGGTGGCAAGGGGCTTTTAGGGTTCACGGATGAGTGGAGTTTAGGGGTGGTGAGGTGTTTTTAGGGTTCATTGGTAGGTGGATTTTAGGGCTGGTGAGTCACATATGGTTAAAGGTTGGGGTCGGTGAAGAGGTTTTAGAGTTCAGGATAGCGTGGAGTTTAGGGTGGTGATCATTTTTTAAGGATTACGGGATGTGTGTAGAAATGGGTTTGTAGAGTTCGGGCATGGGTAGTGTTTAGGAGTAGAGAGACGTTTTTAGAGGTCATGGATGGGTGGTGTTTAAGGGTGGTGAGTTTTTTTTTCAGGGTTCAGGGATGGGTGGAGTTTTGGGTTTGTGAGGTTTAAGGGACCAGGGATTGGTGAGGATTAGGTGTAGAAAGGGTTTTTTAGGATTCAGGAATGGGTGGAGTTTAGAGGTAATAGGGTGTTTTAGGGTTCAGGGAATGTTGGAGTGTTGGGTCCACAGATGGGTGTAGTTTCGGTGTAGTGAGTGTTTTTTTGTTTTTAGGTTTCTAGGTGGGTGGACTTTAGGGGTAGAGATTTTAGGGTTCAGGGATTTGCTTTGTTTAAGTGTGATGAAGGGTGTTTAGGGGGCTGGAATTGATGGTGTTTTGGGGTTGTGAGGGGTCAGGGTAGATGGTGTTTAGGGTGATGAGAGGTGAACGATTTTAAAGCATCTGAAGCCATTGTTTCAGAATGTAAAGTATATAAATGTGAACTAATGTCCCCTAAAATAAAGCATGAAATAAATACCTCCAATAAAACTTTTTCCAAAAGTAAGACCTGCAACCATTGCATTTACACCTTAAAAAGTAGGCATGCAAAAGCTGATTTCGAACAAAATGACATGCTATGAATTAGTTTCTATGAAATGGTAAATGCCATTCACTCAGAAAATGTCCATTAAACACTTTAATTAAAATGGTTTCTCGGCAATGCTATTCCATGAAATCGGTTTTCTATAAAAACACATGCAACCAAATTTGTGTAGTCTTCCATGTGCCTGGTGGATTGAATGTTGCAGCCTGTTGGATTCCACCTGTGTATGCCCTAACATGATGATGGTTGGCTTTGTCTAAGGCTGACCAGGGTCCATTTTGGATCAGAGAACCTGCCCATGCACATCCCCAGTCATCCTATCTAAAACAATTTCTCTTGATGGGTTGGGATATGTTGCCCAAGAGTTCTTTGAAGTAGTTGCGATTTCTCTGATAGAGAGGAATTGACCTATCACTTGTTTCTTAACAAAATCTACTTTCGTTTAAATACTCAGCCTTCTACCTAAGAGCAATACCCATTTCATCTGGACTGGTTCAACCCAACCCAGAGGGAGCTTCAATGCATCATGGCCTAGACACAGTATTGCACACCAGGTATATGTGCCTCTGGGATTAAATGAGCAACTCTGAATTTGATGACCAGACCTGGCCACCTAGGAAAGATTAGTACCGGGTCCTCCGACCAGCATTTTGTTCAATGTTCAACTCTGCAACCAAAGAGGAGCAATGTACAGCCAAGAAGACAATGAAGATACAGGACCTTGTCCGTGAGCCCTCATCCAAACCTAGTTTGAGATGAAGTCAGAGGACTGCAACTGCAAGGACGAGTGACAACCCCTAGCAAAGGATAGAGCCCAGATCCCATGAAGGATCTGTGTGGAACAACCCAACACTGCATCTGCCACAGAGACATAAGGCCACTCAAAGACAGCTGACCATGACTAAGAATCATCGGCTCAATGACATCTAAGGAGGGGCTGGAAGTTCACTACTTGAAGACATTGCTGTGGGTGAGAGCCTGCTCTGTCTCTAAACCTTTGTCTACTATAGGTTGCCTGTATCATTCCCTCTAGTTGCTACTGAGGTCTTGAGGTGTTCTTGATTTTACCTCCTAGCCTGACTAGTACTTGGGATAGGTAGACAGGATGTTCAACCTGTTGGAAGTTTCTAACACAAGTGATTCTGAAGATATCATTTGAACCCCCCATGAGTCTTCCATTGCCAGCCTTGTCTCCATGTCTTGTTATCATCTGTGCCCATAGTGGGTTTCCCAGGACATTTCGGAGTCCCGACCACTGAAAAATCTTTACCACAACCATTATGTTTCAAGATATAGGCCCCTAATCCAACCATCATCTAAAAAGGGGCATTCAAGGTGAACTGGTACCCTCAAAAGCTATTTCCTCCAGTGGGTAGTCCAGTGTTTCTAGGCCTGTTGGACTCTAGTAGACTTTATCCCCACACTGGTCACTGGTCAAATCACCAGACATCATCTGGTCTTGAAGTGCGTATTTGATTACTTTTGTGGTCAGCCCACGGTTAGTTCTGAGCGTACAGGCTGGGTTTTATGGCAGGTGAATAAAAACCTCTAAGAAATTCAACCACCAGGATCAGAAAACAAACCAAAGTAAAGCAAAGGTGGAAAGTAAACAATGACTTGATTTGAAAGTGTAGCACTGTAAAATATTCCTCTGAAGTGTATCTATAAGCAGTGCAGCACCACAGGGTGAGTCTCTGCATCTCAATATGTAGGATGCGATGGCTTTGTTGTAGCACTGATTCATGCAGTGGTCTTCATGAACACCTTATGGTGGATAACATTGACCATAGGGTCCCATGCCACCTGTAGGTAAAGAGCTTAGCACTTCTGGTTTTTACTGCTGATTCTCATCTTTGTGTGTGATGTTTTACTTTTTTTTTAATTCTTTTTTTTGTTTTACCCCTTTTTCTCAATATACACATTGTATTACATATCATACATTTGTACATTTGTACATTTTCCAATCAGTTTTTTAACATCCATAATTTTACATTGTCTGGTTTGAGATTTAAACAATACAAAAATAACAAAGCACAAAAAAAAAAAAAAAAAAAAGGGAATTTGATAGAACCTATATTTTATATTATATTACATTATCCTGCAATGCCATACTCTCTTTCCATTTCGCTATTGGTTCCCAAATTTTAAACCCTAGCCTTCTTCCCCTTTTCCCCTTACGTGCATATATTGCTTTCTCAAGGTTGTAGCTAGCTAATAAATTTGCCAGCCATATTTGCATTCCCGGGGGTATCTTATCTAACCATGCTCTTGCTATTGTCAGTCTCAAAACTGCGGTGGCCATAAACATAAATTCCTTGTGTTCAGGTCCGTCCTGATTGTCTCTCCCAAACAGAATCCTCATAGGTGACAATTTTATTCGTATACCAAGTGTATTACCAAGAAAATCTTCTACATTTTTAATCAAGGTATACAGCTGGGGGCAGGTAGCAAACATATGAATTATATCTGCGTCCCCTGCATTACATCGGGGGCAGGTGGTGCCAGTGGAGCCTCCCCACTTAGCTATTCTAGCGGGGGTGTGATACAATGAAAATAGAGTCTTGTAGTGCTGCGATTGCAGGGGACCCGAACACAAAATATTACAACCCATGTCCAAGGATTCTTGAAAGCTTCCAGGCTCCACCCCCAGTTTTTCAACCCACTTATTACTAACTTTTTCCATATCATCTATCTTCCCTTTTGCTAGACATGCATAGAAGGATCTAATTGTACAGTCCCCTCCTATTTTTATTTTCTCCAGTACTTCATTACTGTTAAACCCCACGCTACCACCCTGCTTACGACAAAGAAAACTCCTTACCTGTAGGTATTTAAAGAAGTCCTTTCTCTCAATACCATACTTGTGGGTGAGGTCTACAAACTGGACTATCCCCTCCTCGTCCATTAAATCTCCAATCTGTGCTATCCCTTTTTGAGTCCATCTCGCCATTGTCGAATCAGCAAATACTTCTGCAGGGAAGGATTTATTCTTATAAAGCCTGACATATCTATTATATCTTCCCAGTCCCATTTTTTTTAGGAAGGCATTCCAAATCCTATATGCGCGCCACTACAGTCTTGAATCTGGTCCTTTTATGGTATCCAAACTCAACTCTGTTTAAGAAGTTATTTTCTACCTCTGCCCCCAATACTATAGAGTAGACTTCCGTGGACATGGTCGTAACCCCTGTGTCGAGTCCCCCACCCCCAATTAGCCCCTGCATATACTGTAATGCTGCAGCCATTTGATATAGCCTAAAATCAGGGGCCCCCCATTCCCCTCTTTCTCTTGGGAGAGTCATATACCTGTAGGCCTGCCTGGTTTTCTCATGCGCCTAGATAAACCTGTTCAGTACTCTCTCTAGCAGATTAAACCACTTAACTTCAAAAACCAAAGGGATAGAGCGAAAGAAATATAAAAATTTGGGCAAGATCAACATTTTAATCACGTTAGTACACCCCATAAGAGAGAGATGTAAATTGTTCATCCTCTCCAGGTCTCTCTTCACCTTATCGATCAGAGGGGTCAAATTCATTTCTACAATCTTATCCAGGTCCGCCATTAATGACACCCCTAAATACACTGCTGAGTTAACCACCCTATCATCATTACATATAGTATACCTGTTTTTTATAATCTGCGTTTTTAATCTGTTTAGACTATACCCCAATATCTGTCCAAACACCTGGGCCTCAATCTCAACCTCCTTTATAGCTAGAGTGGGGTTCGGGGTTAGAATAGCTACATCGTCTGCATAGGCTAAGGTCTTCACCGTGCAGCTGTTTACCCTCATTGGTGGTATCTCTTGATTAGCTTCGAGTCGTCGCAGTAGCGGTTCGAGATATAGCGCAAAAAGGAGGGGAGAGGAGGGACATCCCTGCCTGGTCCCCCTAGCAATTTTTACTGTATCTGACAGCCCTCCATTCACTCTAATTCTCGCTGTTGTGATGCTGTAGAGTACCCGTATAGCTTTTATAAAAGGTTCCCCCATCCCACACCACCTCATGACCTGCCAAAGGTAATCCCAGGAGACCCTGTCGAATGCCTTCTCAGCGTCTAGGAAAAGTGCTGCGACAGGATCCCCTAGGATACCTGCAGAGTCGAACATAGTAACAACGGTCCTAACGTGCTGCGTTGTCCCTTTTCCAGGTATAAATCCATGCTGTATGGGGGTTACCAGCTGCTCGATGATCCCTGCCAGCCTCTTTGCTAAGATTTTAGAATATATTTTAATATCAGAATTCATTAATGTAATTGGTCTGTATGACCCTGGTACTTCTGGCGGCTTCCCCTTTTTCAAAATTACAATTATATCAGCCCCTCCCCATGATTCCGGACTGGATTCTCCTAATTGCGCTTGTTGCATTATTAGGAACATATCTGCCAAAAGCACATTTTTAAATATTTGGTAAAATTCAAGCGGAATTTGGTCTGGCCCTGCTGCTTTACCAGCTGGTAAGCTACCGAGGGCCTCATTAAGTTCTTCCAACTGTAGGGGTCCATCTAATACCTCCCTATCTTCTTCGGACATTATCGATGGAGAAGTATTTCTCAAGTATTTTTCAACCTCTAGTAAGCTCACTGGGTCCTCTGGGGTATACAGATCTGCGTAGAACTTTCTAAACACTTCCCTTATTAGATTAGGATCCATAACCATGTTCCCATATGCATCCCTAATTTCTTTTATTCCCGCTGCAGCCGCTCTCTGCCTGGTTCTAATTGCCAGCACTCGCCCCACCTTCTCGCTAAGTTCATACGTCTTTTCCTTCTTTGTCAGGAAATTATCTGCAGCTTGCCTAGCCAACCCTTCCACCGCTTCAGCTTTTAGAGCTATAATTTTAAGCAGGTATTCTTCTAAAGGTAGATTTTGTGCTATGGCCCTACTTAAATTTCCTTCCTCTCTTAATAGTCTCTGCCCAACCTGCTCTCTCTTATCTCTTTCTCTCTTTTGTCTTCCCAAAACAAAACTAATTGTTTCTCCCCGTGCTCCTGCCTTGAAAGTGTCCCAAACCACTCCTGGAGCTGCTGCCCCCCTATTAATATCCCAAAAACATTTAATCCAGGCTGTCATGTGCTCCCTATATACAGGATCCTTTAACAGGCCTCTCTCGAAGGTCCACTGTGAGGGTGTTCTTGGTGTTTGGCTAATTTTAAGAGTGAGAATCACCGGACTGTGGTCTGAAATCACCCTAGGTAGCTTCTCCACTTGCGACCCAGAGAGTAGACAATTAGATATCAAAAAGTAATCAAGCCTAACCATTACTTTATGTGGGGCGGAGAAGAAGGTGCTTCCATCTAAATGGGGATGTAACTTTACCCATGGATCCACCAGGGCATTGTGTGTGACCATAGCAGCTAATGCCCTAAATACTTTCCTCTTCCTACCCCGGTATATCGCATCTGGACGTGTAAATGAGCTCTCTAGATCATGAATGTTAAAATCTCCACAACATACTATGGGCTCAGGCCACTGGGCTAGCTCTATATCAAGGAACTGAAATACATCTGGATCATCTTCCGTAGATCCATAAATTGTAACAAGAGTTAGTTTCTGACCCCTAAAACATACTTCCAGAATAACCCATCTACCCCATTGATCTTCCTTCTTCTTCCCTACAGCCACATCCCTTTGCCTACCCAAGACTGCTACCCCTCTGGTCCTAGTCCCCTGTTTAGTACTTGCCAACACCTTAAACCCTAGTTGCTCCAAAAGGTATGTCTTACTCGATTCTATATGAGTCTCTTGTAGGCATATCAAGTCCAATCGCATAGTTTTTAGGTACGCTGCAACTCTCATCCTCTTACGCAACTCATTAAGACCGCATACATTAATTGATGCTATCCTGCACGCCATATCGCTGATATTCGTAAATGCAACCAAAGATGAACATTATTTACCATCATCAAACCAGTTTGTGTACATCCAGTGTTTCCTACATAAGGGGGGGCAAGATGGCCGCTGCAACGTTGTGCTGAGAGGTGGGGGCAAGATGGCTGCTGCAACGTTGTGCTGAGAGGTCGCATCCTCTCCCTCTCCCGCACCGGATGAATGAATTGCTGAGTAAGATGCTGTGCTATCCATGAAATTACCCCTGATGGAGATCGTACGATGGTGGCATAAAGGGATACCTAAAGCTCAGCACATCAAGAAGCAAGCGCTTCGGATCGGACAGGTTTGGATCCGAGTTAAGAAAGCAATCACGAGATTCCTAGACGGACATCCCATGGCTCCTAAAATACCCGCCCGCGCTGTAAATCAAGAGAAGGCGAGCGAGAGGGGAAAAAAGATATCGGACCCTCCAGCAGCAGCGAAGACAGGAACAACTGCTAGTCTAAAAATAGACACTCCCGCAGGGAAGAACACCGGCGCGATCAGGAAAGTATTTCCCCCCCCCTCTGCCGGAGAAAGTGAAGAAAGGAGACACGCAGAAACCGAGCGTGGTTGCTAAAAATAGCAGTGGAAGTACAGGGGAGGTCCGCAACGCGAACAAGGTCAACCCCGGGAAAGGAGACGAAAACAGGAATCGGGACACGGGAATGCGGCAACCTACCATGACAGAGATCCTGTCAGTGAAGATCCTCGAGACACCAGAGATACCAGATCCCCTCCGTGAAACTGACGACGCTGTCATTCTGGCCTCGGGAAACGTCCTCGAGGACGTAATTGACAGCGAAGGCTCAGAGAGTCTGGCTGCTAGGCAACGAGTTGAGCCGGTGCCGAAAGTGAAACAGAAAACTGCAGAAGCGCAGATACATGCGGCAGGCGGATTAAACGCTGGAGGTGAGCAACAAAATGAGATTAAAAGTGGAGGTAAAGGGGAGCCCAGAGGGGGTCTGGCTACTGGTATGGGGAATACGGGAGGCACGACTGCTGACATGCTGGGAGCTCTAATGCTTGTGGAAGAAGAGATGAGTGCCTCTAAGAAAATGATCGGCACCTGGGGCCAGCGGCGTCACTATGGGGGTGCGGGGGGTGCGGACCGCACCGGGTGACACCCTCAAGTGGGGTGACACCAACAGGGCCCGTCAGGGGCCGGCTTTACGGCGGTGCGACCGGGTGATGGCTTCCTGGGGGCGCCGTGTTAGAAAGTTTATTACGCTTTTGAAGCACCTGCTGCAGCGTTTCTTTCCGCCAGCAATTAACAGGCCTCACATAAATGTCAAGATAACTGGTGTGATTAATTATCTTCCTGGAGAGAGATTAGTGTTTTGTAAAGTTGAGGTTTTGACTTAGGTGAAGTTAGTGCCGAGGGTTAATATGCCTGCTGCAAAGAACGTGTGCCAAGAAGATTACAGAGTGCAGATCAGCAGGTTACTGCTTTCAAAAGAGACATCCTTTTGTTGCAATTTATAACTTAAAGTCCTAATATTCAACAGTGAGCTATTAACTTTCATCCTAGAACTGCATACACACCTCAAAATATACATTATTAGAACATTGATTAATTTTGCAAAAAGGGTTAATTTGGCTAGAAATAGATTCTTATTATTAAAGAAAACTCCCAACTATGCTGTTTCTTTTTCGACTCTGCGTTTGTGCTTCTCCACACCAAGCACTATACTGCCTACCAGTATGGATGACATGTGACTCCTACACTTTCAGTCCTTTGGTTTATGTATCATTTCCTATACACGGATTTACACACCTATGATTGATTGTCTCTGTGTAATGCGTGTGTGATGCAAAGTGCTCGGACACCCTACACTGGTATGAGTGGCGCTATATAACTAATTCAATGCATCTGAGAGAGTGTGGTTATGGTGACTTGGTCACTGTTAAAGGGTGCTAGTGAGAGAATCCGTGGTGGAGGTGGTCATTGGGGGGGCGCCAACAAACATTGTCGCACAGGGCGCCACCAGCACTAAAGCCGGCCCTGGGGCCCGTGAGCGCAGAGCAACCTAACCTTTTAGGAAGAGGACGTGCCTGTGCGCAGTGCACCCTGTCTCCTCTCCTTTCTTTTATTTGCTTCCTTGTGAAATGGATCCAAAAAAGAAAATCACGTTTGCTGGAAATCAATGTCGTATTTTTCTGACATTTAATTCCAAAATGCAGCATCAGGAATAAAAGTTTAAAAATATGAAAAATAAATAACTAAATAAAGTAAGACAGAGTGGTAGCAAACTGTCCAGATTGATTTTTATTCACACCCAAACACATTAGCGCCACTTTTACAGAGTTTGCCAGTGAAGCGCTGTTTTTGTTGTCTTGGCTTTGTTTTCCCTGGGCTTGGAGCTAGTGCACCAATCCTGGAGGTACTGCAATGTGAGGATTGAAAAACAAAATTTGTACTGCTGCTCTGTATCTAGGGATGTTGTCTTTTTTTACCATACTGCTTACGTTTTGTAAGGATATAAGCAATAGCCATTGAAATGGGTCCATTCAGGGCCCTGTTGTCATGTCCTTAACTTTTCAGGCAAAAGCACTCACTGATTTCTGAACAGTGAGTGTAAAAGCGTTAAGGTAACCATGTTGTTCCTGCTTACATTTCACATGGTTTGCAAAATGTTGCATTCCCTATGATTGTTCGCTTTTTCCAGGATGCTGTCACTTTTTTTTGTAGGCCACATATTGCTCTTGCCCAGTGCGTAATTTAAATTGAGCCGCATCCAGGTGTTTATAGCTGGCAACAATTGGGTTGTAGTTGAAGGCAGTCTGAGTTTTTCTCAGTGGGGCAGTATGGTGTTCAGTGGGGGAGAGGATGTGGCACTATGGCCAGAGCTGCTGAATTTGGAACTGGGGAACCAGGTTCAGCCTTAATAACCAGTCCGCCAGACCACTCTCCTGAGAGAGCACTATCTCATGCTAGACCTTAGAAGGCTTCGCAAGACATTAGAAGCCCCGGTGTCGTAGCACCAGCAGGTGGACCCTAGCATGACAAGTGTAGGTTAACCTTCAAGGCTTGCCCACCACTATTCATACTGAAGTTCACCTCCAGTTTTGCGGCAGGCCTATGAAGCAGTACACCCTAGAACAGTGACCCTGTCACTGAGATCACAGGACCCTTGAGAAGGGCCAGCTCTAGGGCGGTGCAACCGCACCAGGTGCTCACTTTCAGTGGAGGCATCATTTTTGCAAGTATATTATGGTTTTAAAAGCGCTTGCTGCCTCCGTCCTGGCCTCCAGTAATTTTCGGTAACAATAAAAATGTCATGATGACTCTGGTGATTAATGTTCTTCCTAGAGAGAGATCGGAATTTTGTCTAATGGAAGATTTGACTCATGGAAAGGTAGGTCAGAGGGTTAATGTACCTGCTGCAAAGAACATGTACCATGCAGATCACAAAGTGCACATAATGTAAATAGGCCAGTGGGCTACTGCTTTTGTCAGAGAGATCCTTTTGTTACTTGCAGTTTATAAATTAAAATCCTAACATAGAACAGTGAGCTATTAACTGTCATCTACTCCGCAGCAACACAATTCAAATGTTTTATTAACTTTTGATACGTTTGAGCAACAAACAATTTATTAGTTTAAATGGTGAGATCATGCTGCAGATCTTGCATTATGAGGCAAATATGGCAGAGCCATTATTATTTAGAAAACATTTGCAAACTAGGATTTTTAGCAATTCATGTTTGAACTGCTGTTTTGGTAAAGGGAGAAGTGCTGATGACAGAAACTCCATGGCTCGGAGACAAATGGCTTGTGCTTCCACATTTTATCGTATTTGGGGACATTCTGTGATTAGAAGCATATCCCACTTTGTGAACACATTTTACTGTCAATAACTCATTATAACCTTAAATAATCATGTGTATCCATTGGTTGATAAAACTGGGCAGTGAAACCAAACAAATACAAAAAATTGGGATGTTTGCGCATTCTGGCCACGCCTCTGGCTCTGCCCACTGATCCAATCCTTGGGTTATTCCCGCCCTTTGATTCTCCGCCCACAGTTCCCCTACTTTTTTTCCCCACTTCGACCACTGATATATCGTGTTGATGGATAGTGGGAACACCACACCAGTAAAAAGTACCATACCTATGATATTATAAATTCCAATAAACTGTTGACTAGCAGGTAGCCCACTGTACAACCTGATTAATGAATCATTATCACACTGTTGTTAACAGGCACATTTTGTAAATATAGGACCTACATTTACAAACGTTACTAAGCATTCTGTATGGTCCCGTTATTTGCCAACTGTGTCCACTGGCGGACTCGGGGCGGAGGAGGTCCATGCGGTAAGTCGTGAGGGGGTGACACCATGAGTTACCCGCACCGGGTGACACCAACCCTAGTGACGCCACTGCCTGGGGCAGCAGGGACAGCTTAGCAAACCAGAACTTCTTAGGGGAATCAAACACTGGCAAGCACCCCCAGGGGGGAGGGGACTGTACCTCTCTAGAAGGGGAAGGAGAATTGTATTCGGTTAATGAAGACTCGGGGTCAGCACTCTCATCAGAGTCCAATACAGAGGAGGATGACCAGGATGATCAGGAAGGTACTGAGTCAGGCATCAGTACATCAGGGAAAGAATCCACAATGAAGAAAAGACATGCAAAATTAAGGAGACAGAACCCTGACTCACCTAGACACTTAGAGAAACGGCTATTGTGGGATTATTCTGCGACCTCGCAAGTATACCAGGAGGAGGATAATCCCGGCAACATTGCTGAGGGAGCGGCAGCTGGCTCTACCCCTCCCCAACGGGATCCCTTTCATACTCTGTTTACCACCCTTAAGCAGATGCAAAGTGAAGCAAGGGTAGAAAGTCGCAGAGCGAGACAGACATCAAAGAAAATTCAGAGCAGCTTAAGGAAGTTTAATAAACTATATGATGAACTTGTGGATCGTGGAACAGAGGTTGAGGAGCGCACCGGCAAACTTGAAGATGATGTTGGGAGCTGGCAATCATTTATGACAGAGCAGGAAAAAATGGCCGAGGATATGCGCTGGAAGATGGAGGATTTTGAAAATAGACAGAGGAGGAACAATGTCAGATTGCTGGGTGTGGCGGAGGGGTCAGAAGAACAGGACGTTAGACAATTTGTGATAAATCTCTTGAAGGGGGCCTTTCCAGAATCCCAGTGGCAGTGGGAAACAGAAATACAGAGGGCGCACAGGTTCCCATTCACAATGAAGAAAGCTCAGGCCACAGGAGGAGCAGGGAGGGACGGCCAGCAAAACCACCCGAGGGCAATATTAGTGTACGCTGGGAACTTCTTGCTCAGGGAGGAGATTATGAGTAAGGCAAGGCCAGACAGCAGAAGGACTTTTGAAGGCAACACTTTCTTTGCCAGGCCTGACTTCTGTCATTTTACCGTAGAGAGGAGATGGAAGTTAAGGAAGATGATCGCTCCCTTTCAAGCCTTAGGCTTGGAAGCATATTTACTGTACCCTGCTGGGCTTAAAGTGGTTGTGAGGGGGAAAATCTGGATGTTCACTTCTGAGATTAAAGCCGAGCTTCTCTTGGAGGAAATGAGTAAGCAGAAGGGGGGTTAGGAGACATGGGTATCTGCACACATAAAAGTGTCACCTGAACACAGACAAAAGGGCTAGGGGTAAAAGGGTAACACAGCATAGTTAAGGCACTTAGCGGGAGAGGACTTGCACAACCTAAGGCGGGCACACATAGGTCTGTTGACCTATTTGCCTGTAAAGGGGAGGGGGGCGGGGGGGTAGTGCAGGGGGGGAGAGGGAGGGGGTGGATGCAGGGGGGGGAAACAGCAACAATTTTTTCTGTTATACTATAAGATTTGGCACATTGTTACTTATGTAGGAAACACTGGATGTACACATACTGGTTTGTGTGTGATGTTTTACCCTGTGTTATCAAATTCATTTCCTTTTTTGAAGTAATGCACCGATTGGACATTATCGTTATTAACTGTTACCACCATGAAATCTGCATTTTGCGAATCTAACCTGCACTACCTCATGTTTTTTAAAGCCTGTTTATTTGGTTTTGCTTTTCCAGTATGCATGACTTTTAAGTTAACAAGTACATTATTTGCATATATCCATCATGGACAGTAAATCCTATTTAGAACACTGCTTTGTGCGAATCAGTCACTGTCTTTGATAAAAGTAGGCATGGTTCTGGCAATGGGAAAAAACAATCAATCAATTACATATGTGTACAAAGTAATGAACTGTAATCAAACTACCAACCAAAACATAACTTGTGAGAATCATGAGACAGTGGAGATTCTAATGGTGCATCAGGGGTAGGCTTTTGTTAAATGCTAGCTAGGGGTTGGAGGCAGGATGTGGTCCGTGGGCTACGCTGCCCACTTTGGTGCTGGAAACCAGAGTTCGAGCCTCGAAGTCGCGTCCACATCCTGTGATTATGGGCAAATAAGTTAATCTCCCCGTGCCTGAATGTGTAATGTAAATACGGTGCTCATGTAAAGTGCTCCAATACCTTCGGGTCGAGTTCGCGCTATATAAATATGCAAAAAAAATAAAAGGCGGAGCTCGACAAATACAATCACTCCTTCCTCGAGTCTGGCCCCGCCCCTTCCCCGATCCCATCTACGAAGCTTCCGTTTCTCCTATGCACGCAGTGCAAGGTTTCCACACTTGGCCCATTGACATACATCATGCCGCCATGTATAATTCAGAGGAAGATGGACGCCTCCGGTTTATAGGCATACACTGTTTGGTAAATACCATTGCCAGATCTATAAATCTGATTCCAGCTGTTTTTCGGTCTCGGTTTTGGATACAAGACCATGAGGCAGGCCTCAGAGGAGTGCTAACCTTCCCTGCTTAGAACACACACTAAGTCTGCGTCTGTCCCCCTCTTGAGAAAGACTGAACCTCCTGGCAGTCCAGACCATATGATAGAAGGCTGCGTTCTGATGGTCACATCTGGGACGATGAATGTCTTCCTTCCCTCCTATCAGGTTCAGTTCTTTGGCAGACATTGAAATCATATGCAAATAAATAATTAAACTGGGTGTATATGAGCGCCATATTCCTGGAGACTTCGGGGGTGTGTGCCAGGGCCCTCTTTCACTCTTTATCATTGACCGCCCTACTCAGCTTCTTTTCCCATCTCCCTCTGGGCCGCAACAGCTCAGGTGTCGTCATTTCCGGTTCGCGCCTGGAAAACCAACATATCAGCTTCCGACAACTCACCGCAGTGAAGAATACTAGTAATACTTTGTGTGTGTCTGATTCAGCGTTTTGAGTTCCAATCTGTGCTGTTTGATGTTATGAATTACAGCCCCTAAAGTTAGTAATTGGGAGGCTGGGAAGCCAAAGTCTTTTATCAGTCCAGCTAGAGGAATGATTAAACATGATATAAGCCCCCTACCGTTAGTAGCGCAACTTCAGTCCTGTGGGTCAGTGCCACAGCTGTATAATAGTTCCCACCATCTGAGAAACCTACCAATGGGGTAATGGGTGCTTACAGTGGTTTTGATGCTGTCTTTTGCACACATCTCGCCCAGCATCTCAGGGAAGCCATCAACAATAGAGTATTGGACACGCGCCTCACAGATATTAATGCCACCAGCTAGTCCCTGGCTATTGTTGCTTCCATCTGACCCAAAACCTGAACAAGCCCACCATCCAAAATTCAAAAAGGAAAAGAACCACCTCCCCAGGATTCTATAAATGGGCCTTAAGATTAGGTCCCTAACTCCAGCAAACACTCAAATAGGAGCAGAACGAACAGTATGATAAATGCGTCAGACATCTGGAGTGGGGACAATAGCTCTCTGAATGAATTCATTGCCTGGCTGAATGCAGCTGATGCCAACCTAAAGTTTACTGCTCATTGTAGCAATACCAGGGTTGAATTTCTAGATGTCTGGGTTGAACACCACCAAAACAGTTTATGTGTGTCTCTATACATAAAACCCACCGCCAGAAACACACTGCTACAATATAGCAGTTATCACCCTAGAAGCCAGAGGGATAATATCCCTTTTAGCCAATTCCTTCGTGTTCGCAGAAATTGTTCCCACATGAAAGATTTCCTACGTCAGGCTGAAACTCTTAAATCCAAGTTCCTGAGCCGTGGCTACCCCCAGAAACTCATCAAAGCCTCCTTCAAACGAGCCAGATATTTCAATAGAGATTCTATGTTTGAACAAAGGACCACCAACCCTATGGATAAGTTGGTATATATTACCAAACATTCCAACATCAACAATAGAATCAGACAAACCATTAACTCATCTTGGCATCTATTGAATATGGGCAATGATGGGATGAAAATCCCCAAACCCTTGTTTGCCTTTCGGCGTAATAAGAATTTGAAAAACTTTCTTATAAGAGGGAAAATTCCGGAGGAAAAAACATTGACCCAGACTTCTATTCTTGGATCCAAACCTATTGAAGGAAACCATCGCTGTGGTACTTGTCAGGCATGCCCCAACGCCATCGTTGGTAATACTATCCGTACCAACAACCGTACCATTGTTCTTCAAGGCATGTCCAACTGCCGTACCTCCAATGTGGTTTATATCATCGCATGTCCGTGCGATCTTATATATATTGGTGAAACGGGCCGTGAAATTCGAATGAGGATTTGTGAACACAAATCTAATATTCGCACAAAAAAAACTGCTGCCCCCCTTGTCAGCCATTGGCTCGATAAAAATCATAATGATAAGGATCTCAGATGGTCCATCCTGGAAAAAATACATACCCCCCCCCTGGGAGAGACCCCACATCCCTGAGAAAAAAGAGAGAGACATTTTGGATTTTTTATCTTGACTCAGTGCAGCATGGGCTGAACGAAATAATCCAATGGGAGAATGCCATCATGTAATCCCCTTGCCCGTTCCTGCCACCCATCAAAAGTATGCTACGCACGTTGTTTCACGCTCTCTAGACTCCAAACTGGAATTCCGTGTTAGATCTTATGATTAGAAACCGGTATTCGCTTTATTGTTGAGTTTGACGGCATGGTAACCTTTGCGCGCTGTGTTTTTACTTATGATCCGACATTTGTTACGGACCCCAGACTCTGTTCCAATATGGCCGCTAACGCGCGTGTGCTATACACTCTAATCTCTCCTTTACTGTCCTCTCTCTACTTGTATCTGCCCTCCCAGCCAGGTTGATTTATATTGGCTATCGTGAATCCCCTCCCTCATTTAAGGAAGTTCCTCGTCAGGGCATTCAGCAGAGGCGTCCGGACGGGTGTTCCTGACATATCGCCGACAGATTTACAGACCCTTATCTCAGAATCATTCAGCAGGTATGCAGTCCCGAGTTCTGTTGGCTATCTTGTTGTACCAGAACTATTGTTGGAGGTATTTCTCTCTTCCCGCTAGGGCTGTCTTTTTCATTTTCTTTAAGCTTAGTCGCACGTAGCGATTTTGTTATTTGACCTGAACGACTTGTCTGGGTAGAAGCATATCCCTCTCCTCGTCCCCCGGTATGTGGAGTTAATTATATGCCTAATTCATTTAGTTGGTTAACCCGCATTGTGAGTCACATTTATTTTACATCCCTCATGACTCGACATAACCAACTTTAATCGCCCTGCAAATACCGACAGTTTTATCCTGTTGTTTCACTTCTTCATATATCTTTTGACCTCCTGCCTATTTGTTTCCCTGGCTGCAGGAGCCCCCGAAGACCTGAGTGATACCCTGTTCCTTTTGAGGTTCAATACCATCGTCTCCTCACGACCCTCCATTGTCTAGAAATTCTCTCTATCCGTTTGAATTGCTCTGCTCTTTCACCATGATGACGCCCTGATTTAAGTACGTGTTCCTTATGGTAAAGTTTTCCTTTTACTTAGTAGTTCTAAGATATCCCTTAGTCGAACTTAAGGAACGCTTATTTGTTAATCTGTCCTTACCCCATGTTTTGTCTCTAGACTTGAAGGCACCCTTATAAGCCTCCTGAAGTGTAGCTTGTTCTGAATATGCTGACCACGTCTGGACTTTCGCATAAACATTTGGGAATGAACCCGGCTGACCATCTTTATTGAAGCGGAGCATTCACTTGATACACTGAGCTATCCCAACCTTTTGATGATTGCTATTTGGACCCCCATCCTGTGGGGTGGATTTTAAGTATGTTATAAACAGTGTTTTCAGCTACCTTGCACACTTTCTTCTATATCTTAATGTGTGTATTTCCTCATGGTTTTGCGTTTTGGGTAATCCACTGGTGAACTTCTATTCTGCGCGGTATTTATCTCTACGGAACTACACTCCTGTGCACTATTTTCCAAATCTTTTCCTATGTCTTTCACATTGATCTGTTTTTCTATTGTGATCTTTTCCCCACTGGAGGCCTGCTGTCACATAGTCTTCACTTAGGTACCTTGTTGGACCTGATATATATAATTGTGTATTTATTTTTGCAAGCTATTGCTTTTTCGCTCACACCAAATGGAGCTTAACTGAATAGACTAAGCGTTATAGACTATATGCATATGTCTCGTATATAAATTTGTTATCACCTTTGTTGAATTCTTGCTGGTTATTTACGTTTGTTTTATCAACCCTAGGTGTTATTATTGTCCCCCACTTCCCATCGGTCGTCGCCCTTATGAAGGTGGGACCCACGTTTGGGTCCAATACCGAAACGCGCGTTGGCGCCTGAACTTTCGGCTCTTTGTTCATACAGTATCACCCCCTTGATATCTTGATGATACATGAACTTACCACCCATACTACCATATCGGGACGAGTTCTTCTATCTTGACCGAATTTGATTTGCAGTATGTTTGTGGAATGAATGTTGGATATATGTATTGAGCTTTGTATGGGAAATTTAGTATATTTTAGATATGTAATTTTGTCGTCTGTACCATTTATTTCTATATGTATGTGTATGTAAACATCAACTAAAAATATTTGAATGTATAAAAAAACAAAATAAATCAAAAATTATTTTTGTATCTAAATGTTTTTGTCCGATGCATTTATCGTACTGTTCGTTCTGCTCCTATTTGAGTGTTTGCTGGAGTTAGGGACCTAATCTTAAGGCCCATTTATAGAATCCTGGGGAGGTGGTACTTTTCCTTTTTGAATTTTGGTATTTACCCCGACTCCACCTGTCCCCTCATCGTACTTTTGAGGTTCCCCTCTCGTAATTGGTCAAGCCCACCATCCAGCCATCTGTCAGTCCACTGAATCTATGCTGCTAAGTAAAGGTCAAGGTGGTGGAGGCCAAGATCACCCTCTACAAGTGGGAGTTATAAGTTCCTCAAAACTGCTTTGTGTCTATTTGCAGCCCATATTAAACCAGTCAGTTGGCACCCACACAGTTCAATTGCTAAAATAGCGAGACAGTCTTGGCAGAAACAAAATTATGATCTACAGCAATAGTCCCAAAGTCATCTAAACTAAGTTTAATATCCTGTTGACACTCTTTGATACTTCTGTTCAAAAGTTTTAATTTTGTCTCTCCATGTGCCCTATAAGATTTGCTGCTCTTCTGGTACTTTACATGTCCCATAAGATGGGTTGTTACCTCTGCTCAACGTTGTAATTGTGTCTTTCCACGTGCTCCATCACAATTGTTGCTTTTCTGGTTCCTCACATGTCCCATGTTGCTCTTGTTTTTTTATATTGTGCTTGTTAAGGTCCTTTATGGTGTTGTATTCATGCTTTTACCTCCTTTCGCTTTAGCTCCTTTGTACAGCGCTCTGATACCCGTACGGGTCATGTTCGCACTTTTCAAATAAATAAATAATGACCAGGGCCTCATCACTGAGAGTTTCGAGGCATGCCAAAACCTCATGGTGCCCTAGAAGGTGCTCATCACTTGCCCCAAATTACCTGTCAAAGGGTAATCAGGCCTGTAGTGAATTCTCACCACTAGGTATCAAAATGTATCTTATTCCCAGATGATACCCCAACGGTCATGACTTCTCATCTGTGCGGATCAGGCTACAGGGAACGCACATGTTTTTGGCCAATTGGTGCGCAGTCCTGATAACCTACCAAAATCCTGTAGGTACCTAACCATGGGTAGCAACCTATCCTATCCTCAAGAACAGCAAAATGTCAATTGCGTAAAGAGAGATGACATGTGTCACCTCTGCCAGTGGGATTTTCTTATTGCTGTTTCCCATTCTTAGGTGCTCAGGAAAGGGTTCTGTATTAGAGTAAACAGCATGCGAGACAGGGGCAACCCAGTGTAGTCCGATGATATATTGAATATGCCAACAACATTGTCCCTAGCCGAGGGGTTATTGTATATGAGTTTAATCTACCTAATCCATGCTTGCTCCAAGTTCATACGTCTGAGTGCATCAGTGCATCAATTAGGAGACTCTAACTCAGCATGTCATTTGCTTTTTCTAAATCCATGGGCAGTACCATAGCGGATTGACACTTTTGCTGGTGTTTTGTTCATTATCATTAGAAGGTGTCTTACATTAAGAGCAGTATTTCCAGTGGGATTAACCTATTTTGATCGTGATGAACTGGTGCTGCCATATGCGGGTGGAGTCTCATGGCCAACACTCTACGGAGAATCTTGCAGTCAAGATTCATCATTGAACGTGGTCTACATAAGGCTGTTTCAGTTGGGTCCCTGAACTGCTTCGGTATAAGGAATATCAGTACCTCACATGTGGTTCCAGGGAGGCTACCCTCCCAAGCCTCTGCATACTTCTTCAGAAACTGGGGCATCAACAATCTGGTATATATGAGGAGGAACTCAACTTGTAATCCATCTGTGCCAGCAGTTTTTCGATTGGCCAATGACTCCAATGCCTCCCAGTTCACACCGGCTGTAACAAAATGTCACTCTAACGCAAATAAAAAATCCTCAATTGTCAATCACCAGTAGATATCAAATGGAGAGTGCTCCACGTAAGTAATCACTCACAAGCGTTATAGTTAGTCTTTTGACTTTCATATAATGATGTTGAATATTTGGTATATAATTTCTTTGCGACAAAATATTGCCCTGAGGAAGTTTGTGGAAATTGATCCAATGACGAAACACGTTGGCAGCTAGAAATGGGAACAACTGTGATCTGATTACACAATATTAAGAATCTTGTGAATAAAAACGAAGACTACAAAAGACTTTGGACGTCTTAACTTGCCTGGAGTGCTCGGAGGCTTCTTGTTCTGCTTCAGAATTTGTTCCAGGTGAGGTGTTTCTCTATGGCTATCCCTCACTTCTTTTGAGCATCCATTTGTCTGAATGTACTTGATTGAGTGCACTTGATATTACCCAACCACCTTGTTTTCATCTATGGCAACGTATAACGTACACATAGCTTGAGCATTCTTAAATCTGAAAAACAGTTGTCCATAACCTAACTTTTCAATTTTGTCTCCAGTATATCATTCTTGTATGCCTTTCTTTTTTGCATACATTACAATTTTTTCACAAATTAGTTTGTTGAAGAATACCAAATATACAAGTAGATTCAAGTTTCTTTAAAGATGAGACATAGGGGCATATTAACAAGGGCTTTATCTCCGCTTTTTTGGCTTTAAAAGCTAAAGAAGCGGAGATAAAAATATCGCCCTATCAACAACAGGGTGCTAACATGCAAAATCGCATGTTAGCACACTTTTTCACTACGCTTCCCTTTGCATCTCTAATGAGATGCAAAGTGGGCGTTCCAGAGCAAAATAATAGGAGAAATGTCGCTAAGCGAAATTTCTCCTATTATCAAGCTTCACGCTAACCCTGTTAGAGATAAAAAAGCAGCGCTAACCACGGTTAACGCTGCTTTTTTACGTCTGCTAATTTTCAGATTTAGCCATGTAATCCAATGGGAGGTGGATTACATGGCTAAATCCACCATGGGCTATCAACAAGGATATCCCTATCCTTGTAGTTTTATCGCTGCATTACCAGCGATAACCTCCCAAAATGCCGCTATCGCTGGATTTTTTATCGCCTAGGCGGTTAGCATTGTTAATAACGCGATAACCAGGTGATATTATCCAGCGATAGCGGGCGTTAAAAAAATTAACGCTAAGCGCCCTTAGCGTTAATTTTCCCTGTTCCTCACTAATATGCCCCATAGTCTTCAATTGTTTCACTCTTTTTCCTATTACCTCAGAAAAAATACATTTCTCATCACAGCTGTACATAATGTTGGAGAAAAATGTTCATCCAGGTCTATCATAGCATTCTTGAAATCTTCAGTGTCCCCGCACTCCCATCAACTTTCTGCATCTGACAGTAAATGCAAAGAACCTCTGGTGGTAAAACAGTGCATCAAATTCCTTTTTTTCCTATCAGCATTTAAGGCGCTCCCATTATCCTCAAGAGTAGTAATATAATTCAGGAAATACTCTTTCCACCCGACCCATTTGATAAGTGGCTCTCTGGGGGATCAAAGAAACTCTTTTGGAGTGCTGAGATTTATATTGCATGAGGCAGAAGTGGTCATGCTTAATCAAACAGGAGTGCGGAACGAGAGACGGATGGTGTAATGGTAGAGTTTTCCTTCAGTAATGTGCCAAAAAGTAGAAATCACACTGATTAAAAATTGACTATTTAAAGCATACCTTAGTGTAATGAACCCCGCAATACTGATGTAAAGGCTGCTTGGTTTGCAATAAAAGAATATGACTCTGTCAATGAATGCATGCGTTTGCACTTCTACACAGAAACACAATTCTATTTCAGGACTCGAGGCTCCAGTTATGCTTCTCTTTCTTTTACTGCAAAAATACAGCAGCCAATGAAAAATGTCTTAACACCAAGCTAAACTACATATCCCATGATACCCTGCTCACAACCACCAATCATGGTCCAGTAGTCCATATAAGAACAGATATTACAACTACTCTTCCCATACATAGAGATGTCATTAATATGGGCAGGGGATTTTAACTGTGTACTAGATAGACATCCCTCGAAACTACATACCAAACCTAACGTGTCGGCGGCTCTGCAGGATGTGATGAGCCGCTTGCATTGCGTTGACATTTGGTGTGAGACGCACCTGGCATACAAGGGTACACTTGCTCTACATCATCCTGAGATGTCTCTAGTAGACTTGACCATATCCTGCTCTCTGAAGAGGCCTCTGCGGCCGTGACACAGACCCGGTTACTGGGCCGCTTTCTGTCAGACCATGCCCCGGTACTACTGGAATGGGGGCCAGAGCGTAGTAGGCCGAAGGTACCATTCTGGCATCTGCATCCGGAAGCCCCCCGAGACACGGTGTTCCGAGAAGAGCTCCGGGAAGCCATTGCAGGGTTCTTCGGCAGGAATTGGTCAACCGCTAACAGCAGGGGAGTGGAATGGGATACCCTCAAGTAGTAACTCAAGGAGAATTTTGATCCAAAATTGGGCGGACAAGGAGACGACTAGAACGGGAATTGATTGAGACAGAGGACGGAGTTAACTAGATTGCAGCATGGGGACAGGCACCGGAGCCAAACAATGGATCCATTTTGCAGGCACAGGGCAGAGTCAGCGAGGTATGGGACAGGCTAGACTGTTTCACTAGGTGAGAATTTCATCAGCTGCTCCATAGGGAAGGCAATAAATCAGGGAGGCTATTAACATGGCTACTAGAACAGGAGCATTCCCCCCCACGTATATTGACACTTAAACACTCTGATGGAACCACTGCCACTACCCAGGCTGGAGTTAACTCCATGTTGCTGACCACTTAGCTGCAATATATCAGGAGGCCCCAGAGACCACCCAGTCCGAGGATCAGGAGTTCCTAGCCGACATGCCCCTCCCTCGTCTTACGAGGAACAGTAGGCAGACCTAGATGCAGCGATCCAATTAGAAGAACTACGGGAGGCAGTACAAAGTAAGGCTCACCAGATATAAGCCAATTTATTACTTGCCCGACTACTGGAAACTCTGCAGGAGGCCAAACGAGTGGGAGCCTTGCCACTATCCATGAAAGAGGCACAGATAGTCATGCTCCCGAAGCCGGGCAGACATGTATGTGATCCAGGCTCATACAGACACTTGTGAGTGCTGGGCGTTGACACTCAACTTCTCGCCACGGTTCTGGCAATGCGCCTAAGTAAAGTAGTGACCCATCTGGTTCACAAAGACCAGGGCGGGTTCATGCAGGGAAGAGGAACACATATGAACACACATCGCCTCTCACATGTATTATATTCAATAGCAGATAGCGAGATCCAGGCAGCGGTAGTCGCCTTAGATAGCGAGAAAGCATTTGATAGTCTGCAATGGCAATATCTGTGGGTGGTTCTGAGAAGAATGGGATAAGGCAGAGAATGCATAATCTGGGTTTGGCT
This sequence comes from Triturus cristatus, assembly GCF_964204655.1. Classification (NCBI taxonomy): domain Eukaryota; kingdom Metazoa; phylum Chordata; class Amphibia; order Caudata; family Salamandridae; genus Triturus; species Triturus cristatus. The sequence goes on from NC_140591.1 coordinate 697,574,891, forward strand.
CCTTTAATATCAGCCAAGAGCTCGAGTACGCAATGGTGGTATGGTATTGGAGACACTATCCATTGAGAGGGGCATGTGACAGAGGTGCCCATTATCCCCGCTTCTTTTCACCCTGATGATGGAGCCACTGGCGATTCTGTAAAGCAAGACATGGACCAGTGGGGTATCACCATTGATAAACGTGCCCATGTAATTTCACTATACGCACACAACACTCTTCTATATATTCACCAACCGGAGGAGGTAATTCCGGTACTGGATATATTAGCTTCTTTTGGATAGACCTTGGGGTTGCGTGTTAACCGCCGGAAGTTAGTTATATTCCCATTGGCAGCTCTTGCGCGGGGGGACACGTTAGACCTCCCCGAGGTTGAATTCAGCTGGGAAAGCGCCCATTTTTGCTATTTGGGCATACAGGTAGCTCACCTGCCGGAAGCTCAATGCATGTTGAATATGGGAATGGTCATTACGGGCCTGAAGGAGTCGGTTCGATTCTGGAACAGACTCCCCCTCTTGGTTGTCGGAAGTGAGGCTGTGGCAAGGTTGGTAATGCTCCCCGTTGCCTTTAGGCACTCCAAAATTCTTTCTGCAGCATCCCAAAATCCACATTCGACACCCTGAACAGTCTACTAATCTCATTGGTGTGGGCGGCAGGCCGCAGCAGGGTAAAACTCAAAATACTTAAGTTAGATACGGACTTGATAGACTGGGACTCCCAGATTTCAGACTTTACTATCTTGTGGGATTGTGCAATATGCAGCACAGTGGTGTGCAAAGGGCCGCAATGTAGACAAGCATTTGCAATGCAATAGGTCTCGCCTTTGGGACCTTATATATATTTAGCTATGCAGCACATTAGCCTGGGTGCTGAAACATCTACTGTTCTTTAACATGGAGGGAAAGTAAGCACCAAACTGCTCGACACGCCAGGTATGGGAACACATGCAGAGAAATATTGCCTTTCAGCAGGAAATGGTATAGCCAAGAGGTCTTGAATGCTCGACCTAAAAAAGCAACAGGACAGAACTGCCAAGATATCTTATGATGGGTTATGTAATGCGACATGTAGCAGAGGCCTGGGAGCAAGTAGTTACTCTGATTATCCACAGGGCTCCATATGCTAATTCACTCCCACTTCAATGGCTACCGGGTTTACACCAAATCCAGTTAGTCATGGATATTACGAAGTGGTATGAGGGTGGATGCACAACGGCTGGGGGCATGTATATGAACGGGACCTTTGACGAGGCAAGAGAGTGGTTCCAAGTGCCGGACGGTCACTTCTTACAATATGCAAAAATATCATCAACAGTTTGCGAAATTTGGACCTCGTTTCCAGATGAGCCGAAAGAGTCAAACACATTAGCATTGTTACTTGACCCAGGATCCACTAGAGGGCTAATTTCACGCATATATAAAGCTCTGAAAGAAGATCACGTGGTTGGGATATCTATGGTAAAAGACAGATGGACGGCGGACTTACCATCTCCACTCACTGAGGGTGAATGGACGAGACAGTTTGCATAGGTCCTCGAGGTGGCCAGCAATGCAGGTTCAAACTCACTCAGTTCTACTACCTACACAGCACATACCTAATGCCTCAGAGATTGGCACGCTTCACTTCTGGGCGCTCCTCGGCATGCCCCAGATGCGGTACGGACCCCACCACATTTATTCATATGACCTGGAACTGTGTCTGCCTACATCCATATTGGCAACAAGTGATCCATTTGCTCTGTACAGCTATGGCAGTTCCAGTAGAGGCATCAAACAGTGCTTACTAGGAGTACTTCCGACGCCAAAAAATGGGACAGGCATTAGATAAAAATTTACACTCCTAGGCCTAGTTCTGGCTAAACGCCGTATTGCAATACATTGGCAGTTACTTAACATTTGTGTGGCTCCCTATATGAAGGTAGCTCTTATGCTTTGATCCTACTCGATCTAAGTGCCGCATTTGAAAACATATCTCACGAGATCCTGCTGCGGCGCTTACAGGAGATTGGTATTGGAGGAGCTGCCATAACCTGGTTCATGTCATTTCTTTCCAAGAGATCTTTTCAGGTGCTTTCTTCCTCATACAGCTCTCAGGTGCATACCGCACGTTATGGAGTTCCCCAGGGAACTGCTCTGAGCCCCACGCTATTTAACATTTATATACAACCTCTTGAGGTGGTGACAAAAGCCAGGGGGCTTTCTTTAGTATCCTATGCTGATGATATTCAGCTTGTGATCTCCTTCTCCAACAACTCTAATCAGAATCTGATTAAATTTCATGATGATATGGTGGCTATTGCTGATTGGATGTTGGCCAACTGTTTGCAACTAAATGTGAACAAATCGGAAATTCTTCTATTAGGAAGAGATATTCATCTATGGGGTGATCAATGGTGGCCCGCCAGCCAGGGTAACCCCCCCTGACCAAGGAGGCAGTAAAAAACCTGGGTGTCTGGGTCGATAGAGTGTTGACCTTTGAAGCTCTGGTGAAATCAGTGATAGGGGGTCTGTTTTGGTACATATTCTGGTCCACGTTCCTCTTTCCAATTCAGCGGGTCCTACTACCACACCAATAAATGAATGCGCTCAATCGCCCAATCTTTCAAAATCAAAAAGTTGCCCTTCTATGTGTTTGAGTCCACACCCATGGTAAGTCCAAGGACCTCGAGTAATAGACAGTAATGGCGGCGCTCAATCGCTGCCCCTATGTTATGTTATGTTATGTTATTGACTTTTATAGAGCACGACTGTTACCCGAAGGTGTCCTGGTGCTATTGAAAAAAGAAGTCCATCCTTGGTCCGAACCGGGTAGGTGTAAAACGGTATTTAGAGCGTAAATAGCCATGTCTTGAGGGCCTTCCTAAACTCCAAATGATTAATGATGTTTCTAAGGTATAATGGAAGTGTGTTCCATGCCTTGGCTGCTTTCACTAAAAAACTTCGTCCACCCCAATTCGCATTTTTTGCCAATGGGACTGAAGCTAATTTTGCCTCTGAAGACCGCAACATTCCTCCGGGTGTGTACCATTGAATGTGCCTTATCAAATGGGAGGGTCGGCTTCTGTGTAGGGATCTATGCTTAACGCACATGGCTTTAAACAGAACACGTTTTTTTACTGGTAGCCAGTGTAGCCTTTTGATCTCAGCCGAGATTGTGGCATATTTAGGAATCCCAGAGATCAATCTGGCAGCTGCGTTTTGCAATAATTGTAGTTTTCTCAATAGTCCCTCCTGAATATTTAGGTATAGGCTATTACAATAGTCCAATCTTGATAAAGCCAGGGCTGAGATAACTATCCTTTGAGACTCTTCAGGTAACCGAGGCAACATCTTTTTACAGGACCGCAATATGTGCGAAGTGGCAGAGACTACCGCGTTGACTTGATCTTTAAAGGAGAGCTTATTGTCAATAATGATTCCTAGATTTTTTACTTTTCTACATGGTGTTGGCAAAGGTCCCAGTGAATCTGGCCACCATTCGGGTGTCCAGAAATTTGGATCATTTCCAAAGAGCACCACCTCAGTTTTGTTAGAGTTTAGTTTGAGGCAGTCCTGGGCCATCCAGCTGCCTACTGCCGTCATACATTCCTTGAATCCGGGTGCTGTACTCAGAAGTCCCACAGGGAGTAGAGAGACCACGATCTGAGTATCATCCGCATATGAGGTAAGGTAGAACCCAAAGGATTCTACCAGCGGGGCCAATTGTTTTACATAGATATTAAAAAGTGTCGGACTGATAGACGATCCCTGTGGGACACCACAAGGAAGCGAGAACGATTTGGCAGAGAAGTCTCCCAGAGTAACAGTTTGTACTCTATCAGCTAGGAAGGACTTAATAAGTTTCCATGCTGTCCCTTTAACTCCAATCTCATGTAGCCGGTCCATCAATAAGCGGTGATGGACCGTATCAAAGGCCGCGGATAGGTCTAACATGATCATTGCTGCCTTTCCTCCTTGGTCCAATATAGATCTGATTTCCTCGGTTGATTTGAGAAGCGCTGATTCAGTGCTATGTCCCCCTCGGAAACCATACTGTGTAGGATCCAGCACTTGACCTTCTTCCAGGAATCTACTAAGTTGTGTATTCATTATTTTTTCAGCAATTTTTTCAGGTAAAGGGAGCCTGGATATGGGCCTGAAATTATTTGATTCGTTGGGATCCAAATGTGGTTTTTTCAAAAGTGGAAGGACTGATGCTAATTTCCATGCTTTAGGGAAATAGCCTTTTTCAAACATTATATTAATGATGGTAGTTAGAATTTCTGAAACTGGTTCAGGAGCTAATTTCAGTACTGATAAGTGGCAGGGATCCATTGGTGAACCTGATCGGGTTTCCTCCAGGATTTTTCCAACCTCGGAGACTGAGACAGGTATAAAATTATGGAACTGAGCCTTATTGCTATTTAAACTATTTATATCTGCCAACCCAGGTAAGGATGTCACATTTGGGGAGTGTGAAAATGTGGAAAAGATGGCTCCCACCTTATCAAAGAGGGATTTGGCTATCTTGTCACAGAGTTCTTGACTTGCTTCTATAGGTGGAGAAACTGGATGAGCCAGAACTGTGACTGTTTTAAAAACGTGGAGACTCCTCTTCCATACACAGGTCCGGCGTACGTAGTAGGAGCCGCTGAATTGGAAAGAGGAACGTGGACCAGAATATGTACCTACAGCAACTCTGATACTAAATTATAAAAGTGTATATCCTAAAATTTGAAAGTGTCTAGAATGAGTATCGGGAAACTCCGAGCCGAAGACTCTGCAAAACATTATAGTTGCCCTGAAGAAGCCTGAAAAGGTGAAACGCGTTGGCTGTTTTGCTGCTATACATACAAAACTGAAATAAAAAAAGACTAAGAACATTTCTGGCTACAGAAATCATTTATTCTGTCATCGTCTGTGATGAATGAAAGAGATTAACTCTTTGGTCATTATAGCATTGCCTCTCCCTTCTTTTTGTATATCTGTTTTATATTTGAAACCAAATTGGTGGCTGGTTTCGGGAGGTGGGCATTTGGTGGACCACTACTGGTTGAAATAATTAATATGTATTAGATATTGTACAAGAACACAAGCAATTGGTGCAGCATCTTATACCCTGCCACTGTTCTCACTGTGTATGTTGGTGAAAAGGGACGACTGCTGTCTGACATGTAAAGTCTCTGGAACGTGGATAGTACCTGTGGCATCTGAGCCTGTGAGAGCTGTCTGTCTGAGGGATAGCTCTGCTGTCTGTGGCCTAAGATTGCGAGATCTGTGGAAGATATCACTTTCCCAGCGCTCTCCACCCAATCCCCTTTTCATTGACAATAAGTGAATGAGAATCTACTTTGGACGGATAGGATAAAAAGATGAAAGGTACCATCCCTCTTCCCTAAACAGTCCTGTGGCCAGCTTATTTCAAAAAGGCGTTATAAAATGTACAATATACCCCAATTTATTAAACATGTTGTTTGTGGAAGGACCTCAGTCGACGTCCCACTTACTTAATTCCCTTGCCCACTCAGTACAATTTAGGGGGCTGTTTATGTACTACCAACTTTTACTTTTTACCCTTCTCCATTGTGGTGTAGGCCATTTCCTGAAGTGCCCTGCAATGTCCAATGCCAGTGTGCAGTTTTTTTTATTTATTTTTTTAAACATGTTTTTATTATCCTTTTTACAACAAACAATATTCACAGTTCATTTCCTTACATTTATGTTATCGACAGTAGTTGTGCTTTCCAGTTGTGGGATGTGTATCCTGCACTCAGAAGGGGTATCTGTCGCTACGGTCCATATATCTTCTTTGTACTGTGATGCCGGGGGGAACCGGGGACAATAAAACTGGGGATACATTGAAGAAGGGAGCCAGGGTGTGAGCCATGGGTATGGCATCCGGGTCAGTACAGCAGTTGTGTGCAGATGTCAGGACTTCATTCGTAGGCAGGCGCCAGGACATCCAGGCTAGTGGCCGCAGGTCGTGTAGTGCACCGAGGGGTTATTGTGCCTCGCTCATTGGTTGGGGAGGTGGAGGCTGTGTTAGGTGTGCTCACGTTTGGGTTACATGCTTCCAGTTCCGTAGTGGTACGTTGCGATGCCCTAGAAGCGGTACGCGACTGTAAATGTTGGAACTGGTAGGACAATATGGCCCATTCCATAGATTTGGGATGCTTCCGCAGTCCTTTCACCTCCTCCTCTCGAAGTGTTTCCTCTTCTGCTGCCGCCCATTTTTTTACCGCTCCCATCCATGCCTCCAGCGGAGGTTCCGATGGGGCTCGCCAGTTCATGGCGATGCTTCTTTTCGCTAGTAGCGTTGCTAGGGTTGCGAAGCGGTTAGGCACCTTCAGTGATTTTGGTCTACGGAATATTCCGAGAGCGACCGCCTCCCAGGTGTGAATGTCTGGAAGGCCTGTAAGCTCTTTTAGTGTCTCGAGGACTACTGACCAGAACTGCCGCAGGGTGGGACAACTCCAGAACATGTGGTGAAAGTGTGCATCTGCCGAGCGACATCTGGGGCAGAGAAATCGGGTTTCCGGGTAGAACCGCTGCAGGCGCGCCGGCGTTAGATACGCTCTATGTAAGACATAAAACTGTATATTTTTAAAACTTGCGTTCCGCGATACTTTTTTAGGGAACTCTAGGGCCCGCTCCCACTCCCGGTCGTGCAACTGACGTTCAAGTTCGTCCTCCCATGTGGCTCGGAGAGCGAGCAGTGGTTCATTCATAAGCTCTCTGATGGATTTATAGATCCAAGTAACTAAGTGCCGACCTGTACCCATATGTAAGATGGTGTGAATGACCGGGTGGGTCTTGGGCTCGCCTGTGGAAAGGTCCGCGTGTGGCCGAAAGTGTTCACCGACACCTGTAACGGATATGTCCGTCGAGGTTTAGTACCTGGGAGCAGTAGGTGGCAGAGCTGCGGGGTAGGGACCCGGCCCTGAAACGTATGTGTTTCTCCTGTATTCCTACCTGCCGTCCAGTACGACAGCCATTGTAACTGCGCCACCAAAAAGTACGATTCGAAGGAGGGGGCGCCTAGGCCCCCTTGTGTGGTGGGTAATTACAGCTTGGTGAGGGCTATCCGGTGTCTGTGCGTGCCCCAGATGAGTGAGCGGAGGAGCGAGTCCAGGTCTCGAAAAAAGGCCCTGGGTGGGATCACTGGCAAATTCGTGAAGTAGTACAGTAGACGGGGGACAGCGATCATCTTTGCTATGGCCACCCGACCTATTGGGGCCAACGGGAGATTCTTCCAAAATCCCACCGCCGATCGAATACCAGCCAGCGCTTTGGGATGGTTACCCTCGTCTATATCCGTGGGGGAGTGGTATAGGCGGATGCCGAGATATCGGGGGGCGTGTGTGCTCCATGAGAGGTGCTGAGTACCTATTCGCACCTCCAGCGGCTCGAGGTTTGTGTGTAGTGGGTATAGGGTAGATTTGTCCCAGTTTACTTTAAGACCGGACGCCTCCGCGAACTCCATTAGGGTTGTCCATAGGGATGTGAGGTCCGTGGTGATACCACGGATATATATTAGGAGGTCGTCCGCGTACATGGAGACGCTATGGACGGTGTCCGCTATGGGGATGCCCCAATCGGTTCCCTCCTCACGCAATTGGATTGCCGGCGGTTCCACCGCTAGGGCGAAGAGCAGGGGCGATAGTGGGCACCCTTGTCTCGTCCCCCTCTCCACCTTGATTGATGAGGAGATGTAGCGGCCCAGTCGAATGCGGGATGTGAGCCCGGTGTAGAGAAGCCTTGTATACGCGAGGAGGGTTGGGCCTATCCCCACTCGCTGCAACACAGCGAACAGGTATGGCCAAGTAAGAGTATCAAAGGCCTTTTCGAGGTCTAAGATTAAGCAGACCGCGTTAGGGTGTGTATTTTCCACTTGATCCTGAATATGGAACAAGCGGCGTATGTTTTGTGACGTATTTTTGCCGGGCACAAACCTGCATTGAGCCAGCTGGATTAAGGGTCGCAGAATTTGTTCGTACCTCTCCGCTAGAATTTTTCCCAGTATTTTGCAGTCGGCCGAGAGGAGCGTGATTGGACAGTAAGAGGATAACTGCTGCGGGTCTCGTGCGGTTTAAGGAACGTCACTATGACCGACTCACGGAGGGAGCTGGGCAGTTCCCCCCTCTCTAGATCAACCGCCAGCATCTTAGTTAGGCGAGGAACTAGCAGGGGGGAGAAGGTGCTGCAATACTCGAGAGGTAGACCATCAAGGCCCGGCGCCTTATTGCGCGCCAGCGCACGAATCGCGTGGGTGACATCAGTCGGTGTTATTGTGGCATCTAGGGTGTTTTTCTCTGTATCTGAGATGTGCGGGATAGATAGGGGGCCTAGAAAGCGGTCGATCACCTCCTGCCCGAGCTGTGACGGGGTGCGGTAAATTATAGTATAATACTGCTGGAATGCAGTTAGGATGTCCATTTGGGACCGCACTAGATTACCGGAAGGGTCTATTATTTTGGTGATGGGTTTTATTTTCGTGTCCTGTCCTGCTAGCCAAGCTAGGAGTGTACCCGTTTTATCTCTTTCTTTATGCAAGGCATAGGCTCTAAAGTTGTATTTGCGTAGGTCTGCCATGGCCGCAGCATGTTGTGTTTTGGCTGCCGCTACTTGTGCTGCAGTTGCAGCATTGGCATCTTCCTGTAGAGTGAGGGTGGCTAACTTCAGTTCCGTGGTGGTGAGTGTGCGTCGCGCTCCTATTATTTGCTTATTGCATGCTCCCCGAGCTACTATCTTAAATGCGTCCCATTCAACCAATTTGGAGGATGCCGTCCCCGAGTTAATGGAAAAGTAGTCCTGAATGTCTTGCTCGTGGTCGTGTTTGAACACTTGGTCCGCCAGACAGTCACGCGGGAGGCGCCAAGTGGGCACCGGAGGGTGTGGGGGCCTCCATTGGATACGTAGGATGTGCGCATCGTGATCCAAAATCACGCGGCCTAGATAATCTATGTGTTGTATTTGAGGAATCAGTGATGGGAGCACAAACATCTGTCCAGACGGACCCGTAGGTTATGTGGTATGGAATGAAATGAGTAGAGACGTGTCTGAGGGTGGTGTGCTCTCCAAGCGTCTATTAGCGCCCAGTGTGTGACCCACCTTAGAAAGTGCTCAGTCTGTTTCGGTGCAGGTGTATGTGGCGGTGGCGGTGGTGGATGGGATCTGTCCAGTGTGATGATGAGCGCGCAGTTGTAGTCTCCCCCTAAGATCCATGGGATAGTCGTGAATTGAGCTAACACCCCAGTAAGGGATTCCCAAAACTTGTCTTGGTCGATATTTGGGGCATAGATGCTACCCAAGAGAATGGGCTGCCCATCCAAGAGTCCCTCCAACAGTGCAAATCGTCCCTCTTTGTCCACCACTCTTCGGAGCTCCTGGAATGGGGTGCCCGGTCGGACCAAGACTAGCATGCCTCGTGCGTAAGCAGAGTATGACGTGGCACATATGGTGCCTCGCCATCTGGCCCGTAGTTTGTTAATCTCTGGTGTTATGAGATGGGTCTCTTAGAGGAACGCTATTTGTGAGTGGTGACGCTTGAGGTAGGAGTAGACCGCGTACCGTTTGCGTGGCGTGTGGAGGCCCCTTGTGTTCAAAGTCAGTACGCTAATGTCAGTGTTCTGCATTTAGGTATGTGGTGAGTGCTACCTGCGTCCTTGGGTGCGGTGAGGAGTGGCTGTGCTATAAGTTCTGGCTGTGTCCTGGCCCTGCACCCGTCAGATATGGAGGTTGGTGGCATCCGCCCAAGGATGGCGGCTAGCTTGTCTCTGGCATTCCCTGGGGGGTAAAGGGTGAGAATTAACCGGGTCGGTGGAACCAGAAACTGGGGTGGGAAACTGTTCCAATACCTGGGACCTATCGGCGAGGCCAATACGTCCAAACTGGTTCTCATAAAACTAGAGAGTGAACAATCGATGTATGGGGGTGGCAGCGCGTGCCTGCGGGGCAGAGTCTTGATAGGGCATTAGTAGGATCAATGTTCGTCGTCCGGTTAATGAACCCACAAGAGTGTGGCGATGCAGTTCGTGGGTGTGGCGTATCGGGGTGCGGGAGTGCGTGTCCGCCAATCTTACCAAATGCTTCTGCTCGTTATCTCGTGTATCCTCAGTGCAGGGTGTCGGCAGTTTGTGCGGTGACCCGGGGCATGGTCACAGAGTCAGTTTAATGCCATTGTGCAGTTGGACTCCATTTATGTATAAACGCGCCACTTTGGCGTAAACAGCACCATAAGGATACAAACTCAAAACACACCAACAAAAAAAGGCTTCAGTGAATATATTATTTATTTAGCATTCTATTCTCCATCGCCCGTATCTTCATGGTCCCTTCTATCTCCTTGAGACCGAATCCTGTTAATTTTTGTGTAGTCCACTGAACAATACATACTTAGTACTCAATAGCGCATGTACGATTGTAGCTGCTGTCAAATGACAGAGAAACTCATTGAATATAGTACATTTTGCATACATTTGGTAGATGTAAAATTCAACACATATCCTTAAAAACGAATTTCATAAGGTTGCTATGCCCATCAATAGACATGGACACAACATTAATCTGGCACTTCTTAAAGATAATATAAAAATATATATCACAAAGGAAAAAACTCCCTAATTACATATTGTCAATGCACTTCAGGTTCAATACTGAGTAGTAAATTAAAATTTACACAAAGGTGAGTCATATTTCTCTGCTGTTAGACTGTACAAGATCATGTTTTTGAGGTGTGACAGCCATAATGTGGAATGTGGCCAGCACAGAATTCCTTTCCAGACCTTGTGGCTTGATCCATACACGTGTATAGTATCAATATCGTTCTAGTGCTGTCGGCCTGTCCAAATTGGCCATGATGATTTACAATATTTTCCAGGTGGCACTGTGATGTTTCCACCTGGAGATGAGTGCTTACATTTTGGTTTGTGAATATGGTCCATCCCCATTTTCGTAGGGATTTGCTTCCAATTCTTTTTCTTTCTTCTTCCTGTCTGGGTCGTCAAACTGAGCTTCGATCTCAGCGGGATCCACGTAGGTGTAGAAATAGGCCATGATGGAGAAGATGATGCAGACAGCAAAGAGCAAAGCAGCAAAGAGCACATACTCTGCCCACTGTGAAGGACAGAAAGCAGAGTTAGTAGGAACCAGAAAGCCAGCATTGACAATCCACAAAGTGCACAGAAATTGAAAGTAGGCTACAGTCGCCAGGATCAAGAACCCCATTTATCAATCTGTCCAACGTACTGAAATTTCTCAATTTCAGCTCATTTCATGAATTGTTAAATCCGCAGGCTTCAATCCGTCTCCCACTTATTGGCTTGCAATGGTCTTCAAACTTTTTAATGCTGCGCGTCATCATTAAAAAAAAACGCCCCCCAAGAATGACAAACATGTGTTCTCATAATTATTCTATAAAATTGGCAGCTTTGAACATATTCAACAAATCAAATATTGCAGTTAGGATTAATTATCCCAGTTAAAAATGCAATTAAAATACGTAATTGTCGCAATAACTAGTGGCCGCCTGCACTCCCTAAAGATTTAAAAGTATTCACAGCGCTATTCTTGATCAGAAATGGGGGTAAAGTTATTGAGGGATATTTGGGCCCCCCTAAATCTGATACATGTTCCTGTCCTGGACATGAGGGATTAAAGATGTTACTGATGGCCCTTCACAGAGTGGCTCACTGCCACTCTGTTTCCTTTCACTAAAACCACACCACTGTTTGAAGCATGAAGTGTGTCTCTGTTCCCATAGAGCTTTATAAATGCACCCTTGGGAAGAGTCTGGCATCCTCACCCCTAAGATCAATCCAGCCTCCTCCCCACCCCAAGGCAGCCCCACCCCCAACTATGAAGAACTCTGCCTTAAAGCCACAAACAGCTATTTACTTCTCCCCAACTGAGGAGGGCCGGCATATTTGAAAAAAATTGTGAGTGAAGGAAAAGCAACACCGTGATTGTAGCAACATGTCATGTCATTGACAAACCTACTTATCTGACACTGTTATCTGAAGGCTTTCTTCTGCAAGCAGATAGACTCGTTTGTGTTATGCATTTTAATCTAGTGTGGCATGGACTTCAATAATGGGTGGACCAAGTAGCAGGAGCTACCCAGCCCCTGTCCTAATATACCCCTGGCACTGCTCTTACTGTTTGCAGTCTCAGTGCTTAGGGAGGCAATAGCAGAAACTAAAAGTGGACAGAATTCTGAGAGGTCTCTTTACTCTTTGTATTTCCACCAGAACCTCAGGAGGAGATTTGAGGGTGTGCTAGGGGAGGGGGGAATGGGTCAACTTTTTAATGTCATTGATGGAGTTAAAGAAAGATGTGTGATGTCATTTCTGCTGCCGCTGGCTTTTTGGTGAGATACTGCATTTGACTAGAGGAGGAGGAGGTGGCAAGGTCACAGAAATGCCGCAAGCAGTTTGTTTTCTAGGTAAGCTCTACTTGCATTAGACCAGGCAGTAGTGTAGCTAGACCTTTGGCTGCCCGTGGGGGCCCCTGTGTTTGCTGCCCCGCGGCGGCCGCATGTAAGAGCGGGTGAGGGGGTGCTGTGATTCCTGTGTTTGCCGGCCTGGGACGGCCACAGGTAAAAGTGGGGGGGAGGCCGTCGCCCCCAAAACTAGTGCCGTTCGGGGCGGACCGCCCCCCCCGCACCACCTTGCTACGCCACTGAGACCAGGCATTTATCAGTCTTAAATATCTGTTTACTTCTAAGGTGCTATATGGGCTCTGTTGGAAAATCAGTGGGAAGATATGCTCCTGCAAACCAATGCTGGTGTTCACTTACCTGCTCACTGAGACGCGAAGCTCCAGCTACGATCAAAACGATGACATTTCCAAAGGCCACCGTAAGCTGCCAGCCTCCCTGAAGTACAGCCTTCATGTTTGAAGGTGCCTGTAACGAGACCAAGGTTGACATTTTGACAATAAAGCCACTGTTACAATGCACACGGCGCGCAGTAAATCATACACAATAATAGGTATAGTCTTATTCTGGGGTCTCCAACGTTTTCTGTGATAAGAGCTACTTATAGGAAGTGAAAATCATCCTGAGATAGTAATATTATTAGTGTGGTAACAGTGACTACATCAGAGAAGATTACAGTAGTGAGCACTCCAAGCAAGATCTTGGATTTGAATTTGGAATGCCTAACTATGGTTATTACATGACAGCTGTAGCTGCAATGCCCCAGGCACCAATGTAATTATATTTGTAATAACTCTCTGCAATGACGCATGATTGAACCATCAACAAATTTTAATTTTGGGATTCATACATTCTTTTAACCAAGCAAAAGCTTCTAATTTAGTAGCCCGGGCTACACACTAGAGAGCTACCAGTGGCTAACGACTGATTGAATTTAAGTATCCCCACAGGATATATTATACATGCCTGCGTCTCTGTAATATGGGAGCTATTCAGTCCTCCATGTGAGTCGAAGGAAGGGTCGTTTCTTCATACTGTGTGGAGTTACGCCGCACTACAGCACTTCTGGTCGGGCATACAGTCCTGTTTGGGGCAGGTGTTGGCATGGGACATTCCTGTAGACCCTAGGCTGATTCTCTTACACAGCACTGAGGACATAGGGGGGAACAGATATAAAAGACATCTATTGTTCCTAGGTCTCACACTAGCTAAGCGCAACATTGCGCAGCATTGGAAGGCAACATCCCCACCCATTATAGGTACCTGGAAAAAGGCAATGGATTGGTGTCTGTCGGCCGAAGTTGCAGTATTTCAGGCATGCGGCTGTCCGCAAAAGCACAAGAAGATCTGGGCACGTTGGGCCACATACCGAGGTATCGATTTGTCTCTCTTGGGGCCTCCGGTGTCCCGAGACCCCATAGATAGACGGGTTGTGAGCAACTCACCGGTTTAGGGTAATGGTATTGTACAAAGGTAATAGAGCAGGTTCACATTACGTATGATGTTGTATATAAGGTGTATGGTGCGTGGGCAGGGGGAGGGGGGAGGGGCGCCTGGGTCTGATGTTCTGCAGACCTTCTTGGGGGGGTTATATGGTGCCTTGCAATTTTACAATATGTATATCACATGCTTGATGCTTGTCGGGCTTCGCCCATTTGGCACTTTGGAAAATCAATAAAATTTGTTGTTAAAAAGAAACCCACCTAAAAACTAATTTACCTAAGCTTTTTTTCCTGGGGGCATTTTCAAGAGCCTTTTTTGCCTCAGATGGGGTGCCAATGAGAGGGGTGGCCATTTATTTTAGTAAGGATTGGGCCTGGGAATTTGTTCAAGTAAAGAGAGATCCCCAGGGATGATGGATATGGGTCATGGCGAGGCTTAATGAAAGCACTATGAACTTCATCAATTACTACGGTCCAATTTCAGACGATCCGTCTGCTTTACTAACACTTCACGAACATCTTATTGGGGTCCCTGGCCAGAGAGTTCTGGGTGGGGATTTTTGACTATATCCAAGATTTAAGAAAAGTCACCTCGAACAGGAATAAAAAACAGCTGAAGCCAAAGACAAAAAAGGTTTTTGAGGCTCTGCAGCTAAATGACTCATGGCGTAAAATCAATCGCAATAGTCGGGAATACACCTGTTTTTCTTGCCTACCCAAGGGTTTGTCTGGAAAACTTGGTATAAATTTCTGTGCAGCTGCCCTCAGGCTGTGTTATGTGAATAGATCTAATAGGGAGGTGACCCAGCCCGCCTGAAACCTTTTAAGAGAAATGTACTTTCCCTCATAGTAAAAATGCCCCAGAGTTGTAATCCTGGCATTAGCCAATACCTGGACTGCCCCGGATTCTGTAATTAGAGGGAGGATTAGATATAGGTATCGCTGGTGACTACAGACTAGTAAATACCAAATGGACAGTCAGTGCATTCCATGCTATATCACACAAGGCCACGGCCATCACTTCTCCTCTAGCTGTTCGGCTGTCTCTTGGTAGGAGGACTCCAGCGGAACTCCATCTGTGTCTTCTCATTCTTGGACAAGATATGGTATTCGCCTGTCCAGGTGGTACCAGTATCGGGTGTAATGTGCCTGAGCCACCAGGTAGTAACATTCTAGGTCGGGTATCTCAAAACCCCCTCTGTCATATGGAAAGGTCAGTATGTCCTATCATACCCTGGACATCTTGTTTGCCCAGATGAGATGAATCCGTAGGTTTTTGATATACTTAAATGGTTTTATTTAGGGGAACCGGGATGTTGGTGAATAGATCTAAAGAATTGGGCAGGACCATCATTTTTATGATTGCTATCCATGATAGATAGAGGTAATCATTTCCATAATTTCTCCCAATGAGAGAGCCAGTGTACCGCAGGACCGAAATTCATGCAAATCATAGTCTTAACGTCTCAGTGTAGGTGCATACCTAAGTATTTAACTGCGCCTTCTGGCCCCGAAATGGGAAAATCTAGCACTTCTTGGGTGGTCAAGTCAGTGAGTGGGAACAACTCGGTTTTCATTAAATTTACATTCATTGATGAGAATCCACCAAATGTGATCACTTCTATGATCAGAGGGGCAAGGTTAAGGGAGGGTTTTCTGACGAAAAGTAGGCTATTGATTACATACATTGACATGAGTAATTTCCCCGTTTTGAAGGCCAGCCCCCACTTTGAGTGGTGTTTTTGAAGATGCCTGACCAGGGCGTTCATGGCTATAATAGAGAAAAGGGGTGACAGAGGGCAGCCCTGCCTTGTTCTCCTACCTTTGAGGAACGGATCGAATATATGCCCGTTCACTGATACCCTGGCTTCAGGTTTGGCATATAGTAGTGAGATGGTTTCCATAAATTATTCTCCTATACCGAATCTACGCAGTGTAACCATCAGTAAAGGCCATTCCATGGAATCAAAAGCCTTCTCTGCATCTAGAAAGACTGCTGCAGCTTCGAGGTCAGGTTTATTCTGATGTACCACTGCAAACACTCTACGCAGATTAACTGCAGTGGTTCTCTGCGGGACAAAACCCAACTGTAAACCAGCCCTTCCATAAGAAGAGAGAGATAATTCGCCAGAACCTTCACAAGGATTGTGTTAGGATTTAATAGCAAGAATGGCCTATATGAGGTGAAGTTAGTGGGATCCTTCCCGGTTTCAGAAGGATGGTGACTATGACTTTGCGCATCATGGGGGAAAGCCCACTAGTCTGTAGGGCCTCAGTATAAATCTTCTGAGAAATTGATGGAGCAATAAATGTTTGTAAGCCTTGTAGAATTCTGAAGTCAATTCGTCTCGCCTGGGAACTTTGCCTTCTGCCATACCCCTATAGCCGCCTTAATCTATTCATTGGTAATAGGCTCATGCCTATGATAAGTTTCTGGCCAGACTAATGCTATTTCATCAATGTATGAGTTTATATCAATGGTTGTGTTTGACTCATGAGGTGTACGTAGCCTTAGGTCACATTCCACGAATGTACCCACTATGTTTTCGACTTTGAGCATTCGAGTATCATGCTTAATGCACTGCATGTATGTTCTGATACTTTTGAGGCTGCCTACTTGTTTTGATATGATTATCCTCTTTATATGAACCCTAAAAGTCTCCCATAGCCGCGAGTGAAGGGCCATTGAACCTACATTGAAATAGGAAGCCTGTTATCACATCCCGGATTTCATCTCTAAATACTGGATTCAGTACGCAGTCTACCTGGAACCTCCAGCGAAACAAGGAGGGTCTGGCGTTTGGGATGGAGAGTGACAGTCTAACCAGCGACTGGTCAGAGAGCCTGCGGGGGAGATATTCAGTGTTGCAGAACCAGGGCACTAGGGGGCATATGCACAAGCCCCTATCACCAATCACAACGTCACCTATAGTGACATTGTGATGGCGACAGGGGCTGCGCCTTATGTACTTAACGTGGCTTAACCCTGCCTTGTACATAAGGCCCCCTTTTACGCTATGAAAGGGGCGTGCAGTGGGTGTTGAGATTGGCGTTCCACTGCAACACCCATTCATTTTGACGCTGCCCCCTATGTACAAGGGTGGCATACATAGGAGGCAGCGCCAAAATTAAGACCAGGGAAAAACTGGTCTTAAGATGGCGAAATGAGTAGAATAGCAGTATTTCTCCTCGTTTTTGCTTTTTCAATGTGTGCTGCCTTGTGCAGCACACTTGGGAAAAGCAAAATGCCATTGTTAGTTTATGTACAGGAAGGTGTCCTTCCTGTACATAAACAAACTTTTTTAAAATGCCATTTTGTCACTTTCATGTGACAGAATGGCATTTCTAGGATTGTTTATGTGCAGGAATGGACACCTTCCTACAAATAAACAATCTTGCCCTGCACGCAGACACCCTTGGACTCTGGTGGCGTTGGCACTAAATTGGCACTAAGTTGCTAAACTTAGCGCCATCGCAGGGGGAAATGCAAGGCTGTACCCCATTCTTGTAAATATGGTGCAGCCTTACGTTTCAGAAGTGGAGCAGAGAGGCGTTAAGCCAGGAAGGCTAACGTCTCTCTCCTCCACTTCCTTGTACATATTCCCCTAAAAGTCTCTGGCTAATAACCAGTAGTCAATGTGCAAGAGGGTACCATGTGGGAAAGAGGAAAAAGAGTTATCCCTCAGGACCATCCCGAAGCTTGCATCTATCGACCAGGAGTGCTGTATCCATGATGTCGAGCATCACCCATACCGATCTAGCATTGTGTGAGCCTTTATTCTGAGATCTGTCGAGGTACACATTCAACACCAGATTAATGCACCCCCCCCCACCAACCCCAAGATGAGAAGATCAGTGCCTGCTGTACGAATTATAATAAGTACCCTGTCAAAAAGATTGGGTCATCTACACTGGGGGCATATGTGTTAGTCATCATTACCTTTTTACTATAAAGGGAGCCTGTCAAAAAGCCATATCTACTATTTGGGTCGTCAATCTTGTTATACAGCCTGAAGTGTGCAATGGTGCAGATCAGTACTCCTACCCCTCTGGAGTATGTACTATAGAAAGAAAAATACCTATGTTGCCCCCATATCCTCGTGAACGATGAGCATGGAGTTGGGTGGGAGACCCGCTCTAGATGCTTAAAAGTTGGCATTACTTCATAGGGTCGAAACGTCGACGTTGCTCACTCAACTGGTCCATGCAATTCTACAATTAGAATTAGGAGAATTACATACTTTTGTGGTTTATGCTGTTGAATTTGGACTCCCTTTGAAAAACTTTGTCCGTCATTGTATATATATGGTATATGTTATATGTGAAATTGTGGTCAACACTATGTTATTAAGTATGTCCAGTCACTAATTGTTTCATGTCTTATGTTTTTTGGTTGGTCAGTCCTGTAAATATGTTTGCTAATTAATTTTGTTGATTTATACAACAGAGTAAAAACGAATTGAATTTCAGAAACTCTTCCCTTGGCCTATGTGAGTGTAATTGTGATATTCACTTGAATGACTATTGAAATATCAATCATATGTATTGAGTACATGTTTAACCAAGGCTAGTTTAATTCCCAACAGAACCATTGTTTTTGTTTTGCTGAAATGCCCAGGTTCTGAGGGTTACTGGGTTACCCCATTATCATTAATGGCTATGTCTGTCTAGGTAGGCTAGCACCCTCCTGCACTTTTGGGGACTATTTAGGCCCATGGTGTTCCAGGAGAGGAATGTCAGCATCCTACCCATAGTTAGACAGGAAGATGTTCAAAGGAGTGGATTCTGTCAGGCTAGGGGACCGCACGTTGTGTCCAGAATAATGAATGAACCATACTGCTGCAGCTTGAGCAATAACATAACTTGTACAACCCTCCCCAGCCCCCCACCACTGATCTCCCCAACTGTCAGTGAAATCCCCCCCCCCCCAAATTCACCATTATTCCATAGGATTGTAACAAAGAAAAACGTTGGCACACACCAAAGAGGGGGTCGTGATAATTCTGCGTCGCTCCACGCCCATCCCATGACATATTGAAAGTATATGTGCACAAGTAGAGGGATCATTTCTCGCAGTCACAGTATAAGTTGCATATGTGCTCCAAAGGTCCCCCAGGGCCTTCTCTGGGAAAGGCCTATAGACTGCCCCTCCACCGGGCTCTAAGACAGCTTAGCAGCAACGTGTCTAGAGTATCCAGTGGTAATGCGGAATCGGAGGGTCGTTCGGCATCCGTGTGGTTCACTCATCAGATTCTTCTCCTCGTCCAGGTCTCATAGCTAAGTTGAAAGACATTCTAGGGCAGGGGAGCACTCCTGAGTGGCTGGCAGTTTTTGGAAAAATTTAGGAGCTTTGTTGGCATCTGTGAATACTCACACCTTTCCATCCAGCTCTATCTTCAGTTTGGTTGAGTAGAGCATCGCATGTTTGAAATTCTTGGCTTAAAGGATGCGTTTTGCTTCTATGAATTCTCGCTCCTGGACTGCAATGGTGTGTTCTGGATAAATAGACACTGTTGAGCCAGGGTGTTGTAAGGGTCCCTATTCTCCAGCTAAGTGAAGCACAGTATCTCAATCACGGTAGTTGAGCAGGCTAGCGATCAGTGGGCGTGTGGGAGCACCCGTGGTGGTCTGTGCTCCAATGCCAATAGCCTATGGGAGGCACTGGGGTAGTAGCAAAGGGGGGACACCGCAACCAGATGGGGTGCCATGAACAACTAGAGGATGATCTGGTAGCATGGAGACAGATGCCTATGGACCTGCGTAGGGACGAGACTGAATCGGAACATCATATTGAGGATGCTTGAAGAGAGGTTGATGTACATAATATACACACAGAGGCACCTGGTCATATGGGGTTACTATAACTATGATCGAGAGCAGTATTGATATGTTAAGATATATGCATGATACGAAGTAGGATTCTGGCACTGCCACATCTTTGTAACAAATCAGAGTAAAAATCTCTATCTACAACTTTACTTGAGCTGTACGGTAGGTGGGGGGGTTGGAGGAACTGTTTACACAAAGCTATTGATGACTTAGCCAGATACTTCTTGTACGATATCTCGTGATATTCTCGTGGTTGTAAAGTGTGTTGTACTGAACAACTAATAAAAATGTCTGGGACAAAAAAAGAACAGATGGGATGCCATGCACATCACCTGGCTCAGCCAGCATGACGGCTTAGGATCCTCAGCCTCGCCAACTGCCCCTGTTGCGGTCAGGCCTCCGAGGTTGCCTCTCGGGAGTAAACCGCCTTGTGTAACGATGCCGTCGGGCCTGTCAGCGGGTCTCGAAGGGGGGAATCCATAGGCCATGGACACCCCCCCATCCCACCTACCTCCTCAGCCACAAGCATGGGTCTCTGCTTACTGCATAAGCAGTAGCGGCTTGTGTCCAGGCTGAGTGGCGGGGCGGAGTTTATGGGGGAGGAATGACGACAACAAAAACAAGTTAAAAAATACCTTACCTGCTGTATCGCTGCATCACTGCTATTCTGCTCCTCACCAGCATAGGCTCCCAGAATCTCATGTGGCTAATCCTGATGCTGCTCTCATGCTGTATGAGAGCAGTGTCAGGATTAGCCTGAGTGCCCTCAAGACTGGGAGCCTGTGCCTGCTGTCTCCAACCCGGCAACGCAGCTCGGGTTGGAGACAGCTTCAGTGTGCTTGTCGGTTTGGCCGTCCTGAGATGGCCGGCCAAACCCACATGCTCACTGACAACAGTGCCCACCACACCCCCTCCGTAACTCTACTCGTGATGGCCCCACCACCAAGACTCACCCAGGAGAGAAAATAAAATGATAATTAATCTGGTTTCTTATTATCGTATGTTTCGATTTTTGCAGCTGCTGGTGGATAGGCGATGCTCCTCCGCAATAGGGGAGGAGCCGCCGCTGTGCATACAGGCGAAGCTGAGCGGACGAAGCAGACATCATCAAAATGCAAGATTCTAAAATTCAAAATATTGTTGATTGTTAGCGATGCAGAACTGTACACAGGAAGGTCCAGTAGCGGCTGGTGTCCGCATTGAGGGGCAGGGGGGAAGGATGAGAGGGAAAGGAGGGACTGAGACTACAACAAAAAAAAAATAACAAAATTAAAAATAACTTACCTTTCCGTCCTGCCACATCGCCCCTTCCTCACGAGCACAGACTCCCAGAATCCCCTGCAGCCAATCCTGACGCTGCTCTCATTCATGAGAGCAGCATCAGGATTGGCCTGAGCACAGAGAATTTGCGCGCCCAGGAAGACTGGGAGCCTATGACTGCTGTCTCCAACCCAGCAATGCTGCTGGAGTTGGAGAAAGCTTCAGTGCGCATGATGCTTCGGCCGGCTACCTCTAGCAACTCGTCAACGTGATTGAACGAAATTAAACGTAACTTGCATTTTGAAGACTGGCGACAGACCACCTACCTGGGAATATGAAAACTCCAATCCTGTGACAGAGTAGACAACTTCGCCAGCCGTAAGAAGGAAGTATTGGGGAATTAGAAGGGACATATGTACGGAGTTCGGTTGAATCTCCTCTGTGGAGTTCAGCTTCAGGCCAGATGGCGAACACTGTATGAAAAAGTAAAATAGTTAACAGGGCGACTAGAAGTGCAGCACAAATGAAACATACATTGTCCGATAAGAAACAAAAAGTGACAGTTTGTAAAAAAGCTTTTGAAAGACATACAGCAGTTTATCCATAGCCAATCAAAAGCAGCTTTGACCTCTTGAAATCGTTATTTTTTTAAGATCAGCTCGAATTTGCAGATGCATCGTAATGTTGGACATGTTTGTCCCTAGGGCAGCGGCGTAGCGTGGGTTGCAAATGCATGGGGCAACATTTTAGAAGAAAGTATTGCACCCTCTAATCGGTGGACTGTTAGCTCAGGAAGTGCTAACGGTCAACGGGTTAGGGGGTGCAATACTTTTTTTAAACATTTTGCACCCTCTATGGGGCCGATTCACAGAACTAACTTAAGACAAAATCCTAAACTTACTTCTTTTGGTATTCACAGAAGGCATTTAGTAGTAGTAAAGTTAGGATTTTGTCTTAAGTTTGACTTAAGACAAACTTAAGACAGACTTAAGACAGACTTAAGACAAAATCCTAACTTAAGTCTGTCTTAAGTCTGTCTTAAGTCTGTCTTAAGTTTGTCTTAAGTCTGTCTTAAGTCTGTCTTAAGTTTGTCTTAAGTCAAACTTAAGACAAAATCCTAACTTTACTACTACTAAATGCCTACTGTGAATACCAAAAGTAGCAAGTTTAGGATTTTTTTCTTAAGTTAGTTCTGTGAATCGGGCCCTAAGAATTTTGCACCCACGGCTACCGCCCCAGTGGACCCCCCTCATGCTACACCACTGCCCCGGTGGGGTTTTAGAGCATACCGCCGAGCCTAGCATAGGCTTTTTGGAGCACATAAAGTGGCACTCCAGCAGTACTCTTTTACATACTCTTACATGTCTTTGTGAATTGGTCCCAAAGCACATAAAGGGGAATATAATGGGAATATTTAGGAATATTTATTTACAATTAGTACTGTGAAAAAGGATATTCCCACTCTGCTCTTTGAGTAATAGGACTTGGACGTTTTGGGGAAATTCCCAAAGATATGATTACTATTTTATATAGCACTACATCCCACACTCATAAATGCTTTTGTGAATCCCCCCCCCCCCCCCCCCAACGCTTTGGTGCTGTATCCTACTTGAATTTCTTAGATATTTATAGATGCATTCTTCACTGCATTATTGTTCAATATCAAAGTGTTACTTTATGAAAATAATAGGCGTAAGACTACGAATTTTCATCTACACCTGTTTACGTAAATTATGGCCTTAGTTCATTTGTCATATTCAATAATTTTATAGGTTTCGTGCCTGTGCTGGCTAATTAGGCTCATTGTACATAGACCTTTCAAATGGTAAATGAGGTACTCATGTGGGTAAACTCTTCTCCAGAATATGTTAAGGTCACTATTAGACAACAGGGGCCCTGTTGTCTAATAATATAGACTAATATTGTTTGTGCCTCCACTGAGGTTTATTTATTTTTTAATATTCACTGCGCCTCCATTATTTCCAGTACTGGAGTAATAGTATCCAAACTTAGCAGTAGTACATTTACATTCAATCCCAAAGCACCTATAACAAATGCTACTATTGAACTACGCATTTTCAACCTCAGAAGGATGAAAGGCTAAATCAGGCCTGCAGGTGAAAGATATGCATCTACCAGTATACTATACTATATTTCGCTGAGTGTGAGCATTTTCCTATGATTATGATTTCCAACATTCTGTGACACCAACCATATTTACGCTGGAATTCATGATCAATAATCTCTGGTATATTAATGGACATAATTGCTATCAGAGGTATTTCCTGTTCATGGAGGCATATACAGACTGTTGCTGAGACACTTTGTGAACTAATTTGATGCATTTACCATTGATGGTATTTTGATTTCAATTATGTTGTCTTAAAAGGACCATCCGATGAATGATGTTGCAATATATCTGACAACCCAAGCAGAAATAGTTGAAGAAAGAAACATTCTGGAATGATAATTGTTGGTCAATGTTAATGATGCAGGCTTGAGTATAGTGAACTGTCCATTTTAGTTCTTGGATGGCCACTTTAAAGTGAAGGTTGTGTTAACACGAATTGATCAAACACTAGAATCGTGTCAGTGGTTAATTCGTAAAAAAAAAATATATAAGTACCAGGGCTCTTGTCCGGAGGTAGCTTGCACCAGCCCATTTTTCCTGTTAGTGTCGCCTAAAACAGAACCAACCATGAAAGTGTGTGTGTGTTGGGGGATGGGGGGGTGAGGATGTGTCTCGGGGTGGGCTCAACATCCTGTGATTCTGGGCAAAGCACTCAATTCCTCTCAACTGGTGCTCATGAAAAGTGCCTTTATTGACGATTGATGCCGGTACCGGAAAGCACCCTTTCAAATTAAGCACTGAATCTTTTCCATCCGTATTAAGCCACTCCATTAGTTGCATGCATAGGCACCCCTCTTATAAAGTTGTGTTTGTTATGCACCTGAGGGCTTACGAGCTAACAGCTATGACTTGAATCTGAAGGCTGAGGGTTCAAGTACCTGACGGTTGGGTTCTGTTTGCTCACTCAAAGGTCTCTCCATCCGCAAAGAGCTAAAATAGCAGCATGCTTCACAGGCCACAACCCCAAACGAATATTCTTTTGTAAAGATTAAGAGTTTCATCGCCACACTTTTTGGTCCCACTGAAACTCCTGCATTTGACCTTGTTCTCTGATACGTTCTCGCAAAGTAACATGGGTAGAGGCCTCAAAGAAGAGAACTCACATTTACATCAGTGTTGAACCTTATATACTGAGATGTGCATCAGACCTTAGTACATCTTTACGCAGCTCAACTTACGTCATCTATCACGAAGGTATATGCGCTTCCAAAGCCAAAACTCATTGTCTGTTGACTGCAATTAGTTCCATTCGGAAAAGAAACTGTAATTTTTTTTCTGGAGGAAAAGAAATCAAATTCAGAAGCATTCTGAAAACCAGTTGGTGAGTTTTGCATTTTGAGTCCAGACTCAAAATATATTTTTTTAAAACCCTGCTGCTGTAAAAAAAAAAAAAAAAGCACAACAAACACGATTGGTTCTATGAGGTAAAGAATTTTATGTGCGGTGACCCAGTGTACTTTTCAGGTGTAAAATAGTCTCTAATAAATTACAATGCAAGCATTCTATTGGAGGAAGAATGATACACCAAACAACCAATAGCATGAAGTGAGAGGATTGTGACTCTGGGCGGAGCCAAAGCATTTTGTATGTATCTTTTGGGAATTGATAACAATAGTTGTTGCAAACAATTGCGTTACTAAGTCACACCTAAAAAAACATGCAGTCAGTCTACAACTTAACAGTTAAGTCTCCCGCAATATACCTTCCCATAGGTTCCTAAGTACCTAGAAAGGAGCCAAGATTACTTACGTCCCCGAGTTGACCATTGTGTAGTTGGAGGCGTCCATGTAGTCTACAGTCTGCAGCCATTGGCCGTCTATTGTAATATTGGCAATTTTGTTCAGTATGTTGTTCACAAATCTATAATGATAAGAGTGAGGATTTCAAAAGCAATAATCATGATTCACTGCATATCCCAATATTCAATGAAGACACTTCACTTCTCGTGCTGCAGTTTCTGGTGTTCTCACTTAGTTGCAAATCTTCCAAGAGATGCAAAGGATATCATTTAACTGATAATATATGTTAATTGCTGCTTAATCTGCAAAATCTGCTAGTGGTTCACTAACCTCTCACTAATGCAACACACTCAATTCACTCTCTGATTTAATGCATTCCAACCGGTATTCCTGCCTTAAATGTCCACGGCTCCACTCCTTACTCACTGTCCTCGGAATGTTGATTAGTTTGGTATTCCTCTGTTAATCCCAGCCTCGCCTGGTATGCACTTTTAAGTAATGTATGTTTTTCTCCCTGTACGGTGATGTACTCTGATGCCCACTTAGAACCTGCTCGTGTTTCCATTTATAAGTAACATTGGTTCTTTCCCACTATTATTTCATACCCATCCAAATTGTGAAGCGCTCTGATACCCGCCTGTGTCTTGTTCACGCTATACAAAACTTTATAAATAAATAAATAAAAATAAATATTCAATCATTCAAGCATGCACTCACTCAACTTGCTTATTTAGGGCCTGATTTACAGTATGGAAGTTGCAGGGCATCACCAAAAACTGGTAAATTTCCCATCAGCCCTATTTAGAGAGTGTGGACATCAATTCACCCCTCAGTCACTTGCTCTGTTAGTCATGCACTCACCATACCTCAACAAAAGGGGCAATTTCCCTAATTATTTTAAAGTAAACAATTGTCTAAAAGAGTGCATGCCCAACTCCTTAATTGTTTTGAAAAATGAACTGTGACTTTCTAAGTTGCTTCTTAGGCCTTAACACTGGCATGTTACTAGTCCACAGAAAGACCTCATGGAGGGTAGAAGGAACATCTCATTTTAAGGAAGCCCCTTCATTTTTCCTTTCCTCACCATTGGGCAGAGATTAGCATCAACTACCAATTAGACACAAGATATCTAATGTCGGTAAACATGGGAGATAAGTGAGGTGCAGGTAGCAGGGGGCTGCCCAAAGCTGGTCCCAACTTTAACATAATAATTAAAAAACAAGATGTAAAGTGTCAAAACAACAGGCATTTCAGGATATACAGCTCAGTGTTCACCATCGCACACACATAAAGCTAGTATACAGTGCACCATTCATTGGTACACGCACATAAACTAGTGTACAGCCTAGCATTCATAGGTGCACACACATTAAACTAGTATACAGCCCAGCATGCATCGGTGAACACACAAAACTAGCATACACCCCAGCATTCTTAAGTGAACATGCATAAAACTAGCATACAGCCCAGCATTCATAGGTGCACACACATAAGACTAGCATACAGCCCAGCATTCGAAGGTGCATACACATAAAACTAGCATACAGCCCAGCATTCGAAGGTGAACACACATAAAACTAGCATATAGCCCAGCATTTATTGATTCACACACATAAAACTAGTCTACAGCCGAGCATTCACAGGTGAACAAACACAAAACTAGCATACAGCCCAGCATTCGAAGATGCATACACATAAAACTAGCATACAGCCCAGCAGTCGAAGATGCATACACATCAAACTAGCATACAGCCGAGCATTCATAGGTGAACAAACACAACACTAGCATACAGCCCAGCATTCATAGGTGAACACACATAAAGCTAGCATATAGCCCAGCATTTATTGGTTCACACACATAAAAATAGTCTACAGCCCAGCATTCATAAGTGAACAAACACAAAACTAACATACGGCCCAGCATTCATAGGTGCATACACATATAACTAGAATACAGACCAGCATTTGAAGGTGCATACACATAAAACTAGCATACAGCCCAGCATTCATAGGTGCACACACATAAAACTAGTCTACAGCCAAGCATTCATAGGTGCATACACACATAACTAGCATACAGCCCAGCATTCGAAGGTGCATACACATAAAACTAGCATACAGCCCAGCATTCGAAGGTGCATACACATAAAACTAGCATACAGCCCAGCATTCGAAGGTGAACACACATAAAACTAGCATACAGCCCAGCATTCGAAGGTGCGTACACATAAAACTAGTCTACAGCCAAGCATTCATAGGTGAACAAACACAAAACTAGCATACAGCCCAGCATTCATAGGTGAACACACATAAAGCTAGCATATAGCCCAGCATTTATTGGTAAACACACATAAAACTAGTCTACAGCCCAGCATTCATAGGTGAACAAACACAAAACTACCATACAGCCCAGCATTCATAGGTGCATACACTTATAACTAGCATACAGCCCAGCATTCGAAGGTGCATACACATAAAACTAGCATACAGCCCAGCATTCATAGGTGCACACACATAAAACTAGTCTACAGCCCAGCATTCATAGGTGCATACACATATAACTAGCATACAGCCCAGCATTCGAAGGTGCATACACATAAAACTAGCATACAGCCCAGCATTCATGGGTGCACACACATAAAACTAGTCTACAGCCCAGCCTTCATAGGTGCATACAGATATAACTAGCATACAGCCCAGCATTCATAGGTGCACACACATAAAACTAGCATACAGCCCAGCATTCATGGGTGCACACACATAAAACTAGCATACAGCCCAGCATTCATAGGTGCACACACATAAAACTAGTCTACAGCCCAGCCTTCATAGGTGCATACAGATATAACTAGCATACAGCCCAGCATTCATAGGTGCACACACATAAAACTAGCATACAGCCCAGCATTCATGGGTGCACACACATAAAACTAGCATACAGCCCAGCATTCATAGGTGCACACACATAAAACTAGTCTACAGCCCAGCCTTCATAGGTGCATACAGATATAACTAGCATACAGCCCAGCATTCATAGGTGCACACACATAAAACTAGAATACAGCCCAGCATTCATAGGTGCACACACAGAAAACTAGAATACAGCCCAGCATTCATAGGCGCACACACATAAAACTAGCATACAGCCCAGAATTCATAGGTGAACGCACATAAAACTAGAATACAGCCCAGCATTCATAGGTGCACACACATAAAACTAGTCTACAGCCCAGCCTTCATAGGTGCATACAGATATAACTAGCATACAGCCCAGCATTCATAGGTGCACACACGTAAAACTAGCATACAGCCCAGAATTCATAGGTGAACGCACATAAAACTAGAATACAGCCCAGCATTCATAGGTGCAAACACATAAAACTAGCATACAGCCCAGAATTCATAGGTGAACGCACATAAAACTAGAATACAGCCCAGCATTCATAGGTGCACACACATAAAACTAGCATACAGCCCAGAATTCATAGGTGAACGCACATAAAACTAGAATACAGCCTAGCATTCATAGGTGCACACACATAAAACTAGCATACAGCCCAGAATTCATAGGTGAACGCACATAAAACTAGCATACAGCCCAGAAT
The DNA here is from genome assembly GCF_964204655.1 of Triturus cristatus. Lineage (NCBI taxonomy): Eukaryota > Metazoa > Chordata > Amphibia > Caudata > Salamandridae > Triturus > Triturus cristatus. The sequence continues at coordinate 697,603,309 of NC_140591.1, forward strand.
TCATAGGTGAACGCACATAAAACTAGAATACAGCCCAGCATTCATAGGTGCACACACATAAAACTAGCATACAGCCCAGAATTCATAGGTGAACGCACATAAAACTAGAATACAGCCCAGCATTCATAGGTGAACGCACATAAAACTAGAATACAGCCTAGCATTCATAGGTGCACACATGTAAAACTAGCATACAGCCCAGAATTCATAGGTGAACGCACATAAAACTAGAATACAGCCCAGCATTCATAGGTGCACACACAAACAACTAGCTTCTCTACCACTGTTTCTTCTAAAGATTCAAAGTCTAGTGCACCATCCAGCATGCAGTTTAAATAACCCGCCCATATAATCTCGTCCTGCAGAAACTGGACCACTACTCTCAGGAGCTCATTCATCAAAGAATCCCCCATCGTCCACATTAAGGGCATTCACATTAACCAAGGAGCTATTGTGCAAATTCAATGATCTGCCCTCAGCATCCCTGACAGTTTCCTTCCTTTTTAATGGAATATCAGAGGCCACCCAAGTCACTACCCCAGTACAATTTGAATATGATGTCACAACAGCTGCCTCCTCCATTTTTTTTGTGGTCTTGGCCATGTTTTTTCTCCACAAATGTCCATCTCCTGCAGTACCGCTGTTCCCATCCTGTGCCATTTTAAATATGAGTATATCATGTATTTTTGGTATGATTATTCAAAGCACACACATTCCACATGACTATTATATGGTTGGTGGCTACGTTTGAATTCAGTCTATACCCCTATCAACCCCCTCAACTCAAAAGCCAGTCTCACACACCCGATAGTATCAATACTCCCGGATAAATAATAATATCCTGCACAAACCTACCATATCACTAAGTAAAACATTAACTACCCCTCAACCTATCATACCACTCCCTCCCTTAAGCAGTGCCATGTAACCTGTAAAACCATACAAACTCTTTAACTGTAGAGCAGTACTGCCCCCTACCCCATGTATCAAGAGATACTCAAAAAGAAAAAACACTGGGGCATATTATCAAGAAACGGCGTTAGAATTATCGCCGGTCTAGCGGCAGAAAACTGCCGCTAAAGCGGCGATAATGGGCTTGATAATATGCCGCAGAGAATTCCAATAAAAGTCCATGTTCTGGTGTGACCCTGGGCTTCTATTGGAATTCTCTGCGGCATATTATCAAGCCCATTATCGCCGCTTTAGCGGCAGTTTTCTGCCGCTAAAGCGGCGATAATTTTAACGCTGTGCTTGACAATATGACCCCCTGTTGTTTACACTGCGGAGTACTCAACTTGGCTGTGTTACACCACTCTCCCAAATGTGATACTGAGCTTTTGACTACATTGCCATCTGGAAAGGCCTTAAAATGTCAATTTCACATATAATCTGAAATTCTCCTCTTTCTCCTCAGCAGACATTGGTGTTATGTTATGAAGTACTCTGGAGTAGCAATGCACAATATGAAATATATATCACATGTTAAACAAGCTTTTGCAATGCAATCAGTCTCGTCTTTGGGACCTTATAAGCATTTAGCAATGTAGCACATACTCTTGGGTGCTGCAACATCCACAGTTCTGTAACATGGGCGCTTTGACACTAATAGGCACATTATCGCACTGCTTTTAGGCCACCAAAGGCAGCTGTAGCCCGAAGATCCCTGTCCGAATGAGGTGTATTTGATATAATGAAGTGTCCTGTTAGCACCACAGGTCGTTGAAACAAAATATACGCAAAACACTACAAACCAAAATTACTACACTCAACATTAGAAAAAACATGATGAAAATACCGCTAGTCCTCAAATCTCACTGAATCAAAACTGTGCATATCAAAAGTTCCAAAAAGGATTAGCAATGTAACAGAAAAACATGAAAGTATAATAGTGACCCCCGAGGTCAGGATACATGTTCGGGCACATACACAATACAGAGAACGCCAAAAAATGTGATCATGTTTCAATCGTTGGTTAAATACTAAAGTCATTAACATAGAAAGAGGACCAACGGTCAAACGTCCTGACTTGAACAACTGCCGGCGGTGGCCATGTTAAAAGTGCAGATATTCTCACAAAAGAATGTACAAAGCTAATCAGATTGTCACTAAGGGATGTGCTTTGATGCATGTATAATCCCCAGTTAAAAGAGTAAAGCAGCAGTTCACGCTTTGTCTACATACAGAAACCTTTGCAGCATAGCTTAGCCAACATCTGTGAATGTGTGGCTAAGAGCAAATCAGTTGAGGCAGAGAAAGAAAAGGGTAAGGTGGAGAGAAAGGGGTGTGAATCAGAGAGAGGGGGAGGGGCGAGGCAGTGAAAAGTAATGTGAGGCAGAGAGCAAAAAAGGCACGCACGTAGTCAAAAACACAGTGAAAAAAAGTCCCTAAGCAGAAAGTAAAAGGCGGAAGCGGACAAGTCCTGGGGCAATGCTCCAGAGCCCACAAAGTACATACAACAGATCTTCTAGACAGCGCAAGCACTATCTAGGCTTGACCTAAAAATGAGCAGACGCATTCAGAAAAAGTTGACAATTTCTATTTATTGTGCCTCGCATAAAGATCCCATCTCTACTATCCCTCAAGGGGAGAGCTCAGGGCACGGCAAGCCATGGAGCCCCAGTGACACCAAAGGCAATTCACTGGCCTAGCCAGACTCGAAGGATGGTGGCAGGATGCAAAGAGGTTCTACCAGAGGATCTCAAGCCTCAAAGAATTGGACAGGGCACTCAGGAGTGCTAAGGTCAGTACTAGGCTGTTCCTGAGCCATTAGTGGGAAGATACCACAACTAGTCTTCTATCCTCAACTAGTCTTCAGCATCAGCAAGCACAAGAGACTATCAAATTGAAACCTCATCCTCTGGACTCTGTAGAGTGCAGTAAGGGGACATCACAGTTCATGTAATTTCTAGGGTTGGTGGCGGGGCCAACCTAGATGACAGGTTAGACGCACTCTCTGTGAGCTCTGCATCACGGAAAGGAATCCTGGATTTATCTTATTTACTATAACCCAGTCATTCCTTGATGGGATTCTGCCACCTACCTGACACCCCGAGGTAGTGATTAAAGCTGGTACAGAAACCCTCAGAGCCAGCATTGAGGACAGCCTGCCGGGTGTAGCTGGTTGCAGGTGTGTGAGGCCTGGGTGCCACTTAGATGGGCTGGCAGCAGGTGGCATGCAAGCGTCAGCAGAAAAGACAGCTTGGGCATCTGTGAAACCTTGGGACCAGGCTGTGACACCTATGCCTGCTGGAGCTGGCCGCTGAGTGGGTGCTGGGGTGTTCTGGGAATTCTGGCCCCTTGAACGCTTGTGAGGAGTGAATTCGGTGGGTCTCTAGGGTCTGTAACTGATAGATGGGCCCAGCTTTATAGAAGATACACCAGAATTGGGAGAATGCCCAAACCGCTTGAACAGCCAGGAGATCCATGGGCATAGAGATTAAGGTTGCTTGCAGAGGGGAGAGGTGCAGCTCCGAAAGTAATGGCTGCAATTTGGATTGAACAGACAGGTGGTGAACTGCATCGATGCTCAATGTGCCCGTGAAATTGAAGAGAATCAGACCAGTAGAGAGAGGCTGTGACACTGCGGCTGAGGTGAGAGGGTCGACCCCGATCTTGGTTGATTTGGTGCAAAACACGGGAGTTCTGGGCCAGGGGCAGGCATTAAAGTGTGGCTGGGATTCACAGTGTTATGCTGTGGCTTGTCTCTCTTGGACAGTTTGCCTGGCTGTGCGTCGCGCCCCCCTCACACCCGAGGCACGACTACTCTGGAGATTCTTTGTTGGTAACAGCATCCTTGATGCAAAGACTGGCCTAGCTAGTCACCTTCTTGATGACCTCTGGCTATCTTCGTCCTGATCAGCTTGCACACCACTGCATTGTCACACCTGCTTGAATTCCCCTTGCAACATCCTATACTCTGCGTGCTGGGGCTGGTCATCATAATGGCAACACAAGGGCACAGACAATGGAGTGAAGACTTCACAAACTAACAAGATAATGCAATATACCAAATCTTGTGTAGAAGAGGGGCAGTCCCCGGACACCGGGAAGCAGCCCACCCTGGAACAGAGATAGGAACCCTCGCCAATGGAAATTATGGAATCCATTCTGGGTTTTAGAGAGGCACTTGAAGGGAAAAAAGACAGCATCACTATAAAGGTCAACCACCTGTGAGCTGACTTAAAGCTGTCAAGCGTGTCACTGACACTGAAGAGTGGCTCAATGTCCTACAACTGGAGGTCCAAGGTCTGCAGGTTGTGGTGACCTCGCTGATGACCCAGACTACCAAAATGGAAGAGAGAATTGAAGATGCTGAGGAGCGCTCACTGCGCAATAACTTAAGGTTCCTTGGATTTCTGGAAAAAGTTCTGGGACCCTCTGTGGAGCTCTTCTGGAAGAATGGATTACTGAAACTTTGCACCCGATATTTGAACTATTGTGATCGAGATGCCATTCTGCAGCATGTACGAAAGTTAGGACCACTATGATTCAAGAACAGATCTATCCTAATTTTTCCAGGCTTCACCAAGAGGGTGCAGGATATACAGAAAGACTTTCTAGTGGTTAAGCAAAAAATTGAGAGACATGAATTTTAAATACAGCCTTATGTTTCTGGCTAAGTCGAGAGTCCAGCATGAAGGCAAGGCATATTTCTTTCCAATGTCAGACAAGGAAGAGGAGTGGCTGGGGGTAGTAATAGATGCAGGCGTTGGGGGCCGAGCAATGGGTTGTCATGGGGGCAGGGCACTTCGGACCAGGGAGGGCCGTCCTTCCAGAACACAAGATTCCTATGGGCGGTGGTCTGGCTATCAACATATCAGCAGAATTGAGGTACAAGAGGAAAGAACTCTCATAGAGCTGTCAAGAGATCCTAGACGAAATGAGCAGCATATGGATCAACACATTTTAGAGACAGCACGAGGTATCCTCATATTTTAGAGACAAAGTATGACAATGATACCTTGTCTTCCCATCCTTCTTATGGGAATCTGACACCAGCAGTCATATTAACTGTGAGCGCGGGGTGGAGTTAAGTCCTAAATAGTTATAAAACTAGATTGCGAACTCTTGCAAAAGATGTAGCTATAGACCCGAGGAGATTACTGTAAAAGCTGTATTCAAATGTGACTCAAGTGTACAATCGCATAAGATTTGATGAATAAGCTGCAATTTGTCCATCTGGTAAAAGTGAATTTCATCCAGCACCAAATAACAGGCCTTTTCAAAACAACATATGACGCTTCAGTCAACGACCTAGATGGACTAAACACAGGCAGACAAATAGCAAAGGGAATGTGTATAATAAATGCAAGCCTTTCCAACATTTACCGCAAGAGCAAAGGCATGAGATGCACCAGGAGTCAGTCTCTTGACAGTGCTGAACTAAGAATTGCTTTAGTGGCAGGCACATGGCCTCAGTCATGAAGCCCACAAGCCAGGGGGCGCTAGGGAGGGACAGATGATGGAGGCCTTACACATGCATTACATGCAGGGGTCTAGCTTTTGGGGGTTATATGGTGTGGAACATCCCCCTAATAATTACTTAGTCAGTCTTGACCTGGCAGTGTCAGTCGGATCAGCTGTGTGCAGCAACACTAACATCAAGTAAGTTACTGTTGCCCAAGACTGGGTAGAGGTGGGTAAGTCGTTATTTTAATAGGGAGAGCTGATCCAGAACCAAGCCAAAGTTCAGCCTTGACTCTAAAAGCTTGTGCCTGACCTGTGACAAAAAAATATTTGGCATGTAAATCATGCAGCAAGGTGCATGTGAAAAGATGATAAAGCAGCTTTAAAAACGATGTGTTCCACCTTCAGATTAAAGCACTGAATTGAGAGGCCTTTATTAAAAGTAATAGTTTTAAAACATAAACTTACAAACATGCATTCCTACCCTGACCCTGACAACAATGCCACCAGTGAAATCAATGGCGAGGCAGTTGTCATGTGTTCACCATATGTGCCCCAGATTCTTAATATAGATGGAGCACCATTGTCGTTTGTTTGTTTAAGAGGTTTTTGTACAACAGACTTCCAGATGTCACACAATTGATGGTACACTCATTTGTGACAACGATGTAAAGGAAGGATTGATGAAATAAAATATTTGCCTAGGATCGTACAATTTGTTCAAGTGGAGAAGCTGGGACTGACCCCAGATATTTTGGTTTCTCATTGTGCAATACAGCTTTGTCGTTAATTCTTTCAGCATGAGGTTAGGTGGGGGCTGGCAGATGCCGCATGAAAGTTCAGCATGTTTTATGCTTGAGGGATCAAGAGGAGCTCGAGATGAGCCAGAGCCAGGCATCTGACTTAAGAACTGACACCTCTAAGAATGGTCCTGGGAGTGTAGAGTCACTTACGAAGATGTTTCATGCTCAGGCATTGGTCGAGGGCATGGATCTGATTGGGCCTGTGTCTATCACTCCACATCAGTATGCTGCCTGCAGGGCTTCAAGTGTGCCCTGCCAGGTCTCAGATGCTGCAGTAATTAAAGGCTTTGAAATGGGTCCTTATCGGTTCCTAAATTCATATCTTTCACAGGCAAAAACAATGCTCAAATTCACAACAACTGTAGAAAGCCTTGAGGTAATCCATATAGTGATGCAATCCCTGTTTAGAGTACATTTTTACTTCACCTTGCATTCCTTAAGTGTATTTGTTTTTATTCATATGTTGTGTTTCTGTCGTTTTTTTATTCAACATATTACTCTTCTGTGTGCACCAAGTATCTTCTAGGTGTCTGTGTGAGTTCTGGTTGTAGATAAATGTTCATGACCGGACACAAGAGCTCTGGAGATGAGTCTGAAGGTATTGTGAATTTCTTACAGCGCCTTTAAGTGGATCATAAGGCCTAATTTTGGTGCCCATCCTCAGCCTGGTCTGCTGATGTTAGGCACAGGCTTACATTAACATAGTAACACAAGAAGAGAGTGAAAACGTAATGCTCAAAAGAGCAGAATAGGTGGATACGTCCTCCTCAAGCTATATTGCCAAATTTCAAAGAGATCCACCCTAATGGGAAAGTATAGAAGTGTTCCTCCAGACTATGTGTCTCTCCTACAATGGTGGAAAGCACACAGCTTTGTTTAAATACCCCTCACCCACTAAAAGGATCCTTGTTGGCATGCTTCATCATCTGGGTCTTCCCGTCCCGCTGCGGGACGGGGCGTGCTGCGACCTACGACTACGTGGGAGCACTGGTTATGGAAAACAATACTATGTGTTGTGTAGGGGTGTGCGTGGAAGGGTCAGGAGTGAGTGAATGGTGAAAAATTAAAAAATACATGGCTCAGTGGAAAAAATTAATTTTAATGTTCCTTTGAGCTGGTATTGTTAAAAGTGGGGAATGATATGGAGATACTATGCTTTAATGAGCAGTGTCTCCTGTGTCGACATGTTTTGAAGCCCTCCCCTGGCTTCTCATCAGGACCTAGAAGAGATTCCTACTACACTCAAATAAAAACAACTGTGTATTTACATATAATCCTAACTAAGTGGTGCACATAAATTTAACATGCACAGTATACTATACCCCAGTAGGTATATTGCTGAATGGGTTTCTTATATCGCCCAGATAATGCCCCATGAGCCTTCAAAACGGGAGGGAAGGGGTACCTCTAGTCACACAAATATCAAGGTTACCTCCTCACCAGGACACTGCCTCGCCGCGGCTTCGTGGACTGGGCTTACATTAGCCTGGTTTTTTGGATGTCTCTGCTCTATCTTGCTCTAAGAAAGAACTAGACTAGAGTAGACAACATAGTCCAGACTATTCCGCAGAGCCCCTACACTGACTGACCTTACTTTTCTAAACAAACCCTATCCATTACCACTGTCCAATGACGTCAGCCTGCCCTGGCTTTTTTAGTTGGGTACTTCTTGTTGCTTGTTGGGAAATATCAGACTCACACCCTCTAACATTATTGACTAAGCTATGCCCCTGATTACACGTGCATGTTCAGAATAAGGCTTAACCAAACCAACTATCGGAGTCACAGGGACTGTAGATTTGTTTGAAGTTGACCAAGGCACAGTTTATATCCAAACTAGAAATCAAACACACATCCAGAAACATAAAGCACATCACCAAGTAGAGAACCTGGGTATTATACAGCAAAAGGGACCGCAAATGTGATCATTTATTGTTGGTGGGGGCATCGCCCCCGAGTTGGCCTGTGCAGACCCTCAACAACTGTAGCTTATATACATGAGGCTTTGCTCTTTTACTTATGAAGAACAACTGCATATAAGCCAGTTACCTACTGTTAAAATTACAATACTAAGCTAACAATAGTAGGCTAACATTGCTGTCAATAAACCCTTCATTTAGACCGACATTGGAGCCTTGTGGGCAACATTATACCCAGATACATCTGTGCAAGTTGCTCCAACCAGGAACAAAATCATTCAGCAGCGCATGCAATATTCCCTGGGGTCATCCATTCTTCAGGCAAACAGAGAGGTCTAGATCTGGTAACTCCACCCAGGGCTCATTTCCTTGATAATGTCCTGGATCTGAGAAAAATCGTCCCCCCATAAGCACAAACCACGCACATGGGTCATATATATTGACTCATATATCTCTATAAGCATCAGTACAAGTGTTGGCCTACAACCTTTTTTTAATAAACACTTTAATTTGGTTTTCACCAACTCATATGAAGCACAATTGTTATACAAACTAAGGTGACCAACTGGCATGGGTGCAAATTCAGGACGGTGAGTGTAAAAATTCAGGACAAAGGGTCAAAATTCAGGACAAAAATTTCAGGACAGAAGGTCAAAATTCAGGACAAAACTTTGTCTGAATCAGCGAATATTTTCACTTCACTTTTCAGTTCACACAGTCACACAGTCTCAAGATCACAGTGGTCCCACCATGGGCCTACATCTTTCTATGCTTTGTTGAAAAACCCCTTGCCTGGTATATTTTCTTCTCCATAGTCGCACACTAATCCATCCCCCTCAACCGCTCAGCACAGACGTTAGCCCTCTGCCTTGTCGCTGTTGGGTTTTTATCTACTTCTGAACTTAAACTGGAGCCAGAAGAACAGTTTTAGCACACTTCAGAAGTAAAATGTAAACAGGGGTACACTGCCTCGACTGCGCAATAGCAGTCGCAAAATCCTATTGATTTCATTGAGACTTACCCAGCATCACAGAAGCATTTAAGCTACAGGAAGGACTTTAAAGCTGCCTTGGATCTAGTCATAAGTACAATTGAAATGCTGAAACCAAATTGCACAATTGAATAGTTATACTGATCCCCTCCTTTAGGTGGTCTGTACCAATAGCTTTAATACGTGCAGGGCATCAACGAATGCCACGTAAAAGGCGTAGTGAAAAGGCCAAAAAGGAGCTGTTCAAGGCTTTCCCATCCTGGAATTTCGACTTCCCGCCCCCAGGAAAAAGATTTACTCATGCATAATATTGTATCCTACTGGGATAATATTAAACATGCAAAAATTCCTTTGACAAAAAATTACATTTTGTTAATTTAAAAAATAAATGTGAAATTAAAAAAATTGCATTTATGAGTCAAGGCATTTACCTGTGTCATTTGAAAGGTGTGAATGGAATGCAAATGATTTCAGATCCTGGAAGCATAGACCGAGAAGGCTTCCCTTCTGGGCTTTCCTTTCCTGCATTTGCTCAGCTTCAACTCCTGGATATCTTGAGTTCTTGTCTTTCTGTGACAGCCAGTTTATTGGCCAGATATGCCAGGGGGTTGTTTCTGAAGGCTTTGTCGCCCATGAAGTTATGTTTGAAGACGATGCATTCAGCATGATAAATTATGGATGTTTTTCAACTACGCATAGCTAGGATATCTCGTTAATTTAGAAGATCCTTGTTCGATTCATGTGTAAATTGATGTGGAACCCGTTTCTGACAAATGCTTATGAAAAATCAAACATGGAGCTAAGATTCACATACCTGATTGCGTTTTGTCCTTGCTCTGGTTTTTTGGTTATGTCTGAGATCTGTTGGAGAAAGGATACATGTTAATTTAATTAGCTTGAGTTTGTTCTTTTCTGAAAGCCTGTGTGACCTAAACATAATATATTATCTACAGCACGTATGGTATATTCAGTGCTTAATTTAGGCAGGTGCTTGAAGGTGATGGGCACTGGTAGTATTTTGTCACTCATGTAGTGTCAGAGCTATCTCTTTTCTTCAGTTACAACAAACTTAAAGGACCACATAGCATACCTATAGAAGTATAATATACCCAATGTTTAATACACAAAATATGTACAGGAGCCCAAAGTTGTCCTTTTCTGGTGGATTTGCTAAATATCACTGATACCTAGTCTTGTTTCCTCCTCACGTCTCTTCCCTCCACCAACCTACACTTCCTTTGTCTTGATCCGACACTTGCTGGTTGCTTTTCATCCTTCCTTTCTCCCTTTTTTATTGTTTTTCTACCTTTGTATCCCTACTTCTTCGTCCCTTTTATTCCTTTCTTGCTGTTCCTCTGATTCAAAGTCTGATGATGAAATATCAGTGCCAATACCCAAAGAAGAGTGCTGGTGCCCACCAACTGCAAAAACCAGCACAAATTAGTAGGACTGGGACCGTCGACTCACAGAGTGCTAACACCTAGTCTGCTTCTCAAAATGACTAACAAATATAAAAAATAGTCTCCAATTAAACTTATAACATGTAGATGCATGCATCTTATATCTCGCTATCCTGAATGGATTTTTGTGTTTGGCGCATGGATGAGCCCAGCCCTAGAAATTTAATATTGTCTAGACAATCCATACTACATGTTATAGAAGCGTCTGAAGGTCTCAACCCTACACACAAAGTTAGACTTCTGTTGCAGTATTTAGAAACATTCAAATGATTTCCTTTCTTGAAGCCATGTACTATGTTCCCACATTAATGATACTAGGCAACCAGCTCACTAAAATTGGTAGAGCATACCAGCCAATTCTCTGACCCCACGTATTTCACTGACCCACGATTTCTTGATCTACATGCCCCAGTCCAATGAGCTTCAGTGTCTGAAATTTAGGGCAGCAGGGCTGGAGAAAGACTATTTTATTTGTTAGTATGAAATCAGTGAGTGGAAATTGTTGAAAGATAGAGACTATTGAAGGGGAGTCATTTTTAGGTCTCGCCTGACCCAGCGAATGCGCTGGTCTGGCGAGACTTTTTGTGAGGGCTCCAAAAAGTGCTACCACTGTAGCCTAGAGCTACAGTGGATGTGTGCGGGCGCGCGAGCCTCACTTTCACGGCCGCTCTGATGTTTGATCGCGATTGCGATCACTTTCACATCAGAGCGGCCGATGTTTTTTTCACTCCTGTTTATTGCTTCTGTGTAGTAATGGTGGCACCCGTGCGCCGCCATTACTACAGAGCAGTAATAAACAGAAACAAGCATTGGCATAGCCAATAGGTCTCGCGTTTGGGACCTTATAAGTATTTAGTTATGCAACTGTTGCATGGCTAAACACTTATAAGGTCCCAAAAGCGAGACCTATTGACTATGCCAATGCTTGTTTCACTTCTGCTGCTGGAACTCCTAATCAAAACTCTTATATTGGACCTATTTTCATGAACTTTTTTTCTGGATCACAGATATCATTTGTTGCAAACTTTTTGAAAAATCTGAACACAGACCTCCATGGACATTCCGTATGAAATTTCAGGTACTTACACGATTGGCTCTGTTTCTGTTTACAAGCAGTGTGTAGCGATTTTTCCCCTCCATTGGAAGATTTGTATAAATCCAGCTAGCGTTTCCGTACTGGATAGTGACTTCCATCGGTATGTTCGTCTTGAAGGTTTTGTATTGGTCTGCCTATGAAACAGAAACCAGGATGGAAGTCAAGACCGCCATTGCAGACCTGTTAGACAGTGATTGACCATTCAGTAACAAGGTTATAACATGCTTATTCCAATCCAAGCCAAATATATTAACAGCTCCTCAATGTCTTTATTCATTGTGAAATTAGGAGTCTGTTGAGCACCATGTTCCTTTTTACATATGTGAAAATATCACAGAAACTTTCGCTGGTGCAAGAAATTCACCAGTGAAAAGCAACCAAATTTCTCTTGAGTTCAAATCACGTAAATATTTTTGTAGCACAGCAAAGTGTGGAGAAAGGACTATGAAACCAAATATAACACGCTAATTGCCTCTAAATCATTTCAAGTGAGCCACAGAGCTAGTATTAATTACATCCTGATCCAAAAAGGATCATTAAAGAAAATACAGCAAATTGAGCTTGGACTATCTTTGATACTTATGTAAGAATAATCTTACCAAAATGTTTTTGCCTCAAATCCAGACCTATTTTTGATATTTGAAGTACTGAGGAAATATACATTCTGGAAGAGACTTTATACAGTGACGAGTTATTTCCCTTTATTGCTTGTTCCGCAGGATAAACAACAGTGGAGTCTACGTTCCACAGCTGCCTCCACCCAAGATAAAATTCCACATACATTGCACATGAAAGGGCAGTTTCTAATTGTTCTGGAACTTTTCTAAGGACACACTCCGATGGGTCTTTTAAGCAGCAGGAAAGTGTGTAGGAGAGAAAATCATCAATGCACAGTCAATTTAGAAACACCACTTCCTGATACAAAATAACCAAAGGACAATTGAGGAAAGTTGGTTAAGTTTATTACAAAGTCAAAAATAACGGAACATAAACACACCTCAACATGAGGGTATCGAAATACAAAGGAAACAGCATTAAGCCAAATGTATGCACACAATTCAGACGGTGCAATATGAACCAAATTATTAGCTCAGAAGATTGACAAACCGTGCATCCAGGGCTTCACCATTCGGAAAAAGGAGACAGAAAATTCCATTCTTAAATAATTGAAAGTCAGTCAGAACTGAGGGATTTATGAATAGTCTTAAGCTTGCTACTTTAGGAGTAAATGATGCTCATGGCCAAAAAACTGGGTCTAGATTTACCAAGATTTGTGCAACACAATGCGCCTCGGAAATCTGCAGCATCACGTGTGTGTATGCCTGTACTTACCTTCTCCGGCATCCTTGAGTAGAAAAGAACCAATTGCTTTTCATTGTACCAGAGTGTTACATACTTCACCATGCTTTCCAGAACCAAGAACAGCATTTACTGAATGCAATAATAAGACACAGCACCCCCTTACCTCCAGAGGTGGTAAATTTACTGTAGAAGGAACTGCCGGCGGCGGTGACTCTGTTGGGTATGTTATGGTGACTTCAGTTGGGTCTAAATTCAGCACTCTGAGCTGAGCATGATCTGCATTGGGGAACTTTGGAAGTGTTTTCTGGGGGAAAAAAATGCAATGCATAATTAAATGTCTTAAATGTGCAGGTCATTTTCTCCAATAATCTGTGCTCAAAGGGGCCTCTGGGTTACATGAAGCAAATGAAGGAGAAAGGGTAGCGTCAGCTCTGCGCAAGGATGCATATGATATTTGTCTAACCACCTCCCACTTTTCTTTTAGGCCACGCCTTTCTCCTTGACCCATGGAAGGATATAGCGCTGTGAGTGGAATAACTGGAGCGGGGTGTCTAACTCTCGTTTTCCTAATGATAGGTGTCCTGTGATCCTATAGACCTTCATATCCACTGTCTGGGAGATTCACTAAACTGAAATAAACATATAATTTATCAAAAATGACTAACTATAACACATATAATTATTAATACAAGGTTCTTCCATAATACCAGAGTTTTTCTAGGCACTACATGTGACAGACTGCAGAAAATGCTATCATGTGATCAACAGATTAAACATGTATAAAATTAGGGAATCTGTGAATTATATAAAATATTAGAACATTGGAATGTGGGGCATTCCATTGTAGACAATTGAGTGCTCCATGCTTCTACGGGCCGGTAAAGGCCCGCAGAGCAACATTCCAATGTTTTACAAAAGCCTCTCGAAGCTCGAGGAGATTTAAATCCCCTCGAGCTTCGAGAAGCCTTTGTTTAATTTGTTAGAACATTCTGCCCTCTAGTGGCAGAATGTTCTAATAGCCTTATAGCCCTTCGTAGCAGGGCTATACCGCTATTAAAGTCCCGCTGCTTTTGTTAAAGTCCCTCGCCTTCGGCTCGGGCTTTTAACGCTGCAGCGGGCCTTTAATAGCCGGTATAGCCCGCTACGGCGGGCTATAAGGCTATATTAATAAACAATGCATTCATACACAGACAGTTTTTTAAAACCCATGATTTTTAGTTTAAATAATAATAATTATAAATACAGTATTTTAAATTAGCCTATCACTTATGTCATCTTTCTTCCACAAATACGTGAAATGTGCATTTCAACTCGTTCAATAAAAGATTGTCCAGTAAATTAGGTCCTGTGTTCAGTTCTGGGGGCAAACCTTCCTCAGTCTAGGGTGTCTCTAGATTGGCTTTAATTTGTAACGGGGTTAGGGTATATAGCTAGGGGAATACGAACATGTCAGTCTAGTTTTTGTATTAGTTTCAGTGCCCCTCGCCATGGGCTGGAAATAGCCTATCACGGTCCAGGTAATGTATCCAAGTCTGTTTTTACTTGAAGCCCTTCTTACTGCGAAATGCACTTGGAAACCATACCCTGAAAACCAATCTGTGCTTTCCGAGTATTATGCAGAACTTTGTACTTCAAAATTCCATGTGTGCTAGTAAAAATAAGCTGAGAATAAATGTATGTGGAAAACACACATGAACTTTCCCTCGTTTTCGTGACTTTGGGCCAGCTGTATGACCAGGGACGTTTGCGACTCGCAAATTGCATTAAATTGCGAGTCGCAAACATCAATGTACAACAGTGTCAGAGACACTGTATGCGATTCCTAATGGGGTCGCAAATTGCATGAGCTCAGCAGACCTCCATGCCTGGGAATGCATTTAAAATAAGACAAATTAAACGTTTTCGTTTCATTTTTTTTAAGGGCAGGTAGTGGTCCCTGGGACCACTGCCTGCCCCTAAAAAATATTTACCCCTGCATTCACAAAGGGGAAGGGGTCTCCTGGGGGACCCCTTCCTGTTTGCAAGTGCTTTACCACCCTTCTGAGAAGGGTGGTAAACTGCAACTGTTTTGCGGCCGCAATTGCAGTCGCATAACAGTCTCACATAGGGCTTAGATTCGCTATTAGGAAGGGACGCCCTTGGAACACCCCTTCCTAATAGTGAGTCGCTAATCCTATTTAGCGAGTCGCAAATCAATTGCGACTCACTAAATAAGGTTAGTATAGGGCCCATTTGTTTTTTGCATGCGCAAACGGGTCGCAAACCCAGTTGCGCATGCAAAAAAGGGTCGTACATCTGGCCCTTTGTGGTGACTTGAACTGCGGGCTCATGAGTTGCTTTCAATGTTAGCTCAACTCATAATGCTGTGAATGTGGCTTAACGGCTGGAGCAGCCGACTTTGAAGCTGGGAAACCAGGTTCGAGTCTTGGAGGAGGTTCAAACATTCTCTGATTCTGGGCAAATCACTTACTCTACCCCTGCCATAAAAAATAAAAAAATGAAAAAGTGAATGTGTCCGTCTGTAATGCAACTGGTGTGCTTGGAAAGCGCTCTGATACCGTCGAGTTGTGCAGCACACATAGAAACAGCAAATTGCCATTGATTGTTCATGTGCAGGAAGGAGACCCTTCCTGCACATAAACAATAATAATAAAAACAATTACGCTTAGCAACTTCTATGTGTGATGCATTAAGCAGCACAGATATGGTGCAGCCCTGCGTTTCTGAAGTGGCGGAGTGCGGTGTTAAGCCAGGGAGGCTAACGCAGTGCTCAGTCACTTCGTTGTAAATATGTCCCTTTGTGTCTCCGGAACCGTAGAAGATTGATGTGCTTTCCCCAACTTTTCATTGGGGAACAACTTTTATGAGGAGTGGGGCGCAGTCATGCCTGTGTGTGTGCCTCCGATTTCAGTAAGATGTTTGCACTGGTCTCTCCTCAGACTGCCCGGGTTTCTTTCGCCACGTCCTTCCAGCAAAACATTGATAATAAAACTGTGACGCAGCGACTTAGTTGGGCCTTCCTTCCTACTCCAAAACTACTGCCCAGGCCGTAGAAAAACATTAAAATCTTATGCAGAGTAGACACTTAAGTAAAGTAAATATTTAAAATTAAAATATCTTAGCATGTATCGTATGGCAGCACAATAACGTACAAATATATTTTTTCAGAATGGCGCGTTGATGCTACAAATATACTATTTATTGAATAAAATGCATTTCTTGTTTTATCTGTAGTGTGTAATTCTGTGGACCTCCGTAGGAGTTCCATATCACAATAAACTTGAACTGAACTACAAATATACTTTAGAACATTTCCTCAAATATTCCATTAAATCTCATTATAAAACAGAGATAATGCACAAGGAGGTCCGAAACATATGTACACATTGCAGGACATCAATCCATAAGTTGGTACTTCATTTACGACCATTGGGTCATTGGTGCTAAACTTGCTCCAGGAAAGCCACTTATCTGTACATTTCTGGGGTGTCCTTTCATAAAAATAAACAACTCTACACAGCAGCTGCGTGGTTTTAAATTGTGGTTTGCCAGGCCTTCTGAGGCTTGTGTCTGTGACGTTGCTTACACCCAGCCACAGTGTGGCCTTGGTGTAAAGTTAACCATTCTAAACATATTTGCAGCCTGTTTAGCTGCACAAACCAGAGGGAAAACTGGTGGATAATAAGGCTTTAATAAAAGCACATCCATGACGTAATAAAATACCCAGCACATGGTCAACACGCATGCTCATGGTTCACATCTCAGTTCGACATGTAACGTGAAATGTGCTCCTAAAAACCGTATTCCCGAATCTATGCTGTGAACTCTGAAGCAACTTTCAAACCACAGCCTGTAAAGTACTGGAATGTACTGAAAAAAAGATCAATGCTTTTGGTTTGGGGTCCTAGAGTGAAGCGACGCCATTCTAGCTGTGCTTTTATTGCGATTTTCATACTCTTGGCTTCTTATCAAAGAAAGAGTTCAGTTGTTGACACGCTGCTCTAGCTCACAACTATGGGCATCACATCTGCATAAAAATAAATAAAACCATCATGAAGAAATGCGCTGATGACGAAAACAAAATGAAGAACTCGTAATGAGGAAGGTTTCAATTGACGTTAAACTGACTCATGGAACATTCTAGAACAAAAACGCATGGCAACATACCTAACCTTACAATAACTCTCTAAATTATGATTGGCTCTCCAATATTACCCCGACTAACACCATCTGTAGCAACACGTTTATTTATTTATTTATTTGGAGCATTTATTGAGCGCACGGCTACCTTCAACACCTTCAACGGAGGTGTCCCGGCACTAAGGCTGCAGAGAAAGCGAATTGGCAGAGGAGATGGGCTAGGTGCTGTTGAGCAGCCAGGTCTTCAACGCTTCCCTAAAAACTGATTCTGGTGTTGTATTACAGCTATGCAAGGGCATAGCATTCCAGAGCCTTGCGGTACTGACCACGAAGGCTCTGCTGCCTAGCCTGGCCTTGCGAAAGCGGGGAATAGAAAGCAGATTCAAGTGGTTGGATCTGAGAACTCCGTCGTGTTGGTAGCTTTGCAGTCTGCGTCTCAGATATAGCGGGCCTCGACCCATGGTGGCTCTATATGCCAAGGTGAGAGCCTTAAATTCGATTCTTCTGCTGACGGGCAGTCAGTGAAGATTTTGCAAGTGAGGAGAGATGGAATGACGAAAAGGAACCTTGCAGATCAATCTAGCCACTGAAGGTCCTATCTGGACCTTCATCTATGAGGTTGCATTTCATAGTGGTTATTTATCTCTGAATGTACCACACAGAATATCTCTATATTGAAAATGACTCTAAAAGCATACCCATGGACCAAAATGTACATAGACAATATAAGCACAGTGAAGAATTTACAAGGATCTATCTTCATTGTGATAAAATGTCTCTAGTAACTGACCAAGCAGTGTTTTTGTGTAGTTCCTGTTCTGTTTTTTTCGAAATGTATAGGTGACTTGTTTAACCCACAATGTTTAACCCACAATGCCACCACTGGCAATCCTTTTAGTAGTTAACATCATGACTGTTTAATTCTACACTGTTGATAATGATGGACTTTATACAAACTCTGCACAGAGCAAACGATTTAATTTTGTTAAAACTGTCTTGCTTTCCGCTATTTCCTATACTTTTTCTTAATCCTCTTTACCTTTGTCATTAAATTAGGCGCTTGTCAAGATGTTGCACAACCCTCATACTACAAATTATTCCTAAATTATCATCTTTAAATAAAAACAATGACCATAATTGGTCTGAAATTGATGTATTTCTTGATTACAGTTTCTATATTTTTATATAATCCCACTGACACTGGCAGAGCTGGACTGGGAACACAAACCAGCCCTGGCAATTCTGCTGGATCGGCCGGGGGGTTGGTGGTGAGAAGCAGCACTGCTGCCCCTTTAGCAGTGCTGCCTCATTTGTTATTGGGGTCTGATATTACAGCACTGCTGCAAAACCGGCCCCTAGTGACAAAACCGGCCCCCACTGCTCGAAAACCAGCCCCCACCCTTCCGGCCCACTGGGAAAACGCCTGGTGCCCACTAAGGCCAGTCTGGCCCTGGACACTGGCCCTCTCCCCAAGTACATAATTGCTGGTGTTAAAAGAAGTGAGGGGACTTATGTTCCCTTACTACTGTGTTGTGTGCTGCAATGGGGACCGCAAGCCCCAGTGGTGCCAATCTGAAAGGGCAAATCCAAGCAAATGAGTTACATCAATGCATCCCACAATAGGCTACTACACTGCCTAATTACACTACTTGTGTTTTCAATTACAACATATTGGTTTACCTCTGTTTTTTTAACTTTTGTTTAGAAGGTACAGCAAACTCATAGTGTGCAGATAAATACATTTGAGAAAATTAATGGTGATATATACGATTTTGGTCACCTACATTCCTTATGTATCTTTTTATATATAGACACCTTGGCTGCTTTTATCTGATCTACCTTGTATTTGAAAAGGGCATACTTGGTTTTTCTTGACACAACCCTATGTGGCTTTCACATAATTGTCCAACTTTATAACTCGTTACTTCTGGAGCTTCAGGACAGCTACCCTGTTTTACAGGCTTTGCATTAGAATAGGCTTCAAGAAGACACATTCGGGCCATATCTTCACGTCAACTTCAGGTATTCCATTTTCTCTCTTTGGCGGAAGGTACTTCCCAGCCACAGAGGAGCCTGCCCAGCATGTGATGGGGAGCAAATGTTTTCTAAAAAGGCACTGGTTTAATTTGATCATTTGAAAGCGGAAGTGGACTGGGCCTGGAAGGAGACTGGGGGGAGCAGGAGAAGAGTTTGAAGAAAGAATGGAACTGCCATCTATGTGGTAGCACACAGAGATCTGGGATAGCTGTTTCATTCATGCACTATTCTGAAACAGGAAGAAGGTCACACTCTGTTAAAAGTTTGTCAGAAACATTGTATAACCTGGCTAGAATAATTTCCATCTGTCAGATAGATGACTTTGGAAAGAATTATCCCCAGCTTAATGTTGAATCTCTTAAACTAGAGGGCTGCAGTCAGAACATAGCCTCCTACTGATGTAAATGTTTAGAGGAGTGGATCCAAGTCATTTCCAGGGAGCCTCCTTGCTTGTTGAAACATCTATGTTGAAGTGTCCGCCTGGTAGAGATCCAGTAGACTGTTGGTTTTTGGTCATTTAATTAGCCAGCCTACGTGAACCTTCTCCCCTCTGTCTAGAGAGTGGAGAAGGCTCTGAAAAAGGCCCAGAAAGCTCTGTGGATGGAGAAAGTTTGCACTTCTGCAGAGGAAACTCAAGAATCGGTTGTAACATGAAGTTCTGAAAGGCCTTTCTCCATTGTGAATCCATGGCTTGATGTCCAAGAAGGCGTTTCTGAAGGAACAGAGGCGTATGAACCTTCATGGAAAAAGTTACAGAACCTTTCCTAAACGTTGTGGCTCATAAAATGTTCATCTTAAGAGGATCCAAGACAAGATGCCAAAGCTTCCCAAAGATATGCCACCTGAATGGCTACATTTTCTACATTTGTTCCAATTGGATCTTTTGATGTGAAGTCTGAGATTTCTGTGGGATCCCATAAGATTTGTATCCTACCTCATGAAGCCATATTAGGGTGCAGCTTCCAAACGTCCTGCAGAAGATGTTTAATCTTCGGAAAGATTTTTAAGTCTAAAGGTAAAACATTTACTGGGACAAATCACCAAATTGTTCTGTAACCAAGTTACATCACATGTCCGCCGGCAAAGGGTGACTCAGTATCAGTCTTCCATATTTATTGATCAGGGGGACTCAGTTGATTGTGTCCTATCTCACTCCATCACTGGTCAGCCTCCAAGGATACCTGGGTTCTAGTGAATTGCACCCCATTAATTTGCTTTGACAATAATTTCCCATTTTATTTTTTAATACTTTCTGAATCCCACATCCAATTTTCTTCATTTTGGTGTCATTTTACTCTTGAAATATTGTGACCAGCACCCCGATGATTTATAGTGATTTCCCATTGTTCCTTTTCAGACAGTTTTTTGTACCTCCTGACCAGTACACCTGGTTCATATATGTTTATTGCAATAGGTTTTGCCTTTTTAAATGAATTATTTCCTAATGATAAAGCTGTTTTGATGTTCTTGCTTGTTTATCAGATCCACTTTTCTCTGAGGAAGGTCTTACTGCTTATGTCAAATTACCAAGGATAAGTCAGGAATTTGTTGGATAAATCTAACTAATAGAAATAAGACTGTTTTGGCTAAGTACTCAGCCATATCTGATAATAATGTGGGGTGAATGAATGACCTAAGTTGCTGAATCCTTAGACTCATTGCCTAATGCTTAATAGCATTGTCCTTGTGGTGCCCGTGCTACCTGGACTAGGAATGACCTTACTACCCAGAACATAGAACAATATTGAAGGGTATGGGTAGAGTACACCCCTGTAATACTGGTATATTGTGTCCTGTTGTTTGCTTTTGTAAACAAGGATGAAAAGGCTCATAGTTTAGGAATTCATTGCTTACTTTAATTTCATTTTTTGTGCTTGATCCAATAGTCTGTATGATCATATGTTGCTGATTTGCTCACTTGTATTTCACTCATTATGCTTGGGCCTATTATTACAGCTTGGGCTTTTTCAAAACAAAGGTTGTTGAATAAAATATAAAACTATTTGTTTGCTAACCCAAAAAACAATACATATCAAGTTTTTACAAAATATGTAACCTCAGTGAGAGAACCATTTTTGTCACTAAAAATAGAATTTGCATACACATGAAAAATAATATATGTAGGCAACTGGGAACATGGGAAAATACATATGAAATTGTGGTGAACTGGTAAAGTCTCACAGTGGAAAATTCACTGGAAATAGCTAAAGAAGCAAAAATAATGTGATTGCTAAATCTCTATATCCAAATAATTTCATGTGTTAAATGTAGCCAAGTCATAAAAATGATAGTCAGATAGATTTGAAGCATGAATATAGCTACAGTACTCGTTGCCCTAACCATAAAAGTAGAATGACAGAGAAGGTCTATTATTAATGGTCATTAAAAAGTTGTCTGTTACTTCTAGGTTCTAGACAGAGAATCAGGTATATGAGGTACACAGGTAGATCTGTATGTTAAAGAGAAAGGCAAGTTCTGAAAATGTATTCTAGGCTGTCTAATCTTGGGCAAGATCCAGAATGAGCTGAGTATAGTCAAGAAGAACAAAATGATTCTTAATGGAGTTTTTATGTCTTTTGTGGTCTGTGTTTTCCATATATATTTGCTATAATGTGGCTGTTATGTGAAACACCGTATTGGATTACATATTACATTAGTAAAACTATGACGTAATACTCCATTTTGTGTCGTTACGTCATCAAAGTTATGTGTCAGTGCAAAGATATTGGTGGGAATATAGAGTATAGAGAGTGTACAGAGTTTACTTATGCACATCAATACTGTTAACATTAATACTTCAACGAATAATAATGCAGTTACCAACAATCGGTGAACAGGACTGGATTGCACAAAATAATAACAGTCCGCTGACACTGGATCATAAACAGGGCCTGTGAGTTTCATAATGAAAAGTATTTGACTGTGTGAAACAGTGACCATCTCTCAATGACAAGTAGCTTATCTTTAAAAAAAAAAAAGGAGTTTTGCAAGCATTGCGGTGTATCTGCCAGAGTGTCATTCATTAATAAGTGTTAAAAAGAGCAGTTTACAAGTAGATATCAGTGATCACTATTAGCCAAGTGTGCTTAGGATTCAAGGCAGCAAAGTGGATTGTGTGTGCTCCTAAACAGTTAAAAAATTTTAGAACAACATTTTTTGTTGGACTTTGGTAACTTACATCAATTTCAATTTGTACCAGGGCAGCCGCAATGAACGCCAGTGCTGCAAGGAACATTCCAACAGTAATCTTCTTCAGGGGCCTAGACAAAAATGTAGAAATTTTGCCATGGCAGAGTTTATTTTGTTAATTTCCAAATCTAATGCTTTCCTTTACATTAAACTGAGGTGTACTGCATGGCGGTACACCACTGACCATTTAATAAAAAAAAAAGGTTAATCTCATTATTTACAAGTCTGATGCCAGATTTATCAGTTGACTGTGCTTTCAAAAAACCTGTACTAAGACCCCCTTTGGTTTTGCAAATGTATCTTGGCACTTTGCTACACACTTTCCGCATTGGGCCCACTTCCACTTTGGCTACTATGTATGTATCTATGTGGTCTTTATATATTGGAAACCTAGCTGAAAGGTGGTACAGTGTGGCACACATTCAAATGCAAATAAACAGTCAATGTGTGCTTGGGGGAGGTGCTGGTTTCTTAGAGTGAATGCGGAGAGTTACTGCAACATAATGTTGTGCTCTTTAAAGCTATGTGTCTTCAACTCTTTCCAAAATTGAATCAGGGTTGAGGAAGTCCTGATGGATATTGGAATGCTATTAAAGATCCTGGCTGATAGATGGAGAGGATTTAAACAAAAATGTGTTTCCAACTCATATTGATGGAAAGTTACTAACCAAAGTGCTACACATGGTGCAGTTAAGTGAGAGACCCTTTGCAAAAGTTAACTGGTCACTCTTTGGTTGCTCATTGTTGTATTTATGTGTTAAACTGGTACTAAAGAGGCGAAACATTTTCCCAGGCATTATTAATGTGTTAAAGTGCCAAATAGAGAACTAACACTGCTTAAGAACGTGACACATTATGCTACATTAAGGTGCCTCTCTCCATGTGCTTTTCTATTTTCCAATTCTTTGTCTCTAATCTGATGGCGCCTTGAGTACCGTTGTGTCAAGCACCACCAGAGATGGTGAGCTTGTCAGCTAGATATGCAGGGGTTCTGGTTGTGATGGATTTGTAGATGATGCGGGTGGATTTTAAGATGGTGCGTCTGGCAAGGGCAGTCCGTGGAGTTGGAAGAGGTGGTGGAGGTGGCCGGGAGGCAGTGGACCATTGAATTGCCACCATCATTATGAGAGACAAGGGCTGAACATCACTGCTCAAGTCTACCAGCTTTTCCATTGATCAGCCTCACTATCTGGCATGATGACTAATATTATTGGAGACAATATATAACAAAGTTAGGTCCTGAGTTAAAAAGAACAGGGCATCACATATACAACATGTACTACAACTTCTATTATTTTAACACAATAATCTCTGAGTAAAGATGAGGCATGTATGAGATCACTTAATGTTAATTACCACTTCTTTTTTATGTGAATGTATCATGACACCCTTATTAATTGAAATACAAACTCATGTAACCTCTACCTAATCTAGTATTCAAAACCTTATTGATATAACAAACATATAAAAGATATACCAAGAAACTCTAGTATATCCTTCTGTGGAATTGAGCCTTTACGGCATAAGCACTTACCATAATTTTTATTTTTTATTCACCAATTTCAGGTTTGTATGAATTGTGTTTCACAACATCAAATTTTATCATACATAAGTTTCAAAGTTTGATAAAAATGTTTATAAAAAACCTATTTAGGCCACCCTTACCAGAACACTTCTATAACCAATATTTTCCCTGCAGTCTTACGTGCTCACTCATTCCAAAAAATAAGTGCAGACCCATACACCAAACTACTCATTTTATGGCATATAAAAACTTGCATTATGATTAAAAAGAAATAGTCACATGTTTGTGAAATGATAAGCGTCTATGCCACTTCGACATTTATATTGGAGTTGTAGCAAGCCTTCAAGCCGAACTGAGGTTCTCAGTGATTTAACTTATCTATAACTTCACACTCAAGTTGGTTGAAGGTATGATAATTCTATCTTTTTGGTGCAGTTTGTTAATCCTAGAATGTGAGGTAGGTTTGTAAAATGGCATCTATCTTTTGAAAAAAACTGGCACATATCCTTTAGGCACAATCCACCGGCGGGGGTGGGGGGGGAGGGGGATATGCTTCCATGTTTAATTTTAATAGTCTTCTCAGAAGCAGGTCATGACTATTGTCTTTTCCAAGCCCTTTATTTTTACTGCCAACTCGAGGGAGTCGTTGTCATTATTCCTTGAGTAGTCACCTACAGAGTCAGATGCTTCCCTGTTTGACTCAAATGTTTCTGTAATTGATTAACTCATCCTTTTGTGATACTTCGGGAATAGTTACTATTTAATGTATCATAATGACTTCCATAGAAAGCAGTGAGTTATGCTGTGCTTATGCTTACCAGTCACATGTTTCATTTGGGAAACTTTTGTCTGCAGGGGTGTACTTTGCAGTCTAAGTTGTATCTACGTCGTTGCACCCTCCAAATAGTGGTTGAGATGGAAGAGGAAAGTATTAGATAGATTTTGGTGGTACCCTGGCTTGAAGTCATAGTGACAAAAGACGGGCACTGTTCTGTCCCTGTGGTGGCATATTCCCATGTCAGTTTACAATGCTGAACTCCTAGTCAGAAATGGAATTGTTGTAGTGCTGCATTAGTAATACTGTGATCTCAGAGTGTATTAAAAAGAAGCCTATGGGTTTTCCACCAAGGGCAACTTAAAGCCGGATACACTTTTATGCAAATTTACCAGTAATGCTTCTTGTATCATAAGCCTGATATTGAAGGGATAATTTTCCCTGAAAAAATTGTGTTACCATTTGTCTATGCTCAAAATATGAAGTCATCATCCTTAAATCCCTTCAGAAGTACTGGTTCTCGTAATTGCTGAAATTCCACTTTTTTGCAAATTGTTTCCTTCCCATCCAGTAGGCAACACTGGAGTAAGGAATGTGTCACAATGACAGGTAGAAAATTCAGGTTTCAATTGGGTGGTCTAAGCAGTGCAACAGGTCTCTGAAACTAGACCTTAAGCTGCTAAAACAAAAAGCACCGCGTAAAGTCGCTGTAGTACTGGCCTGTTGAGTGAGAAGGTGGTCAGCAGAAGTATGTAAAACCCGGGGTGTCCTCAACTGGTCCTAAATGCTTCTGACTTTACTGAAATATGTTTCTGGTATGCAAGCACCGGTTTCCACAATTTTAGGTGTCCACATGTTTTTTTATTTCCAACCTTTGAGGCATACAGGTACTTTGACTTTCCAAACTAATGAAGTAGACCTGTGAATGATACAAAGCTAAAGTTGTTGTTTATGTCTGTATGAGATGCCATATACAAACACTGCCTGTACATTGTTTAAGCCTAGAGTATGATACTTACAAGTCCAGCCCTTGCAGACCTGTCTGAGGCTTCTGTTCATCATAGGCAGTTACGGCATAAAAAATAGGCAAAGTAGACAAGGGCCTAGGGGCACTCCTTTTAAGGGCCCCGCAACAATGCATCAAAATAATATTGAATTGATCTTGAAAGAAAATTACAATCAAGCTTTCTTAAAGGTTGTTTCCAAAATATAGAAAAATATAAATCAACTCAAAGAAACAAAACTTTACATTAAAGCCTCTATAGAGAAACACTGTATTAATTGTGTACCCAAATGTACCCAATAACAACTAAAAGTACATAAACCAAAGACATCAAATTCACATGTCAGTTTGTCTCTTAAAAGCTCATCTTCTGGCAGCTGTCAGTTTGTAAAACAATCTGGTGCATTGGGTATTAGGAGATAATTCATGAGAGGCGACCAGAAATTTCGACTGCCTAGGGTCCTCCACTGGATTTTATAGGGCACTGATCACAGGGGTGCCAAAGGTGCCATCCGTGTTGCAATGAGAACTGATTGCGGAAATCTGTTTCTTTTAGATTTGTTGTATGTACATTTATTGTAAATGGACATCTTTAAAGTCTGGCATCGATCCAGCCCCACCCGATACCCCTAGTTTAGCAAGACTTACGTGAAGTTGAGCTTGCATTTTCTGATCAAGGGATAAAGGCAGCCATCCACAATCGGGACAAGTATGAGGATCAGGATGGGGTTCACCGTCTGTTGTGAGTAGTAAAGTGACATGCAATTATTGAACATCTAAACACAACCTCCTGAAGAGAATGCAAACCTTAGATCACGTAACTTTGGCGCTTACCTGCATCTGATCAGGCTGTATGGTAATAGCTCCCTGGAAAAGTGAAATACAAGTAATAATGAATGAAAGAGAGAAGTAGTAATCTTATCTTTCGTTTAAGATATGTGCTCATTTTCGGTTTAACGAAAAACATATAAAGGTACATAATTTTCGTAATTTGAAAATACCAACTACAGCATTAGAGTAGTTAAAAACATTCTAGTAAAATGCTATCAGTTTATTTTAGAGAATATATAAGATTCAATTTATAAAGGTTCGATTTATCTAGTTAGCTTGCAAACAGCTAATGAACATTCTTAGTGTATCAAAAGATTTAGAGCATCTGAATAAAGGATCAGTTGATTTAATGTCCTATCTGACCGATGCCCGATGGAGCTACTTGATAGCTATAGGGGAGACGGGCTGTGGATTCCCTCCGCTACCGTCACCTACCCAGTCGGTCATTGGGCAGACTTCCCTTCGTCTCTCCTACTGTCATTTCCCTCTTATTCTCTCTTCTCACTTCCCCCTTCCCCCTCTCAACTTTATTTGGCACACCTTCCTTCCTCTTTAAATGTTTTGCTTAAACTTGATGAAACGTGTTATTGTTATCATTCTTGTAACATTGTGTAACCTAATGTAAAGCGCTCTGATACCTACGGGTCTAGCCAGCGCTATATAAAACTCATTAAATAAATAAAAAATAAAAAATGTCATTATTGTGCAGTTAGCAAAGTAATTACGAAACGAAACAAGAACAACACTCACAAAGTTTCCGTCCATTGTGGTGGCTTGCAAAGTCCATCTGGAGCCCTTCAAGAAAATAGAGGACATAAGAATTTGAGATGCAGGAGAAATACACTATGGCCTTACCTACAAACTGAAAAATCAAAACCATACCTCCAAGAGAGGTATGAGATAACCTGTGTCTATTGTTAACACTACCTTTATTGCAATACTCAAATGAGAAATATACCCAGATTGGAAGGGGATCCCCTTTTAAAACAAACACACTATTTAAGTCTCTTGGATACCCTAAAGATGTCCTCTTTAACACTACTATTGGAGGAGCACACAGATTGCCCACTTTAAACAAAAACGTAACCCTACATAATGGATAGGTAGGCACTTCTCCTGCCCTATTGTGGTCAGGCAATCAACAGAGCCCTAACAATAATATCCTTGATTTCATCAGTTTTCTATACAACATACTGCACAGCAACTTGCCAACGGGATCACTCAGTATATCGTAACCTTTGCCTGACTTTAGAGGCTTGCCCCTTCCTTCTTTGGCCTTCTGTCTCTAACATTGCATCTCCAACAAGATGCCCACCCTTTTCTGGCATCGTACCAAGTACATTTTGTCATCTTGCCAAGTCACTCCTAGCTGTGCCATTTTGCAGCAAACCATCTTCACTACCTTGAAAGTGAATTGCTTATTTAGCTCATTGAGGCACTTGCACTTTTTGCCCTTAATTTCAGCTCATGGAAGATGCCAGTTCTGTGCAGATCTTCATTCATTACAGAATTGTTCTTCATGGCATCAACAAGGATTTTTTGCTGCCCCTGCCAAACTTCTCATTGCTCTGTGTTGCCCACACAATCTTAACATGGAGGACATCCATCTCTAAATTGAAGCCAGGATCTTTGAATATCTGGGTCATTATGAAATGCATCAGGTCATCCCCTTCCACAGCTTCGACTAGGCCCACGATTCTAATTTGGTTCTGCATTGCACAATTTGCCCTGGATTCAATTCTTTTGGCCAACACTCTTTATCCATACGCCTATAAATTCTGGAAATTCTGCTTTCCTTGTTTTTCTTTTTAATCACCTTGGTTTTCACCGTTATAGTCACAAATTCATCGTCCAGCGGATTAATTGAATCATTTTGCTTATTCGTGTTGCTCTTTGGCCTCCATTTGAATTACTTAATCCTCCTTTCAGCATCTACTACTAGCTCTTAGCTTGGTGAGGGCTGCCTGAAGGTTAGTTTGGCTGGAGCTCTTCCTTTTTTCTGGTTCTATGTCTCTATCATCACCATTGCTCATCTTTCCATGGTGCTTTGGCCAAAGGAGCTTGTTTCTTTGCCCTCGGCATTTTACAATGCCTTTTACTACATCCTACCTGATAAGCATATTTGAATTCCTGATATCTTTTCCCAATATTCAGAGTTGTATGGTATTACCACAAGCTTGCTCATTTTCATGCGGCAAATTTTTCCAGATGGATTCTGGATTTCTACTATCAATTTCTTGGAACATTTGGTGCAATACCTAAATCAGTCCTAAATTCATTGTAAATGTGTCCACCAAAGATTTATTCACAATATGTTTCAGAGTATTTGATAATACAAACAATTTCTTGGAACACTTGGTGAGTACCTAAATCAGTCCTAAATTCATTGTAAATGTATCCACCTAAGATTTATTCTCAATATGTTTCAAAATATTTGATAATACTATCAATTTCTTGGAACACTTGGTGCAATACCTAAATCAATCCTAAATTCATTGTAAATATATCCACCAAAGATTTATTCACAATATGTTTCAGAATATTTGGTAAAAATAATACATGCAATTAATAGACACGCAATAAGACTCACCTAATGCAAGGCAGCTGTTATTTCATTAGAAAAACATTTACTTTGCCATTTTATGAAGCAGCAACAGATTTTAACATTGCTTCTAAGTGATGATAATGGGGTTCCTTCTCTTTTTACTAATTTATCATGGTGCAGAGCACTGTGTGGTACCAATTCTGATGATTTGTTCTTTGCAACTAAAGAAGAGGTTGCATAAATTTAGACATAACCATCTATTCTTAATGAATCAGACCAATGAAAAATCTAATTAGCTGGTGGCAGACATGGTTTAATGCATAGATCTGGTGGTAATGCTTCAGTTGTGCCCAGTTAATACAAAAGAGTGCTAATAAAACTTGTTTTTATACATTGCTGTACAATGTAGCATTACTCTTTGTAAGCACTTTAAACAATCAGTGTTACTGATCCTCAAGGTAATGGTGATCAGTGTATTAACTTTGGGAGCATGAACGTCTAAGATGACTTTGTCATAATTCACGCCAGTGATTTACAGGCCACAGGCAGATATCAGAGGCAAGTACTTTGCTGAGCCATGCTATAAGCCATGTTGCCAGCTCACTGCAACAGGTTCAGCTCAAGCCCGTGACTATGACAGAATGATGACTGGATCCAACATGTTTGGTTAAACTTCTTTGACTTGATCTAGATTTAACTAGCTGATCTGTTTTAGTTAAATTTCAGTTTTATTTGGCACAAATTGTATCACAGGGTATCAGACTACTGGACCTCATAAAAATCAAGAGAGACCAATACAATTCAAAGGGTATGTACTAAAACACATCCTGAATCCTAAAACTCAACTTCAAACTCATCTCTACGTGAAATGTACGGAGATAAAAATGGCCAAAAGCAATAGTAGGCCGGTGCCAATTTCATTCTGACAAATAACCTAGAAAACAGTCAACAGAGGAGATGAGAGGCGCAACTCTAAAGGAAGAACATTTCTGGTCTTTGGGATCAAGCTAGAAAAACGTTGGGGCAAGATCTTGGTGTTGTTGAATCTTGGAGTTTTCCGAAGATTAGCTTACTGTATAAACTCCTAGGGCATGGGTCTTCAAACTGGGGGGCCAGTCCCCTAGGGGGGCCTCGAGTGATCCCATGGAGGGCGCGAGGCATTTGTCAAAAGAAGCTTTATGCTGATAACAGTGGTTTGAGTTGGGGGGATGAGCGTCAGTAAGCTGCTCTGTAATGGGCCATCACTAGCATATTTTGCCATTTATATTATGGCTGGGAGTATGTGTCAAAAGGGTAGGGACTCCAAATATTCTTCAAACCTCCCCGCCCCCATTTCCGATAATCAAACTGTGGATACGTTTACTCATAAGTAAAGGCTTCCTCACCAGAATAGTCTGTTTGGCAATCATGTATCTCATTGCATTGTTAATGGCATAATTGGGAAAAATACTGCAGGGGCCCAATGATTTGTTTTTCACGGGGGGGGGGGCGAGCGGGAGGAGCAAAAAAGTTTGAAGACCACTGCCCTAGGGTTTCCAGTTGCCTTACTCTACCCTGCAGATGGG
The DNA here is from genome assembly GCF_964204655.1 of Triturus cristatus. NCBI lineage: Eukaryota > Metazoa > Chordata > Amphibia > Caudata > Salamandridae > Triturus > Triturus cristatus. The sequence continues at coordinate 697,633,896 of NC_140591.1, forward strand.
CTGCTTTATATGAAAGACAAATACATTTCTAATCCTGGTTCTTAAATGAACACAGTGAAGCTGTCTCAGAATAGGGGTTATGTAACTGAAACTCATTGCACCCGAAATATCATACATGCAACTGTGGTCACCCTGTCCTCAGCAGAAGCAAACATAAAATGTTCTGGTACTTAGAATCTGTTACCTGTTGATCATAGAGGGCCCAGAACATGGGGAGTGGAATGTACAGGAATAGAACCTTCACCACCATCTTGATCTGTGCAATAAGGCGCTCCTATGGTAAGAAAACATCACATGAAAAATCAGGCCAATTTTCAGGAGAAAAACAAAGAATACATCAATGCCTGTGCCATAGAAAAATCTGTTGGACTACTTCATTCTTTCTGCAAGGAAATAGGTGGAGAATCCTGGCTTGACCAAGCCTCTAGAAGGGGATATGTGGCCAAGTTTAAATCTTCCATTTTGATCCACTCAGCACACTGCTAGTGCACACATTTATATGCAGCATCAACAAGTTATTTTCTTTGAGTTTATGTTCTAACGGTCATATCTTACTGCAGTGGTACGAGTACTCACACTCGGCCAACTACTATTCTTGTTTTGCTGCTTTTGACTGTATATAGGGTTTTGGTTGTAATGTTATAGTTTTATGCAGAATCTTCTTGAGCATGAATGTCAGTAAGGTGGTGCCAGAGGCAATCAGTGGCTACCCTTTGGTATGCCTGGTTTTGCTCAAGCTGCCCTGTTCTCAGGGACCATGAAAGCATTTGCAGGCCAATAAATTATTTACCCTCTGCATTTCCCACTCCTTGCCCTTTTCTAAGACCACAAGCAACAAATAGGAGGCTGTAGAGGACTTAAGGGTGGGATGAGTGGTCAACCCTTTGATGTCATAAAAGATGGAGGGGTGTGTGATGTACCTGCGGCTACCCTTGTCAATTTGTAAACCAAGATTAATCCTGTTGAGTACAGAAATTCAACGTAGATGGACCTGCACAGGCACGGACACTTGTGTGTATGGATACTTGTATAGCGCACGACTACCCGGAGGCCTCTCGGCACTTGTACGAATACCGCTGTGGAACCCATCCTGGCTTTCCCTGTGAGGCGTCCACTCCTGGGCACCCCCAAGGTGGAGGCCAGGCATCCTTAGCGTTGTGGGGGCCGTTGTGGAGATTAAGCAAGCTATTGCCCAGAGTTGCAGAGTGGGACTCCATGATTGGAATGGCACCGAGGCGAGAATTATCAGGTCCGTGGAATTTTTTAGCCCAAGACCCGCCGAGGCAGGGAATTGAACCCTGGTCCCGGGCTAGACCTCTGCATCAGGGTCTGCCGCTCTAATCATTGAGCCACACTTCTCCACTTGTCAGAAGTCTGCATGCAACAGACCAAAAGGCTGTTTCACGGGTTATCTCCATGCTGTTAGAAACTCCTATTGCAGAATTAGGAGCGCACACAATGGAAAAGCATTGAGATGAACTGGGAGGGGCTCAGCTTTATGGTGGCATCACTGCCCAAAACTAGAGCATTAAAGGTGGCCGAGGTAAAGGTGCTATGAAACACTTGCGTCGGTAGCAGTGCAATATAAATAATGCATGAGATCTGGGCCCTACAAAAAGGTAAATGATGTATGAACTATTTATTACAGCTAGGGATGGAGCCCCTGATGCCAAATAAAGCGTGGGCAGGGGGGCTACATAGCCCCCTCCCCTATAAAAAGATGGTGGGCCCCTGGGATGGGGTCCCCTTCAGCCAAACTCGGCTCGGGGAGGGGAGCTGCTTGCTCCCCTCTCGGGTTGGCTGCCTTTAGGGAGTTGGCCACAGGGCCTGGCCGCAGGTTTGGAGTTGGCTGCATGCCGGCAGTTGGCCAAAAATGTTTTTTAAAATATTTTTTACAGGAATTCGTTGAGAATGCACAAATCTGCAGTAAAAAAAGGTTTTGGAAACAAGCCCAGGCTTCTGTACTTGTTTCTTTATACCCCCCCCCCCCCTTGTGGGCCAGGTCCCAGCGGGTGAATTTGCCATGCACTGCTAATTACCCCACTTATTACATCACGCATAACATCTTCTATAACATCTTTGGTAATATCAACATAACACTTGCTGTGACATTTTTGATGAGAGAATTGTGCATGGTGTGGGCGTGAGTTATAGTTACCATAGGGCACAAGTTATAGTTACTTGAGATAACTCTAACTATAACTGCTGAATTTATATGGTTTTGTGTGTGTAAAATCTGAACCTAACTATAACGTCCCTGTAACCTTTAGCTTTTTCAGTGAATATATATATATATATTGTTTATGTATTTGTATACCCCAAATCTAGCCAAAAAGGTAGTGGAGTGCTGTACAGAGTCAAAGGCACGCGCACAGTCAATAAGTGAGATGAAATATAGCTGGTTAATGGATTGTTGTTGCATTGTGATATAGGGTTCTTTAAAGATGTACATCTTAAATTCTTTCTTATAATGAAACAGCATTGGGTGGTCTTAATTAATATAGGAATAGTGTTCCAGATCCTAGATGGAAAAGGCCTGCTGCCTTGCTTTTTCTTTTTTACACGTCTTAGTCTCCAGTCTGATGGTAGTCTGGCTGCAGGTGTGCCGAGAGCCACCAGATATGTATGCTTGTCCACAAGATAAGCAGGGGTGCTGGTCATGATGACTTTGTAAATGACACATCTGGTTTTGAAGGTGGTATAGTTTGGCAAGAGGAGCCAATGGAGTTCTATCAAGGTAGGGTTAATGTGATAATATGTTCTCTGAGACTGGATGAGACATGATGTGACATGTATGATGCCCTTAAGGTGTGCCAGTGTGGAGTCTGGAAGCCCATGGAGCTGGTGTTGCCACCATCCAGATGTGACAGAATGAGGCCTTTAAAGCAGTGCTGAAGTTACTCTCTGGAAGACCTGGATTCACTTTCTATAGTAGAGAGAGCTGTCTTTGTTTTCTGTCACTGTGTTCCTTAAGGGTGAGGTTGGTGTCCATGGTGAATCCAAGTGACTTGGCATTTGGTGAAAGTAGGGATTCGAAGCTGTCAAAGTTCATGTCATTGGGCCTGCTTTATAATATTCCTTTCTGCTGTTCTTAGTATAGAACAGGAATTCTGTCTTGATTGGGCTCAGCCTTATGGAAGCAGTGGATATCCAGGTCTGGATGAGGAAGTGTTTGATGTGTTGGACGTGTGGAGGGGAGAAGACATTCAGGTACAGTTATGTGCTTTGGGCATATTGATGGATCGTTATGCTGTTATCTATGAGTAGAGCCCCAAGGGGCTCCTTACAGAGGCTGTAGGTGACAGGAACCCTGGGAACCACCTTATTTTGCAGACAAGACTTTCCTTTTATTGTGTGGTGGTGGCAAGGAGCATGTAGAAATGGCATCAACAATCAACATGTCTCTAATTTTAGAGAGTTTTGCCATTGGAGCCAACACTCCATTTACGAACCAACACACTACACAGTCTGTTTTTCAGCCCAGATGTTGTCAGAAGTCTTTGTGAGGCCCGGTACAAACCCCTTTTCAGAATTTGCCAGTTGGTGTATGCACCTTCGTCTAAAGTATGAAAAAGAAAAATAATTCCAGCAAAAGATAAAATATGGCATCTGCTACCCTCTAGTTTCCATATAAGCTATGGCAGGATTACGTTCAATTACAAAAAAAAGCTATAAATACATTTTGCCAAATGTAACGCAAAATCCCTTTGCTTGGAGCATAGCTTGGTCAGTAAGACTGGGGGAGTGCAAACTTCAGATTTTCTAATAATCACGCTGGCACATATTGTGGAACATTATATGAGAAGCAGCGCGTGAGGGTGGCCAGTGGAAAAGGAGTGTGGATTGTGAGGGGGAAAGGAAAACACAGTATTTTGTAAATCTTCAAAACAGAGAAGAGAGTGTGTGTGTGTGTTTTTGTTTGAGTGAATGTTTGTAATGTTATTTTATATTTATTTGTAAACCGCACGTTTACCCAGAGGTGTCTTGGTGCTAGCTCGACGGAACCCTGAAATTAGTGCTCACTTTGATCTAAAAAGCCATGTTTTGAGTGCTTTCCTAAACGAAAGTAAGGATTTCAGCGATTTTATATGAGTGGGTAATGAGTTCCAGGTTTCAGATGCACATAGCACAAAACGTCCTCCTCCACAGGAGGAGAGTCTACATTTTGAGACCATGACATTTTTTGCTGAGGAGGGGCCTAATGTCCTGGGTGGTTTATACCATTTAAATGTTCTTTTCAAGTAGTCTGGACCAATATTGTGAAGAGCCTTAAAGGTGATACATAGCGCCTTAAAAGTGACTCTTTGCCTAACTGGCAACCAATGCAGTGTCTTTAGTGCCGTGGAGGCCGATTCAAACTTTGGAATTCCCAACGGCAAATCTGAAGCTGCATTCTGCAGGATTTGCAATTTATTCATGTGTTACTGTTGCATGTTTATATTTAAGCCATTACAGTAGTCAATCCTGGACATAACCATAGAGGTGACAGCTGTCTTTTGTAAATCTGCTGGGATATAAGGAAGAATTTTCTTCAATGTTTTCAGAGGGTAGAAAGAAGCGGAAGAAACCACATTTACCTGTGACCCAAAGGTAAGTTTGTCATCAACTAGTACTCCCAAGTTCTAAACTTTTACCTGTGTAGGGAGTGACCCCAGTTCCAAGGGCCAGCACGAGGTGGACCAGAATGAAGCTTGGAAGCCAAACAGGATGACTTCCGTTTTCCCCCTATTAAGCGTCAAGCAGTTCCTTGTCATTCAAACACCACCCGCCTGCATACAGTCATGGAATCGGGGACCCCAGCTTTGTTAGTTTTTTGTTGGCGAAAGCAAGATCTTGGTCTCTTTGGTGTAGGACGCAAGATAAAACCCAAATGATCTGATGAGATCAGCCAAGCTTGTGACATAGATGTTGAACAACGTTTGGCTTAACTATGAACCTTCTGAAACCCCATGAGGAAGAGAGAATGGCTCAAAGGTGTATTCATTAAGCGCCACTGTTTGTTCACAGCCAGAAAGAAATTATCTCAAGAGGGCAAGTGCCTTACCTCCCAGGTGAAATCCGACAGACACCTTACCATACTAGACTGAAAGCTACTGTACGCAACAATGTATTAAGTAATACATTTATTAGGTGAGTGTAACACCCCAAACACCCCCTTCCCCGAAGCTATGCCCCTGCCCTTTTAGTTGTCTTTTTGAGGCGGTGCCTTTCAAAGAACATAGACTGGTGGCACCGGCTGAAGTTCCCAGACCGCAAACCAGAAGCAAACATTCAAAACTGTAATGGTGGTTAGTCATGGTTATCATCGTCCCAGCTGTCACTTTTGGAATCTTACAGTGATGAAATCTATTATGACATCATAGGAAAACAGCCTCGCATTTCTTCACCAAAGATGGAAAGAAGGAAACGCTGAAGAAACGGGCTGCCTTCAAACGTCAGCTATGGACTGGTACATACGTGACTTAAGTGAGAGTATATGTAAACTCTGCCTATTACGGCATTTATTGTTATTAATTTTCATTATTATTATTATTATTGACATGAGTTTTATTTTTTGTATTTCTGTTTATTATTACTAGTATTTTTCATCAACATCATCAACTTTATCTAAAACATTATTATTTGTACTACTATTATTGTTATTACTATTTATTTTTATTTGTATTTCATAAAGTTTTATATAGCGCGAACCAGATCCCGAGGGATATCAGAGGGCTTTACAGAAGGATGAAAGGGAGAGTAAAACTCCCGTAACAATATCAAATAAGAATGCCAAACAGTTGTGGTCACAGCAAACATAGACAAATGGTACACAGCGAGAAGAGAGGGCGAATAAAACTCCAGTCCGATATAGGATAAGAATATCAAACAGTTATAGACACAATTATCACAAACAAATGGTACACAGCGAGTAATGTGATTAACAGGTTAATAACGGGCTGCTACGGAGGGCACACCTTACGTCCGAGAGGAGCAGTGAGCACAAAAAAAAAAAACACATGATGGTAACAAACCTAACATTGCTTTTATTATTGATGTTTGTATTGATGTTTTTTATAAAAAGTTTTCTTTCTTGGCTTTTGAAATTATACATTGTAGATGTCAATCCAAATACATGCAGTAAGTCATACAGCATATATATCATTGGCAAACAGACAGGGAGTAAATAATGTGGCATGCAGCGCATCTGTCCACCCTTAATGTATCTTATCATTGTACTGCTTACAAATCATCCCTGTTAGTATTTTTCAATGATCCACCATTTCTGCCATAATAATGACTTACAAACAATCCTCCAGTTTTTCAACTCTCACCAATTAAAGATTATTAGAACATTGGAATGTTGGGAGCTCCATTGAAGACAATGGAGTGCTCCAGGCTTCTAATGGCCGGTAGAAGCCCGGAGCTCAAACATTCCAATGTTGGTCATTCACAGCTGTTGCTGTGAACGAAGGCCTCATGGAGCTCAAAGAGATGTAAATTACCTTGGTCTCACGGAGGCCTTTGTTTTATTTGTTAGAACATTCTACCCTCTAGTGGTGGAATGTTCTAATAACCTTTTAGCCTGCCATAGCTGGGCTTTACTGGCCAATAATGGCCCGTTCCCTTGGTAAAAGCTCTCGCCTTTGGCTCAGGCCTTTAATGCTGGAGCGGGCCTTTAATGGCCGGTATAGCCCGCTACGGTGGACTAGATGGCTATTGTAAATATACATTGAAACAGATAACCCAAACAGTTGCTTAGTTGGTAACCCAATGGAGTTAATTGCCTAGTCATCAGGAGGATCAGCTGATTCCCCCTGGCATTATGCATGGCAAGCGAAAACTGGTGCACTAGATGGGGGTTTGGGGAGGACCAGGGGTGGGGTCCCCTGTAAAATGGGTGCTCACACCGATAAGAGGTCATGCCCATCACCTGCCACAACCTAGGGGTCCTGGTCCAGTATTGGTGTTACTGTTAATAACTACATTTCGATATTGACATTACTATAGCCGTCAAACATAGGGTTATTTATATTACCATTATTATTTCTATCGTTAATATTATTATTGTTCTTGCTGGTATTATTAATATGTAACTATTATCAATAGCTGTAGTACTAGTAATAGGATAGGGAGAAGTAACAGAAATAGTAGATGTTGCTAAAGTATGAATACTGTTGTTCTTGTACCTCTTCTAAATCTAATAACTATAATTATTGTATGATGAGGATTATTAATTTACATAATAACAGTAAGTACTCATACTACAGCTACTATTATAATGCTCATCATCATTGTTAGAATCTTTGTTATTGTGATCATTAATGAAAATAATCATAATAATAATAGTTGCCAAATAGCATATATATTTATCTGTGATGGGCTGTGCATAAAAAAGTATGACAGGCCTATATAATAATACAAAAGTACAAATTTACAAAGGCATAATGCATGCTCCTCTTTGGTAGTAAGTGGGGATTCGAATAAACCCTGAAGAAGGCACTGGCGGCCTATGTTTACGCCTATTGCGGCTGGATTTTGGACCGGCACCTTAGAGCATGTCTGTGTGAAATCCATTTGCCTTTGTACCTGGATAGAAGACTCTAGTGCATGAGCAAATGTGCAGCCAATAAGATCAGTGGATGATGGACATGGGTGGAGGAAGATGATTGGAAGGAAGTCTGATGTGTCCCTGAGGGGATTATACCCCTTGGAAGAAAGAAATACTAGCCATGGTCAACTTACTGGCCAGGCTGGAGGACGGTATGAGCGGTGGTAGTCCACTGACATCTCTGGGGCTGTATGAGGGCATGTGTGACTAGGTGGGGACATTCTTTACACTCCCAATGAAATGGCGCATTTAGGACTGGAGGTTTCCATCTCAGGACTACATCAGTCATAATCATGAGCCAAAACGTTGAAGGACTCTGGGCATTATTTTTGCCCCTCATAGATACTCCACACAAGTGTGTTGGTGCAAAAATGCAAAAAATACTTACATCGTACTTTTCTTTAGCCCAGTCCATCCAGTGCTCCCTCTTAGGAATGGACTTGCTGCGATTCCTAAACCGGTTTTTAATGGCAAACTTTGAAAAGAACAGAAGAAATGATATAAAATCAGAAACAGAAACACCGCGAAGAACACATAACTAATCTTAAAATCTGAGAATTAGCCGAGATATGGCTTCGTATAGTGAATTATGCCATTCCGTTGCGTGGGGTATGAAAGTGCGTGCTAAAAAACAACATTCCCCCATGATCATCTACACCAAAGGATGCACCCATAAAACCCATTTTATATTTGCTTTTCTGCACAATCATGACACAACCAGAATGAGCAGGTATGCACATTTTCAATCAATTCTTATTCCAGCCAAACCTTCATGCGCACTTGGTGCAGCAGCAACCACTCCTCCTCCCTCTCCATGTGACAAGCCCTACTCCGCCCCAACCCATCTCGCTCCTTATAGAAGAAGAAAATGATAATAACATAACATTATTAACGTTGCGTTATCGTTTTCTTTTTCTTTTTACACTTAGTAGGGCGACGCCCCTCCGCCTTAGCAGAGGAGCTGCCTAAGCTCTCATACCATAGTTATACCCCCATCAGGATCACTCCCCCCATACATTTGGTCCGCTAGTTCACCCTGGACTGTTGGCAAAAAATGATCTTGCGCTGTGTATGGTGCATATGCATTGATGTACATTATATTTTTGCCACGATAACGCACCTGAACCATTTTTTACCTGCATCAGGATCCTTCTTTACTTTTGGCTTATCCCACTATACCCCGCTTTACAACGAATGGCCACCCCTGCCACTCTCAAGGGGGAATGACTGGGGCATATCCCACTATACCCCCGCTTTACAACGAATGGCCACCCCTGCCATAAGGGGGAATGGCTGGGGCTTATCCCACTATACCCCCGCTTTACAACAAATGGCCACCCATGACATTCTCAAGGGGGAATGGCTGGGGCTTATGCCACTATACCCCCGCTTTACAACGAATGTCCGCCCCTGCCATTCTCAAGGGCGAATGGCTGGGGCTTATCCCACTATACCCAAGCTTTACAAAAAATGGCCACCCCTGTCATTCTCAAGGGGGAAAATGCCCAGAACTGAAGTAGATATTAGTTGCGTTTCATGCAATGTTGGTAGTTTCTCAATACATGTGTATCTTCCAATGAGATTATATCCAGAGCTTGGTATAATATAATCCCATAGTCTTTTCCTTTCATTAGCAGAGTACAGACACCACACATTAAACAATAGAAGTTTGATTTGTATTTGGGAATTGCAATGCCTAATTTCCATGTTTAAAACTTGGAATAGGACCTATTTACTGCACTTAGTAAATGCCTCACTCCGGGGTAATGGCATTTACTGAATGTGGTAAATAGTTCACACTTATCCGACTCCCTTGTAGTCAGGGCCTTACTATGTAAATAAATTCCTTTCAGATTTCCTATATGTATGTTTAACTTCTGTGGATACTCTGAAAATCTGACATAGTCTGGTCATCTGGGGCCTACTGTGGATGCCACAGCAAGGTTTCCTGTGCCACTAGGGGCAGCTACTCCATTATGGTGGAGGAGCGTCGCCCCATTGCAGATCAAAACGCAAAATAAACTGATAACAAAGCAATTAATAACATTACTTTATTATCATTTTATTTTACCAGTAGGAACCGGAGCCGTCATCTGAGTCTTAGGGGCAAGGCCATCAGCAGCAGGAGTGGTGGGCACTGGGCACTGCTGCCAGTGCGCATGTCAGTTTGGCCGGCCATCTCAGGACGGTCAAATGGACATGCGCACTGACAACTCCCCAACTCAAGCTGCATTGCCGGAGAACAGCAGGCGCAGTCTTCCAGTGCTCTTTGGAGCGGAAAACAAGCTCAGGCCAATCCCAGCACTTCTTGAGAAGTGCTGGGATTGGCCATAGGGGAGACCGTGATGCTGTGCTCATGGGAACTACAGTTCCTGGAGCACAAGAGTATGTGGCGCGGGAGAAGAGGATCATAGAGGTGGGGGTGGGCAGCAGGAAGGTAAGTGTTCTTTACTTTTTTTTGTTTCCCCCCTCACTGCCTCCCCACTTCATATCGGCAGCAGCCGCCGCTGTGTCATAACTCGCTATTATTTTGCAACTAAGTGGAACCTGGAGGGCTTCATTACATTTTTGTAGTGTATTTTTTACCAACCTGCAGGAAGGTAGGAACTTTTTCATTTCCGTTACTGTTAATGAGTAAAATAATTTTAGTAAATGAACAATATCCCTGCATAGTGAATTCTTTTACTATATATAATTTTATAGAGTGTTGAAACTTTTGGGGAGGGTATCTTGAGTACATTATAATGCGTGAGTGACGTCTTTGATAGCACCCACTTGCATCTCCAATACTTCGCTCCATCAACTTTGTATTCATTACACCATTAGACTAAGAAGAATTTAAATAGACAGCAGTATCCACAAGCAATATTGATACCATCACAGATGAAAGAAAAGTCTGCACAATAACCCAACATATTCAGCACAAACGATTTACAGAGATTGAATTGAGCCTTCTTTAAAATGTCCATCTTACTTACACCAATACAAGAGCAAACTTGGGCCAAGACATTGCCCTGGGGAGCCACCTTCTTGTACAACGAACTTCCGCTGATAAACACAACTGCAAAGAGCAAAAATACATTTTTCAGCATTACATTGCATTTGTGTTCTACTGAAATTTGTGACACAAGGTTTATGTTTGTGGAGTTTTAAATGGCAACAAGAAATTCAACAATATGCCCCATCAAATACATTTGGTTGCAAAACACAATGCACATTTACTTGGTCGTCACACTAGACCCAGCCCTGCCAAGTTTACATGCATTATGAACTCTCCAATATGGCGTCCTCAAGTAAGACTGACTTGATGCAAGTCAAAGCCAACAAAGGAGGCGCCTAATGTACAGTATCTATTTTTGAATAGGAATGTGCTAGCGTTAATGCAGACCACAGAAAAAGGACTGACCCATGTTTGAACACTGGGCAAAAAAATGCATTTGTGGATGCATACGTTTTGTGCGCATGCGTAAATCTGTTTTGTAAATTAATACATTTGGCGGCATGGCCCAGGGTCAGCATACAGCCTGAGAATAGCTTCTATTAATATGCACATAGTGGTTTGAAATATGTGTTTTTGTTGGGGATAATGCGCAAATATTTCAAATGTGTTTTATGCAACAATGTGTATTATTATAAATAAAATGTATTTTTGATGCAAAGCACATTGTTAGATAATTAAAAAATATTTGTTTTAAAATGTGCTTTTCTTTTGTAGTATATTGACACTATAGAGTAGGTTTTTAAACAGATGTATATAAAGAAATAAAGTAAAGTGCAATGTGGGACAGTTTAACATTTTGCTAACAGGGTTCTGCATTTACAATGTTTATTTTTACACACTGGGGAGGATTCCTTGATAGACATTTGCATTAAGGATGCAGTTGTAGGAGGATAATGTGCTGCACTTAAATATACGCAAATATTCATATCTTAAATGCCACAAAGTTCATGCATACTGTAAAGCATCTACCTCAGATATAGCATGTTAAATCATGGGGTTTTAATATTGTTGCATCCTGGCTTCAAGCACATATGTTTAATACACCATATTCAGCATTATCCTATGGGATCTGTTCTTTGTACTCTTAGGACATGTTGCCACAGCCTTGGTTAGTACAATTATTGGTCAGTATTACAAACTTGTCATGGGTTTGCTCCGGATACTATTAACCTATGTCTTTTATGATGTTCACACTAAAGCTAAGACTTACGCAACTCAATTACATTTTTCAATAATAAGACTTAGAATCAGGCAACAATAATTTGTTATTGGCATTACAAAATATGTAAGATTCAAAGCATAATATTATACTGGATTAGTACATTTAGTAATGGTTATACCACACTATATCAAGGTTGTTTATATTTGCCTACCTACACTATCCTTACCCTGCGATTTAATGGTTATATCAATGCAGTGAATGCAATATTTTTGTCAAACGATATAGTGACGGGCATCTGAGTTTTATTAAATTGGGAATAAGTAACAACTCTTATTTACAGAGGTTTTACCAGCAAAAACTGCGACGTGGAACAATGCTAGTGAATTGAACCATTAATCAGGCTGTATGACGGAACAATGCAGGGAAATACACTGCATGGCTTCACCACGCCTTTTTTACCCCGCATTTATTTGGAAGACCGATGCTTTTACAATGTATGCCTTTACCTGGCATTATATATATATATATATATTCACTGAAAAAACCATAGGTTTCAGGGCTGTTATAGTTAGCTAGACATTTCACTCGTACAAAACCATTGAAATTCCTCCGTTATAGTTAGTTCTGCTAACTATAACTCGCGCGCCCACAATCCACTGCTGATGATGTCACATATTACATCATTCATGACATGGTCAGTGACATCACTGATGACATCTCAAATGACATCACTGATGACATCACTGATGACATCATCCAGTGAATGTGGTTTGGTTCGTTATTTAAATATGTATTATATATATAGCAATCTGCATTGAAGAATGAGTGGATATATAAATATAAATATCTGGATGGAGGATTTAGTAGCAGTGTGATTGACTGTTTACTTGACTAATTTATAGTGTCTCACTAAATATATTGGATAGTGACTAAACTGTGTGAATATCTGTATCACTTTGTCAGTTGTTGTGTAAACTGCTGCACCAGTTGGTAACTAGCTATGTGAAAGTCTATATTAGTTATTGATTAGTTAACTGAGTATTTGTATGGGAGAGTGAACACAATGCACATTTACTTGGTCGTCACACTAGACCCAGCCCTTCCAAGTTTACATGCATTATGAACTCTCCAATATGGCGTCCTCAAGTAAGACTGACTTGATGCAAGTCAAAGCCAACAAAGGAGGCGCCTAATGTACAGTATCTATTTTTGAATAGGAATGTGCTAGCGTTAATGCAGACCACAGAAAAAGGACTGACCCATGTTTGAACACTGGGCAAAAAAATGCATTTGTGGATGCATACGTTTTGTGCGCATGCGTAAATCTGTTTTGTAAATTAATACATTTGGCGGCATGGCCCAGGGTCAGCATACAGCCTGAGAATAGCTTCTATTAATATGCACATAGTGGTTTGAAATATGTGTTTTTGTTGGGGATAATGCGGAAATATTTCAAATGTGTTTTATGCAACAATGTGTATTATTATAAATAAAATTTATTTTTGATGCAAAGCACATTGTTAGATAATTAAAAAATATTTGTTTTAAAATGTGCTTTTCTTTTGTAGTATATTGACACTATAGAGTAGGTTTTTAAAAAGATGTATATAAAGAAATAAAGTAAAGTGCAATGTGGGACAGTTTAACATTTTGCTAACAGGGTTCTGCATTTACAATGTTTATTTTTACACACTGGGGAGGATTCCTTGATAGACATTTGCATTAAGGATGCAGTTGTAGGAGGATAATGTGCTGCACTTAAATATACGCAAATATTCATATCTTAAATGCCACAAAGTTCATGCATACTGTAAAGCATCTACCTCAGATATAGCATGTTAAATCACGGGGTTTTAATATTGTTGCATCCTGGCTTCAAGCACATATGTTTAATACACCATATTCAGCATTATCCTATGGGATCTGTTCTTTGTACTCTTAGGACATGTTGCCACAGCCTTGGTTAGTACAATTATTGGTCAGTATTGCAAACTTGTCATGGGTTTGCTCCGGATACTATTAACCTATGTCTTTTATGATGTTCACACTAAAGCTATGACTTACGCAACTCAATTACATTTTTCAATAATAAGACTTAGAATCAGGCAACAATAATTTGTTATTGGCATTACAAAATATGTAAGATTCAAAGCATAATATTATACTGGATTAGTACATTTAGTAATGGTTATACCACACTATATCAATGTTGTTTATATTTGCCTACCTACACTATCCTTACCCTGCGATTTAATGGTTATATCAATGCAGTGAATGCAATATTTTTGTCAAACGATATAGTGACGGGCATCTGAGTTTTATTAAATTGGGAATAAGTAACAACTCTTATTTACAGAGGTTTTACCAGCAAAAACTGCGACGTGGAACAATGCTAGTGAATTGAACCATTAATCAGGCTGTATGACGGAACAATGCAGGGAAATACACTGCATGGCTTCACCACGCCTTTTTTACCCCGCATTTATTTGGAAGACAGATGCTTTTACAATGTATGCCTTTACCTGGCATTATATATATATATATATATTCACTGAAAAAACCATAGGTTTCAGGGCTGTTATAGTTAGCTAGACATTTCACTCGTACAAAACCATTGAAATTCCTCCGTTATAGTTAGTTCTGCTAACTATAACTCGCGCGCCCACAATCCACTGCTGATGATGTCACATATTACATCATTCATGACATGGTCGGTGACATCACTGATGACATCACTGATGACATCTCAAATGACATCACTGATGACATCACTGATGACATCATCCAGTGAATGTGGTTTGGTTCGTTATTTAAATATGTATTATATATATAGCAATCTGCATTGAAGAATGAGTGGATATATAAATATAAATATCTGGATGGAGGATTTAGTAGCAGTGTGATTGACTGTTTACTTGACTAATTTATAGTGTCTCACTAAATATATTGGATAGTGACTAAACTGTGTGAATATCTGTATCACTTTGTCAGTTGTTGTGTAAACTGCTGCACCAGTTGGTAACTAGCTATGTGAAAGTCTATATTAGTTATTGATTAGTTAACTGAGTATTTGTATGGGAGAGTGAATGTGTGTGTGGTTCGGTGGGGGGGTGTGACTGCCCAAAGATGTGTGAATAGTTGATTCAGTAGGTATATGAGGTTAAGGCTACATGTTATAACAGTTGTTTGGGTGAGTGAATATCTTTATGGGTGTGGTGATGAGCAAATATATCTCTCAATGGTACATGTCCAACAAACTAGAAAAATAAAAGGCAGTGTATGTGACAGTTGTTGTATATAAATACGTATACATTAGACTCAGTGATTGTATGAGTGACTGTATGGATAATTGTATACTTGTAATAGTGATTTTATAACACACTAAGTATGAGTTACTATCTATATGAATAAATGAAGTGGTGTTTGTATAAGTGTGTAGCTGAGTAAATGTAAGTATGATCCATTGTTTGCATAAGTGAGTAGGATGACTGCATAAGTAAATAGGATGTGTGCTGGTGTGTAATGTCGATATAGGTGTACAAGTATATTTGATAGTGTTCTATTGATCAATGACAGCATGTATGAGTGAATCTATAGGTAAGTGATTAGATGTGTGTGTACATCTAGGAATCACTGAGTGGGTTTTTAGAAACTTGTATTGATGTGTCAATGGATTCAAATATGGTACTCTGTATTTTACAGTGAGTGATGAAAAGTTATACTACTGTATGATGAGGTGTATCTGATTGTCACGTGGATGATGTCATCAGTGATGTCATCAGTGATGTCATTTGAGATGTCATCAGTGATGTCATCAGTGATGTCACTGACCATGTCATGAATGATGTAATATGTGACATCATCAGCAGTGAATTGCGGGCGCGCGAGTTATAGTTAGCAGAACTAACTATAACGGAGGAATTTCAATGGTTTTGTACGAGTGAAATGTCCAGCTAACTATAACAGCCCTGAAACCTATGTTTTTTTCAGTGAATTTCAAAGGCTTTTTAAATGATAATTTTTAAATGTAATAATAGTTATATGTATTTTTTTTACACTGATTTTCTACATTTTTTTAACTGTTTTTTTACATATTTTATTTTTTTAATTACATTATATGTTTTTAATATAAATGGAAATAAAAATGTTTTTTAAAATATTGAAACTGAAATATTGTTTTTTTGTTGAATGTATAAGTGCAGAACTATAAGTGTGTTGGTTAGTTAGGGGACTGCATGCATAGTGGATAGGGGTTTGAAGCAGTCCATGTGCTAAGGCCTGGCTCAGTGCATGAGTACTTGGGTACTGACTGAATGATTAGAGTACTGCAAAGAGAGTGCCTGGGTGAATTTATAAGTGGTTGGGTTTTGGCGCAGTGAATGGATTAGTACATGGTGCTGAATGGGTCACTTAAGGAGTGCAAGGGGAGTGACAGGGTGTTTGCTGGAAGTGTATGGCTACTGACTGGGGAATTGAAGGTGTAAAAGACAAGTGTGTAGGTGGTTAGAGGACTGCATGCATAGTGGATAGGCGTTTGAGGCATTCCATGTGCTAATGCCTGGCTCGCTGCATGAGTACTTGGATACTGACTGAATGATTAGAGTACTGCAAGAGTGCCTGGTAACAGGTGAGTAAATCGGAATTCGTAGTTCGGCTGATTTTACTTTGGTCCAGTATATATAGAGCCACTTTCCTGCACCATCCCCTCCCTTCACCACTACGTAAACGCGCCCTGTGTCCGTTTTAATTTGGGAGATTAAGACCCCTTGAATCCTGAGTGTCCCTAGGGTCCAAGTAGCCCACTAGGTACCTCCAGTAAGCGCCACAGAGCTGCTTTGCAGAGAGGTGTAAAAAGAGGCACGGCCTGGGCCACCTCTCTGAAACACAGCGCAGTGGCGCTTACTGTAAGCACCAGGTGGGCTAGTTAGCCCCCAGGGGCCCTCAGGATTGAAGGGGAATTATTTCCCCAACTTAAAACGCGCCACAGGGCGTGTTAGCACACGTCACCTCAGGCCCCATCCCCTCCCTTCCCCACTGTGTAAACACGCCCTGTGGCCGTTTTAAGTTGGGAGATTAAGTCCCCTTGAATCCTGAGGGTCTGTAGGGTCCAACTAGCCCACTAGGTACCCCCAGTAAGCGCCACCTAGCTGCGTTGCAGAGAGGTGTAAAAAGGGGCACGGCCTAGACCACCTCTCTGCAATGCAGCGCAGTGGTGCTTACTGGAAGCACCTTGTGGGTAGTTGGCCCACCGGAGCCCTCAGGATTGAAGGGGAATTATTTCCCCAACTTAAAATGCGCCACAGGGTGTGTTTGAGCACGTCACCTCAGGCCCCGTCCTCTCCCTTTGTCACTGTGTAAACACGCCCTGTGGCCGTTTTAAGTTGGGAGATTAAGTCCCCTTGAATCCTGAGGGTCCGTAGGGGCAAATTAGCCCACTAGGTACGTCCAGTAAGCGCCATTGCAGAGAGGTGTAAAAAGGGGCACAGCCTGCACCACCTCTCTGCAACGCAGTGCAGTGGCGCTTACTGGAAGCACCTTGTGGGCTAGTTGGCCCCCAGGGTCCCTCAGGATTGAAGGGGAATTATTTCCCCAACTTAAAAGGCGCCCCAGGGCGTGTTTGCACACGTCACCTCAGGCCCCGTCCCCTCCCTTCACCACTGTATAAATACACCCTGTGCCCGTTCTAAGTTAAGAGATTAAGTCCCCTTGAATCCTGAGGGTCCCTAGGGTCAAACTAGCACACTAGGTATCTCCAGTAAGCGCCACAGAGCTGCATTGCAGAGAGGTGTAAAAAGCGGCGTGGCCTCTGAACACCTCTCTGCAACACAGCTCCCTGGCGCATACTGGAGGTACCTGGTGGGCCCCCAGAGACCCTCAAGATTGAAGAGGAATTAATTCCTCAACTTAAAATGCACCACAGGGCGCCTTTGCACAATGGTGAAGGAAGGGGGCGGGGCCTGAGGTGACATGTCTGCAAACACGCCCTGTGGCGCGTTTTAAGTTGGAAACTTAATTCCTCCTCAATCCCGAGGGTCCCTAGGGGCCAACTAGCCCACCAGGTACCTCCAGTATGCGCCAGAGAGCTGCGTTGCAGAGAGGTGTTCAAAGGCCATGCCCACTGCTCTTACACCATTGTCATGACTAATGCAAGTGTATAGACTTGTCACATCTAATGCAATCTTTAGCATATCTGTTTCCCATGATATGTTGGAAATAGCTCTTATAAAATCTTTCGTATCACGAAAATATGAAGGTAGTAATTTGACATATTCTGCTAAGAAAAAGTCAATATATGATGACCAGGAGGTTTCTTTGAGTCCTTATGAATTTTAGGAAGATGGTAGAATGTGGACAGGACCGGGTGTGGACATTGCAAGAATGTGAATTCGTCAATGCCAAGCATGGCCTTATCAAGCCATTTCTGAATAAGCAGATGGTATTCTTGCATACTGTTGTTATATTAATTCCTGGAGATTTTTGCATAACAATTAACATCTGATCGCTGTCTCAAAGCTTCCTTACAATAAAATTCCGTTGTCATAAGGACTGTATTTCCTCCCTTATCGGATGGTTTACAAACTATAAGTGGGTCTTTCTCAATGTTTGCTATTGATCTTTTTTGATCCATCGTCAGGTTCCTACTTTTGTCGTTCTTTTTCCCAAATTTTTGTTGTCGTAGTTTCATTAAGTCTTTGATGACTGTTTCCTCAAACACGTTAATGGTGTCAAAGCTCATTGGTGGAATGAAAGTCGATTTAGGCTTAAAACAGGTCTTTACTGTTCTTTGCGAGATGCCGAATCCTTCAATGGCAAGGATAGAGACAGCACCATCCTCAGTATCTTCAAGGACCATTTGACTTTCAAAGGCTTGTAATACTTGAAGATCTTCTCCCGTAAGATCGTCCGTGTATGGATTGTCTATAGTTATAGTGTGTTCACTCATACTCTGTCTTTGTGGTCCTCTCATTTTGAAGAATTTAAGGAGTTTAAGTTTCCGTGTGAACAAGTATGAGTATATCCGTGCTTGAGTGTACTCAAAGCCTTGTGTAGGGCAGAATGTCAATCCTTTCTTCAAAGCTGTTTCTTCATTTTTCGTCAATTTCTTCTTAGTCATATTGATTACTGTGAGGTCATCAGGGGAGGTCACTTTCTCGCACCTCTCTTGCTCCTTGTTTGCGAGGCGATTCCCTGATTTCCACTTGTTGCTGCCCCCCGTTTCGTTTTTCTTGATTCACTTGTGGACGTTTCTGTTCTGGGGGTTTGCCTCTTCCTCCCCGCTGCCGAGACTGCCTCATTAATTGAAATTCCTCGTGAAAATGGGAGCTGCTGGGGAGGGTTGCCTGTAGATCCACATTGTCATCACCAGACTGTTCATTGTCTGTAGTGACATCTGACTCTGAGGTTTCTTTGGGGTCCACTGTTCTGCGGTTTACATTACTATGTAAGGCTTTGCGCGGTGCGTAAAATTTTTGGGCAAAAGTAAGTATTTTGCCTTGTTCGTAGTCTTGGGCATACCTATTAAACTTGGTATGTTTGCGTTTTTTTATTTTTTCTTCATAAGCCAAAAGACGTACTTTCATTGCTTCTCTAAGCTCTTCTCTCAAAGTGGCATCTTGATCCTGCATAATTATTGTTTCCAACCTCTATGTAGTTTTGCAAAGAGGTCGCTTCCCACCACTTTCGTATC
This sequence comes from Triturus cristatus, assembly GCF_964204655.1. Lineage (NCBI taxonomy): Eukaryota > Metazoa > Chordata > Amphibia > Caudata > Salamandridae > Triturus > Triturus cristatus. The sequence continues at coordinate 697,653,337 of NC_140591.1, forward strand.
TCTCGTTCAAACAGTTGCTCTAATTTTGTGAAGTGAGATTTCAAGGTTCCTTGTGTTTGTGATTCATTGACTCTCGCGCCTCTTTGTTGCATCGGGCCACGTTTGAAAATGCCGGCGTACTTCATCTGATTGCATTTGTGCGTTTTGTACCACAGATACCCGTTCTTGTCAACACTATTTCTTACGATTCGCCCCTTAGAAAACACATCTATATATATATATATATATCTATACGCAATGTATTTGTGGGGTGAACCCCCCACACCCGTGAGCTTACCTTAATTGAGTGGTCAAGGCATATGTTGTAAAAGCATATGTGTTCTAAAAACGTGCATGGTAAAAGATGCGTGGCAAAGCTACAACGTGGTAAAAACCACGTTGTACAAGCTGTTTCCCCTTTAGACAGCAAGTAATAAAAAAGGCAAAAAGCATTTTCTTCTTTTTTCTGCTTTCAATATTCTTATGGGATCAGATGATATTAAACACTCAATATTGTTGAAGTGTAGCACAGTAGACTTTCTTGCATTATCACCACGAAACTTACTCAGTGCAACGAACATGAGGGCCGCAGGAACTCCGAACGCCAGTGGGTAGCACTGCTGCTTGGTGTGAATGCCACACTGCTCACCTGAAAAAAAAACGCAGGCTCGTGTTAGATGCTCCCTCGGTGCTTAATGTGTTTACAAAAAAAAGGGCAGCGTCCCTAAGTATTCCTTAGACGCCCGTTGGCGCTAATGAATGCCAGAGTTGGCCAATACCACACCTGCCTGGTTTTCATGCCACCTCGTGCCTCTCTCTTACCCCACCCTACACTTCCGGTTTCCTTTTCATGCCTGCTTTCTTCTTTTGTCCCTGTTTTCCTGCTTTCTCTTCCTATTTCGCTCGCCCTTTTCTATTTCTTTCCTTCTTATGTTGGGCCAATGGAACTGGGGAACCAGATTCGAGTCTCGGCGTCGACTCAACATCTTGTGATTCTGGGCTAATCACTTAATGTCCCTGTGCCTAACAAAAAAATAAATGTATCCTTGTGTAACGTAACTGGTGCTCATGTAAAGCGCTACAATACCTTCAGGTCGAGTTAGCGCTACATAAAACTGCAAAAAAAAGTCTAATGATTAAAAATAAGACCCATTCCCTAAAAGTCAATGCACTCTTCTCTCTTCATAAACATTCTCATTTTGATACAAGTTTAAGGACTTGTTAATCTAAATGGGAAATAGGCATGTTGGTTGGTGTGAGTGGACAAAGTACTTCTGAAAATGATCAAAGCAAAATATATCTTGTTCAGGCAAATACAGATCACACAGGGTTCTTGATCCTTAAGCTGCTTTTTCCTCTTTTTTGCTTAGGTGAACAAACCTTACTGAATGAGCACATAAGAACTAATTCGCGAATAGTTCCCCAGAGCTAATTAGTATCTGCCCACGCTTATCTCAGACTTGCACCAGCCCTCTTTTACTGTATTTATACAGATTTGTTGCACTAAAGGAAAGCTGGTTGTGGCTGGATCATCTTTGACATTTCTGCACACACAGAATTTCAGTGCTTAGTTTTTGTGAATCATAAGTACAGTGCTCAAACATTTTATTAGACGGGCATCACCCACTTCCACCACTCGCATGGCCTACATCCACCACTGGTGCGTCTTGTTAATTCATAGGAACCTCCATATATTGGGACCGAAGCAATACTTTGTATTAAATGCCCTGACATCAGCCATAACCAATCAGCTCCAACTGGGGGCGCAACTAGACCGGAACTTCGCGGGGGGAAGGAGTTGACACTCCCAGCCAGGGCTGGCCCTAGCACTGGTCGCACACGGTGCAACAGTCTTTTTTGGTGCCCCTTCCCCTATTTCCTCCTTCTCCATGAATTGCCTCACTACCACTCACCAACAACGCACCTCATCTCTCTATAGCACCTTTCTGACAGACATTTCATTTTTTATATAGCGCTACTCATAGTTTACTGATACTCAGTTCTGTGATCTGCATGGCACACGTTCTTATTAGCAGGCACATTAACCCTATGGGCTGTGTGGTTGGCAGTGGTGCCCATGTAAGTGCACGGTGAGCGATGCGACACTGTGAGAGTAGGGTTAGAGGAGTGACTGCAGGGTGAGTGAGGTGACCATATGAATTTGGGTGAGGATGTAAGTGCAAATTGGGACTAATAAATGCATGGTTAGTGATGGGCTTGTTTGAGTGAGATTGCAGATTGAGCAGAGAAGGGGACAGATGAGTGAAGTGTCACATAAGTGCAGGGTGAGTAGTGTGCTTGTGTGACTGCAGGGTAGGGTACAGGTGAACAACGCAAGTGAATTGTGAGTGCAGAGTGATCACTGTGAGTGCAGGGTGAGTGGGTAAATGGTGTGAGTGCATGGTGATCAGTGTAAGTGCATTGTGATTGCTTGCAAGTGAAGGGTGAGCGTGAAAGTGAAAGGCAAGACTGAGGAGTGAGTTGTCTCAATGCAGGGTGCATTCCCAGACACTTGAAGTAACTCAGAACGTAATTGACGGTGGCGTAGGTTTTCAGATAGAAGTTAAACTATTGCTATTATGGCATTAATTTAGGATCAAGGGTGGAGGAAATAAATAATGTACTGATCCTGCAACAAACATCCAGTTTTATGATTAGGGTTGCCGGCTCATTATTTTGATGTCCCAGATGGTACAAAAATAAGCAGTTACCTAAAGCCGTATTTTCAGCACTTATCTGTCCATACTTAAAACAGCAAATGTAAATAGAAAGCACTTTTAATTTTGTTCTAGGGCTGCCTGAATGATCCATGACTGATAATCAAAGGGAACAAAGACAGAAAGGTCGCATTACAAATGAATACATACTTTTTTATTTATAACCCTATTTAGTGTCAAGAGGAGGTCTTTGCAGGCTCTTTAAACAACACATGGCTGGCATTTTCTTTTGGCAACCCTACTTTATATTCCTTTTCATGGCATGCATTCTCACACTAGGGCAGTAAATGTAAATTACAAATGTAAGGAATAGGCAGAGTGGGGCCCAGGGGATACTGGAACCAGAAATAAAACTACGCCTCGGTAACCAGTTTACAAAGGTATGTACATATGCAAATGGTCTTTAAAGACCTGTGAAAAACTCGGGCGTGCCAGAGATAAGACTCCAGACACAGCCTAGCCGAGCCCACAGCAGCTCGAGCTGCAGCAGCCCGGGCTGAGACATTCGACGGGGGGAGGGGGGGGCGGGCTGAAGCCCTTTTAGCCCTATGAGCATTGTGCGCCTGGCTCTAACAGCGTTCGCGTCACAATATGTGGTGTTACCCGTGAATGCTTAATGATATGGCTTCATTTTCGGCCTACATTTGTTAATTGGCAAGCTGGTATTTGTAATTCTGCCACTGGTTGCAAGGGTCTTACATGTTGGCATTTCAATGCAACCAGTGAGATAACAGAACCATTTTTACAAGGCTTTCTTTGCTTACTTTTCATCTTTGGCAATCGGTACTGCCCCCCGTGGGACAATTATAAAGTGTACTGGTCCCATAAAATAAGTGCTAGTGCCCTTCGGCAACTACTGGCTCAAATTAAGTATTAGTATTTGTAAAGATTTGTTCAGGCGCATTTTGAAGATGCCCTTGGAATCTCCAGATTTACTCCAGTGCACGGTGTCATAAAGAGCGAGTGTCTATCAAAAATGTGCAATGCATTACCCTTGAATGGTACTCAGTGAAAGCTTCCTTTTTTAAACATAACTGATTGGACTAAAATGTCACAATGTTATGTACTGCAAAATGGTGCATATTCAATGACAAAATCAAAGTCTTCGAAGGCGCCCATCTCATTTCACATTTTTTAGCCTTACCCACAAACCCACTTAAACACCCACTCATAGACGCAAACAGCCACTCACACACCCACTTACACACCCATGCAAACACTCACACACCCACTCACAGACCCACAAAACCACTCACACACCCACACAGTAACTCACATGCCTACTCACACATTCACGCAGCCACTCCCATGCCCACTTACACACCCGCTCACCCACTCACACATCTATAAATCCACTCACACACCCATACAGCCATTCACACACCCACTCACTGACCCACAAATCCACTCACACACCCACACAGCCACTTACATGCCTACTCACACATTCACACAGCCACTCCCATAGCCACTTACACACCCACACAGCCACTCACACATCCATAAAGCCACTCACGCGCCCACACAGTCACTCATACAGCCACTCACACGCCCACACACAGTCAGTGATACACTTATAGAAATTGCAAAAGCATATGTTTGTATTAAATGTGCTGCTGTTTTAGTATTGAATGTGTACAAAATAACCGGCAGACCCTTATTTGCCCAAGGATTTGCGAGAGATCCATAAAATGAATATCAAAAAAAGAAAGACTTGGTGCATTGCATTTATCGAAAGGCTGCATAATTTAGATTACCTTAATTTTTCCATGCAGACCTCATGGCATCTCACGTTACCGCAAGACCCCTTTCCTCGACTATCTTGAACTTACTCCTACCTCCATCTTTTTGATCCTCCTCTGTTTGTGAAACGAGTTTGTCAGCTAGAGGAGACTGACTATGCCACTCCTCACCCCAAAATAAATGAGCTATTGACTACCTCCTTGGATTGTATGTCACAATAACGCGCAAAAGGTAAAAATAAGTCAAATTAAACCAGAGGTTTTCTTAGTCTGGTCATCATAACAGCACATTTCTTTGGAGCAGGGAATCAATATGTGTTTACCTCGGAGGATGGGGGTGATGATGGTAGACAGCAGACTCCCAGCATTGATGGACAGGTAAAAGATGGAGAAGAACCTGCCTCTCTGCTTGTCCTGCAAGAGCGAAGAAAGACTTTCAGTGCTGGCAACTCAAAGCAGGCGCACCATGTTCCGGCCAATACACTCAGTGAGACAAAACCTTCAGTGAAACCTTGCCTATGCCAACTAGGGACTGAGTCCAGGTATATTTATCTGAAAACATAGGCGTGCCCTAGTTTAGCCCTTGTTAGTTTATAAGAAAAAAACAAAACACATCTAAAATCAGTCTCTGGGAAATAAATGTCCAACACAGATTGGAATTACGAGTGGTGTAATAGTTACCACAGACTTGCAGTTTTCATCTGATAAATTCCGTCGGGTCAAACCTGCTGCAATTTACCAGGGGAGGAAGGCTTGTAAAAAAATTAAAATGTGTACGTTATGCTTCATTTTCTTGTTGCAAACTCAGAATAAAGTGGTAAAGTCCTCACCCTGGGGTTACAGTATGTACCATGTGTAGTAAAATACCCCAAAATTCTGACTTCTAATGAGGACCATAGAGCGCCTGCCTCATGTTGAAAATGTGACTTCTAGATATGGTGATAAGGATGGCGCTCTCTTCGAAACAACTCTAGACAGTAATTCCTGTTATTTACAGTATTTCAAAACTTTAACAGGCATTAAGGCAACAGCATAATCATTCCATAAGCACACAAAAATGAACACTGTTTTAAATGGCAGGTTTCCATATCTGTCTGTTGAGGTGAGCAAAGGAGGTTTCGACAAGCTGTTGGAAACAGCTTTTTTATGGACACTGGGGTCAATTTCTGACTATGGGAAGTAGTACTTCTTTAGTGTTGCTTCTAGGAGTGTCATTAGCCGTCTCAAGGCCTGGGTCCACAGATTAGTGTGGAGATTTTTGGAATATTTTCGACGCGTTTTCAGAAGTATTAAAAATCCAGTCTAGGAGAACAGAAAATAGGGCTTCTGGTGCCATCTAGCGGTGTATTGATGTAAAATGAAGACAGCATGCTTGCTTCCAATTCTTCTATAGTAATAATTTGAAGAACTCATTAATGCCTTCGAGAATTGGCTCCAGTGTGTTACCCTGCCTACTCCCTCCCCACCTTCATACATACCGATTTTTGTAAGTCAGATAGAGAATGTAAGAGTTAAATATCGACTGTAAAAAACGCTTCACAGTGGTGTGCAGCAGAAACGTATGCAAAAACAACAGTTGTTGGACAGAATGCAGAGCAATGTCATACATTCACCCCAGTACAGAGATATGGGCCTAAATCCATCGTTTTTTTGCTCACCATGCCATTCCAGTTTGAATCCAGCCATATGCCCTTTGTGCGCCGGGTATGCCTAGACGTAGGTCCCGGGCTCACTGTGCCTCTGGAATCAAGCTATCCTGGCTGAAGAGGGGTGATACCCCGAAACCGGTCCTAGGATGCTTGTTTCCGGTCCAGGGAGGACCTGGCTTGGCAGTTCGGGCTGGACTGTTCCCATGAGGCACAGGGTCAAGACTGATTTGTATATGGCCAGGTCTAAACTGGGGTGGCATGGTGAGCAAAAGAATGATGGATTTAACCCAGATCTCTTGACTGAGGGAGAATGTTTTAATTTGTTCTGCATTCCGTCCATCAATTGTGTGTCTTCAGCAGAAACGTGTGCCAACCAGCTTCACCAACCAACCACCACCACACTGACCATTGCAATTTTTTTAAAGGTATTTCATTGGATTGGTATGTTGTCCAGGTATGCCTGACCACGGGAAGGTTTCAAGCATGATTTATTTTCACCTCATAGAAACAGAGCTTTAGAAATGGAATATAAAGTCAATGGAATGCATTTCTTTTTAAATAAAAAAAAGCTGTTTTTAAAGAACGGCTGGGAGAAAATAGCGCGGTAAGAGTGAACATGGACCCACCTGGTGCTCCTCAAACTGGTCACCACCAAAAGCTGAAACGCAGGGTTTGATGCCGCCTGTACCAAAGGCAATCAGCAGCAGCCCCGTCATAGAGAGAGCGCTGTAGTGGAAGGGAAACAATCACGCTGTTAAAACAAAGGGACATAAAACCACCACAGTAGAAGCGCATAAAACTTGCTGACACTTCTGCAAACCAAATTGACCGCAACCCACGGCCTATCACAGCGCTGACCTTGTGATCCAACCTCAACTGTGACAAAGCGTCACACATCAATAAGACAACCTAAACAGCGACTAAAAAACTAAAAATGAATATGGAGTAATGAGGCAACCGCCTCGGTATCCAAAAACTCACCACTGTCAGAAGGCATCTGACAGACGAAACCAAGACACAGACCGCAGCAAAAAACTCAAAGTTCGAGAAAGGAGTTCTGGACAACTGCACAGTGGAGTCAATATTGTATTCCTTTAATTCACTTTGGGTGAAACTAACATTACAAGTACGAGTGTTCTGTTTTGGCAACACAAATACATTAAGTAGATCAACATCCATTGGTTTAACCTAGATTAGCAAGATTTTTGGGGGAATTCCAAGATTACTGGAAAACTGCCACAGCCACCTCTTTCCAGGACTAATCCCATGTGTAAGCATTCACACTTGCATAATTGTACAAGGTACACACGTTCTGAGCTTGCAGTATCATGTGTTCGCCTTGGTACACTACTCTACACTATGCTATTTCATATTAAGCCGTTTCATATCATACCTTACTATCTCTAGGCCTGCTATGCGCAGTCCCCTGTCAAGTTATACCATGCTCTCATATATTTGACTATTCTACGCTTCGTTATATTATTTCATAATACATCTACATTAAGAATCACATTTAGCATATCTAAAAAGAGCTTTGATGCCTCGTCAGGGGCAGTAAGCGCTATATAAATTTCTAAATTATCAATAATACTTCAGATCCATCAAATGATATTAAATTGATGAATCCAATCTCCCCACACGTCAAGATATTTCCATGTGAATGAATTCCCAGGTGGTGGAGCGGCTCTTATAGCATACTAATCCCTACAACTTGCCCTATAATGATTAATTCTATCTGTGTAATAAAACATATTAGACCCCTGAGACATGAAGAGGTAAAAAACAAAGTGTTTATTTTGCCAAAGATTCGTAACAATTACTTTCCTGGAATGGCATCGCAATCCTTGCACCACTCCATGCCACCCTCTAATTTTCCTTCTCACCCCCTCACCCCAAAAATAAGTTTTTAGCTAGAACTTACATATGTACAGTGTAATTGTCTGGTGTTCCGTCCCTGTTGTTGTCAGTCAGGTCATGAATGGCACTTATAGCCATGATGACCTGTCCAACCGCGTACACTATGGACAGGTAGATGATGGTCCTGCGGAAAAAGAGGAGGAAAACTCTGTTAGGCTTCTCTCACTGCAGCCACACTGTAGACTTGGAGTGAAAGTCAGATGGTCAACAGTATACCAGTCAAACTGCAATATACAAGATAAAGTCATCTTCGCTCAGAATGATACAAGCAATGGCAATATTGCACGTCGAATACAACCCGGTATGCGCCTGTTATTTTGCACCTTGTTATGCATGCCTCCTCACCTGTTCCACTGTGGATTTCCGGCATTCTGATAAACTAAAACTGAAATTGTGTAGTAGTCAACCCAAATACTGACCATTTGATATTAAAATCTTGTTCAATAGACTAGCTGCAAAATTACTACCTTTTTGCCAGCTTTACGGCAGCTACTGCCGACTGCTGCAATGCTTATGAGTATCAGGGAGACATATTGAATAAATTAGTTACCAATCCTACTGGCAAAAACAACACAATTTTAGTTGAGTTTTGTAAAAGAGCCTCACCCACTCTAGTAGTGGCATGCTTCATCATCAGGTTTCATCCTGGTCCCTAAAACCCAGGATGGGCTCAACCATGTTTCAAGGAGCACTTTTGAGATTGTTGTCTGTCACGGTCTAGTATAGAAATACCTAAAAACACCCAGGTGTCCGTTTTAATTGTAGTTTCTCTCGGTATTGATAAAACCATGTATCTCGGTGATAAAGGAAGATAATGCTCCTACATCAAATTGAAGTCGACATGTTTCAGCCCTTAATGGAGAATGGCCCATAAGGGTCCTCAGGCTTTCATCAGGATTAATAATATGCCCAGGGATAAATCTGGCCTGTTGCATGTTTCTATCCATTCTATCCATCTCTGGTCCTAGCTCAGTCAGTCCGGACATACAACATAAAACACATAACATGCATAGGGCTACTTGCTCAAAAGTTGAGTCTGACACTCGGGCTTCCCAAATTGGGATCTGTCTTTTTTGGCATAGGAAGACAGGGGGACATGCCCCTGTAGTCATACATTTGTCAAGGATGTCATGTCGCTTTTGGACACCTAAGAATACCCCCTGTTCCTTCCTTGCTGAACTAGGGAGATTTGTGTTATCAGCCCCCATATGGGATTGGTATAAATTTTGTTCAATACCCCATATTCGGGATCTAGGAATAACGATGTGATAGGGTACCCTTATGTATATTATATTCAGTTAGGAAGGCCATATACTATATCCCCAATGCCGCTCCCCATCAGAATAGAGTTGCAGATTTCCCGCATTTACTCATAGGCCCCTAAGTGTTATAAGTATGTGCACATTACAACTTTCTCCTGATGTACGCTAGTTTATGGCCCAGGAAAGGTTTTTCAGATCTGCCAACTCTCTTGGTTCCATCATGTGACACATGGTCCCAGATTCACAAAGGTTTAGCGTCGAGGGTAACGTTTGTAACGCTAACCTGACACTAAACCTGTTAGGGGCAGACGGAGACGAGGCGGGGTTTCTGTGTGTTTGTGTGTTCAGCATTGCGCTCCCTTCACAGGACGGAATTTGCAGACGATCCCTACGATCTTAAAAGGAACGTCTGACGTGTAAGCCGTTGCTTGGCTTACTGATTCCTGACGTAACCACGCCCCTCTGGTCAATTCCGTGTTTGTTCCTCGCTTAGCGGCACGGATGTAGCCGCTTTGATTCCTGGATTCCTGTTTGTTTCCCTGAGACAACTTCCCGGTGGGAATTTTCTCACCTTTACCCCGTGATCCTCCGGGGTCCCGTTCCCCGGCATCTCTGTTTGGCCAGCTTTTCGTGTTTCCCTAACACCCTGACTGGTCTCGCCTCTCGTCTTCCCTGTATTCCGACCCAGCCTTTCAGTGCGAGTGTGTGTAGACTCCCTTCCCCCTTCATTATTGTTACCTGGTACGAACGTGATTGTGTGTGTTTTTCCCCCGCTCCGTATCTTCTTGTCGATACCGGAGGGGGGGTAGTAGCCCTCTCTTTCTCTCCTCAAGGGTTAGGTGGTGTAGTCCCACTCTGTCTTCAGTTTAGGAGTTGGATTACACGTATTTCACCTACCTCCTCTATCCCGGGTAGATGCTTACTCCGCTCCGTCTTCAGTTTAAGAGCCGAGTATAGTCATTTGCATTGGTGCATGCAGGCGTCCCGTTCTGTCTTTAGCTTATGAGTTGGGCAACGCTCCACCATACAGAGGAGAAGGACACCCTGTTCTGTCTTATGCTTATGAGACAGGGTGTTGCAAGAGTGAGAGAGAGTGTTACCCTTGATTGTTTATTTCCCTCTGTTGGTCCTATATTGCCCCTTACTGGCTAGAGCCTCTGTGACTCTCTGCATCTTCCACTGGACTCCTTTCACAGAAGACCTCTCGCCAAGGCCTTGTGCTCACAAGAGTGGGGTAAGTGGAGCGCGGTGTTGAACACACTCCAAAAGAAGCTTTGTATAGGTATTAATAGTACTAAACGAACACTGTAACCTTTTCTTTGCAGTTCCTGCACTTCCTCAATTCCCCGCTGCAGCATCATCTAGCTGGGGGAGAGTGGGGATCACTCCTTGGGTAATTCCCCCCACACTTTTTGGAAGCTGCTGCCCTTGAGTGTGTTACGTTGCTCCATTCCGGGCGCTAGCTCTTGGGAAGTGTGGAGGACTTTCATCTTCGCTTCTGTGGATTTGGGCCTGGGCAGAGGGCCTAACCTGACAAAACCTAATTGGTGATTAACAAACCAATGCTAATTGGTATTAGCGCTGGTTTGTATGGAAGGTTAACACAAATCAGCGCAAAACACCGCTATGCGTTACTTTGCGTCCAGGGGGCGGTACATAGGTGTTTCCATGCAACCACCCATGCTTTTTTAAGCTAAACTCTATGTACTAAGATTGGCAGACAGTGTTTAGCACCAAAAATTACCACTGCGGGAAAGCACTGTGCAGCACACATGCCAAGTAGGAAAAGGTTTTAAACATGTCTAGCCATAGTATTTTGTACAGGAAGGATATCCTTCCTGTACAAAACCTATGGTAGACTCAGGCACGCACCCTAGCACATTGGCACTAAGGTGTATACCTGGCGCACAGCAGCTGAAATCGGTGCTGACACTGGGGAGAGGGGAGGAGAGAACCATATCTCTGTGAATGTGGCTCTCTCCCTGTCATTCAACGCAGCGCTGCCTCTTTTCAGATTCTGTGCCATGGTTTCTTCACTCCTCACACAGGGACTTGGTAAACAGCCACTATCACACAGTGATCTGGAAACCTTTGTAAAGAATAGGTTTTCAGCTCAAGTGTGAATGCCCTACACAGCTGGTCTTCAATTAGCATCTCCCCCAGAGAGAAGTGTCTCCAGATGATTTGTTTCATTCTTGTTGTGGGGAGGATAGATGTGACTAGTTTGGGAGCACAAGGGGTTCATACCTCTACTGTGCATGACCCCTTCTCTAAGAACCTGCCCTTTCTCCCTGTATGATCACACAGTGAAAATGATTCTAAGGTGGTGGGTCTGATGTTGTGGCTCGGCTACAGCTACAAACGCAATATCAGTTATGCCAATTTGTTAAGTGTTTTGTGAAAAAAAATACCTACTTGAATTTTCCCAGCCAGGAGTCAGCTATGATGGCGCCCATCAGTGGAGTGAAATAGCACAGAGCGGCGAAGGCATGGTAGACGACCGTGGCAAGGTTGTCGTCCCACAGCAAGAAGTATTTGAAGTACAACACCAGCACCGCTGCAGGAAGGCACAGAAGCGGACTTGGTTAGCAAACAGGGCGTTTGGTTAGCGACCCGAAAACTGAGGTAGACCGAGACTTACCTCGCATTCCATAGTAGGAGAACCTCTCGCAGAACTCGTTGATGACGATGATGAAGATGCTGGCAGGGTAGCCTCCGCAGCTTGGCTGTTCAGAGAGGAAGGTGCATGGTATTAGTCTGCATATATTAGAACCAGGGCTCCAGGCTGTATGCATTGTTTTTTTGACATTTTCATCTGTGTTTATCCATATTTACTTTTTGCTAATGCTATCTGTGTTTAACCAAACTAGGTATGGTGTTTGTGAAATATGATGCAGAAACGAGTATATTTCCACATTTATTTAACCTATAACTGTACACTCACTTACACATGTACACTTGAATGCTTCCATGTTTCAATTATACAAATAACTGTAGATGATAAATCAACAAACTCATATGCAAACATGCACATGTTAGTATTAACCTTGTGCACACCTGCAGCTGTGTATGCCTCATTAGGAAACGTTGTGTCTGTTTTTAACTCCTTTGCCAGAGGATCTGCACAGCCATTGGCCTGGCAGCCATAACTGAGAGATTTTATAAACACCCAAACCACAATATAATTTCTATTTTTATCCATATTTAAAACATAAAAAGAGTATGGTTGTTTTTCAACCAAAAGCTCTAAGCATGCTGGGACTTGTAGTCTCACTTTTCCCACAGCAAATATAGGCCTAGAAATCCCAGCATGCTTGGCTGTTGGCTGAAAAACAACAAGTAACTGAAACCTACTCCCATGACAGGGGTGTAATTGGCAGCTGCGGAGTGCGCATTCACAGAATTGATTGCAAGCTATTTTGCAAGTCCCTGTCTTACCTTTTATTTTTTTCAGATTATTTCGAAATGACACATTGTCAGTACAGGGCACCGCCTGGCTGGCAATGGGTGCAGTTGGTAGGCAGACCATAAAAAGGAAAACCATTGAGGGAGTGCCCGCAGCTGGGCACAAATATAAATCTGTGCATTGACGGCTTATACCTTATGTTTCTTTTTACATTTTATCGTTTTTCTCAAAATATGAGCTACGAAAGAGACCTCCTGTTTTTGGCCAAATCCTTCTCTGTTTATTTTGTTCTAATATTCCATAGGATACACATTGATACCTTTTAGCTTTACTGCATTCTCCTGCCCTTTGGATTAAGTAACTTTGCACCTCTTGCTTATATGTGCCAATCACATGAAGCCCTCAATTAGGGCGGGCTCTCTGTCACATCATGTTCTCATGTTATTTGCAATTAGAGTTGCGCGAGCCAACAAATTGACAGGGATAGCCGAGCCAGAGCAGAGCCAAGGGTCTGGCTCGGATCTCAGAGCATGTGCAACTGCCTGAAAATATTTGCTATGAAAATCATAGTACAAACAGCACATAAAATATGACAAGGTCTCTTCAAAATTCAAAAATGTATATTTCTTTAAGATGTGGAAGCTTTGACATTAACTGGGCGCATTATAGCACTCCACCGAGAAGTACTTGCTAAAAGGGATAGTTTTCTACCACTGGTAATCAGAACTCGCATATTTGAATGTGCTTTCATAGACAATAATGAAGGAACTATAGAGTTGGTGAAATAAACTATTTGCATAAGATCACACAATTTAAGCGAGGAAGTCGCGATTTACCCAGGTTTTCTGGTTTCACTTTATACAAACCAGACAGTAAATTGGTTTCTATTTGTCATTCCTTATGTTAAGACTTTATTTTTATCACTTAGTGATTTTTCTGCAGTTTTTTAAATATAACGCTAACTCGACCCGAAGGTATTGGAGCGCTTTATACGAGCACCAGTTACATTTCACAAGATCACATGCATTGTTTATTGGCATGGGGAGATTAAGTGATTGGCCTGGAATTACAGGATGCTGAGCTGACGCAAGACACCAACCTGGTTCTCCAGTTCTACAGTCGACAGCTCTATCCGTAATGCCACATCCTGGGTAGAGGGAGGGTGGCAAGCAGAAGCCAAAGCCCGACTCATTATGGGCTAGATTTTTGCGAGAGGTAAGGGGATCCCTGGCTGTGGGGCAGTTTTTACTTGTTAGTAGTATATAGTAACTTCGAATGCCAAATTATGGGGCATATGTACAAGGGCCATATCTCCGCTTTTTTGGCTTTTAAAGCCAAAAAAGCGGAGTTAAAAATATCGCCCTATTTACAAGAGGGTGATAACATGCACTAGCGCATGTTATCACCCTTTAACCCGGCGCCTCCCTTTGCATCTCTAATGAGATGCGAGAGGGCGTCACTGGGCAGTACAACCTTGTAAATATCGCTGATGTACACATCGCGATATTTACAAGGCTGCCCACGCATTTTAGCAGAGATTCGTTTTTGGAGAAAACAGCTGTTTTCTCCCAAAACTAAGGGGCATATCTACAAGGGGGCGCTAAAAAATGATCGCCGCTTTTGCGTCCGTTTTCGGCCGAAAAGCGGTGATAATTTTATCGCTTTATCAGCAAGGTCACGCTAGCGCGTGAAACCTTGCCTTATCGCCTGAATTACGAACACCCATCTTTGCATCTCTAATGAGATGCAAAGTGGGCGTTCCTTCCCAGGATAACGGGAGAAATGTCGCTAAGCGACATTTCTCCTATTATCAAGCCTCACACAAAGCAGCATAGCGACAAGAAAAGTAGCGATAACCTCTGTTATCACTACTTTCCGTACGCCTGCTTTGGAAGTGACTTAGCCATGATATCCTATGGAAGGTGGATATCATGGCTAAGTATGTGAGGCCCTATCAGCAAGCTATCGCCAAACTTCGTGGGATTATCGCTGGGTTTCCAGCAATAATCTCACGTTTGGCAGTTAGCGCTAGGATCTTTATCGCTTTTGAGATAAGCGTTGCTAATAGCACGCTATCTCAGCGATAAAAACCCACGCTAGCCGGCGATAATTATCCTAGCGCTAAGTGCGCTTAGCGATAATTATCGCCGGTTGTTGCTGATATGCCCCTAACGTCTGCTAAAATGCAGATTTAGCTATACTTACCATTTGGGGTGGATTATGCTGATACGACCACAGGGTCGTGTCAGCAAGGTTATCGCCTTTTTCCATGGAACATCGCTGGAAAACCAGCGATGTTCCATGGAAAACAACGCTATCGCTGGGAAATTATCGCCAATGCGCTATGCGTTGTTAATACAACGCTAGCATGGCGATAATTTCCTGCGATAGCCAGCGATAACATTTTTCTCGCTAAGAGCGGCCAGCGATAATTATCGCTGCCGCTTGTTAATATGCCCCTGTGTTTTTACTGCACAACCCAAAACGTGTGGAACATGTGTGGCAGTCTGGCTACCGCACATTTTTACGCTCATGCCCAGGCTAAATGGCTGCCAAGACACCACAGAGTTGATCTTCCGCTTTAATTGTGAACCCTGAAGGTGATTGAGGCAGTCACTGCATCTTTAGATTATAATACAATACAGGAGAATTGCCTACACAATTCTAATCCAGCCGTTCGTTTATACTGATAAATGCCTTTCAACAATTAAGATGTTTTCGTCAGCAGACGTGAGTAATTTTGATGTTTCACCGGCACTTAAATAATTAGAACAGTAGAGGGCACTACTGGACTTTACAACTATTTTTGCACAGGTAGGTTTGTATGCAGCTATTCCGTGTTTGAATTTTCGATCTTACACGCAATGTGATCTGTTTGCTTTCGAAAATGCAGCCTGTTATTTAATTTTGCCACTGTTTTTGCTGCTTTATGGTAAAATATTGCAATGCAAACGTTAGCCTTTGTTACCCGTTTTTTGAATTCATTTAGTTTCCCGTTATTTTCTTATTGGGGGGAAATTCCCGATGTTATGTGTATTTGTAAAGCGCACTGTCACCCTCGACAGTATACTTGCGATGTGTTTGCGCCAGTTATGTTTTGCCATTAGTTGTTCCCTGTTGTGGTTAAGTTGTTGACCTCAGAATTTAGAGTCATATTATCAAGCACGGCGTTAAAATTATCGCCACTTTAGCGGCAGAAAACTGCAGCTAAAGTGGCGATAACGGGCTTGATAATATGCCGCAGAGAATTCCAATAGAAGCCCATGTTGACACCAGAACATGGGCTTCTATGGGAATTTTCAAGGGCATATTATCAAGCCCATTATCGCCGCTTTAGCGGCAGTTTTCTGCCGCTAAGGCGGCGAGAATTTTAACGCAGTTTATTGATAATATGCCCCTTAAAGATCAGAGCTTTAAACTATGGGTCCGATTCACAAAGGTTTTACTTTGGTTAGGTTTGTACCCTTATAGAACGCCTGGGCCCACATTATAAGTAGGGCGCACTGTCCTTGTTTGCGCCACGCTGAATATTTAAACAGTTGCCCAGGACTCAAACAGGGAAATGCGCCCTATTAGAATTACTGTGTTGCCACTAAGTTTACAAAGCGCATGCCACCTGCACCTTAAAGTGTGGTGAAAGATCCCCTAAAAAGTAGCCGCAGAGAGTGACTACACCTGCCTGCAGTGGGATGTCTAGGGGTACCAGGGGATCCCCTTTCTTCCCTCCCGAGGGCTGGCATTAGGCACACTGACAGTTCACCATCTTTTTGTGGTGCTCTATTATATCAGTGCGCCTCCGCAGGGCCTCTTTGCCTGTGCGCTCAAGTCCCTAACATGGAGCAAGCACGGAGCCAAACTGACTTCCTCATTTGCATAGGGCTGTGCCTCCATATAAATGAGGGAGCGCCCTCAGAAAATAGCGCTGGCCCTGCATGCGCACCACCGCAATCATTATTTTAGAAGGGGCTGCACAAGCGTTTTCAACTTTTTGTGTAATAGCATATTGCCTCAAAATGCAAAAAGCGAGCACAATGCCTTTTGCACCCCCGGGGCACTATATGTATTACGACCCCTGGACTACTCATAATTTGCAAATGGAGGCTAGTAATGCTACAAGAGTTAAACACAGTAAAATATTTGTGAATAGGGCCCTGCACCTCTCCACTTGGTCATACAGTGTGCCCCTCTGCAAATGTATTTATCAATCTGCTTCTCCTAACCTCCTTACAGTTCTTGAAGTAAGTTTGGTAGTGAGTTAATCTATTTAGCTGCCATCCTTCAGGGCTTGTAGCAGTTATACCTACAGTCAGTTTATGGTTTGTGCTCAGTTTCCATGTTTCAATTGCATAAGTGATCAGTTTTGTTCATGAGCAGATGGCTGCTGGAGGCTGGGAGGTGGGCTCCCTGCTACACTTTAATCCATTTTATTTTTAATGAATCTCCTTCTTCATTATATAATTTGGTAAGGAGTTTACTACATCTGGGGAGCCCACAGTGAGACCTGTACAATAGGTTTGTTGCACCTTGCTTTTGTCTTGTCTGTGATTTGATCAAGGGCTTGTGGTACAATATTGTGGACAAGTCAGGCAGGATTCAACTTGCAGCGCTAAAGGAGATGTGGTGTGGAGTAGTAAAATGAAACTACAGACTTTCAGTAAATTGGGAAGATTCAAGCTGTTTACTGGTTGGTGGCTACAAGGAGTTTGTTGTCTGTGATGTCATCTAATGAGCAGCTTCAAAGATGAAGAGACGTGTCCGTTTGCACCCAATTTTGGCATGCTGCATGTGATGGATGATTATGATGCACCTGCTGAGTTAAAAACAAAAAAATGCCATACCAGTTAGGCATGATCTGAGAAATGTTACTGTGAATGCCAGGAATGAATTGCCCAAAATTTTGAAAAGTGTAGGGTGTTGAAGGAATGATAGTGGGTGCTTCTCAGTGGGTCTCGCCAATTGTTCTAGTTGAAAAAATTGTAAAAGTTCAGATTTTGTGTTGACCTTTGCTAAGTTAACTAGCAAATTCTGGATTGCCCCCTTCTGCTTTACATTCAGGAGATGTTGGCTATGTTGAGAGGGACTAAGGACCCAGTTTAGAGTTTAGTGGACAGAGTAGTCCGTCTCAAACACAATAGAGTAACCTGCCAGCAAGACCCTTGAAAGCCCACCTCCTTTTAAAGGAGGGCAGACCTTATTGAGAATAATTTCTCCGAAGGCCAGGTGGAGTTCAGGCCATCAGAGGAAAGACATTACACTGCTTGCCCTATTAAGGGTGGACAGTGTAATGTATTTTTCTTCTGTTCTTCACAGCCAGGTAAAACCTGGCAGTTAGGGACTAAAAAGAAAATGACACAGACCCTGGCAGAAAACTCCCAGGGTGAAGGGCCATTTGAATTTGTGTTTGAGAAACAAACTCTCCCTTTGGTTGTTTGTTTCTGAAAATCAATTTTTTTTAAAGTGTTGTAAATGGCCGATACAACTGAAGTCAAAACTGATGGCGGCCCTCCACCAAACTTTCTGTGCATTGATAGGAACCACTGTGATGGCGATTCCCTCCAATGTACAATTGGCTGCAAAGATGCAGGTCTAAAGCACTCAGATTGCCAGGGCATCCCAAATCAGGCCCTATGCATTTTAGTACATTACATCTCAAGCTGGCCTACCAAAACATTGAGCTAATGCCTCGGTCTCACCTCATTACATTTATCACTCCTTATAGGGCTTTCGGATACTACCATGCCATTGGGTCTCATCTCCATTCCAGAAGATATTGTTTCATTTGTTTGGTAATATTGAGGGTGCCTTTGCATATCAAAAAAATATTCTCATGTTTGCTGACTATACAGACAAACACAACTGAGGTGTTTGGTAATATGTCAAATAAACAATTTGTTTGCTATTTGGGGAACGTGAAGAAGCCACATTTTTTAAGAAGGAGGAGTAACACATTTCAAGAATTTTTAAAGTTGTGAGAATTGAAAAAACTTCAGTTCAACTTAATAGTGGTTCTTGGTTGAGTTTGCAGAAAATTGCCAAGCCCTGAGACGACTTTAAAGAGGATGATATCTCGCCGTTTTGAACAAACAGGTGGTTTAGTGGTCCGACGATTGTTCCTTCAGTGCATTAGGAAGGCTCCGCAGAGGTGAATGGTGGAACATCAGAATCTCATGAATGCACCCATGTTACTTGGGATATTCCTCTGCAAAAGTCTACAAGAGTGGTTAATGTTCCAAAGAAATTTGAGGACCAAGTTATTCCATCGTTCTTCCTTGTTAATGGAGTGTAGGGTTCTTCTTTAGCAATAGGGAGGAGGTGTGTGGGAAGGAGTTAATTTGTTTAGTTGGCCTCGTGTGGGGCTGATGGCAATTGTATAGCTGTTTTTGTGGTTTGTGTTCAGGTTGCGTTTCACATTCCGTTTTCAGTGCGAGTGATCAGTTTTGTTCTTGAGCTGAGAGCAGCTTGAGGGTGGTGCGTGTGTTCGCTGCCAAGACTTTTAATCAATTTATTTCGTAATGAGTCTCCCTCTTCATTACAGTGAGATCAACTCTGAAATGTGCTTCCTGCTGCCTAAAATACCAATATTAAATGTTTGCACTATTTAACAATTGTCTCTGCTCCAATACCCCTTACTCCCTCCAGAGGCACCTTCCCAAGCCCAGTTTCCCCAAATTCAAATTTCTCTTGAATTAGAACCTAGTCTAAGTAAAATATACTGTAAAGTTGCGACACAATTTTTAGAGCTGGCTGCAGACAGCTCTAGCTGGCAGGGGTCTCATGGTATTGATTGTTGTTCATTGTTGTTTGTGTCCATACATTTTTATCGTAAATGGCGTGTAATTACGAGAAGTGGCGCAATAGTGTAATTTCGAGAATTTTGCATAAAAAGCCTAAAGTGAAATTGAACAAATTATGCAAATTAGGTCGACATAATTAAAATTTCGCCCAGGCCTAGTTTTGACCATACAGGGATCAGAACAAAATGAGCTATTTTCCTCTCCATGCAGCAGTGTTCAGCCCACAGTTAACTGATATGGCGCATGCATGGTGCAGCGGAGTTGCTAAAGACAGAGGGGGTGTAGGTCTAAAGCACTCAGATTGCCAGAGCAGCCCTTGTCAGTGGCCAATGTATGAAAGCTATACTTTTATGGAATGAAGGGTCTCTTCTCAGTCAGATCACTGATACACCGAGACTGCACATGAGACCATGCTTTACAACTGTCTCCTCTTTCCTCAACACCCTGGGTCATGGATGGGATTTTATGGGCGTTGGGTGCATTCCACGTCTGCTGAGCTAGACGTGGAATGGAGGAAAGTGGTACAACAGGAGAAGAAAAAGTTACTCTGAGAAGCACGGGTAGTCATTTGCCATGTCTTCTGTATCCAGACAAGTGGAGAGGTGTGGCGCAGCAGCCAGAGCAACTGACTACAGAGAGCGGGGCTCGTGGTTCAATTCCCAGAGGCAGCTCAGTTCAGCATTATGTGACTCTGAGCAATCGCTCACTTAATCTCCCTGCCAGCGCCTTGAAACCCTTAAGGGGGTGATATGTTTGCGCTTTACAAATAGGAATTAATTTATTTTTTCATTAATTAGATAGGGCTGGAAATATCTGACGGGAGGCCTTGGCTTCTGTGCTAAGGAAAAAAAAATCCTAGGGGAAAAACAATGAAAAGAAGAGTCACAGAAGGGGTCGTCCACTCTTATCTCCATCTTCAGGCCATCCGTTCTTCACCCTGAACCTCCCCGAGCAATAGATTTTACACATCATTATTGCTTCATCTGCACACATCAGACCCTTCGAAATTCTGCAACTCTCTGCTGATGGGTTTACCTTGTCTCCTTTCCCTGTTGAGAAGAAGAGAACAGACATTAGTGTGAGCTGAAACAATAAAGGGACGTTTGACAACACAATTAAGACATCGGCAAAAACAAGTCTCCTGCATAAACTATGCAATAGGTTTCTTGCTACGGGTGAGGAAATTTCTCTAAATACAGAAGAAACTCGTTCCTCTGCTTGGATTCATGCAGGGCCGGACTGGGAACCAAAACCGGCCCTGGCAAAGTGCTCGGCCGCCCCCCCCCCCCGGGGGATGGGGTGCCGCCAGCTCTTTGCCAGGGCCGGTTCCTTCAGCCGATTTTGTTACAAGGCCGATTTTGCAGCTATGCTGCAAAAACGGACCTGTAACAAAACCGGCCCCCACCCGTGCGGCGCGCCGGGGGGATTGCCCGGTGCCCGCTACGGCCAGTCCGGCCCTGGATTCATGCCATTCTTCACTCCCTGTAGGCGTTCCCTTTTCCTTTCAGCATGGACCTGACAGACTGGCAGAAGCAGATGCTGTGCAACACCTTGTGATAACTTAATCAGAAAGTTTCTCTTGAAGTTGAACCTAGTCTGAGTAATATATACTTTTTAGAGCTGGCTACAAACAGCTTTAGCCAGCACGGATCTCGTGTATTGTTTTTTTTAAGTAGAATGAAAAGAATAGTGTGGTCTACAGTTCAGCCCCTTAAGCCACTGGCTTTCATGTGTTTGTCATGATATACCTGCATGAACCATCAACCATGGGCATCACACTTCTTGGATGGTTACATTTTCCCTTTGGCATTCCCAATAGTTTTTGGTGATGGGGGCGGGAAGTAGCCCTTTTGGTTGCATGCAGCTGCAGCGTGAATTGTAGTTTTGAATTGACACACACTGTGTTTCTTTGATGTTTTTACTTTGGTGACACAATGACATATTAATTGCAGATTAATGGCTTTGGTGTTGGAAGGGCTAGCTCTTTCGTCGTCTTATGTTGTCATAAAGAGGTATTGCTAATCACTGTTTGCCCTTTGCTATGATGTCATCATGTGGTTGGATTTAAGGCTTTTATTTGTAAAGTAAATATGTCCGCGCAGATGGGGTTTCTTAAAGACCCACTCAATATTTTTGTTAAAAGCAACTGCTGGTATTAAGCGCTCAATAAATCTAAATTAACATAACATAACATGCAGTATTTTGCTGGGTATGTCTTTTAATCTAACCACTTAAATGCAAAATTCATTTTCTGTCTCCTTTTAATAACTCTCTTTTTTAGAGGACATTATTTAACTCTTATTTCAGTCTGTCTTGAACAAGGGTTCTAGTCTCCACTCCCATATTATTGTAGCCCAAGATGGTGATTAATTCAGTTTTTTTTCTATAACAGCTGGAGGCAACACACAGAAAGACACCTCCTAACAAAATCCAACCTATTGGCTTTGCCAGCACTTGTTAACCTTTGCTCGGTTGTTGTGCAGAGACCATTTCGTGGCCTGGTTTTGCTGGTGATATCAGTGTGTCGATTCTCTCCTATGAGTACTGTTATTCAGCCTCTCAACATGGCTGGTTAACAATACAGAGAAAGAAGAGCATTTGTGGTGTCTTCTGCACAATCATACCCGCAAAATGTTCTTTAACCATTAAGGGGGAGATTTACTAAGATTTTACGCTGTGTTTGCATCACAAAAGTGACACAAAAGGGCACAAAATCTATCTTTTCCGATTTACTTTCCAGCGCTAAACTAGGGTTGGAAATAACATGTAAGTAACGCAAAGCAGCACATACAGATGCTTTGCATTACTCAGCGCCAAGGGGGCATACCATGGGTGGAGCATGGACGTTCCCATGCAACCACCCAAGCTTTCTGACGCTAAACCCAATTGACTAAATGAAGAAGACAGGGTTTAGCATCAGAAAACTTCACCCTTTTGAAGTAGGCGCAAGGAAGGAGAAACGCTAACACAGTATTTCGTACTGAAAGGGTATCCTTCCAGAACAAAACCTATATGCTAGACTGACGGAGACATCCTTGCATCATGGCGCAAAAGTGTCTCCGTGGCGCACTGCAGCTGATTTCAGTGCCGGCGCTAGGGAAATGGGAGGAGATGGCCATATTTCAGTAAATTTGGTGCTCTCCTCCTCTCTCCTTTTCACGAAGAAGAGCTCTGGGGAGGCTCGAAACATGTTGACCTATGCTAGGGACCCCTAACCCATTATAGCTAGGTTCTCCCAGCATCTTACCCCATTTTAAGACATACTGACTAGGAGCCAGAATAAAGTTATTTCGCCCACTAGTTAGGTATTTTTAACTCACTTCCCCCACTCCACAACACCACTGCACTACACATAGTTCCTCACAAAAGTGCTCCTACGTAACGTCGCAAGTCGCAGCACGCGTCAGTCCACAGCGGATTGAGATGGCCCCTATGATGAAGCATGTCGCCAAGGGGAAACCCTGGTGAGTGAGGGGACTCAAGAAAGAAAATCTTTTCTTTCCTGCTGATTTTCCGACTTGGATTGAGTGAAAATCTTTTCCTTTTTGCTAGGTTCTTTATCCGACATCTCGGATTTTGTAGGTCTACATGATGTAGGGTGACCAGAATTTTAAAGTAAAAAACCGGGACATTTCACGAAAATAGAAGAAGGACAACAATTGTACTTCAAGCGAGTGGAGAGAATGACAGCGCTCCTCAGCAGAGAATTACAGAACAGGCAGTTTGAACATACATAAAAAGCAATTTTTTAAACCTAGTAGCTTGCCTGTTAATTAAAAAAAATCCTCGAAACAACTGATAACTATTCCTGCTTTGTAAAACATTAAAAAGCACCTCCTGCCGTTTTCAGTCGACCCTCTCTAAAAACCAGGACCGTCCTGGCAAATCCGGGATGCCTGCCCACCCTAGCATGATGGTAATGGTCAGAAGGGGGGTCAGACTGGAGAGGACGCATGACAAAAGCCACGTTAAGCCGGTTCATTGGATTTAAAATATATTCCGTGTCAAATAGGAATTTGTGTTTTCTCAAATATAAATTGTTGTATTACTGCACACGCTAACTGAAGCCGTGCTACTCTGCAGTACCTCGCTGTGCTCTCTCTTTAGATGAGGCAGCACTGCCTGGCGTATGCACTCCTCCCTTGTATCTGTTCAATGTGGGGTTTACTGGAGGGGATGAGTGTGTGGAGGGGGGGTTGGTGTCTGGTTTCCAACCAAATGCTAGAGACCAAGGATACAATAAATACTCACTTCCTGCCTTGCGAACAAGCGCCTTGACCTTTAGGGGGTACGGGGTACCCATCACAGCTTGCGGCCCCTGGGAGGGGAGCCCCAAGCCCATCAAACACTTCACTTTGACTCCCCAAGAAGTGATATTACCTAATTGTATTTATTTGTGCATATTTATAAAGAGCGGCCATCACATAAAGAGCGCTTTACAAGACACTTCATTCACTTCCTTTCTCTTGAAGTGCTAGGAGTTTTGGGGTTGAAGCTTGTACCAGGCTGTGTAGGGGGGCAATGACGTCAGTAGGCTGCAGTTCTAGGCTGGGTTTGAGTGGATTGAGAGTCACAGGCCGCTCTCATTCCCTCGCTCACCCTGTCATCAGCGATGCAGTTGCCCTCTACATACTCCCCTTAATGCCCCCACCTTGCTGAGGAGCTAGGATACTGTACCATAGACTCATGTGCATGTATCAGTGGGCTACTTTGAGCCTATTTACATAAGTTAAATGTGTATGAAAAAAGAAAGACATTTGCAAAATCCCATGGGCAAGTATCAACACATGACCAAGCCATGGACTGAAGGGGGACACGCCAAAACAAGCCAATGGCTAAAGGGGGCTATCCCAAAGTCCATCTCTGCAAATTATATAATGAACTTTGTGTGTGGTGTTGACATGACCTCTGGCAGTAAGCTAAAGCTATCTGTAGCCAGACATAACAAGCCTTTTCTTGTTTGTTTTTTTACAACTTGTTTTCTAGTTATTTTCTGATAAGAGAACAGGGAAATGTTTGTAGAGGCAGCTTCTCCAAAAGAGCAGGGCTTTCGATCCACCCTCATGATGTAGATAACATCATCTGACATACATGTAGTAATGGGACCAGGTAATCTCCCCCCCCCCCCCCATTGGACCCAGAAAACAACCCAGAAGACCACCATGAGGGGTGGCAAGACTCCCATTAAGGAGTCATTTCTTAGCTACTTTACTCAAAATAAATATCTATTTGGATATGTGAGAGTTTCCTTTCAGGGATATCATTATGTAACCCTTTGTGATGACTAGGACAGAGTTGTGATTTCTGGTCAGACCATCGCTAAGTAATATTTGTATAAGAGTTACCACATGCCTACGTGACTGTGGAAAACCTACTCCACTACCACAAATTTCTCCACCCAATATGATCCTGCGCCGTAGGGTGCCTGAGGAAGAGGTGTCAGGTCTCACGGATCCGGGAGGCAGCCGTGCTCTGGCAGGGGTACATACATAGGTGCTAGAACATTCTAGGGAGAAATACAGGCTCCTCCCATGGGTTTGGATTGAAGCTGTGCATCTTTAGAGCTGCAGTCACTTTAAACATGCCTATTTCTAAAGTCCAATACTCTGCTAAAACAGGTTAAATTGATTTAAGGCTGAAAAAGAATGATAATGAGTAAAATAAAGTGCCGCAATAATGCCGCAAAAGTTTCATTTTTTGGTTGCAAAACTTACAAATCTATACAGCAATATCCTGAGGGGTCTAGGATGTAACTAAGTGTCCTAAGATTTAAAAAAAAAAAAAACCTGCAATTTACCACACTGGCACTACAAAGTAACTGTAAAGCAATTGTTTAACATATTTTTTAAATGAATCGGTAGTTACATTCATTGTTCATTGTATTATAAGGGCAAGTTACAACACATTGTTTCTACTATAGTAACAAAAATCTGATGTGGCATACATTCTTAGGAAAGAGAAATTGGACAAATATGACATGTTTGGTTTTCGCATAATTCAATTTCAGTAGAAATTTCTAAGTGAATATTTCCAGAAAAAGACTTTCCTTTCGAAGCTGGCTGCTAATTGTTGGAAGATGCGAAGCATCCATGTCGATTGTTGCCAAGTGGTTTGCATAAATTACACATTTAGCTTTTTTTTTATAAACATCCCTCTCTGCTTTACAGTTCACCTACATAAATTTAAGACGCTATTTTGCTATTAAGCTGGGTTTGGTGCAAATTATGGCCCATCAGAGATTTTTTCGTTCTTAACACCCAAGGTGTTAGCAAAACCAGACTTGCCCTATGTGTTAGATACCTCTTGTTCATGGCTGATTTAAAGCAGTCTGTGCATTCTCCACTAGAAGCATAGTAAAGGCCTTACATTGAGGTTATGTAAGGAGGATGCAGTGTCTCTTCTGCACATTGGCAGATAACTATAGTAGAGAGAGTGCCATAGGCCTCTCTTGTGGACATGCACAAGACCAGCATATATCTTGCCTCTGAACAGCTAAGAAACTGTCGGCCAAGCTGTGTGAGCACACACAGGTGCAATCATCACTTTGTAAAGACAAAGACCAGTTTCCTTCTCAGAACGAGCAAACCAGCATGATTTTATTTACAGAGGTTTAGGAGATGCGTTGACAATAATTCTAACCTTGGCAAGAAAGTTTTGCACACCATGATAAGCATGTCAACAGTATTAGAGAGGTGTGGCGCAGTGGCAAGAGCGGCTGACTCCAGAGCGCAGGGTTTGCGGTTCGATTCCCAGCGCTGCTCGTGGCAGCTCAAAAACAACAATTGATGGACAGAATGCAGAACAATGTAATACATTCACCCCAGTACAGAGATCTGGGCCTAAATCCATCGTTTTTTTGCTCACCATGCCATTCCAGTTTGAACCCAGCCATATGCAAATCAGTCTTGACCCTGTGCCCCATGGGAACAGTCCAGCCCGAACTGCCAAGCCAGGTCCTCCCTGGACTGGAAACAAGCATCCTAGGACCGGTTTCGGGCTCGTGGCAGCTCAGCATCATGTGACTCTGGGCATTAGCTCACTTAGGGGGATATTCACAAGGACTTATCTCCGATTTATCTCCACCTTAACGCATCAAAAGTGGAGATAGACCTAACACCCCATTCACAAGCTGGTGCAAACTGCAGACATCGCCAGTATTCCCGTGATAACTGCCCCAAAATTTATCACCAAGGCGGACACCACCAACTAACCCTAATGAGATGCAGAGTAGGCGTTCCCGTGCAAAACCACACGAAAAAACCACAACACCACTTTCACAATGAACTGCCAGATCTGTGAAGCGAACCAAAAACAGGCGATAAGCCGCGGTAGCCGCAGGTATTTAACACCTGCCTCAAGCAGGTGTAAAGATGGACGACTACCTGCAGTAGGCAACGTAGCCCCGCACACAGCCACACCCAAAGAACAAACGACACCATGGAGCTACTCATCATGCAGCTCGGAGCCCCAACAGGACCACAACACCCACCGCTACCACAGCCAGGACCACAACTACATCCAGGACCCGGACCTGCCCCCACCCCCAGACCACCACAGAGGCAGCGCAGAGTAAGACAGCGGACCTACCGAAAATGCACCACTCTCACAGACCTAACGCCCGACGAAGTCATTGCCCACTACAGGCTGAAAAGGGCATCATCCTCCGCATCATGACCCACATCGCCCACAGGCTGACGGTCCCAACACAGCGGAGAACCAACATCTCTCCGCAGACAAAGCTGCTGGCTGTGCTGCACCTGTTGGCCTCTGGTACCTTCCAACCAACAACTGCCAGAGTCGGAGGGGTCTCACAGCCAGCCCTATCAAAGTTCATTACACCTGTCTTGGATGCCATCTTCAGCTTCATACCCCAGTACCTTCACTTCCCCAACACTTCGCAGGAACAGTTGAAGACAAAGCAAGGCTTCTACGCCATAGCCGGATTCTCGGCCGTGTTGGGGGAAATTGACTGCACACATGTCCCACTTGTGCCCCCTGCGGATACTGCACACCACTACTGCAATAGAAAGCATCAGCATTCCATCAATGTGCAGGCAATAGTGGACCACCGGGGACTCTTCACCAATGTTGTCGCCAACTACCCAGGCAGTGTGCATGATTCCTTCATCTTCCGACAGTCCGTCATCAACCAGCGTTTCCAGGATGGCACATATAGAACGGGACTGCTCGTTGGTAAGTGCCAAATTAACACATCACGCACCCCAATGCCACCAACACACAACGCACAACTGTGGGAATGCACAGGTGACCAAACCACATACAACATGTCACACTACACGACCACCTACCAGACACAACAACACCACTCCATTGTCATCATGGGCTACCCCTGCACCCAACACAGACATTTCATGGCAGCACAGCCACACAACAGCTGAACGTGTGGAGAAGCGGAATGCAGCCATGTGCGAGTATGCAAGTGACCCAGGAGTGGGAATGTACATAACAAGAAGTGAGGTGTGGATGTGCAGGACAGACATGGGAATGCAAACAACTGATATGTCAATGCAGACCACAACTGCTGGTGACTGGAGAGTAGTGAGCAGTGGATGCAACCATGTCACCCCAGGCCGTGGGACATATAGCGGAAGTGTCGCACGCTGCGTCCCCTCCTGTGTGCGTGAGCGTAGTGGGTTGGCCCTGAGTAGGCCAGGGCTGCGCAGGGGTGTGGTGACAAGCTGCGTTTTGCAGGGCGTGTTCCACTCCCGGGAAGGCCAACATCACTGACAGTGCGGCGCCGCGTGGCCTGCCACGAGGCTGATGCCGTGAGCAGCAGGGCCTGCGACCATGTGTGCTTGCTGCACCCCAGGACGCTGATGCACAGACCAGGCATGTCCGCCCCAGCGCACCAGTGCCACACTGCTCACCTGCCGACAACATTGTGTGTCAAAGAGGGCCCAACACGTGCTGGAGCAAGCACCAAGCCCCAGTCCCGCGACCTCTGCAGCCTCCGCAGATCATCGCTGGCCCCCCAACGCGGTCCCCATCACTCCTTACTAATTTACAATGCTCCACCGGCATGCTCTTCTGCCCAGTAGGTCCCCCATGTGGAACAGTGTCCTGAGTCCTGAATGGCAGTGACCCCAAGTCTGTGGCAGCGGCCACAGCACAAGACTCCCTTCGATCAGTGAGGCATAATTCCATATCGAAGGCCTGCGACACGTGGTGCCACTAACCCTGTGCGCCATGAGTGACCGTCATCCTCCGGCGGAACATCATTGGTGTCTGAGCCTGTGGCCTGGGGGTTGTCATCAGCAACGGACAGGTACGGACTTGGTGTCTGGCCTGGGTCTGTGGCATTCATATCCGCCATGTTGCCGCACACAGCTGGCATGTGCCCCCTGCATCATGCCCTGGGGGTTGGCCTCCCATTCTCCCCATTGACACTCCGCGGAAGGCACCCATGACACATGTGAGGCCCTGCTCTGCCCTCATGACCCTACCCCACTCTCCCGCAGGTCAGCGTCCCATGGCGGTGGACCCGTGTCGGCCACTGTGCATCCAGGGTCACTAGCCCTGGCGACTCGAGTCATTCCCCCTTGTTGTACTGACATTGCATTTCTCAGTGCCTTATGACTGTTGGAGTTGTTGCCAGCACCAGTTACTCCCTGAGGGCTGGCTTACACTCACCCCACACACAGCCAGCACAGGCGTCACTGTATTAGTGGGCCTGCCATCACATCCAGCCGAACCAAGTATATGCACTCTGCCCTTGGATGATGACACCCCTCCGAGACCCGGACACACCCGCCCAGAGGCAGTATAATGCGGCCCACATATGCACCAGGGGCATCGTTGAACGCACATTTGGTTTGATGAAGTCACGTTTCAGTTGCCTGGACAGCACAGGTGGAAAGCTCCTGTACAACCGGACATCGTGTGCAAGATGATCATTGCATGTTGTGTGTTGCACAACATCTGTCTTTGCACCAATGCCCCATGGATCCCAGTTCCAGAGGTCCCGGGCAATGATGGTGACGATGGGGCAGGTGGCCCACATCCCACTGCAGCTGAGGCAGGAATGGCCCGTAAGAACTCCATCATTGACATTTGCTTCTCATGAGCATGTCACATTGTGGCCGTCCATGGCACTCATGGGACAATAGAAGATGTCCAGTTGCACTGCAACAGGTTACAGGTTGTACTTGTACATTGTCATATTACATTTTCCTGCGGTTTCAGATGTGATGTTATGTCAATTTGCGGAACCAGATGTGTCCTGTGTTCAGTCGTGGAGGGGTTGCTGTTTGTACCGGGATGTTGTCAATGTCGAGGTGCACTTCTGCTTATGTGCGTATGCTGCACGGTGGGCGAGTCACTCCTGCGGCTCTGATTTGTCTGCCACTTGTCTCTTTCATGCGGTGTGCCCGTCGGTTCTGTTCTTCCATGGTGCTTGGATGTTGTGGTGTACATGTTGCCCTCTGCAGTCGGTCAGGGTGCATCCGTGGTACTCCGCTGTTGATGTATTTTTTTCGGTGGCATTTTCCGTATGCTGTTCTTGTGCTTTTTCCCGCATTACGCGTGAGTATTGCTGCCCTCGCACTGGTTGTCACTGTTTTCTTTTCGCGCTTTGGTCCATCACATGTTTTTTGGCATTGGGGTTTGTGTTTTTATCTCTGTCGAGGTGGTTGTATCGCGGGCATTGCCCGCGGTTTTTGGTAAACTATCGCATGGGGCCGCCTTGTTGTGTATTCCACGCTGACACAGGGTTATTTTCCCGCGATGGGCTGCGATGTTGAGAGTTGCGTTAAGCTACTCTTGCGGTAGTTATCACACGTTCTTGTGAATACACCCCTTAATCTCCCCAACGGCCCCCAGTGCCTGGATACCCTTATGGGTCATAAGTCGCACTTTATAAATCTGGACTTATTATTCCTGAGGTGTCTTGAGCCTTGGCAGCCACAAGCGCACCACAGATGAAGTGGTGGCAGTTTCTTCTTATCCCTGCCCTGGGATATGTGACATAAATGACATCAAACCAACACGGGCTTGTGCCCCTTATCATTCTAAGAACACAGCATACAAACAAAGTAAAGTGCTTGCATCAAACATGAAGTAAATAGCTATGAAAATGCACCATAACATTTGACATCTTATTTGTAACTGCAACCATTTGTTTTGCATTTTTTATATAGAGCTCTTTTGCGTGCACAAAATACATCATGCCTCAATTGTGTTTGTTTATAATGCAAAATGTCTTGCTTTTAGTAAGCCTTCCCTTCAAGATGTCTTCTGAATTCCTCAAATATTCCCTGGCAGGTGCTACTCCTGAAAACAATACAACACGTGCATTGCAGTGGGGATACTTCTTATGAGACATGCAATTGCCAGTAGCTTCACTTTGGAATATAAATACATTTTTGGGTTGATCCACGATGTGATTGACAAAGTCTCAAAGCAATGGCTGAAAGGGGCAGGTCCAAACAAGCCAATGGCAGAAGGGGTCTGATCCAAAACCCACTCTCTGGGGCAGATTTACTAACACTTTGTGCCGGGTTTACATGAAAAAAGTGACACAAAGTAACACAAAATGTAAATTTGAGATTTACTTTCCAGTATAAAAGTCGTTTTGCATTGGAAAGTAGCTCTGAAGTAAAACAAAGCATGGATGTACACTTTTTTGTATTACTAGTGTGACTGAGGCGTACCATGAGTTGTACCTGAGTGTTTGTCTGCAACCACCCATGATTTTTGATGCAAAGCCCAATCTGCTAATATTTGTAGACAGTGCTTTGCACCAAAAAAATAACACCTGCTTGAGGCTGGCATTTACTTGGAGAAATGCTGGCATTTCGCCAAACATTTCAAAATTTGCATGTGTACTAACGACACTGTACAGCACACGTGCAATGTGAGCAAATTATTAAAGGATCGTTTTTGCACTGGAAGGGCACCTTCCAGTACAAATCCTATATCCTTGACATATTCATTTGCACTGTGGGGCAAGGCTGTGTGCATTGGCACATGGCAGTCTAAAGTGCATCAAGACACAAAGAGAGGAAAACAGCGCCACAGAGAGAGATTGGGATAAATATTTCATATCACTAAGGCAAAATATGTCAAGCATTTCTGTTTGTTGGCTGCCAGTGGTTTGAAAATAGTTGGTGATGTAACTTGGCCTGAGAATAAATATGTAAAATATATGAAACATCATTGTAATCCTGAAAGAAGGGCTGCATTACGGAATATTTGTCAATATGATGGTGGTGTTAACATACAGATATTGAGGATCAAATTTACTGTGGATTATCTAATCATATCACAAGCTTCTGCACGTGAAGCAACCTGCAGTTACTTGCTAAAATTAAAATGAATGTAGTGCGCTTTCTAAGTGTCCCACTTTAGAGACGGATTGTGATCACTCAACAAGTCCTTGATTCACGAAGATGTAGTATAATAATAACTCCAATATAGAAGAAAGTCTATAGAGAGGTGGTGGAGCGGAAGTTTCGTATTTGTATTTCGCTTATTTGTAGGGGTGCATCATAATTACGTGTAGAGATCACCCTTTTATAATCCTGTCTTGTGATATGTGAGTGTTAGAATTGTGAACCACGTTAATGTATCTACATGACATATTTTAGTTCACTGACAAGTAGTATGAGTTAACGTAGGAAAGAAATGTGATTAGCAGAAAACGATAACACGAAGGAAACGTGTTGTAAAGTTTGACACTATTCGTGTATTAGATGTGTTTGATGATAATGATACGTTCTATAATTTGGTAAATGTGTTAATCGAAATGCAAAATTAATTATGCAACTTGTAATGTTTAAATGACATATTTTTATGTTAGCCAAAGCTATAGGCCTGAAATGCAAACCCCTGTCAACTCTCGTTTTAGGATTAATGTTTTGAATTTATTCTTTCTCACGTTTTGCATTGCAGGTGGAGAAGCATTCTGTTATGCAAAGTAATGTCTTTGTTCTCGCAGCTAGGCAAGGGGAGAAGAAGGTACAATTGCATGGTTTGGAGGCGATAAAGTAGAGAAGTTGGTTTCACAGGGGGGACAGCACGGGAACCAAGGACGAATTGTTGCAATAGGATGTACACACTGGCGTAAAGAAACTTGAGGGAGGTCTCCCTGCAAGGTACGTGGAGGGGCCCCTCCGGTCTCAATCAGGAGCTCTCCAGCCAGAGTATTGTGCTGAGGGGGCCCCCGGGGGCTTGGGGGCACCCGCACCGTGGGGGCTGCAGGGGTCTGTGTTACGCCACTGGATGTACATGGAGAACACCGTGGAAAAGTACGCTCACTACTGTACCCGTAGTGGAGTACGTGCGAGAAGTGCATCATGGGAATTCCACCTGTGGATAACTGGTCATTGGATTTAGGCATTGTGCGGCCACATCTTCCTTGCCATTGGAGAGGGAGCATCTCGGAATGAGCTCTTCCTCTTGTGATAGTGTCTTTATGCGGCTCGACCCATCTCACCGGTGGATAGACTTCTGTGGAAGACTCCATGACTGACACCTTTCCTCCCAAATTGAAATGCTTACTCATTAATGTAGGGATGTCACTATAGCGTCACCGTAGGGATAGATTTAAATGCTCTTCATTCATCAGCCCTCGATGCAGGGGAATTTGGACTCTTGCTTCTTGATTGCTTGTATCCTCCTTCTCAAGCTAATAGTTCTGTTAATGTTGCACCATTTGAATTGGGTGTGTAGATTTGGCTTTATGTTGTTTCCTTTTTATTTCTATACCCTTGTGTTAAGGTGTGTTTATTTTTAGTTATTTTAGCCTTTGTAATAAACTTAACTAACCTTTCTCAATAGTCCTTTCAGGTTATTATGTACCAAGAAGTGGTGTTTCTAAATTGACTGTGCATGAATGATTTTCTCCCCTTCACACTTTCATGCTGCTTAAAAGACCCATCAGAGTGTGTCTCTAGAAAAGTTCCAGAATGACTAGAAATGGCCCTTTCAGTTGGTAGCAGAGGATGCCGGTGCGGCGAGATCAGCGGTGGAAGGAGGAGTGAGTATTAGCAGGATGTGTATAGAATGCTAGATTGCATGAATGGTTTGATGGTGTAATGTCTTGCAAAGTTAAAGTGTGAGTCGAGTGAATGTGGTTTCGGGTCTGACGTGGCCCAAGGATTGAGATTTGAGTTGCGGGTCCCGAAGCGGCCTAAGATCCAGAGATATTGAAAGGTGTAGAAGACACCGCGATTGTGATTGTCTGACCGGAGAACTGAGGAATTGTCGTGTGACTTCATAGGCAGTTCCACCTAAGACAGGGAACTTTCTTTGAATGGGACATATGGGAATCGACTAGTGGACCTTGTGTACGAGGGTTAACTATGCTGATTTCGGGTGATCCACGCTGATCGAGGGTTATGGTGTGTGAATGCTTTTGAATGGTTGAATTATATCGATCTTTTAGAGTGGCAGACAATTAAGGACTTAAGATGATTGTGTGAGCGAATGCGTCCGGAGTAATTGTGACGGAGGGTGAGCTGTAGCGAGGAGTGAGAGTGACATCAGATTGTGCCACGCTGTGATAGGTCAGTTGGTGTAACGCCGCACTGGGATTGATTGGTGGTCAGCGGGAATACTCTGTGGCTGACAACATCATTTCGCAGTATCAATTGAATAAATATTGCATTTTGTTACAGAAAGTTCTTAAAGTGTCAGAAATCATGCACTGCTTTAGGGTGTTACAGGATCTCTTCAGAGGTGATGAAGGTGTTGATACCCAAGTGGGTGAAGAGGCGCCACCTGAGGATACTCCCACTCACTATATTGTGACAAAGGTTGGGTTGCATAATATAATTTGGTTCCAAAATTGGCACAAAATCACTTCAAAGGAGGGGGAATTGTCATTTCTACGCTTTGGCACATTCAGGCTGGAGGTATTGAATCAACTTAGAGGGAGGATGTTTGTCCAGACCCACACAGTTTGAGGTGTTAGATGCTAGATATGTGCAGCGCATGCTAAACAAAGAGAAAAATATCAAGGGAGGATGAAGAAAACCATGAAGGCATATCGGGATGCACATTGGGATGCTAGGCTCAAGAGGTGGAGAGTGGATACCATTGAGGGAGAGAGGTTATACCCAGTATTGGTTGATGGAGAGTCACAGGACAAAGACAAGGGGAGAAGGGCAAATGGGAGTGACAGTAGTGATACTGAAGGCAGCCTATTAGCTGGGTTGTTAGCTCTGCATCCACCACCTTACAGCTTACAATTGGGGGAAGTGGGACAAAGTCCGGATGGCACAGATAATGTGGGAGGTGTATCAGCCCCAATGGCTCCTGATCCAGGGGTCGTGGGAATGATA
Source organism: Triturus cristatus (assembly GCF_964204655.1). Lineage (NCBI taxonomy): Eukaryota > Metazoa > Chordata > Amphibia > Caudata > Salamandridae > Triturus > Triturus cristatus. The sequence goes on from NC_140591.1 coordinate 697,688,105, forward strand.
TCAGCAGGAGCAAGGGGGACAGAAGTGTCCGTCGTAGGATGTATAGAACTGAATGGTGACAATGTTACTTCAAGGTTTCCAGAAGCTCTTACAGTACTGGTTAGCATTAGACCCGTCATCCCTGTTTATGACTCATGCAGAACAGGACGCCTTAGCACGAGACAATCCATGCACGTGGAAGGGAGTCTTTTAGGAGGAACAGGGAGTGTGAATGGGGGTCTCCATCCGTTAGTGCCCATGGAATCCAGTACCCCTCTGGCAGCTACAGACGATCCTTCCAGAGTGCGGATCGGTTCCAGTACTATAAAGTCTATACCTATGGTAAGCGCCAGTTCGGTTTCACGAATATGGGAAACACCCATGAGAGGACCGAGTGGAACGTCTCAAGAAGCAAATACAACTCAGAGAACACCTGAGAATCAGCACGCCCTAGATGTCGCGGACTTAGAGTCATGGTTGAGGGACCATAACAGCAAACAGAGCCAGAATAGTAAGCCGAGAATACCATCAACGCTCCAATGAAGGTGAAGCTAGTGGAGGTGGTGAGAATGAAGGTAAAATTAGATGAGATCATCAGTGGGAGTCTACTTCTAGACAGAGTAGAGATCTATGAGTCAGATGAATTATTGTTTATGGCTAAGGATGTCATCCAGAGGGCAAGACAAGCACATGATAAGTTGTTGGACTTGGCTCAGAGGTGTGGGGTAGATTTATCTCGAACGAAGGCATTGCAGAGAAATCACAGGCTTACCTATAGTGACCAAGAATTAAAGGAAAAGAGATTGACTGGATTGAGGATACACATACGGGAACTGTAAATAAGAATGAGGGCTTGGAATATTCTGGCTAAGAGAGGTGGTCGAGGAAGAAGAGCGCAAGAAAGAAAACAGGAGAGACGCCTCCTCCAGGAGAGGGAACATAGGGAATAGAGGCAAACCTGTTACGGGAGGTGCTTAGTGGAGGGAATGTGCATGCCCCTTGGAGTCAGGGTGATCTTGCTGCGTTCACGAATGAATTCCCAAGATTAAGGGAGAAACCTGCTGATTGCTTTGTTAACTTCTGGAAAGTGTTGTGGATGGATTTGAACACCTGGTTTGAAATCGTAGTTCCTAGTGACCTATGGTCTGCTTGTAAGATAGCTGTTGAGTAGCCTAGTGCTGAGCCAGAAAGAGACTCATGGTCCTCCGCCCTTGGTCATGAAGAAGTATGATCAGGTGATCACATGGTTGCAGTCCAAAATAGCCCCACAGGACATCGATTGGGTCGAGATAGTTCGAATGACCCAGGAGCCTAAGGAGTTGGTACACGCCTATTATGAAAGACTGTTACAAGCCTTCAAGTAGTACAGTGAGTTAGATACCCTTGACCCTGGACTGAGGCCGGTGATCAGCCTCATGATCCAACAGCATCTGATCTACTGGCAAAGCAAATCTGTGGACGAAATCCTACGGTATGCCAGGTACCACAAAGAAAACAATAAATTGGAACTGCACCGCCTTTTTAAATTATGTGCAAAAATCCTTAATGTCCATAACATCCACTAGGATAAAATTGTATGAAAAGAGTTCATTATCCTGTCAGTTGTGTATATTTTCTTTATTTTCAATCCATATATAGAAAACCATCAGCCAACGTGTTTCGTCCTGTTTGAATAGGACTTCTTCAGAGCAAAATTGATTCCGTGTAACGCACGCAAACTCGGGATGTGAATACGTTGTAAATCAATTTATCGGTAAAAATTGTCAACCGGCTTCTCATCCAGTACCTCGTATTAGGTCCTCTTAAATCTTAAAGCCAGTGTAATTAAGATTGAGCCAATGGGCTGGTATGTAAGGATCCAAGAGTGGTCTGGTATGATAACCAAGGAACAGTAGCCAACGTTTGGGTTCAAATTAGAGCAGACACGCGTGGATGGGGATTGTCCACCCAATATGATATCCTTGAAATTGCAGTGCAAGGCAGCATCTGTCAGGTCTCCATGTATCCGAGTGAGAATGGCATGCCAGGTACTGCAGTGATGAGGTGGATTCCAAACATAGGAGGCTAAAGGAGAAATTGATGTTAGTCCAAATGTGTAATGTCCAGAAAGGAAAACAGGTGCAGGGGAGGATGGGAGCTGTAACTCGTGGTCAGGGGAACGCCCCAGGAGCTGTACAAGTACAGCAAGTTGAAGGGTCAACAGGTCAGGGAAGAGAGAGAGGCCTTCCTAAAGACCCAAAGACAGAGGTAGACGTCGCCACCCTGAAGAAATCCACTGCTCGTCATTTTTGTTACAAGATCAGGCATTGGAAATGTGAGCAGGGCGGTGAAACTCATACAGATGGCAGATGGTGTGAACTAGTGACAGACAGTGACCAGCCACAGATCATTTAATGCGGGAGAGACTCAGAACCAATTAGTGCCTTAGCCTCCGAGAATTCCACAGGGCAATCGGACATGCCACCAGATGCCCTTGATGGAGTATCTGGATGGATTTTGTTTGGAGCCGTCCTTATGACGGTGCCTGAGGGGGAGGAAGACTGTTAACTTGGCGCAGTCACAGAGGAAGACCAGAATAGACCCTACATAGAAGCAGACGTGAATGGTCATCCCACTACATACTTGATTGATACTGGTGCTACCCATTCTACTGTGAGATCTGCAGAAGTCCCAAACCTGCCTCTCTCAGGAAAATCGATCCAAGTTGTAGGAGTTGCTAATAAAAAGATGACGAACCCTTTGACAGAGAGGTGCGGGTAAAAATCGGAACCTTCCAGGATCACCATCAGTTCGTGGTGTGTGATTCCAGCCCAGTGTGTTTGTTAGGACGTGATTTGTTGTGCAAACTGAATTGTACCATCTATTGCACACCAAAGGGAATTGAGCTGCAGATCAATGATGAGGACATTGCTTTCAAATTGGCAAACCAGAACCTTTGCACTACCATGTTTCCTTACTGACAGTGGAAGACATGCCACCGGATCTCAGACACACCATCTCGCCAGTGGTGTGGGACTTCCCACACATAGCCCAAGAGTTACAACTGTGAGCAATCCAGCATACTAGTGGTTTTTAGGCAGTCGGAAGTGGAATTAGTTGGCACAATAATACATAAATTATTATTCTGTGGCATTCGGGATTTGTGATTTATGCCCCACAATTCAACTCTTTGCACACCCACTTGCGGTATTACATAAGGGGCTGCAAAAGCGTCTGCACAAGCATCAGCGGCCCCTTCTGTAATACCAAAGTAGCCCGGGGGCACGCAAAGCGGGCGCCAACGCCCGTTGTGCCCCTGGGGCACTTTCTGTAATACGGCCCCTGAAGTACAAACACAGCATGCCCTTTGAGACTGGAGATTGCACATTCAACACTTTTGCCGTGGATTGCCTTGTTCTAGGAAGCAATTGCCACTGTGAGAGATTATGCTCTTAGTATTTTCTGGTTTAGATCATTGATTAGTTGGTTCATAGTTCATCAGAGTGTTGTTGTGGCAGGTTCAATATTGGGGCGTTTGTTCCCTGACTTAATCAGAGTGACCTGAATTTACAAGCTTGATTTTAAATGCTGACTCATGCATCTGTTATCATCTTAAAATGCAGTCCAATGTCTGCCTAGATCCAAACACAAATGTGTTTATCTAAAGTTCGTATGTAATTGAAATTAGCCTTTCTGTTCTCACTTTCTACCCAGGGCCTAGGGAGTGGTCGGACAAATTTTCTTGTCCTCCCACTCCTCAAACACCCACACAGTATGCTTTCTGGGCAGAATGGGATGTCAGAGCCCCGTGAAAGACACTTGGTCACAAAAATGCTTTTAAAGCAGTTAATTCCTTACTCTGGCGTTCTTCCTGCTTCACATCTCAATGTTCATTCAACAGTTGCTTCCCCAGGAGGAGGATTTATCGATCACCCCACCAGTCCCCTTTCTAGAAATTCAGGTCGGGGTCACCATAGCTATGTAGAGGAGTTGGCCTAACGGCTAGGACGGTCGACCTCGAATCTGGGGAACTGGGTTCGAGTCTCAGCAATGACGTTGTACATCCTGTGATTCTGGGCAAATCACATAATCTCATTGTGCCTAACAAAAATGAATGTGTCCTCATGTAACGCAACTGGTGCTATGTAAAGTGCTCTGATATTCGATATCTTCGGGTCAAGTTTGCGCTATATAAAACTCTCTAAAATATATATATATATATATATAAAATCTTAAATCACATGACCAAGGCACCATGGGTCTAAGCAAAATGCTTAAAACAACTCCCATTTATTTCTTGGCCTTTTTTCTGCCTCCACTGTCATGTCAATATAAAAGCTGATTCCCTGGGGGACCAGTGTCTCTCCATACGCCTCCTGTGCTCCACACAACATGCCTAGCACACACAGCGGATAGCTACAATACTGTTGAGTGGTCACATGAACCCAGATCACATGAGGTGGTTCTTCCTTTAATTCACAATTCACAATAGACCGTTGCCATTGTGTCCCTTCAAAGGACTAAACCAGGTGAGAGCTAAAGCCTGTGTGTTCCCTGTATGACCTCTATTAGGATCTATCAGGACCTGGTAGGATTTAGGGCCAGACCCCTTACCCTGTATCCCTCGGGTAACCCACACAAGTGTCCTAGATGCTAATCTCATGAGACTTGGTACTACTTCCCCACATCCACATCCCCTGTTTAGGTACAACCAGGATGTATTTACACAACAACAAGCAGATGGGTACAATGCCCTCTTCCCTAAACTAACTATACTCCATCATAACGAAACACATGAAGTTGAAAATACAGGCCCATGCTGTACTACAAAAGGGACCTACAGGTGGATGGTTTTAACTTCCTAAACTGTCTTGCAGTACTAAGCATTCAGCACACCACAACCATTAGCATAAACTGCAATTTCCAAAGAACAGAAGTCAACTTAGACAGATACTTAATAACCCAACACATGCATTACCAATAAGATGTATATGACACACGTCAATATGCACGATTCACCAGCCAAACTATTACCCAATCTGATGAACCTCACTGTCAGAGTAAAAACAAGTCACAATTATTGATAGAAGTACATAGAATAATACGAACTTGATAAATGCCAAATAACACCCCTGATTAATTAACTGAATATCATATTGTAACATTGCAATTGGACAGATGCCAGGCAGGCAATGTTTCGACTTCCAATAACTTTAGGACATAATATATCCGTGAACAACACAGACTCATTTCTATCTCCATTGTCCTTGGAGATAGTCCTACTTCTCTTTCTGAATTAACCAGGAGGCATCTGGAAGCCTTTCTTCAAAGTCTCCAGACTTAGTCAAAAGAACCATCAGCTTACAACCCTCCTTCAAGATGTCAAAATATACATAGCCAGCGCCTCCACCCCGGCTCCCAGCTCTGAACTCCAAGACTTTGGCGAGGCTCTTTTCATGAGCAGGCTGCGCTGCTATGACCTCAGACACTGCACCCCCTTCTTCCAGTGCTGACGGACTCCCTCTGGAGAGAACATTTCCCATTTAGCTGGTGCTGTGCATTGTCACGGGACCTCTATCGATTGCCTTGACCACAGCAGTGGCGGCTCCACCGCTAAGGCAGAGGAGCGTCGCCCCACTTCTTTGCAGCAGTGAAAGAAAGGAAAAACAAATGACAATAACTTGATGTTATTATCATTTTATTTGTTCCTGCTGTGGCAGCATGGGGGCAGGGCTGCTCTGCTCACAGGCAGGGGAGGAGTGGTGAGCACACTGAGGTGTGCATGTGGCTTTGGCTGTCTCGGGCCGGCCAAACAGTCATGCGCACTTAGCATGCTCTCCAACCAGGCTGCATTCAGCCTGGGAGGAGAATATGATCCGGCCCCCAGTCCCAGTCTGAGTGCCAAACTATGGCACTCAGACCAATCACACAGCTTCATTGCAGCGTTGTGATTGGCTCAGGGGAGCCTGGCTGCTTCCTGTTCGGCAGAGGAGAGACGACGTGGGACAGAGCAGCGAGGAGGTAAGTGTTTTTTTCCTTTTTTTATACCCCTGCCCCGGCAACCCCAGATCCGTGCCGGCAGTCACTGGACCACAGTGCTAGCAGGAGCCATGCCATCTCCTTTGAACACTCTGTGCTGAGTACCATAAATTATGGAGGACGCCTTTAACCAGCACTCTTAGAGACCATGCTCTATCCTCCTCAAACGTAGTCATGGTGCATGCACTCACCACGGTTCTTACTTGACAGGCTGCTCAGACCCCTCCAGCGATGCAGGCAGAACTGCTGCCTCTCAACAGAGCACTGACCGGGCTTGTGAGTGGCGTATGAACCCGGCACACATGATCCTTGAATTCAAATAGAGCGATATGCAACCGTCACAGAGCACTAACACCAACCAGACCTCAGGACCCTGTACTAGCCTGTACCATAGTCCCTTTAATTGAAGCCTAGACAAATTGTATGTATGATGTACAGTGCAACATCCATGCAATGTGTGGAATGTTTGGAGCAGGCGTCTCCAAAGAGGAGCTCGTGATAGCTTACCAGCTACCCATTAGTAGCCCTGTGTGCAGCCCAGGCTTTTGCTTGACTGAATGAATGTATGTCTACTAAAACTGAAAAGTGTGTACTTCGGATGGAAATGTATGTATTTCAGAACTCATTAACTGATATTTGGGGAGACTTGTCACGTATATTAACCTGGCACCAGGTACTTTGCAACTTTGCAGCTATGGCTGTTATGTATAACCCATGTAGAGGCATTCAACATGGGCAAAGCATGTTTTACATTACTGCTGGGAACCCTGTCTGATGCATTCCCACTGCTGGTAATCTTGCGCATGAGGGCCACTAATGTAAACTTGTCTGATGTGATCGGTATTAAAACGCTAATACCATTAGTAGCTTGGGATGATTTTCATTGAACATAAGTAGCTCTTATTACACAAAAGGTTGGAGACCCCATGGTTTGGAAAAATTAAAGCGTTTCTACTTGTTAATGACCGCTTCAAGGTACATTATTTTTTTACACAAAGCCTGGTTGGGCTATCTTTGCCGATCAGGCTTTACATTTAAAACTAGAGGTGCTTGCCCCGAATAGCTCAAGTTATACCCAAGTAATGCCCCTTGGCACAAAGTGGCATAAAGCACTATGAGCACTGGGAAAAAAGAGGGCATCTTGCCAGTGGAAAATAAATTTTGCGAAGGAAAGCAAATACCCTTGCAAGAGTTGTGCCACATTGCGTTACTTTGCCTCTGAACAAACCCTTCGTAAATCTGGCCCTCAGTGTCTTCTCTTTAAGCGGCGCTGCGCAGAGTCAAAACCTTGCAATCAGGCCACACCTCAATGCAGGGGTCTCCGCAGACATTTTTGTTTTGGGGGGGGCAGGGCATATTAAAATAATTCAAGAACCCACTGCTATTATTATTCTAGCAGGATAGTCTTGACATTTTTTTAAAGGGCAAGTGAAAATCCAAGATCCTGGAGGGGAGAGGGGCGGCAAGCACCACCCCTCTTACCCCCCCCCCCCCCTGCAGATGCCCATGCCTCAATGGAAACACAAGGAGATGATGGACGGAGTGCTGAAACTTTTCAGACACTCACCCCCAGTCACAGATCCAGGTTGATTCCATCATCATTCTTTAGCCCACTTCGCCACCTCATTGCCGACCCAGCTATATGCGTCAATAGAGACACTTCGGTAGCCTTAGAGAAAAGTCCTGTAACCGAGAGCACAACACACCCAGCCTTTGAATACTCCAGCAAGAGCCTCACTTCAGCGAGGCAATTTTTCCAAAGACATGATCAGCACATTTCATACTGTGTTTAATGTGTTGCAGCTCTGCCTTGTCCTTAGCTGGGCTGCACCAGGCCACTTTGTGCTTTGCTTCTAAAGCAAACTCTGTGTGTAAAGACTCCTTTCAGAAATATTTGCTCAGAGACAGTCTATTACTTTTTAGGGAGTGGAGTTGCAAGCTGTCACTGTTGTGAAATCGTGTATGGGTTTATGCTCTGTATTTGGAAATGCCACCAGTCAAACTAATACATTTAGCAAGCTACAGGTAAATAAAAAAATGTGACTGTTCCTAAAGGTTCCAACCACACTGGCACTTGCTTAAGTGATGATGAATGAGTCTGCTATTTTTAATTTATGAACTAAACATTATTCTGCTAGGCCTTTGCTCTGATTTGATCAAACCAATCATCTATTTCTATTTCTATTTATTGGATTTATAGAGCGCATGGCTGCCCAAGGGCTTCACAGCGCTATAAAGAGCTCTGACAGTGAACAAGCTGAGCCAATGCCTAATTATTGTGGGAAAAGCCAGGTTTTCAAATTCTTCCTGAAAGCTAGTTTGTGTGGGGCAACACGAATTTCCAGTGGGAGGGCATTCCACAACTTAGGTACCAGATGGGTGAAAGATCTACCTGCCCATCTGGCTCTTTTAACTCTGGTAGTTTTGAGAAACTGTTGCTGGCAGGATCTGAGATGTCTAGAAGGAATGTACCTGGATATCAGGTTACTCAGTTTTTCCGGCCCAGAATTGTTAATAGCTTTATGAGCAATGCAAAGAGTTTTAAACGTAACTCTAGCCTCAGTGGGTAGCCAGTGGAGCTGTTTAAGTGCTTCCCTAGCAGAGATGCGGTTGGGGATATTTAACAAGAGTCTAGGGGCCGCATTCTGTACCACTTGCAGCCTCCTAGGTGAACCCAGATAGAGGGAGTTTCCATAGTCCAAACGTGAGATGAGGAGGGATTGTATCACCATTGTCCTCAGCTGCTCAGGGATTACATTAATGATTTTCCGTACCATCTTGAGCAGGGAAAAACATATCCCTGAAAGTTTCCTGGATTGACAGTCCAGTGTTAGGGAATCCTCCAGCCAAATACCAAGGTTTTTATTGCGGATTTGGCGACAGGAGGATCTCCCATACATTTGGGCCAATGTATCAGAGGTGAGTGGATACCTGGATCTCCGAGCAACATGAGCTCTGTTTTTCCCCCTTTCAGCTTAAGACAGCTGTTGGACATCCAACTCACCACTCTCTCCAGACAGATGGGTAGTTGATTGTTACTAGATTCAGAGCCGCCATTAGAAAAAGACACCACTAATTGGGTGTCATCGGCGTATGACACCACTGATATTCCAAATTCCTGTACCAGCTCAGCCAACTGATGGACATAAACATTGAACAAAGTCGGACTGAGGGACGAACCCTGCGGGACGCCACATGTGGTAGGGAGGTGCTCTGAAGCGCAGTCCCCTTCCATCACCTGAAAGATCTATTATCCAGGAAGGAGGCAAGCCACTCCAAGGCTTTTCCCTGAATTCCCACTTCTGCCAATCTCACTTTTAAAATAGCATGATCCACAGTGTCAAAAGCGGCGCTGAGAGCTAACAAGAGGATGGCGGCAGACCGACCCGCATCAAGTGTGGATTTTAGCTCTTCAGTAACTGTCAGTAAAGCTGAATCAGACTGTATGTGGCTCGGAAGCCCATCTGGGTAGGATGGAAGATATTATTGGACTCCAGGAAGTTAGACAAAGAATGGTTAACATGCTTGTTCAAGAGTTTACCCAGATATGGTAAGAGGGAGATTGGACAGAGATTATTCAAAATTGTTGGATTGAGATTGACTTTCTTTTGGAGTGGCTTGATGATAGCATGTTTCCAGGCTTTTGGAACTAACGTCGAATCCAGGGAGAGATTGAGAAGTTCAGTCACCGAGGGTGAAAGAAGTGAAAGAATATCCAGTGCGTCCAGTAGCAGACGAAGGGGCACTGGGTCCAATGGAGAACCCGATTTAATTGTCCTAATCAGCTGTCGGACCTTCTCTTCCTCTAATCTGGGAAAACAGGCCAGGGAAGATGACGGGGGAGATTTAGCCGTTATAACAGTGATAGGTTCCCTGTTTTTAGAGAATTGATCATATAGTTTAGTCACCTTCTTAGAAAAATAGACTGCGATGTCATTGCATCTTTTAATAGAAGTAAGGGGGGCATTTGTGTTTTCGTGTGGGTTGGACAAGGTTTTTACTACCTTAAACAATTCCTTAGGAGAGTTTGCTACCCGGTCTATTTTTTCTCCATAGAAATTGTAATTCAAAATCTAGAATTTCAGTAGCACTAGTTTATTTATGATTCTGCACCCACTGCTCCTACTCATCTACTCCATAAATTACTCCCTTCTGCGATTTCTGAAATTTTTAGATCCAATCAATGAGTCAAGTCAAATTTTATTGTGTTAGTTAATTAAAACCATAACAATGTTTACAAAAAAGTAAAACACATTATATCTACTGACAGCTTCTAAAATTAATCTAAAAGGGTATATTTCCCATCGAGCCATCTTTTCATTGATAATTTCTGTGCATCCTTACACTATATATTAAAAGGTGCAGGTTCAAGTACATTATAGAAGAAACATTTCCATTCCAGTGGATTGGGACGTGGGGGAAAGTAACAGTTCAAAGCAATTATGAATGCAAAATAAATACCAACAATAAAACATCTCTTTACATTTAAGGTAGAGAACCATTTATTATGTTTGTTTGTTCAAGCATTTGACAGCATCCAACTAAGCAGGACGGGGGTTGGACATAAGATCCAATCAACTAATTTCATTTTTTTTAGCAAAAATAAAATGTTGAAAGTGTTGGGGCACAAATATATTTTTTGTGGGGGTGGGGGAGTAGAGGGGATGCATTCTTCAGGAAGAAAATGGTGGGGGGTGGGGGGGGACGAAATCCAGGTCCTGAGATTAGAAAGTAAATGTCCAAGCCTCTGGTCCAGACTGCAGAGAGTCAATGCCAGCTACTGAATATGGGGGTCGATCACGACACTTACCTGGAAGCCACTGAGCTTCCCGGATTTTTTTTTCTAATCAGCTTGTGACTTGTGGTGCCACAGGTAGTGCACATTGGCACAAGCGAGACCACTTGTGTCTGCAAGGCAAGGAAACTCCGTACACCCAGGTGCAGAATCACTAGAATGGTTTTAAAAGGCGCAAGATTTCAGAACTTTTGGTTCTACTGAGAAACTCTGGTGATAATTTGTGAGTGAGTGAATAGGTGAATGAATGAGTGAGCGTGGGAATGACTGGGTTTATGAGTGAATATATGAGGGATGAGTGGGTGATTGAATGAGTTGAGAATGAGTAAGGAATTGGGCAAATGAGTGGAAGAATTAGTGTGTGAGTGATAAAGTGAATGGATGAGTAAGTTAGTAAGTGGGAGAATGAGTGAGTGAGTGAGTGAGTGACAATGCCCAGATGTACAGCTTGCTCATGCTAGTGTGTTCAACACACTAACAGCAAGACAAGTAACGTTGGCTCCTAAGCAAGGTAGTGCAGGAAGGAGCCCACCTTTGTGGGGAGGCCTAGGGGTTCGTGTCCTAGGCCCCTCGAGACCCTATGACCCGTCTTACAAAGTTACATTAGCAGTCAGTAAGGCAGTTGCACGAAGGCGGGCTAGACTCTCAAGGGCGCCTAAGCAGATTTACCGGAGGGCCCTGTTCTTTTGTCACTGGTGCTTGCACAATGTCACCTAAGAAGCCAAGGACTCTAAGGGTGAACTTTTTTCAAGGCCATAAGATTGCTGGTGAGGACGATGTACAAGTGAATCCAAGAGAGTCCCTGAGGACGCAGATATTCACAGCGCTCCCAGCTGCGTCACACTGCAGCCCAGGCACTACCTTCGGCAAGGGACTGCTTCAAGCCACTGACCTGAACGCACCTGATTAGCCAGTGTGCTCACACCCATCACTTGGGAGGCAACGGCGAGACTTAAACCCCTTCATGAGGTTAAAGTCGAAAGCTTCTAATTGTGTTTTTATCTAGGGTTACAACACAGTCCACATAATGGGAATGAAATCTTAGCCTCATCTGTGGTTCATTTCTATTCAAGGATTTAGGGATTTGGGGCCATGTCCAGGACAATGTTAAATCTTCGCAAATTCCTGCCAACTTTCAACACTTGGCACACTTTAGTTACTTGGCTGTCGTTCCTCATCTGATCAAGGGATGGAGCTACCAATGGGGCAGCAGGTGCAGTGGCACCGAGGCCCAGGAGCCTAGAGGGCAATAACAGTATACATTCCACAGTCTGGCTGCCCTGTGTCCATTAATAGATGGGATGGGGAACCTCTTTCTACTCTGAGTCACCACGTAGATGCAAAAACATTTGTATTCGGACTCATAGAACCTCCATCGTGCACACACACCACCCACTGTGAAAATATGGACAGTTTTGCCAAAGGAGAATAGCTAGTACTGCCAAAGTTGAGCACTCAGTCTGTGAACTGTACCCATCAGACTGTGCTTAATTTGTGCAGGCGCTGAGAGCCTGCGCTCATTTCTCGCGACCAGGGCTCATTTTTTATCATCAGACTTTGACTAGGGTGGGGAACCATTCTGCTTTATGCAGGTTTGTCGTCCATTTGGCAGGGCTGTCAGATTACACACATCTATCTGGTGTGGGGACCAACTAGCCCACTGTTTGCTGGTCACTGCGAGCTGTCCGGTAGGACACCCCTCACAGCCTAGCAGGATGTCCATCCCTGGCTATTTCTGCCCTGTAAGAGGTGGGAGAGAGGTGCCTGTCTGTGGCTCGGAGTGAGGCACTGCAGCACAGGAGGGTCCGGCACAATGCAGCGTAAGGGACATGTTCACTTTTGGAGATGCTATGTGGGAACGTAGGCACCTACAAATAAAAAACCCTGGATATGTGCATGAAAAGTATGCCGGGAGCCTGTCCTGGGAAAATACTCTTGGTGGTTATTTCTTCCATTAAGCCTCTTTTGAAATGCACACATGTTGTCAAATCAGGGTACAAAGGCACAGGTTTGCCCAAGATCAAACAGTTGGTCAGGTTGGAGACCCGAGATTGTAATGCAGTACTGCTAGTTATATAGGCTAGACCACAGACCAAGAAAGTAGAGGTTGCATGATGGAACCATGTCTGTGAATATATTGCATGCCTTAACAAAGTGGTCTTTACTACGACCGCGTCTTTACCATGCATGCCTTTACAATAAATTAATAATGTTTGGGGGAAAGGCATGATTCTTAAAGGCATATGTGTGGTAAAGCTCACACCCCATCCCCTTGCACTGAGCCCTCAATTCCAGTCCCCAGTCCTGCAAGCAACCCCTGCCCCAGCCTTAAAGACTGCCCGACCCCCCCGCCCTGATCCCTAAAACCTGGCCACCAGCCCTAAAAACGACCCCGATCTCAGGCTGAAAACATGCCAGCTGCCCACCCTGAGCACTAAAACCAACACCCAGCCCTAGAAAACGACCCCGACCCAAGCCCTAAAAATACCCCAGCCCCCCGCCCTGAGCCCTAAAACCCAGCCCTACTTACCAAGCCGCGTCCTCATCCTTCCTGTCCCTGTTCCCCGCCCATCCACTCTCAATCTAGATCGCTGACTGCCTTTATCATGCATATGCGTGGTAAAACCATATGAGTGGTAAAGGCAAGTGTGGTTAAGCTTGTGCCGTAACAGAACGCGTGGTTCTGCCCGCATTGTAAATGCAGTTTCCCAAAGGTAGATACTCTTTCCCCACCCACCCTCATGGTACTATCTAGACAAGCTTTTTTTCTGTACCATAAACGTACTAACAGCTGTTAGATTGATTCTGAACATCCCCAATCTTGGAAAAAACAGAGAGTTGCAGAAGGACAAGCACAAAAGGTGAGTGACCAAGATCACGCAATTGGGTCCAATGGTTTCCAACTAGGCAGTAGGCTAGAACCAGGGTGCCGATGATTCTGATGGAAAAGCCAAGGGACTACCCATCACAGGAAAATGTCCAATATTGTGGGCCACGTCCAGATGTGTCACCCAGAGCTTATATTAGCGTATTTAGATAAATCGGTAAAGCCACGATTAGATATTAAGTTTATTGGTGATGTCTGCCCACCCCAGTGAATTTCTCTTCTTCTTAGCAGTCCTGACAAGCAATTTGTTTTATAGCACTCGCTACCTGTATTGGGCATATTTCAAAGCTCTCCCAATATTTTCTGATAATGGAAAAAATACAGGAGTAGATGGTGAAGTCTTTTCTTTAGGTCCTTGGACCGAAGTTGGATACTGGGCAGCATCTGTGGTGGGTTCAGTTGTTTACCATTTGTTTCAGGTGTGACTATTTCATTCCACTGGGATGACAGAGTTATTCATTTTGTGAACTCTTTCCCCCAAAGGCCCCAATAGCAAGCAGCTACGGATGACTCCAGGAGGTGGTAAAGGGGTTGAAACTCCAGTACAGCGTGACAAAGTCATCAGACTCTGCAAGCAACATCAATCAAAGGGATATCTTTTAAATGGGTCTGATTTATAAAAGGAGGTTATGGAATTAAAAGCCAAAGTGAGCTAAGTGACTCATCCCCCCCCAAAAGAAAAGTCTTCTGATTCCTCCAGATATGGAAGGTGTCTCCATGCGCGCACACCGTCCCGTGAAGCGATAATCGATATTATGCAGCCTTTCAATTTGCCAGCACCGGCATTAAACATCCCCAGCTGTGGATTCCCAAGAAAAACTTTGAGCCCCTGCACTTATTATTTATTTTTGTATTTTATTTATTTATTCATTCATTCATTTAAGTATGTATGCATGTATGTAAGTATGCATGCATGTATGTATGCATGCATGTATGTATGTATTAATTAATTAATTAATTAATTAATTAATTAATGCATGTATTTACAAATTAAGCATTGCCCAGTACATAACATGAAATGCAGACAACAGCTAAGCCTGCCATTTCTACATGGCGAATGGATGTGGAAATTGCTACCCAACAAACTACAAGAAAGTAAGGTAACTTCACCCTGCAAGAGGTAAGGTCCCAACAGATCATTTCTGCACACAAGAAGTGAGGAAAGTGCAACAGTGAATCAACACGTACCCATGGTGGCGGTGCTGAGAGAGCCTTTCCCCGGACTCCTGACTGGGAAGTACGCTTCGCCGACTGGCCGGCTCCCGGTGGGTGGTTTTCTTTAAGGTTTCTGTCAGCTGGCCTCCATCCAAGGACCATTCAGATGTCTGCCCGGGAAGGAGTGCGCAGTCCGTTTTCTGCCCTCTTCTCCTGCCTGCCTCCTGGTGAAGGATCACCCGCCGGGCTCCTCCCTCGCCTGCCTCCTCTGAGACTCCGGGGCAGGGTCCAGAGGGGAAGGCTCGGGCATCAGTCAGGGCAAGAGATGGAGGGGAGGGAGTGGCACTGATAAACACAGCATGAAATCTGTGTGCTGCAGCAAGATTCCATAGATATGCTGCTCATTGGGGCCGCGTGGAGGCCATCACGAGACGCCCGTGCCCTCCAAGGGGTAGTGGTGGAGAGATGGCTGACCATTGGCTAATATGCGCGATGGTTGAAATGGCCCCGCTCCTACCCATTCATTTCAGGGTACCTGAAGCTGTCAAGTTTGCTTGTTTTAACAATGTAAAGAAAGGCAACACACCAGTTTTATTTTGTTTGTTTGTTTGTTTTGTGAGATGCTCGTCCTGCCCAAGAGAACACGTTTCGGAAAATCTGCCTCCATCAGAAGTGTTCTTGCTCGCTTTTGGTGGGGTGTTTGGGAGCATTTATTTATTTATTTATTTATTTATTTATTTATGCATTTTTATAAAGCGCGGACTTTACCCGAAGGTGTCAGAGCGCTGTACAATAGAACCAGTTACTTTACATGAGAGAAATGTCACAAAATAGAACGTACAAAAATAGCAGGACACAGAATCAAACACGTCAAGCATGCAATTGATCGAAGAGCAATTTCACTCTTATTTCTTTTATTTCGAAATGTTTATTGGGCTGCTGTTTGGAAATGACGACCATATCAGTTTGACTCCCATTTTGTTGATTCAGCAACTGTGTGCTATAAAGAATGACGCAGGTCGGGTGACTTAAACTGCAGTGCAGGGCAGTTATCCATTAGCACTGGAGAACGTTGAACTGATACCTGGCCCTTTCGCATCAGTGATGCACCAACACCTGCACACTGGCAAATGCAAATGTCATTTTTGCACTGGTCGTTGGTGTGTATGTCAATGCAGAACTAGTTGAAAAGTGAGAACCCCAATCAATGCAATTTACATATTATGACTCTACTCAAAGAGACGCGAGGACACGCTAATTCTTGGGAGAATCATTGGAGATTCCTAGTGCGATAAAAATAAAATGCATCATGTTTTTTGACACATTTCCCAGTTCGGTTATATGACGAGGACAACAATGAATTTTTAAAGCCTTCCCAAACTGCTTTTTTATGGAAAAACGGTATCCTTGAATTTGAGTTTTCTCAAACAGCCAAGAAATTGTGAACATTGATAGAAATCACTATAAAAATCATACGTCAGCTTTACAGTGAATTGACAAGAAGAAACATGGATAAAGGCAAACCACCAAACAACCAGCAGCACAGTCGAAGCCCAAACAAAGGGAAAGCAAACCACCAAGCCACAACCAGCACAGCTGAAACCCCAGTCAGAGGGAACACAGACTGCCAGCCAATAACCAGCACACCCAAAAACCAGAAAAGTGGAAAGCGAAACACCGAACAAAAACCACTACAAACGAAACCTAGACTCAGGGAAAGTGAATCGGCAAACAATAAACCGGGCAACCTATCCCAAGACAAACGGAAGGAAAACGACCAAGCACCAACCAGCACAACCTAAACCCAGGTAAAGGGAAAGTGAAACAAAGGGGCAATAAACACAAAGCAATAAACAGCAAACCACACCCGCCTAGATGATACAGCCAGACAGAAGGTGCATGATAGTCAGGACTTGTTTAATCTGTTTTCACTTCACAGGTGCATGTTAGATTAATCTGTCCAATTAGTATGTTCCATCCGGGTCAAGTATTGCAGCTGGTGTCAAGGTCACTGCCACAATTAGCAAATATGGAACCCAAACTTTGAATCCAAGCCAAAGTTTAGAGAGCGATGTATTAGAGATGGGGACCTATATGCTACATTACACGTTTGATTTGGCATAGTATCGAGGCTTTTGAACTTAAATTGTGCAGAGCAAATGTCTGTACATGTAACAAGGTTTTTCCAGTTCAAAACTCCCATGAGCAAATGCAGAATGGTTCTTCAGTGCTCATCTGTGTTGACTGGAAACACATGATAAAAGTGTTTGGTAGTAATTTGTGACCGGGCGCTGCATCCCCAGTTCATTCACGTTTTACGTCGATTTCTATGCTGTCCTGTCCATAGTCATATTATACACGTCATACAACTTGTTTAGAAATGTACACATGAAATTCATTAGTTACAGGCAACTACTCAAAAACTCATCTCAAACACTCACCATCCTGCTATAAGAAATTTATTGGAAAAATAAGGCTGCATTAAATATCATTCACATGCTTTCTTTGATTAATGAGACCACTGACATATTGTAGTGCCTAGTTTAGAGGCTCCTCCTCCAAATAAAGTGCTAGACTAGAGTAATATACAACTGAACAACAGAACACCTTTCACTTTGTTGAAGAGCTCTGAAGTGACCATACCCGTTTGCTTTGAAATAAAAAATGTTGAGAACAACTACCTAGCGTGTAAATTGGGGGATACATAAGCAACTGTTGTTTGCTGAGAGAACTATCGGAATTGTCAATGATGCAATAGGTCTCTTATATAATGCTTGTACTGTAAACTTTGTCATTGAATTTTTTTAATTTTATATATTCATTTTTTGACTCATGAATAAGTGTTTTTCAATGTTCATATTTATTCTGTTAAACGTTTATGTAAACAATACAGACCATACATTAAATACAAGGCAAATATGATGTCTAATACGTAAAAATTATCTTAATTCTCCAATATTGGATCTTTCATAGATTCCCCTGCTTGAATCATTCCCCTTCATCGAAGTGGGAGTCCCACTGTACCATAGAAAGCAGTAGTCAATGACATACATAGCAGTTAACATTCACTTCGATAGCTTATATTCATCATTTAATAAGAACCAAAGTTCAGCCAATCAGGCAACAGCACCCTCTAGAACACTCACCACAACGACTTCATTCGCTCAGATTTTCTACCGCATGTCGTGTGACGGGAGTATCCATGAGCTCTTCTCAGTTCACTACCAGGTGCGGCCTGTGCAGGTAAGAGCGGTGGGCGGGAAGGCAGGGTGGGGGGGGAGTCGACAGTCGACAATGAGGGAAACATAAATTTAAAAAAAAAGAAAACCACTTACCTTGCGCTTGCTGTATCCCTCTTCGTTGACTGTGGACTCCCGCACCCATCCCCTGCCCTACCGCTCTTACCTGCATGGGCCTCTCCTGTTTACTACAGTTTTTCTCTATTTTGAAGAAGAATTCACTTCAGGAAAAGACTAAGATCTATTTATACAGATTCTGTCTAAACAACCATGTCAGAACCAGCCATGAAATACTAGCCATGCTCAAAAAAGGTGCAATAGAAGAGGTTCTGATTACTCAGAGGGGAAATCAATTTCTACTCCTGTTTCTTTCTGATAGAGAAAAAGTCAGGAGACTGGCACCCCATCCTAGACCTTCGGAAACTCAACAAATATTTAAGAAAACAATCCTTTCGCAAGGTTACCCTTCAAGATATGCTGCATTTTCTCAATGACGGGGCTCACATGACAGGACTAGATCTCCATGGTGCATACTTCCTGGTCTCAATTCACCAAAAGCATAAGCAATTCCTATGATTCAAGGTAGCCGGCACCCACTACCAATTAAAGGTTTTCCCTTCCGGATTGAAATCGGAGCCCAGTATCTTTACCAAATGTCTTGCTCCGGTGGCTGCTCTCTTGAGGCAAAAAGGGGTGCAGATATTCCCCTACCTCGATGATTGGTCGACACTCTTCAATGACCTAGTCCTTATGGTGAACAAGCACAAATCCTCTCTCGCACCTTCAAGAATGTTGACATTTGTGGGAGTGGCTCTTGATACGAATCAGGACAAGGCATTCGCCTCAGAAGAAAGACAGATGAGGATTCAGCAATTAGCATGAAAGTTAATTAGAAAAAAGTCAGTTTCAGTTTGACTGTACAAATCGCTCCTCAGAATGATATCATCTTGTATTCCACTAATTCCAAACTGCCGCCTTCACATGCAACCATTGCAAGAGGAGTTAGACAAACAATGGTTAGAAATTCAAGGTTCGTTCGGTGACGTGATTCAGATTACTCCAACCATGATAACGTCCATTTAATGGTGAACACAGACCATAAACGTATCCAAAGGCCTAACATTCCTTACACAGACCCCTGAATTTGTGATAACCACAGATGCGTCCCTGAAAGGGATCGGCCCCTTTTCTCCAGGATTTAACAAGCAGCGAAAGTAGAACAACCTCCAGAAGAAAATACACATAAACTATAGCACTGATCCTCTCTTTTCTTCTCAGAATAGCAAAGTCATCAGTGCTAATTCACAAGGATAACATCACCAGCACGCATTATATAAACAAACAGAGGGGTACAAGGTCATGAGCAATATCCCAGCAAGAACAAGAAACTTGGAAATGGGCTTGGCAACATCAAATAAGGCTCAAGGAAGAACATGTGCCGGGAGCAACCAATGTCCTAGCAGACACATTGAGCAGAACAAAGGCCAGCTGTCTCGAAGGGGAGCTCAACCAACAGATTCTGGGCAATATTCTGGATCGTTTGGGCAAACCAAACCTAGACAACAAGGGAGAATTGAAGATGCCAATTCTACGAAAGCTGGCACCCACTGGAGGGGTCATGGGTAAATGCGTTTTCGATCAGATGGTTAGGGATCTTTGCGCATGCTTTTCCCACGATCCTGTTAATTTTGAGGTTTCTCAGGAAATTGAAGGGGAACCTTGCAGAGCAATCCTGATTGCTCCCAGATGGCCCAGACAATTCTGGTTCACTTAACTTGCGCTCCTTTCAGAACAGACCCACATTCAGTTGAAGCTCATCTCACCGTTTCTTACGATGAACAATGGCCAGGTCCTTCATCTAAATCCAACATCATTACACTTGTCGGTGTGGCTCCTGAATTCAATGAATTTGCATCCTTGAATATATTCCTACAGATTGCAGAGAGATTCTTGCAAAGGTCAGGGCTGATACTACTAATAAGACATGCAAACTTAAATTGAAGCTATTCTGTTTGTGGTGTCAGGAAGCTGATGTTCATCCTACTTCATCACCAGCGGAGCAAATTCTCCTGTATCTGCTCCAATTAGCAAAATCTGGCTTAGCTCGCTCTTCTATTGAAGTGCAGCTGGTAGCGAAATCACAGTTTAGAAGACCAGATAAATTACCTTTTATATGGTCTAGCAGAGTGATCAAGCAATTTCTCAAGTGCTTTTTCAGAGTGTTTACTCCTGTAAGGAAACCTCCTCCTTCTTTGCACCTTAATATACTGTTGGGGCAATTAATTAAGGGCCTTTATGAGCCCATCCACAAAACAGATCTAAAATACCTGACTTGGAAGACAAAGCTTTTATTAGCACCCACATCAGCAAGAAGGGTCAGTGATATTTAAGCATTCACAATTAAAGAGCCATTCCTGCAATTCAAACAAGACAGTGTGGTGCTGAGCACCAATCCTAAGTTCATACCAAAGATTACTTTTGATTTCCATTTGAATGCGCCAATAGTACTGAGAACATTCTTTGTTAACCCCCAAACTATGGCAGAAAAATCTTTACAGACATTGAGAGTTAAAAGATGTATCAAGTTCTACTTACGCAGAATTCAACAATTTCCGAAGGCGGATCAGTTATTCATCGCTTATGGAAACATTTGTAAGGGCTTCCCAGTTTTGAAACAAAGTATAGCGAGATGGATCGCACCAGCTATCCAATTCTGTCACAGACAAGCTGGAAAACCGTTGTCAAGTAAAGTCAAAGCTCATTCTACCAGGGCCGTCTCTACTACCACAGCTCTCTTTGCAGGTGTGCCTATTCAACAAATATGTTGAGCGGCCACATGGACCAACAGGCACAGCTTCACACAGCATTATTGCCTGGATTCCTCTGACAAGAGTGATGCAGCTGTGGGACAAGCAGTGTTGCGCCACCTATTTAAATAAGGTGAGCCATGTTTAAATGTATTTCCCACCATTCCGCTATGTTCTGATTATGTTAGTAATTATGAGGGTTTTAACTGCTAACTATTCTGATGCAAGCTGTAAATCTATGAAAAATCCAATAGTGGTGATGAAAATAAGATACTTACTTGTAACTATAGTTTTCCAGTATTGGTAGCTTTCATAGATTCACATGCAACCCACCCTCCCCCATAGAGGCTGCCTCCTCCCCTTAGAGGCTCCCCTTACTAACTGGCTTCTTGTATCTCACTTGTGCTAGAAAATCTGAGGGAATGAAGCCTCTGTGGTGAGTGTTCTAGAAGGTACTGTCGCCCGATTGGCTGAACTTTGGTTCTTCTTAAATGATTAGGATAAGCTATTGAAGTGAATGTTTTTTAACTTCAACTGCTATGTATGTCATTGACTACTGCTTTCTATGGTGCCGTGGGACACCCACTTCGACGATGGGAAATGATTCAAACATATGAATCTATGAAAGTTACCAATACTGGAGAACAACTACCGTTACAGGTAAGTAACTTATTTTCTCATCAATCAATCCTTACAAAGAAGTGATTCTAAATTAATAAAACATTAAAACAAAGAATAAGAGAAAAGAAAAATAATAGAGAAATTAAATAGATAGATGAAGAAAAGAGAGCCTCCTATTCAATACATAGACCATATTAATTGATTAACTATTATCTAGGGACTAGCATAATAGCATATGAAAATATAATGCATCAAGACAGTCACCAATTGGTTCCAATTGGTTGAAATGAGGATGAATCTTTAAGAGATCCAATAATAAAAACTTTCATCCTTGTCTCAGAAAAGTGATTCATGACCACCATCTATGTACTTAAAGGCGAGTTATATCTTTCCGATTGTAAGTGACTGCAGCTGAGGACATTAACAAATCAAATAGTTTCTTGCGGACACAAGAAAGTAGACTAGTAAATATAAAGAACTGACAAATAATTAGTTTAGGTGATAAAATATGAGCGATGTAGGAAATATTTGTAACAATATTTCAAACACCTGATCAAAATTCAGAGATATGAAGACAGTCATATAATACATGTTTTAACGAACCCTCAGTTGATTTGAAATACCCGCAAAGCAAAGAATCTATCAATTTGGAAGTAAATAACTTGTGAGGTGTCCATGAACAATTTTGTAAAACATAAGGATTGATTTGATATTAAGTGGCAGGAAGTGTGCCTGAAGAACTAGACAACCACATATTTTTGCCAGTTAGCCTTAGAGAACGATAGAGATAGCTCACTGTTGCATAGGCTCTGGAGAGGAGGAGGGAAAGGAAAGGACCCTCATTGACTATTCCTTTCCGCCCCATCTGCAGGATGCAGGCGGCCCCTTTAATGCAGCCTGGCTCGCCTCAGAGGCCGGGACTCCTCCTCTGACGTCACCTGCAGAGCAACAATCAGAGGCGACGAGGTCCCGTAAGGAGGAAGAGAGCAACGAGGAGAGGGCGAAAGCCCACGGAGGAGAAGGAGCCGGAGAGCGATCAGGGAAGGAGACAGAGAGCGAGGTAACGGACCGAGGACGAGCGTTGGAGACCAGCAACGGAGGAGAAGGAAGCGCCGGCGACGAGAGGGTCGGAGGGCCAGGAGGCCAACTACACGGCGTCTCGCCCCGCCACGCGCCCGGAGGAGCGTGGCTGGGAAAGGTACGGGGCCGGATCCTGGGTTTGGTTTCCACACGGGGAGGGAGGTAGTTTTCTTTCATTAGTTATTAGTGGGGAGGTCACGGAGATATTCTTTTTGGTTGTTTGGCGAGACCTGTTCACCCTCAATCGCCCCTGTTTTTCCAACGTAGCGTTGGTGGTGGACCCCCGGTGACTCCTCACTCCCTTTCCCACACACTCCCAATACCTTCCAGAGAGCAGTAAGCCTAAAAGATTGCCTCTCTCTTCCTTTCATGCCCGTCGGAGCCCCCCTTGTCGGACCAAGAACTCCAGGGGAAGGAGACCAACGATTTCCGGAACAGAGAAGAAGAAGAGCGAGGCTTCTTTCCACCTGTATGCTGTACTCTGCTTGAACATTAAAGAACCCATAAACCACCATACAGATTGGTGTCCCTCATTGTTCCACTCACGTGGTCACACCCCACCGTCACACTCACTATTCCAGAATTTCCCGTTCATAGATAAATTAGATTGTTCAAAGTGTCGTAATTTGTTTTATATATTTTAGATAATGAATGCCCAGTATTATTAAAGGTGTTCAAGCATGCTTCCTGTAGTCCCACGCCCTTCGCGGGTGAGAATTCAAAGATGGAGCCCGCGACTAGACCGCCGGAACAAGAAATAGGCGGTCTAGTCTTTCCAGAGGAGAATCCAACAGCCCGGCAGGAGGAGGAACAAATAGCGGGGAGAGAGAACGCTAAGGAAGACTGAGGTTCGTTTTACCCCGCTTCCGCAGACTGCTGTTTAGGGGAATGGACCGGAACCTCATCACAGGAGAAAGACGACGCCAAGGAAACAGAGAGCCCGTCGGCAGAATAACCGCCTAGTGGCAACCCGCAAGAGTCCAGCCGGCCCGGAAAGGAGGAGGGCAGCAAGACTCCGGCAGCCACGACCCAGGAGGGCTGTGGCCCTAGGCAAGTACCGTTTTTTAGTTATTTCACTGCGGGCTGGTGGAGGGCAGAACAGTGAGAAGGAAGCCCTTTGGTTAAAACCCCTTCCCTCATCCTCATCACATGCACAAATCCTTCCTTCCTAAGCTCAAGTCACATCCCTGATTGTGGGTGACGGTGGCGGTGAGATAACTGACCCAAACCTCGTGTTGCTGACCTTGTTATTCTTTTGTTCTCTTTGAGGGTACGGGCCACACATACAACCCCCTGGCATCCCAGCAATAAGAAGAAGCCGGTCAAGGACCACAGAAGCCCCTCCCTGAAGAGAAGGCCACAGAAGCAATCCTCTGACCAGATTGGCACCCAAGGAGCCCTCTTGTTGTTTAAGCATAAAAGCTCTGTCCCCTTCTCTTATTTTGGAACCCCTCAGGACCTGTACACTGTCCTATACCAGCAGATCAATAAAGTATTCACCACCCCCTTGCCCCGATTCTGCGCCCTCTATGTCTGGAGGGGAATCACACTTCCATATCTGATGTTTTGGGTATCTGCAAAGCATTTGAACAACCATTTAAGATTGTATCACATAATAATTCATATTTACTATAATCAGAGGGCGTTAAACGAAATTTATTTTGCAACTCTGAAATGGATGTAACATATCCTTTGTATATATTATGGAAAGAGATAATTCCACTTTCAATCCATGCATGAATGCCAAAATGGAATATCATTGTCTAATTTAATGAAAATATGAAACCACAAAAAAATATATTGAGATACTTTAGTACTGTCTTTAAATAAAGACTCTGGGTCTAACAGAGCATTTTTTGTTGTGTTAATAACAGAAGAGAACACACTAAATTCAGGAGAGTTGGTTATAGACAAAAGAGCAGGTGACAGAAACAGCTTGACAATGTTGATGTTCAATTTTAACCCATTTAAGCAAGCAGTTTTAGTTAGGCCCATAAAACCATAATGAACCCTGTTTAATAAGAAAGGCTTTGTGTTATTTGAAATAATTCGATAATACCATTATTTAGCTTACATGTATCCAATGTATTGTATTTATTTCTAGGAGTTATTGTGTTTCTAGTGAATTCAGAAATAATTCTGTCTAAGGCCTTAAAGAAAGTAACAATAAATTGAATGACAAGCATAGACAGCATATATAATATATGTGGGGGCAATTACCATTTTAATAGCTTCAATTTTACTCCACAAATCTGGATGGAAGGATGACCATCTATCAATTTTGTCTTTGATTTTATTGATAACATTATCACAATTTAAGTTAATGGTGCCTTTTATTGAATTTGCAAAAATCAAATCAAGGCATTCTATAACCCCTTTACAACACAATATATTGGATTGGCAAAAGGAGTCTAGTGTTCAATAAACATTTAATGGCAGGAGTTTTTTTTACTATTATTAAGATTATAACTGGGCACAACAGCATCGCTGTTTATGAGTTTTAATGAAACTGGGATTGAATATTCTTGATTACTTATAAATAACAAAATGTCATCAGTATAGGCAGAAGTCTTAAGGACAACATCTCTAATACATATACCATCTGATTTCTTTCAAATGTTTATCTAAACAAAAGAGAGCTTCAGTAGCTAGCAAGCATAATAACGGGTATAGTGGACACCCCCATCTGATACCACTATATAGTTGAAAATAGTATGAAAAGCAGCCATTCACAAGCAAGTTAGCAAATGGTTTGACATATAAAGCTGCAATCATCTTTCTAAAATTATTATAAAATTGGAAAATTTTCATACCATGAAAAAAAAATTGTAGTTAGCTTTGTCAAATGCGTTTTTACCATCTAAGGAAAGAAGACCTGTAAGATCTTCTATAGAAGAGATATTCTCTAATACACAGCACATGAGCCTAGTATGAGAGGCTGCCTTTCATGAAACCGGTCTGGTCAATATTCATAACACTAGTAAGTACTTTAACAAGTTTTTTTTTTAATATTTTGGAATACATTCTGCACCCTTGAATAATCAATGAAATAGGCTGATAATTGGATACTCTAGTATGATTGTCTGCTCTGGGTAGTACTATTATAAGAGCTTCTTTAAATGACCCAGATATTCCGCAGACCTCACTAAACTTTGTAAAAAGTTGATGAAAATACAATGTCATTTGAGTAGAAAAAGCTTGTTAATGGTCTGCAGATATTCCATTACGACTAGGAGACTTCTTTGAATTAAAAGATGTAATGGCCATTATAACTTCATCCATCGATATGGTATGTTCTGACCGTAATCTGCCATAATGGGAGAGTAGAGCTAATTTACATTAGCCTAGAAAGATATCTATCTCCATATGGTCAACTGGTTAAGGCTTGCTATATAACATTGAATAGAAGTTTTGAAATGCCTCAATAATGTGTGCGGTAAGTGTTATATTCTTCCTATTACTATCCTTTATAGCATGAATTTGAGTTTTGTCTTTTTTTAATGTGCAAATAATTAGCAAGCTATTTTCCTGCATTATGAGAATTAAATTTAAGTTGTGCTATCTCATTGGATATCTTTAGACACCACATGTGCTTTATTTATAAACAAGCTTTTGTAACTTCACCTTATATATGATTACTAGATGTAATAAAGAATTGTTCAGCTTTGATAATTTTTTCTCTAAGTCTGCCAATTTAGTATAAAACTGTTTATCAAATGCCATCATTAAAATTATTATACCTTTCATGTATGCTTTAAACACATTCCAGAGATTTATTTTTAAGATTGAACATGTATTATTACAAATAAGATAATACTCAATAGAGGACAACCTCTTTGACCTATTATTTTCATTTAAGACAACATCTACACTCATTCCCCATCTAGAGGAAGAGGCTGTGGAATTCTCAGTCTTAAATATAAGAAATCCAATAATGCAGTATTTGTCCACTTTTAGGTAGTCAGGTGGGCGAACATAAGTTTCTTGATGACAACAAATAATCAATTTGAAAGTGGGGTTCCTAAGAAAGAGAGAAAAATTGGAAACTTTATACATAGGGAAATGAAT
Organism: Triturus cristatus; assembly: GCF_964204655.1. NCBI lineage: Eukaryota > Metazoa > Chordata > Amphibia > Caudata > Salamandridae > Triturus > Triturus cristatus. The sequence continues at coordinate 697,714,754 of NC_140591.1, forward strand.
CCTCCACTGATCAACTAGCTTAGTATTTTAAAAAGAGGTCTTAAACAGCCTGGATCATTTTGTAGGTCTATATTTAACAGTAGATAATATATCCAATAAAAAGTTGTTTATCTAGGTGAAGTCACCCCCTTCAATTAAAAAAACACATTACCAAGACCATCTGTGGTGATGTTTTTCCAGACTGAAGAGTAATTTCCTGTAGGACCATATGTTTGAGGTAGGCGTATTACAAAGTTAACAATTTTAATCTTAGCATACATTTATTTACCATTTTTGTCAGATCGTTTGCCAAGGATTTGTAAATTAAACGTTTTAGAAAATAAGTTTGCTACACCATATTCTTTCCAAATAGACAGAGAGGAAACAATGTACAACCCTCATTCATATGTACCAAAATGTTATCATCAATATGTGTCTCTTACCACAAATATCACTCTTCTTTCTATTCAGATAATCTAATAACGTTCTGCATTCAAAAGGATGCCTTAATCTTTTCACATTTGAAGAAACAATTTTAAGATCATATGAATTGTTCATAAAGAATGTAAGAATAGGAGGAGGGAAAATAGTAATCATAAAATTGGACCTACAGTACACATGTAAGTAAAAAATAGAAAAGTAGATGGAAAGGCAGCTTGTTTTAAAGTGACAAAGAAAAGCAATAGTAAGTTTACTGATGAGATATAAGGCACAGAAGCACCCATTCGAAATGACTGCACTCCTTCCTGCCTAAACACATGACAATAATATGGACAGAGCTTCATTAAAACACCACTAAGCTTTAGTCATACAATTCATTCAAAGATTATTTGAGTCATAAGTGTCCACAGATAGGTGATCAGTTGAATTGTGAATAGATATAAAGAACTTGTCCAAATTAACATTGTGGAGGGCTTAAAAGGCCATATTTGTACCCCCAATAACTCAACCTAGGGTTTAAAGCTGTGAATTCCCTTCTAGTAGAGAGTCTCTTTGCAAAATATTTATGAAAGTAGATTTTCTTATATGCAATCATTATGAATGGACTTTCCTGAACTGCATTCTTAATCAGACTTGTTGAGGTTTGACCTGGTGTGGCTTGCAATCAGAAGGAATTCGATGAGCTTTATCGATTTCAAATATCTCCATAAATTTTATATTAAGCAATTTGGGTATCATGTTCTCCAAGAATAATCTACAGTCCGTTCCTTCTATGTTTTCTGTCAGACTGAAGAGTCTTCAATGGTATTGTCTATTTTGATTCTTTAGATTCAAGAGTAATTTCTCCATAGGAAAAACGTAAGCAGTACGTGGAAACATCTGATCAATGACTGTTTTATTATCACTTATTTTTATTTCATTAACTGAAACTTTCAATATCTGACAGAGACTTCTATTTGCAGATTCCTTACCTTAGGATTTCCCCAGGTGTCAAAGTGGATCCGGTAGATTCTTGAGCAGTACCCCTGCACGCCAGTAGGTGGCGTCGTTCATCATCCATGTTGGAAGTGACGTGCGCAGTAGTTATATAGGTGCCACCTCGGTGTGCTGACGTTAGTTCTTTCGTCTCTACGCCAGACAGCGCTGATCTGGTTTGAGCTAACCTCATTTATTTTTTGACTGGCTTTATTGCGACTTTTTGTCAATTCTTTTTGAGAGTTTTCTTTCTTTATGTGAGGATGTCACCCAAGAAACCGGCTGTTGTCAAGCCATGTGGATATCCACTACGAATAGGGGTACCCCAATTTAAATATAGGGAGAGCAGTAGGGGACAAAGCCAATAACTCGAACCAAAATGATGCTCTACCTGTTTAAATAAAGATAGATCGAATAGATCTCACTGATAACTCACCCAAAAGGGGTCGCCTACGGCCACACCATTAGGAAGAGAGCACACAAACAACTATAAATTGTGATTGAAAATTATATTTTTCTTTATTCTTTTTGTTCAATAATTTTTTTGATAAATATACAAAAAAACATGTGCTCAAAATAAGCAAAGGGTAGATTTTTTGAAAGGATATATGCAAAAACCAAACTAGGCCCCCACAGGGGGGTTAGAGGAGTGTATAAACGGTTAAATCACAGTCATGCTCATCAAGCAACCCATACAATCTTACACAATCAACCCATACATTAAACATACATTTGCTCTACATTTAAAATATTTTTGTATATACAAAAGAACAATCTCCTCACAGTCTTGGAGTGTCTAATTTGATGGACACCACTAGATCGTACAAAAGGACACGCCAGATCGTACAAAAAGACACGCCGACGCGCGTTTCGGTGCAATCACCCAACCATCAGGGTGCCACCTTCATCAGGGCGTTTTCTGTAATCACAGGGGCCTGCGGATAGGTAAAATTCAAAGAAAAAAACATCTCATTGGGAGTAATAAAATGATTTATCAGTTGTTATCATTGTGTACATCAATTGTAAGTTAAAGAACATCAATAAATGAGTAATATTTGTTCGCGAATCAATTTTAGACCAAAATGGTGTGGCGAGCAGGCGCTCAAGTTGGGTTTCAATTTAACGAAACAAAAAACTGATAAATGAACATGTACAATAAAAATAATAGGAACGTAATAACCAAAGCAACTGCACATTTGTAAGTCATCTCTCATTGGATAGGTTAACCATAGAGGAACCGAAAGAGGGAATACAGGGAACCTAACGTAAATAGTGCTATAAATTTGGAGATAACAACAACAAAAAATAGAAAAAAGAGTAAATCTATGGTATACTGTATGGAATTTAAACCTCACCTAAGTTCAAATCCTAAGGAACATCAAAAAAGATAGAGAAGCGATCACAGGGAGGGATGTAAGGGGAACCACTACTATAAGTGTCCTAAAATGGGATAAAATAGGAGAAAAGAAGCACCCATTAATGAATCATTTAACCCCTTTTGGGTGAGTTATCAGTGAGATCTATTAGATCTATCTTTATTTAAACAGGTAGAGCATCATTTTGGTTCGAGTCAAGCCATGTGGAGCCTGTCAGAGGCAGATTTCTGGGACAGACTCCCACTTGGTGTGCTTGTAGTGTTTGGAGCATGACCACGCTCCAAGGCCTGTGAGGACTGCCGCGCAATGCACCCCAAGGCGTTGAGGGAGCGATCCCTCAAGCTCCTCGCCACCTGACGTCAGACGAATCCATAAAACTCAAGATCTCTGTCACATGGAAGGTGCCAGGATCGTTCCATGAGCTGCACCCAGCAATCATCATTGCACTCCAAGTCGTTGGGGAAATTAGGTAAGTCCCACAAACACAAAAAATCCAAGAAGTCAGAGAGGTCTTCACCTGAACCCCGCCGGTTGAAGTTGTCTGACGAGGCAAAAGTGCTTCAGCACTCCAGGCCTCCTGCTTCAGCAGAGCCTGAGTCAGGGTCTGCTCTGTGCTTCCCTGATTTTTCAGGAGGCGGAGCGATCCACCACCCAGCTCAAAGAATTTTATAAGGCCATGCACCTCATATTTGGGCGGCCCGGCACCAATGGAACGTCCTCAGGCAAATGGGTTTGGGAGGGGCCTCCACTGGATCCCCGCTGGCAGGTTCATCCTTGGTGTCAGTTGTGCTCCATGGATGCCTTGCTGGCTTCAGAACAGAGCTTGCAGTGATACTGAGACCTTCCTCGGTGCCTGCTCCAGTTCCGATGCTGCAGATGCCACACAACTACGCCATACCCATCCTCATTCCACACCCCGACACAGAGCCAGATTTGCATCACCCGATGCAGAAGATTCCAACGCAACTGGGACCATACTCTCCAAAGTGGAGCCAATGCCGTTTTCTCTTGAGCTTGTCTATGGTCTCTCGTAACCCCCAGTCCACCTTCCACCCCTTTTATTGCCACAGAAAAGGTCTCCAACTGCGTCCATACCCTCCCAGCCACCATGAACAATAAGCTTCTCAGCCTTTTCATGGCCGAGGACGTGAGTCCCATTAAGCATGTGGGACAGGCAGCCAGAGGTTAGGTCAGTCCTCCACCCCTGGAAGCTGCAACCTCCAAAACCATTTGGTTTGCCCTCTGACCATCATGTGGAAGGCAGAATATGCCTGCACCACTGGGGGTTAGTAACATTGGATGTTGGGTTTTGCAGATAGCCCAAAATGTCTATTCCCTCCCTTTTGTAACTGCCCGTCCACCCATGCCACCCACTTGCGACTGGTTAATGGAGGACCACCTCTCCTTGTTCCATCAGGAAGTGCTGGTTCTCTTGGCCTAGGGAGCCATTGAAAGGGTGCCGGCATCAGAACCAGTTCATTGTTGCTATTTCTGCTACTTTATGGTAGGAGGCCTTTGTCCTATCCTAGACTGGCCCCCTCCCAATTTCTTACAGAAGAACAAGGAATTTAAGATGCTCATGCAAGTTCTGTCTGCCCTGGACAAAGTAGAATGGATGGTAGCATTGGTTTTGCAGGACACATATGTGAATCCATGAGTTACATGTGATTCACGCAAGGCTAAGAGCACTTTCAGTTTACTATGCTCGCTTTCAGCCTTACCAGCGCCCCTTGGTAGTTCACAAAAGTGATGGCTGTGGTTTTAGCTCATTTGTGAAGGTTAGGGGTTCCAGTCTTTCCCTACCTCAACGATTGGCTGGTAAAGGGGGACTTGCCCCCGGCAGACATCTCCCACCGCCATACTATGGTGAACTTTCTGCACTCAGTAGGGTTCACTATCAACGTATCATCTAAATACCTGCCAACTTGAAGAACAGTCTCACTGTGTGAGGTGGGGGTGGGGCCTCGTGTCGAGAAGTAACTGTGAGACACTTTTGAACCCCACCCCACCCCAAACCCCCTCCTTCCCCCGAAAAAAACTTGCTGAGGCTGGTGCCGATGTCCTGGGGTGTTTTCACATCCCTTAGTGGATGTTGGCAGTTCAAAGCCTCAGAAAACTAGTTGGAAATCCTCCATTTACAGTGGTTTTCAGCTCATTTTTTCGGCCACCATGTGATACCGGCTGCTCATCAGGAGATCATGTGATGGGAGCCGATATCGTGCAATAAACGGCGGCAACGTTTGAGTTGGAAGGTATGGATCTGTTTTTCTGTCAGCGCAGCTGCAATGGCTAGCCCAATGGCTTGTTGGGCTTCAGATGGAGGCGATGGGGGAAGCCGGAAAGCCAGGCTAAAAAGGGACGCTGATCGTGTTAATGCTGGGATGGGGTGACATTTATGGAGAGAGCTACTTACTCTCCTTGCAGTGGTGCTCCGCTGCTCAAAGGCTGAAATCACTAAAACTAAGCGGTATCCCCTTTATCCGCCAGCTCTGCCATGGGGAGATACTCTACTGAGATTAGACTACATGATTGGAGCAGCATGGGGGATAGAAACAACTGGGGATTTCCATGTCGAAGGAGCCTTCCATACTGTGGAGGCATTGATGGGGGAGGACGGCCTATTGGGGACACAGTTCTTCACATATGCGGCATTGAGGAGTGCACTGCTCTAACTATGGGAATATGATCACTGCGGAGCTGCACGCACACGGTCTTTTACAGACCCTCCTCACCTATGGAAGGGAACGCAAATTAATCACCTAGATTTAAAAAATGTTTCTTTCATAATCTTGAGCCCTTGCGTGCCAGATGGGAAAAATTGCTGGGCAGAGAATTCAGGGGAAAAGAATAGGAACAGGCCCTGGAATAGGTCTGCAGAGTATCGAAGAAAACTAGATTCAAATACACCCAGTTTAATTATCTGCACGTCACATATAGGTTCAATTTTATGATGAAAACGAGCACTATGCAGCGCCCCTACTGCTCTCTGTCAGATGCTGATTTTTTACACATGTTGTTGGGTTGCCCCATTGTGGATCAGTTTTGGGCTAAGGTGATCCGGGATATCAAATGCATGCTTGCCAAGAGAGACCTGCTGACCATGGAAATATGCTTACTGAGCCTGATCCAGCGAAAGGGTAGGATGAACATTTCACAATCAACAAATTACTCAAAATGGGCCCATATACACATTCAAGTTAACTGACTGTTCCTACTAGACCGGCTCTTGTATCCATCTGAGCGGTCTAGTGTTTCTCTGCGCTAAGCACATCATGTGACCTGCGCGGTGACGCAACGTCCTTCCCGAGTAGAGGCTTTCCTATTTTATCCCCGCACGCGAGATCCACGGCAACATACGAGTCCATAGGAGGGACAAGGAGGTTTCCCGCAGGTTGGAGACTTTGGCGTAGTAAGTAGTGGTTACTATCTGGCCCTATTGTTTAGCCATTTCTCCTTAATTTATACTCAATCATCCTACTTCCTTCCCTATTCAGAGTGTGACTATAAGTCTCGCCCACCCCACCAGGACTCATGCTGTGACGTTTAACTCAATATCACGTAAGCGCCAACTTTCAAAATCATTGTCCTTCTTACGTTTTGATTGGATACAGCATGATAAGCCTTGCGTTCTTTCCATTTATATTTAAGTCTGCTAGTCCGCCTCCTTTAGTCAGCCAAATTCTGTTGCTGATTATGGTTCGATGGCCCTTTTTCCTGTTAAGAGCACACGCCATAGGTAATAGACACCTTTGTCGTAATCACCGCCAACTAAGGTGCCGCTCGTATTACACGGTTGCTTCCTTTTAATTGCTAATGGTATTGCCACAATTGCGCCATCACGAATTGATCATACCGGCATGGACTGATACGAAAGATTTTCCTACACGTCCAGGTGCTATGACAGCTTACCATTTAAGTGTGTGGAGAGCATTTACAGATTGGTTTCTTCTCCACGTATTGTTTCTTGTTGATAGACATGTATGTTGTGAATCATTGTTTGTTTTGTCTCTTTACTCTTTTTTGTTTCAACAGAGCTCACATAAAGCTTTCAGAAATCCTGAAGGCAAGATTTAAACCGTGTCAGCGGTTCTAGACACCACTGGTTAGGGTGCGCCTTAGCGAGCGTACACCGCCGTGGTAGTCCATAACTAGGTCCTGACGAATGCTTCATGTATTATCACTAGAAGCAGAAACATGTTGACCACCTTTTCTTTTCACTTTGATTAGGACGTAGCTGGTCCAATAGCCACCAGAGCTTACACGTCCACCTCACGCCTTTTAACCGTGTCCAATTTGCCATTATTAAAGTTATTATTTGGTTATAATTGTGACACCTTTTTAAAACCACCACTCTCACAACTTGCACTGTCTAATAAAAAAAAAACAGCTCCGCTGTAAACCAGGCGTCGCAGCACACCGGGGAGACATTCGGTCTCTCCGGTGGGAACCCAATGATGAAGCATGTCACCAACTAGGTTGGTGAGTGAGGGTTCTTTTAAAATACAGTGATTCACTTTCTCAACACACTTTTTTATTTCCTCAGTCTTGATGGATACACTCTTCTCTTGTTTAATTATACTAGCCCCGGGGGATTAAGAGTGGCTCCAAAAAATGTCCCTCTCTCTCTTGTTGATTTATGTTTCCCTGGGGGTCAAGTTTATTTTCATCTTGATCTGAATTAATTAATGTCTTAACTAACCTTCACAGATCAACGTTCTTCGCTTGGTCAATGGACCATTAGTCGAGTAGTTGATGGTGATATTAACAAATGTATTAATCTATCTTATAACTTTCAATATAAAATAAACACAGACTCTGGGTAAGATTCAATTAATTTGATCAAATATTTCATTCAAATGAACGCTCATTTGTACAAATTCACAGTGCAAACTCCATCAACTTTCATAGGAGAGAAAATTAATTTATCAATTGCATTCAAATTACAGACTTATTCAACAAATCAATGCATTAGGAGTGATAGATGAAGAGACAAAAAACATAATAACTCATACTTTTGCAAAATATATGCAAATTTTAAGTCAGAATAATATTTACGAAATGGGGAAACAGGGAAACCCAACACCTGGCCAAAAGGACTAGTGGAGGTCACCTGATTAAGAGTCAGGAGACAAAGACTATAGGACTGGTGCAGGATAGGAAAATACTTACTACACTTCTCTAGAATCCTGACGCACCGGAGCGCATCCCTCTCTTACACTCTCTCAGTCCTCGATATTCTTCCGCAAATCTTCAATCTAATCAGGCTGTCTTTCAGGATTTAATTTTCCCAGTCTGTTCTCTTCCAGCAGCAACTCTCGCCTACACCTCACTCAGCCTCGACGTCAACCCCTTTCTTAACTTAAATCACTCTAGTTATAGTCTTTATTTCTGCATGTCCCTCCCTCAGAAGTTGCAAGTTTCATTGGATTATGGATTGTGATTGGACAAGGGCAGGGGAGTTGTCATCCCCTCATGCCGTCATTCTTGATTTCTTAATGAACTTTTTGTCTAACAAACCCTTCCCATTTAATTTATTCATTTTTCGGTGCCATTTCCTTTCACACACATTCAAAGAACCATATTAGATACAAATGTATATGTAGTTCTACAATTGAAGAGCGTTCCCAGGCGTCTGTCCCCCGCTCTTGGCAGCCTGCCAATGGTCCGGTCATCAGGTCATTTCAAAACCTCAGTGCCCAAACTCAGCTTGTGTTAAGTTTCAACCGCCATCTTTTCCCTTGGTTTAGCACATCAGTCCCAAACGCACACTATTAATAAAGGAATCATAAACAGATGTTATTTTCTCAAATATGTTATTATCACTGTTCACCACCCACTTCTACTCTATCCCATGTTATTTTCTTCTTTGTTAAGCAAAAGCATTAGCAGGGACAGCTCTCTTTAAATTCAGGCAAGCATATGCGAGGCACGCGGTGCCTCGAGTCTTACAGTTAGTAACTCTTTGCGCATGCGTGACAGTTTCCCTCTCACATGGGTTAATCACATGGTTATTTGCGCAGTTCTGGTTCGCACATGCGCAAAGCAATTTTTGGTTTCAAGCGGGATTTCAGTTATGTAGCAATTATTCCTTGTTATTTAAGCATGCTTAAAAGCTCTTTTCCCCATATGTAAATGCCGTGTGTATGTTAGTTTTCTTTTATCTACTATTTCTTATTATTAGTACCTGTTAATGAGAGGTTGATCCGAGCAAGTTTCTTTTTCTAGAATCCTTGCTCCATCAAGCCTACACCCCAAGCAGCCTGATAAGAATGTGGGAAATAGATTCCTTCATCCAGCACCTGTGGTTGCTCGCAGAGAGATAGCACTGGTGGTTGCCAGAACGGCCGACGGATTGCAGATTTCAAAGAACGGTAGAGAGCCGGGCTACAGCGTAAGGGTCTGCCCTTGGAGTAGAGGAGTCGAAAGGGGTATGGCGGAAACCGACAGCAGAGCAACAGCAACAAGTACTAACAGCCTTTGCAGAGGGGGACAAGGGAGTGGGTAACTGATTTGCTGGGTCAGGCTGTTTGGTGGGGGTCAAATGACTCTACTGCCCAGTGTGCCATGATCAATATGGAACGGGCTGCGGCTGCATTACCGCCTGTAATAACCTTCCCAGCTCGACTGGAGGGCAACTGAGATGGGCGCACTGTACTTTGTGCTTTGGCAATGTTTGCCCATGTATTCTACTGGAATTGCTCCACTGCTGCACTGAAAACCCAAATATAAACAGATTTTTTAAAAAAGAGAAGAAATATGTTCTTCTCCTGACTTTTTTATCTTTCTACTGTGCTGAATTATGCAGCACACATAGAAAGAGGAAAATGCCCCTGAGGATTGTTTTTGTGCAGGAAGGTGTCTCTTCAAAACAATCCTACCTACAGCACAGGCAGCACATTGTGTGCCAGCACAGTCAGAGAGCAGGAATGCACTGTATAATGTTAAATACGTAAAATTCCTGCCCTCTCCCTTTCACGTAGCGCAGCAAGGTTGCTCGCTGAGTTAGTTTGAACAAAAATGTCATAATAATCTCCTTCAGTAGAATCCTGTGTGTAATTAATACTTACTTGTCCTACTGTGTTTGACTACCCCCTCATGTGTACTTTTGTCTATGATTGCCCATTCCCTCCATCCGCTAATGCTTGCTGACCACATTTTTAGGTGTGGTTTGACAGTGTAGCTCTCTGCAAGACCCATTGTTTTCAATATACAAAGGTTGGGCTTTGGTTAGGCCTTTCAGTCATTGGCTTGTTTGGGTCAATCCCCTTAACTTATTGGCCTGAGACTTCGTCAATCACTTGTTAGAACAGTTGAAACGAGTGTACATCTCTCACATCGTGCTACTGATGTATCAGTCTGTCACCAACTTAGTGCGCTAATTGCAATAAACCTTTTTCCACACCCACCCCCTTAACTCATACAGTTACTTTTTTCACAATAGCAGGCATTATTAATGCTTTTAACAGGACTTCAGGCCTAAAGATAAGTTCCATATTGGGTAACCCCTTCGTGAACTCAGGACAGTCTAACCCTTAGGTGGATCCTACTGGGGTGATCCATCCACGGGGTCCCGGACTGGGCTAATACACCAGGTTTGATCAACCGGATGCGGTCTTGGAGTAAGTGTGACTACAGATCAATCCCACCCCTGTAGGATCCATGGGGCGATAATTCCCTCCATTACATATCTTTATTTCAGACAACACTGAAACTTAGAACAGTAAGTTTTGCGGTATTCACTGCCACAGGATAGGGTGCACCTTAGTGTGTGCATACCACCGTGGCAGTTCGGTCCTGAAGAAAGCCTCGCAACTTTGCAATTTAAGGCTGAAATATGTAGACCGGCCACCCTTTCACTGTTTTTACCCTGGATGTCACTGGTCTCTCAATACCAGCAGGGCATCCTCCTTCAAATTTTAATCTTCCCTTACTTCACCATTATTAAAACTTTTAAAGGTGAATGTAAAGGTATTTTTATCTCGCACTAATCACTTTGCACTTTCCAACACCAATACCCCCTCCACTGTAAACAGGCGTCGTAGCACCCAACCCAGTGGCATTCGGCCGCTCGGGTGGGAAACCCATGATGAAGCATGTCACCAACCAGGTTGGTGAGTGAGGGTTCTTCTTAAAAGCAATTACTACTCCTTCTACTTTGTGTTGAGTTCATTATTTAATATGACCCTTTATGGTGTTCGACTTGGAGTGAGCCTGGATGAGTTCCCAGCACTGAGGGGTCCTGGCTGCAGCTCCCAGTGCGCATTTTCAATGGTTCTCTGTGCTCAGGTAAATGTATAGGCAATGGAATTTACTTTGATGAAGATTGGGAAATATTTTTTTCATTTCACATTGTTTGAATTGATCTCTTTTGAAGTACGTCTTCCCCAGTGAATACAAATCTTCTCTCTCTCTCTTTTCTTCCATTCTACACTGTAGCCAATGTAAGTGTAAGTGTACACTAACCTACTACACAACATAGGCTTGGGTTTTCGATTCAAATGTCATATTGAATTTTTTTTTTTTGTGAAACATTTTATTAGCATTATAATACACATCGAATAGGGTAGTTCACGATCATGACCATTACAGAGTATAAGCGACACAGTGTAACACGCACTAGCTCCATACACAATAAAGAGACATATAAACACAATTGTGCCGACCACACCTCCACACAGCTACCAAAATCCCTTGCCTCACATTGGGAAGTTTCTCATGGCGTGTCCGTTTTCGAGTTGTCAGTCCCTCAGGTCCGAATCCGAATCCTCGGGTGGAGGGGCACATATATTTCCCCGAAAATTGTTCCATTTCCCCCATACCCGTGACCATTTTCGAGGGCATCCCCTATTAATAAAGACTGCCTTTTCTGCCACCATGGCGCTATCAAGATCACAACACCACTGCTGGTGAGAGGGTATTGTTAGGGATCCCCAGTGTCGTGCAATGTTCCTTTTGGCTAGTGTGATGCTGAGTGTTGCCCAATCCTGTTCCGCATGGTTTAGATCTGTGGGCTCCTTTCCCTTAGATGTGAGCACTTTTATAATGAAACATGATGTTTCTCCTCATATAAATATCCAAATAATATTCACATCAATCTTTGTCCATTAATCATCAAGGATTTTATTCTTAATTTATTCTTTATGTACACGTTCTTCAGCATCTTATATTCTCAGATGCGACAAACATTCATTTCCAGAAGCTTGTAAACCCAATGCATTTCGGGTCCAACTCGACCCTTCCTCAGGGGTCTGCAATTAAATACATGAATAACCCAAATCAATGCAAGTCCTTCATTAACTCATGAGTACAATGTTATACATTCAGGAGAATAAATCTTATTTAAAGAAACACATTACGTAGTTAACACAAATCAATGCAAGTCCTTCACTTACTCGTGAACCAAAGCACATATGCTATTCCAAATTTCAGCAAAATGAATATACTTAAAATGGCACATTGCATAGTTCAACACAATTACACTGTCGTCGTCATATTTTTTCAAAAACGCCCCTTATCGTCTATCAATACTCAGCGTGTGTGCTATGAAGAATTATTTGAAACGCTCCCCAGACGCGAGTAGAATGTCCGTGGAAGAAGCATAAAAAAGGCTACATTGTATCTCCATGAGGGATATGATGTTTCACAGATAATAGGCGCTTATGCGATATACGCATGCATATAATTTTTGAAGTAAATCTGTTCTAAACACGCTACTGCTGTTAAATTCGCATCGTCACATTTTATCAACGATACCCCTTATTGTCTATAAATACTCACAGCGTGGGGAGCGTTTCAAATAATTCTTCATAGCACACACGCTGAGTATTGATAGACGATAAGGGGCATTTTTGAAAAAATATGAAGACGACAGTGTAATTGTGTTGAACTATGCAATGTGCCATCTTAAGTATATTAATTTTGCTGAAATTTGGAATATCATATGTGCTTTGTTTCACGAGTAAGTGAAGGACTTGCATTGATTTGTGTTAACTACGTAATGTGTTTCTTTAAATAAGATTTATTCTGCTGAATGTATAACATTGTACTCATGAGTTAATGAAGGACTTGCATTGATTTGGGTTATTCATGTATTTAATTGCAGACCCCTGAGGAAGGGTCGAGTTGGACCCGAAATGCATTGGGTTTACAAGCTTCTGGAAATTAATGTTTGTCGCATCTGAGAATATAAGATGCCAGAAGAACGTGTACATAAAGAATAAATTAAGAATAAAATCCTTGATGATTAATCGACAAAGATTGATGTGAATATTATTTGGATATTTATACGAGGAGAAACATCATGTTTCATTTTAAAAGTGCTCACATCTAAGGGAAAGGAGGTCCTGACCCACACAGATTTGCATTTACCGACAGGCACTGCTAGACAGTGCAACAGATGTCGTAGCACACCAAGAATGAATTGAAAAATAAATAAAGATCAGAAGAATACAAGTGCACTGAGAAAATTCTGTCATTATTAGATCTGTGGGCTCCCACACATTAAGCAAACACTTCCGAGGCTCAAGGGGGACCTCAAACCCACATACCTGGGTGATCATCGTCAAAACCGCCCTCCAGTATTGTGCAATGTAGGGACAGTCCCATATCGGGTGGTAGAAAGAACCTGTGAGCCCGCAACCCCTCAGGCAAAGTGACGTGTCTGCCCTCCCTATTTTGTGTAGTATCGACCGTGTGTAGTACGTTCTGTGCAGTATTTTAAGTTTCACGAATATTAATCTGAAAGGGGTCGCCACCTCCCGCGGGGACGCCAGCGCCTCCTGCCACTCCTGTTCGTCCAGCTCCCCCACCTCTGCCCGCCATCTCTCCTTTAGAGTCTGTGTGGGATCCTTCTGATTATTAATCAACTTTCGATATGTTAATGAGATTGCCTTTTTTGATAGTGAGTCTGTTAGCAAACAGTCCTCGAGGGGAGAGGACTCGGGCAGATCGGCACCTGGAGGTATAGCCATCGTAAGGGCGTGCCTAATTTGAGTATAGCGGTACTGTTCCCTTCCTGCCATCTGATACGTTGCCTGAAGCTGTGCGAATGGAACCACCTCGCCTTTTTTCCATAGGTTGCCAACTCTGGAAATGCCTATATGGTCCCCACCTTGTAAAACCCTTGCTCGTGCGCAGCTTGCCGAACCTGGGAGAGTCCCACAGTAGTGTGTGCTGAGTTATCACCCCCTCCCATCCCAGTGCGCGTTGCGCCGTGTACCATACATGCACAGTGTGGGCCGTGGGTCCTAACAGCGTGTTTTTCTTTTGTTTATCATATAGGGCACCCAGGGGTCCATTCACACCTAAAAGGAGCCTGTCCATGCGCAGAGCTGGTTCATCCTGTGGGGCATGCAGCCATTGATTAATCACTATGAGCTGGGATGCCCAATAGTATAGCTGAACGTTGGGCAGGGTGATACCGCCGTCATACCAGCTCCGGGTTAATTTACTCATAGCTATTCGGTGAGGTTTTCCTTCCCACAAGAGATGGCGCACCTCCGCCTCGATGGCTTTAAAATATGAGTTGGGAACCGGCATGGGCGTATTTTGTAGTGCGTACAAGAACCTAGGGAGAGCCATCATTTTGAACAACGCGGCTCTCCCCAGCAGTGTCAGTGGGAGTGATTGCCAGCTTTTGACATCAGTCTTCAGCCTCTACAGAGGTGGGAGCAGATTACGCTCCATAAATTGTTCATGGTGGGCGTGATATTTATACCTAGATATTTAAAACCGGTCTGTGTTATCTGTATCTCAGCTCCCCGGGGCAGGCGTGGGGGAGGGCCCTTAAGTATATATAGCACCGACTTGGTTCAATTGATGGAGTAGCCGGAGACCCTACCGTAGGACGCACAAATGTCGAATAGGCAATTGAGGGACCGTCTGGGGTGTGTCAAATATAATAAGATGTCGTCGGCATAAAGGGAGATACGGTCCTCCCATCCCTCCACCCACTTCATTCCCTGAATCACTGGGTCCCTCCATATCCATGCCGCAAGCGTAATATTTAATTTTTGATTCAAGCTAGTCAAGAGTCACTGTGGCCTAGTGGTTAAGGTCTAAAACTTACGCTGAAGGTTAAGTGTTCAATTCCTGGAGTTTGAAAGGTTCTGCATGTGCTCAGTTAAAAGTATATTCAATTGCATTCTTCTTGATAAAGGTTGGGAAATATTTTGTCATTTCAAATTGTTTGAATACGTCTTACCCCAGTGAATAAAAATCTTCTCTCTCTCGCTCCGTCTCTCTCTGTCCTTCCATTCCACTCTGTAAACAGTGTTACTGCAGGTGTACACTAACCTACTACACTGCATAGGCTTGGGTTTCCAATTTGAATGTCATATATAAGTTTTGATTTAAACTAGTAAAGAGTCACGTTTGACCAGTGGTTAAGGTCTTAGACGCCTATTTTGATGGTTACATGTTCGATTCCTGGTGCTTCAATGCTACTGTGTAATAAGTTAAAAGTATAGGCAGTGGCAGTTTCTTTGATAAAGGTTGGGAAATATTTTTTATTTTCACCTTGTTAGAATTTATCTTTTTTGAAGTACGTCTTACCCCAGTGAATGCCAGGTTACTCCCTGGTAATATTCATTACTCCAAGTTCTGGTCTTCCCGTTCCATTCCTTATCAATTAGCAGCTCGCCTGCTCCACAGAACGTATTACCTAGCTAAGGTCAATATACTTTCCCCAATATGGAGCTGCCTAGCCAGCAGGCATAAACGAGGAAATATGTCACCATGACAGCCTGAGAATACCAAAGAAACTCAAACAGAAAGAAAAAAAAACAATCACCAGAAGCAGAAACTAGGGAGGTAGGGACAAGCCCAGGAATAGTACAGGAAGACTAGGACTTGCAGTAATGAAGATAACCAATGAGTAATTGGGCATTGCCTCCTCGTCCGTCTCGCCAGCCCATTCCTTATCCATGAGCCCATACCCAGGAGCATAGTGATTGATGCACACAGAACCCAAGGATGATGCCACATATTTGGTTTTTAATGCAAAGAAACAGAACAAATTAGAGATTATGCAGAGCAGTTAAAACATGAGTGCCAAATTCAATGGATTCTGCCATCCCCAACTGAAGACGGTAGTGGGAAACAAAAGTGCGGGGAAAGGCCCATTTAGCAGCATTACAAATGTCACACAGTGATTTCCCCTTAAACATCGCCCAGGATGAGGAAACACCCCGAGTTAACCACCACTGGACGGAAGAGGAAAGATGAAGGTGGGCAACCTCGTAAGATAAGATTAATAAAATAAGATCACAACACACTTTACCCAATGAGTAAGAGTGGACAAACAAGGCTTGAGGCCCTCCCCAGAGAATCATATATAACAAACAAGTTATCTACCAGTCAAAACTCACTGGGACGATCCAAGTAGATGCGAAGAGCTCTCAACACATCCAAAGAATGGAGAACCTCCTCCTCAGTAGTAGATGGATCAGGATAAAACACCAGAAGGACAATATCCTGCTAACAGTGGGAGTCAGACAAGACCTTGGGCAGAAAAAACTGACTAGGGCACAAATCACCTTATTTGGACAGAAACGCAAAAAGAGGACAAACAAAGCCCCATGAAAACCAACCCTGCAACCAGAAGAAACCTCCACCAAAAAAATAACTTTTGCAGAAAGAAACTTAAGGTCAACGGACACCAAGTGTTCAAAAGGAGGACTAGTCAGTGCCTGAAGCACCAAAGGGGGGACCTAGGTGGGACCAGAGATTGGGAATCGGGGATTTGATGCAAAAAAACTAAGCAAAAGGCGTGTCATCAAGGGAGATACACAAGCCATATCGGAGCCCCTGAAGGCCAGAGCAGCAGTCCATTGGGCACGGAGGGAGTAGACCGCTAAACCCAGTGCAAATCCATCTTTTCAAAAAGTTCAACACCCTGACAGGATCACAGCAAACAGGAGAAAGACCCTTCCCTTTACACCATGAGTCAAAATTCTTCCAATGACAATTGCAAGACTTCAGGGTCGAAGGCCAGTAAGATAACTGGATGTGCTGAGCCATTTCAAGTGAACAACACTGAGCCAAGAAGGTCAACCTCTCAAGTGCCATATCTTCAGTCAGAGGCGTAGGAGAGAAGATGAGCTGAGAAGAGGAGCAAGCAGGGGAGAAACCTTCAATGGGAGTACTCTGCCAAACCCTGAAGAAGGGGAAACCATGGCCTCCATGACCATTCTGAAACAACCAGAAGAACCGCCACCTGGTCTACCCAAATCTTTAGGAGGATCCTGGAAATCAAGGGAAGTGGGTGAAAGACAAACAGGAGCCCCTGGGACCACCTGATGGAGAAAGCATCTATCCCCCAGGCCAACCTTCAGGGAATTTAGGCTGCAGAACTGAGTGAGAAGGGCTGTCTCCTCCGAGGCAAACAGATCCAGCCAAGGAAGGCTGAATCTGGAGAGAATCTGTTGGAAGAGAAGAGGCGACAGACACATGGTCACAGATGAGGCGAGCACCCTGCTCAAAGAATCCACAGGCCCATTCTCCTTCCCCAGAAGATAGGCTGCAGAGAGAGATATGAGATTTCACTTGTCCCACAGAACAATATTCTTGGAAAGGAAAAACAGAGACTGGAGCATCTCCCCTTGCCGGTTGATATTGGCACAAACAACCTGGCTGTCGGTCTAACACAGGCAGCACAGTTCTGAAGGAAAGGAGTAAGCAAAAGAAAGGCCTGCCACACCGCTATTAATTCCCTTCAGTTCGAGGACTGGAGAGCCCTAAACTGGGATCACCTGCCCTGGGCCTTGGAATTCCCCAGAACTACCTTGCTCCCTACGGCACACACATCGGTCGTCAGGACCACCGAGGGAGGAGGATCAAGATCGAAACCCTTGGACAGATTGCAAGGTGACAACCACCACTGGAGAGACTCCCGAATGAGAGCATTGTATGCCTGAGATGCCGGATGCCAGTGTCACAGAAGATGATGCAGGAGGGGATACAACTGGAGATGGGCCAGGGAAGCACTTTTAGTGTAGAGACAGAAGCCATGACAGGTTCTGGAACAGAGTCAATTGTCTTTTGGGAGGCAGGAGCACCATCCCTAGATCCAGCCGGAAGAGGGCATCGTTGAACTTCGGAGACTTAGAGGGGCGCAGAAAGGACTTCTTGTGGTTGATTAGAAACTCAAAAGACTCAAGAAGATTGCAGACCTGATGCACCTCCTCCATTGCCTGAGAGAAAGAAGGAGAGATAATCAGACAATCATCAAGGTAAGGATAAACTTGAATACCTCCAGAATGGAGAATACCTACCAGGGGGCCAAGAGTTTCGTAAAAAGCCTTGGCACCTGTGAAAGTCTGAAAATAAGCACTTGGGACTGGTAGTGCCTTGAGCCCACTGCAAAGCGCAGTAACTGCTGATCCACCAGATGGATGGGAACATGTAGGTAGGCGTCCATCAGGTCGAGGGAGGCGAGAAAGCCCCCCGATGCACCAGTTGAAGTATTGACTGCAAAGTCACCATCTTGAAGCGGCGATGAAGAATTTGGCAATTCACTCCCTTCAGATCAAACACAGGTGGAAGTCTGTGGTGTCCTTCTGCCGAACCAGAAAGAGGATGGAATAATATCCCAGCCCCCACTACAGAGGTGGAACCTCGATGATCGCTGCCTTCTCCAAAAGAAGCTGAATACCCTCCAACAAGGCCACCCACTTCACAGGATTTCAGGGCAGAGGAGTCTCCTTCAATATCTGGGATGGGCTGGGCTGGGCTGGGCTGGGCTGGGAGGGAGGAAAACTCTATCCGGTAACCGGAGGTCACTGTCTGAACAGCCCGGGCATTCGAAACTGGTGTCAAAAGAAGTGAAGGTGACCACCAACCGGAGGGGGTGGATAGTCACTGCTTTGTAGGAGGAGCGGAGGAAGCACCAGAAGACTGGGATTTGTTACCTTAAGGGGCCCCTCAGCAATGACCCCTGCCTCGAAAGGGCTGGCTAGCACCCCTAGCCTGAGGAAAAGCAAAGGCGCAGAGAAAAACCTCACCCCGGGAGGGAGGACAAACATGAGCCACCCGCTTTTGATTTTGGTCCGACTGCTTCACCATCTCTTCAAGATGGGGACAAAACACCTTTGAACTGTCAAATGGCAAATTTAAGAGGACAGACTTCTGTGAGGCATCCACCTTCCATGCCCCACCCATATAGGGCAAAATGCAGCAATGGAGGCCCCAGAACCTGCTGCAATTGAACACAGGTTATCAAATGAGATATCCGACAAGTAGAGGACCTGGAGTTCCATCAGAGGTAGAAGTGAGGAAGTATGGGGATACTCATTCATGTGCAGTGCCAGGGTCTGAAAATCCTTCCGAAAGGACTGAACCATATATTTGTATAGATGGTAGCCCTGATAGAATAATTGGAGATGACGCAAGACCTCTTAACGCCCCTTCAACCTTCTTATCCACAGGGTCGAAAGGAAGGGTGTCTTCTGAAAACACCATGCCCTGGGCTTGAAGTGATTTGGGGCCTGCCGGTGTTTAGCCTCAGCAGGTCAAAAAGCAGGTGCTCAGGTGTGTACCATCGGACTCTCCATTTTTGCCCTCACCCTCAGGGTGAGAAATAAATTCAACTCTGCAGCAGTACCACCTTCCACTGCTGCAGATGTAATTGCAGAGACTCATATTAGTCCAGTCACAGTCTCATCTTGTCAAAACTGACGCATTATCAAATTCCTATGCAATTTAGCCACAGTTGTTGCTGCAATATCTAATGCAACTCACAGAAATTGGCAAATCCAATAGTCCTGGCTTGTTGTACGTGCAATGTAACAGGTTGTATCAGATATATGGATGTTGTGCAATGACAGAAGTAGTAATATACCATACGTGCAGGACACTATGCCAATCACAGATGTACAGCTTATGCACTTATAAGCCATGCCCTCATGTACTTCAGCCACGCCCCTATGAGAGACCCCCCCAGTACAGTCATTCCACTCAAAGTCCTGGTGTGGAGGCCACGAAAAACACAATGAAACACAAAATTCACAACACTGTTCAAGTCCAGCACAACATAGAAGACATATAGAGCATGTGTATTTGTGTATGTGTCAGAGTGGGCATAGAAAACATCCCTGATGGAATTCTAGAGACACTTCACGCAGTATCGACTGCTACTAAACACGGGTGATGAGGCGAGGGGAGCAGAGGGGTGAAAGGATTTTCTTTTAGAAACTCACTTACCTGAATGTCACCGGGTGCTGCCGCCTCTGCTCCGTCGCCTCGCCACAACAGGAAGCTCCCAGCCTCCCTGAAGCCCCTGTCCAATCACAATGCTGCCTTAAGCAGCTCTGTGATTAGTCTGAGCGCCGTGTTTTGGCACTCAGACAATGGCCTTGGAGGCTCCGCATGTTCCCCACCAGGCTGTGTAATGCAGCCTAGTGGGGAAGATGCAAAGTACCTATGACGGTTTACCCGCCCCTCTTGGGCAAATCAAACCGTCATGCGCACTTTAGAGTGTGCTTTACACTCATCCCCTGCCCCCTGCACTGGCCAACCCAGCCCAGGAAGAAAAATTAAAACGATAAATGCCACATGAGGTACATCAGGGACAACCAACATTGTCACAAAGTGGCATGCAACAACACAACAGCAACAGCAGTTGTCAGACAACTAGTAAAAGTATATGGAAAGAACACACATGAAAATGGTTACATGTGCATCCAAAGTACCAATTAGAAAGGATAATTCAACACCCCCCATGTGTGGAGAAACAAATACCTAAGCTGCAGACATTAAACACATATCCAACCTACATCTCAGGTGGTTCTGCAAACCAAAATACGTGGACATTGGCCAAGGCAAGCTGCAATACTTACCATAGCAGATACCACCCAATGCAATGTGTGCCCCAATTGGAACTCATCCCACATATACATCCATTTAACATTGACCCTCGTCCTCTGTAACTCCACAACCTATCCCAATGGCTGACTATGCTTACAACTGCAAATGGAGCAGCAATCATGGTGAAACAAACACAACTGTAGTCATACATCCCAAATTATACAATAACAACAATTAGCATCAGTAGCAATGGCAGGACAAAGGTGTTCAAAACCAAGCAAGCTGTTTAACACAGAGAACAAATTGGTCTCTCAATACAAAGGGCCAATGGTCAGTCCAAGTATGAGTCTGTGGGCCAGCTCACTACTGTGCAACCAAACTTGCCTTCCAGAACAATGCCAGGGAAACCTCCCAAGTAAGGGGCTTCTAGTGAGTAGTCCAGGCACCTCAATGATATTACTTGGGTGGGATGGGGTTGGAATTGGGAGTTCTGAGTTTGTCCTTGGGACGGCTGGGCTCAGGATTGGGAGTGCTATGGTTGTGTGTGGGAGGGCTAGTCTCAGGATTGAGAGGACTGGGTTTCACCATGCGTGGGATCTTGTAACCATGAAGGGTAGTGCTAGGTTTAGGGTGGGGACAGGTGTTGTATGGGTTTTTTGGGACTTAGAAAATCTGTGTTTGGGGTGGGGAGGAGGTCCTTTGGGTTTTGGGAGGGGGGTGGTTCAGTTTCGGAACAGTTGGCTCTTTTTTGTGAAAGCCTTGTGTCTTGGCAGGGTTATTGATGTGTTTAGGAGGGGGGCAGGTGTTTTTGAGGTGGATTTTGAAGTGGAATGGATGGTTTGGGCTAGAGTGGGGAAGAAGACCTTCTGGCTTTGGGAGGGTGGCGGCAGCTGTGCCACGGATGAGGCCAAAGGCAAACAGGCAAACTTCTTGTGGAGACTGGGGAAGAGGTGAGACAAGGCTTCGGGCTTTGGAGATAGAAGGAAGTAAACTGTGAGGTGTGGCTGTGCGTACTGTTTGTGCATGTCTCTGTGTGTCTGATGTTTGTTTGGTTGATGAATGTTTCTGTTTCTTGGCAATGTGTGATGTGTATGGGACTTGTGGTGTGGGTGTGGTGTCTAGGTGTGTGATGTGGTTAGTGGCAGGGTCTGCTGGTGCATTGTCTGGGGGTATGAACTGTGTATTGGCTGTGTCTGGAGTTGTGATGTCTGGATGTATGCATATAGTGGCTGTATCTTGTGGTGGGGTGTCTGGATGTATGTGTGTGTAGTGGATGTGTCTGGTGGTATCTGGATGTATGTGTGTAGTGGATGTCTGTTGGGCAATGGGTGTGGTGTCTGAATGTATGCCACTGGATGTTGGGTTGAGGGGGGTGAGGCCTGGTGAGTGGTTGTGTGCCTTTTTGTTTATATGTTTCTGTTTGTGTGTGCTGCATGGGGATGTTGAGGCGGATGTGTGCTGATGTGTGCGTGTGCTAGGGACAGATATTGGAATAGGGATTGAGGATGGGGAAGAGGCACGAGATGGGGTGGAAAGGTGGAATTGGTGGATGGCTGCCATAAGTGTGGAAGCAAGAGCCTGAAAAGATCTCTGTGGGACAGACATGTCAGCGTGAATGCCTTCCAGGTACGACACCACCTGAATTAGCTGGGGGCTTTGCCCCTGGATGGCATTCAGCACTGCAGTCTGACCCCCAGAGATCTGTCTCCGGATGTCAATATCCTCCACACTCAGGATAGTAGGGGAGACAGGGGCAGGGAGTTAGGGGCCTGGATGATGACAATGTGTTATCTGGCTAATCCATGCCACTGGCACTCCCCTCATCCTCTGGACCACTGGTTCCATCTGTGTCACTGCCACAACCGAAACCACAAAGACCAGCTGCTTCCCCAACGATCTCAGCCCTGTCTCCTCTGCTGCCCTGGGTTGATGCTGAAATAACAGTAGAAATAGGTTCATTATAATTACGTGAATACGTTGGACAGACAGATCCTAACACAACATATTACACAACTGCACAGATCACAACATGTACAAGGATGACTACATTGGCTCCAACATTGGCATGAGCACATGCATGAATGCTACATGACCTGTGCACAGTCACACATAATGGTTTTATAGCCACAGTCTGCTCCAACTGCATGTGTGAACTTGTCCCATATCTATCCTCATGTGTGTAGCAGGAAATAGTATCCCCTATCAACTTAGTTCCTTTTGGCATACCATAGTTACCTGATGTCATCAAATAGGATGTCCGCATGGAATGCATTACTACCTATCCACACAAGGCCCTGCAATCAGCAAATGGTCAGGTGTCCCTAACCCACAACATGTAGAACTTCTGTGCACCTGCTACAGCTAAGTTGCAGCAATATGTGCCTACCAAGAAGGTGACATGGAAGTGCCCATTCCACACTGTGCACACTTCCCAAGGGACACTTTCACATCTGTCCACTGCCAGATGAGGCTGAAGAAAGCTGAACATGAGTAGCTTAGCTAAGTGTTGCATGTAGTACAGAAGAGTAGAATGGAGACAATGTGGTTCCAAGTGGTGCGAGATTTCAGCAAAAAGAGCCATTATACATGAATCAGCTAAAGACATGGCCAGTCAAGATTGGTTCAGGTGAGCACACCTTTTTCACATTGCAAATCTCAATGTCATTGAGACAGTGAAAGTACATGAGGCTTAGGAACTTTCTAGTAATTAAAGAGGTCTTACTCATGCCCAAAAGTGCAGACACACACATATGACCCCAACATGTCAGCATGTCACTCCCTGATGCATGTCAGCTGCCAGTGAATACACTCCTCAAATGCACATGTGCATCGAACCTAACTGAATACATCCTTCTCAATGGCATGCAAAATCCCTTTGCCAGATAGTAGGGGAAGTCTTTCTACCATATGTGTCATTCCTTCAACAATTTGACCTGGCTAATGACATCCATTAATGTCATTGGGCATGTGTGACTCACCCACCCATGTCTACACACTCCTGTATGTGGTTACACCTACTCTGTATACTCATCAGGGAATACTATTGCCATTTACACATTGGCCGACACATACTAATGTGATGGAATCAGAATGAAAACCTTGTAGACCCTCAGATCATGTATGGAACAGTTGTACATATATTTTTTTTGTAAACAGATTTTATTGGTTTTTGAACATTCAACATTACAGTTGTTACATTTATCTCTGATCCACCTGGATTTGTGTAATTACAGAGCATAAAAATAGAAAGTCATGGGGAAGCTACATACTCAACACTTAATCTGTCCCCCCTCCACCCACCTATGAGTCAGTACTACATCACAAAAATGAAAGTAACATTGTGGTCCAGGAAGTGCGCCCACATAGAAAGCAAGGAGACACAGGACATTCAGAATTAGGCATTCATTCCCATAAATGCTTAAAGGTAAACAGTGTAGGCCCAGGTAGAAGAGACCTCCCCTAACAGGAGAAAATTATGGCAACCCCGCAGGCAGTTGGAATCTCTATAAAGATCACCCACTTTTGTCGTCCCAGTCTCAATCCAAAGGTGACAGCCCTGCCAATTGTTGCCATGTGGAAGTGCCCTCAACATTTCTAGAGGCAAATCAGATGAGTGAGGAGTCTTAACACGTATCTTCTGTAACCCTCTGCTCCAGCATTTAGCCAGCACTCCGAATTCTCGCGAGTCATTTATAGACGATCTTCTCACTCGGAGAAACACCCAAAAGAGGTCAAGGAACGGGAGCACAAAGGGGATCAGAGTCCGATCTGGGTTCCGTCTCTGCCAGTCCCTGGGCCAGCCATTGCAATTGGGCTGCAATATAATACGACTCGAAGTCAGGGACCACCATCCCACACACTGCTATGGGGTGTTGCTTGTCTCCAGTTTCACTTGCCTACACCCTGTCCCTCAAACAAACGCAGTGATTACTGAGTCTAACTCCTTAAAGAATGCATTTGGGATCCATACGGGAAGTGTGCCAAAAAAGTATAGGAGCCGGGTAAAGCCACAATTTTCATGAGTGCTATTCTATCTGTCACCAAAAGCAGTAGCGTTCTCCAGAAGTCAACGGATGCCTTCAATGACCTAATAGCTGTCCCCAGATTTACCTCAAATAGGGCGGTCCGGTTGTGACCCCCAAAGTAGGTCAAGCATCGTGGTTCCCATTGCAGCTGAGTTAGGCCGACTGGGGGATTCTCACTCAGTACTACAGGAAAGAGACTGGACTTATGCCAATTGACTCTCAGACGAAACAAGATGCCAAATTCCTCTAGCATGGATGGGGCACTTCTCAGGTCTTCCTCTCCGCAGTTTAAGAAGAGGTGAAGGGCATCTGCGTATATCAAATTCGGTGACAATAACCTGTACAGATGTTCATAACTGGCCGAAGCCGCAAAGGGTTCCATAGTGAGGGTGAACAGCAGGGGGATAGAGGGCATCCCTGCCATGTTCCCCGTCCCACCAGACAACCAGCAGAGATGACCCTCTACATACTAACTATAGCAGTAGGTCTAGTATAAAGTTATCGAGTCCATGGAATAATGCCCTTGCCCAGGCCCATGCGAGCCATCACTTCGTACAAATAGTGCCACTCCAGGCTATTGAATGCTTTTTCTATATCAACAGTGAAGACTGTGGCACCCCCTCGGGCGTCCATTTCCACTTTCAGGATGGTTAATAGCCGTCGGATATTTCCTGCCATATTACGGCCTGAGATAAATCCTGCCTGATCTGGATGGATCAACTTAGACATTAAGGGTAAAAGCTGAGCTGCCAGAATCTTACTCATGATTTTGTAATCAATGTTAAGCATCGATAGTGGTCAATAGGCCGATTGGTCATAGGCAGGTTTACCCGGTTTTCGGATGGAGACTATCACAGTCTCTCTAGAACTGTCTGGTAAGGAGCCGGCAGCCCTGGCTGCTGGATATAAATCTACTTGCCAAGGCATTAGTTATCAGAGTATGTGGCGTAGAGTTCCACCGGTAAACCATCAGTGCCCAGGGGCTTATTGCGTGCCATATGTATAATGGCAGAGGTTATTTCTGGTGAAGTAATATCCCCACCAAGAACTCTTGCCTCCTCCATCTCGTGCTGTTTCAACAGCAAGTCCTCCAGCCATGCCTGTGTTGTCGCAGTTTCACGTATGGGGGAGCTAGTATAGATGGTTGAGTAGTAGCAAGAAAATATATCTTTAATACCCTCCAGTGAGTGTAACAGTTGGACATATCACAGTACAACACATAGCGAGCATGTAGGCATCAATACAGATGGTACCAGTGGTGTTAGACACATCACAATCCTGGTCCTGTACATTCCCCACTTACCAAGAAGAAGCAGAGTTCAGTGTCGCATCCAGAGTGCATTGTATGCCATGCTACATGTAAGTGGTCCACCATCACATGAGAGACAGTTGTGAGGGAGTATCATTCCAGGCACAAGGATGACAAGTGGCCTTTTTGGGACAACTATCACATATGACATCAAAAGATAATGTAGGTTATCTGTGACATTAGGTAGCCATGGGGCTGTCAACTCTGGAACTTGACATGTGACTGAACTCTGCTTAGTTTCTGGTCACATAGACAATAGTCTACGGTTATCACCATGCACCTATGTTAGAAATGGGGGTCTCTAGTTGGCAAGGTTTGCACCTTTGTCCAAGTAGGGACCCTTCCTTCTACTCAGGATAAGGGAGTTACACTCCTAAAATAATGAAGTGCAGCGGTGCGGTGTGAGATGCTCTCCGGTTGTGTGCAGGCAGCGGCTCGGTGACGGTCGTCCAGCGGCGTTGGTGAGACGAGGGCTGCGGTGCGAAGTGATGAAGTGCTCGTCGCGGTGCTGGCAGGTCACAGTGCAAGCAGCGGAGGCGTCATTGCGGAAGCACTGTCGTCAGATGACAAACTGGAGTCGATGGCACCGGAGTCGGTAGGCCAAGGCTGCGGTGCGGGATGAGGACGGTGCATTGTGTAATTTACGAGTGACGCCCTCAACCACAGTGCAAGCAGTGGCGTAGATGTCGGCGTGGAGCGGTGTCATCGGGGATACCAAGGCGGCGGCGTGAAGCGAGGCGGTGCAAAGTGCGATGCCCACAGGTTACAGTGCAAGCAGCGGCTCGGTGGCGTCATCGGGTAACGGCGTCGGTGAGACCAGGTTTGCTGTGCGGTGGTGCCCTCTGTGGTGCCTTCAGGACACAGAGTTGGCAGCGGCATCGAAGACAGTCGGGTTGCTTTTTCTTCTGTTGCAGCACAAAACACACAGTCCTTAGTGCTGATGGCAGAAGAACTTTGAAATCTTTGCTGTTCCTGAGACTTCTTGAACAGGGAGCAAGCTCTACATCAAGCCCTTGGAGAAACTCACAAAAATAAATGGAAGAGAGTTCAGTCCAGTCCTTTCACTGCCCAAGACAGAAACAGCCACTGCAGGCCAACACAGCAAAGCACTCAGCAAAGTGGTAGTCCCTCCTAACAGCTTCTTCAGGTCTTCTTCTTGGCAGTCTTTTTGGTTCCAAAAGAGTTCTAAAGCTCTGGGGTCTGGGCCCCAATATTTATACCCCAAATTATGTTGTCCTCTTAGGCAGAGAGTGTCTGTGCTTAGTCCAAACCAGTTTGGTCCTCTTTGGCCCAGTTTCCCAGCAGGAGGCGGAGACTGCATTGTCTGCAGCAGACCAGGCCCATTCAGGTGCAAGGAAATCTCCTCCCGCTACTCTAAATGCAGCCCTGGTCTATTCAGCCAAGCCCTGACTCAACCAGACTCTCTGGAGCCGCTGCATATCCCCAGCCCCTGAAAACTCCAAAGGCAGTCAATACACATCCTAGCAGAGGCACATAGGATGGCTAAGCAAGAAAATGCCTACTTTCTAAAAGTGGTAGTTTCAAACACAGAATGTAAAAATCACCTTTACTAAAAGATGCATCTTTAGATTCTGAGTTCAGGCATACTAAACTTTATTTTCCTATCTGGTCCGAAGGGGAAGTTATATTTATACGATGTTATAAATTAACTCCCATGCTTTCCTATGGGCCAGATAGCTTTGCAATAGTGAAAAACGAGATTGGCAGTATTTCACTATCAGGACATGCCACACACATCAGGGCATATCCTACCTTTCACATACACTGCACCCTGCCCACAGGGGTACCTTGGGCCTACCTTAGGGGTAACTAATATGTAAGAAAAGGGAAGGGTAGGGCCTGGCAAGTGGGTGCATTTGCCAAGTCGACATGGTAGTTTCAAACTGCACGCAGACCCTGCAGTGGCAGGTCTGAGTTACCTTTGAAGGGCTGCTTGTGTGGGTGGCACAACCAGTGCTGCAAGCCCACTAACAGCATTTGATTTACAGCCCCTGGGCACACACAGTGCACTGTACTAGGGACTGACTAGTAAATCAAATAACTAATCATGGAATCATCAATCCATAACAACAATTTACAACAGGAGCACTTGCACTTTAACACTGAACAGCAGTGAGAAAGTGCGCAGAGACACTAAACCAGAAAATACAGAGTCAAACCGGGAGTTCAGAAAGCAAAAAGACAGGGGAAACATGCCAAAAGATGCCAAGTCTAACACCCTACTACCAGACTTACACATGCAACAACTCTCCCATTGCATGGGACATGAGCCACCTTCAAGGTTGATGGGAAAATAGCTGCCTGTAACAAAAGATAGATGGTCACTCAGGCTAATATTCATCCCTTTCTAGCTGCCGTTGGTCTTCCAACTGCCCATCAAGCTCCAGGTAGGTCAATGCCAGTATGTGGGCCATTAAGGGGTCCAGGGTCCAGTACGTGCCCCTTCTGCCCAAGAAGGACATCCCCAGCTGGACCTCCATGATCTTCTGGGTCCTGCATCTCAGGTCCTCCCACCTCTTTCTGTAGTGAACACTCTGCCGACGAGCAACCCCAGGGTCCACACCTTCTGGACGATGGCTTTCCACATAGACAGCTTCTAAAGGGCGTTCAGCTGTATGGATGCAATATATGAAGAGAATGAGTAGACATGCAAGATACAGCTTATCTGCTAGGCTGACACAGAGGTTGCAGACAGCTAGCATAACTGTTAATCAATAGCGTACACACAACATGTGTAATGTGCACATGCTGAGCACTACAAAGACATGAATACACACTGTTGAAGTCATCTGAAGACTACCCTCAATCCTGATCATGCCTACACTGACTAGACCAGCACATTGACATCAAGTAGCCCTGGGCCACACCACGTGTGCTCTGAAATGAGTTACCATGTAAAACAGCACACCGTTGTGTCCTCCTGAAGGGTACAGTACTTGTCCATCACTGGACAGACACCTGTTCAGTCTGGGCAAATGACTTGATTCATACTGTCCAAGACATAACTGCTACCATTGCATTGACTACATTCCAAGACTTGGGTCGCAATGAAAGGGCTGGCATGTGTGTCATTGAGAGCTTCATCTCTGAGGATCAGTGGACATGTGATTTATTTAATGGGACATCATACTATGTCTGAATTTGTTTGTGTGGGAAGTCCTGGCATCATGGGACACACCGTATACCATATGTGGCAGTGTATATGGGACGACATCAACATACCATTGTACATGCTGTCTGATTGGTCGTTCTTACACAGCTGCATACGCACTTCTGAACTGCACTGCAGATGTAACCACATATCTGTAGTGTTAATGTATTACATGAGCAATGTTCTTGTACAATGCTAGAACCATTCATGAGACAGCTAAAACCTGACATGTGGGAGAAAGGGTCCTGGCATAAGGCAATGACACACAGTGACAATATGGGTCTATGGACAGTAGTCTCAGTCTCATCATGCATTATTCCAAATGTAGCAATACTAGGTGCATTTAGGCCAACTCTTGGTCCAGTTACACCAATTTAGGGAACATCTGAGCATCAGCAGATCTACAGGGAGAGTACTCTGTGCATAAGTTCCATAGCCACAATAACTGTTACAGCCTGGGCTGTGGACTATACTGGGCACAACTCATTCTCAGGGTTTGCTCTCTGAAGGCTGAGCATACTGTTCCCATATGACCATCACATGCAAACATCTTCCATACCTAACAGGACATCATGTGACCATCCTATACATGACGTGACCTTTGTGGGTTAATCTGAAGGGATCTGTGAGGTGTTGGTTTCTCCCAGAAAAGAGTTTGGTAAGGCCTTATGTGTGCTGAGTGATATATGGGACTATACACACATCTCACATCATCCTCACCTGCTACTTACAGGATACATACACAACTTATGGTGTAAGGCCTATACAATTCTTAGCATATCTGCCATTAACAGAATAGCAAATTCATCATAGACAACATGAAATGAACACGCGAATAGATATATGCATGCAACCAGTGTAGGATATAGGACTGATTACACATCACTATGGTGATGTGAAGTCTACAAAGTACAGAGCCCCATGAACCATGACATGATTGTCATATGTAGAGGCCACACTATCTAACATACATAACTCTGATGTCAATCTGGGACTCAGAGGCACATTGTGGCCTATGGGATTGGATAGGATAATTGTTGCAGAGTACAGACTGTATTAGCAGTACTCACCTGCTCATCTGGTGAGCTAAAGAGCTGGTGAGTCAAGGGAAGGACCTTGTTCAACGGGGTCTCCAGATACTCGGGAGTGAAGGCTGGGGCCCTACTCCCTGTACAGCGTGCCATAATTGATATCAGAGGTGGCAAACAGCAGCTAATGTTGAGAAAGTAGTGTTAGCAGCAGTGTCTGGATGCAAGTGAGTTGATTTACAAACTGCAACGTACATGTGTGCTACAGAGGCTGTCCTTCATTGTTGATGGAACAGTCATTGGACTGCGACCGTCACAATATTCAAAGTTAGCGTATGGCTGTGACCGCCGTGGATGAAGCTGCTTACCGCGCGGTTGACTTCAGCTGGCGGTGAGCGATTCTGTATGTCCCATTAGCGAGGTCAGGCATACGCCATTTTAGTGCTTATAAACTACATTGACAAATGATCTTCTAAGTGCATCTCCACCACTACAAATATGTTGGAACATGTCACCCGATGTATGACATTATTGCTGTGCCTATACCAATACTCAAACGTCAGTGTAGTCCATTACTATGCATCAACACACGATTACTGTAGTGCACTGTACACCGGTGGTGAAGATAGTAAGGTGTGCAATGCAGATTCCACAACATGACGGTGTCCATCATACAATTTAAGTTTGTATGATTGCACAGTGCTTTTACAGACACATGTGGAGTCCAGATTGGGGATGTTAGGTGGAACTTGCAGTCATGGACAATAAATTATCAAAGAAAAATCAGATCAATAAGATAATTAAATCCTGATCTGGCATCATGCGTAATTTATGCAAAGTTTTTAAATGGATTCCGATGGAGACCAGAAAACCTTTAGTCCAGGGACTGATTATCAACCATAGGGACTATGGAAATGCCCTGTTGGCATTAATAAATGAAGAACGTCTTTCAAGGCTGCGGGTTCCGCTGAATACTGCACCCAGGTTAGTACTCAATCTTCCGCCAAGATCCCCGTCGGCACCCAACCTGAGACTCTTACATTGGTTGCCTGTCAGAAAATGAATACGTTTTAAGATTCTCTGCTTAACGCACAAAAATATGTATGGAAGAGGTCCGGGCTATTGGGCCAAAAAGTTAAGTTGGTACCAACCCTGCAGAACTCTGAGATCCAGCAACGAATCACTTCTCACATCTCTCAGAATTCGTACTACCAAAAACGGAGGGAGATCCTTCTCCTTCCTTGCTCCGGCTTTTTGGAACAAACTGCCCCACGCCTACGTATCATCAATGATCACAACTGTTTTCGCAGGAAGTTAAAGACATGGCTGTTTGACATCTAATTGCATCTAACCAAGCTGATCTTTTGAGTTGTCCGCTAACGCCATGAGACTTTCGAGTGATATGTGCGCTTAATAAATATCCCATGATTTTATTTGATTTGATATTATTCCGGCTGGTGACTCCCGTATTTATCAGGAAACTCAATGCCTTTTATGCTGTCTCCCGCCTGGAATTGCCTCTCCTACAACACCAGTGAATGGGGAAATGTCTCCTCCAGATCATTGTACCAGCATCTCTACCACTTTCCTCCTCCAAAGTGTTGATATGTGTGAGAAGTTGGCCTGATATATGCTGTCCACTAGTGATAGTGGGCACCTTGTATCAGTCCAAACAACCCCTTATTGGTTATAGGTTAAAGACAACCTTTATTGAAAGCTATCCTAGTGGTAGCTATGGAGAGCAACCTTCAGGCTAAATCTTTTAGGAATGTAAAGCAGCTTGTTTTACCCGTCTATAATCTCTTGAGTCACTAAATGAAAGATAACCAGGGTGTGTTTAGTAATAAATACATATATAAAATATATGTATGTATTACTAAACACACCCTCCTAGTCTCTTAATGAGACTAGAGGTCAAACCACATAAGTAACACTTCAATAATCACAGTAAAATAGCACAAATACACGTCAGGCCCTAGGGGCGAGGCAAACCATATACTAAAATAGTTGTATGAGAACCACAACATAACTAGACACAAGGCCTAGAGCCTGATGAATCGCTGGGACCCCAAGGAACCACCCAAGGTAGTGACACAGGGGACCCACGGGCCGTGTGCAGTGTGTGAACACCGCTGCGAGCTCCTGTTAGCTTTTATGGGGAAAGTCGCGGTTGGATTTTTAAAGATTAGGGACACTTAGAAATGAGTCAGGACCAAACCCTCTTGGACTTAGGAAGTTCTAGGGCTAGCACCCACGGGAACACCTGAATACTTGTGTTACCTCACCCAGGGAAGCCGGGTGCATAGGTGTCTTTTGGTGTTGGGTCGCGTCGTCGATTTCAATGGGAGCTGGCGAAGAAGTGCTGCTGCCGTGAAGATGCGAAGTATCCAAAGAGATCCAAGCCTGGATCGAAGATGAAAAGAACCTGAAAGCAGAGGGGACAGAGTCTGGGTCACTTGCCAGTGACCAGGAAGGCGATGAGCAGATGTCCACCGATCTCGGGTGATTTCAGGTGAAAGAGGTGAAGCTTGACTCTTCAGCCACGAGGACAAGGAGGCGTCAAGGACAACCAGGAGCTGGATTTGAGCTATTCCATGAAGGATGTCAAGTGCTGCAGCATCGGTGCCCGGATTGGACACAACAAGCCTTGGCTACAGCAGCCCACGCAGAAACAAGAAAGATGCTTCGGTGCAGACCAGCAAGGTCTGTGGGACTCACCACTTGGTTGGGAGTCAGGGCATGTCTGGAGCAACCAGGAAAGCCCAAGGAAATACAAAGTTACCCCCTCAGGGACCCACCAGTCAATGGACCAGGGATCGCGAAGGGACCTCAAGAAGAAACACAAAAAGGCAGTCCACGGGTCACTCGGAATGACCAGGCTGACAATCTTCAGTGAATTCAGTGCTCGAGGTGGGGGCTACAAGTCATCCCAAGCACGACTTTAAGAGATGTCAAGAAGTCAATGCACTTGCAGAAATGCACGGTGACCAGGAGTTCCGGTTCCACCCTACTCAAGAGGGCTGCGGGTCTCAGCCTTGCTGAGGACTGGGGTCAGCCTCTGCAATGTCTGGAAATCCTCTTCCTGGGCAGCAAATACTTCGGAGTCCGGCAGGAGCTTCAATGATGCAGACCGGCAAATTGCTTTGTTGGTGCCTGCCAAGCAGGGGAGTCACTCCTATACCCCAAGGGAGATTTCTTCAGTCCTCTGTTCTTGAGCAGAGCGTTGAAGGTCCAGAATTCAGCTTCAGAGTTTCATCCAGGGTAATCTCAAGTCCTAAGGACAGGGGTCCCATACCTATACTAAGGTAGGGGGTTGGACATTCCCTGGGGACCCACCTATGGGAGGGTTAGGAAAGAGGGGTGGCTACACCCATTTCCTTTGTCCAGTTTCGCGCCAGAGCAGGGGCTGGAAGCCCCTGAACCGGTTTGAGCTGGACTATGCACAGGGACACCAAATGTGCCCCCAGTGCAGAACTTCAAAGCACTCAGGGAGTGCTCCCTCCCAGCCCCAATACACATAAGCCTGTCTGGGAGGTGGTCACACCTCCCTGTGACAAGAAACCTATTGTCCAGGCCTCCCCTGCTGGAGTTTCGGTTAGCAGCAGGAGGCCAGACCCGTGCCTGTGGCTGCAGCATCCATTTTGTGATGCCAGGGCTCTATTAAGTTTCTACCGGGTATACCAGTGCTGTCATGTCTCTCCCTCTAGAAGAGTGGGATCATACTCCCACACCAGTTAGTGGTGTGGGGGTATGATTGCAAGGTGTTTGACACCAAACACAACATGTTTCTGTGCAGCCAGTCCAAAGTTAGCATTTACCGTTTGGTCATAATGCACTTAAGAGTATATGGTCAGGCTGCACTACAAACAGTATCAGAGAAGGGGCTCCGAATGCTGCAGAGGGGTTCTGCTCATGCAGGGGCACCCTCTCACATAAGAACCAAGCACTCTACCTTCAGGATTGATAAGGCCTGCCATAGGAGTGGCTTATAGGTTTATATGTGTGTATATATATATATAGTGATATAGGTAACCTATATCACAGTAAGGGGTGCATGCACCACCTTACCCAGGCTGCAGTAGCAGACCTGTGGTATCATTTTGGGTGGCTTTCCAGAGGTGGCATAATACATGCTTCAGCCCCTGGTAAGCCTCAGGGGTACCTATGCCCTGGGTACATAGTATACCAAATACTAGGGACTTACAAGGGCACCTCAGATCCAATCTGAACTGTACCTAAAGTACATGGAATCATTTTAGAGAGGAAGCAGCTAGGCTGGGGCCCTGATTAGCAGGGTCCCAGCCAGACTAAAGTCGAAAAACAGTGCAACACCAGCAAAAAGTGGGGGTAAACATGTGAAGCAGATCCTACTCTCCTACACAACCCCCCCAAACGCAGGGTCATTAAACTAACCTTGACCAGTTGAGTCTTCATGTTCTAAGTGGAAAAGTCTGGAGAGTCTATCTGCATGGGCATGGTTACTCCCAGGTCTATGTTCCACTGTATAGTCCATCCCCTGTAGGGAAATGGACCACCTGAGCAATTTGGGATTTTCATCCTTCATCTGTTTTAGCCATAAGAGGGGTTTATGGTCTGTCTGAACAATGAAGTGAGTACCAAATAAGTATGGCCTCAACTTCTTCAGAGCCCAAACCACAGCAAAGGCCTCCCTCTCAATGGCTGACCAACGTTTCTCTCTGGGGGTCAACCTTCTGCTTATGAAAGCTACTGGTTGATCCTGACCTTCATCATTCAACTGTGACAGTACAGCCCCTACCCCCAACTCAGATGCATCTGTTTGGACAATAAACTTTTTGGAGTAGTCAGGACTTTGCAGAATGGGAGCAGTGCACGTGGCCTGCTCCAGGTCATCAAATGCCTTTTGACAGCTAGCTGTCCACTAAACCTTGTTGGGCATCTTCTTAGAGGTTAAGTCATTCAGGGGTGTCACTATTGATCCATACCCCTTGACAAATCTTCTATAGTGACCAGTCAGGCCTAAGAAGGCTCTCACCTGAGTCTGGGTAGTTGGAGCAATCCAGTCTGTTATGGTCTGGATTTTGCTCTGCAATGGTTGAACCTGGCCTCCACCTACAAGGTGGCCCAGGTACACAACCTGACTCTGCCCTATCTGTCACTTAGTAGCCTTGATAGTTAGGCCTGCTTTTTGCAGGGCCTCGAAAACATTCCTCAGGTGGACCAGGTGATCCTCCCAGGTGGAGCTAAAGACAGCAATATCATCTAGATATGTTGCACGATAGTCTTCCAAGCCTGTAAAGACTGGATTCACCAACCTTTGGAAAGTGGCAGGTGCATTCTTCAAACCAAAGGGCATTACCACAAATTGATAGTGCCCACTAGGGGTAGAAATTGCTGTCTTTGGCTTTGCATCATCAGCTAGTCTGATCTGCCAGTAGCCAGCTGTTAGGTCAAATGTGCTTAGAAACTTGGCTGAGGCCAAAGTATCTATTAGCTCATCTGCCCTGGGGATGGGATGGGCATCAGTCCTAGTGACTGCATTGAGACCCCTGTAGTCTACACAAAACCTCATCTCTCTTTTGCCATCTGTGGTGTGAGGTTTATGTACCAGGATTACTGGACTAGCCCAAGGGCTAACTGAGGGTTCAATCACTCCCAAATCCAACATCTTTTGGACTTCTGTCCTTATACTGTCCCTGACATGGTCACATTGCCTGTAGATCTTATTCTTCACAGGCAGACTGTCCCCAGTGTCCACTTCATGAGTGCAGCAGGTGGTCTGACTTGGAGTCAGAGAAAACATATGTCTGAACTGGCTGAGAAGTTTTCTGCAGTCAGTTTGCTGCTGGGCAGTGAGGCTGCCTGCCAAGGCTACACCATCAACTGACCCATCATCAGGGTTCTGATAAAAGCAGGTCAGGGAGTGGGTCACTCTCTTCCTCCTGTCCTGCATCAGTAGCCATGAGCAAGCCCATGTCTGCCCTGTCAATATATGGTTTTAGTCTGTTGACATGAAGTACCCTGTGGGGACTCCTAGGGGTTTCAAGGTCTACCAAGTAGGTAACCTCCCCTTTCTGCTCAACAATTGTATGGGGGCCACTCCATTTGTCCTGGAGGGCTGCTGGGGCCACAGGCTCCAACACCCACACGTTCTGTCCTGGCTGGTAGACAGTCAGTGCAGCCTTTTCGTCATGCATGGTTTTTGGTTGCCTTTTACATATACTCAGCCATCCTGGAGCGGAGACCAAGTACATAGTCCACTATGTCCTGCTTGGGGGGCTTGAGAGGTAACTCCCATCCTTCTTTAACCAGACACAATGGACCCCTGACAGGGTGACCAAACAAAAGTTCAAAAGGGCTGTAACCAACCCCCTTTTGAGGCGCCTCCCTGTATGCAAATAAAAGGCAGGAGGAGAGTATGTCCCATCTTCGCCTACGCTTTTCTGGGAGTCCTTTAATCATGCCCTTTAAGGTTTTGTTGAACCTTTCAACTAAACCATTGCATTGTGGGTGATAGGGTGTGGTGAACTTGTAGTTCACTCCACACTCCTTCCACATAGCAGTCAAGTAACTAGACATGAGGTTTGCATCCCTGTCAGATATTACCTCCTTAGGAAAGCCTACTCTTGAGAATACACCCAAGAGAGCTCTTGCCACCAAAGGTGCTGTAGTGGTCCTTAGGGGAATTGCTTCTGGGTACCTGGTGGCATGATCCACCACCACCAGTATAAATCTGTGCCCAGATGCTGTTTGAGGATCCATGGGACCAACAATGTCAATCCCAACCCTCTCAAAGGGAACCCCCACGACAGGTAGTGGTATCAGGGGGGCCTTTGTGGGTCCACCTGCCTTGCCACTGGCTTGGCAGGTCACACAGGAGCGACAAAACTCCTTAGTGTCTTCAGACATGTGGGGCCACTGAAAGTGAGGGACAATTCTGTCCCAAATCTTGTTCTGGTCCAGGTGTCCTGCTAGGGGAATATCATGGGCTAGTGTCAATAGGAAGCCCCTAAACTTCAGAGGTATAACCAACCTCCTGGATGCACCAGGCTTGGGGTCTCTACACTCTGAATAAAGGAGTACATCATACCAATACGCTTTATGGGTGCCACTAGCATTCCCAGCAGCCTCATCAGCAGCTTGCTTTCTGAGGGGTTCAAGAGAGGGGCAGGTTTTCTGCTCCTGGCTCAGATCAGACCTGGAAGGGCCCCCTGTCCCCAAGAACTCAACCTGGTCAGCCTCAAGCTCCTCTGGGACAGTTCCTTCTTCAGGCTCAAGATCATCTCCCTGAGGAGACTGATCAGCATTCTAAGTCAGGGGGGGAGGCACTGCCTTAACCCTACTGCTCCTCCTCTTGGGAGGCACCTGGTCCCTTATTCCAGAATCCAGGGCCTGTCCAGTTTTAGACATTTTGCCCTGTGACCTAGTCACAGCAAAGACATGTGCAGGGATCCCTAACATTTCTGCATGTGTCCTGAGCTCCACTTCAGCCAAAGCTGAAGATTCTAGATCATTGCCAAGCAAGCACTGTACTGGTAGGTCTGCACTTACCACAACCTTCTTAAGGCCAGTTACCCCTCCCCAGGAGAAGTTAACAACTGCCAGAGAATGGTCTGTTCTGACATTGCTAGCATTGGTCACTTGGTACATTTCACCAAGTATAATCTGTCCAGGATCCACAAGATCTTTTGTCACCATTGTGACACTTGCTCCTGTGTCCCTGAATGCCCATGCCTCTACTCCATTATTTAAAGGCTGTTGTCTGTATTTGCCCAGATTACTGGGACTCACAAAGGGGGACATATCCATGCTCCCATCACAGACAAGCACAGCCGGAGTTGGAACTCTGACTAGGCCAGAGTCCATCCCAGAACCCAGGGTCAACCCTACTATAGCCTTATTCTGAACATTGCCACCACCTATTGTAGCTGTACTAGGGGGAACAGTTGCCTTAGGTATCGCTTAGGGGCAATGGTGGCTGGAGTAGATTCTTTGGGCTTGGTGCAGTCACTAGTACAGTGAGTTTTCTGTTTACAGATGTTGCACCAAGGTTTCTTTTGGCCTTTTCCCTTGTTAGACTATGAATCCCCACCTGAGGAAGATTTTTGGGGGCCTTGTGAAGAGTTCTGGTCTTTACCCTTCTCCCCACCCTTATCAGAGTTTTTAGGATCTTACTTCTTGGGTTCACCACCTTGGTTCTGTATCTTCTGCCTCACCCTGGTTCTGACCCACCTGTCTGCCTTCTTTCCCAATTCTTGGGGAAAGGTCAGATCTGAGTCTACCAGGTACTGGTGCAACAGCTGATTCTGACAATTATTAAGGATCTGCTCCCTCATAATCAAATTGTACAATCCTTGATCGTCATGCACTTTACTGCCAAGTAACCAACCTTCCAGAGCCTTAGTAGCACAATCTACAAAGTCTACCCAGTCCTGAGTCTGTGCCTTTTGGGTATCCCTGAACTTTAACCTGTATTGCTCAGTGGTTAGGCCAAACCCATCAATTAAGGCACTCTTCAGACTGTTGTAATCATCTGACTCCTCTTCTCTAACAGTGAGGAGTGTATCTCTACCTTTGTCTGCAAAGGAGAGCCATAAGATTGCTGCCCACTGCTCATGGGGAACCCTTTGTACTTTACAAGCCCTTTCCAGTGCAATTATCCATTTGTGGAGGTCATCCCCACTCTGGTAGGGAGGGACAATCGTATTCAGGTTTCTATGGTCATGAGACCTCTCCCTATCTCTAGGGATGTTGCTGCTACCATGGGACTCTAGTCCCAACTTTTTTCTAGCTCTGTAGAGCTCTAGGGCCTCCTTATCTAGGGCTGCCTGCTTTCTTCTGATTTCAAGCTGGGCTTCCTCATACTTAAGAAGTCTCTCCCTTCTCTCCTGAGAGGTTTCCCTCCTATGAGAGGAGATTGAGGTCCCTATAGATGAGTTAAAATGGTTAGACTCCACTGAGGGAGATCTTGACCTTCTTGTCCCACCACCAACTCTCCCAGGAGGGACAAAGAGGGGTCCATTTTGGTCCTCTCCATCACTGTCTAGGGGAGCTGGATTTTCCAGGTCCAGATCATTGTCATCTGCCTGGCCAGCCTCAGAGGTCAGGTCATGGGGAATTTCACCCCTAGGCCTTTCCTCAGGTGTCTTTTGGTGTCGGGTCGCGTCGTCGATTTCAATGGGAGCTGGCGAAGAAGTGCTGCTGCCGTGAAGATGCGAAGTGTCCGAAGAGATCCAAGCCTGGATCGAAGATGAGAAGAACCTGAAAGCAGAGGGCACAGAGTCTGGGACACTTGCCAGTAACCAGGAAGGCGATGAGCAGATGCCCACCGATCTCGGGTGATTTCAGGTGAAAGAGGTGAAGCTTGACTCTTCAGCCACGAGGACAAGGAGGCATCGAGGACAACCAGAAGCTGGATTTGAGCTGCCTCATGAAGGATGTCGAGTGCTGCAGCATCGGTGCCCGGATTGGACACAACAAGCCTTAGCAACAGCAACCCATGCAAAAACGAGAAAGATGCTTCGGTGCAGACCATCAAGGTCTGTGGGACTCACCACTTGGTTGGGAGTCAGGGCACATCTGGAGCAACCAGGAAAGTCCAAGGAAATACAAAGTTACCCCTTCAGGGACCCACCAGTCAACGGACCAGGGATTGCAAAGGGACCTCAAGATGAAACACAAAATGGAAGCCCACGGGTCACTCGGAATGACCAGGCCAACAATCTTCAGTGGATTCAGTGCTCGAGGTGGGGGCTACAAGTCATCCCAAGCACAACTTCAAGAGACGTTGAGAAGTAAATGCACTTGCAGAAATGCATGGTGACCAGGAGTTCCGGTACCACACTACTCACGAGGGCTGCGGGTCTCAGCTTTGCTGGGGACTCGGGTCGGCCTCTGACATGTCTGGAAATCCTCTTCCTGGGCTGCAAATACTTTGGAGTCCGACGGGAGGTTCGATGATGAAGACCGGCAAATTGGTTAGTTGGTGCCTGCCAAGCAGGGGAGTCACTCCTTGACCCCAAGGGAGATTTCTTCAGTCCTCTGGTCTTGAGCAGAGCGTCTAAGGTCCAGCATTCAGCTTCAGAGTTTCATCCAGGGTAAGCTAAAGTCCTAAGGACAGGGGTCCCATACTTATACTAAGGTAGGGGGTTGGACATACTCTGGGGACCCACCTATGGGAGGGTTTGGAAAGAGGGGTGGCTATACCCATTTCCTTTGTCCAGTTTCATGCCAGAGCAGGCGCTAGAAGCCCCTGATCCGGTTTGAGCTGGACTATGCACAGGGACACCAAATGTGCCCCCAGTGCAGGACTTCAAAGCACTCAGGGAGTGCTCCTACCCATCCCCAATACACATACGCCTGTCTGGGAGGTGGTTACACCTCCCTGTGACAGGAAACCTATTGTCCAGGCCTCCCCTGCCAGAGTTTCGGTCAGCAGCAGGAGGCCAGACCCGTGGCTGTGGCTGCAGCATCCATTTTGTGATGCCAGGGCTCTATTAACTTTCTACCGGGTATACCAGTGCTGTCATGTCTCTCCCTCTAGAAGGGGGGGCTCATACTCCCACACCAGTTACTGGTGTGGGGGTATAATTCCAAGGTGTTTGACACCAAACACAACATGTTTCCGTGCAGCCAGTCCAAAGTTAGCATTTACCGTTTGGTTATAATGCAGGTAAGAGTATATGGTCAGGCTGCACTACAAACAGCATCAGAGAAGGGTCTCCGAACGCTGCAGAGGGGCTCTCCTAATGCAGGGGCACCCTCTCACATAAGAACCAAGCACTCTGCCTTCAGGATTGATAAGGCCTGCCATAGGAGTGGCTTATAGGTTTATATGTGTGTATAAATATATATATAGTGATATAGGTAACCTATGCACCACCTTACCCAGGCTGCAGTAGCAGACCTGTGGTGTCATTTTGGGTGCCTTTCCAGGGGTGGCATAATACATGCTTCAGCCCCTAGTAAGCCTCTGGGGTACCTATGCCCTGGGTACATAGTATAGCATATACTATGGACTTACAAGGGCACCTCAGATCCAATCTGAACTGTACCTAAAGTACATGGAATCATTTTAGAGAGGAAGAAGCTAGGCTGGGGCCCTGATTAGCAGGGTCCCAGCCAGACTAAAGTCGAAAAACAGGGAAACACCAGCAAAAAGTGGGGGTAAACATGTGAAGCAGATGCTACTCTCCTACAATATTTATGCAATTGTATATTATACAATCATGATGTGAATTGCTGCGTACTGCTAACATATGCAGGTATGTTTGATCACATGACTTTTGGCTGTGTCTTAGTATATGTTAGTGTGGACACTGTGACCAATATCCATATGTGTGAACACTCCAAACATAGGTACACTGGCAGAGGGAAGAGATAACAGCCTCCAGTGTACTGCTCATTTCCAGACCTTACCACAATGGAAGAAAAAGGCGTCATCAAGAAGTTTCTTCTTAATTGGCAGACAATACAAGATTTATGTCACCAGTTGGCGCACCATTTACTTCCTCGAAGAAACTATCACACATCTCTGCCACCAATGGTGAAGGTCATGCCAGCACTGCATTTCCTGGCCACAGGTTACTTTCAGTACACCGAGGCCATATCTGGTGGAATGTCACAACTTATGTTCAGTGGCATACTATGTGATGTGCTTTCAGCGATGATAAGGCACATGGACAGCTACATCCTGTTCCAGAGACGTGAAGATTTGGCCAATGTGAAGGGTGAATTTTATGGATTTGATCGTATCCCACATGTGGTTGGAGCTATTGATGACCTACATATTGCCTTTACCACCACAAGCAACAGAACAGGTTTATAGGAACAGGAAGCACTTCCTTTCTATCAGCGTGTAAGTGGTCTGTTTACCGGATTTATACATCTCAAATGTCTGTGCCAGATTCCCAGTATCTGACCATAACTCCTTTGTACTGCACAACAGCACCATACCCCAACTGATGTCACAACTACTACCGGAGAGGGCCTGGCTTGTTGGTCAGTATGATGTGTCCAAACTTTGTGTGTGTGATGTCAGTTCGTATCATCTGAAAGTGTGTGACTCATTGTTGGTAATAGCCCTTTTTGCAGGGTTATACCTAAACTTTTAGCTTTTTCCTCCTACTGTTTTTCTGACCTGTTTGTGTTGGTTTTAGGGCTCAGGGCACTTTCCCACTGCCAATCAGTGCTAAAGTGCATATGCTCTCCGTGTAAACTGTGTTATGGATTGGTGTTTCCATGATTGATCTATTTGATTGATGTGTTAGTCCCTAGTAAAGTGCACTGCGAGTGCCAGGGCCTATACATCAAATGCTGTTGGTGGGCTGCAGCACTGGATTGTGCCACCCACGCAAACAACCCTTAAAGTGTAACTCTGGCCTGTCATTGCAGGGCCTGTGTGCAGCCTGGGGCTGCCCTGTCGACTTGGCAAGTGTACACATTTGCCAGTCCCTAAAGCTTCCCTTTTCTACATGTTAGTCACCCCTAAGGTAGGCCCAAGGTAACCCTGTGGGTAGGGTACATTGTATGTAAAAGGTAGGACATGCCCTGGTGTGTGTGGCATGTCCTGATAGTGAATTACAGCCTACTTCGTTTTTCACTATTGCAAGGCTACCTGTTCCCCATCGGCGAGAATGGGCAGTTTGATTATAACATCCTATAATCCTAACTGACCCAGGCAACATGGTAGAAATTCGAGTTTAGTATGCCTGAACTCAGAATGATAAAATACATCTTTTAGTGAAGTTGGTTTTAACATTCTGTGTTTGAAAATACCACTTTTAGAAAGTCGGTATTTTCTTGGCCAACCATCCAAGCCTGCCTCTGCTAGGTTGTGTATTCCTTGTCTGGAGTTTGAGTGACAGGTGCTGGGAGATTCCAAAGACAGGGTGAGTCAGCACAGGGCTGAATAGCAAGATCTACATGTAGATGGGTGGGAGGAGTTGCACCTGGGACCTGAATAGGGCTGTGCCTTCCCTCTATAATGCTGGCTCCACCTCCTGTGGTGCGTCTGATGTCCCTGGCCTACACTGTGAAAGGAAAGAAGGAGTCTTGTCAACAAAGTGCTCCAAGACTGAGCAGAACTGGTTTGGAATCGGCAAAGGCCTCTCTGCCTTCAGAGAAGAAAGAGAAATTGAGGACAAAAATGGGGACCCAGACCTCAGAACTTTAGATTACTAATGAAATAAGGAACCTGCCAGGAAGAAGGTCAGAGAAAGCAGGAGGAGGAGTACTGCCCCTATGCTGCGTGTTGAGGCGTTGGCCTGCAGTGGTTGCTTCTG
The DNA here is from genome assembly GCF_964204655.1 of Triturus cristatus. Classification (NCBI taxonomy): domain Eukaryota; kingdom Metazoa; phylum Chordata; class Amphibia; order Caudata; family Salamandridae; genus Triturus; species Triturus cristatus. The sequence continues at coordinate 697,758,123 of NC_140591.1, forward strand.
TCTTGAGTAGGGAAAGGACTGGACTGTGCTTTCATCATCCTGCTGTCAGAGTTTTCTACAAGTGCTTGAAGTAGAGCTTGCCTCCTGTTGGAAGTCTCAGGGATAGAAAAGACTTCAAAGAACTCTTTTGGATCAAGAAGACTGCCAAGAAGAAGAGCTGAAGAAGCTGTGAGGAGGAACTACCACTTTGCTGTGTGCTTTGCTGTGTTGGCCTGCAGTGGCTGCTTCTGTCTTGGGCAGTGAAAGGACTGGACTGAACTTACTGCAATCTACTTTTTTTTGTGAGTTTCTCCAAGGGCTTGAGGTACAGCTTGCCCCCTGTTCAAGAAGTCTCAGGAATAGCAAAGACTTCAAGCCCGACGCCGTCTACGATGCCGCTGCCGACTCCGTGCCCTGAAGGCACCGCAGAGGGCACCGCAGCCTTGGTCTCACCGATGACGCCTGTCGACACTGCCATCGAGCCGCTGCTTGCACCACAACCTGTGGGCACCGCACTCCGCACTGCCTCGGTTCATGCCGAAGCTTTGGCACCACAGAGAGCACCGCCGCAATGCCGCACCGTGACCCAGACTCGATGCCGCTGCTTGCACCGGGGTTCGAGGGCACCGCGTAAAGTTCCACGACGCACCGCCCTCATCCCGCACCGCAGCCGTGGCCTACCAATGCCGGTGCCATCAACTCAAGTTCGTCAGCAGACGACAGCGCTTCAGCAACGACGACGACGCTGCTGCACCGTGACCTGCCAAACCAAAGGAAATGATGGACGGAGTGTTGAACATTGCAAGCACTCACCCCCAGTCAACTGATCTGGGTTTAATCCATCACCGTTCTTTAGCCCACTCTGCCACCCCAGTTCAGACATGGCCATATGCAAATCAGTCTGACCCTGTGCCTCATGGGAACAGTCCAGCCCGAACTGCCAAGCCATGTCTTCCCTGGACCGGAAACAAGCTTCCTAGGACCGGTTTCTGGCATTTCAGCCGTCTTCAGCCAGGCTTGCTTGAATCCAGTGGCAAAGTGAGCAAGGGACTCACGTCTGAGCATACCCTGCCAACTTATGGCGAACAAAGCAAAACCAAAGGAAATGATGGACGGAGTGTTGAACATTGCAAGCACTCACCCCCAGTCAACTGATCTGAGTTTAATCCATCACCGTTCTTTAGCCCACTCTGCCACCCCAGTTCAGACATGGCCATATGCAAATCAGTCTGACCCTGTGCCTCATGGGAACAGTCCAGCCCGAACTGCCAAGCCATGTCTTCCCTGGACCGGAAACAAGCTTCCTAGGACCGGTTTCTGGCATTTCAGCCGTCTTCAGCCAGGCTTGCTTGAATCCAGTGGCAAGGTGAGCAAGGGACTCACGTCTGAGCATACCCTGCCAACTTATGGCGAACAAAGGAAAACCAAAGGAAATGATGGACGGAGTGTTGAACATTGCAAGCACTCACCCCCAGTCAACTGATCTGGGTTTGATCCATCACCGTTCTTTAGCCCACTCTGCCACCCCAGTTCAGACATGGCCATATGCAAATCAGTCTGACCCTGTGCCTCATGGGAACAGTCCAGCCCGAACTGCCAAGCCATGTCTTCCCTGGACCGGAAACAAGCTTCCTAGGACCGGTTTCTGGCATTTCAGCCGTCTTCAGCCAGGCTTGCTTGAATCCAGTGGCAAAGTGAGCAAGGGACTCACGTCTGAGCATACCCTGCCAACTTATGGCGAACAAAGCAAAACCAAAGGAAATGATGGACGGAGTGTTGAACATTGCAAGCACTCACCCCCAGTCAACTGATCTGGGTTTAATCCATCACCGTTCTTTAGCCCATTCTGCCACCCCAGTTCAGACATGCCCATATGCAAATCAGTCTGACCCTGTGCCTCATGGGAACAGTCCAGCCCGAACTGCCAAGCCATGTCTTCCCTGGACCGGAAACAAGCTTCCTAGGACCGGTTTCTGGCATTTCAGCCGTCTTCAGCCAGGCTTGCTTGAATCCAGTGGCACCGTGACCTGCCAGCACCGTGATGAGCACCGCCTTCATCTCACACCGCGACCCTGGTCTTACCGACGACGCCATCTGATGCCACCACCGAGCCGCTGCTTGCACCGCGACCTGAGGGCACCGCACGCCGCACCGCTGCACTTCGCACCGCAGCACCTGACGCCTGCCGACGCCAGCCCCCCGACTCCATCAGAAAGATCGACCTGCAACATGTGTGACAACGAGAGGTCATCGACGACCTGAATTTCTGAAAGGTACTGTTTGCGGGTCTTCCTGATACTGTAGCTGACCCGCGAAGCCGCGGTCAGCCAGAACTGTTTGGATTTGTTTGTTCACGACGCCATGATAGCCCCGGACGGAGCTATCGACATCCAGGAACTGTTTTTCAAGGATACTTTGATCACTGAAGATTTTTAAGTACTGTATTGTGGATTTTTCTTGGATTGGTCTTGTCTTAAGTATATAAATATATTGAATATTTTTCTAAACAGGTGTGGTGTCCTTTTGTAGTAGTTACATTGTATTACTGTTGGTTTTGTGCAAATGCTTTACACACTGCCTCTAAGATAAGCCTGACTTTTCATGCCAGCTACCAAGGGGGAGAGCAGGGGTTATTTTAGGAGTGTAACACCCTTACCCTGACTAGGAATAAGGGTCCCTATTTGGACAAAGGTGCAAGTACTTGCCAACTAGAGACTCCCATTTCTAACATTGGTTGTCAGCGGTGGGATAGGACTTGTGTTTGCACTTGACTTCCAGTGATTGGTGTGCACTACTACCATATCGCAGACCATTATGTACCACATACTGGTTCTTTTTTCTTTTTGGCCTATTTTTGATCTTGCCAGTTTGAACTTACTACTTCAACGTGCCTGAATCTGTAGCATCATCAATTGCATCAATGGAAATTGCCTTTGAGGAGGATAGGTTGGAATAATACAACGTAAAGGAATTGAAAGCGATTTGCAGGAACCTGAAAGTCCAGGTCAGAGGCCTCACCAGGAAGGATGAGCTACAAAAGGTGCTGAGGGCCTGGGTAGCAGCCAGACATGCCAGTGGGCAATCTGGTGATCCCAGTGGAGAGGCAGAGGGGCCCATTTCTAGGGTGGATGTTCTTTTGGGAGGGGGGGAACCCTCCAGGCCAGGCAGCAGCGCTTGTCCCCAGAGGAGCTGGAGGACAGGCGGGAAGCAAGGAAGTTCGAGTTGGAAGAACTCTGGATGGAGAGGGATATGGAAGACAAAAGAATAGCCATGGAGGAAAGCAAGATGATCTTGGATCATGAACTTAAAATGAGAGAGCTGGAGCTGGATTGGGAAGCCGGTAGGGCTTTGTGCAGCCCAGATGGTGGCAGCAAAAATGTAGTGTCCAGTACTGAGGGTGAAGTACACGCATACACAGGTTTGGGGGCCTGCTTCAAGGAGGGGGTTGACATACACCAGGGGGTTCAGGATTGTGTGGTTACTCCAGTGGTACGCAGTGTCCCTGAGATGGATTGGGGAACTGGCACAGGGGAGCATATTCCTGGTAGTGGGAGGGACACTCTACTGATTCTAGATGAGAGGTTCAGGGAGAGGAGTTACCCCATGATAGAAATCCTGGTAAGTGAGTATGGAGACCAGCCAGAAGAGCATGGGCTGAGAGACAGCAACAGTCAGACACTGTCTCACCAGTCTAGTGAGAACGATATGGGGTACTTTTCTGAGGCACTGGATGGTTGGGTGAAGGTTAGTTTGGTTAACACCTGTGTGGGGCTGTGTGATTCAATTGTTGGAGAGCATATTTTAAGTTCCTGTTTTCCAGAGCTATGCCAACACCCGGTGGAGTGTGAGTTCTCTGACCCCAGGGAACTTGCACTGGAGGCAGACCTTTTGGTGGATTCCAGAGGGTCTGGAGAAGCATCTAGGGGTGACCCTGAAGGAAGTGGCTTAGGTATTTCCCAAGCGAGGGTGGTGGGAAAGGTTCGTGGTAGCCCAGATAGGTCCCGGTGTCGAGGGAAAGGTGTAGGGACTCACATCCTGTCTCCGCGGAGAAGGAGTGGGATGGGGCTGAGGCCCAAGGTGCCCGAAACCCGGTCCCAGAGCCTGGGTGGTTCCATGAGGGAACACAAGGTGGGGAGCCTAGGCTGTACTGGAAGGCCACCCATCGAGGGAAATCCCCTAGTGTCTGGGGGACTGGTGGGGACTGCTGTAACCAGCATCCCACCGGTTCTGGTGTCTGGCAGCACTGCTCCAGGTGGGAGGGTGCATGAGTCCAGACCAAAGGGTGATGGGGGGACGCTGTCCCCAGTGGAAGAACCAGTGGGTCAGGGGTTGCCAGCTCTGAGGTCAGAGCACCCCAAGACTCACCCTGGTGAGGCCACTTCTGGCCTGGGGGGTCTTCATGCTCTGTCAGGTGGACAGGAGGCTGGAGACCTGCGCCAGGCAGACTCTCGCACAACTCATGAGGAGTGTGATTCCCTTGGAGGGGGTTGGTGTACACCCCCGGAAGTCCTGGGTTGCCAGGCACAGGTCCAGCCTAAGGGTACACACCCTGGGTTGGAGGGCCAGGTTCAGGGTGTCCCCCCTGACCTGGAGGGAGGGGTGACTGCTAACAGTCCCCCTACCAAGTTGTCTTCTGGGGGTGCTGCTCTAGGCGGGAGGGTACAGAGCCCCAAGGAGAAGGGCCGGGTGTTGGAGAGCCCACCCCAGTCCCTAGTTCAGCCTCAGGGTACAGACCTTGGGCTGGTGTACCAGTTGCAGGATAGCACCCCTGAACTGGTGGGTGGATTGTGCAGAACACCTGCCACAAGTGGCCTGACAATTCTGGAAGGGGGTACCGCTCTAGGTGGGAGGGTGCAGAGCCCCGGGGAGGAGGACAGGGTGTGGGAGAGCCCACCCCAGTCTCCTGTCCAGCCGCAGGGTACAGACCCTGGGTTGGTGGGTCAGTGCCAGGATGTCCTCCCTGACCTGACAAGAGGGAGAGTGGACAAAGTGTGCCAGGCACCTGGGGCTATCCCCCCCACTCTCTGACACCACAGAGGTTAGAGAGCCCTGAGAGGCATAAGGCCTGGGTCTCCCCACTGACAACTGTCGGTAGCCACTGTGGCTTGTTGTCCTGGTGGACAGAGTTGCCCCTGGGAGGGGGAAAGAAGTCACACCCCGAGGGTGGACTGGGCCACACCACTGTGTTGGCCATGTGGGCACTGTCGGCCTGTTGGGACACATCTGTGAACAAAGTAAGTTTAGGCGCTGCACAGATGGTGTTCACAGGTGAGGAGAAGGGTTCCCCATGGGTCAGCTTAGTGGGCCCCGAGAGTATGGATAGAGGGATCCAACTAGGTTCAGGAAGGTATAGAATGGGAATGAAACCCTGCTGTTGCGGGCCAGGTTCCATGTTCTATCGCGGTATGGATTGGTCTACCCTGGCTTTAGGCTGGAAGGGGGTTGTGTTGGAAATGGCCCTTTTTGCAGGGTTATCCCTAAACTTTTAGCTTTTTCCTCCTATTTTTTTCTGACCTGTTTGTGTTGGTTTTAGGACTCATGGCACTTTCCCACTGCCAATCAGTGCTAAAGTGCATATGCTCTCTGTGTAAATTGTGTTATGGATTGGTGTTTCCATGATTTGCCTATTTGATTTATGTGTCAGTCCCTAGTAAAGTGCACTGAGAGTGCCAAGACCTATGAATCAAATGCTGTTGGTGGGCTGCAGCACTGGATTGTGCCACCCACGCAAACAGCCCTTGAAGTGTAACTCTGGCCTGCCATTACAGAGCCTGTGTGCAGCCTGGGGCTGCCATGTCGACTTGGCAAGTGCACACACTTGCCAGTCCCTAAACCTTCCCTTTTCTACATGTTAGTCACCCCTAAGGTAGGCCCAAGGTACCCCTGTGGGCAGGATGCATAGTATGTAAAAGGTAGGACATGCCCTGGTGTGTGTGGCATGTCCTGATAGTGAATTACAGCCTACTTCGTTTTTCACTATTGCAAGGCTACCTGTTCCCCATCGGCCAGAATGGGCAGTTTGATTATAACATCCTATAATCCTAACTGACCCAGGGAACATGGTAGGAATTTGAGTTTAGTATGCCTGAAATCAGAATGATAAAATACATCTTTTAGTGAAGTTGGTTTTAACATTCTGTGTTTGAAAATACCACTTTTAGAATGTAGGTATTTTCTTGTCTAACCATCCAAGCCTGCCTCTGCTAGGATGTGTATTCCTTGTCTGGAGTTTGAGTGACAGCGGCTGGGGGATTCCAGGAGACAGGGTGAGTCAGCACAGGGCTGAATAGCAAGATCTACATGTAGATGGGTGGGAGGAGTTGCACCTGGGACCTGAATAGGGCTGTGCCTTCCCTCTATAATGCTGGCTCCACCTCCTGTGGTGCGTCTGATGTCCCTGGCCTACACTGTGAAAGGAAAGAAGGAGTCTTGTCAACAAAGTGCTCCAGGACTGACCAGAACTGGTTTGGACTAGGCAAAGCCCTCACTGCCTTCAGAGAACAAAGAGAAATTGAGGATAAAAAGGGGGACCTAGAGCCCAGAACTTTAGATTACTCCTGAACTTAAGGAACCTGCCAGGAAGAAGGACCGGGAAAGCTGGAGGAGGAGTACTGGCCCTATGCTGTGTGTTGAGGGGTTGGCCTGCAGTGGTTTCTTCTGTCTTGGGTAGGGAAAGGACTGGACTGTGCTTTCATCATCCTGCTGTTAGAGTTTTCTCCAAGGGCTTGAAGTAGAGCTTGCCTCCTGTTGGAAGTCCCAGTGATAGAAAAGACTTCAAAGAACTCTTTTGGATCAAGAAGACTGCCAAGAAGAGGAGCTAGAGAAGCTGTGAGGAGGAACTACCACTTTGCTGTGTGCTTTCTGTGTTGGCCTGCAGTGGCTGCTTCTGTCCTGGGCAGTGAAAGGACTGGACTGAACTTTCTGCAATCTACTTTTGTGAGTTTGCAGGGGCTTGAGGTAGAGCTTGCCTCCTTTTCAAGAAGTCTCAGGAACAGCAAAGACTTCAAGCCCAATGCTGTCTACGATGCCACTGCCGACTCCGTGCCCTGAAGGCACTGCCGCAACGCCGCACCGCAGCCTTGGTCTCAACGACGACACCTGTCGAAGCTACCATCGAGCCGCTGCTTGCACCATGACCTGTGGGCACCGCACACCGCACCGCATTGCTTCACGCCGAAGCTTTGGCACCGCAGAGAGCACTGCTGCAACACCGCACCGCAACCCTGGTCTCACCGACGACGCCTGCTGATGCTGCCACCGAGCCGCTGATCACTGGAGATTTTTAAGTACTGTATTGTGGATTTTTCTCGTATTGATCTTGTCTTAAGTATATAAAAATATTCTATATTTTTCTAGACAGGTGTGATGTCCTTTTGTAGTGCTTACATTGTATTACTGTGGGTTTTGTGCAAATGCTTTACACACTGCCTCTAAGATAAGCCTGACTGCTCGTGCCAAGCTACCAAGGGGGAGAGCAGGGGTTATTTTAGGAGTGTAACTCCCTTACCCTGACTTGGAAGAAGGGTCCCTATTTGGACAAAGTTGGCAACTAGAGACTCTCATTTCTAACACTCATTTTTGCACATATGTGTGTCTTTCAACTAGGACCCTCAGGGTATCCCAACCACCCATGGTTGTTGGCGCCGCTGAGGAATCTGACAACGCCAGGGGCAGTCCGCTTCAAGATGGAAGAACACAGCGGCCAGTGGAGCTGGCTTTTGGGCTCCTGTAGGCCAGATTCAGATGTCTGGACAGGACTGGGCGATCCCTCCTCTTATCACCCGGGAAGGTGTGTCAGATCACCGTAGCCTGCTGTATGCTCCACAACTACCCATTGCAGTGGACCATACCTATCATTGCAGAGGATGGAGGTCAGCAGGGGCATCCGGGTGAGGATCCTGAAATGCCCAAAAATTATGATAGTGGTGAAGAGGAACGAGTTGACATGCGTCAAGAGCTCATCGACAACCTCTTCTCATCAGTGTAAGTGTGTTGTGAGACATCATAACTTTGACAGTTACAGTGACTGTTGTTGTGATGTTGTGAGGGGGACGTTCATGCATACATGTTAGGTATGAATAGCTGTGGCAAACTCGGTGCATTGCTGTTTGTGGAGTAAGGTCTTGACACATGCATACGTTGTTGATGTTGTTTTGTGTAGGTGACATTTCCCATGTACTGTGTACTCCAGAAGTTGACTTTTGATTGGTGTAATAAGTATGGCTTCCTAACTAATCTCTTTGTATTGAACTGTTTTAGGTACCTTCGCCATGTCATCTTCATTTGAACATTTCAGAGTTCTGACATCAGCAGGTATATGATGCTGTTTCTAAGTATGAATTGGACATAGACTCTTCACATTGACCAAATCTTCACGTCTCTGGAACTGGATGTAGCTGTCCATGTGCCTTATCACTGAAAGCACATCACGTAGTATGCCACTGAACATAAGTTGTGACATTCCACCAGATATAGCCTCGGTGTACTGAAAGGAACCTGCCAGGAAATGCAGTGCTGGCATGACCTTCACCATTGGTGGCAGAGTTGTGTGATAGTTTCTTCGAGGAAGTAAATGGTGCGCCAACTGGTGACATAAATCTTGTATTGTCTGCCAATTAAGAAGAAACTTCTTGATGACGCCTTTTTCTTCCACTGTGGTAAGGTCTGGAAATGAGCAGTACACTGGAGGCTGTTATCTCTTCCCTCTGCAAGTGTACCTATGTTTGGAGTGTTCACACATATGGATATTGGTCACAGCATCCACAATAACATATACCAAGACACAGCCAAAAGTCATGTGATCAAACATACCTGCATATGTTAGCAGTACGCAGCAATTCACATCATGATTGTATAATATACAATTGCATAAATATTGTAGGAGAGTAGGATCTGCTTCACAGGTTTACCCCCACTTTTTGCTGGTGTTTCCCTGTTTTTCGACTTTAGTCTGGCTGGGACCCTGCTAATCAGGGCCCCAGCCTAGCTTCTTCCTCTCTAAAATGATTCCATGTACTTTAGGTACAGTTCAGATTGGATCTGAGATGCCCTTGTAAGTCCCTAGTATATGCTATACTATGTACCCAGGGCATAGGTACCCCAGAGGCCTACCAGGGGCTGAAGCATGTATTATGCCAACCCTGGAAGCCACCCAAAATGACACCACAGGTCTGCTACCAGGGAATGTCTGGCACAGACTTTGGGTGTACAACTCCGGTACCAAACCAGCTTGCACAGCGATAGGATAGAAGATGCAATGAATCCATTGGACTTGTTCCCTGTCATGTGGTTGTCCAATTGCAATATGTGTGCCATCATTTGCTCCAACACAATGTTGTTGTTGAGCCAAATCATGCTAGTCTCTCTTCACATTGGCTAAGTCCTCAATGTGTATGAACTGGATGTAGCTGTTGATGTGTATCCTCATCGTATGCCACAGTGCTTGTGGCACACCACTGACATGTGTTTGTGACTTTCCACCAGATGCAGCAACACTGGATTGGAATAAACCTGTGCTCAGAAACAGTTGCACTGCCAAGTTTTTGTTTCTTGTTTTCAATGATGTAGGATTCCTTTTGTGAGGTAATTGATATGGCTCCAGCTGAATTCGTGAACCAATTGTCATTTACCTATTTTATATGGCATTTTCAGATGTATCCCCTCCGACCATGTTGTTGAGGTCTGCACATAACATTTGTGGTCACTGACACAGATCATTTCAGTGATGTATTATTTTGCTCTGTTTTTGACATTATGCCACCCTAAGGTTGGAACTATGGAATAAAGATGTCATGAGACTATACACTTGTATGTATGTGTTGGGGTGACATGGTTCTGATACTCAATTGCACATTGTTGACATTCCACATGTCCATGCTTACATAAGTAGCTTGTGCTTACATTTGGTAATTCACATGGGGATAACTTCATAACTTGCTAGATGTGAATGATTCAACAGGAGTAAATGTTTTTGTGACAAGTGAATATATTGCAGTGCACAGTGTGAAAAAAAGAACAATATGCTGACAAATAGTGGCAACACAGGAGTGTAGAAGCCAGTGTTGATGAATAAAACCATTGTTGTAGGAGCTACATTGTCTGAAGTCCAAAGTCCAACATACTCCTCCATTCAGAAATGGAAAAGTGTACAGAAATAGTCAACAAAGTGATTATGTTGCACACAAAGGAGGACCTCAGCTTCAACGTTTCTTCCTAGTGGTGGCTGGTGCCTTGTCAACCGAACCTCCTGGATTTTTTCTTGCAAATCCCGGCCTACGATTGATGGGTTTGGGGGGGAACCGCTGCTGCAGGGTCAGGGGTGTCTGAGGTGTCTTCCTCTGACAGGCCATCCCTTCCTGTGGCTGCCACAGATGTCAAAGGGCCAGATGTAGTTGGACCACAGGAAAGGGTAGGTGACTGTAGAAAAGCCCTGCCAAGTGTGGTGTTAATGTCCCTCAGCACCCCAATGAGTTGTCCCATGTTCTCACTGTGGGTGTCTAGCCTCTGGTCTATGGACCTGTGCAGCTGCTTCATCTCCCGGACTTCTTGGGAGTCCTCATAGGGTGCCATGGCTCGGTCAATGGTGGTCTGGGCATAAGTGGCACCAGTTGCTTCACGCTGCAGGCCCACAGTTACCCTCCCACTACCTCTGCCCCCACAGGCCTGTGCCCTTAGGCCATTCTGCCCCCTGCCACTGACTCCTCTATCCTAAGTGAGAGTGTTGTCGATCCTCACCTCTGGAAGTGGGACTGGGGGGCAGGAGATGTTGCTGCCCATGCTAGGTCCCCCAGTTGTTGGGGCAGAGGTCAGCAGAAATGTTGCAGCTGGGGTGGGAGGTGTTGTTGTGGACACGATGAGAATCACTGTTGCCGTCTGCCCAGGCTGACCAGATGTGCCAGGTATGTCCACCACATCTATGTATGCAGGTGATACTGCATCACTGGAGGCTTGATCCAGGGGTGGAGTTGGAGTCTTGGCGGTATCCTGACTCTGGCCAGATGTTGTGCTCGATCGACTTGTTCAGACAAACAGTAGATTGTTATTGTTGTAAGTGTGGTATCTACAGCCACATCATTTGGGACACAGTGAGTTCAGGCCTGGGAGGGACAAAAGGGTTAGAGGTTAACATTGTTATCTATCTCCGTTGTGTTTGCCTCATTTTCAAAACATTTGGAGACATCCATTACATGAAGTGGTATTGGCCTAATCATTTGCTGTGCTGATATGCTTTATTTTAAAATGAGGGATGTACATGCCATGTCCCAATAACTTGAACCCAACACTGTGTAGAAGCTACATGTGAATTAGTACAATCCAAGTCCTAGTTATGTACAATACTAGCATACACACAACTTCATAGTAGATTAAGCATTGGTAATCATGTGTGCTGTGCAGTGTCAATATGTCACCGGCCAATTCAAATCAGCTGAATTACCTTCATGCGTTACTGATATTTTGTGTACTCACTTGTTATGCTGTCATTCATGGCCTCATTCTTTAAAGTTAGGGAGCCCAAGGCAAGTTCGGGCAGACATATGTGTGAGCAGAGCATTGTGTGTAGAGTGCTCAGTTCATATGACATGGGACTTAGTTGTGACACGGCTGACAAGTGAGTATGTGCAAACAACACTGGTGCCTCTTATTCACAGTTGGAGGTACAGAGCCTCAAGGTAGATGTAATTTCAATCTCTCGTACTCCACACTTGACCAATGGCTAACTGCATGTGAGGTGAACATCAGATGTCACATGGCTGACAATTGACTATGGATAAACGGCACTAGTACATATTGTTAAGTGTTCTAGTAATAATGGTAGTTGTAGTTGTAGTAGTTTCAATTTTGACTTGCCAACGCTAGCAAACTGGTTAAATACATGTTTGCAAAATGCAGTTGTGCTGAGCTATACTAATATATATTTGCACATATTATGGGTCCCGGGATAATGATTTTATGATAATGCTCTTACAGACAGCATTCTCACATGTCAGATGTAATGTAGTGTAGACTGATACATATGATTTTATGTGCAGGGCTACTGATTGTAACTGATCACACATCTCTGATACTCTGGCTTCTACATATTGGAAAAGTAGATGGACAACACTATAGCAAGACCTGAGATGTGTGCAAATGGAGCATTGATATGTTGTGACAGTTGGTGAGGTATTACTTACCAGACTCGATTCCCACAGTACTAGACTCCGTTCCCCAGGTATTCCTGTCAAGCCCTCAAAATGCAGGATGGCATGCACCTTCTCCACCCAGGGTGTAAGTTCTAATGGTGGGCCTGGGAGGATTACCACCACCAGTCTTCTGGGCCGCCAGGTGGTGCCTGGAGGCCAGGTTCTTTACTCTCGTCCTCCGGTCATGCCACCTCTTCCTGATGTCCTCTTTTGTGCACAGGGTGGTACCTACAACATTCACTTTGTTGACTATGCTGTCTCACATTTCATTCTTCCTACTGAAAGGAGTTTGTTGGACTTGGGCTCCAAACAATTGTGGCTCTACTCTGATGATTTTATCCACCATGAATGACAATTGGGTGTCACAGAAACGAGGATTTTTGCAGATAAAATGTTAATTAAATACAGTAGGTAACAGTGAAGAAAGCTGAAAAAGGTTTTAAACCAAGGAATGATGAAGATGCAAATAGTACAAAAAACATGTGTGGAGTGTGTATGATGAGATTCTGTGAAAAGGGCTGCCTTCTCTCACCAACAGTGTCGTCTATCTTGCGGTGTTGCAGTGAAGACAAAGAATAATGGTCTATTTGGGGGGTGTATTATAGTGTGATTTATAGGTGTGTCCACTTTGGCAATGGGCATCAGCTGTGTAGATTTTTTCTGCACCCAATGGCCACTGTTGTGGTGCTTCGCAACAACTATAGAATGGCAGTCTAGCGCCGTTGTGAAACCTCCTACAAGGGACCGCCAGTACAACGGTTTTCTCTAAATATGCTCGGCACCACAACCCTGAAGGCATGTGAGAACCTATCAGCAACCTTTCCAACCAATGCAGCACATGCGGAGACTACTCCGGCCACCACGACCCATGTGGAGAACACTTCGACTGCAGCAGTCGGAGATTCGGCCTACATGCATCTTAAAACGGCAGAGGAAACTTCACTGCCTGGGAGGTTGGAACCAGGCCACGGTACTCTTCCTCTGAAGGAGAAGTGTTCAATTCCTGGTGTTTCAATTGTTCAGTGCGATCAGTTAAAAGTATAGGCAAAGGTAATTTCTTTGATATAGGTTTTAAAAAAATGTTTCTTTTCAGCTTGTTTCAATATATCTCTTTTTAAGTATATCCTACCCCAGTGAATACAAATATCTCTCTCTCTCTGCCGGCGTATGCACGCATCGGTTCCAGAGGTCGCTGCAGGAGTCATAAGCGTTGCAGATCGAACTTCTCGCAGTTGAAGTCGGGAGCGCCAGTGTCGGGGATGTCGGGGCTGCAGTGGGGCATGCGGTGCCCTCAAGTCTTGGTGCAGGCAGCAGCTCGGTGACAGTCAACCAGCAGTGTCGATGAGATGAGGGCTGCAGTGCAAAGTGATGCAGGTCACGGTGCAAGGAGTGGCGTCGTCGTTGCGGAAGGCGCTGTCATCGGCTGACGAACCAGAGTCGATGGTGCCGGCGTCTTTGGGACAAGGCTGCTACGCGGGATGAGGGCAGTGCGTCGTGTAACTTCCGAGAGGTGCCCTTGAACCACAGTGTAAGCAGCGGCATTGATGTCGACATGGAGCGGCGGTGTCCGGGATATCAGGGTGGTGGCGTGAAGCGAGGCAGTGTGCAGTGTGGTGCCCACAGATCGCTGTGCAAGCAGTGGCTCAGTGGCGGCAGCGGTGAGACCAGGGTTGCGGTACGAAGTCAGAACGCAGAGTCGGCAGCGGGGTCTTTGACGGCGCCAGGTTGTTGTTTATCTGTTGCAGCACAAAACACACAGTTCCCAGTGATGGTGGCAGATGTACTTGAAGTCTTTGATGTTCCTGAGACTTCTTGAACAGGGGGAAAGCTCTACCTCAAGCCCTTGGAGAAACTTAAACAAAGAAGTTGCAGAAAGTTCAGTCTAGTCTTTTCTCTGAGACAAAAGCAGCTACTGCAGGCCAACACAGCAAAGTACACAGTAAAAGTACACAGCAAAGTGGTAGTTCATCTTCACAGCTTCTCCAGCTATTCTTCATCTTAGCAGGGTTCAGTGTCCAAAAGAGTTCTAAAATCCTGGGGTCAGGCATGAATTTTATACCACATTTCAATGTGCTCTCTTGGGGCAGAGAGTGTCTGCTCTCAGTCCAAACCAGTTCTGTCCTCTGTGGCCCAGCTTCCTGGCAGGAGGTGGAGACAGCATTGTCCAAGGCAGACCAGACCTATTCAGATGCAAGTAAATCTCCTCCATCTACCCTAAATGCAGCCCAGGTCTATTCAGCCCAGCCCTGGCTCATCCAGGAGAGGCAGGACACACCTCAACCTCCCCAGTGTCTGTCTGAAGAGAATGCACATCCCCAGCCCCTGTCACTCCAAAGCCAGACAGTCAATCCAAAAATCCAGCAGAAGCACATAGGATGGCTAAGCAAGAAAATATCCACTTTTTTAACGTGGTATTTTCAAACACACAACATAAAAATCATTGTTACTTAAAGATATATTTTTACATTCTGAGTTCAGGCATACTAAACTCAATTTCTCTATCTTGTCCCACTGGGAAGTTATACTTGTAAGATGTTAAAAAGTATCTCCATTCTATCCTATGAGATAGTTAGCCTTTCCATAGTGAAAAACGAAATACACTGTATTTCACTATCCGTACATATCACACACACCAGTACATGTCCTACCTTTCAAATACACTGCATCTTGCCCATAGAGGTACCTTGGGCCTACTTTGGGGGTGACTTACGTGTAATAAAAGGGAAGGTTAGGGCTTGGAAAGTGGGGGCACTAGCCAAATCAACATTGCAGTAAAAATTGTGAGTAGACACTGCAGTGGTAGGCCTGAGATACCTTTACAGAGCTACTTCTGTGGGTGGCACAATCTGTGCTACAGGCCCCCTAGAAGCATTTGATTTACAGGCCCTGGCACTCTCATTGTACTTTACTAGGGACTTAACAGTAAATCAAACATGCCAATCTTGGAAACACCAACCCATAACATAATTTACAGTAGTAGCACTTGCATTTTAACACTGAACAGCAGTGAGAAAGTGCACAGAGACACTAAACCAGCTAAAACAGAGTCAAAAACAGGAGGTCCAGAAGCAAAAAGACAGGGGAAACACGCCAAAATATGCCAGGTCTAACAACTATCAAATATAAGTTTTAATTCAAACCAATAAAGAGTCACTGTGGCCTATTGGTTAAGTGATCAGATATTTTGGCTGTGTGGCTCTTGTGCTGGATATACCCAGTTGATTACCCCTTTGGACTGCTACACTCCAATTCAGCAACGAAACTTGCTTCTTGCATACAGGACATTCAATACTGGATGTCATATAATTTTATCAACTTAACACATGCATGTCAGAAATCCTGTTATGCTAGAATAATATCGACAGTTGCAACAACTGTCTCTGGCTGCAGACTTTGGGATTGCCCCCCTCCTTCCCACCATTAAAGTTAAAACATTATGAGTTTAAAATTAGTCGAAAATATTATAAAAATGTCAAATATTATTAATTGATGTCTCTTTTAAATAAGCACTCCACCCTCAATTCCACGAATTTACCTCACACAAATGAATAAAATAATTAAAAAATAATAAAAATATGTAAATAATTACATAAAATGCAGTTTAAAAACAAATCAATATCAAATAACATATACAGAAAAAGTTCTCACATACCATCCACAATTTGAAAAAATTTAACAATAACTACAAAATAATAAAATATGTAAATGATTACTCAAAAATCAATTTACCTTTAAAAATAAACAATATTATAGCAAATATATTTTAAATAAAACACTACCCATCCAAAATCCACCAGAAACATTCAATGAGAAAAAAAGTATACACATTTATAACATTGTACAAACAATAATTCAATTTCTATTTCTAAGTAAAATATTTTCACAAAAATAACAAAATACCACACTTTAAATATTGATATTATAGTTAAAAACACAAAAACAAGAACAATATTATAGTTCTGCAATATTTTGGGGTCAATTTTCAGGATCCATAAACATGTATAAAAAGTCTTCAAACTGCAGCCAGAGATTGGGGATGACTGCTTTTCCATGCCTATTGGTCTTCTTTTTTCTTGTTTCTGTTTCAACCTTTGGAATAATTTCTTAAACAGAGCAACTGCAGCATGTAAGTCAATCTTTTAAATATATATTATAATTGTATACAATAAATTGTGCGTGAACTGCACACAGAACTGTAGAATGCTTGTTCACTTCTTGCATTTCCTGTTTTCAATTGAACGTCGACCTTGAGATTACATTAAAATCAGGACGGTATTACCAGCCTCTTCTAATGTGGAAATCAAGATGAAAATGTATGTTGCATGTTCCCACAACAGATGTTTTTTGCTAATGACCATTTGAGCTACTCTTAGCTGTTTACTGTCTAAAAACCACTCAATTAGACAATACTGCATTTTTATATCTCGCCTACACAGCGCATACGCTGTGCTGCAAGACATATTGTTTACTATTCAGTGGAATTACAACCCACTCACAGCATACCATTGTTTGTTTTTGTTGTCACTCTCATTTGCAATCTTTTGATTGCATAGCTCCAGCAGGCTTCCCTTCTTTTCTTATGTTAGCACTTGTTCTTCCTTGTAAAGAATGTTTTCAAAAGAATTGCTTTTATTTCGAAGAATGCTTTCAAGAGATGTGATTTTATTTTACATTGGTTTTCTTGCTTTCAAAATATGGGCTTTTATTTTACATTGGGTTTTCTTTACAAGTAATCAGTTCATGACACTGCACTTTTTGCCAGCAATTTCCAATTTTAGGGTGTTTTACGGCTTCTTATTCATGTTGCTTTCACCCTATCAGCCGACTCTATCGGAGCTTTAGTTACTTACACCCACAACTGTACAACTTTACGCCACTCTATGCCATTTCTCTCCACTCTACACCACTCTACTCAAGGCCACTTCACTCTGCTCTATGCCACTCCACTCAACTCTACGCCACTTCACTGCACTCTACGCACGTCTACGCACTCAACTACAGTCCACTCTACTCCACTCCGCGCCACTCCACAAAATGCCACTCTACACCACTCTACTCCACACCACTCTATGTCATTTCAAAGCTATCTACTGTATGCCACTCTACACCACTCTACTCTACATCACTTTATGCCACTCCACTGCAGTCCACACTACTCTACTCCATTTAACCCTCATCCACTCTAGTCCAATCTTCGCTATGCCACTGTACTCTACGCAAATCTCCTTTATGCCAGTCTACCCTATGCCACACCACTCTATGTCACTCCACGCTGCTCCACGCCACTCTCCTCTGTGCCACTCTCTTCCACACCACTCTACCGTACCCAACTCCATTCTACCCCCTCTTCTCTACCACCCTCTTCTCCAGCCTACTTCACTCTCCTATACTCCACTACCTTCTATATGTGCTGAACAGCAGCAAAGCTGCTGTACAACATCGTTAAAACAGATTTGCAAAGCCTATAGCTCTCACATAGTTGAGACATATTGGGTTTGTCAATGCTTGTTTAATAAACTAATGTAGGGTGCACCTAACATCCGATATTCTCTAATGGCATGCAGTAGTAAGTGATTGCAAGGATTATGGGGTGTCTGGGTGTGCAGCCAGGCTGGGAGAAGTTAGGACGAGAAGTGTTATCTCCCTGTTCAATTAAGTGTTCGTTTCTTTGCGCCTTTTTCCATAGTAGCTGTCAGAGTCTCCTTGTTCCATTAAAGGTGTCTGTCTCTCCTTCTTCTTTGTGGTTGCCAGTCCTCTGTTTTTGGGAAGGTAACAGAATCTCCCTGTTTCAGTATGAGTGGTTAGGCCTCAATATTCAAGTGCCAGTGTATGACTCTCTCTGACCTTCTGCGAGTGTTCAAGTTTCCCTGACTCTATGACCAAGTTTCCTGCTGCCCATGACTTCAACTGTCCTCGTCGCACAGGTCCTGCCTTTACTTTTGTTCTCCTTCCTGATGTTGATGCACACCCTTTCCAGTGTTGGCCTACTCCCAGATTCTGCCTTTACCCCTATTCTCCTATTTGGTTTTTGATGCATACCCTTACTAGCCTTTGCCCGTGCTCTCTTTCTTGGTGGTATTATTATTATAAACCTTACTGAGGGAAAACTAAATGACAAAAGTTTAATGGCCAGTGTTCTTAAAAATACAATGCAAGGTGTGAAATGTCTGGAGAGGTGTCAGTCATACATGCATGGAGTCAGACTGAGGGAGAAAAATGGAAAACAGACTTCATTGCTTAAATCTTAACTCAATTGCAAGATTTAGTCTTCGGATGGTAAACTATAAAGGTTATTTTTCTTTTCCTATTCTCTCTATGCATAATGGTAGCCGATAGAGCAGTAGATATAAATTACACCACATATATGTGGCAAATGTATTTATTCCAATAATTGTTTTTGCATTAATCACGCGAGGTAAGCAGGTCACCTTAATGCAGCATTTTAGTTTTCAATTTAAATGGGCGAGCCAATGATGGCTCAGCCTGCTCAGGAAATGGAAAATGGAACAGTAGGTAAGAGGTGCAGGTCAAAGAAAGACAATGAATTGTTGAGAGGAGAAACTGTATAGAAGTGAAAGAGGGTTGGGTTAGGGTACGATAGATGGAAGTTCAGCAGGAGACTTTAAAGAAATTAAAATAAGGACCTTCAAATGGCTAAAAGGCTCCCTAACCTTAGCTCATCGGGGAATGTTTTGCGCTGCCAGAAAACTCAGTTGGTTGATTTGATCACTTCAGATGTCTAAGTCTGTAGCCGGAGGGTCACTGATTTGAATCCTTGTTGGCGCACAGAATAGTGACTTGTATTTATGCTGCTATGAGGGCATGGCCTGTGACAGAAAGCAGAGTATGTATGCAATTAATTTAAATATTGTATTACACACAGTATAAAATAGACTGCACGCAGCATAAGATAAGATAGTCGCCTGGAGGAGGCCAGTTAGATGATTGTTTGCAACACTCATGTGAGACGCATTAACACACTTGCACAAGACACTGTTGCTGCATAATGTGTATGTAATGTAAAATCATCTGGTGGAAATACAGAGATTCGGCGCAACGTTAAGTGTTAACCGTCACAAATGTAATTTGAAAATTAATTACAATAAAAGAAAGCAAACAATGCAATAGAATGTTGAAAGATGCTACCTGAGAATCAAGCCCTGGGCATTATTGGTTCGTAGGCGGTGAAGCATGTTCTACCACAGTGATGTCGGCCAAGAATGGTCAATGTTTTGAAATAAAGAAATGTGCAGGGCAAATAAATAGATACAAGACAAAGACGACATCAAGCATGTTAAGTGTGATTGTCACCTGCTAAAATTTAAGTGAAATACATCTAGATTAAAGGAAGTAGATGTACATAGGTGAGTCTTGAGCATACCAGGTAGGCTGCATTATGCTAAACTTACATGAGATGCTGTTAGGTGTGTCTATTTAAATATATTGCCAAACTAATACCACACATTATGGCTAAATTAAAGAAGACAATAACAATCAAACTGAAAATTAAGGGATGTAATGTCAGGGAATCGAACCCTGGATGTACATGAGATAATCATGGAGATTACGGGATGGGCTGTATTGTGCTATACTACTGTGACCCCCTGTTAGATGTGCCCATTAAAATCTATCACCAACATCAGTTAAAATAATTTGAGTAAGCTACATCTGAATTATACATTAGAGAAGAAAATTGTGCAATCTACATGACTTATATGGGGATACTGCCAAAGAGATTCAACCCTTGATGTGCATGGACAAGTCACAGATGATACACAGTAAGAAGAGTTCTACTGTACATTGTTGTTTTGAGTAGTTCCAACGTCAGTTGGTAAAGAGCAGCCTCAAAGTGCATAGCTGCCAAGCTTTCAGATTGCTAGGTGTGATATTTTCATAATTTTATTGCAATTATGAGTCCGCCGCCGCAGACATTTGCACCAGTTTTAGTCTTCTTAGAGTTTCTCATTGCTCAAATGGGTGTAATTACTGATATATAGATATATATATATGTTTCCCTCGTCTTCATTGCTTGAGTTTTGCTCGCAAAAAAGTGTCACTCATACTCGTTGAAATGTCACTCAATTACAATTTAATTATGAAAATGTCACACATAGCAATTTGAAACCTTGGCAGATATGCTCATAATCGTTGAAATGTCAATCAGAATTACACTGAAGTTATGAGAAAATGTCACACATCTGAAACCTTGGCAGCTATGCTGCCACTTTGCCACTCACTAAATATCCCCTCTGAAAACGTTTAGCTCTTACCTCACTCAGCCTCCAGCAGCACTCCACAGTGGTGGCAGCCAGGGTCTCTATGGCAGGGGTTGGTTCACGTTTGGGGACGGAGGGCACGAAAGAACCTGGGAGGGCAATGCACAGCAAGACACACTCCGGACAGTGAGGGGACCTCATGGAAGAGGACGCGATGCAGGAAGAAAAAAGAACGTGCAATAACATGGTCAGGCTTGTGTCAGAGAGCAGCGGTAGGTAATGAGGGAGTAGAGGCAGGCAAATTGGTAGAGGGACTGTAGATGCACATACTTAGGGGGGCGACCAACAGGCGAGACAGGTAGAGAATGAGGAGGGCCAGTGTGAGGGAGAGAGGCCAGGGAGTGATGAAGAGAATAGGGAGTGTGTGAGGGAGAGAGGCCAGGGAGTGATAAAGAGAATGAGGAGGGTTTACAGAAAACGGCATTAGCCGCTCGGGCAACCGGAGAGAGGGCTTCATTTTCCTAATGGGCTGGAAGTGCAGCCAATGGTGGGAAGCTGAGAGCCGCCTGTCCTGTGGGCTGAGCCTGTAACCTACCCCCAAGTCTACACAGGGCACAGGAAGGGAGCCACTGCCGAGAGAGACACGGGCTGGGAGGCAGTGCCAGGGCAGGGCTGCTCTGTTGAGTGCCATGCTGTCAGCTTCAGACATCCATTGTTTGAATGTAAATGGTCGAGGATCAACTAAGCCCCTGGGTCCAAGCTGTTACATTCTTCCTCAATGTGGAGTGGGATTTTAATGTGTGTAATGGGTCTTTAGTTTGGAAGTACTGCTCAGATGCTGGAACTACAAGATTTGTCTGTTAACATTATTATACACCCAGTCATTGATCGCTTATGGAATGCTTTCTGAAGCCCCATGCCTCTTCTCTGTGGAGAGCCATGCTTTCAGCTTCAAACCGTTTAGAGCTGTGCTCACCCATTCTTTGAACGTAAAGGGTTGAGGATCTTTAACACTGTGTGACCCTTACCATACATATCACTATCCCCATCGCACATAAATGTTAATTGTAAAATACTAGCATGCATCGTAGCCAGCAGGATAAACCCACTGAGGCCCAGTCTGATGCCTCCAGATGAGGCAGCTTAAAAACAGTCACCACCACAGAGCAATGCCACACAACAAACATGCACAAATATTCTTGCCACACATCAGGTCCGGCTCCAGGAATTTTTATTTGGGTGGGCCAAGGGTGCATTTGGGTGGGCCACTGCGGGCTCGATTTGTCGCATATATATGGCTGGGCAGGCCTGCTTCAGAGCCCTCCTTTATCTCTTCTTAGTCTTACAAGGACCAGTAAAACTCACTCTTTTCCAAATCTCTTTCTAAATATTATCACTTTCCATGTAATGTTCCTTTGATGGGAAGAGGAGGTTTCTGAGGCTCCATCTGTTCGAGCCTTCATGGAGGATCCCTCTTCATTACTACCTCCACCTGACCCCGGACTCTGCAACGCACTCCTTTACAGGCTCCCTCTGTGCGAGCCTTCAGGGAGAATCCCTCTTCATTACTACCTCCACCTGACCCCGGACTCGGCAACGCTCTCCCTTACAGGCTTGATTATCCACTACTCCTCTCTCCAGTGCACCTTATCTCACAGCTGACCTTGGGCCCCAGCCCCATATCAGGCACCATCGGGCTCCACTTTGCTTTTTCCCGGTAAAAACATTAGTAAAATCACCTTCAAACTTAAAACATTGAATATAGCAGTAAATATAATTTGCATGCACTTTAAAGTATGTTCCACAGTAGCCCTTATGACCCGACTGCTAATTAAATAAACAAAAACAGAAAGGCCATGACAGGGCCGGCTTTAGCGCTGATGCGAAAGTCTTTTTTGGCGCCACACTAATAACCTCTTTCTCCGTAAATACCTTTACTACCACCTTCCAACAGTGCCCCTCATCGCTCCATGGCCCCCCTAGTGACCTCCTCCTCAGATTCCCTCACGCCACAAGTGCCCCTCATCTCCCCATAGCCCCTGCCCCTCATGACCTCCTCCTTGGACTCCCTCACTGCCACCATCCACCAGTGCCCCTTATCTCTCTGTAGCCTCTCCCCCTCATGACCTCCTCCTCAGACTCCCTCACTACCACCCTCCACCAGTGCTCCTCATCTCACCCTAGCTCCCCCTCCACACCATGACCTCTTCCTCGGATTCCCTCACTGTCACCCAGGGCACAAGTCCTAAAAAAAGAAGTGGGGGGTCGCTGACGTCACAACAGCAAGTGATGTCACGAAAGGTGGCTTGCACCATCAGACTCATTGCTTCCCCTCGCTCACCCCTTAGATGCCATTGCATCAGAGAAGCCAGCGCGTGAGCAGCGTTCTGAATGAGCTCCGATCTCGCTCCAGAGAGGCCAAAGAGTAAATGTGTGGCTCCATTTGCTCCAGTAATCGAGCTCCCGTTAAAATAAGTGAGGGGACGCCGTCCACCCGCCTGGTACCCCGACTCGAGCCCTGCAGTCACCCTCCACCAGTGCCCCTCATCGCTCCACAGCCCCTCCAACTACCTCCTCCTCAGATTCCCTCACTGCCACCCTCCACCAGTGCCCCTCATCGCTCCGTAGCCCCTCTCTCATATGCATTTGTTGTTTAGCGCTACTCATATCAGTGTAGTGTGTCAGCACTTTACACCACGAACACATTATACAGAGACAATGAATCATACAAGTATGTAAATCAGTCTACAGGGAATGTCACATAAGCCAATGAGGATTACAAGGTGTAGGAATCACATGTCATCCATACTGGTGGGGAGTATATTTTGAGAGGGTTTGGTCTGGGGAAACACAACCTTAGGATTTAAAAGAGTATTCCATGGGGGTCAGCTTTACTGATAAAAATGTATCTCTGCCCAAACATACTCATTTTAGCAACATTAGAATGATGAAAGACTGAGGAAGTTCTAACTATATCACAAAACAAAAAAACGATACCATTCATTTTTGTATGCAGCTCTTTGGTGACAGTTTAATGGTCACTGTCCTATGTTAGGATTGTAACTTCTGAACTCTAAGTAACAGGGGGATATCTGTGACAAAGGCAGTAACCCACTGAGCTTCCACACAAAATACAGTTCATCTGCATTTAAAAACTACTAACAGACAAATTATTGCTCTCCAGCGGATCATTAATCACCAGCGTTATTGGGACATTTGTTATTGTCTTATTGTTGTTCTGCATCAGCCATGATAATGATAAAAACAGTTTAAATGAAGCGCACACGAAGTACGTGTCCTGCTGGGCCTGCGCATATTTTTAAAAGAAAAATAAATAGTCACACATTGTCTTACCTACTACTCCATTAGTCAAACTTTGTGTCACAGCCTGATGTGATAAGCAGCTGCAGGGGTCAGGAAAGGTGATTAGGAAACAAACTTCTTTTCTCCTGCGCTGCATTGAAAACGAATTATATCCACGCAGCAGACTGCCCCAGGCCACAATTGGGTCCTCGCGAGAGTGCGTAGTGGTGAAGCGCGTGACGCGTCACCGCTACGCTCTCATTGCGAGGGCCGGGCAAAAATGTAGCCCAGGGCCGTCATTGGTAGCGCTGGCGCACGCTCTCCAAGATTGACGGCCCTGGAGCAGGCTGGGATGATCAACGTCATGGTGGCAATGATTGCAGCAGCAGGCGCTGACGCACTGGCGCACTCAGCACTACAACCAGGTAGGTCAGGTGCGCGCAGTGTGCAGCGCGCTGCTTGCACAGTGCACTCTTTTAAACTGGGCCGCCCGGCCGCGCGCGCCGTTGCAGCCACAGCGGACTTTATAATTTATTTAGTGACACTGTGTCCCTAAATAAATTATAAAGGCCGCCGCAGCCGCAACAGGCCACCAGTGCCGAGCGGCCGCCCTAAATATAGTGCCGCCTGGGGCGGTCCGCCCCCACCGCCCCCCCCCTAGCTACGCGCCTGACCCGATACCTCCAATGCTCCCACCATACACTACTTCCCTTCCCTTCCTCCCTCCTTAACTCTGGCCAACATCACTCATTGATCCTAACACTGTCAAATGTTCACTGCTGATAATTCACAACAGCAGTAGTTCCCAAACCTTTTAGAACCATGACCCAGTTTTTAGAACAACAAACTTTCATGACTCACTTAGCTTTAATGGAAATCAGGCAGGCAATTATTTAATGTGAACTAAAGCATTGTGTAGTACCACACTATCGTTTACAGACAGCACAGTTTCAGCTGAAAAGTCCACTTAATTTGCGCAGTCATATACTTTTACTGATAAAACTATATAGCACACAAATGATTGTGTGGGGGAATCAGGTTTCAGTGAATGTTTATCATTTGTGCACCACGTGAGTAAAGTGCCATGACTTGTTTTGACCCTATTAAGATCTTTGTTTCCATCACATTCCAGAATTACAAAAATATGTGCTTCATTTTTGCTTTCCGAACTGCTGAATGTGTACAGTTCATTTGCAGGTATTTACATTTTGTGTGTTTCAAAAAAATGCCACCCTACAGCCTTTTCCCACTCACACATACAACCGTACCCCTGCAACATTATAAAATAGTTCACTTTACTTTCCTTTCTCTGACCGCAAAGTGAGAGGAGCTTGTAAACACCGATCCCCATGTTACAAAATAAGCTGCAATTTGTAAGAAGACATAGCCTGACATTTGACCTCTGCCTCTGAAGCACATCAAATGTGCCAAGATAAATACAGAATTTAAAGGCATCTTTATTTATTGCTTGAACTTTCTCGAGCCGCCAAAAATGGGCTGGCGAGCTACCAGTGAGTCACTATGCACAGTTTGGGAAACACACAGTTAACTCCAAGTATACCATTGTACCTGCATTGACTTGCTTAATAATGTTCTTATGACCCACAGATGCATGTATTCTCCTCTTGGTGGTCTCTGGTTCTTTGAATGCACTCATAATTCATCATGTAGTAATTATAAGCAACATGACATATGACTGGTTCGATATAGTAACACTATTGCAAATTAACCTGATGTTCCTGCTTCATTTGAAAATCATAAAAATTTGAAGATTAAAATGACCAGATATGTCTCCTTGAGTTCCGTACAATTAATTAATGCTTCATATTACTGATCAGCACCAGAAGCTGAACCAGTAAAGCAACATATCCAACAAAAATAAAAAAGTTCCCATATGAACATTGAAAGCCACCCCTCAGATTGTTTGTACATATTTTGATAGCCCTTACTTGGATAGTACAGATAAGGGCAGAGAGAGTCTCTCCATGCAATGGCCCCTTTTCCCATTCAATCTATCTTCCCACCCTGTTTTCTCCAGCTTTACACTTGGTCAGTCATTACCATCAAATATTTAGATGTTAAACAATGTTCCTCACACTAGTAATTTTAGGAGGAGAACAGGGAGTTGCCTCAAGTGTAGATGATGATTGGAGGAATCATGCCTTGGGACAAGTTGTCCGGCATTAAAGGCATCCAGCTGTAAAACATGCGCAAATATTATCACAAGACCTGGCTGAGTCATGCTTACGGCCTGCTATGGGAAACAAAGATAGCACCATTTATAACAGGGCAATCAATACTGAAAGATTCCTTGGGCACTCCCACCAAAGATTACTTTATTAAGCCGCAAAACAAACAGCTTGCTATCAGTGCCCCAAGGTTTCCTTATATTGATCAAGCTAGGTTGGTCTAAGCTCAGGCCATCAATTCAACCAGTCTAAGAAATGCATTGGTCTCAATTACTGTATCACCAGACATTTTATTGAAGTTATTGTTACCTTAACTTCGAATTCCTTAATTTAAACATGAGAGGAGGGTCTGTAATATTTGGCCAAAGTTCACCCTGCTTCTCCACCATCACTGAGTTCCAGCCCAGCATCTGATCAAAGATCACTTTTTTTTTATCAGCATGGAAGCTGTGGAGTATACCTTAAGTTATGTAAACCTTTGCATGCTAAAAGCTTCCACCACTAGTGCGAAGTACTTTTAGACATCTTTTAATTTTTGCAATCAGCAGTATTTGTTTGTATAGCAAGTCTTTCTGGTGAATTGTTCTTGTTTTCCCAAATTAGACTGCACTAGCGGTGGCACATAGGATGTTTCAACTGCCCTATTTCTAAACAAAACATCTTCGAGGTCTAAAAATAGCAATAACATGCACTTTTCCTTTTTATTCACATAGCATAAGAAAAAACTTTGCTTGTCCTAACTCAGTATCAGCTCTGATTCCAAAGCATATCGTTTTAAATACCTAAAATTCCATCACAAGCATATTGTCGTTTATTTTACAGGTGGTCCGTTTCTTTTTTGGACAGTTCCATACACATAGTGAAGAGTATAGAAAATCAACGTAAGAACCGGTTAGGGAAATGTTTCCACTTCTATCTTTTGCCTATCATGATCAGGGAATGTTTTTTGTTTGGTTATAATTTGAACTGACGATGCATTTCTTTTGCACTTTCGTCGTCATAGTATGATCAATTTAAGTTTGAACTTTGCATAGTCAGAGTCAATTGTGTAATATTCATCCCTTTTAAGACAAAAGGATGAGGATGTGGCTTATTGTAAGAGAGTCTGACATTGGAACTGGGAAACAACGTTCCAGTCTCGACTTCGGATCAACATCCTGTGATTCTGGGCAAATCACTTACTCTCCCCGTATGTAAAAAAACATGAATGTGTCCTTGTGTAATGTAGCTGGTGCTGGTATAAAGTTCTCCAATACCTTCCGGTTGAGTTTGTACAATATAAAATTGAAAAAAAGAAAACATTTCTAGTTTTGAGAATTTATTGCACATTTTCAAGGAAACATCAAAATATTCATAGTCCATGTAGATGCGTCAGCTGTATTTAAGTTATCATGAAAAAACGGTTAGTGTGTGAATGTGTGTAGTGTTTTCTAAAAGTTCTTGAGTGTTGAACATCTATACTAATATACCACAAAAGTTAAACTCATATACGTTGTGTACTACTGAGTGATTCAATTTTTTAACATATATTATGTGAGTGGCTGTATGGCTGTGTGACTGTGTGTAAATGGATGTGTGAATGAGTGTGTAAGTGGTTGTATGGGTGTGTGAGTGAGTGTGTGAGTGCTTGTATGGGTTAATGAGTGGCTTTGTTGAGAGGCTGTATGGGTGGGTGAGTGAGTGGCTGTATGAGTGAATACGTGTGTGTGTGTGAGTAGCTCTATGGATGAGTGAGTGTTTGTGTGAGTACTTGTATGGGCCAGTGAATGGGTATGTGAGTGGTTGTGTAGATGTATGAGGGGGTATGAGAAGTTGTTTAGGGATGTGAGTGGATGTGTGAGTGGTTCTGTGTATGATGTCATTAGTGATGCCATTTGAGATGTCATCAGTGATGTCACTGACCATGTCATTAATGATGTAATAAGGGAGGTCATAAGCAGTGCATTGTGGGGGCATGAGTTATAGTTAGCTCAGGCAACTATAACTGCTTAATTCCACTAGGTTTATATGAGTGAAATCTGAGCCTAACTATAACGTCCCTGTAACGTCTGTTTTTTTCAGTGAATTTCTACGTTTTTTTGCTCTTATTGTTAACTTTAATGTCCCTGTAAACCTTGGGTTTTTCAGAGAATTTCAAAGGTGTTTTAATTTTATTTCCTAACTGTACCCTTTGAGAGTGGGTGTGTGAGTTACTGGATAAGTCAGAGAGTGGGTGTGTGAGTGGCTCTACGGGTCTGTGAGTGGGTGTGTGAGTATCTGTATGGGAGTATGAGTGGGTGTGTGAGTAGTTATGATGGTTTCTGATTGGGTGCGTGAATGGATTTTATGAGTCAGTGAGTGGGTGGGTGTGTGAGTGGTTGTGTGGGTCAATAAGTGGGGGTGAGTAGCTGTGTGGGTGTGAGAGTGGGTTAGTGAGTGACTGTATGGGTCTGTGAGTGGGTGGTGATTGGCTGTATTGGTCTGTGAGTGGGTATGCAAGTGGCTGAATAGATCTGTGAGTGGGTGTGTGAGTGGCTGTATGGGTGTGTGAGTAGTTTTGTGGGTGTTAAAATGGGTGTGTCAGTGGCTGTATGTGTCTGAGTGGGTGTGTCAGTGGTGTTGTGGGTGTATGAGTGGCTGTATGGGTGTGTAAGTGGGTGTGTGGGTCTGTGAGTAGATGTGAAAGTGTCAGAATGGTGAGGGGGTGTCTAAGTGTGTGGGTGTGTCAGTAGCTATGTGAGTGACTGGGTCACAGCAGACCCTAACCTGCCCCTCTATCTAACAAGAGTCCAACATTTTACACATAATATCTACCCAAATGGAGTACTTTCTGCTGGTTAATTACGAAGTGCTACCTCGTTGAGCAAATGTCCGGTGCATATTCTACACTACATCTGCATAATGGACCATGAGGAAATGTCTCCAGCAACCATGTATGTGTTTCCGTTTGTTCCTTGTCCCTCTTTATCCTGAAATGGGTTATAACATGGATCATTCTATAGAGCAGACAACAAGAATACAAAGAGGTAAATCTCTACCAATCAAGAGTATTTCCTCTTAACTATGTGAAGTAGGTGCTTCTTTGTTTGGTAGAGATGTCTTCATATTCTTCGGCATCAAAAAAGTGTCACCAAAATCAGTGAGAAATGGGCTGAGGGGCCTTTTGGTAAGCTGTTCATCAATGTAGGAAAAGGCAGGGAGACCTTTGCATACTGCTAAGGAAACCTGGGTGGGGACAAATGGGCAGACCTTGCAGATGATTTGGGGCATTTGCATACTGAGAGTAATTAAAAGGGAGAACCATCGACTCTGCTCTCAAGACAAGAAAGAAACCACTCATCACAGTCACTACACATCAAATTGTGATCCACTAGATCAAGGATGCATTCACCTGATGCATTCACCTCCATTAAGGATTTCAGATCGTTTTTCAACATGGAATACGAGAGGAAACACACTTGCTTTGCATTTGCTAAGCCCAAGAAGTTAGAATCATTTGTGCTTTACAGAAGTGGAACTTTAACTGGGGCACCTGCTATGCTTATATTTGTAAGTGTTTCCCGTTGCGGATTCATTGTGGTGAAGTGAGCATCAGGGCAATAATGGAACCTCATTTATTCCAGGAAGAGTCCACAGTTTTGCCAAAAATGTCTACCCAACTGGAGTACTTTCTGCTTGTTAATTAGTAAGTGCTATCTCGTTGGGTAAATGTCTTGTGCATATTCTACACCACAGCTGTGTATAGGACCGCAAGATAATGTCTTCAGTGACCTTGTGCCCATGTAATTTTGGCTATGTGATTGTTTCTGCTGCATCTTCACCCACAAATCTATGATAACATGAATCCTTAGCAAGAGAAGAGGACAAGACGACAAAGAGGTGAATCTCCCCCAAACAGAGGTACTTCCTCTTAACTATATGAAGTAAGTGCTTCTTTGTTTAGTTGTATTTCTCTGCATCAAGAACGCGCCACCAAAATCGGCGGGAAGCGCGCTCGGAGTGGTTTTGGTAAGCTGTCCATCAACATAGGGAAAGCAGCGAGACCTTTGCATTCTACTAAGGAAAATGGGGCAGGACTAAACCTGCGGAGCTTGCAGATGATTTTGGGCATTGGATACTCAGGGTAATTAAAAGGGAGAACCAATAACTCTGGAGATAATAAGAAAGAAACCACTTGTCACAGTCACTACAGATCAGATTGTGATCCACTAGATTAACAATGCTTTCGCCTTCATTAAGGATTCCAGTTTGATTTCAACGTGGAATACAAGAGGAAAAACACTTTTTAAAAATGTATTTTTTTTAGAGTTTTATATAGCGTGAACTTGACCAGAGGATATCAGCTATCAGAGCGCTTTACATGAGCACCAGTTTATTTAGACGGACACATTCATTTTTGTTAGGCACGGGGAGATTAAGTGATTTGCCCAGAATCACAGGATGTTGAGCGTCGTTGCAGGGACTCGAACCCGGTTCCCCGGCTTCAAGGTCGACAGCTTTAGCCATAAGGCTACAAGAAGTTAGGATCCTTTGTGCTTTTACATAAGGGGAGGAGGCCACCAGTCCCACTCCTTGGACCGATTTCAGCTCCGGGGACACTATTACCCGGGCCCCAGCCTCTTGATCCTGGGTGCCATGGAACCCACCTAGAGAACCCAGTCTGCAGCAATGGGGACCATGGGGAGCATCAATGGCCCGCAGTCCTTGCCAGCACCCCACCTCCAGCAGGGGCCAGCATTGCTCCCACACATGCAGAGAAGCTGAAAATGCTGCTCCCTGCATATGGGAGCAATTTTTTCATCTAGTTTCCTACCCACCTGACAGTAGACAGGAAAACAGATGAAAAGTCCACTCCCAGTGGTTGGGAGCAATTTTCCTGCTCCCTCCCACTTGGAATGGCTCCTGAGAAAGCAAACTGCTTTTTCCCCGAGGGTGGGCACCTTCGGAGAGGAAGTCGTTCCTAATGGGTGGCAAGCACCAAGGCCATCAATGGCTTGAGGATGGGGGCAGCACAGCCCCTCTCCTTTCAGTTTGAAGGGACTGCCCCGGGAAAGTAGTGCTCCACGCGGCTGAATACGGCCCGGAGGGGGCCCCATGCACCTCCTCCCCCTTTAGTTTGTATTTTTGGCCCCAGGGATGTGGTGGTCCCTGGGGACCTACTGGGCCATGGAGGGGGATCCGTGCTGCCCCCTTCAATTTATTGTTGAAGCCCCAGGGTGGTGGTGGGCCCCAGGGCACCTATGAGCCCTACAATGGGGTCCACACGCAACCCCTGCTATTGTATAATTAAAATTGAATTTAAAGGTCACAGGAGGGGTGCAACACTGCCCCCTCCCTTAATTGCTTTTTAAAAAACCCTGGGGAGGTAGTGGTCATTCGGTTTAAACTGCCCCTGGGGAGGTGGGCCGCATGTGCCCCTTCCCCTTTTGTTTAATATAAGCGAGCCCCAGGGACCTTGCCCAACCGGGGGCAGATGTTTAGACAAGTGAGAGAGACCGCACTTCATTTAAAAAAAAAAAAGTCATGGGGATTCATGAATCTGTATGATTTTGCCAAGGAAAAAAAAATGCTTTTAGGCCCTGGAGGGATATCTGGGGGACCCCGCCACCAGACCTAGGGCGGTCAGGATATTCCTACCCTACCTCCTTCTTTTTTTTGTTTACATTTTAGTTTGGAGAATGGCTGCCAACACTTCCTTGTTGAAGTGTTGGCAGTCAATCAGATCTCTGCACGAGATCAGTAAGATTTGCGGAGGGTCCAAATCACTAAATATACAACATTAGTTTTCCTTTACTTATTCCAAAACTACTGAATGTCTTTACACCAAACCACAAAAAAAGACTCTTTCTGGTCCAAGAGCTAGCTTTCTACCAAATTTGGTCCAATTCCGTCCAGCGGTTCAGGCTGTAGTCGTGTCTAAAATATCTATGGAAATTAACATGGGGAAAAGCATTTTGGGACCCAGCCCCCTTTTTCTTAGTCCCTGCTTGATGAATCACCCTAAAATGTTCAACACAGCAGCTGATCTGAGTTTTGTACAAATTTTAAATATTTCGTGAAGATTCGTCAATTGACCCCAAAGTTATTGGTGAAATAAAAAACACTTTTCCTATGGAAACTAGGTTGTAACTATAACCACCTACCTACCTACATATAGGTATACACATACACTACCTAGTGGCTACTACGACCAACACTTTGGACTCTTGCCTTTTCTATCACTCCATTATCCTTTTCAATCCAACTAACAGACTCATGTCCACCACTCAAATGAATGCATATTCCCCTATACTAATTCACCACTAATCCTTTTTGGGTTCTGGAGTAGTGTGCTATTCACCGAAAAGCGATTTGACGCCTCGTCAGGGGTAGTAAGCGATATAAAAATACAATTACAATAACTTTGCTTTTCCTTAAACAATGGTGGCATTTTACAAGCTTTCATTGTTTTTTTGCTCGATATTGTGTAAAATGATACAACTGTTAAACCAACAAGTTTCATAGATTTGGAATATGAAAAAACACTACTCAATGGCAGACTTGATATGTTTTGCTGCAGTTATTTGGGGAATTTTCTCTTTCAAGGAACAGTCAGGTCCTTTCTTCAACTAGTTTAAATTCGATTTGTTTTTAGGCATAGACAATTCAGCAGCTGTGGACCACCATCTCAAAAA
The DNA here is from genome assembly GCF_964204655.1 of Triturus cristatus. NCBI lineage: Eukaryota > Metazoa > Chordata > Amphibia > Caudata > Salamandridae > Triturus > Triturus cristatus. Next base: position 697,790,645 of record NC_140591.1, read on the forward strand.
AGCTGCAAGCTTGTGCCCCGAGATACCCAATCACACCCTCACCATATCTGGAATACTCAAATCGTTCAGCTATGTGGACAGATTAAGCAGTTTTGTCCAAGCAGGCAAGCAGGCATGCGAGCGGGCGGTATTCAGGCGAGCGGACAGCATAGGCAGGCAAAACTGAGCCTCTTAATTGGGTGGTTACTTGACGTCTGTAGTCGACTGCACTGTATCACCTCCAGGCGTCCACCCTAAAAGCTGGTGCAGCAACTTCAAAACTCCAGGTTGGGAAAGAGAGTCTACTTGGTTTACTTTAAAGGCAAAACGCGAACACTACGAGACAGATAGTTGGAGGCGAAATGGATAATGGGGGAAAGTGAAGGAAGAAGCAGGTCTTTGCTTAGCCAGCAGAAGCAGGAACATGTACAAATATGCACTTTAGACCACAAAGCTATGCTGAATGAAGTTCCAGGGAGGCTTGTAGTTAAATCGCACTGGTAATTTGCAACTGGATGATGTAGAGGCGCCACTGTCCTCCCAGCAAAATCCTGCTACACAAGATGCTGAAGGGAAAATTGAATCACTTCTGGCCACAGTACTGTCAGAAATACAGGTGATGAAGATAAGTCAGACTCTACTTGCCCACTCTCTCAATAATAAGATGTCAGAAATTAAGGGAAAGATGTGAAAAATAGGGTATCGGATTTTGAGGATGCCAAAAGCAGTTTAGTGAGGACAAACTGCACGCTGTAAAAAGAGCTGAGCAGCATTAGACTTCAGCTGAAGGACCAGGAGTATCACTGAAGGAGATCCAACCTTAGGTTCATTAGTATACCAGAAAAGAAGGTAACCACAACACTATTCGAATACATGGAGAATTGTATCCGCAACAATAAACTGCATGGGGATAATGATAAAATTGATCTGGCTGTAACACAGGCATACCATGACCCTTTTGTGGAGTATCCAAATAGTGCTCACCCATGCATGTTGTTGTTAATTTTGGTGATTACAGGGTTTGCGAATAAATTCTTTGGCAGGCCATCAAACAGAAAATGTTTACATTAATGATAAATACACTTTTCAGGGTTTTCCTTGAATTGGCCTTTGCAACTTCCAAGAGGCAAAAGGAATTGTGACTTTTCACTATTTCCTTTGAAGCAGCGGGTGCCCGGGTCAGACTTATACACCTGGCCATAATGAAGGTTCTTGCAAGGGGCACTTTGAATGTGTTCAAGGAGATGTTGGACACACTGAAATTTTTTGCAGTAACCAAAGCTAAAGCAAAATGGGGCCAGGATACTCAGTCTCTTGAATTAGTATGTCAAACTGTGACTCAAGATATATTAGTACCTCTGGTGTTGGAGGCCTGGAGAGGAGTTGATTTTGTATGGATATGTCTGAATATGCTGTGGATATGTTATGAAGTGGAGGTGGAGGATGAACAGGGTGAATGTATTTATTGTTCATTGTCAACCTATTTACCATTTTATTGAATTTCAAGGTGTTGGATGCTTATTACAAGGTGTAGGTTAAGTTTGGGAGAATAGATAAGGATTCATTTAATTGTTTCTTTCAAGGCTGACAAGTGTGTTACTCTTAATCCTTTCTTTTTCTTCCCCTTACTGCCTCTTGGAAGGTGGGCCATGTTTGGTGAAGAAAGATGCGATATGAAAATGTGAGATGGGTTATTTGGGTGCAAACTCAGTGTGCACAAGGTAACAAGTTTATAAAAGCATTTTGTAGCTGCAGATGTGGGCACATGGCGAAGAAGGAGGGTCAGGGAGAGTGGAGGGGATGGCATCTGGATCCTCTAGCACAGGTTCAAGCAGCGCACTGAGAGGAAGGAGAGGGGATGCCTTGGCACGGCGGCATAGGGTCTTGGCAGGGTGGCAGTAGGGGTGGAGAGGGTAGGTGGGTGGAGGTGACATGAGGGAGACAGGGAGAAGGTGAGAGGGCTGTGGCCAGTGAAGGAAACGCACAGCAAGAACAAAGAAGAAAAATAATGGTAACTGGAGGAATGAGAGAATTTATTTCCAATCATTGGTAGCTAACGGGGGCAAAAGGTCCACCTTGGAAGCTCTGCCTCAGAATTCTTTTAGCCTTGTGGCTAAGGTTCAATTAGATTTTTGACATGAATGCCCTAAATAGTAAGATATTTTCCTTGAACATTAATAGGGTGAATAGTCCAAGGAAGAGAAGAGCATTTTTAGATTGGCTGAGTGAACAAAAGGCAATCCTTGTATTGTCGCAAGAGATGCACATTAAGAAGTCAAAAGTGAATTCGCTCAATTGGGGCCCTTTTCTGATAATGGGCCACTCTTCTGCAGCGTTGAAAAGGGTGGCAATGTTGTCCAATACATGTTTTGGGGATAATACAACTAAATCTGACTCAACCCCGTTTGGGAGATAGGTCTTAGATGAACTGCCCTATTTTTTCGTTACCTTCTTTTTATGGTATATAATCTGGACGACCCACAGACAGTATATGACCTAGCATTTCAACTGGCAGGGTTTTCCCAAAACATAATAATTGGAGGAATTTAAATATTATCCAGTCAACTGAATTAGATCTAAGCAAGCGAAGCAGCTTAAAACAAAACCCCAGAACTGCTAGAGCAATTGTATATCTTAAGTAGGGGTTTGGTTTGTTCTATCCTTGGTGATCACCCAATTCTCTTTTTAGGCGCTACATGTTTTTTTCATCTCTGTTTCAATCAACATCTAGAATTGATTTCTTTTTCAGTATCAAAAGAAATATTGAAGGTTCCAACCTCAATTATTTTTAACTCTTTATCTGATCACGCTGCTACATCTCTTAATGTTGTTTTCCCATCAGTCAATGCCTCAACTTCACAGTGGACCCTAAAGAAAATAAAAATTCTTCTGTGACAGTAATTATTTGGGAGTCATTTAAATCTCCAATGAGGGGTGATATAGTTGCTTTTCAAACTAATCTTAACAGAATGAAAAAGATTAGATGCAAGTCCTTAGGTGACGCCATCTCTTTGGTAGAACTTAAACTTTCTGAATCTGACTTGCTGCACCATTATTTAGCGAGGTGAGTAGCCAGGTGGGAACTGCAGGATTTTCTGCTTGAAAAATAAGTACTGATCGCTGCAACATTTGAAAGGCAACTTTATGATGAGGGTGAGATCAGTGGAAGATGCTGGTCGGGAGAACAATCTACAGATGCAGTCTTGAAAATTAGTGATCCCCACAATGGTTATTTTAGTTACCGAGCGTCAACATATTAAAAAGGTTTCTTGCCAACATTTTGCCAGAATTTGCATGTATGATCTTAGTTCTTAGGATGATAATATTGAGAATTTTTTGTCTCTGATCATAATGTTAACTTTAATGGTTGGAGTTACCCAAATCCTTGCTCGCCCTATTGAGCCCCAGGAGCTTGGAGCAGTGATTAAGGGACTTCCCAATGTATGGCAGCGGGCAAGGATGGATTTCTATCATAATGGTGTCAGCTTTTTATCTTGAACTGAAATCCTTTATTTTGGAGATGTTTAATCAGATTCTGAAGGGAGGTGCTCTTCTGCCCTCTCTTCATAGAGGACTTCTCTCCTGTTTTAATAAAAAAAAAAAATATCAAAATCCTGTAGATGTTAATTCCTACCGTTCGATCACTATGTTGAATGTAGATTAAAAAATAATTATGGTGGTCATGGCAGTAAGAGTGGCGGAAGAAATTGGTTAATTATGATCAGAATGGATTTTAACACGCATTACTTGATGGATCGCATAGGCTATTTCAATGCAAGCGGTCTGCCTTAGTGTTATTATTTATAGATGCAGAGAAGGTTTTTGACCTTGTGAGCTGGAACTTTTTATTTAAAGTGTTGACAGGAATGAGGTTTCTGCCCCAGCTCATATGGACAATAACCACAATTTATGTGGGATCTACGGAATCAGTAGCCCTAGAATCTCCAACCTAATTAAGATCACAAGAGGTACAAGACTGGAATGCCCTCTCTTTTTGCTATTTTCGTACAGCCTCTGGTTTGTTTGCTGAGGGAGTAAAGGCAGTGATTCCGGGGGCCGAAGCTTAAATTATATGTGGATGACCTGGTCTTATGTGGCCCACCTGAAGAGGCTGTTTTTGATAAACTGTTCAGTAGTTTTTCACACTTTTTAATTTTTTCAGGGCACCAGGTCAACATCCCGAAAACAGAAATAATGCTCTTTAATACCCCTGTTGACTAACTGCCCTGTATTTACAGGCATCAGATCATAGAAGCCCCATAAATTATTTAGGTATCAGAGAATAAAATATTTCCTAGCCATCGTAAAGGAAAGTATCAATTCTATTAAGGATGCGAAGACAAGGATTGGGCTGTTCTTTCTCCAGTTTATTTTATATCCAGCAGCCATCAATGGTTAACAAATCATTTTTTTAAAAAAACCATTTCCCATGATGCTACAGGAAATGGGACAGAAAAAACTTTTGTGGCTTAGCCCAATCATCTTGCAGCACGTCCAACGACTTCCCCCGAGGACGCTTTACCATCCTCTTTCTTCCTGCAACCACATCCAGCAAGTCTTCGGATTATTCTTGTTGATTGGCATCCATACCCAAGTTAAATAGAGAGAACGTTGTAACTCCGGAATAGAGGGAAACATATTCGTCCTCAGATATCAACCAATTTAGACATCAAGAGCAATGCCAAGGTAAATGTCAAATTAATCGAGAACATTCGGAGAAACTGAAAAGTGTTACCTACATCACTTACGTAGGCATTCTTGGAGGGTTGCAACATTTCCGGGTGGGCTAATCCTCACCTCCGTGTCCTTAAGAGAATTTAAATTTTCCTTTATGATAGCTAGGAAATTTTTCATTCTATGTCAGGACCGGAGGCTTCGGATTAGGCTAGCTGAAAGTTTATCCACCACCAAAGATGCCAGCGACAACATTGGCTTGAAATAGAATCTTTTAAAGGTGGAATCTGAGGACCAATCTGCAGCATTAAGGATGTCCTCCCAGGCAACGCCGCTTTGGGACACTAGGCAGCTCGGGGTACTTCGCACTACCAAGGGGTTCCACCAGTGGGATCTCATTGGTATCTCCAGGGTGGGAGACCTCTGGCGCAAGGGAGAGGTGATCACTTTTGCCCAACTGCAAGCGGATTACGACCTGGCGGACACCGAGCACTTCCGATATTTACAAGTTCAACACGCTCTTCAGGCGGCGCTGCCACGTGGGACCCGGCTCCCTGAGTCATCGCCCTTGGAGGACCGGCTCCTCATGGAGCATCTGCTCCAGAGGGCGACGTCCCTAACGTATCGGAAGATAATAAATAACCGCCCCGACCCTTTTTCCGCCCTCAAGGGGAAGTGGGAGGCAGAACTTGGAGAATTTGATGAGACGGACTGGAATTCCGCGCTCTCATCCCCCAGGGAGGTGGGCATATCTTCCAAGCTCAGACTGGTCCAACTCAAAATTTTGCACCGCACATACTACACTCGCACCCTCCTATTCAGACTCCACCGGGTGGAGTCCCCGCTGTGTCTCAGGAACTGTGGCCACGAGGGGACCTTCTTGCATACCCTCTGGGAGTGCCCTGTCGTGGCGACTTATTGGAAAGGGGTGTTGCGTATTCTCTCCCAGGTAACAAAAATTCCCACGCTGCCGGAACCTCGGCTGTGTCTCCTCAATGTCTGGGAACAGACGGACCACAAGAGGGTGACCCAGCTTTGGGTGACTTTGGGGCTCATGCTTGCAAAGCGTAATATAGCCCAGAAATGGGGATCGGGGCAGGGGCCTACCCTGACGCAGTGGATCCGAGATATGGACCTTGTAATGGTGACCGAAAAAAACTGTATATGTCCATAGAGGGTGCCCCAAGAAATGGTCCCAGGTCTGGAGTGGATGGAATGTATACAGAGGAAATATCTGTGAGCCCCCACCGGATGCAGCGGACTCGGATCTCAGTGACCAGGATTAATGGCTCCACTGCTGGAGACGGGCGGGGATGGGAGCGATGGTGTGTTGTCATTGGGCTGTTTATTTCTCTCTGTGACACCTGTATTGTCATTGCTCCGGTACCTTGTAACCCTTGTATGCCATGCTTTGCACTAAACGAGTGGTGTTTGTTTTATGTTTTGTTTATAAACCCAATAAAAATATTTCACAAAAAAAAAAAAGGATGTCCTCCAGCCATGCCCCCAGAGAAAAATCTTTCAATGCCATTACTCCGCGGACAGAATGGGCCCCAAAGCGTGAGGTGTCTGTCCTTGCTTCTTTCATAACCCAATGAACCCATCTCTCAATCGTAGGTGGCAAAACTGCCCCGTAGTGAGAACTATAAACAGTTGCCTGACGCCCTGTGGACGTATGTCTTCTGTTGCCACTTCATAGGCCTTGAGTGCTGTGACCACACATAGTTTTGGGACATCTGGGAAGGTGGGATAGAACACCCACTTTGAAATGCACTTTTTTCTTCTTGAGATATGAAATGTAACTCCTTCAGGGGGAAAAACTCTGCCTTTGAGATCCAGTCCTCCCACATCCGAAAACCTGCAGCAGCAGATCAAACATCGAAGAGTCTCCAATTTTGCTGACACCTGTGTCCTGGATAGGTACTTATTTGACAGCCATGAGCGAAACAAGTTTAAGAACTTGTTAACATCCCATAGGGAGAAATAATGAAGTTCCAGGGGTACAGAAAGCCTGATACCACTCAGCAGCTTGCATACCAACGGATGCTCCCCTATTGGATGACCATCCACTGTGAAATGGCCAGCCGATATTGCGAACTGAAATGTGTTAATCATCCTGTAAGCCAACCCTTCTATCGCCGAGGAGGCTAGGTAGTTAAGGATGTGGACAACGTCAGCCCCCATTAGATCCACCTGTTGTCGAAGACACAGACATCCCCAACTAGACCAGGCTGAGCTGTATCTCTAATTAGTGCTCTCTGCCCAAGATTTAGAAAGCAATCAGGCAGCGTCTGCCGAAAAGGCCTGGCACTTTACAGCATGGCCTGTAACCCGCCAGGCCATCAGGTGAAGTGCACCTGTGAGGAGGAGAGGATTGGGATTCCCTAGCAAATCCTGGAGGAGATCTTGAGATTGGGGTAGATGGGTTAGAAAATCCCAAGAAAGTTCCATCAGAACTGGAAACCAGGCTTACAACCTCCAGATTGGGGTGATCACCACAAGGTCCGCCCGTTGTCTCCGTACTTGGGTTGACACCCTCATTATCAGCGCAAAGGGGGGGGGGGGGAATGCATAACCTTCCTCTGCACTCCAGTCCTGAAGAATTGCATCCTCTGCCACTGCTTCCGGGCGCCAGCTGTAGTACCTCACCAGTTGGAAATCTAGTCTGGAGGCAAAACAGGTCTATCGAAAAAGGGGCCCCAGCAGGATTGGAGTTCCTGAAATTCTCTGGGGTGTGATTTCCATAGACTGGTGTCCTTCCAATGTCAGGAGTGCCAGTCCGTGACCTTGTTGGATATATACGGGAGGTGTTCCGCCGACAGCGATATCTGGTTGGACAGACAGTACTCCCAGAGGTTGCGTGCCAGATCTGATAGGGCTTTGGACCTTGTCCCCCCCCCCCCTCCAAGTGATTTATATATCTGATCGCCGCCACTTTGTCCATCTTGAGTAGAACACAACATTGGGCCTTGTCCCTGGTCCAGCATTTCACTGCGAAGGAACCTGCAATTAGTTCCAGGTAATTTAATGTGAAGATTCTGTTCTGTGGAAGACCATTTTCCGCCTGTAGAAATAGCTCCTCACCGAGTACCCCATCCTGAGCCGCTGGCATCGAACTCTATTACTAAATCGGGTTGGGTTCCGAAGATGGCCCGACCATTCCACGCTTCCATGTGGGAGATCCACGACTGCAGTTCGGTCTTGGCATCTTCCGGGAGGGGTACACATTGTGAATAAGTGAGGCATCTGCGTAAGTGTGAACATTTGAGGCATTGAAGGGCCCTGTAATTTGGAGACCCGGAAATATGGCCTGTATCGATGACAATAGGAGGCCTACCACTCTGGCCAGGTGGCAAAGGAATATTGTGGGCTTGGCTAGGGTGCGCTTCAACTTGTGTCTGATCTTGGACAGATTGCGGGAGGGGAGGCTCAGAGTAGTGTTGACTGAGTCTACCATGAACCCCAACAATTGCATCTTCTGGGAGGGATTGAGGTCTAATTTTGATTAGTTGATCACAAAACCCAGGGATTCTAACAGTTTTACTGTGTGCTGCAGTTGGATGAGTAGGCATTGAGGGCATTGATTCATAATGATGATATCATCCAGGTAGACTATCAGTCTGACCCCCTCCAATCTCAGGCGTTCCACCACTGGTTTCATCAGTTTGGTGAAACACTACGGAGTGGAGGATAGCCCGAAAGTCAGGAAGGAGAATTCGAAAATCTGGGCGTTCCACTGGAACTGAAGGAAGGGCCTGTGAGGCGGGAAGATTGGGATCGTAAGAAACGCATCCTTCAGGTCCAGGCGGACCATCCAGTCCTGTCTCTGGAGGCAGTCCTTTAGGAGATGGATACCTTTGATCTTGAAGTGGCGGTAGATGAGCCACTCGTTGAATTCTTTGAGGTTTATCACTGGGCGATAACCCCCGTCCCTCTTCTCCACCAGGAAAACCCCATGGGTGGAGGGTTGAGGGAACGATGGCCCTATTTCATAGGAGGTCCCAAACCTCCCTGTCTATTAGTTCCATCTGTTCCACTGGGAAAGAAAGGGGTAGTGGACGAACCATTTGGACAGGGTATTAAAAAAACTCTGTCTGGAAGCCTTGCACCGTCTGTAGGACCCAGGTGTCTGAGGTAAAAGAGGCCCAGTTGTGGATAAATAGTTGTAGTCTGCCCCCAATACTTATTTCCCCCGAGCTCTGAATGCTCACCTTGTTAATTATTGTAGGATCTTCTTCCTCTGCCGCCCCTGCGGCCCCTGTAGGATAGAAGTTCCCAAATTTATTCGGGTCCTGCCCTCCGCCTCCAGCCCAGCTTCTGAAGTGGCCAGTTCCCCTAACTTAGGGTCTATCTTAAGCAGTAATGACCTGCGTCGTTCGGTTGAGATTGCTCCTGCGTCCGGTGGGGATGAAAACCAAATGTGACACACACAGTGCTGGCAGCACCTATAAAGATATATAGTCAAATGGTGGCAAATACAATACAATTATGGCATGTTAAACACCAATATAGCCATGATAATGCAGAGTAAAACGAATCACTTAGCTGTTGCTGCTGGAGCAGCGGAGAAAGAGGATGGTAGAGCGTCCTCGGGGGAAGTCGTTGGACGTGCTGAAAGATGATTGGACTATGCCACAAAAGTTTTTTTTGTCCCGTTTCCTGTAGCATCATGGGGATTGTGTTTTTTTTGTTATATTTGTTAACCATTGATGCCTGCTGGATATAAAATAAAATGGAGAAAGAACAGCCTAATCCAAAGCATCCGGTCCTGACATAGAATTATGAGAATACAAATAAATTGAACTATTCTCCCATGATAGCTTTTTTTTTAACTTCAATTCTATGTATACTTAACAATAAATTCTTTCAGAAACTAAACTCACTTATAAGCCTTTTTATTTGGAATAAGTCTTACCCTAGGGTTAGTTAGAAAAAATACTCAGGGCCTCATTTATGGGTTTTTTGCCGTAGGGCAGGCAAGCAGGCCTTGCTGCTGCGTTGCCCTAGAACATAAGAAAAGGCCCCCAGCAACACCCATGGAACAAACTTTCACCCAGTTTTCTGCGAGAAAGGGGCACATATTTATAAGCCCATGAAAAGCCATGTAATGTGGCTTTACGTGGCCTTATAAATGTGCCAGTGGCACATTGAGCCATCAGAATATCAAAAACATGATGTACCGGTGGCGCAATAGTGCCGGTAGGGCTTCATAAATGAGGCCCTCAGTCTGTTGTGTGAAGAGGGTAGATTATGTCTTTTGAACTGGAAAGCCTACTACACAGCAGCCTTCCGAATACCTAGCCATTGGTATAAACTTGACAAATCTGAGGCATTCAACAATATTTAGGTTAAATGAATGAAAACTGGGAATTTCACTTACTCAGACTGAAGAATGCAGGTGGGTGCCCAGTAGGTGGAATACTACACCGCTTCACTCTTGAATAGGTTTAATGCCAACGTGCCCAATCAGTTTTCAAGGTGTTCAGAACCTAGGGCATGGGTTCATATGATATGGAGATGCAATAGTTTAAGAACATTTTGGAGGATAAGTTTTGGAATGTATGTTGACCTCATTGGGGATTGGGATTGATCCAGATGTGAATACGATTCTTCTTGTTGACTCTAAGCACTTGGGGAGTTGCTCGTCTTCGGTGGTTCATTGCAACATTATCAGCATGCTCTCTGATTGCTACCTGTTGCAGAGCATCTGAACCACCAGAACTTGGGATTTGGCTTCAAAAATTGAATAATGTTTCTAATAAAGAATATTTGTATGTTAAGAGGACGGGGGCTAGGGTTTATTTTTAAACCTAGAAATAAGCTGTGCACTTTATAACTCAGCACGATGGATATACGGCAGACTAATCTCTTACATTTTGTATGGATTTAATTCAAATTAATTATTTGCAAAATGATAACGTATCTATGAAATAATTTTATGAAATGACGTAACAGGAAACAATAATAAAAAAAAAGTCATGAGGAAATGATATACATTTGTGCAACAATTAGAATGCAGTGAGTTACCACGCACTGCATGCCTCACATACAAAATTAAACAAAGCCATGCACTTCCTTCTCCTTCTAGAAGCTTCAGGTATCTGGGACTCAGTCACTTACCACTGTTGTAAGTGGGGAGCAACTGGGGCAGGCATCCGCAAGGACATAACACAGCCCCCAGCCCCGCCTTGGTGATCAAGGGCTGTGATGCCCCTGGGTTCTCTATCCTGTGGGAGTGAACTGGCACCATCAGCTGACTTGTACGGCTGTTCAGATCGAGCCTACCAGACAATTCAAACTGTCTGTTTGCAAAAGACAAATTGTGGGCTTATCAACAACATACAGGGGCTTAGAGCCCACCCATTGCTTACCATTGTTCGGCTTATTTGTCGGATTTCTCTTGGACACCTTTCCTTGTTTCATCCTTTCTATATTGTATTTACCTCTCCTCGTTACAAGGCATATAGCCTCTTCACTATCTCTTTGATTGGCTGTCTTTGCTGCTTCTGCTCGTTTTTAGGGAACAATTTTTGTTTAAGCAATCCATGAGTGAACCTGTGTATTCCAGCTGTCTCCACCGCCCTCCACGTTGCTGTCTCATCCATGTGCTTCTCTCCCCCTTCTCGTACTAATATTGCTATCTCCTGCAGGTGTGTTCCTCCTCGCATGCTCCACGTTGCTGTTTCCCCCATGATCGCCCTCCATCGATCGGTTGCTTTTCTCCCAGTCTGCGATGTTGCTTCATCCCCATCCTCCAACATCCACTCACAGTAGCGGCTGGTATCGGGTGAAAGTGGTGGACGCGCGGGACAAAATAATAATTTACCTGGTTGCCGCTCGCCGCTCTTCTATTTTCTACTGACTGGTGTGCACAGGCTGAGGCTCCCAACCTCCCTTATGGCCAATCCCAATGCTTCTCTCACGCTGGTGAAAGAAGTGCTGGGATTGGCCTGAGCAGGCTGGTTTTCCGCTCCATCGGGGACTGGGAGCCTGCACCTGCTGTTCTCTCCACCCGGCAATGCAGCTCGGGCTGAAGAGTGTCAGTGTGCATGTCGGTTTGGTTGTCCTGAAACAGCTGGCCAAACCAACATGCGCACTGACAGCAGTGATTGCTGTAGTGGTGGGTGCATATGGCCCCGCCACCAAGAATCGGCTCCGACAAGAAAAATACAATTCTAATAAAACTGTTTTAGTATCAATTTATTTTAAAAAACAATTCAGCTGCTGGTTGGGAGTCAAAGCTTCTCTGCCATAACAGAGGAGCCCCTGTTGCCCACTCATCTGTTTAGATTTTTCTTTTAGAGAAAAACGCTTTCACACTATGTTTTCTTCTCATTTACTCATCCATCTCCAATTGGTAAATAAAAAAAATGAGCCCTTTGGTACTTTTGTAAGTAAGAGCATGCTTGTTGAATGCATGCATGTGTTTACAAAAGGACACGCAGCCACGTCCTTGCATCTTTTGAGGGACTAGGTTGCAAGAGCATGCGCTAGCACATGCGTCTCTCTTTCAAGACTGCTGTTAACAAAAAAGGCTTGGAGCCTGTCCATTGCTGACCATTTCTTGGCTTGCATGGCACTCTTCTTTACAGCCTCATAATTCATTAAGGCAGGCCTAACATAATTTGTGCTCCTTTCTGTGGATCAGGGACCAAGCACTGATTGATTCAACTTAATCAGTGCACATCCGCTGCTCCAGACGTGATGCACAAGTTACTTACTTGTGTAACAATATATCTGTAAGAGACATTAGTTAGTGATAGATTCCTTACCTTAGAATATCCCCAGGCATCAGACTGGATCCGGAAAGTTTTTCGTCAGCAGTATCCCTGAGCATCGGTAGGCATCGTCGTGCGGCTCCGCGTACGTCGCTGGCGTGGTAGTTGCCGAGATGACGTCGCTAGAGCTACTTAGACGCGCCCACGTCAGTTCTGTACACGACTTTTCCGCACCAGGAATGCAGAGCCATGCCAGAGACCGACTACTGGTGCAATAGAACAAGGGCCCTGAAAGGGATGACCGGAACCCTAGAGAACAGTTCGCAGAACGGGGAGGATGGGAGGGCGGTAAGGAATCTATCACTAACTAATGTCTCTTACAGATATATCGTTTCACAAGGAAGTAACTTGTGCATCTGAAAGAGACACGTTAGTGATAGATTCCTTACCTTAGAATACATACCTAAGCAATACCAACCCCGGTGGTGGGCCTGCGAAGTGAGATTACACCAGAAAGTCACAGAGAACCAAACGGGCAAAGAAGCCGTCTCTCCGGACTTGACTGAGGCCCAAGTGGCTGCCTGACAGATGTCCTGCAGGGGACACCGCGTCCCAATGCAGTAGTAGCTGCCGTCGCCCTGGTAGAATGTGCGCGCAGCTTTACGGAGGTTCCCTTTTAGCCAGAGAGTAACAGGCGTTAATGCACAGGACAACCCAGCGGGAGATAGTCCATTTGTGTACAGCCCGGTCTTTCGTGGCGCCCACGTAGCTAACAAAGATCTGGTCATCCACCCGGAACGGTTGTGTGCGGCTGAGGTAGGATGAAAGCGCACGTTTTGGGTCCAGACGGTGGAGCCTCTCCTCCTCTCTGGAAGGGTGCGGAGGCGGAAAGAAAGTGGGCAGAGTGACAGGGAGCCCCAGATGAAAGGCAATGACTCCTTTTGGTAGAAAGGAGGGACGTGGCCGATGCACAACTTTGTCCGGATGAATCGCCAGGAAAGGAGTTTTGCATGAAAGAGCCTGGAGTTCACTCACGCGCCTAGCGGAGGTGATAGCCACCAGAAAGTCAATAACCGTAAAAGACAGTTATGAAGAGGCTCAAAGGGAGCACACGTTAAGTTTGTGAGAACCAGATGCAAGTTCCAGTGAGGCATCACAAAAGGAATAGGAGGGAAAAGGTGAGTAATGCCTTTGAGAAATTTTTGGACAACAGCCTGAGAAAAGGCTGAAAGAGCAGAGAGGTAGCCCTTAACAGTGTTCAGAGCAGAGCCCTGCTAGGCCAAAGAGAGAAGGAACAATAGGACCTCAGAAAGAGGGGCAGAAAGGGGGGGGGGGAGGGGTCCACAGCTTTCGCTGTGCACCATGCCACAAATTTGTTCCACTGGCAGGCGTATACAGTTTAGGTGAGGGACGCCTGGCTGCCAGAATCACATTACAAACTTCAGGAGGCAAGTCAAATGAAATCAACTGTCGCCGCTCAATCTCCACGCAAGGAGGTGGAGGCTGGACAGGTTTGGGTGGAGGACCATCCCCTGTTGCTGCGACAGAAGATCCTCCCGAAGAGGCAGTCGGATCGGAGAATCTACACTCATATTGAGTAGCTCAGGATACCAAACTCTTCAAGCCCAGTCCGGTGCCACAAGAAGAACTTGGGCCCGGTCGCGTCTGATCTTCAGCACTCTGGGTAGAAGTAGGTGGAAAGGCGTACAACAGACTGCCACTCCACTCGCGATGAAAAGCGTCTCCGAGCGAGTGCCGCCTTGGAAACTCCCACGCGCAGAACTGCTGACAGTGAGCGTTCTGTTTGGTGGCAAATAGATCTAACCAGGGTTCTCCCTATTGCTGAAAGAGACCTTGTGCCACCTCCGAGTGAAGACGCCATTCGAGATCTATGATGCACCGGCGGCTGATTTTGTCCACCCTGGAGTGCACAGAACCTGCCAAGCGTTGAACCACCAGTAGAATGCCCTGGCAGTCCAGCCACGTCCAGAGGTGCAGAGCCTCCTGCCATAGGGTCCACGACCCCACCCCGCACACAATTGCAAAGATTTATTTTCTATAGTTAGCTTTCTTTTATTTTGCCAAATCTTCTTTTCTCTCTGTGCAGTCATCTTTTCTTTTGCTTTAGCTCATGGGCGCTGTTCTCAAAAGATGAAGAACATTTTATTTTTAAAGCAACATTGTTTCTTTCTTATGTGTAATTTCTAAAATGACGCTTTAACACATAATCATGCTGTACACTCCAATCCGCCCCACTCAATCCTCCCAACCCATCCCACTCCAATTCGCTCCACTCCAATCTGCCCCACTCCAATCTGCCGAACCACAATTCGCCCCACATCAATTCGCCTCACTCCAATCCAAAACAATCTGCTCCGCTCCAACTCGAAAAAAAGATACCCCACTCCAATCCAAAACAGACTGCCCCAATCAAAAACAATCTATTCCACTAAAATCTGCCCCACTTCAATCCAAAACAATCTGCCTCACTCCAAACCAAGACAATCGCCGTGCTCCAAACCAAAACAATCTGCCCTGCTCCAAACCAAAACAATCTGCCCGCTCCAATCCAAAGCAATCTGCCCCACTCCAATATAAAACAGTCTGTCCCACTCCAATCCAAGACAGTGTGCCCCATTCCAATCTGCCATACTCCAATTCAAAATAATCTGCCCCACTTTAATGCAAAACAATCTGCCCTACTCGAGTCTTCCCCACTCTAATCCAGAACAATCTGCCCCAATCAATCCAACACAATCTGCCCCACTCAATCCAAAACAATTTGCCCCATTCCAATCTGCCCTACTCCAATTCACTCCAATCCGCCCCATTCCAATCCACTCCAATGCGCCACACTCCAATCCTCCCAATGCACCCCACTACAATCTGCCCTACCACAATCTGCCCCACCACAAATTGCCCCACTTCAATTTGCTCCAATCCAAAACAATCTGCTCCACTCCAATCTCCTATGTATGAACTGGGGTGGCAGAGTGGGCTAAAGAACGATGATGGATTAAACCCAGATCAGTTGACTGGGGGTGAGTGCTTGCAATGTTCAACACTCCGTCCATCATTTACTTTGGTTTTTGCTTTGTTCGCCATAAGTTGGCAGGGTATGCTCAGACGTGAGTCCCTTGCTCACTTTGCCATTGGATTCAAGCAAGCCTGGCTGAAGACGGCTGAAATGCCAGAAACCGGTCCTAGGAAGCTTGTTTACGGTCCAGGGAAGACATGGCTTGGCAGTTCGGGCTGGACTGTTCCCATGAGGCACGGGGTCAGACTGATTTGCATATGGCCATGTCTGAACTGGGGTGGCAGAGTGGGCTAAAGAACGGTGATGGATTAAACCCAGATCAGTTGACTGGGGGTGAGTGCTTGCAATGTTCAACACTCCGTCCATCATTTCCTTTGGTTTTTGCTTTGTTCACCATAAGTTGGCAGGGTAAGCTCAGACGTGAGTCCCTTGCTCACTTTGCCACTGGATTCAAGCAAGCCTGGCTGAAGACGGCTGAAATGCCAGAAACCGGTCCTAGGAAGCTTGTTTCCGGTCCAGGGAAGACATGGCTTGGCAGTTCGGGCTGGACTGTTCCCATGAGGCACAGGGTCGGACTGATTTGCATATGGCCATGTCTGAACTGGGGTGGCAGAGTGGGCTAAAGAACGGTGATGGATTAAACCCAGATCAGTTGACTGGGGGTGAGTGCTTGCAATGTTCAACACTCCGTCCATCAATTCCTTTGTTCGCCATAAGTTGGCAGGGTATGCTCAGACGTGAGTCCCTTGCTCACTTTGCCACTGGATTCAAGCAAGCCTAGCTGAAGACGGCTGAAATGCCAGAAACCGGTCCTAGGAAGCTTGTTTCCGGTCCAGGGAACATATGGCTTGGCAGTTCGGGCTGGACTGTTCCCATGAGGCACGGGGTCAGACTGATTTGCATATGGCCTTGTCTGAACTGGGGAGCAGAGTGGGCTAAAGAACGGTGATGGATTAAACCCAGATCAGTTGACTGGGGGTGAGTGCTTGCAATGTTCAACACTCCGTCCATCATTTCCTTTGGTTTTTGCTTTGTTCGCCATAAGTTGGCAGGGTATGCTCAGACGTGAGTCCCTTGCTCACATTGCCACTGGATTCAAGCAAGCCTGGCTGAAGACGGCTGAAATGCCAGAAACCGGTCCTAGGAAGCTTGTTTCCGGTCCAGGAAAGACATGGCTTGGCAGTTCGGGCTGGACTGTTCCCATGAGGCATAGGGTAAGACTGATTTGCATATGGCCATGTCTGAACTGGGGTGGCAGAGTGGGCTAAAGAACGGTGATGGATTAAACCCAGAACAGTTGACTGGGGGTGAGTGCTTGCAATGTTCAACACTCCGTCCATCATTTCCTTTGGTTTTTGCTTTGTTCGCCATAAGTTGGCAGGGTATGCTCAGACGTGAGTCCCTTGCTCACTTTGCCACTGGATTCAAGCAAGCCTGGCTGAAGACGGCTGAAATGCCAGAAACCAGTCCTAGGAAGCTTGTTTCCGGTCCAGGGAAGGCATGGCTTGGCAGTTCGGGCTGGACTGTTCCCATGAGGCACGGGGTCAGACTGATTTGCATATGGCCATGTCTGAACTGGGGAGCAGAGTGGGCTAAAGAACGGTGATGGATTAAACCCAGATCAGTTGACTGGGGGTGAGTGCTTGCAATGTTCAACACTCCGTCCATCATTTCCTTTGGTTTTTGCTTTGTTCGCCATAAGTTGGCAGGGTATGCTCAGACATGAGTCCCTTGCTCACTTTGCCACTGGATACAAGCAAGCCTGGCTTAAGACGGCTGAAATGCCAGAAAACGGTCCTAGGAAGCTTGTTTCCGGTCCAGGGAAGACATGGCTTGGCAGTTCGGGGTGGACTGTTCCCATGAGGCACGGGGTCAGACTGATTTGCATATGGCCATGTCTGAACTGGGGTGGCAGAGTGGGCTAAAGAACGGTGATGGATTAAACCCAGATCAGTTGACTGGGGGTGAGTGCTTGCAATGTTCAACACTCCGTCCATCATTTCCTTTGGTTTTTGCTTTGTTCGCCATAAGTTGGCAGGGTATGCTCAGACGTGAGTCCCTTGCTCACTTTGCCACTGGATTCAAGCAAGCCTGGCTGAAGACGGCTGAAATGCCAGAAACCAGTCCTAGGAAGCTTGTTTCCGGTCCAGGGAAAGCATGGCTTGGCAGTTCGGGCTGGACTGTTCCCATGAGGCACGGGGTCAGACTGATTTGCATATGGCCATGTCTGAACTGGGGTGGCAGAGTGGGCTAAAGAACGGTGATGGATTAAACCCAGATCAGTTGACTGGGGGTGAGTGCTTGCAATGTTCAACACTCCGTCCATCATTTCCTTTGGTTTTTGCTTTGTTCGCCATAAGTTGGCAGGGTATGCTCAGACATGAGTCCCTTGCTCACTTTGCCACTGGATACAAGGAAGCCTGGCTTAAGACGGCTGAAATGCCAGAAACCGGTCCTAGGAAGCTTGTTTCCGGTCCAGGGAAGACATGGCTTGGCAGTTCGGGGTGGACTGTTCCCATGAGGCACGGGGTCAGACTGATTTGCATATGGCCATGTCTGAACTGGGGTGGCAGAGTGGGCTAAAGAACGGTGATGGATTAAACCCAGATCAGTTGACTGGGGGTGAGTGCTTGCAATGTTCAACACTCCGTCCATCATTTCCTTTGGTTTTTGCTTTGTTGGCCATAAGTTGGCAGGGTATGCTCAGACGTGAGTCCCTTGCTCACTTTGCCACTGGATTCAAGCAAGCCTGGCTGAAGACGGCTGAAATGCCAGAAACCAGTCCTAGGAAGCTTGTTTCCGGTCCAGGGAAGGCATGGCTTGGCAGTTCGGGCTGGACTGTTCCCATGAGGCACGGGGTCAGACTGATTTGCATATGGCCATGTCTGAACTGGGGTGGCAGAGTGGGCTAAAGAACGGTGATGGATTAAACCCAGATCAGTTGACTGGGGGTGAGTGCTTGCAATGTTCAACACTCCGTCCATCATTTCCTTTGGTTTTTGCTTTGTTCGCCATAAGTTGGCAGGGTATGCTCAGACATGAGTCCCTTGCTCACTTTGCCACTGGATACAAGCAAGCCTGGCTTAAGACGGCTGAAATGCCAGAAACCGGTCCTAGGAAGCTTGTTTCCGGTCCAGGGAAGACATGGCTTGGCAGTTCGGGGTGGACTGTTCCCATGAGGCACGGGGTCAGACTGATTTGCATATGGCCATGTCTGAACTGGGGTGGCAGAGTGGGCTAAAGAACGGTGATGGATTAAACCCAGATCAGTTGACTGGGGGTGAGTGCTTGCAATGTTCAACACTCCGTCCATCATTTTCTTTGGTTTCCACTCCAATCCAAAACAGGCTGCCCCAGTCAAAATCAATCTACTCCACTACAATCTGCCGCACTTCTATCCAAAACAATCTGCCTTACTCCAAACCAAAACAATCTGCCCCACTCCAAACCAAAACAATCTACCCCACTCCAATCCAACACAATCCGCCCCACTCCAATCCAAAACAATCCGCCCCACTCCAATCCAAAACAATCCGCCCCTTTCGAATTCAAAACAATCTGCTCCACTCCAATCCAAAACAATCTGTCCCACTTCAATATGCCCCACTCTAATCCAAGAGAGTCTGCCCCATTCCAATCTGCCATACTCAAATTCAAAATAATCTGCCCCACTCCAATGCAAAACAATCTGCCCTACTCCAGTCTTCCCCACTCCAATCCAAAACAATCTGCCCCACTCAATCCAAAACAATCTGCCCGGCAGTTAACAACTCAGGCAAGATGGTGGCTGTGTGACTGCTGTGTGTGCCGCTGCCACCTCACAGGATAAGGATATAAGGGATCACTGCCATGAAACTTACCTTCGGAAGTGGAATCGGACAACTCAAGTAGTCTCAGTAGGCTTATCGCTCGTGCGGGCGTTCACCCGTGGTGCTTCAGGATGCCTCCAAAAGCCGCTAAAGGATTGGACGGCAAGCGGCGCGTCGGCTTCGCAGCAAGGTTTGTCTCTATTCCGGAAGACGCCGGCCGGCCGCAAGGGCGAAGACGCTACTCCCCCGTTGCGTAGGAAGAAGGAGGAGGAGATCCATCCCAAACGCCAGCTACGAGAGTAGCGTCCCTCGGAGACAGGAGGGAAATCTAGACAACCGACAGCCCAGGGATGTTCTCGGGACGTGGTCTACCCGGCAGCAAGAGAGCAATCGATAAAGATGGGGTGAGCAGCAAGGAGCAGAGAGGACAGAGTGATGTGCCCCAAAATGTGAGTAATGCGATCCCGGCTCATATTTCTGCTGAACATACTATTAATGAAATGAGCTTGACAAACGTTTCCAGTGTACTGCTGGATGAGGGTGCAGCCGGGGGAGGCGATCTGATAGATTTACAATTGGGTTCCCCAGGGAGACATGAGGGGGAGTCTGATTGGGGGGGATCCAACTTAATTATGGAGCCCGACACTACTATGATTACATTGAAAGGTGTGAGATCACCTGAAGGAGATAAATTCTACTCCTTTACGGACGATTCCGAAATATCTGATGATAGCGAGTTGGGCGTCTCAGACCTCGATAATTCCAGAGAAGAATCAGATAGCTCTAAGACTGAACCCGTCACTCAGAAACAAGCTATTGCACGGAAAAAACTGAAAAGTGTGGGCAGAAAAGTCTCCCAAGCTGAGGGACTTGAATCTGACTTTGGTCAACCTGATCAGATAAAATGTGATTACTCAGGGATTCTTCTGGGGTCTGAGGCCAAAGAGACAGGAGATAATAGTACTCAACTGGAGACTGTCAAGCTACTATCCGGATCAAATGCTATCTCTGACTCTTCTCCTTCAATGGGAGTCCTGCACGCCTGAAGGTTATACATAGGGGAGTGATCAGAGTGTTTAGCTCAGAAATTCAGGTGCAGGATTACTTGCAGGAAATAGCAGGCAAAAAGTAATAGAGAACGCCAGTCAGATTCCTAATGGCTTAGACGGCATGTGGCATATTATTATTGGGTTTTTTTTTCCATAGAAGTGGCAACGGCACAGGGCGACAGCAAGATGCGGACCTATTTTGCCGGGTTCGGGGGGGGGGTTGAGGGGAGGGGGTTGGGTACCGCAACCATTTGGTTAGCTCATAAAGGGTTGTCATACTGGGCACAGAGAACAGGAACTATTGCATTAAAAGGGGATAAATGGGTAAGTTAAGGATTGCTTCTGTTAACATATGCGGTTTGAATAACCCACAGAAGAAACGTAGAATCAATGAAGACATCCAGCATTTAAAAGCAGACATTCTGTGTTTCCAGGAGACACACACAGATGCAGGTCGCCAGAAGGAAGTGGAACTGGCCGGGTTTCAATTAATTGCAAGCACCTCCCAAGGGACACTAACACACGGGCTGAACTGCTAGCGCTTGATAAGCAGGGGGGTAAGTGCTCAAACTCATGGAGTGTTTTGGAGAACTCTCATATGATTTGTGAGAACTGTAATTTTAGTCTCTGTCCCAAAGAGGCGGAAGTAGTTTGTTCCGCTCACCTATCTAGAGTTACCACTAAGAGTCAGTGCATTCAGGCCGCCCTGGTTAATGCTCGTTCATTGATCAAATATACCTAGGACATTTGGGAACTTCTCTCTGATGACCACTTGGACTTACTTTTCATAATGGAAACGTGGCTTGATGAGTACTCGAATCTGGCCATTGAATTAGCCATTCAAAGAGGGTATAAAATCTCCAGGGCAGATCGCAAGGATGATAGAAGTGGAGGTACTGCTGTCGTTTTTAGGGACAAGTGGACTCTTCACCGTAGTGAGGTTTCGGGAATTGGGGATGGAGAGGCTCTTGATTATTCAATCATTATCTCACCACACTTCACGCTGGGAGGCCTTTTGGTCTATAGGCCTGCCGGACCATTCCTGAAAGCCTTAGAGGAGGTGATTGTTCCCAGGGCCCTTCGATTTTCTAACTTCTTACGGATTTTAATATCCACTTGGATCGAGTGGAGGTGAGTGATACCAGGGAACTTTGCGACTCACTGAGTCTAGCCCAGCTCTCCCAGTGGATTAGCTCATCGTCGCACCGAGGGGGTCACATCTTAGATCCAGTCTGTTCTAACTTCCCGCTATGAGTTAAAGAACCTCTGCAGTTAACTTGGTCGGGCCATTTCCTGATTCAATTTTCATGGACCATTCTGATGTCCAAATCAGCTAGTAGCCTCTACCAGAGCAGGACGTCTCATAGAATAGACCCTTCTGCCTTGAGTTTGGCCTTGCTCGAAGTGCGGCCTCCTATCGCAAAAGATCTGGGTGGAGCTCTGGAGAGTTTTTTCAGTTGGATCTCGCAGGCGGTGGCTTCAGTGTCCCCTCCCCTCGCTCATAAGCGAGCCAGAGTTTCTCCCTCACACCCCTGGTTCTCTAGAGAGCTTAAAGAGCAAAAGCATCATTGTAAAAAATTAGATCTTAGAATGGCTCAGAAAGCCTGCAATGCTGCCATCGGTCTAGCCAAAAGCCGCCATTATGGGGAGCGCATTTTCCAGTCCAAAAATAACGCTAAAGAAATGTTTTCAATTGTCCAGAGTTTTGTTTCCCCATGTGCTGAGCACATCACTCTTCCCACCTCTGACACACGGTGAGAAAAACTGTCTAGGTTCTTCATTGATAAAATCCAGATGATTCATGCCAGCCTGGGACAAGGAATTATAGGCCAGGCAGGACTTCCCTCTATGACTTTCT
This sequence comes from Triturus cristatus, assembly GCF_964204655.1. Taxonomy (NCBI): domain Eukaryota; kingdom Metazoa; phylum Chordata; class Amphibia; order Caudata; family Salamandridae; genus Triturus; species Triturus cristatus. The sequence goes on from NC_140591.1 coordinate 697,812,769, forward strand.
CCGGCCCCAGTGCACTTCTATCTAACTCATCTCCCTCCTTAGCAGAATTTTCTTTGATTACTCTCCAGGATTCACTGACCATTCTTAATTCGTTAAAATCTGGATCTCCGGTGGACCCCTGTGCTGCCAGGCTGTTAGCTGCCGTGGCGGAGGCAGTTAATCCTGAGGTTAATACCCTGATTAATATGTCCCTTCAGACCGCTATTGTACCCTTGGAATGGAAGCAGGCCCATCTCACTTCTGCCTGCCATTGTAAAAGTGTGTGAGAAAGTGGTGTTCAAACAGCTGTCCAATTTTGTAGAAACATCGGGCCTTTTGCACCCAGTCCAATCAAGGTTTAGGGCTACATATAGCACAGAGACGGCGTTGGTGGAGATGTTGGAAGCGATCAGAGAGTGCCTGGATGCTGGTGGCAGAGCGGACTTGATTTTATTAGACCTCTCTGCTGCCTTCGACACGGTACCACACTCTCAGGTTCTTGCTTGCCTAGCCAACATCGGTATCTCGAGTCAAGCATGGAATTGGCTCAAGTCATTCCTAGAAGATCGATCACAGCAAGTATGGCTCCCTCCCTCCTCCTCGGTCCCTCAAAAGGTATCTACAGGAGTACCTCAGGGATCTACCCTTAGCCCTCTGCTGTTTACGTCACCCCGTTGATTTATCTTGCAGAGGTACTGGGAGCGAAGATCATCGCTTATGTGGATGACACCCAGCTCCTCTTCACTTGGAGGGAGGCGGACACATCTTCTGTCCAGGCCAAAGCCCGTCTAACAAATGGCTGGCTTTAGCCCAGCTGAAGTGTAACTAGGAGAAATCTGAGGTTCTTCTGTATGGGTCTTTTCCTCCGCAGTTTAGGTAAGCTCTCTGGCCGACGAACTGCCCTCTACCTAGCTTTGTGGGTCAGCCAGTCAAAAACCTAGGTGTTTGGTTTGATGAGGACCTTAGGTGCTCCACACAAATATAGAAACTGGCCGGACAGTGTTTTGGTACACTGAAGATTCTCAGGAGGTGTCTGCCCTTGCTACCCAGGGCAGCCAAGGAAATGGTCATGCGGGCACTGATTCTTTCACGCCTAGATTATGCCAACGCACTGTATATAGGTCTACCAGGCTTCCAGCTGAGGAAGCTGCAAGTTGTACAAAATGCGTCTGCCAGAGCCCTGCTAAACATCCCCGGAAGTACTAGTGTGAAGCAATATTTGCTTAACCTACACTGGCTTCCCATGGCCAAACTGGTCAAATTCAAGGCCCCACCCTGGCCCATGCAGCCCTCCATGGCTTGGGTCCTCCGTATCTGAGGAATCGCTTCAGCTTCTATGTGCCACAAAGACTGTTGCGTTCAGCCTCCCAGCGGCTGGTAGTGATCCCTTGGTTCCGTCTGGTACGAGTGGGGGGGGCAGCTCGCTCTCTCTCTCAAGGCGGCTCAAGACTGGAATTCTCTGCCCTACACACTACGGAACACTATTAACCCAAGGTTGTTCAGGAAATTATTAAAAAACTTGGCTGTTTGCCTGATGTGTCACTCTGTCCAGCTCCTTCCCTCCATCATTTGGCTTCCGCGCCAGGACACTCTTGAGTAGCCGTGCGCGTTATAAATTATCATAACATAACATTATGGCTCGTTAAGGGAGAGCTAAGTTTCCACGTACAAGCGCTGACAAAATGGGGAGATGGGTCACCATACAATGTTGTGTGAATGAAGGTTCATTTACACTATGCTCTGTGTATGGTCCAGTATTAGATGATCCTGCCCTGTTTGAATGGTTGAGTACAGAGTTAGGGGGCTGGCCGTTACCCTTAATCATTTTTGGAGACTTTAATATAAATATGAAATCGGAGAGCGAACAATTCGGAGAAAAGCCATATCAAGGCCGAAAGCCTAAAGTATTCAAGTCTGTTGTACAATTATGCTCCCTCCATGGACTTCTTGATATTTGGCCTACACTTAACCCCGGAGATCCTGGATATACCTTCTTCTCTGCCCCCCATAAAGTACATGTTAGACTTGATTAGTTTTTAGTATCCTCAGCAATTGCACAGAAAAGCGAGATCTATAAGTATCCTAGGGTCATATCCGACCACAAACCTCTTGTCCTAGAAATAACCACACAGGATAATTCTACATTTGTCTCTCGCTGGACGTTTGATAGGACACTACTTTCGGACAGCGGATATATTCAACATATGAAGGTCTGTATTCCCAGATTTATTATGGAAAATAAAGGGAGTGCTAGATTAGATATCGTCTGGGGCTCTTTCAAGGCAGGGATCAAGGGGGAGACTTCGAACTATGGTTGGGCGGAGCAGAAAAAGAATAAGCAGCTAGAACGGGATCTATATAAAGAACTAATAGAAGCGGAAGACCAATTAGTTACGACTATTACGACAGGAGGGGATCTTGATAAAGCACAAGCCAGAGTAGCAGTGGGGAAGTCTGCAATAACAGAGCTCTCTGCTAAAAAAGCAGCTGGAAAGTATATGGCCTGGCACAGTAAATTATATGAGAACAATGAAAGGGTGGAACAGCTATTAGCTCGACGTACAAGGGAGAGGATTGTCCAAGGCGACATCTCTGAAATGAAAGACCCCATCCTTGACCCACTCTCTGATCCTGCAGGGATTCGCTCGGCATTTCAGAGGTTTTATCAACAACTATATACGGAGGACTCCCTCTTTGAGGATAAAGAACAGGCAAATAATGTTCAGGATTTGCCCTGGGGAGAGCCCTCCCCGGAAGAGCTTGAGTCTCTACAGGCCCCAATTTCAGAAGATGAAATAAGGGGGGCTTACCAAACGCGAAAGCGGCTGGAACGGACTCTATCCCGGGGGAATTTTATAAAAAATTATATCCGTGGTTAAAAGAGATGCTGAGGGAAACTTTTACGAGTGCACAGTTGGGCAAAGATACTCCAGATTCTTGGAGGTCAGCCAATATAGCGGTGTTTCCAAAAAAGGACAAACCCATTAATGAGCTAGGTTCTTATCGACCTATAACGCTGATCAATAGTGATATTAAAATCTACGCCAAAATACTGGCTACTCGGTTAGCCAAAGTAATTAAGAGATTGGTCTCTCCAACTGAGCATAGTTTTGTTCCTGGCCGTAGTACTACCGAACATATTTGGCGGACAATTGCTTTATTGGATGCCTCGGAGAATGCTGGAGACCCTATGGCTTTAATCCTGCTAGACGCAGAGAAAGCTTTTGATAGGGTCTACTGGCCTTTTTTACGGGCTATATTATACAGAAATGGACTAGGAGGCGGTTTTATCAAGGCCATCCAGACAATGTATCGAAATCCTGTCGCCTGGATGGTCGTAATGGGAGGTATGTCTGAGCCGGTCACAATCTGCTGAGGAACATGCCAAGGGTGTCCATGCTCTCCCTTATTGTTTGCGCTATATATCGACCCCCTTATTAGAAAGATAGAGTGAAATAGGAATATTGTAGCAATGCACAATAAGGGGGGGGGATACAAAGATCCTGGCGTACGCTGATGATTTGGCATTACCACCCCTTATCCCGCAGACGCTTTGGGAGAAATTGAGAGGGAAGCAGTTAGTTTTGGATGACTTTCAGGATATCTGCTTATTCAAAGCAAAACCTTGGTTGTGATAAACGGATGCATGCAACTAAACGACCCTCAGGTAGTCCCTAAGGCAAGATATCTTGGAGTAGGATGAACGGCAGAAGTGGGGAAAATTGTTGGCCTTAATCTTGGCCCATTATTGTGGAAGTTTAAAATTGACTTTTCTCGCATGAATAATCTTAAGCTCACATTAATAGGGAGAAGTAATGTGATTAAAATTATGTTTCTCCCCAGAATTTTACATTTTTTTAGGGCCATTCCACTAGAGGTAGAAAGCCGCTGGTTTAAATTATTAAATCAGATTGTGTCTTGGTTCCAATGGGATGGACAACGCCCCTGAAGAGCTTTAAAATTCTTGACGCTTCCAAGAGACCGAGGAGGGTGGGCTGTCCCAAATTTTCAATTCTATTATTAGGCAGTGATGTTACAGCAAATGATGACACTCTTAACACCTGTGAGGATAAGCTTGGAGGAGGCAGACTTGGTTTCTATTTATGAATTGATAAAGGGTATTGAGGCTAGAGGGTGCCTTTTACGACAGATAGAATATAGCTATTTCAAAAGGGTTAGATTTAAGGTTGTGATGGGGGCTTTTAAGGTGTGGACAACTATTTGGAAGAAATTTGGTTTGGGCAGGGTTAACAGGTACATTCCTTTAGAGGATAATGCTTTACTTCTGGATATTTTTAGAGATGGATTAATGATGCAGTGGGTTAAGAAGGGGATAAGGGTGATTGGCGATTTGGCAGAGGACGGGGGGATCCTCCCCTTTGATACAATTAAGGACAAATATGGTATCAGCAATACTCAGTTCTTCAAATACCTACAAGTTAGGGATTTTTTGGGCTAAAAAAAGGGGGCTTTGCTCATGTGGCACTAGTTGATTTAATATTAAAATCTTCACCCTCCCTGCCACCCTATATAAATTATTAAATAAAGAAGTGGCAGACGATCTTTTGAAACACACGGCTCGCTGGTCAGAGCTTTTGCAAATCGGAGACGGGGGAGTGTGACGATTCCTTGTATATTGCTCAGGTATCTTTTATTGCTGCCAATCTTCAGATTCAATGTTATAAAACATGGTTCAACTTGTACATTACCCCGGCAAAGATCGCTAAATGGGGGGGAACAAATGGTCTTCATTGTCCACGGTGTGGCTGTTATGCTGTAGATCTCTCGCATTTGTGTGCAGATTGCCCAAAGCTTGACAATTTGAAAGAAGATGTTGGTAAAATACTTGAAGCACAGCTAGGCTTTCCAATCTCTCTCTCTCTCTCTCTCTCTCTCTCCCCGGGTTTACTGGTCTTAGGGACGAGCACTACGGAAATGTCTTGGCGACACCGGATCTTTTTGTTCATAACTATGACGATTTATAGACTTTGCTTGGCGACAACTTGGCTGGATCCCGAACCACCATCAGGACAACAATGGCTGGGGAGACTCTTAGCTATATATCGATCTGAAATTGCTGTTTACGAACGTAGGGGAGGGAATGCACTGAAAAGGGGAAAGGAAATATGAGACCCCGCGCTACAGCAATGGACTGAAAGGGTAGCTGAATAACATTTCTGTATCACTGCTCTCCTATCCTTTTCATTTTTCGATGTACTCTCTCTCTTTCTTTTTTTCTCTTTCTTTCTTCTCTCTCTGTTTGTTTGTTTGTTCTTGGTTTGTTCTTTTCATCTTCTCTTTTTTCTCTATTCGTTAGATACGTCTCATATGTAGATAAATTTGGATCCAACTCTAGGGTGGGGAGTGAGTCTGGAGGGGGGTTCGGAAGTCTCTATTGTTATTTCTGTACTTTTATGATGAAATAAAAACATTTAAATAAATATAAACAAAAACAATCTGCCCCACTCCAACAGTTTGCCCCACACCAACAACCTGCCCTACTCCAATCTAAAACAGTCTGCCTCACTCAAATCCAAAACAATCTGCCCCACTTCAATCTGCCCCACTCACAATCCAAAACAATCTGCCCCACTCCAATCCACCTCACTCCAGTCCAAAACAATCAGCCCCATTCCAATCTGCCCCACTCCAATCCAAAACAATCTGACCATTCCAATCTGCTCCTCTCCAATCCAATCTTCCCCACTTAAACCAGAACAATTTGCCCCACCCCAATCTGCCCCACTCCAGTCCACTCCAATCTACCCCTCTCCAATCCACCCCATTTCCATACACCCCATTTTAATCGGATCCATTCCAATGTGCCCCAATTAAATCTGCCCTACTGCAAACCAAAACAGTCTGCCTCACTCCAATCAGCCTCACTCCAATCTGCCTCACTCCAATCTGAAACTATCTGCCCCACTTCAATCCAAAACAATCTGCCCCACTCCAATCCAAAACAATCTGCCCCATGCCAATCCAGAACAATTTGCCCCACGCCAATCCCCAAAAAATCTGCCGCACTCCAATCCAAAACAATCTGCCCGCTTCAATCCAAAACAATCTGCCCCACTTCAATCCAAAACAATCTGCCCCACTGCAATCCAAAACAATCCACCCCACTCCAATCCAAAACAAGTCCAATCCAAAACAATCTGCCCCACTCCAATCCAAAACAATCGGCCCCATTCCAATCTGGCCCACTCCAATGGGCCTCACTCCAATGTAAAACAATCTGCCCACTCCAATCTGCCCCTCCCCAATCCATCCCATTCCAATCTGCCCCACTCCAATCCAAAACAATCTGCTCCACTCTAGTCTGCCCACTCCAGTCTGCTCCACTTTAGTATGCCCCCACTCAAATCCCCCCACTCCAATCTTCCCCAAACCAATGTAAAACTGTAATAGACTACACATTGATTTCAACCTTCTATTATCGTAATGTACTGTCTTTTAAAACACTGGATACTGTGTTGAGTGACCATTATCCGATCAGTACAATCTTTGATATTGAGCAGAGTATTAGATCGGGTACCAACGTAGCCGAAAATTTGTATCGCCATGCCCTTACATTGGCGAGACAAAACGGCTACGCTTTAAAATGGAACAAAGTTGACCCTATAAACTTTCTTCAAAATCTAATTAAGGAACAACATAACAATATCTAGATTTGTCTGGAGGAAAATCCTGACCCGGGTACGATTGTTAATGCTTTTCATCAGATTACTTTGTATATCGGTGAAAAACTGACAGGAACATCTCGAACAGGGGCGAGAGAAACAACTGAGGGATGGTTTAACTCTGACTGCACAAAAGCACATTCGCACTTAAAGCAGATTTTAAAGAACATACCGAAAGACCTGCTAGCAGTTAGAGCTGCGAGATCAGCCTACAAAACCTGTTTGAAAAAACGGAAACAGGAGTTGAAGGTGATTGCGTGGGACACTCTAACAAAAGCCAGTCACTTGAGAGATAGTACTGCCTTTTGGAAAGCAGTAAATGCTCCCTTTTTCGCAGATAGAAAATCAGATAAGATAGAGCTCGCCATTGATGGACCAACCTGGGTGGAACATTTTACTGATTTGTATAAAGAAGACGTCCTTCCCACCACAGATCTTACCTCTCATAATTACCAGCTTTTAACTGAGTATGCTCCTTCCGTTTCATTCCCTCTAAGTATTTCTTTCTCTGTCCTTGAAGTAGAGTTAGCATTACTAGAAAGTTCGAGAAATAAAGCTCCTGGCCCCGATGGCGTGCCTATAGATATATATAAAGATACAGTATCTTTATGGACTCCTTTGCTGACTAACGTATTAAATAGTTTTAATAGCATTGGTTTTCCATCGTCCTGGCAAGAAGCCATAGTTGTGCCTATTTTTAAAAAGGGAGATCGTAACGACCCCAAATGCTATAGGCCTATCTCCCTACTTGATTCGTTGATGAAAGTGGTAGGTAGAGTTATTTTAAACAGACTAAACTCCTGGGCCGAGGAAAAGGATATCCTTTCTAAGTTCCAATATGGTTTTAAGACAGGTTTAGGTACAATCGAACAAGGACTTAATTTGGCCCTAATTATCGGTAAATATATGACGGCAAAAAAAGGTAATCTTTTTATGACGTTCATCGATTTAAGCTCAGCCTTCGATTGTCTGAACCATGAGGTACTATGGAATACTTTGATAGGCTTGGACATTGACATAAATATCCTTAACTTCATTAAAGAATTATATAGGGGGGCAGGGGCAAAGGTACGCTTTGGAATTAAAGGAGAGTGTTCTACTAAGTTCCCAATAAACAAAGGGGTTCGGCAGGGGTGTATCCTGGCACCATTTCTTTTTAATCTATATATTAATGGTGTGGCGGAATTTCTAACCAAACAAAAGGTAGACTATCCCCAAATTGATGGCACGGCGGTTCCCATTTTACTTTATGCGGATGACGCAGTTATCATGGCTAGAACCCAATTGGGCCTCCAAAAAGCTCTAACCTGTTTTACATCGTACATGAGCTCTAGAGGTCTAAAAATAAATATAGGAAAAACATTCTCCATGTGCTGCTCTTCGAAGAATAAACTTCCATGTAATGTTTTTATTGAAAAGTCTAAGATAGGACTCACAAGTACTTTCTCATATTTAGGGGTTGTTTTTAATGAAAAAGGTACTTGGAATGCAGCGATTAGGAGCAGGACTCTTGCTTTTGCTCGCGCACTAGGAGCAATAAAACAGTTTTCAAATAAGCTGGGGGGCAGGCCTGTCCGTATCTTAATGGATATTTATAATGCCAAATGTGTTTCAACTGCACTATACGGTTCTGGCATATGGGGTACCGCCGACTGTCAGGAGATTCAAGTAAAAGAAAATTCTTTCCTGCGTTACTTGTTAGCGGTTCCCAACTCGTCCTCCACTTATATCTGCCATAAGGAACTAGATCTGGTTTATATTTCTGATCTTGTTAAAGTTAGCCCCTTATTGTTATGGCACAAGATATGGACCACAGAGGAAACTGTTTTTAACAGAACTATTTTGATTGACTGCCTCAAATTAGAAAGATGTATGGACATTCCCTGGATTGGATACATAAAAGAATTTATGAGTAAGATGGGAGACTTAGCTTTTTTCGAAAACCCTTGCTCCTTAACTTCGATTTCCCGGAAGGACTACAAAAAAAGGTGTCTTGACTTCCTGGATAGTCGACGATGGTGTGATGAAAAAGGCAAGAAATCCGTACTCCAACATAATTCACTGTTACAGGCCCCCGGCCTACAGTCGTACCTGTCTTCCAATTACTCCAGCTACGACAGGATGTTGTTAGCTCGTTTGAGAGTCGGATCCTATTATAGACTAATAACTTTTCCAGACAGAAACGATTGGTCACCAAATTTAATTAATTGCCCATGTGATAATCTTGCAGTGCAATCGCAAATACATTGTGTTCTTTTCTGTAAATTCTATTCATGGGGAAGAAGACAATATTTGATTCCCCTATTGAAGATCTGGGGACTGAGGCAGTGTAGGCCTGCTTTTCTAAAACTGCTTTTACTAGAAGATGAAATAACCATTAATGCCTTATCTAAGTTTTTAAAATTTGCTATTCGGTGCAGATTGTCGATGAACTAATTTAGAGTCTGTCCGTATGTTGATTACCCCGACCAAGACGTACTTGAGCTGTAATAATTTCGATTTTTAATTCAGTATCTTTTAATATGTATGTATTTTTGTGTTGCTTTTATGATTTTATATCTGAAATCGAATAAAGCTATCTTGACTTGACTTGATCTAAAACAGTATGCCCTGCTCCAATTCAAAATAATCAGACCACCTCAATCCATTCTACTTCAATCTTCCACACTGCATTCCAAAACAATCTGCCCCACTCCAACCCAAAACAATCATCCCCAATCTGGTCCAAAATAGTCTGCCCCACTTCAATCTAAAACAATCTGTCCCACTTCAATCTGCTCCACTCCAAAACAATCTGCCCCACTCCAATCCACCCTACTCCAATCCAAAACAATCTGCCCCACTCCAATCCAACCCACTCTAATCTGCAACAATATACCCCCTCCAATTTGCCCCACTCTAATCTACACCACTCCAATCTGCCCCATTCCAAACCAAAACAATCTGGCCAAGCCTCCTCACTCCAATCTTCAAAACTCCAATCTAAAACAATCTGCCCCACTTCAATATGCCCCACTCCAAACCAAAACAGTCTGCCCAACTCCAATCCAAAACAATGTGTCCCACTCCAATCTGCCCTACTTCAATCCAAAACAATCTGCCCCACTCCAATCCAAAACAATCTGCCCCACTCCAATCCAAAAGAACCTGCCACTCTCCAATCCAAAACAATCTGCCCCACTACACTCTGCTCCCTCTAATCCGCCCCAATCCAAAAATATCTGCCCCATACCAATCCAAAGCAATCTGCCCCACTCCAGCCTGCCCCACTCTAATCTGCCCAACTCCAATTTGTCCCACACGAATCCAAAACAATTGGGCCCACTCCAATCTGCCCCACTCTAATGCTCAACAATCTGCCCCACCCCAATCCTTTCTACTCCAAACTTCCCCACTCCAATTTGCCCCACACCAATTCAAAACTATCTGCTCCACTCCAATCTGCCGCACTCCAAACCACAACAATCTAACCCACTCCAGTCTGTCCCACTCTAATCCTCCCCACCCCAATCAATCTGCCCCACTGCAACAATTTGCCCCAGTTACAATCCAAAACAATCTGCCCCAATCAAATCTAAAACAGTCTGCCCCACTCCAATCCAAAACAATCTGCCTCACTCCAATCTGCTCCCTCCAATCTGCCCGACTCCAATTCAAAACAAGCTGCCCCCTTCACTCCAAAATAATCTGTCCCACTTCAACCTGGCCCACTCAATCTGCCCCAATTCAATCTGCCCACTCCAATTCAAACCAGTCTGCCCCATTCTAATCAGCTTCACTTCAATCGGTCCCACTCCAATCCAAAACAATCTGTCCACTCCAATCTGCCCCACTCCAATCCAAAGCAATCAGCCCCACATCAACCCAGTCCACCTCACCCCAATGCACCCACTCTATCCCAATTCACCCTACTCCAATGCACCACAATCCACCACACCACAATCCACCCCATTCCAATCCACCCCACATCAATCCAATCCACCCTAATTCATTCTACCCCACTCCAATCCAATCCACTTCACCCAAATCAAATCCACCCCACTCCCTCCCTAATTCATCCCTCTCCAATCAACCCCCGCCCACTTCAATATAATCCAATCCACCCCACTCCAAAACAATCTGCCCCACTCTAATCTGCCTCACACCAATCTGTCTCATTCCAATCCAAAATAATCTGCCCCACTCTAATCCAAAAGAATCTGCCCCACTCCAATCCAAAAGAATCTGCCCCACTCCAATCCAAAAGAATCTGCCCCACTCCAATCCAAAATAATCTGCCCCACTCCAATCCAAAACCACCTGCCCCACTCCAATTGAAATCAGTTTGCCCCACTCCAATTGAAATCAGTTTGCCCCGCTCCAACTTGCCCCACTCCAATTAACAACCTGCCCCACTCAAATCTGCCCTAGACCAATCTGTCCCACTCCACTCCAAAACAATCTGCCCCACTCCAATTCACTACACTCCAATCTGCACCCGCTACTAGAACAATATCCCCCCTCCAATCAGCCTCACTCGAATCCAAAACAATCTGGCCCACTGCAATGTGCCCCACTCCAATCCAAAACAATCTGCCCCACTCCAATCCAAAACAATCCGCCCCACTCCATTCTGATCCACTCTAATCCAATCCAACTCACCCCAATCCAATCTAACTCACCCCAATCTACCCCAAGCCACCCACCCCAATCCAATCCACCCCAATTCAGCAAAATCCAATCTACCCCACTCACTCCAATACACCCCACTACAATCCAATCCAATCGACCCCACCCCAACCCCCTCAATCTAATTCATCCCACCCCAAGCCAGTTCACCCCACATCAATCAAGTCATCCTCAATACAGTACACCCCAATCTAATCCATCCCACCCAATGCATTCCACCTCACTCCAATCCAATCCATCTACTGCAATCCAATCTACTCCACTCCAATCCACCCCTTCCCATCCCAGTCCAAACCAACCCACTCCAATCCACCTAACTCTAATCCACCCCACTGCAGTTCAATCCACCCCACTCGACCCCAATTCAATCCATCCCACCACAGTTCAATGTACCCCACTCAATCCAATCCATCCAGCCCACCACACTCCAATCCATCTCACCCTCATCCATTCCACCCCACTCCTCGCAAATCCACTCCAATTCACCCTACTCCAATTCACCCCACTCGAATCCACCTACCTCCAGTTCATTGAGTCCACCCTCTCCACTCTAATTCACCCCAATCCAAACCACCCTCTTCTAATCTAATCCACCCTACCCCAATCCAATCCACCCCAAACCAATCTAATTCAACCCAATCTAATTCACCTCCCCCCATTTCGATCCGCCCCATTCCAGTCCAATCCACCCCATAAAGTCAACCCACTCCAATCCACTCCACTCAATCCAACCCAACCTACCGCAATCTGCTTCAATCTTATCCACCCCACTACCTCAATTCACTCCAACCCACTCCCCCCTACTCCATCCCACTCTACGACAGTGCACTCTATGACACTCTGCAACTGAACTGTACTCCTCTCTACTCAATTCTATGGCACTTTACTCCCCCCTACTCCATTCTATGACACTATTTCAACAATCCATAGGCCATCTTTGGCCTAAGTAGACGGGCCAGTGCCTCTGGGTTGTTGGTGGCGTTACACTGGCTACCCATCAGCAAACGGATTGCCTTTAAGGCTTTGACCCTGGCCTACAAGGCGCTCCATGCGGTGGGAGCTAAACATCTTCAAAAGAGACTGACCTTCTACCATCCGACTCGCTCGTTGAGGTCAGAATCTCTACTCTTGGCGGCTGTTCCGCGTGTGAAGAGGGCTCGCCTGGGGGGCCGCTCTTTCAGTCTGTTGGCCCCACAGATGTGGAACGCACTACCGCTCCCTTTGAGGGGGGCGTTCACTCTCCTTGATTTTAGAAGAGGTCTCAAAACCTGGCTGTTTACTCAATAGGTTTCCCAGTCTTTTGTTTTCTTTTTGTTTATCTTTTAACCTGTTTTTAGTTGTGTTGTGTTATTCTGAAATCTGTTTCCCTTACCTAAAAGCGCCGGGACACTCTTTTTGAGTAACCGTTGCGCTATACAAAAGAATAAATAACATAACATAACATAACAAATCCAGTCTACAACACTGTATTCCCCCCACTCCACTAACGCGTATCCATGCTGAACAGCAGCCACACATGGCAAAACACATTGCCATAGCCAATTGCTCTTGTATAGGTGATCCCTATTGGCTTCGTCATTGCTTCTTTTCTAATGCTTCAGCCGCTGGCAGTGGGCCGATATTAAAATATCATCTCTGCAGCGCTGCCCTGCAAAAAGAAAGAAAGTAACCTTGGCAACTGTTTTCAATGAATCATTTCCGGTGTGGAGGCCAGGGTCAGTTATGATGCGGGGACTTGCCGGCGGTTTTCATTTCATCACAGGTGGGTGGGAATACTATTGAAAGTGAGCTGTGTAGGCCTTCATAGAGTAGACCCTGTTTTGGAAATAGACGACTCCTAAAGTGCATCCATGAAGATAATCTTCTGCAAGAAGTGGAAGATATGAGGAAAAGGTTGTCTACGTTGAGTTTAGTTTTTAATTTCGTGCCTTTGTCTCTGCCTCGCTGCTGAATCCAACCATCTTATAAACTTCTCCCAGCCTTAGCGATGCCCAGAAGCAGTCCATTGTTATATTTGCTTATGAATCTCTTTTATGGACGACATTTATTGGATGAGGGTCCAGGGCATCATTTCCAAAATAGTAAGTCCTTCATTCCTAGAAGCCGAAGTCCTGTGCTGTTACTACATGCAATAATATCACACACAAAATCACCAACATCAGAGGAATTGGTAATACAAGTTGTATTATCGGGGAATCCCGGTAATGCCTCTCGCTAGGTGCTTATGGAATAAAACTAACATGCAAACATTAGTTCTACAGCTACAATTTTCCCACTTCAACCCATAACCCATTTTTAGGGAAAGAGTTCTCCAAGCTGTACTTGGAAGATTTGTCCCCAGAAATCCATGCAGCATTAGTGGTACTATCACAGAACTGGTTTTGCTGATTTGAGTGAAAGATTGTTTCCAACCAAAATGGTATTAGAAGCGCACACATAACACAGGTGAGAATGATGACTAAGTGATATACAAATTGACATGCGCACAGCCGGCACCCGTGCAGGAAGAGTGGTGGGCAGTGGCACCGGGTGGGGGGGGGATTTGACAGATGACCATGAGGGAAAATTAAATAATTTGTTTTCCCTCGTCGTTGTCTGTCGAAAAATCCCCCCCCACCTGGTCCCACTGCTCTTACCTGCACGGTCCGCAGCTGCATGCCCAGCAGACTGTCACCTCAGAATAGATACAAAAGGAGTAACTCTCCCCGATGAAGAGTCTGTGGAGTGAACCCAGACCAAAACGTCCTGTTCGACTGAGTGGGCAAAATGCCCTTCCTGCCAGACCTGGCAGTCAAGACATTAGTGCTTCGTGAATGTAGGTACTGATGTACGAGTTACTTACCTTTGGTAATGATGTATCTGGTAGAGACGATTCTAGCCGCAGATTCCTTCACGTAGAATTACCCCCAGGTGTGAGACTGGATCCGAAAACCTCCTGCCACGGCATCCCTGCGTGCCGGGGGCAGGGAATGTCACGCGACTCCACCCAGGCGTCGTCCGCGTGTGTCACGTCAGCGAGGTCACATAAGACCTGCCAAGGCGCACCCACATCAGTTTTCTTCAGAGAACTTTTCCGCACCACGACACGGAATTACCAGATAAACTGTGGAAGCATGGGAACAGTGTGCAAAGAGCAGAAAAACAAATTGTAAAGAAAGAAACAGTGAAAAAACAACACCACCAGAGTAGTGCCAACACCACAGAACTCAAGGCAGGGAAAGAAGAAGCAAGAACCTGCACAGTCACCCTGCCAGCACAGACAACCTCCCATCCCTGTGCCCCGGAGGCAAGAGCATACGTAAATGTCATGACACATGTAGGCAACCCACCCCCCCCCCCCCATTCTGAGCAAGGAATGGGACCAGTCCCAAGAGTGACAGGGACAACAAACTTCCAAGCCACCCCAACCTAGAGGGCAACCACCCATAAGGGCAAGACATAGGCAGAGGACCCTCAAACCAGAGGATAGCAATGGAAGGAGGGGAAGGGAGGGAGGACAAGGATAGAAGCAATCCCCCCAAACCTTGAGTAACCAGAGCAGCAAGGCACTGGCGCACTGAAACCCCATCCTCCAAGGAACCAAGGGAGGAAGGAACCGCCCCCAGACGGAGCCACCCATCAAGAACAAGGAAGGCACTCACAGGAGACACAGCCCCCCCACCAGGAGGCGAGTACCGAAGGCCAACCAAAGGGTCCTCGCAGAATAGGGGAGGAAGGGCGGGCCGTGAAGGAATCTGTGGCTAGAATCGTCTCTACCAGATACATCGTTACCAAAGGTAAGTAACTCGTACATCTGATAGAGACTACTAGCCGCAGATTCCTTCACGTAGAATAGATACCACAGCAATACCCCCTGGGAAGGAGGGTCTGCGAAAGGACCCCACCAGCCAATGCAGAACAGAGGGCCCCACAGGGGACCAGTTCTGTGGACCAGGTAGTACCTCGCCCCTGCCAGGCCAAGGGAACCCCCATAAGCAGAACCCCACCGACCCCAAGGGAAGAAGAAGAAGAAGCCTAGAGAGCCCAAGGAAACCAGGGAGAAGAAGGCGAGCCCACTCCAGATGGAGAGCAGCCTGCTAGCCAGAAAAATGCGGGCAGTCAAGGCCAGAAGCAATAAGAACAGCCCGAGGTCCCAGGAAGGCCGAGTAGGCGACGCCTGGCAAGGGAGAACACAGGGACACCGCCGAACGGGAGCAGGGAGAGGAGGAGAGGCCCGGGCCACCACCACGAGTGGCCGCACACACGACCTCAGGAAGCAAAAGCAACCTACGTAAACACAATGGAGAACAGGTACCCGAAGGCGACCAGAACCCTCAAGCAGAGCGCAAGCCATATGACAGCCACCATAACCCCACATAGGGCACGTGAAGTCTCAAGATATGGGAACCCTCTTTGGAAGAACTTCCGCAGCAGAAGAAGAAACAAAAGAACCACGGGGAAAAAAGCACCCCCCGCTGCAGGCTTGACAGCAGCCCAAGCAAAGCAGAAGGCCCAATCTCAGGGCCAAGTCTGTGCAACAACTCCTGCAGAATTCACACACAACATTAAAAGGGCCGTTCAGCAGCCAACAATGCCAAAGTCCCAAGGAAGGACGTAAGCGCCCAGAAAAACATACTCTACAACCATAACAGCAGGCCTAAAAAGGCCCAAAAGCAACCCTAACTCAGAAGTCACTGAGGAGGGGACGGAGGAGGAGGAGGAGGACGGAGCCCTGCCAAGAGCCTCTGGATGGCGGAGTCGGCCGTGGCATGGAACAACAGACTGTCATCAAATGGGAGATTAATGAGCCTCTCCCGAATATTTTCGGGGAAAACGCCATCCCAATGCCAAGCATGGTGACGGAGGACGACAGAGGAAGCCATGGACCGGCCGAGCGCCTCAGAGATGTGCAGAGCGGAGAATAAACGCCACAAGCTCCTGGCCATCCAAGGCATGATGCCGCAAATCCACCTGAGCAGACTCCTGGGATGCTGCAGACCCCAGAGACTCAGCCGAGTCCCACAAACAGGAGGAGGCCCGAGCCAGCACACACAAGGTGTTAAGGGCCCGCAGGGCCACACTGGTCGAGGCGAAAATGTTGCATTTCCAAGTGTCCAGCCAGCGGGCCTCTCTGGACGGCGGAGCCAACAGGGGCGGCAGGGAGGGAAAAGCAGTCCGCAAAAGGGGCTGGCGGCTGAGGGGTGACGGACAGGCACGCCGGGTCACACGGCGTCGGAAGGTGCAGATGCAGAAGTTGCGGAGGCACCGGGTCCCCGGAGGCAGGACGCCTCCAAGCCCCCGTCAAGGCAGAAAGGAGCGAACCTTCAAAGGGAAGCAAGATTTCCCTCCCACCAGAGCCCCGGTGGAGGACCTGCAACAGATGGTCTGCCGGAAAGTGAGCCACCGGGTCACCCATGTGTAGGATGCCCACAGCCGTGGACACCGCGTGAGCGAAGGCCGCATCCGTAGGGCCACACGGTGGATTAAGCAGCTCCTCCGTGGGCGACGGCTGCAAATTAAGGCGGCCGTCCCCGAGGCCAAGCGGGGCGGGCAAGGGCCAGACCTGGAAGTCAGGAGGAGCCAAAGAATGAGGGACCTGCCACTCTTCCGACGAACACCTCTGCCTCAGGAAGGGCGGGGAGCCACCCTTCAACGCCGGTGAACAGGACACCACACGGCGACCAGTCTCCGGGATGGATGATACCAGGATGCAGCCTGCCTCCGGAGAAGGAGCAGCGTCGGAAGACGAATCCGCAGAACAACCCCTACACGGAGCCGTAGAGTCCACTGCGAGTCCGCTGCTTGAGGCAGGACACCGGCGCCATCTGTCGTCACCGGGCAAGGGACCTCCAAGTCATCCCGCACCCGAGACCGGAGTGGGGACCGGAGTAGAGCTGGAGCAGCACCGTCCCCAGAGCGGCGCCGGCCCGACCCCCGCCGAGGCAACCACCTGCATGGGGGAACAGGACGGGTCCGGGGAGGGGCCCGAAGCCCTCTGCCGGCCGCGGCCCAGAGGGAGGCGAAGGTCGCCCGGCAACCCCTGTGGCGGCACAGGGACGATACAACCTTCGACTCGCCCTCCAACGAGGCAGCCACCTGTGAGGAGGTACGAGAGGGGTCCAGAAAGGGACGAGGGGACTGCCCTCGGCCCGGAGCGTGACGAGGAGAGTCCACCGACCCCTGTGGCTCTGCACGGAACAGCTGAACAAGTTACTTACCTTCGGTAACGATGTATCTGTAAGAAACATTAGTTAGTTAGATTCCTCACCTTAGAATATCCCCAGGCGTCAGACTGGATCCGGAAGATTTTTCATCAGCAATACCCCTTGCGCGTCGCTAGGCGTCGTCTGCGGCTCCGCGTCCGTCGTTGGCATCGTGCGCCGGAATGACGTTGGAGTACTTAGACGCCGCCCTCGCGCGCTGACGTCAATTCTTGTACATAGCTTTCCGCGCCAGGAACGCAGAGCCATGCAAGAGACCGACACTGGTGCCAAAAATAAAATCTAGGGGCCTGAAAAGGATAACCTTAACCCTAGATGTCAGTTCGCAGAACGGGGAGGATGGGTGGGTCGGTGAGGAATCTAACTAACTAATGTTTCTTACAGATACATCGTTACCGAAGGTAAGTAACTTGTTCATCTGAAAGAAACACGTTAGTTAGATTCCTCACCTTAGAATAGATACCCAAGCAATACCATCCCCGGTGGTGGGTCTGCGAACCAAGATCACACCAGAAAGTCCTGGAGGACAGAACGGCCAAAGAAGCCATCCCTCCGGACTTGGCTGTCAAGACAATAATGCCTGGCAAACGTGTGTAGCGAAGCCCACGTTGCCGCCTGACAGATGTCCTGCAAAGGGACACCCCGTCCCAAAGCAGTAGTAGCCGCTGTGGCCCGAGTACAATGGGCGCGCAGCCCAACAGGAGGGTCCTTTTTTGCCAAGGAATAGCAAATTTTGATGCACAAAACGACCCACCGAGAGATGGTCCGCTTGTGCACAGCTTTCCCCTTCTTAGCACCCACGTATCCAACGAAAAGTTGGTCGTCCACCCGGAATTGTTTTGTGCGATCCAGATAAAAGGAGAGCGCACGTTTGGGGTCCAGACGGTGGAGCCTCTCTTCCTCTTTGGAAGGATGCGGAGGCGGAAAGAAGGTGGGCAAGGTGACAGATTGCCCAAGATGAAAGGGGGTCACCACCTTTGGTAGAAAGGAAGGACGAGGCCGAAGGACAACCTTGTCCGGATGAACAGAAAGAAAAGGAGGCTTTGAAGAGAAAGCCTGGAGCTCACTCACTCGTCTAGCCGAGGTGATGGCTACCAGAAAAGCAGTCTTAAGCGTCAGCAGACGAAGAGGACAATTATGAAGAGGCTCAAAGGGAGCGCACATTAGAAATGTGAGAACAAGATTCAAGTCCCACTGAGGCATTACGAAAGGGACAGGAGGGAACGTGTGAGTAATGCCTTTCAGAAAGCGTGTAACCACAGGGGACTTGAAAAGAGATGGCTGATCAGGAAGCCGTAAGAAGGCAGAAATGGCAGCAAGATAACCTTTTAAGGTGCCCAAGGCAGAGCCCTGCTGGGCCAAAGAAAGAAGAAAGAGGAGAACCTCAGAAAGAGGGGCGGAAAGGGGATCCACAGCCTTTGCTGTGCACCATGCCACAAATTTGTTCCACCGGCAGGCGTATACCGTCTTTGTGGAGGGACGCCTGGCTGCCAGAATGATATCACAGACTTCAGGAGGCAAGTTGAATGGCATCAACTGCCGCCGCTCAATCTCCACGCATGGAGGTGGAGGCTGGACAGGTTCGGGTGGAGGACCGTCCCCTGCTGCTGCGACAGAAGATCCTCCCGAAGGGGCAGACGTATCGGAGGATCGGTCAACATACTGAGTAGCTCGGGATACCAGTACCTTCGTGCCCAGTCCAGAGCCACCAAGATGACTTGGGCCCGGTCGCGCTTGATCTTCTTCAGCACTCTGGGCAGAAGTGGTATAGGCGGAAAGGCGTACAACAGACCGCAACTCCACTCGTGACGAAAAGCGTCGCCGAGCGAGTGCCGCCTTGGAAATTCCAACGCGCAGAACTGCTGACATTGCGCGTTTTCTTCGGTGGCGAATAGATCTAACCAAGGCTCTCCCCACTGCTGAAAGAGACCTTGCGCCACTTCGGAGTTCAGACGCCATTCGTGATCCATCATGCACCGGCGGCTGAGTTAGTCTGCTCTGGCGTTCAGAGAGCCCGCCAGATGTTGAACCACCAGGGTGACGCCATGGTGTTCCAGCCATGTCCAGAGGCGCAGAGCCTCCTGACAAAGGGTCCACGACCCCACCCCGCCCTGTTTGATGCAATACCACATGGTGTTGGTGTTGTCCGTGAACACCTGCACGACACTTCCCCTGACAGAGGGAAGGAAGGCTTTCAGTGCAAGTCGGATCGCTCTCAACTCCAACAGGTTGATGTGGAGACGAGACTCCGCCGGAGACCAGAGGCCTCTGATCTCCGCCTCTCCCATATGGCCACCCCATCCCAGGAGGGACGCATCCGTCACTACGACATGCTCCGGTTGGGGAAGGGAGAGGCTCCTGCCCGTGACCCAATCGCGGTCCGTGAGCCACCACTGCAACTGTCTCGCAGTGCCCTCCGAGATCAAGACATGGTCGGACAGGTTTCCGTGATGCTGGGCCCACTGAAACTTCAGGTCCCACTGCAGAGCCCGCATGCGCCGCCTGGCGTGATGCACTAGTAGGATGCAGGAGGCCATCAGCCCCAGAAGCCGCAACACTAGCCTGACCGAAACCCAGGATAGAGGCCGAAAGATGGGAATCAAGGCCTGAATATCCCGGACCCGCTGTTCCGGCAGATAGACCCGGAACTGCGCCAAATCGAGAACCGCTCCGATGAAGAGGAGCTTCTGAGAGGGACTCGGGTGTGACTTCGGCACGTTGATGGAAAACCCCAGCAAATGCAGGAGATCCGCCGTAGTCTGGAGGTGGGAGACGACAGCCTGGGGCGAGCCCGGCTTCAACAACCAGTCACCGAGATAGGGGAAGACTGGAACCCCTAATCTGCGCAGAGGAGCTGCGACCACCGCCATCACTTTCATGAACACCCGAGGGGCACTGGTGAGGCCGAAGGGAAGCACGGTGAACTGAAAGTGCTCCTGACCCACCGTGAACTGCAGGTAACGCCGGTGGGCCGGCAGGACGGGGATGTGGAAATATGCGTCCTGCAAGTCCAACGCCACCATCCAGTATCCAGGGTCTAGGGCAGCTAGAACCTGAGCTAAAGTTAACAGTTTGAACCGTTACTTCCGGAGGAAGGCATTGACGTTCCGGAGGTCCAAGATAGGGCGTAGGCCCCCCTTGCCCTTCTTGGGAACCAGAAAGTAGTGGGAGTAACAACCACGACCTACTTCTGGGCTCGGAACGCGCTCTACGGCCTCTTTGGCCAAAAGGGCCAAAACTTCCTCTCGCAGAAGATTCAAATGATCCTCCGAGATACGGTGGTGCTGCGGTGGCATGGCTGGAGGGGTCGTCTCGAAGGGGAGGGAGTAGCCCCTTCGGACGATCTGCAGCATCCACCTGTCCGAAGTGATGGTACGCCAGTGGAGCAGGTGATGGCGAACTCTGCCGCCCACTGGCGAGGAATGGGCCGGAAAGCTCGGACTAGGAAGGCTTGGAGGCGGATGCTGCCGGGGTGGATGTGGGCTGACCGCGTCGTCCTCCAGAACCGCCTCGGCGGAAACCACGTCCGCGACCGCGCGCAGGTTGGTTCTGCGGCTGGTGGCTAGGCGGACGTGAGGAGGCGCCCCTTCCTTGGCCACGAAAGGGGCGAAAAGCGGAAGTGTGCGCCCGCGGGGCCGAGAGGCCCAAGGACTTGGCTGTAGCCCGGGAGTCCTTAAAGCGATTCAGCGCACTGTCCGCCTTCTCACCAAAAAGGCGAGTGCCATCAAAAGGCATGTCCATGAGGGTGTTCTGGACATCCCCGGAAAATGACGTGGACTGCATCCAGGCGTGACGTCTAAGCGCCACCGTGGTGGAAATCGCCCTACCCAGCGAGTCCGTTCTGTCAAGCCCACATCGGATGGCGTGCCGTGCTGCATCCCTCCCATCGGCCAAAGCCTGGGTAAGACGTGTCTGGGCCTCCTCCGGACACAGGGGAAGCACGTGCTCCACCGCATCCCACAGAGAGTGGGAATAACGGTCCAAGAGACATGCGGTGTTCAAACACCGCAGGCCCAAACTAAGGGAAGAGAACAGTTTCTTGCCAAACTGCTCCAGTCTCTTGGAATCCCGGTCCGGCGGAGCGGTCGGGAAGGAGGATTGGGAGGTAGAGGCCGGGATCACCAGACTCTCAGGGGTGGGGTGTTGGGACAGAAAACTGGGGTCGCCCGGAGCAGGGCGGTGGCGTCTGGCGACGTTCCTATCCACAGGAGGAACTGTGGAGGGCTTGGACCAGGTGCCCTGCAGAACGTCAGTGAGGGCCTCATTGAACGGCAGCAGAGGCTCAGTGGAGCTTGCAGCCGTTTGAAGCACCTCGGTGAGGATGTTAGTCCTCACGGCCACGGCAGGCAGCTCAAGCCCAAGGGCTGCGGCCGCCTTGCGCAGCACCACAGAAAATGCTGCACCCTCCTCCGAAGCCACAGTCGGAGGAGAGGTGAATCCAGTGTCCGGCGAGGTATCCAGCCCACTGGCCTCCCCAAGTTCATCTGCCCAGTCCTGTGAAAGCTGAGACTGAACAGCCATAGGGTCCTCGAACCCCTCCCAGTCGCCCCCGTCATCCGATTCCTGATACACAGGAGGAACAATCGGAGCCGGACGGTAGAGATAATGAGTCTCAAGCGGCGTCGGATGTGGCGTCGACCGACGCCGCATCGGCGTCGGGTCCGGAATGGGGCTGAACTGGGGCACGACGCCACCCGGAGTCGGCGGCGCCGGTGGAGTAGGTGGCGGTGCCGGAGGTGCCGGTGGCGGCGTCGGCGGTTCAGGCGTCGGCGCCGGCGGAGGCGTGACGAGGTCGACCGGCGTCGACGGGGGCCCAGGCATGGGCCCCGCGGGGACCTGCGGCGTCGGGACCGAAGTCTCCGACGGCGCCAGGGCCGGAGCCCGCGGCGCGCAAGGTCGCCCAGTCGAGTCCGCGGGGCCTGAAGGCGCGCCAGCGGGTGTCGACGGCGGGGCCAGTTTCCTCATGGCCGAGAGGAAGGCACTGACCTCCGCCGGCGTTGCGTCAGTCCCAGGGTCCGGTGGGTATGGGGACCTGCGCGGCGCCTGCGGCTCCGACGGAGCCGCGGGGGTGGACCCACCCGGACCCTCGGCCGAGTCGCGCGACCGGCGAGGGGAGTCCGAAGAGCGATGTCGTCTCTAGGACTTCTTAGAATGCTCGGACTTACCCGACGACTTGGAGCCCGACGAGCGATGATGGCATCGGCTGCGGCTCCGCGACCGATCCTTGGACCTCCTCCTGGACCGGGATTGCGCAAGACGCGGAGCCGAGTGGCGAAGCTCGAGAAGCTTGCGGGACCGCTCCCGCCTAGCTTTCGAAGTCAGGGCCTGGCAGTCGGAACACGACTCCGCGTCGTGGTCGGGGCCTAAGCAGTAGAGGCACCGGCGGCGGTGATCGGTCACCGACATCAGTCGATGGCAATCCTCGCAAGCCTTGAACCCAGGCATCCTACCGGCACCAGATGTCGAAGACAGATCAAAAGGGATCAAAAAGATTTAGTCAAAAAAGACTAAAAGGGGTAGCTCTCCCGGATCGGCGCTTACTGGCGCGGAAAAAAGAAGAACTGACGTCAGCGCGCGAGGGCGGCGTCTAAGTACTCCGACGACGTCATTCCGGCGCACGACGCCAACGACGGACGCGGAGCTGCAGACGACGCCTAGCGACGCGCAAGGGGTATTGCTGACGAAAAATCTTCCGGATCCAGTCTGACGCCTGGGGATATTCTAAGGTGAGGAATCTAACTATCGTGTTTCTTTCAGATGCTGCCGTCGCGGCGTCACCTCGGCCTTAGACAGGACCACGCTGCCAAGGGACAGAGAGGGGCTCGGGGATGCGACCCGAGCCCCGGCGATGTCCTGCGACACCACAGGGTCCCCCGCGGGAGTTTGCAGCGAGGCAGAGACGCCGTGGCCTGAAGGAGGTGCCCCAGAGGAGCCGCACCCCAACAGCACCACATCCTCCAAGCCTGGATCCGACTTAGTCGGCGGCGGGGTTAGAGCCACCGGCGGCGCCGCGGAGGGCCCTGCGCAGGGCGAGGGATCCGCTGACGCCCCAGGAGGGGAAGGAGGAGGAGATGCTAGCAAGGCCTGCAAAGCTGCCGAGTAAGTCTCCATTTGAACTCTCGATGCCCCAACACTGAGAAACGGTGGATAGGACGACATGCAGGGCCGCATCACCCGCGGAGAGTCCATGCCCCCGGTAGGCCGGAAACCAGCCCCCGGGGATGAACTGTGACAGTTACCCATCAGGGAGTGACGCTCAAGTGACATCGGAGAAAGGCGAGGACGACGACCATGACTGGACCTGAAGCCGTCTGCCGAAGCAGACCAAGGGGAGGACGTCGACCTGGAGAGACGTGCCGAGAGAAGTTTCATTCGGCGCTCCCACCGCGACTTCGGCTTCAACTTTTGGCACGCCGCACAATCTGTGATGCCGTGATCCTCTCCCAAACACCACATGCAAATGAGGTGAGGGTCCGTCGCCGACATAAGACGCCCACAAAACGTGCAAGATTTAAAGCCCAAAGGCATTCGCACACTGTTCCACCAAAAGGAATGGAAGAAAGGGGGGGCCCTAAACCGGCCTGTAGCAAGGAACGGATCCGCGCTGCACGCGGAAAAGGAAAAACTGATGTGGGCGCGCCGGGGCGGGTCTTATGTGACCTCGCTGACGTCACGTACGTGAACGCCGCCTGGGCGGAGTCGCGTGACGTCACCCCGGCGCGCAGGGATGCTGTGGCAGGAGGTTTCCGGATCCAGTCTCATGCCTGGGGATAATTCTACGTGAAGGAATCTGCGGCTAGTAGTCTCAATCAGATACCCACATCACAGCCTGGTAGATGTCAATGACAGGCTTTCCAGTGGCATAACAAACGCCCCCGCAGACCCTGTGGTGAGACTGGGGCCCTGAGCTTTGGGAGCCCCCTCCGGCACTGGAAGATCCCTGGCCTGAGAGCTCAGAACTGGATCTGGAGTGTCGGGGGACCCCTGCATGTACTTTGCAGGCAGGCCCAGTCAAGTTTCGTTATGCCACTGAGGCATTCTGCTTGCCAACGGAGTAGTAGAAGCCTTAGCCCTTGAAGAATGGGCTCCCAGACCTTCCACTGACCGTTTCTTAGTCAGTGTGTAGCAGATCTTGATGCAGAGGATAATCCACCTCAACAGGGTCTCCTCTGCAAAGCATTGTTTATCTTCGTTTTATAGAGGGCATCTGCCACCCCACCGGGTTAGCCTGGTGGTAAAACAGGTCATAAACCAGTTTCAAGTTCCTATTAGAAAACTATTTCATTATATCTGGGGGAAAACCCAGGTCTTTAAACTTTTCCTATACTTTATATAGTTTGACTCTCCTTTTAAAAAGTTTGGAAGAAGATTCCACTTTTAAACTATCACTATTGAGAGTGCTTTGTCTCCTATTGTCCTGCACTCAGCTCTTGGGTATGCCAAATTGAATTTAGCTTCAGATCTCATGGTCCATGCAGGTTGGCATTACTTAAAGCGAGGCCCAAGCAGAGAGATGTTTGGTTGATGTATAGCTTTATGAACAAGACAAAGAGATTTAAACTTCACTCTTTCCTTAAATGGTACCCTGAAATTGAGCATATGGACTCTTACTGGGGCATGGGGATAAAATGGACGACTGGCACGCAGTCTTGGAGTGCCGTGTGTGCAGTCTCGCCCTCGAGTGGGAGCGACTGCTAGAGGTCATGTCTGGACTTCATGAGCTTGCTGTGTTTTTTGACTTCGTCTTGAAGTCAGACATGGACGGTGATATAAAAGGGACTGGGACTTGGAATGCATCCAGTCTTGTTTGCTGTGTTCGGCAGCAGACAGCTTCACCTCCAGCTACCGGATGCCTTCCAAATGCATCAGGGAAAATTTGTCACATGACTTAGAGTCATCTAGTAGCCGCTGGAGTAATTGGTGTGAAAAAAAATTCCAATCCAGATCCTCATGGAATTCAAAAGGTGAGGCATCTGTAGTTAGAAGTGTCCATCAAACAAAAAGTCGGGACAGTACCATGTAATCGCTTATCTCTAGGTCCCTGGACAGTGGACTTTGGCATATCGACCCATAAAAACGAATATCCCCCTTGCTCATGTTAAACCCCAGGGAGAGTTAAATGTAAAGAGGCACTAGGCACTGGGGGTGGAAAGCCATTCTCCATCCAGACCAACATGTTCTGAAAATCTACATCTGCACTAATAAGAGTCAACAATCATCTTTATTTCCGGAGAGCACTAGAAACCTGGCTCCTCCCATCCAACTAAACCCAGGACTCAGACAACCAACTATACAATTTAACAAGAAGATGTAAGTCTTGGTAACACCTCCATGCTAAGGACACAACATGTTTAAAATATGTATTTGTACCTCGCCCAGCACCTTCATGTAGGATATACCACAACCACCGTCCTTCCAACCATATACTCCAAAATGGTGCCCAGGAACTCAGTGCAAGTCGAAGTGCTTTGCTGCTTCATCAGAGATTTAAATACATTGTCCAGTAAAATACACAGAACTTCAAAGTTCAAAAACTTCCTTCTTGCCTTTGCTTACAAAGCAGATTGGTTGCAAAAAACAGGACAGTGTGATCCAATGACCTTGGTGCAATGGAAGCCAGTAGTGTTCTTTATATATTTTTTTCTCAATGAAAGATCATGGGAGGTTATCTGACAATGGATAGGTGAGATATCTCTCTTCTAAGGGAAGGGCTGGGTCTAGCTACAAACACTGATTCATTTGTTTAAATAAACAAACAGATATATGTATGGCCCAAGTTCTTAGCAAGGGGCCCGCTGCTGGCGCTGCCCAGGGCTCTGGAATATTAGTCTTTATTTCACCACATGCCTTTTTTTTTATCACCGTACAATCCCTGTCTGACTCTTGAAGGTTCTTTCTCATCCTTGTTCTCTCCCCTTAATACTGTGTTCCTATAATTCTCTTCTGGTTTTTATTTTTTTTATTTTACATTTCTGGTGGTTAAGGTATGAGGATGACAATATATTCCTGGTACCCAAAAATGAATAAATGTGCCCAGCAGATTACAAGTTGTGTGTACTGTATATCACTTTAATTACAAATATGGAAAGGCACAACAGTTCTATTACTGATGCATAATGTACTGATTGTGCAAGTAAGCTATTCATACATTGAATACATGGTACGAATATTCATGTAAACTCTAGTAGTGTCTATACATAAGGATTAGAAAAAAGGCAATGGCAAAGCCAAGAGGTCTGACCTATGCAAGCCAGCTAGGTTTTTGTATTTTTTTTTTGGGCAGATATATTCAAGTCATTGAAAAATGTAAATTAATAAAAAGTTAAAAATGTGTGCATATGCTTGCAAAAAGGTTAAAAAAATTACCCATTGCAAAAATAAACAATTTTTTTCTATTTTAACTTGGCCCAAATGCAGGAATAAAAGCAGAGATTGGCTCATTTTTCCTGCCACTGAAGCGTGTTACATTTTAGGCAGATGAGCACAGGTGCAAGGCAAAATGCCTCCACTCACAGCCAAGAGAGCCAATGGCTAAAGTGATCTGATGACTTGCCCCACGCAGAGTTCTATGACGTATTCTTTGGAAAAGATGAAGCTGGCGACACAGTGAAAGGTGTCTTAGGCAAGACTTAAAATTACAGCAGTGATATTACTTATCTGCACGGAGGCAACTTCTCTGTTCATTCTACTTTTCAAACGTTTGCACTTTAACTGGCCAACATTACATTTCCTTGAGAGAAAGACGAAGGAAAAATTGAAAGGCGATTCGGGATTTAACTCTCTCCCAGAATCTTGGCCAATTTCCCGAGGCGATGATAGGAAAGTATATTAAACATCTTACGGTAATATTCGGCAATCATGTCTAGCAATGCAAATATTCCATTTATTAGCAGTAATGCTTAATGGGGCATCATTTCAAAGGACGGTTATCTCAGGTACACAGTGGGAGGAATCAAATCCGTTACAGAGCTCAGCTCCGTGACCCCGCACAGCCGCATGGGCCGAAGACGCGTACAAATGGGCACACTGCGCGACGCACATGCTGTGAGTAATTGCGCGCTTTGCGTGTCTCTGAAAGTAGGTTTTGAATGACTCGGTAACCAAGCCAAAGTGAAGTGTTTCCAGCAGTGACTGGGAAACCCGGAGATTGGTGTCTGAGAAGCAGAATGTACTTCCAGCTTTAATCCCCGTGTAAGCATCAGTGCCCGGCCCAGTTTAAACATTAACGTATGATAGAAGAGTCTGGCAGACGAGTCCATTTGAACTTCTATTGACTGAAGTCTGTGCTTCAAAAATCACTCGCAGTTGGGCCATCGCTCTGCATTAGTGGTGCGGGCAAAAAACTGAAATGAAACCTAGTCCAAATCCTTGTCAGTATTTAAATTACGCAAAAAAAGAAATAAATGCATAACGAAATAAATAAACAAAATAAAAAAAGTAAAATATACCATGGCTTACACGTAAATGATTACAGTTAAGTTTCTTTTTTAATGATATTTCACGTTGATTTTCTATTATATCACCCCTCCTCCACCATGAATAGTCTTTGTTCATATGCAGTGGGGGTGAACAAAGATACTAGCGTTTGACCAGGCACTGTACCCAACTTCCAGTACATCCAACGCCCAACAGTGCAGGCCTTTGGCCATGCGCTGCGGGGAACCACCACAGGACCTGGTCGCTGTGGTCCTGCCTTTTGGGCAGACCCTGCATCCACAGCGTAGGTGTTCAGCAATGAGCAGCGGAGGTTGGTCACATGGCCTGGTCACTGTGGCTTTGTACAAAGGCCAACCACTGCACCCAACCTCCTGCACATGTAGCCCCAGCACATGCAGTCTCTACAGGAAAAGCCTATAGCTGTGTGGGCTGGCGACACTTCCTGGCTGCTGGCGACCTCGCCTGTGACCAGGCCCTGCTCCCAGCTTCTTGATGCATACGGCCTTTGGCCACTAGGCCTGCTGACTTTGCCTGTAGCTAGTGGGTTCTTCGTGCAGACCTGGCAATAGCCTCTGTGCCACTGGACTAGGTATACATGATCTTTGACTATACTCAGTTACATCAGGCCTACAGTTAGGCCATGCACACTCCCATGCCATTGAACCAGCAGTGGGACATGGGCACAGTATATAATTTAAGGCAGGGAGAAGCAAAGATTTGTTTGGCTTCCCGGGTGGTTGTCTTCTAATCAAAAGGGAATGAATCACTAATGTCTTCCAACCAGAGTCTCAGTGGAATTCTATCCGAGACCCTCAACCATGCAGTCACAGTGCGCGGTATATATTTTCTCCGCTCGTGTGGTCAGGTGGATAGTTGCATCATCGGGTCAATACCACTCGAGTGTTCTGTTCTCCGAATGGTAAATTGTCCTCCACCTGGAGAGAGACTGTCCAGACTTTCTAGACATAACCATTTTTCCTGAAAATCACAGTCTGAAGACCAAAACATACTACAAACCGACAGCAAAACACAGCCTGCTTTCCTTCAACAGTTTCCACCCCAGACCATTAAGAGAAAATCTTCCCTACAACCAGTTCCTACGCATTCGTAGGAACAGTAGTAATATGGTTGATTATAAAAACCAAGCATTGAACTTGACTGAAAAGCTGAAAGTTAAGGATTACTCCACTAGAATCGTACATAAATGCCAAAAGAGAGCAAAAAACACAAAACCGGGACATACTGTTAGAGAACACTCTCCTAATTCCAGACAATGACACCATCACTTGTGTCACTACGTACAGTACAGCCACTAACATGGTCAAAAAGGCGATAAATAAGCACTGGCGGATTCTAACCTCAGGAACACTGAAATGGCCCAAGCCCAGATTTGCCAACAAAAGAAGTAAGAATATCAGAGATGTTCGAGTCCATACAAGGGCAGCACCAACACACATGGGACATAGTGCAATATTAATAACTTGGGGCATCACACCAGTAACCGGACACTATCCCTGCGGCTCATGTGCGGTCTGCCACTTAACAAAAGCAACCAAGAAACTGAAACTGACAGACCGTATCGAATGGACCCTGAAAATGCACACAAATTGCAATAGCACCAATGCAATTTATCTAATCACATGCCCCTGCAAATTGAAATACATCGACATGAAATGCCGTAAAGTAAAACTACGCATTGGAGAACATAAAAGCAACATTAGATGCGGGAGAGCGACCACTTGGATGAACAGCCACTTCCTGACTTCAAAACACACTGCCAATGATCTAGATTGGTTTACCCCACAAACCATAAATAATGATGCTGAACGCATACTTTTCTAATAAGAACAGCGCTGGGTATACCGCCCCAGGACCTTTGACCAAGGGCTGAATGACAATATTCTGTGGATATCGGTCAATCGATAAATGCAATAAGCAGATTATCAAGGAGTCCATTAAACAACACCCAGGCACCTGCGCAGAAGAGGCACAAAAAAGCAACAACTGATCACCAGATAAAGATCAGAAAAAGTGTAACCATGACGACATGGCAGACATGACCGTTACCGCGTAGAACCAATTGAAGCAGCAGACATACAATACCTTCTCTCTCCTCCAACAAGTAATATATGGGAAACGGAGGAGAGCAGCACAGTTTGTCACGTCTGCTCCTAGAATAAGGTAAGCAGTGAGAGCTCCTTCCTGCATTTTACTGCCCGCTGGGCGTCTCGCTCGTACTTCACGTTGCAGACGGTAAATTCTAACTGGGCACTCAGTCTGCTTTTGTTTCTGTGCAGGACCACAACCTCGCCAGTTTCCCATTAAGGATTCATCACCTCGATGTAAGGTACAACCATTCCTTACATAAATTAAGATATTACCAGCAACTTTAATTAAAAGTTCTCTATTCACACCGCATCAAGCTTAGTTTTTAATTTTAATTTCAATTTTCACGCTACAATAAACATCCCATTTGCTCATGACTATTCCGATATCCACAACTCACTAGAAGTCAGCACTCGAACCAGTTTACTGACAGGGTTCATGTTAACGGCCTTAGCTGATCACAGCTAGGTCTTGAAGACACTATGGGTGAACAAATGAAAACCCACATTCACCCCATCATCGTTCTTAAAAAAACAATGCACTATACTTGAGAGATATATTTCATCTCGCACATGCCAGTTGACCCTATTCTTAATTGCCAAAGGTCCTTATTATGGAAAGGAAGAATATGAGTTTTTCCCAATTTCTGAAGAAAAAGACCGGGGCATCATATTCAGGGTTTCTTCGAAGAAAAATATCCCACATAATGTATATATCACAAAGTTATGATCTTTTTTTGCCTATTCTCTCTTTTCTGGCTGTAACTATGACTAGGGCAGTTTAGTAGCAGTCATGCTAACGGATGAAGAAGGGTGAGTGAACTAGCTTACCTTGCATGAATGTTAAATGCACGCAGGGTAAATGAAACCCATTATTCACTTCATGGTCCTGATGAAGGCCGCTTGACTCAACAGAGCATCCTCGGCCAAAACGTGTTGACCATTTCACCAGGTGCGGTGGACCAGTAACAAATCCACCCCAGCACCATCACAATTTTTAATCACACCCCTATCCTAGTCATTAAAGTAAATCATACAAGAAAAGAGGCATTTTTAAATCACTTCTCACAACTGCCACCATCCAGAAAGTCTCCCTCCAGGTGGAGGACAATTTACCACTCAGAGAACCGAACACTTGAGTGGTATTGACCCGATGATGCAACTAGCCTCATGACCACACAAGCGGGGAAAATATATACCGCGCACTGCGACTGTGTGGTTGAGGGTCTCATATAGAATTCCACTGAGACTCTGGTTGGAAGACATTAGTGATTCATTCCGTTTTAATGTGGAAAGGAGTCACAACTTTTAGTAGGCCTCCGACTACTGAGCATCTATTTGTCTCGGAAAAAAGGGGTGTAGGGTGGTTGAACTAAAAGTTCCTGAAGTTCACTAATGCATGAAAGGCTGACATAATTGCAATGAGGAAAACAGTCTTTAAACGCAGGAGACACAGTGAGCAGCTCGGCATCAGCTGCAGCTAGAAGAGGTCACACATGAGAAACATCAAGACCAAGTTAAGGTCTCACTGTGGCATCACAAACTATTTGGGAGAGAACATGTGTCAAACCTTTAATAAACCTCATCACAACAGGTAATGTAAACAAGGACGGCTGACCAAGTAAATGCAGAAAGGCTAAAAGGCCAACAAGTAACCTTTAATGTAGTCCGCTGCAAGGTCTTACTGGGCCAAAGACAAAACAAATAAGATGACATCGTACAGCACTCACATGGAGTCCACTTCCTTCAGGCTTGCTTTTCCACATATGTATGAAGTTATTTCACTTTCCAATAACATTTTCTAAACAATAACTATGTAAAATCGGAACTTCTTTATTTCAACTTCTTATTGTCAACTTCTGTATGTATGAAAATAAAACATTTCTGCAAGATCATCATTAAGGAAAAACAAGTAGGTTGGAAAGTCAAGTTCACATTTTAGCCTTTGCAATTCAATGCATGAACTCTTCATTACCATATAAAATGGCAATATTAATCATCTGTTTGTGCATACAGAAACATTCCATGGAAATATCTGAAACTATATTAGTTCATGTAGAGGTCAGAAGTTACACTTTTTACTCATATTCAGCATTCTCTATTCAAGCTTGTTTTTCAAGCAACTTTCAGCAATGCTGCACTAATAATTTTGAGGCCTATTAACAGTAGCCTATAGTTTTATGCATTCAATTACTTTATTTCCATCAAAGCTTACATGCTAATTCTGCACATTTATAATAACCATTAAATCTAAACGCCGCCTTACCAATTCCCCCATCTGACGGTTATCTTAACCATCACATTTTGAGAAATGAATCATCAAATTCCATCCTTACTTTCAGTTGTCTTTTTTCTTTATTCAAACTCTCATATTCTATTGCCTTTCAGTATTTTTCACAGTTACGATCATTTAATGCTAAGTTCCTTTCAATTTGTCTGTTTCTTTCTCTTATTTTTCTTCTTTTAATACAAAATTTGCAAAGTTTGAAAACTGCAAAAAAAATTAGTATGCAAATCCCGACAGCTATTATAGGCACAAACATAGCTCCAATAATCCACCTTCCAGCTGCTGTGATTCAATTTCCAATAACAGAAACTCTTTCCCAAAATTTTCTAAAGCCCTAGGTGTCTCTAAAGGTTCTTATTCAGGTCAGAAATGATCTTTGTGAATTCTAAAATCTTCTTACCTTCATCAGGTGTGTATGAAAAACAATGCTGAATTTTCAGCATCTTGCAAACACCGCCTTTCTCTGTGAGTAAAATATCTAATGCGAATTTATTTTGCGACACCATGGATCTAATAGCTACTAATTCTGTATTTACAACTAATAAAGCTCCAGAAACACTTGTTGCCTATGTGTCGACAACTTTTGAAAGCTTTCAAAATTTCTCATAATTTAAAATACCTACTACTGTTGGAATTAATGCACCAGTTATGTCACCAACTAATTGTGTTCCATCACCTATACTATGTGTATGTCTGTGTCATGATGTCATTGTTTATGAATCTATACTATATACATGTTACATCTTAGGCAATTATAATGCTAAATAGCAAATACCCTCCCAATCAGCTGGCAATTGGAAATAAGCATTGCGTCCACCAACAAAATAAACTCAAGGAATGACTGTTTCTTCTTCTTGTAAAATTTGCTATACACCTCCCATAACCTCAAATGTGTATTCACATATACTAATTTCTATGTGTCTATTTCTAGTTTGGGTTCTTCTGTAAATACATATTTCCCTTTTTGTCTTCTGTTCAATTTCAATGTTGGATAAAACATTTTCTTCTTAAATTCACCTCTTTCTTCCAAACGTTTTTCAAAACACCTTCCTCTTTATTTTTACTGTATGCAATGTTTGCATTTCTTCCCTCCAATGTCATGATGAATACTTTCTTTAAAGGTCTCATTAAGCAGATTAAATTGTTCTTGTATGCCTTAACACTATCTCTATAGTAAGAATTACACGAGTAATCCATATAACTATGTAGGACCATCGTAAACTTTTTTTTAGCAATTGACAATGTCCCATAGGGGTTCACTAAAAGAACAACTGCATACAATACATCAGATACAAATCACAACAAACACAATATGACCACATGAATAGAAATTAAACAGTATTGATTCAATCTGAATATACAAAATATGACTGCATCAAATATACATTATGAAAGGGCTAAATGCAGTGTAGAGTGAACACATGGTGCTCGTGATAACTAAGATAAGCGGGGCAAAGTGAAACACAAAGAAGGAAAAAACAACGGTGAAAAGGAATACATTTAAAGATTTTGTTCATGAATCAAGTCAGTCTATTGTTAAATTATCATGGCACAATGGTTATCCATTTCTCTGCTGGTATATGACGAAGGCGATTCAGCCATTCTAGATGTAAGGTCATCAAGACAAAAAAGCACTACAAATGTGATTGCTGCATGAGAAACAAATGAACAAGTCTGCAAATTGGAATAACAAAGTGGAGAGTCAATAAATTATCCAAATACTGGAGTAAGAGCTAAGATGCTTTTTAATACCCGACACCACACCGTGCCAAAGTGAATAAAAAGAAGTTACACTCACAATTGGTCTGTCATGCATGTCATCCACCTAAAAGGGTATAAGAAAGACCATTCAAGGCAAAAATTAAATAATTGATGGAAACGTTCAAGTAGGGAGACAAGGACAGGCAAATGGGGGCTCAGAGTCTTACATCTCAAGTGTGGCAGCCTGCATAGGAATCGGAAGCCACAATGTTCTAATGATTCAGTGAACGTGGGCATCCATCGTGGCAATCAAATAACTAGAAAGCCCCTTCAAAGGAACTGTCTGCAGGAAGATCAGGATCAGTAAGAGAGGGGCTGAGGCTCCGGTATAACTTATCAGATTGAAGGAAATAGGATCCTATCTGTAGGGAAGGATTTCCTCTAACAGAGAAGGGGACGCCGGCAAAGAAGACTCTCACAAATGAGGCGGGAGACTGCACGGCTAGATGAAGCTCAGCAGCTGAGCTGCGTGCAAGTTGTAAAAAAATGGAAACTCCTGCCGTTCTTGTAAAAGTGCCCCGCGGGACCTTGTGTCAAATGAAGGATGGCATGAATAGTTGGCATGTCAGATCAATGAGGTTGTGAAATCAAAGAATTCATCAATGAAGTCCTTGTTCTGACTAGGAGGCCTGTGAATGAGCAGAAAGGTGAGTGTCTGGGTTGCAGATACCGGGAAATGGCATGTTAGCATGGAGTGAAATATTATTTGCTTGCCTAGGGCGCAGGACCAAGAGGACTTATGAATGACAGCGAGGCCATTGACAGAATGGGATGCAGGGTACTCAATGTGTAGAAAGAGAAGTCAAAAGTATTTTCTCAAGAGGCCACTGCACCTTGCACTAGCGCTTGCCAGCGCTAAATTCAAAAACCCACACAACTACTAATCACCACAATCCTACAACTGCTTCAAATTCAGACTATTCCAGGCCAACCAAAGCTGCAACAATGGTATGAACAAGCTGGTAATATTCATTTTTAAAGTATATTTGTTAAACACTCTGCTGATATGCTCACTTTAAGAATAGACAGAGCCACCATGTGGTAAATTGTCGTGGGCTGGTGCCGAGCACCAGCTCAAATTGAGCACTGGCTAGGTAATGCACTTGATTTTATCTTACCTCTTAAGTTTCAGTGAAACAGGGGTTCTGGTCTAAGGCACTTCCAGGTCCAAACAGATTTTTATTTGCAGTTTTATATAGCGCGAACTTGACCCGAATTCAATCAGGTATCAGAGCGCTTTACATAGCACCAGTTACGTTACATGAGGACATGCATTCATTTTTTGTTAGGCACGGGGAGATTAAGTGAATTGCCCAGAATCACAGGATGTTCAGCGTCATTACCGAGACTGGAACCCAGTTCCCCAGATCCGAGGTGGAGCGCCCTAGCCGTTAGGCCAACTCCTCTCCCCATGATGATCCCCTTGTCTGTGTCCGCCTTTTGCTTGGGATGCTCAGGCAATGGGAGATTTAAGAGTTCATTGAAGAGTGGAGCAGACAGGTAATGATGTTGCTTAGCGTGTAGATGGATGATGAGAAATTAGGTTTTCTTGCCTGGCTTCTTCTTTTTAAACATGGTTTAACATGGAATACTACTTACACCCTAAACTTCAGCGATTGCTCAATGGTGCCTCATATAACTTTCTACATGCAAAACCACACAGGCCTAATATTATTTCCATTCTATGTACTCACAAGTGTACACATATTAATTCTATGCTGTGTAGGACTATGATGTCATCAGTGATGTAATTTAACATGCCATGAGTGATGTAATATGTGGTGATAAGCAGTGCAAGGCCAGGGAGCAAGTTATAGTTAACTCAGTGATCTATAATTGGTGAACTTCTCTTTTATTGTTTTTCACATGTTAGTTTTATCTTATTTCATCACTGAACTATAACGTCACTTTAAACATTTTTTTTTTCCAGTGAGTTTCTGAGGTTTTATTTTAATGTAAACTAGGATCCTATCACCAGAACAGACTTTAACCTCACTTTAGCCTTTGTTTTATCATTTAATTTCTGGGTTTCTTTCGCATCAAATTAAAAGTTGAGCATACACCCAACTCCCTTGGGTAACCTGCAATGGGGCCAAATCTCCCCCAAACCATAGGCGATCAAACCCTGCGCCCTCGTTTCTTTAAAAAAAAATGTTAGTACTGCAGTACTCCTGTAATATCCTCCGTGCAAGCTTGCACTGCTGTACCGTAAAAACTTCCTTGTACCTGGATGCCAGGGTAGGACACGACTCAGGAACGGACAGTCCTGTAATGGTGGCCGCCACATTTTCTACTCCATTTTGGCCAGATAGCTCGGTACCATGGGACTGGTCCCCTGGTACTGAGATGACAGACTGGAGAACACCTTATTTTTCATTTAAATTTTTGGTACTGTGGGACTCCAGCAGCACTGACTGCCCGGAAATACCTAACTTTTTTAATCACTTCAAACCCAATCCAAGCACCTCTATAAATGCTAGTTTCTCGAAAACGGCTAAATGGATTCACACAAAATCACAAAGGCATTTTCTCTGAATAATGTTTTAACTATCTGCCAAATTTGTTGTTACACCGTTCAGACATTTTTTCTTTATCAGAGAGCAAAATTTCCTATGCAAATTACCATGGGAAAGCAAAGTCATGCCCCCCCTTTTCTTGGACTCTATCTGATGGATCAGTGAAAACATTTCGATGAAGGAGCCAAGGTGAATGAACGTTTTTTGTAAGTTGCGCTCTAGATTCATCCAAAAGCACCAAAGTTATTATCAAAACAAAAAAACGCTTTTGCTATCGAAACTCTGACCTACCTATAACTAGTGGTACTGTTTGACAATATCGGTCAAACAATACATACATTTGCACATATAATACCACAGTTGAGATTAATGCATTGCCCTGATATTTCAGTTTTGTGATGATTTAAGGTTTAATTAGGGCCACTTTGAAATCCTGCACAGAAACACCAGAGATGCTCAGAAGAAAGGCATACTGGTTTGCTGCATTAAGAGACAGGGCTAAAAGGCAAAGTGCATTAGAGGAGCAAAGAATACGACACAGAAGTTGTGGCAGAGGCGGGAAGACAGGGAGAACCAGTCATAAACAACTCTGCACCTTAGCATAGGTGGTAGATTGAGGATGCAGCCTCAGTCAAACACTTGCTGGGAAGCAGGAATACTTCAAAAGGCAACATGGATGTTGGAGATTTGAAACGGGATGTCAGGCTGAGTCCTGCTGCAGCAGGGGAAGCAGCACTGAAGAAGAGGTGGCTCACGTTGGAGGCAGATGCAGCAAGGGACCTAGAGAAAGAGGTACTCCCAACCCAGGACTGCCCAAGGCTGACCCCTCTGCAGTAAGAGAGTCCTAGCCAGAGACATTCATTAGCAGGTGATGAACGGGGGGACTGCAGCTTGTCAGCAACAGTTAACTTAAAGCTGACAAGCAAATATGATGCACCGGCCTGACTCTCAATTACTTGCACTCCATTGCTTCACAAACTAATAAATGTTTTGTTCGGAACTGCTCTCTATATTGCTAATTTGTGATGTGTTTACACACTAAAAACAAAAATCAGATGCAGACCTTTAAACACCAAACTGTTCTAGTATTACAGAGGATGACTGTTCAGGCATTGTAAATTCCTGAAGCATTTTAGTACTGGAATTACCTGATCGACTCCTAATTATCCCAGAGATGATGGTGTAGGGGGAACACCACTTCTCACCGATACCTCATTAGGACCTATAGGCAAAGCAATGACTTTATTTAATATCTGGGCTATGAAAATAGCACCTGGTTTTTCTGGGAGACTTAGATTTAACCTTCTGATTTGAGGATGCAAAATAAAAAACTATTGATAATGTGGCTATTTCTGGGAATTAGAGTATATTTATATTGGCATTGCTGGTTCTGGAGTATGTTGACTGTGCTGTCCACCCTTTCTCATTTTCTTCTAACTTTAGAGTTAATGTTGTAATAGGATATGTATTTCAAACTGTGACATATTTATCATAAGCACATGAAACAGAAAGCACAAAGTCAGGAATGGCATTTCCTAAACCCTAGATTACCTATGATGCACAATAGAGGAAATCAATAAATATGAATTAAAAAGACAACCTGTAAACATGTGGAATATATTCAAACTTCAGCGCCCACTCTGTCATATATTTTTAATTGAGGATCAGATAGTTTGGTGCAGATTATTGAGTGAGCTATATCCAAGATGTTACATTTTCAAGTGATTTTATTGGCATTGCAGTTGCACAAATTAACCCATTCTCCATTTGGCCTCTTTGCTTTCAAAAGCATCAGTAAGGTGCTGGATTATTTTTAATATCAAAGAAATAGTGAATAAAGGATACAACTTTATTATTACAATAATACTGAAGACTGAGTAGGGCTCTTTAATAAGCAGCGTGGTCAGACGTCCACATAAGAGAGGTAAAGAGGAATTTAAGATCACCCCTGGAAGAGGAGCACATGTTTGTCTTTAAGACATGAAGGACAAGTTACTTACCTTGGGTAACGCCTTATCTGAAAGAGACATGATCTAGCTGCAGATCCCTTACCTTTGAATTTCCCAGGCGTCAGACTGGATCTTAAGATTTGTTTATTGAGAAATACCCTTGAACGCCATTAAGGGATGTAGTCGGCATGGTCTCCGCTGCTGTAACATCCACGTCACCTATATGGGAGCCACCTCGGTGCGCTGACGTCAGTTACTTTTCATGACTTTCCATGCCAGGAGCGTGGAGCCTTGAAGTGCACTGACATTGGTGTGATTCGAACAAGGGCCCTGAAAGGGAACAGCCCTGACCCTAAAAACCTGTCTGCAGTACAGGAAGTATGGGTGGGCCAGAAAGGAATTTGCAGCTAGATCGTGTCTCTACCAATAAGGCACTACCAAAGGTAAGCAACATGTCCATCTGATAGAGACATCTAGCCGCAGATTCCTTACCTTTGAATAGATACCCAAGCAATACCATCCCTGGAGGAGGGACTACAAACAAGTTTAGACCAGGAAGACCTGCAGGACAGAGCGGCCAAAAAGGCCGTCCCTGCGGACATGACTGTCCAGGCAGTAGTGCTTGGTGAACGTGTACAGTGATGACAATGTTGCTGCCTGACAAACGTTCAGGGCTAGAACACCACATTGCAATGCCATGGTAGCAGCCTAAGCTCTGGTAGAATGAGTCCTTAAGCCTATAAGAGGTTGCTTTTTGGCCAGAGAGTAGCAGGTTTTGATGCTAAGGACGACCCATCGAGAGATCGTCATGTTCTGCACTGCATGACCTTTCTTCGCTCCCACATATCCAGCGAAGAGTTTGTCATCTACCCGGAACTCTTTTATGTGGTCAAGGTAGAACAAAAACGCTCTTTTTGGGTCCAGACGGTGGAGTCGCTCCTCTTTAGAAGGGTGTGGTGGAGCGTAGAAAGTGGGCAAGGTGACCGATTGCTTCATGTGGAATGGTGTGACCACTTTTGGTAAGAAAGAGAACCTAGCGCGAATCAGCAACTTATCAGGGAAGATGGCGAGGTAAGGCGGTTTAGATGACACAGCCTGCAATCCGCTGACACTTCTAGCATAAAATATGGCCACTAAAAATGCTGTTTTGATGGAAAGCAGCTGGAGGGGTCAGTTGTGCAGAAGTTTGAACGGAGCACACATCAAGACGGTGAAAATCAAATTAAGGTCCTACTGAGGCATGATGAAAGAGGTAGGTTGGAACATATATACAA
Source organism: Triturus cristatus (assembly GCF_964204655.1). NCBI lineage: Eukaryota > Metazoa > Chordata > Amphibia > Caudata > Salamandridae > Triturus > Triturus cristatus. Next base: position 697,852,628 of record NC_140591.1, read on the forward strand.
GCCCCTTGAGAAATCTATTTACAATAGGGGATTTAAATGTTGTGAGAGAAGATCCTCCCGAAGGGGCAGCCTGATCGGAGGATCAATGCTCATTGGAGAAGCTCAGTATACCAGACTCTAAGAGCCCAGTCCAGAGCCATAAGAATGACTTGGGCCCAGTTGCACCTGATCTTCTTGAGCACTCTGTGCAAGAGTGGTATGAGCGGAAAGGCATATAGGAGGCCTGAGTTCCACTCGAGACGCAAGAGCATCCGGGCAAGAGTCGCCTTGGAAACTCAAACATGCATCTCCCCGATGGCATCCCCATCCCAGGACTAATGCATATGTCACTACTGTGTGATCTGGTCGGGGAAAGGAGAGGGGTCTGACTCAATCGCGGTTGGTCAGCCACCACTGCAGGTTCTGTGCAGTTCCCTATGAGATCTGGACCATAACAAAGAGATACCCCTGATGCTGGCTGCGCCCACTGCAACTTCAGGTGCCACTGCAAAGCCTGCATATGCCATTTGGCATGTGTCACAAGCAGGATGCAGAAGGCCATGAGGCCCAGCAGCCTCAGTCATTCCTACTGAAATCCAGGATAGAGGCTGAAACATCGGTATCATAGCCTGAATATCCTGGACTCGCCATGCTGGAGTATAAGCCCTAACGCACAAGTTACGTACTTGTGTAATGATATATCTGTAAGAGACATTAGTTAGTGATAGATTCCTTACCTTAGAATATCCCCAGGCATCAGACTGGATCCGGAAAGTTTTCGTCAGCAGTACCCCTGCGCGTCGGTAGGCTTTGTTGTACGGCTCCACGTACATCGCTGGCGTCGTAGCTGCTGAGATGACGTAGTCAGAGCTACTTAGACACGCCCACGCGCGCTGACGTCAGTTCTGTACACAACTTTTCCGCGCCAGAAGTGCAGAGCCATGCTAGAGACAGACTACTGGTGCAATAGAACTAGGGCCCTGAAAGGGATGACCTGAACAGTTCGCAGAACGGGGAGGATGGGCGGGCGGGCAAGGAATCTATCACTAACTAATATCTCTTACAGATATATCGTTACACAAGTAAGTAACTTGTGCATCTGAAAGAGACACGTTCGTGATAGATTCCTTACCTTAGAATACATACCCAAGCAATACCAACCCCGGTGGTGGGTCTGCTAGTGAGATTACACCAGAAAGTCACAGAGAACTGAACGGCCAAAGAAGTCGTCTCTCCAGACCTGACTGTCAAGGCAATAGTGCTTAGTGAAAGTATGCAACGAGGCCCAAGTTGCCGCCTGACAGATGTCTTGCAGGGGGACACCATGTCCCAATGCTGTGGTAGCTGCTGTCGCCCTGGTAGAATGGGCGCCCAGCCCAACCGGAGGTTCCTTTTTAGCCAGAGAGTAACAGGCTTTAATGCACAAGACAACCCATAGGGAGATAGTTCGCTTGTCCACAGCCCGGCCTTTCTTGGCGCCCACGTAGCCAACAAAGAGCTGGTCATCCACCTGGAACTGTTGTGTGCGGTTGAGATAGAACGAAAGCGCACGTTTTGGGTCCAGACGGTGGACCCTCTCCTCTTCTCTTGAAGGGTGCGGAGGCGGAAACAAAGTGGGCAGAGTTACAGTTTGCCCGAGATGAAAGGCAGAGACTACTTTTGGTAGAAAGGAGGGACGCGGTCGAAGCACAACCTTGTCCGGATGAATCGCCAGGAAAGAGCCTGGAGCTCACTCAACCACCGAGCGGAGGTGATGGCCACCAGGAAGACAGTTTTCAAAGTCAATAACCGCAAAGGACAGTTATGAAGAGGCTCAAGTCAGATATGTGAGAACCAGGTTCAAGTCCCATTGAGGCATCACAAAAGGAATAGGAGGGAAAAGGTGAGTAATGCCTTTGAGAAATCAATTGACAACCGGAGACTTGAAAAGAGAGGGCTGATCAGGCAACCTAAGAAAGGCTGAAAGAGCATAGAGGTAGCCCTTGATAGTGCCCTGCTGGGCCAAAGAAAGGAGGAACAATAGGACCTCAGAAAGAGGGGCAGCACGAGGATCAACAGATTTTGCTGTGCACCATGCCACAAATTGTTTCCACCGACAGGCGTATACCGTTTTAGGTGAGGGACGCCTGGCTGCCAGAATCACATTACAAACTTCAGGAGGCAAGTCAAATGGAATCAACTGTCGCCGCTCAATCTCCACGCAAGGAGGTGGAGGCTGGATAGGTTCGGGTAGAGGACCGTCCCCTGTTGCTGCGACAGAAGATCCTCCCGAAGAGGCAGTCGGATCGGGGGACCCACGCTCATACTGAGTAGCTCGGGATACCAAACTCTTCAAGCCCAGTCCGGTGCTACAAGAATGACTTGGGCCCGGTCGCGCCTGATCTTCTGCAGCACTCTGAGCAGAAGTGGCATAGGCGGAAAGGCATACAACAGACCGCAACTCCACTCGCGACGAAAAGCGTTGCCTAGCGAGTGCCACCTTGGAAACTCCAACGTGCAGAACTGCTGACATTGCGCGATTCTCTTCGGTGGCGAATATATCTAACCAAGAATCTCCCCCCTGCTGAAAGAGACCTTGCACCACCTCCGAGTGGAGATGCTATTCGTGATCCAACATGCACCGTCGTCTGAGTTAGTCTGCCCTAGCGTTTAGTGAACCTGCCAGGTGTTGAATCACCAAGGAAATGCCTTGACGTTCCAGTCACGTCCAGAGACGTAGAGCCTCCTGACATAGGGTCCACGACCCCACCCCGCCCTGTTTGTTGCAGTACCACATGGCGGTGGTGTTGTCTGTGAGCACCTGCACTACTCTCCCCTTGACAGAGGGAAGGAATGCTTTGAGTGCAAGTAGGATCGCCCTGAGCTCCAAAAGGTTGCTATGGAGCTTGGACTCCGCCGGAGACCAGAGGGCTCTGATCTTCGCCTCTGCCATGTGGCCGCCCCATCCCAGGAGGGACGCATCAGACACTACTTTGTGCGCCGGTTGGGGAAGGGAGAGGGATCTGACGCTGACCCAACGCTGGTTCGTGAGCCACCAGTGCAAGTCCTGTGCAGTGCCCTCCGAGATCTGGACGTAGTCGTACAGGTTCCCCGATGCTGCGTCCACTGGAACTTCAGGTCTCACTGCAGAGCCCGCATATGCCATCTGGCATGATCGATCAGCAGGATGCAGGCCATGAGGCCCAGAAGCCTCAGTGTCTTCCTGACCGAAAGCCAGGACCAGGGCTGAAAGATCGGAATCATAGCCCGAATGTCCCGGACTCGTTGTTCGGGAGAATAAACCTGAAACTGCGCCGTATCCAGAACTGCTCCGATGAAGAGGAGCTTATGAGAGGGAATCAGGTGTGACTTCGGCACGTTGATGGAAAACCCCAGCAAATGCAGGAGGTCGGCCGTAGTCTGGGGGTGGGAGACGACTGCCTGAGGCGAGCCCGCTTTTAACAGCCAGTCGTCGAGATAGGGGAGCACTGAAACCCCTGATCTGCGTAGATGAGCTGCGACCACTGCCATCACTTTCGTGAACACCCGAGGGGCGCAGGTAAGGTCAAAAGGAGCACGGTGGACTGAAAGTGCTCGTGGCACACCGTGAATCGTAGGTAACGCCGGTGGGCTGGCAGGACGGGAATATGAAAATAAGCATCCTGCAAGTCCAACGCTACCAGCCAGTCTTGCGGGTCTAGAGCAGACAAGACCTGAGCTAGCATGAGCATCGTGAACTTCTGGAGGTCTAAGATAGGTTGTAGACCTTTTTCCTTTTTCGGAACCAAGAAGTAGTGAGAGTAACAACCACGACCTACTTCTGGTGTCGGAACGCGCTCGTTGGCCCCCTTGGCCAAGAGGGCCGTAACTTCCTGCTGGAGAAGTGGCAAGTGTTCCCCCGACATGCAGTGGTACCAAGGTGGCATGGCCGGAGGGGTAGATTCGAAGGGGAGGGAATAGCCCCTGCGGACTATTTGCAGAACCCACCTGTCTGAGGTTATGGCGCGCCAGTGGGGAAGGTGATGGCAAATCCTGCCACTCACTGGCGTCAGGTGGGCCTGAAACACAGGACGCGGCAGCAGGGGAGGTGGTGGACTGACCCGTCCGCTGTCCTCGGGACCCACCACGGAGGTTTCACGTCCGCGGCTGCGCTGAGATTGTGGCTGCGCAGCCTTGCGAGTCTGAAAAGAACAGGCATGGGCGCCCCGACCTTGACCTCGAAAGGACCGAAAAGCAGACCCCGAGGAAGTACGCGTGGTGGCGAGACCCAAGGACTGGGCCATAGCCAGAGAGTCCTTAAAGCGTTCTAGGGTGCTGTCCGCCTTATCACCAAAGAGGCGTGTACCGTCAAAGGGCATGTCCAACAGGGTGTTCTGGACATCCCCAGAAAAGCCAGTAGTTTGGAGCCAAGCATAACGACGGAGCGCCACAGTTGTGGAAAGTGCCCTACGGAGAGAATCGGCCGTGTCAAGTCCACAACGAATAGTAAATTGTGCAGCATCTCTCCCTTCGGTAATGCCTTGGGAAAGAACCGCCCGTGCTTCCACAGGGCACTGAGGCAGCACCTGTGCCACAGTGTCCCACACAGAATGGGAATAGCGGCCTAGCAGGCACGCAGTATTCACAGCCCGCAACCCAGAGCTGGCAGATGTGAAAATCTTTTTCCCAATTTGCTCCAGTTTCCTAGATTCCTTGTACGGAGGAGCAGAAGGGTACGCACTCGGGACGCAGAGGCCTGGACAACCAGGCTCTCAGGTGTCAGGTGTTGTGTGAGAAAGCTGGGATCGCCTGTCGCCGGGCGATGGCGGCGCGCCACACCTTTGTCTACAGGGACTCCTGTGTTCGGTTTAATCCAGGTGCCCAATAGGATATCAGAAAGCGCTTCATTGAAAGGCAGTAACGGCTCCGCAGAAAAGGACTGCGGCTGCAGGACCTCAGTTAGGAAATTCGTCCTGATAGGTACAGAAGGGAGCTCGAGGTTAAGAGCCTCAGCTGCCCGACGCAAAACCACCAAAAAAGTCCCAACCTCCTCCGTGGCCACGGAAGAAAGGGACAGAGTACCAGGGTGTGGAGAGAAATCCAGATCGACTGGACACTCCACATCGCCTTCCCATTAAGGCTCATCCTCGAATTGAGCTGCAAGAGGGTCCTCAGACCCCTCCCAGTATTACCTTTCGTCCACCGGTTGCTGAAGGGGCCGGTAAGGACGAGGTGCCCTGGGAAACGGGATAAACTCCCCTCCAAGAAATGGAATGGGAGGGTAAGGTACCAGTCCCGGGTCGGTGCTGTCCGGTGTCAGCGGCGGTGCCGCGCCTGGCGCCGGATCCAGGGCCGGCGCCGAGGCTGGAGCCAGCGGCGCAGCAGGGAATGGTGCCGGCGTAGCCGAGGCCAGAGGCAGCAGCATGAGGGCAAACCCTTCCGACGGATCCGCGGGGCCCGAAGGCGCTTCGGAGGGAACTGGCGGGGCAAACAAATGGCGCAAGGCCGACATAAAGGCCTGCACCTCGTCCGAAGTCGTGTGCGGCCCCGGAAAGGGAGGGTTGGCCGCAGACAACGACAGAGGCTCCAACGGAACTGCGCGGGGGAGTTACCGCCCGCCCCCTCCATCGCGTCCCGCGACCTGTGAGGGGTAGACTAAGAGCGACGTCGCTTCTTCGACTTTTTATGGCACCGAGACTTACCTGTCCCCGATTCCGAAGAGCGATGCGGATGGCTCCGCGACCAGTCCCTTGACCTCCCACGGGATCGGGACCTTGATTGGCACGAAACCGATTGCCAGACATCCAACAACTTTCGGGAACGCCCCCGCAAAGCTTTCGGTGCCATGGGCAGACAATCGGAGGACGCCTAGGGGTCATGGGAGTGCCCCAAGCAGAAGAGACACACGTCGTGAGGGTCCGATACTGACATGTTTTGGCGGCAGACCCTACAGGGCTTAAACCCGGTCATCTTTATTGCACCAGGAGTCAAGTACATGACAAAACAAGTTGTCAGAAACCAAGATAAAACTTTTAACTAGGGGTACCGCTTTCTCTCGGATCTGTGCTGCTGCGCGGAAAAAGAAAGAACGGACGTCAGCGCACGTGGGCGTGTCTAAGTAGCTCTGATGACGTCATCTCAGCGGCTACGATGCCAGCGACATACGCGGAGCCGTACGACGACCCTACCGACGTGCAGGGGTACTGCTGACGAAAACTTTCCGGATCCAGTCTGACGCCTGGGGATATTCTAAGGTAAGGAATCTATCACTAATGTGTCTCTTTCAGATAGCTTCGATGAAAGGAAGCGTCTATGAAGGACCCAGGTGTGACTACAGCACGTTGATAGTGAACCCAGCGAGAGCAGGAGGTTCGCTGTATTCTGGAGGCGAGAGACGACAGCCTAGGGCGAGCCCGCCTTTAACAGCCAGTCCTCGAGATAGGGGAAGACTGGCACCCCTGATCTGCGCAGATGAGCTGTGACCACCGTCATCACCTTGGTGAACACCAGAGGGGGTTCTGGTAAGGCTAAAGTGGGACACCGTTAACGGAAAGTGCTAATGGCCTACCGTAAAACGCAGCCAGCGCTGATGAGCAGACCAGACGGGAATGTGAAAATAGATGTCCTGCTAGTTCAACGCTACCATCCAGTCTCCTGGATCTAGGGCAGACAAGACCTGAGCCAGAGTGAGCAGCTTTAACTTTTCCTTTCTGAGAAGTAGTTGAGGGCTTGGCCCTTTTCCTTCTTCGGGACCAGAAAGTAGCAGGAACAACAACCACAGCCTAATTCTAGCACCAGAACCCTCTATGGCTCCCTTGGCCAAGAGAGTCATGCTTCCTCCTGAAGGAGTCAGGTGATCCTCCATCATCCAGTTGTAAACTGGAGGTATGGAGGCAGGGGTAGTCTTGAAGGGGAGGTAGTAGCCTCTTCGGACTATTTGAAGAACCCACCTGTCTGATGTGATGTTTTGCCAGCGGTGGAGGCAATGGCTGATCCTGCCACCAACTGGCTGCCCATGATCTTTAAAGGTCTGACTAGGAAGGTTTGAAGCCTGAGACTGCAGGGGGCTGGGGGGTCAGACCCGACCTCAGGCTGCCCGGCCCACAGGGTTGTAACGAGCTGCGCCATGGCAACGCAGAGGTTGCTAAACTTGCACTGTCTTGTGGCTGGCACGGCTGAAAACCCCTTCTGTAGCCACAAAAGGGGCGAAAGGCAGATGGGGCACATGTGGTCACTGTGGCCCAAGGACTTGGCCGTAGCCCAGGAGTCTTTAAAGCGCTCCATGGCCATGTCTGCCTTGTCTCCAAAGAGATGGGTGCTATCAAAGGACATGTCTATGGGGGAAGCCTGGACATCCCCAGAAAAGCCAGAAGCTCTCAGCTGGGCGTGGTGTTGAACAGCCATTGTCGATGAAATTGCTCTGCCTAGCAAGACGGTTGTGTCAAGACCAAAATGAATAACGAACTAAGCTGCATCTCTCCCATCCGATACTGCTTAGGAGAGGGTGGCCTGGACCTCCTCCGGGACCTGTGGCAGCACTTGCACAATTGTTTCCCGCAAGGAGTGGGAGTGACAGCCCAATAGGCATGCGGTGTTCATCGACAGAAAGACTGGTGGAAGAAAAACATTTCTTACCTCAACTATCCAGCCTCTTGGATTCCCTGTCTGGGGGTGTAGAAGGGAATGCGCCCTGTGATGAAGAGGCTTGGACCACCAAGCTCTCGGGGGTAGGGTGGTTGGTGAGGAAATTGGAGTCGCCCGGTGTAGGCCAATGGCGGCAGGTGATTGTACTATTCACAGGAGACCCCGTGCTGGGTTTAGACCAGGTCTCCAGTAGGACATCAGTGAAGGCCTCATTAAAAGGCAGGAAGGGTTCCGAAGAGGAACACCCGGCTGCAAGACCTCCGTCAAGATGTTCATCTTGACTTCCACAGAAGGGAGCTGAAGGTCACAACCTCATCTGCTCTTCACACCACCACAGCATAAGACACTTCCTCCTCCGTAGCCATGGTTGGGGGAGAAAGCAGACCAGCATCTGGAGAGGTGTCCAATACACTGGTCTCACTCAATTCCTCATACCAGTCCATTTCTTGCTCCGGCTGGTCTTGTAAAGGGTCTAGCGACCCCTACCAATCTTCCTCCAGTCCAAGCCGTTCAAAATAATGCTGAGGCAGAGACCTAGGATCTAATGGTGCTGTCCATGCCGGAATCGGCGTCGGTTGGTACCAATCTGGATGGTCGGTGATGAGAATGGGTTTGGCACAGACAGTGGGCACCGGCGGTATTGGGAATCTCAGCATGGGGGCCGATAACAGGGAAGTTAGCAGTGGCATGACCGGCGTCAGTCCGGATCCATTACCGAATCCATGGGGGTCATGGGCGCTGGGGCTGGAACCAGATGGAGACCCCCTGAGCCTTCGGTGCCCGAAGGCACGCTGGGAAGTTCAGGCCGTCCAAATATGAGGCACATGGTGTCATAAAATTCCTTGCGCTAGGTGGGGGTCGCTCTGGCTCCCGGGAAGGCGGGGAAGCGTGGAGTCAACCCAGAAGCATGTTCAGCCGAACAGTTCCTAGAACGCCGAGACTCCTCTGTCGCATCAGCCGACCGACAGGGAGAAGTCGAAGCACGCCGTGACTTCTTGTGCCTTTTATACCTCTTACCTGACCAACTTTAAGAGTTCCAAGTGGAAGGACAAAGACTTAAGGCTCCCGGAGCCATGCCAGACCTTCCTCTCGATCCGGGACTGGGAACGAGACCTCTGGGGCGAATGACGTGGTGCTAAATGCAGGGCCACAAGCAGCTTAAGGGACCGCTTCCTCAAAGCTTTCGGAGCCATTGCCTTGCAGTCGGAGCGCGACTTCGACTAAAGGTCGCACTCCAGGGACCAAAGACAAACCAGGTGTGGATCCGTGACGGACATGGCATGGTGACAGGCACTGCACAGCTTGAATCCAGAAGTCTACTTGGACATCCTACACACCAAAAAGTATTCTACAAATCACTGAAAAAAAGCCTGTCAAAAAGTGACAGAGTGTAGCTCTCTTCATGGATCTGCGCTAACTGGTGTGGAAAGAAAAGAAATGACGTCAGCAAGCGGAGGTAGTGCCTATAAAGGGGACAGGGATGTCACAAAGCTGGAGATGATGCTGACATCACGAGGAGCCGACCGGATCCAGTCTGACATCTGGGAAATTCAAAGGTAAGGATCTGCGGCTAGAAGTCTCTATCGGATATAGACCTTACATGGCTGACTACTAGTTCCATCCCAGTTGCAGGTAGGCATGGAGCTTTCTGAAAGCTCATAGGGTGCTACTGGTGGTATAATGGCAGTTAGATGCTCTACATGTGTCTTTTTTTTTCTAAACAATTTTATTTGGTTTTAACAAAGATTCATGGCTGCACAGGTAGAGAAGTACATACAGGATGTTGGAATGAGTACACCCATTAATGAAAACAACAAAATAACTTGCACGGTTGATCCCACCCATCTACCATATCGGCACAATGCGTGCCCCGCAACAGGTTAAGCATTAGTTACGTACATAATTCCCTTGTCTTTCAGCTCCATATCTTCGAATTTCTTCCTCAAGAAGGGAAGCGGCAGAGCAAACAGGCTCCAAGACAATTTCCCTATAGTTGGCCCACCTCTGCCAGAGTTTTGAGTGTTTTTGGGGGCACCCTCTCGCCTGGTAAACAGCAAGCTCTATCCCCATACAATGGCCCATACCCTTTTTTCACACTACAAGGGATGGAAGAACATCAGCTTTCCATGCCCTGGCTATATCTTTTTGCCAGAGTTAGAGCTAGAACCAAAAGCTGCCATTTCTATCTATTTCCCCTTATGCCATCCGTACTATGAAGAATCAACTTCTGGTCCAGCGAGAGTGCCCAGGAGCGTACCTCCCACAGGCAAGACATCACACCTCACCAGAAACAATCCAGCACTGTGCAGCTTCCCACTGTATGGATGAAGGTTCCTGTCATCCTCCCTGCAGTGGAAGCATATCGAGGAATCAATCCCTTTCACAGGCTACAAGCTATATCTTGTGTAATAACATATGTGAAGGCATTTTAATTTTATCAGTCAAAGGTGGGCTGAAATTGCCACCTCTTGGGCACCCCCAGGGCCTCTGTCCAGTCATCGTCATCTAATGTGTCAATATCGGCTTTCCAAGGTGCTCTGAGTGCAGGTAATGTGTTTTAAACGTTTGACACGCAATTGGAATAGCTTCATTATTTTAGCGCCAGGACACCCTCGGGTATTAGTGTGCTTTATAAGCTCCTAAATAAATAAATAAATAAATAAATAATTTTATGAGCGCCCAGGTCCCACAGGAGGAGCTTACCTTCCAGTGGCTTAAATTCTGCAAAGGATGGTGCGGTCCTTAATGTAGGGGATAAAAGCGCGGCGGAGTTGCACGTACCATTGGAATTGGCTGCGGTGCAATTGGTATTTGTTTTGCATCTCTTTTGATTTCAAGACTGTGCCCCACATCACATCCCCAAGGGTGGAGATTCTATAGTTTCCCACATCCGAAAGTCCTCTAGCTGGGTCACTTGTTTTAGAACAGTGCCCTGCCCTAGTGGCGTCCACTCCGTCAATTTCCCCCATCATCCCATACACTGCAGGGAGTGCCTTAACACATAAAGGACCATCTGTATTGCCAGTAGAAGGGACCCCTCCTGTTATATAGGTAGTCAAGCAGGGAGGTAGCTCCCATTGTGCATTTCTCAACTGCATAGGCTGGGTCGCTCTGATGGTCATATCACCAATCATTTATAATCAAGAGATGAGAAGCAGAATAATAGGAGCATACATCAGCAGCTGCAATACCTATACAATACATGGATTGGAACAACGTTCTGAGGGCAATGAGGGCAGCCGCTCCAACCCCCACAAGAACCCGCCAAGAACGCCATTGACCTGCCTAAACCACGAATGGGGGATAGCATAGGGGTAGTTCTGCAATTGATACAGCAGTCAGGGCAGGGAGACCATTTTGAAGATTGTTGACCTGCCTGTCAGTGAAAGTAGCAGGAGCAACCAGACCTGCACTATACGCATTAGTGCCGATGCCAGATTATGGGACCACAACAGTCGTGTGTCCGGGGTGACCTATCCCCCCAAATATTTAAAGCCACAGTCAGGTAACATCCGTCCAGACGCCCCTCACGCAGTCCCTACACGACCATTCATGGGGAACATTATGGATTTTAAGGCATTCATATAGAGCCCGGAGGTTTCGTCCAAGATATGAATGATTTGTAAGATGTGTGGTCCTGAGGTCACCAAGTCTATAACGAAGTACAGGACATTGTCCGCATAGAGGGCAATACTATCTGATAACTCTGCGTTCCACTCAAAGCCCCTCACTTAGGCATCCATCCTGACCCATACGGCCATTGGCTTCATGGCGAGTGCGAATAATAATGGGGAGAGTGAACACTGCTGCCTCGTACCCCTGTGGATCTAAATGGGTCAGATAATACATCTGCAATTCTTACAGGCGCCAAGTTAGTATATACCAGCTGGACATAGGAAAGGAATCTGGGACCTGGAGTCAGTCTCCAGAGAAGGACGAATTGGTAATTCCAGTTGACGAAGTTGAACGCCTTGTCCATGTCCGCAAGAAGTACCACCGCCAACCTCCCCAGGCGATCCACAAGAGCTAAGGCGTTATAGACTCGACTAATGTTATGGTGTGTGACCCAGTTTGGCATGAAGCCCACCTGGTCAGGATGAACAAGGTCTCATTAGCCTATTGGCCAATGTTTTGGCAAGGAGTTCCACCTCCAAATTTAGGAGGGAAGTCAGGCGATATTAAGAGTGTTCCTCCGGTGGGCAGCCCAGCTTAGGGAAGACTGCAAGTTTCGCATGACGCCAGTCCTGTGGGAGTGATGCTCCCTCAAGTGCAGAGTGGATCACTCCCAAGAGGTGCTTACCCAGGTGAGGCATAAATGCCTTAAAACATTCACACTGGAATCCACTGGGACTCTGAGCTTTTCCAGTTTGCAGCACCGCCAGAGCCAAGGAGAGTTCCTCCTCTGTAATCACCTCCTCCAGTTGAGCCTGGGCAGTGCCTGAAAGGGACCGAAGAGGTAGGGCATCCACAAATTCAACAATTTGGTCTAGAGTCAATGTCCCCCTCTGGGTATTCATCTCTCTTAAGTAAGCAGCAAAACTCTGAGCCACCTTGTGTGGGCCCGACAGCAACTGCCCCTGCGCATCACGGATTACAGGTATAGAGGCAATGTAGTGGGTGGCCTGACACAGCTAATGCAGCATCCAACACAATTTGTCTCCCAATTGATATATTCAACTCTGCGCTGCCCGCCAGGCCTGCTTAGTGTCCTCTAGTAGTAACTGTTGGTACTGTTGTTGTGCAAGTCCTAACTGGAGCAGAGCAGTGCTGTCATCAGTTTGATGACCACGTGCCTCAAGCGCCCGCATCTGCACTGCAAGGTCTACGAGGGCCTGAGCTCTACGGCTAAGCTCCCCTGCGCATTAGCTGATATCTATCCCTCAACCATTGGCCTAAAGTCCTCCCATAGTATAGCCGCAGAAGCCGCCATGTCAGTATTAAGGGTAAAGAACTCTCCAATGGAATGAGTAATATGTGCTCTGTATGCAGGACTCCGCAGATGCCACAGCGAGAGGTGCCAGCGAAATAAAGGCCTTTTGGGACCCACGTGAAGTCTGAGAGCCATCAGAGAATGATTAGATAAGCTTCTGGCCAAAATGTCAATGTTAGACACCCTGTGAATGGGTGTATTGGGAACCAGCAAATAATCAAGTCGAGCTAGTGAGCCATGGACCATGGAGTAGTATGTGTAACCATTGCCGGTAGGAGGATATGTTCTCCATGCATCCACCAGCCCTAAGATGTCAGTGAGCTTAGCCTGGACCTGCCTTCTTCTGCTACTCTGCCCTGAGTGCCCCATCTATCAATCTGGAGATTTATCACATCGTTCCAGTCTCCTCCGATCACTGACAATCCCCTGGGCTGGTCCCAACACAAATGTATCACAAGGTCTACAAAGGTCTGTCCTAACCGAGGAGAGGTATATATACTGCCAAGTGTGAGTGATTCGCCATATATGATGCCTGTAAGTATTGAGTATCTGCCGTGACTGTCCACGTTTTGGTCACTTTAAGGAAATACTATGCTGGATCAACAAGCAAGTACCTCTTGATCCCCTCGTCTACGCGTCTCTTTTAGTAAATAATTTTCAGTTCCAGAAACAAGTGTTGTTTGTACTCTGGTAACAACATGGCTGAACAAACAAAACAGATGTAGACTAATATTCCTATAAATCAAAAAGCTAGACTTCCTCAATGCGAGTTAAGAAAAAAACAATATCAATAGATGAACTTTCACCCTAACACAGCAAATGTGTGTGCAACCTTGTTTGATATCGACAAAAACTTGAACTATTATTGAAAGCATCATACAATTTAGAGGAATACACAAGAGTAAGGGCAGTAGCTCTACCATGAAACTTGAAGGTTATACTGCCCCGTTCAAAAACTCAGATACTTTGATCCTGGATAAGGACTGCCTGGACAGACAAGGTACCGTTATGGGCAACTGAAGGGTGAGATTGAGGAGTTTTAACTAAGTAGTCTTTGGAGTTGAGAAAAATTAAGAACAATTGGAGTTCAGTGGTCCAGCTTCTGTTGCGAACGTACATTCAATAGAAAGCGAGTCCAGTTGTCAAACTGTAACACTCAAGCTTCCTGGACCCTAGAAAAACAGAACCCAAAACATATACTATACAACCCTTTGCAGAAATTAGCAATTTATTTTAATACATATGTAATACAGAATGTATACTTACAGCAGGTCAGTGTTTCCAGTTAAATAAAATAAAAACCGTTATTCCCTCTTTCAAATATAAAAATCACTAAATTAAAGTTTTAAAAGAACAATAGCGTGGTCAAAGCTTTACATTACATCACCAGTTACCACAGAAATTAGGATTACCAACCAAGAACATACTCCATCGCTTTGGCAAAATGGGATGATTTTGTTTGAACAGTGTATAAACTTAACATAGCAAAGACTGTTTACATCTTCATATTGCACTCATTTATATACAACAACAGATTGCAACTTAAAATACATAGCTGAAAATAGGAATGCACACAAACGCATCACAATTAAAATATAGAACTGAGGCCCAAAAACTGGTATGAATATTAAAAAAATTATAGAAATGTAATACAAGTATGTACATAGTGTATGGACTGTATCAATAAACAATATGTACATTTCAATTCGACGTGTGTAAGATTTTGTGTAACTATGTTCATTAATACAGGCTGTTAAACAGCTTTAAGCTAAATCACATTTTAAATACGGACAAAATAAAAAAAATAAAAAGAACAACATACTCCACCTTCTTATTCACTGGTAGAAAAACTAGAGATTGCTTGGTCATAAAAAATAAAATCTTTTAACATCTCAAACTAGGCACAACAATGACAAAGCAAGAGTTCTTGCACGGTCAGTCCGCCTCAATGTGCCGCGGGTAAACAGAGCCTTGTGAATATTTCTGGCCCGACTGGTCGGATCCAGAAACGGAGTAAACACCGCCTTACGCTCAGTGTTACATTAGTGCTATACACCTACATTCCACGACATGTTCCTATATTTAATGTGCCATTTTTTCAGTCACTAAGTGAATGATAAATCTGTAACGAGCATACTCTTAGAATAGACACCTCTGTCAAGACAAAGACAATATTGCCACCAAAAATCCCCCCCCAAAAAATGATGGACAGGCATCTTTTGATGAGGCCTGGTGTGAACATACGCCGACGTGTGAACAACGTACGCTGACACCTGATCGCGCCACTGCCGTAAACCTCCTTGTTCCTCGGCCTTAGTGGTGTAGGTCGCAGCGATTTGCACATGCCCAAAATGCTTAACTTTGGAAACGTTCCTGAGTCTTTTTGAGCAAAACCACGTACATAACTCAAACAGGCTTTCATTTTGAAAATAAATCAAGCGACCGAAGAGGAGTTTGAGATCCCGTGGACGGTTGTGCTTGTTGGAGTTCCGCTTATGGCGTTGAAAATGTGAAGAGAGTTCGGCATAACACTGATTTTTTCTTCGCCAAAGGCAATCTTGGAAAAAAACATGAGAACCAATGATTATCCAACTCAGAATTCAGTGAGGGCATTTTAAGAGACAATGAGTGTGTACAATTAAATTCATGCTTCATATCAAAAATTAATCCTCACTCTGAAATGTAACTTACTAGTCAATTATTTTTTTATCGTCAAAACGGCTTAAATAACTGCGCATTAATAAGGATTTTATGAGTTTATTAAAAACCAAGTTGAAAATTCCAATACAAAAAAACTAAATAAATAAAGACTTTACCATCCCATCTTAGGTTTGCATGAAAGATAGGGGGGAAAAAAAGAAATAAAATAATGTTATTAGGACTTGTTAATAACAGAAGAGGCACATCAGCGTTGTTTGTATTTGCAGCCTACAGGTAATCGTGCAAACTCATCCCAGTACCAACATTTGTCTTTGGTGTGGTATAGGGCTGCTCTTAGGCATGACAGTAAAGCTCACACTATGAGACTCTAAATGCACTGTCCAAAGCATCATGGTTTTTTATGTAGGCTTCACAGCTTTAGAGGTCTGCTAAACGTATTTAATAAAGAAAAGTAATAAATGTTATAATTTTTAACATATAAAGGGCTTTGGGTCAGCCTCCTTCAGCAATTACTCAGTTGTAGTGTCATTCACAAGTTGGACCAGCCAAGAGAACTTCACACAGTGAATGGGGCACAGGTCAGCCCCTTCAGCCATTAACTTTGTGACAGTGTCATTTTGAATTGGGATAGCCTACTAGCCAGCCATTCAGTGCATGACATGTCAGAGAGATGAGTGATGCCATTTTGCATATTTACAAATGAGCCTGTGTTGTGTCCAGAAGGATCTGGCATCCGGAGGCAAAGTAGCTCACCATCCGATGATAACATCCTTTTTGGTGAATACTCTAACAGCAGATTTCTTGCCATTAGAATATTCACAAGCACAAGACAGGATCCGGAGGGTTTTATTCACCAATGGTCCATCGCGCCGGAAGGTGGTGCAATAAGGCTTGATACCACCTCTGAAGTGACAGGAGGGAGCTGCTAATAAACATAAAAGTTACTTACCTTAGGTAATGCTATATCTGGTAGCGACACAGTCTAGCCGCAGATTCCTGAACTTTGAATTCTCACCAGGCGCCAGTCTGGATCCGGAAATCTTTCAGCAGCACCTTTGAGCACTAGTGGCAAGGTGTTATGCAATCTGTGCGTAGGATCACTATGGATATTCTTTTGTATAGGTAAAATTATTTATAACAACAAGGTATTGTCGTTCATCTTTCCCTTGGGGAAATGAGTTCTGAAAGTACCCTTTTGGGATTTTATCAGGACAGGTCTTATATAGTTAATGTTGTCATGAACAATGCAGATTATAGGACTGTTGTAATGCTGTTGACCCATTTTAGGTCACTGAACGTTCTTTTCCGTTTGAGGGACAGGGGTTCATGTCTGTCCTCTAAAGGATGATTCTTCAGGGGACCCCCCCCTGCCCTCCCCTTCAAGAGCCGATTCTCTCGGACCGGTAAGGTTGTTTTAATTTGTATGTCCTATAACAGTGATCATGGATTCTTTTAAGAACCAAGCCCTTGTTCTGCTATTCCTATGTACACTTGGCCGGTCGTTAATTTGACCGGTTAATTCTCTTAGAGAACTTTCATAGGATTACACCGCAGACCCTCCTTCAGTGGGATATAGCTATGGTATTTAATTTAAAGTTCAGGAATCTGCGGCTATCAGATGTAAAAGTTTCCTTAGGTAATGCTAGATCTGGTAGAGACACAGTTTAGCCGCAGATTTCTTAATGCCATGCCCATCCTTCCCGCTCTGAAAATAATTCTTGAGGTAAGGGTTATACCCTTTCAGTACTGGGTTATGTACCAGTGATCACTATCTCAATCTATGTTGAAGTTAAACGAGCTGCTTAGCCGGGACACTTTGCTTTTGTTTAGAGGCTGCAATACCTTCCATTTCTGAATATGTATAGTTTGCAGAATAGGTGTATGTGTTTTCTCTTGCTTTCCGGGTGACTCACCAGTGAGCAGTATTAATTTATTTGTTCTTTCTATGAAAGACTGCTTGGTTACGTCATACCTTGGCACTGGTACTGTCAATATATCAGGTGGTGGCGTGAATTAACACACAGCTTAGTGTTATTGTTCTAGATCCTGTTGGACTATTGCCATGCTTTTCATGACCAGTGATGTATGGTGCATAGAGGGTATGGTCTCTTCACTCATATGGGGGTTATTCACCAGGGTGCAGAGGTTCATGTAGCCCTGAATTAAGTTGATGTTTTGGCGGATTTTCTCTAAAATCCATGTCTGGTGTTTTCATACTATTTGATGTTTAATTTTTTGATGATGTTTATAAGATTTTAGATTTTTTGGCACCCTGTTTCCACAGCCAGTTTCTATAGTGGCTCTCCATTCTGGCACGGAAAGTTTCTGAGAAGAAACTGATGTCCGTGTGCTGGAGGGGACGATGTCACTGCGGAGCCGTATGACGCCATCCGCACGCGCGCAGAGGTATGCTATACAATTTCCAGATCCCCATTGGTGCTTGGGGAGAATTCAAAGTTAAGGAATCTGCGGCTAGATGTCTCAATCAGATACCATCCCTGAGCACGGATATCAATTTATTAACCTTTCCCCTGCGCCCTCATACACGAGGAGCACTTCAAACAAATTACAAGTGACAGCATGCCAAAGTCCAACTTGGGACCAGTTTAAGATGTTCAGGAGTGTACTTTAAGGAATGGGGAGGTGGGAGCGCAGCGAGGATCTACAGTTGAGTGTGCACCAGTAAGAGTGGTACCACGGATAAGCAACTTGATTCTTCTGATGGATGCTTGTAACCAAAGATTCCTCACAGAATAGATGTAACAGCACTACCTCCCACCTCCCTAAAATGTAGTGTCTCTGGAGTAAATTCAAATTAGGATGTTAAGCAGGACTGATTAACAAATGGGTCTCCCAATGGATATGGCTGTCAAGACAGTAGCGTTTTGTGAATGTGACACATCGGTGTTACAGCTTGGCCGATATCCAGATTTAGTACTCCCTTCCCCTTGCCAACACTAGTGTAGCAACTTGGCCCTGGTGGAATTAATCTGCAGGCCTTCTTTGCCAGTGTAGCAGATTTATCTGCCAAGGATTATCCACCTGGATATAGAGTCCTCTTTTCCACAGCATTCCCTTTCCATGTCCTGGTGAACCCCACAAAGAGCTTGTCAACTACACAATGGCCTTTCATACAGTCTGTCTAGAAATGCCAAGTTCTCTTTGGGTCAAACCGGTAGATCCTCTCCTCTGCTTTCAAAGGATGGGAAGGAGTGAAAATGTCACCAAGTGGATCGATTAACTGTTATGGAAGGGTGATACCACCTATGGCAAGAAGGCAACCTGAGTCTACAGCATCAATTTGTCTGGGAAGTAAGTGCTGAAGGAAGGTTGCATTGAGAGTATCTGTAGTTTAGTCATGCAGCACGCAGTGATAGGGATATAAAGATTGTCTTGATCATCAGATGCCAGAAGTAGCAACTATGCATAGACTGGAATGGTGTGCACATAAGGAACATCAGATTTAGGTCCCAATGAAGATTGACAAATGGTCTTGGAGGGAACATATGCATTAAGACCTCCAGAACACGAATCACATTTGAGGGAAGGTTGATGAGGCAAACATAAAAAAAGCTGAATTGCAGACAATACCCTAACTGTGCCAACTGCAAGGTCATGCTGGGCGAACAACAAAACAAACAACAAAAAATCAGACAGTGTGGACTACAGAATGTCTAGATGACAAACCCACACCAGGCCACAAACGTTGTGCTAGGCCAGGAGGCCCTCCCGAAAGGGTAGCTGGATTGGAGGGTAAATGTTCAGGAGCTCCATACTCTCCTGGGCAAAGTCCGGGGATGTTAGAGTGAATCGGGCCTGTTTTTCCCGACTTTCCTCAGAACCCAAGCAAGTGGAAGGAACACGTACAGGTGACCTGTGTCCCATAGCAGTTGGAATAAATCTCCCAGTGACCTTTTGTAGAGAGAACTCCAGTGTGCAGAAGCTTTGACACTGTTTATTCTCAACAGTGGCAAATAGTTTCAGCCAGGGTATGCTCTACTACTGTCCTGTACCATCTTGTGATGGAGACACCAACTTTTGGTCTTCCAGCCAATGCCTGCTGAGCACATCTGCCCTTGTGTTCAGGGACCCTGCTAGGCGGTGACCAGCAGAAAGATACTCTGCTGGTCAGCCACTTCTAGAGATGCAGAGACTGCTGGC
Organism: Triturus cristatus; assembly: GCF_964204655.1. NCBI lineage: Eukaryota > Metazoa > Chordata > Amphibia > Caudata > Salamandridae > Triturus > Triturus cristatus. The sequence goes on from NC_140591.1 coordinate 697,871,961, forward strand.
ACAGGATCTAGGAGCCCACCCTACCACACGGCAGTCTTGTTGACTGTTAGTACCTGTATGAGCCTTCCCATGGAAACATGGTTGACTGCAAGTCTTTCAGGACCAATCGGATGAACCACAGCTCCAAACGGTTGATGTGGATCCTACTTTTAGCTACACACCAGAGGCCTATGATTTCCACCTCCCCCACATGACACTGTTCCCCCAGCAGTTACACGTTTGGCACAAGTGTGAAGTCTAGGTGGAGAAGGTCCTGCTGCAAGTCAGGATGGTGTTTGTGCCACCACATGAGGTCATGAGCCATTTCATGCTTGATCTGGACAACGTAAGAGAGGCAACTTCTGTGTTGGGCCCATTAAAAGGAATATGCTACTTACCAGTATGCATCTGTTCTTGGCATGTAGAGCTGCAGAGTTATACACTTAGCATAGATCGCCATCTGGTGTTGGGCCCGGATGTTTGCAGTTTGTTTTTCTTCTTGGACAGTCTTTGGAAGTCACGAGTTTGGTGACTCCTCCTTCGGTCCGTACTGCGCATGGGCTTCGGCTCCATCCTCAGATTGTTTTTCGCCAACAGGGAAATGATGGAGCTTGGTAATCACAGTGAGAAACCCATGTGTGTAGTATCTAAATAAGATGTACTGGAACGGATACAGGTAGCCGGGGAGGCGGGTGGGCGTGTACAACTCTGCAGCTCTACATGCCAAGAACAGATGCATACTGGTAAGTAGCATATTCCGTTCGAGGCATATGAGCTGCAGATTGTACACTTAGCATAGATTATATAGCAGTACCCAACCCTAGCGGCGACCACCGGTATCCGTTGCAGTAGTTTGAAATAGTGTCTTTAGTACAGCCTGGCCCACTCTAGCTTGCTGCTTGGAATGCACATCTACACAGTAATGTTTTGTGAAGGTGTGCGGTGTAGACCATGTGGCTGCTTTGCAGATGTCATCTAAGGGTATATTCCCTAGAAAGGCCATAGAAGCCCCTAACTTTCTTGTAGAATGGGCTTTAGGCGGAACAGATAATGTTCTTTTAGCCTTTTGGTAGCAAATCTGTATGCATTTTACAATCCACCTAGCTATCCCTGATTTAGAAATGGGGTTGCCTTTATGTGGTGGAGAGAAGGAGACGAACAATTGTTTAGTCTTCCTGAAGGGTTGCGTTCTTTGTATGTAGTATAGCAAGGCCCTTTTTACATCGAGTGTGTGTAAGGCTCTTTCTGCAACAGATTGAGGTTGCGAGAAGAAGACAGGTAATTCCACCGATTGATTGAGATGGAAGGGGGAAATGACCTTGGGCAGGAACTTCGGATTTGTGCGAAGTATGACCTTGCTGTGATGTATTTGTATGAAGGGTTCCTGTATAGTGAACGCTTGTATTTCACCAACCCTTCTAAGGGAAGTGATAGCTACGAGAAAAGCTGTTTTCCAGGTGAGAAACTGTAGCTCGCATTTATGCATTGGTTCGAAGGGCGGACCCATTAGTCGTGTAAGAACTAAATTTAGATTCCATACAGGGGAAGGTGGTGCCCTGGGAGGAATTACTCGTTTAAGGCCTTCCATGAAGGCTTTAATAGCGGGCACTCTGAAGAGAGATAAATGCTGTCTGTTTTGTAGATAAGCAGCGATCGCTGCTAGGTGTAGGCGTATGGATGAATATGCCAGGTTACACCTGTGAAGATGGAGCAGATAGCATATGATGTGCTGTATGGATGCATCTAAAGGGTTGATTGTATTGTTACGGCAGTAAATAACAAATCTTTTCCACTTTGCGGCATAACATGCTCTAGTGGTAGGACGTCTGGCTTCCATGATGATGTTCATGCAATCAGGGGGAAGGTTAAGGTATCCGAATTCTAGGATTTCAGGAGCCAGATCGCCAGGTGGAGCTGAGCTGGGTCCGGGTGCCTGATTTCTCCATGGTTCTGGGTTAGGAGGCATGGGGATAGGTGCAGTTTTTGATGTGGTACCACTGATAGTTGTAGTAGCGTGGTGTACCACGGCTGCCTGGCCCACGTCGGAGCTACCAGAATGAGTGTGAGGGAGTGCTGTTGTAGCTTCCTGACCACTAATGGAATTAGTGGGAGAGGTGGAAAGGCGTATGCAAATCTGCCTGACCAGTTCATCCATATCGCATTGCCCTTGGACAATGGGTGTGGGTATCTGGCGGCGAAGCTTGGGCATTTTTTGTTTTCGTGGGTGGCGAAGAGGTCTATCTGAGGATGCCCCCACTGTTGGAAGAATGGCTGAAGAACTTGCGGATGCAGTTCCCATTCGTGTAGTTGTTGCGTTTGTCTGCTGAGCAGATCTGCCATGGTGTTTTGTACGCCTGGAACGTGTTGTGCCAGGAGAAAGATGTTTTGGGGAATTGCCCATCTCCATATGCTCTGGGCTAAGCGGGAGAGCTGGGGAGAGTGTGTCCCCCCCTGTTTTTGGATATAATACATTGCAGTCATGTTGTCTGTGCGAATGAGGACTGCTTTGCCAGAAATCTGTTTTTGGAAAGATTTTAGGGCTAGAAAGATCGCCAAGAGCTCCAGATGGTTGATGTGGAGCAATTTTTGCTGTGGCGTCCATAGACCTTGCATTGTGAGGTGTAGTAGGTGCGCTCCCCAGCCGGAGAGCGATGCGTCCGCTGTTAGAATCACCTGAGGAACCGGGTCCAGGAACGGCCGCCCTTTGGAAAGGTTTGTGGTGTTCCACCACTGCAGAGAGTGATGTGTGCGGCCGTCCACCAACACCAGATCCGTCAGCTGACCCTGGGCCTGGTTCCACTGTTGTGCTAGGCACTCTTGAAGTGGACGCATGTGTAGTCTTGCATGGGGCACTATAAAGATGCAAGACGCCATCATTCCTATGAGCTTCATGAACACTCTTGCTGGAAGAGAGTGTTGGGGAAGGAATGTTTTGCGTAAGGCTTGAATGCTTGTGATTCTGGCTGTGTTTGGATAGGCAATACCTTTGGAGGTGTCTATAGTGGCCCCGAGATATTGCTTTGTGTGAGATGGTATGAGGTGGGACTTTTGGTAGTTCACCGTGAAGCCTAGCTGGTGGAGCAGTTGGATGGTGCTGTTTGTATGCTGCACGCATTGGTGGTAAGACGCGGCTTTTATCAGCCAGTCGTCTAAGTAAGGGAAGACGTGAATGTGTTGACGTCTGAGGTGTGCTGCTACTACCGCTAGGCATTTGGTAAACACCCGTGGTGCGGTGGTGACCCCGAAGGGGAGAACCGTGAATTGGTAATGTTGCCCGTCCACCACGAACCTGAGGTATTTCCTGTGAGAGGGGTGTATTGGAATGTGAAAGTATGCGTCTTTCAGATCCAAGGTTGTGAGAAAATCTCCCTGACAGAGGAGCGGGAGGACTTGTTGTAGGGTGACCATATGGAAATGGTCTGAATGTATGTAGGCATTTAGAGGCCGGAGGTCCAGAATGGGCCTGAGGGTCCCGTCTTTCTTTGGTATTAGGAAATATAGGGAGTAAACCCCTAGATTTTGCTGATTGATGGGGACCTGCTCTATAGCGTGTTTTTGGAGGAGGGAGAGTACCTCCTGTTTGAGCAGTGTGGAATGTTCTTGAGACATTGGACGGTGCCTTGGTGGGATATTGGGCGGGGTAGATGTTAGCTCGAGACAGTACCCTGACCGAATGATTTGGGTCACCCATTTGTCCGATGTTATGGACTCCCATGCGTGGATAAAGATTTGTAGTCTGCCCCCGACCGGAGTGGAATGGTCTGGGGGGAGCGGAGGGAAGTCATTGTGTGGGTGGGGTGGCAGAACGGGTGTTGTTAGTTTTGCCCCTGCCCTTATTGTTGTTGCCTCTGTAACAACCCCTTTGGTTGCCCTTTAAAAAGGTATTTTGAGGAGGGGATTTGTAGGAGGTAGAGGTGCTATCGGTGGAGAAGCCTCTGCCTGTGCCACGAAAGGAGGAGCGTCGAAAGGAACGTTTAGACGCTTGTGTTTGGAGTGCCCCCATAGACTTTGCTGTGTCTGTGTCCTTTTTCATCTTTTCCAACGCTTCGTCTACCTTGGGCCCAAAGAGAGTTTGTTGGTCAAAGGGGTGATTGAGTATGGACGCCTGGACTTCAGGCTTAAACCCTGAGATCCTGAGCCAGGCATGGCGACGAAGCAGGACACTGGTATTTATGGCTCTAGAAGCAGTGTCGGCTGCATCGAGGGCACACTTAATGGAGGTGTTTGTAATGAGTTTACCCTCCTGTATTAGCTCATGAGCCCTACGCTTGTGTTTGTCGGGGAGGTGCTGCATAAGAGCCTCAAGTTCGTCGTAGTGTGCTCTGTCATAGCGCGCAAGTAGCGCTTGTGTGTTTGCAATGCGCCACATGTTTGCAGCTTGAGAGGCGGTGCGCTTGCCAGACGCGTCTAGGAGTTTGGATTCCTTGTCTGGCGGTGGGGCTTCTCCTGAGGACTGGGAGTTAGCCCGCTTTCTAGCTGTAGAGACAACTAGGGAATCTAAGGGAGCAGGGCCCTTAATGTATGCAGGGTCTGTGGGTGCCGCCTTATACTTTTTCTCTATTCTAGGGTTTAGTACCCTGGCCCTGACAGGGTCTTTGAACACCTCTGCGGCATGCTTGGTGACACCCTTAAGCATGGGTAAGATAGAGGTGGATTTGTCCTGTATGTCGAATGTATCCAGTAAGAAGTCGTCTTCCACTGGTTCAGTGTGCATGTCCACCCCATGGTAGTGTGCTGCTCTCTGCACTAAATGATGGAACCCTAAGGAGTCCTCTGGAGGAGACGGCCTGGATGGGTATAGGTTGTCCTGAGGAATATCGGGTACATCAGGGTTATTGTAATCCTCCCACGGGTCTGGGGTCCCTGGTGGAGTGGGATCCATTGGGGCGTCCGCCGGATAATTGTCCGGGTCCCCGTCGTCCGGATCTGGGGACGGGGCCGGAGAGTAGTGAGGTAAAGGTGGCGGAGACCTGGGAGGGGGAGGGGGTGGAGGAGGTGGAGGAGGTAGGGGAGGTGGTAGTGGGGAGGGCACTCTGAGGGGAGAAGTAGCAGAGTCCTTCCGTTTGGGTGGTGGAGGAGGAGCCGGAGTATCAAGGCGTCTTTTCTTGATAATTAAAGTCAATAGTCCAGTCTTTGGATCTTTGGACAGAGTCTTTTGTAAAGGGTCTGGTGTAAACAGAGCCAATGGCGTCGAGTCGTCCTTCGGCACCGGTGATTTCGGAACCGAGGACTTCGATGGTTTGTGTGTGCCATGCTTTTTTGGGGCCTCCGGTTTTTTCGGCGTCGAAGGAGTTTTCGGCGCCGGAGCGTCGGTGCCGACAGATTTGTGTTTGTGTTTGGTCGGCACCGAGAGTCCAGGCTTCGGCACCGGTGGCTTCGGAGTCGAGCTGGATATTGCTTTCTTCGGTGCCGGATGCTGTTTTTCGGCACCGGGCGTCGGCTGGCTCGATCCCGAGCTGCCGTGAGACTTTGGAGGCTTCGACACCGGGCCCGAAGGTGGGGTGATCGAAGCTTTGGTCTTGGTTTTGCCCAGGCCGGCAGGCGAGGGAGTAACCTGAGTCTCTTTGGTTTTGGGCGCGGGGGTGGGAGGGGGCACAGTACTCACGGCCCGCTGCGCCGGTGTGATGTCCTCCACGTCGGAGTCGTCGGCCTCGGAAGCGCTGACGACGTCTTCTTCCTGCTCGGTGTGTGTTTGCCCCAAAGCTTCGGCGCCGTCTCCGAAGATGTCCGGTGGAGCTGCAGACGATGAGTGCGCCAGGGTGCGTCGAGCTTTTCGATCCCGGATGGTTTTCTTCGATCGAAAAGACTTACAGGCGGGGCAGTCTCTGGCCTCGTGTTCTGGAGAGAGGCAAAGATTACACACCTGATGGAGGTCGGTGTGGGGAAATTAAGACCCACATTTTGGGCACTTTTTGAACGGAGTCCTTTCCATCGGCCGGGACCGGAGTCGAGGAGGGCCCGAAGGCCGGTGCCGATGTACGGGATGGAGAAAAGTGCCGCTTCGAGAGATGAAGATGATGATGAAGAAACTCGAAGAAACGAGGATTTTCCGTCGAGGCTGGAACCGTAGAAGTTCGAAGCCGGAGCACGAAGTATCACATCCGAGCCCGATGGCGGAAAAAAACAATCTGAGGATGGAGCCGAAGCCCATGCGCAGTACGGACCGAAGGAGGAGTCACCAAACTCGTGACTTCCAAAGACTGTCCAAGAAGAAAAACAAACAGCAAACATCCGGGCCCAACACCAGATGGCGATCTATGCTAAGTGTACAATCTGCAGCTCATATGCCTCGAACCATACGTTCCGATTATAGGATCCCTGAGAGCGAAGGATATAGATATAGACAGATAAGGCACAGGGTGCTGCAGCCAAATGTGAGGGAGATAGCACAGTGTCATCTCACGGGCTTTGAGAAGTGGCTCCTTTTGAAACAATCAGACAAAAGCCTGACTTCGGAGTTGTATAGAAACTTGGGAGGGGAGGAACAGGAGACAAAGACGCCCTCTCAGTATTATGGGAGCGGGAACTGGGAAGGGCCCTTTCCCTGAAGGAGTGGCGAGACATATTTTATAGAGCTCGGCATACCTCCACAAGCGCAGTTAGCATGGAAACGGCAATGAAAATCGTCACTTACTGGTATCTTACCCCAGAAAGGTTAAAGAAAGGGAACCCGGATAGGGATGATAGATGCTGGTGAGGTTGCGAGGGGTTGGGGACATTGGTTCACATGCTGTGGGAATGCCCTTGCCTGATGGGCTTCTGGGAGGAAATATTGACAGATATTGATACATACTGTGACACCTAGTTTCTCATTTTCTCCTTGTTCGTAATACTGGGCCTCCCTAATCCCCTCACATACCACTTAAAATCTTGACATGGTAAGAACATAGCATTAGCATTGGGGGTGGGGCACCAATTGATTTTGGCGCTCTGGGGAACAAGTAAGATCCCGACGCACCGGCAGTAGATTTATTGACTATGGCACATTCTGGGGATGGAGAAACTCTCAGCCACTCAAAAACAGCAAATAGACACGTTCAGGGAGGTGTGGAGTCCATTTATAGGCTTACCGTCTCAGGAGTTCACTGAATTGACCTGTCCCAGATATTTATGTATTTTCAGATTAACTGACCCTACGGTCCAATCGATTTTTACAATACACGAAACAGTGCACAGGAGCCCGCAGATCAGCAATACACTAGGGTTAGGTACCTGGGGGTGGTGGGTCAGGAATTGGGAGGGGGATTTGGGTTCCTTTTTGTTTTTGTTTTATATACTGCATGCTATCTATGGCCGAATGTTGACACCAGATGTGCACATCATGTTGTTGCTTGGAACTATAAAGATTGGAATGCAGTATATTAATATTAATAAACAAATTTAAACATAAAACATAGTTTCCAACGCAGGGCCTGCATGTGCCATCTGGCGTAAGGGGCGCGAAAGGTGGATGATGCGAGGAGTCCAAGGGGCCTCCGAAACATCATCACTGAAACCAAACATTCAGAACGAACCAATGGGATCATATTCTGAATGTTCCAGACTCACTGCACGGAGTAAAAGCCTTGAACACTAAAGTGTCCAGGATACTCCTTTTAAAAGGAATTCTCTGCATTGGCATGAAATGGGACTTCTGCTTGTTGACGGAGAACCACGAGGAGATCAAGAGCCCGGCCGTTATCTGTGATGGAATACAGTAAGCCTACCATGAGCAGCCACTCATCGAGATATGGGAATGCAGGTATACCTACTGCAGAAGATGAGCAGTGTATAGGTACTAAACACAAAGATCCACCCTCAGATAGATTCAAAAGCCATGTCCTCCCAGATTAGGTATGTTTCCTACAGTGGTGGTAAAAACACACAGTTTGTTTAAATACCCCTCACACACCAAAAGGGCCCTTGGTGTCATACTTCATCATAGGGGTCTTCCCGCCCCTCTACGGGACGGGCGTGCTACGACCTACGGTTACGCGGGAGCACTGTTGTTGTGAGACAACTAGGTGTCGTGTAGGAGTTTGAGTGGAAGGGTCAGGAGTGAATGGAAAGGTGAGGTTGAAAAATACCTGGCTTGTTGGTAAAAAAAACTTTAATATACCTTTGAGCTGGTATTATTCAAATATGGGGAAGGAGGTGTATTGCCTCAATGAGCTGTGACTCCTATGTCAGTCAACATGTTTCGAAGCCCTCCCTGGCTTCTTCTTCAGGACCAAAAGGATCCCTTCCATACTCACTTATCAACGTGGTGCGTGATTCTCTAATCTTTATTGCGAAATGTGTTAGTGCAAATAAATATATGGTGCATGTGAATTATCACTGCACTTATACGATACCTAAATAGGTATCTGTCATTGTTATCTGGAAGAAAAACAGCATAATATTAAAATGCAGGACAATGACATCATCCATCGTGACACATAGTGACCTGAAAAAGAAGTGTAATGTGTGACCATATACTCCTTATCGTTAATCACAGTGAAGATTGATGGTGATGCGTCCCGCTGTTATTGGAGGAAAAAATGACATTTACAAAGACATACACACATAGAACATAAAGTACATACTCTATATCAAAGGACTCGGTCTACTTAGTCCAAAGAGTATTACTACATCTGATCGATACCACACGTATTAAGAGTATATATCTGGGAAAAGTATATCCATGTAGCAGAGATGTCAACCTACTTGATTTTAAATGCAAAAAATGCTCCATGAGCCTGTAACGGGTGGGAGGGGTGCCTGTAGTTGCAACCTAGGAAAAACGAGTAGGCAATTCATTTTGAAGGAATCGTTTTGCCTTCAGACCCACTCGACTGCATGACTGATCCCCGGCTATGCCGTGCTCACTGCTCCTGGGACACTGCCCCACCGTGCCTGGCCTCCCCGCAGCTCCGCTGAACAATGGAGTTCGTTCGGGGAGGTTCTTAAGTATGGCTCTTAATTGTTGTTCCTGCTCTAAGATAAGGGCGAGAGGAGTTGCACTTGTATCTCGCCGGAAAAGAACCTAGAAATACCTAGGTACCTGTATGCTAGAGCGCCAACCACGGGTGTCTCCCGGAAGTGATACCGGTAATGCGAGGTGGACGTTGCGCTCGTCTGTATTGCAGTGCCAGGCCCTGATGTTCGGCTGATCGCCGCAGAAGAGTTCATCTATGATTACACCCGGAAGTGGTATTAACAGGGAAGGTTTTAGGCTGAAACTAGACTGCCAACCTCCTTCCTGTATCATTACAAGATCCAGGATGTTTGGTGTAATTCATTGTGGGCTGTATGCTGTCCTGTAAATTAAAGTTTGGGGCACATTGATTTGGCCTCCTCAGGGTGTGAATAAACAAGTTTGTGACATGAAAAATACATACAATGATTTCTCTCTCGCATAATGACCGCCACTGAATCCACGTATCCTATAAGCCCCCTCTCTCTATCAGTTACCATTTGGATTTATAAAGCACAGATTGTGTGTATTAAAACAAGACCCTGGTGTACAGGGACAGACACTGACATTGGGGGTTATTCATATGAATCGTACGTGCATTTATTAATGCCGGGGATACCATCTGGTCTACAACCCAGCTACTGTGTTTATTACGAGCCAAGTGATCAGGTTGGTATCAGGGGCTCTATTTCAGGAGTGATGGTTATCTATAGGTACATCCAAGGAGTTTCTTTACGTAAACTGGTTCCATGGTATTTCATCATTGAGCCCATCGATGTGCATCCCCAGACGGAATACCCACCGCTGTTCTTTTTCAAACAGGCCAGTCTTGCCATCCAGTTGTTCAATCGCGGTCCACCTCAAATTTCCCACCCCGTGATTGTTGTTCAGGTAGTGGGTCGACATTTGGTTGTGCTCCTCCCGCAACAAATGTTGCTCCTATGTTCCCCAATGCAAACCTTGATGGGTCTGGTGGTCATTCCTAAGTATTACAGGCCACATGGGCAGGTGATCATATAAACAACTTTGCTGCTATTGCAATTTGTAAAACCTCTTTCTTCCCACTTATTACCATTTCTGAATGTTATATGCTTGCTCCTGCAGGTCAGGTGGAATGTGCTACAGTTACCACACGGGTGATGTCCCTGTACTGGTGGTAATAGTAGGCCCGTTGGTCTTGTTGGTGGAGATTTCCTTGTTCTAGTGTGGACGAGCATGTCCTTCAAATGTTTTCCTCTCCTGTGGGAGAACATGGGTTTAGGGATGTTCAGTTGGCAGCTGTTGATGAGTCTCCAGTGCTTGTTGACAATCTTCGTGATCTGGTTAGAATGTGTGTTAAATGAGGTAACACAGATAGGTCTTTCTTCTTGTTCAACGGTAACTCTGTCCTACAGCAGGGACTACCTGTTGTTGTTTCTTGCCCTCTTCATAGCCTTGTCGATGACTTTTTTGGGGTAATTCCGTTTCAAAAGTTTAGTTTGCAGGTCAGATGCCTGACTCCTGAAATCCTGTAGTTCCGTGCAATTCCTCCGGAGGCGGAGGAATTGTCCACAGGGAAGGTTCTCCCTGAGATGGCGAGGATGAAAGCTACGATATAGGAGTGAGCAGTTCTTTGCTGACGCTTTGAAATGTGTAGTTTTCAGCATCCCTTCATCTGGATATATGTTGAGGTCCAGAAACACCAAGTTGCCTCGTGAGGTGGTACTCGTGAATTTTAAGAAAATCTTGAATACCAGCGACCCCTTCTACCACCATATAAGAACTTGGAAACGGTATATTGATCATATACTAATGATTTGGGAAGGGGATATTCCATCTATGGAAGCCTTCATGGCATGGCTAAATCAGCAGAACAATTTTCTAAAATTCACTAATAACCACCTCACGAGACAACTTGGTGTTTCTGGACCTCAACATATATCCAGATGAAGGGACGCTGAAAACTACGTCACATTTCAAAGCGACAGCAAAGAACTGCTTACTCCGATATAATAGCTTTCATCCTCGCCATCTCAGGGAGAACCTTCCCTACGGACAATTCCTCCGCCTCCGGAACTACAGAATTTCAGGAGTCAGGTATCTGTCCTGCAAACTAAACTTTTGAAACAGAATTACCCCAAAAAAGCCATTGACAAGTCTATGAAGAGGGCAAGAAACAACAACAGGGAGTCCCAGCTGGAAACAGAGTTACCGTTGAACAAGAAGAAAGACCTATCTGTGTTACCTCATTTAACACACATTCGAACCAGATCACGAAGATTGTCAACAAGCACTGGAGACTCCTCAACAGCTGCCAACTGAACATCCCTAAACCCATGTTCGCCCACAGGAGAGGAAGAAATTTGAAGGACATGCTCGTCCACACTAGACCAAGGAAATCTCCAGGAACAAGACCAACGGGCCTACTATTACCACCAGTACAGGGACATCATCCGTGTGGCAACTGTAGCACATGCCACCTGACCTGCAGGAGCAGGCATATAACATTCAGAAATGGTAATGAGTGGGAACAAAGAGGTTTTACAAATTGCAACAGCAGGGATGTTGTATACATGATCACCTGCCCATGTGGCCTGGAATACATAGGATGACCACCAGACCCATCAAGATTCGCAACATTCGTTGCAGGAGGAGCACAACGAAGATGTCGACCCACTACCTGACCAACAATCACTGGGTGGGAGATTTGAGGTGGACCGTGATTGAACAACTGGATGGCGAGAATGGCCTGTTTGAAAAAGAACAGCGGTGGGTATTCCGTCTGGGAACGCACATTGATGGGCTCAATGATGAAATACCATGGAACTGGTTTACGTAAAGAAACTCATTGGATGTACATATACATAACCATCACTCCTGAAATAGAGCCCCTGATACCAACCTGATCACTTGGCTCGTAGTAAACACAGTAGCTGGGTTGTGGACCGTATGGTATCCCCGGCATTAATAAATGCACGTACGATTCATATGAATAACCCCCAATGTCAGTGACTGTCCCTGTACACCAGGGTCTTGTTTTAATACACACAATCAGTACTTTATCAATCCAAATGGTAACTGATAGAGAGAGGTGGCTTATAGGATACGTGGATTCAGTGGCGGTCATTATGCGAAAGAGAAATCATCATATGTATTTTTCATGTCACAAACTTGTTTATTCACACCCTGAGGAGGCCAAATCAATGTGCCCCAAACTTTAATTTACAGGACCGCATACAGCCCACAATGAATTACACCCAACATCCTGGATCTCGGAACGATACAGGAAAGAGGTTGGCAGTCTAGTCTCAGCCTAAAACGTTCCTTGTTAATACCACTTCCGGGTGTAATCATAGATAAACTCTTCTGCGGCGATCAGACTAACATCAGGGCCTGGCGCTGCAATACAGACGAGCGCAACGTCCACCTCGCATTACCGGTATCACTTCCGGGAGACACCCGTGGTTGGCGCTCTAGCATACAGGTACCTAGGTATATCTAAGTTATTTTCCGGCGAGATACAGGTGCGACTCCTCTCGCCCTTATCTTAGAGCAGGAACAACAATTAAGAGCCATACTTAAGAACCTCCCCGAACGAACTCCATTGTTCAGCGGAGCCGCGGGGAGGCCTGACATGGCGGGGCAGTATCCCAGGAGCAGTGAGTACGGCATAGTCGGGGATCAGTCATGCAGTCGAGTGGGTCTGAAGGAAAAACGATTACTTTAAAATTAATTGCCTACTCGTTTTTCCTAGGTTGCAACTACAGGCACCCCTCCCACCCGTTACAGGCTCATGGGGCATTTTTGCATTTAAAAACAAGTAGGTTGACATCTCTACTACCTGGATATACTTTTCCCTTATATACACTCTAAATACGTGTGGTATCGATCAGATGTAGCAATACTCTTTGGACTAAGTAGACCGAGTCCTTTGATATAGAGTGTGTGCTTTATGTTCTATGTGCGTTTGTCTTTGTAAATGTCATTTTTTCCTCCAATAACAGCGGGACACATCACCATCAATCTTCACTATTAATAACGATAAGGAGTATATGGTCACACATTACACTTCTTTTTCAGGTCACTATGTGTCACGATGGATGATGTAATTGTCTTGCATTTTAATATTATGCCATTTTTCTTCCAGATAACGATAACAGATACCTATTTAGGTATCGTTTAAGTGCAGTGATAATTCACATGCACCATATATTTATTTGCACGGACACATTTCGCAATAAAGATTAGAGAATCACGCACCACGTTGATAAGTGAGTGTAGAAGGGATCCTTTTGGTCCTGAAGAAGAAGCCAGGAGAGGGCTTCGAAACATGTTGACTGACATAGGAAGCACAGCTCATTGAGGCAATACACCTCCTTCCCCATATTTTAATAATACCAGCTCAAAGGTATATTAAAGTTTTTTTGACCAACAAGCCAGGTATTTTTTAACCTCACCTTTCCATTCACTCCTGACCCTTCCACTCACACTCCTACCCGACACATAGTTGTCTCAAAACAACCGTTCTCCCGCGTAACCGTAGGTCGTAGCACGCCCCGTCCGGTAGAGGGGCGGGAAGACCCCTAGGATGAAGCATGACACCAAGGGCCCTTTTGGTGTGTGAGGGGTATTTAAACAATCTGTGTGTTTTTCCCACCAATGTAGGAAACATACTTAAACTGGGAGGACATGGCTTTTGAATCTATCTGAGGGTGGATCTTTGTGTTTAGTATCTATAGACTGAAGGAGGGCGTATCCACCTCCACTGCTCTGGTCGAGTAGTACCTCTTTACTCCCCCCTTTGTTTTTTTTAAGATGAGCAGTGACCATCATTTTCATGAACATCTGAGGGGCTGAGATATGGCTGAAGGGCAGCAAAGCGAATTGGAAATGTTCTGACGCCATCAGGAAACGCAAGTAACATCTATGGGGCAGCATGGTGGATATATGAAAATACGTATCCTGCAAGTCCCAGGACGCCATTCAGCCCACAAGATCCAGAACAGAGAGGAACTGAGCCATAATGAACAGTATGAATTTGTCTTCCTTCAAAAATGCATTCAATGGCCGAAGATCTAGTATATTAAGCCTGAGACCAATGTTCTTTGAGATAAGGAAGTACTGCAAATAGCAGCCCGCCCCCTCTTCGAGTACAGCACTCACTTGATGGTGCCGTTGCCCAGCAGGAGATTCACTTCTTGCATCAACATAGAGACGTGGTCCACTGTTGTTGTGGGGGAATATGAGGTGAGGATGAAATGAAAGGATTCCTAGTCTGTTACACTTAATTTCTTCTGTCTAGATTTCCCTGATTTGGTCTTCTGTTCAGTACAGTGGACAACAGTTTTGGAACAATAGTGACATTTTTATCTTTCTTCCCTAAAATGTCTTCTGCAGAATATGTCATAGGGTTATCGAATTCAGAATGATTTTGGTTAATAGAAGCAGCTATGAAGTTCTTGAGCTTTCTGAACCATAAGACAACAGGACAGATGGAGTTGGATACCTTCTTGCTACTGAGTTCAATATGAATACAGGAGTCAATGAGAACCTTGTAAAATAGGCAACGTTGGCGAGACATAATGAGATTAGTGATCTGGAAGAAGAGGGGACTGGGGTGTGGCCAGCTGTGTGGGAGTGACCATTTGTAAGAAATTCACTAACTTGGATGGATTTGTTTTGAAACAGCAAGTGTTGGGCAAAGTCAAGAAAATTCTTCTACTTCTAGGGTTCATACTACCCAACATGAAAAAGTAGTTGCCCCAATGATACATTCCACAATGAAGTACTAAAATGAGTAACAACTTTGCACTCAATAGATCAAGAGTAAAATTCCTGTATTTTGTTTTTTTTTAATTGCTTTTTGACGATGGCAGACTCCGACAGAGTCAAGTGCCCACCATACCAAACAATAGAAAAACATGCATATTTTACCAGTAAAAACAAGTTGCTTACTTTTGGTAAAGTGTTTTCTGGTAGAAACTATCTAGCTGAAGGTTCCAAACCTATTGAATATTTACCAGGTGTCACGTTGGATCTAGAAGCTTTTCAGCAGTACCTCTGTGAGTCTGAAGACGGTGCCGTGCTGCACCACACCTACGCCGTTCCATTCCGAAAATGACGAGCAGAGCCTACATAGGCGCAGTCAGTTGCTTTTGAGGCTGTCCATGCCCCAAGACGTAGAGCCCCACTAGCAAATTGGTGGGGACCAGTGTGCAGAATCCTAGACTTGAGATCTTATTAATGGATAGGGTCTGATCACAGAACAGGGAGAAAACCAGTGACTTGACCTTCACATCAAGATGATCTATTTTGTAGAAGATTATTAAAAAGGCAGGGATGGAGAGTTGGTAACCAAGGAACCAGTGATGGCACGGAGGTGAGGGGAACTACCTGTGTTCACATTGTGGGTGTCAGTAGCACGCTTGATCTTGCATGGGTGTTACCAACAGAAAACTAGCAGCAATACTAAAAGTGGTTATCGGAGAGGGCGAGGATAGAAATTTGGTAACCCTAGATGCTGGAGTGGTAGAAACTGGGCAAAAAGAGGCAGTAGATTCAAGGACCTATGGGCAACCAAGACAGAGAAGGCCAGTTTGCGAGGCGGTGGGGCATCATCTGAGGTTTCCTATGGTGGTGGTGGATTTTCAGGTATGCCAAGAAGATCCTGAAGTACACTTTTAGCAATGCGCTTTTGCAGCTCTTGACATAATGAGGGATGAAAGTTACAACTAGCATTCAAGATCTAACAAGGCTATAAAAATACAGATTTTCAACTCTAGACCTGAATCTCAAAATAATTCAATAAACAATCATCTTCTAAGTAAAACAGATAAACTGCCCAGGACAAGCGTACAAATAAAAAAGCCCACTCACATTAAAGTAAGAAAATCTGTTTTGTGAAGGCACTTCTCCTTTTAGAATACATATAGCAATTGAGATCAGTAATACATGAGAATTAATTCTATTCCGGGGGGGGGGACGGGGGGGGGGGGACGGGGACGTGGGAACCCATTGGGGATTGGACTGCCAAAATTTCCTAGAAGCTATGACAATCTTTTCTAGGGGGTACAGTATTACTCTTTAGCTGGAATACAATTCTTATTCTATGGATTATTCTGCTAATTCTTGTATTTAGCACGTTTGATGGAGTAGAGTAGGTTGCCTCATTGCAGAGGTTTGCATACTATTGCTTAGCATGCTAATGGTGTGCTGTGTTAAGCTTGTTAAAAGTTGGAATGCTTTTCTTGGTCATGCATTTGGCAAATGTTACCACATCTCTCTATTCAGAACTGTGAAAATAAAATAACGTAACATGGGAAGGTAATTTTGTGAAAGCAATCACTTGTGACCCAGGATCAATGCCCCCATGTTAACTAACCATCAAATATTTTTTGCATGTAGTGCATTTTGTATGTCCAATTTTTAAAACACCACTTCTGTATTCCATCCATTTTTGTATCTTGTTTCATATACTATATTATAAGGGCTTGTAGCTATCTACTAGAATTAGACGTAGAGCGTAGACATTTTTCCTTAGTGCTGTAGTGTGAATAAGGGACCCACTCTGCAGCAATAAACGTAACACATTTTAGTGTTTACCACATATTGTTGTTCCATCATGATATGCATGCTTGAGACCCTTTCGAAAATTTTAATAGCTCGACAGTGCTCACAAGAAAAGTTTGTTTAGAGTAGGCAAAAAACTAGCTCCAGTCTGAAATGTGTCATGATTGGCAAGGAAATGTACCAACCTGCTCATGCATAATTTCCGAAAGTTCTCTAATCATTTCTCTGTAGTTGGCTTTCATCTCTTCTTGATACTCTAGCTGATCTTCTTTTATCAGCCTTTCATTAATTCCCAAAGCTTGGCCACAGGCTTCAACAAATTGCCTGAAACACATGAACAAAAACAAATTACTTGGGAGTCCTCTAGGCTGTCAGATGCATGTGCTTTAGAGCTGCCTCCGATTTATGAGAGATTTTATAACTGAGCAACTTTAAAAACGAAGACTTCACTGCTTTAGCAAACATTTTATGACAATCATAATTTGTGTGCATTCATGTACTGTTTTTTTTTTTAAAGAGTAGCTTTTTGACTATGGCAGAGCCCAACTTCAGAGTCTAGAGCCCACCCCACCATACCAAAAAATATGCATATTTTACCATTAACTAGCAAGTTCCTTACCTTCAGTAACACTGTTTCTGGTAGAGACTATGTAGCTGCAGACTCCAAACATTTTGAAGATTCACCAGGTGTCAGACTGGATCCAGAAACTTTCCAGCAGTACCTCTGTGCGCCTGTAGTTTGCGCCGTGTGGCACCACACTTGCACCGTTCCATTCCAGAAATTGCGAGTGGAGCCTATATAGGCGCGGTCAGTTGCTTTCGAGGCTGTCCATGCACCCGGACGCAAAGCCGCACTAGCAAATAAGAGGTGACCAGTGTGCAGAATCCTAGACTTGAGACCTTATTAATGGATAGAGTTTGATCACAGAATGGGGAGTATCATTGAGGAATCTGAGGTTAGACAGAGTCTTCAACTAGAAAGAGGGTTAGTGAAGGTAAGTAAGTTGTTCTTCTGATAGATACTTCTAGCAGCAGATTCCACAACTTTTGAATAGATACCAAAGCAATAACTATTCGAAGGAGGGTCTCTGAAAGCACTCAAACCATAAAGTCCATTTGACCAAGTGGGCAAAATGCTCCTCTCGGCGAACTGGACTGTTCAGGCAATAGTGCATTGTGAACGTATGAAGGACACCCACATAGCCACCTGGCAAATGTCCAGGAAAGACATTCCATGTGGCAACACAGTGGTAGCAGCTTTGGCTCTGGTAGAATGAGCACACACTCATTCCGGAGGCTGCTTTCTGGGCAATGCGCAGCAGATCTTAATGTAAAGCACGATCCAGTGGGAGATGGTTGTCTTATGCTCAACCTTGCCTTTTTCATCCTAGAAAATCCAGAAAATAGCTAATCATCCATCCAATATTTTTGGGTTCAGCGCTCTCCTGGGGTCCAACTAGTGAAGTCTCTACCCTTCCTTGGAGGAGTGAGCATAGAATTTGAGGTGGTGTGTTGACTGACATGGAAAGGCTTCTCAACTTTAAGAAAGAAGGAGGCTCCTGTCCATAAAACCAGTTTGTCTGGAAAGGTGTATAGCGGGATGACACAGAGAGCCTGAAGCTCAATCACAAGCTGTGCCGATGTTAGGGCGACAGGGAACACTGTCCCGAAGGTGAGAAGCCATAAAGGACAGCTGTGAAGTGGCTCGAAGGGGGTGCACATCTGATATGTGAGGACTAAGTTAAGTTCCCACTGTGGCAAGGGACATGAAGGGTACAAATGATGCAAACCTTTCAAAAAGCGTATGACAACTAGAGACTTAAACAATGAGGGCTGATCCAGTAACCATAAACCAGTTGAAAGAGCCTGTAGCTGTTCCCAGAGCAAATCACTACTGATCTAGGGACAAAACAAACAACAAAACATATAAGTTAGCCTGGAGGGGGTCTATCTGCCGAGTACATCACTAAACCACAAATTTTCCCCGACAGGCATACAGTTTTTGCTGAGGGATTCCTAGCTGCCAAGATGACATCAACCACCGCAGGAGCAAGGTTGAAGGTGTTCAGCTGTTGCCACCCAATCCCCTTGCGTAAACGAGGATATTGCAAAGGCCGGGGTGCAGACCACTGCCCTGTTTCTGCAATAGCACATTCTTTCGTAGGGGCAGCCTGATCGGAGGACAGATGCTCAAGCCCAGGAGTCCTGGATATAATACTCTCTGTGCTTAATCTGGAGCCACTAGGATGGCTTTGAGCCCAGTCAGACCTGATTTTCTTGAGAGCATGGGGCAGGAGGGATATCGGCGGAAAGGCATACAGAAATCCCAAGCTTCACTCGAAGCAGAACGTCTCAGAACAAGAGACGCATTGGAAACTTCAATGTGCAGAAGTGCTGAAATTGCACACACACTACAGTGGCAAACAGAAAGCTAAGGTTCTCCCCACTCATGGAAGAGACCTTGTACCACCCCTGGGTGTATATGCCACTCAAACTGCTAGGCGTGACGGCTGAGCTCGTCTGCCCAGGCATGCAACAATCCTGCCAGGTAGTTCACTACCTTGTTTTGATGATTGGAAGGAAGGCTTTCATCGCCAAGCAGACGGCCCTCACATTCAGACGGTTGATATGGAGCTAGGACTCTCTCGGAGACCAAAGGGGGGGGGGGGGGTGTTAGGGGAGGGGAGCCCAAAACCGAACCATGCCCAGAATTACTCAGATGAAATAGTCATATGTGACTTCTGCACATTAATAGTGGAGAGGAGTTGGCCTAAAGGCTAAAAGGTGGCCGATACAAATCTGGGGAACTGGGTTCGAGTGTCGGCAATGATGTTGAATATCCTGTGATTCTGGGCAAATCACTAACAAAAATGAATATGTCCTCTTGTAATGCAACTGGTGCTATGTAAAGCGCTCTGATACCCGATTCGGGTCAAGTTTGCGCTATATAAAACTCTGTAAAAAAATAAATAAAATAGTGAACCCCAATGATGACAAAAGGTTCACCATAGTCTGGAGGTGGTGGACGACTGCCTGGGGTGAGCATGCCTTCAAAAGCCTATTGTCGAGTTAAGACAAAACTGGAACCTCAACATTTGGTGCACCCACTGGCAGCACTTTTGGGAATACCCAGGGTGCACTGGTGAGACCAATGGGGTCACAGAGCGAGAGGAAATTATACTGACCTACTACGAACTGCAGGTAGCGTTGATGGGCCTGCAGGATGGGAATTTGGAAATAGGCATCCTGCAGGCCCAACACCACCATCTAGTCTACAACGCTGAGGGCAGACAAGACCTGGGCCAGTATGAGAATCTCAAATGTTTCCTTTCAGATAAAGGTGTTGAGAGGACACAGGTGTAAAATAGGACATAAGCACCAGAAAGTCCAGTGGAAGCTGCAGCGGCATGGAATGGTAGAGCAGGGCACACCCCTTCCAAACAATTTGCAGGACCCACATGTCGGATGTTACAGCTTGCCAACCCGGCAAAATTCGTCAAATCCTGCCCCCCACCAGGGGGCTGGGCTCCATTAAGGGCATGCTAAAAGGGGTTTAATACATGGGGCTAAATAGGGGGCAATTGACTGGGTGGTCCATTAACTTGGACCATGGGCCTGTAGGAACAGTGACTGGGCTTGTTAAATGAAGCAGACTGGCGAGATGCCCACTAGCTCACCGTATTCTAGCCGTCCTGGCTCGCCTCAAGCACATTCAATTAAACTACCTACATGACACCTAGGCATCTCTGGATGCCGGGTAAATGCACTTCATCTGACTTCCCTCAGTGCCACTCGGCTGGCGCCAATTTCTTCCATATGGCAAAGGCTTGCCCCATTATAATGTCGTATTGGAGTGTCATTGTGGACACTCTGACAGGCAGAGAAGCCAGTCGAGCGTTGCTCCGCTGGGCATAGTGGAGGAATTGGGCTTACCCGAGTGAATTCTGGCTATATAAGACACAGCTCAATACTGAAACTAATCTGCAGCCCCTAGCATTCTAAATGAACTGCTGCTGTGCACTGGTGTGCAAAACGCAAGGAACCCATCTATAGGGCCAAAGGATGCCAGTGGAAGCATGACAAAATCTGGGGACAGTGGTAGAGTTTTTCATGGTGGGAGGAGTGGGGACGCTACAAAAAAACAAATCTGCAGTGGGAGGGAACACCAAATGGGATGGGATATAATTCTCCAAAGCAATGTAATGTCATGGTGTTTTTTAAACTCAAAGTTGGCTATGGAAAAAAAAACTTTGAAAGAGGGAGAGTGGGAGCACCACTGCAAAACTGCTTGACACCTTGTTGAGATTGCATTGGCTGACGATATGGGGTGTCTGCCAAAGCCGGGAAGGGGGCAATAGGACTGGTGCTGTTGGCAATGTGAGGACGATCATCCCAGGGAGCGTGTCGTGGTACTGCTCTCCTTGAGCCGCTCGGGAGAAGAACCTGCCTTGCAATGTAACATGTGAATCCCAAAGGGAATGCCCTTAGGGGCTGGCTATATATCGCCTGAAAAAATGGTTGACCGCAGCCATGTACGGTGGCGAATATCAACACTAGTGTCAATGTCCCACTGGATAGAATCAGTGGTGTCCAAGCATCAACAAACTGACAACTGGTCCGCGCCACAACTGTCCTGAATAGCCTGGACGAGGACAGATCAGAGATCTTAAGGCACAGTAGGGAGGACTTGAGTCACTGAATCCAAAAGGATGTGGGGATAGTGCCCCAGAAGGCAGCTGGATTAAGAGCCACGCCAGTGGATGAGATGATGTTCTTTCCAAATGTCCCTTCATCTGTTTTGACTCCCTATCGGGGGAGTAGTTGGAAATGTGTTTTGGTTTGTCCTGCTTGTAGACGCCTGCAACACCAAGCTTTTAGGGGATGGGTGCTGAGATAAAAACGCAGGGTCACCTGGGCTAGGTTGGTTGTGTCTTATCTGACCGTAGACTGGGGGGCCCAAGCAAGGTTTGGCCCATGCCCCAAACAATGTATACATACGTGCCTCATTGAAAGGGTGTTTGCCCCTGTTGGAGGACTTCTGTCAGGACACTGGTCTTGACCTGCAAGTTGGGAAGCTGAAGGTCAAGGCCTTCGGCCACCCTACAAGTCACAATAGCATAAAAAGTGCTCCTTGCAGTGGCACCAGGGGGTGAGAGGAGCCATGACTCAGGGAAGGTATCAAGGCCACTAACATCGTGCAGATCATTATACCAATCCTCTATGTAGTATGGTTGGTTAAACTCAACACCTGCATCACAATCATTGCCCGAATCAGTGCCAAACAGAGAATGCAAGGTATGTGTTCTCCCTTGTGAAGGCGGCAGGCCGGTTGGAAAAATAGGTGCCTCAACACCGCCTGAGCGCTACCTTGACTGAGGTTGAACTGGCGTCAACTCAGTGTCAAAGAGTACAATAGGTACCTCGTTTTTTGGTGGCAAAACAGACACATAGCAACACAATGCCAATCATATTGTTCTGAATACCAGTATCACTTATAGGAGCTCCTTTAGGGATTTTTTTTTTAATTACGCCGCTAATTTCCTCATCTGACTGATAAAACTTTCACATATATACGCTTGGAGAGTCAACAATTATATGTAAGCAAATCATACATGAATCTTATATAACAGGATAGTTAAGACACTTATTAAAGTTTTGACTTCTTTATGATATCACCCTGCATTTACTTATATTCCCGATGAACAAGTTACTTAACTTCGCTAACCTTTTTTCTGGTAGAAACTCTATCTAATCACATATTAATCACCTTGTGAATTTCAACAGGTGCCAGGGCCACCTTCTGTTGGAATTCCCTCGCATGTTGATAGGTGGCATCGTACGGCTTCACATGACTTCCAGGCCCCCACATCTGCAATACCTCAGTGCGTCGATGTTTGTTTCTTTCTGATCTCTGTCGGACGCGGAGCCCATGGAAATCAGAACATGCTAGTGCACAAATCTCCAAATTGGCATCCTATTAATGGACTCTCTGAGTTCATTCAACAGAACAGGGAGGAGGGTGGATCCACCCTCCTCCCTGTTCTGTTGAATGGACTCAGGATCTAAATACATTACATTATTTGTCTTTAATAAAGAACGAGTTTGCAGTAGATGCTAATTTATCTTCTCTAGAGGAGGATATTCCTTTTGATTAAACAATTAAGGCAGTTATTTAATTAAATAAGGTAAAGCCCCTGGTTCAGATGGATTTTCCATTGAGTTTTAGTCACATTCCTCCAAACATTTACTCTCCAAACTATTTCACATTTTCAATGTTTTTTGGATAATAAGTCAGCTCAAGGCTTCTTTCAAAATACATTAGTCTGTCTTATTCTTAAAAAATTGCTCTGCTCCTAAATTACTCAAAAACTATCACTCAATCTCACTTGTAATTATTAATTATAACATCTGTATAAAAGGTTTGCTTTATGTTTAGAACTTTTATAATCAAAATTACTTGTATGTGAAAAATCTAGCTGTGTGAATGGTAGATTATTGTCAGATAAAACAAGATAGCTTTTATTTAATAAAGTAAATCTGACAACTACAAACACCAACTAACTACCTGCTATAACTCTTGAGGATGAGAAAGTCTTTGACGGGAAGGGGTAGAATTTTATGTTTCAAACTTTGGATCTGTTTGGATTGAGGACTACTACTGTTAATTTGATTGCATTATTGTATTCCTCCATAAGGCGTCTACATGTGTTAACAGAACAACATCCTGTATTTTAAATTACTGAGTGGAGTAAGAAAGGGTTATCCCTTATCACCACTAGTTTATCCTGGCTTTGGAACCATTTACCTAAAAAATTAAAAAATACTAATATACAAAGTTAAGGGAAATACTTAAAAAATGTCTATATATGCATTTATTTTTAATCCTAAAATATCATAACCTGCTCTTCTAGAAGAAATTATGTGCATTTCTTCAGAATTCTGATAAATCTAAAATCCTTCCACTTAATAAATTCTGTCTAAAACAAAAATGCAACAGCTCAAATGTTTATGGACTTCCAACAAAATAAAGCATTTGTGTTTGTGGTTCTCAAGTTCCATAAAAGACATGAATAAATTAAATCTGAACAAAGTTGTAAACATGGTACAAAGTTTAATCACAAGATGGAAGGATTTATATCCGTTCTGTTGAAGCTGCTTTGACTCAATAAAAATGATGTTGGTTCCTATAATTATATATACTTTCTCTATGATACATATAAACATCACCGTTTCATTCTTTAAGAAAACTGAACTCCTATTTATCACTTTTTGTGGAATAAGAAAAAAATGTGTTAATCTATTTCTAAACTAAAATTAAGAAACATGAGAAAAATTTTAATTTTCAGATTTGCCATTCTATCATAAAGCCTTTAATCTGAAGCAATCATTGTACTGTTTGCCAGATACTGATAATCCTTTGTGCAACATTAGGGTTGATATCGAAAAAACTTGTATTAATCCTTTCCCTTTTAAAGAATATGCTTTTTTTCTCAACAACACCATAAAATAATTTCGATGCCTTCACCTATTCTCAAATATGTTTGTAGGCTATTAATGCCCAGATATTAAATAGAACAATGATTTTCCTAAATCTTCTATCTGGCATAATAACAGGACCATGTTTTGCCAGTCTACTTTGAGTTACAGTTTTCTTTCCTACTTGGTTGTTTTCTCTTTTTCCTGCTGTTATTATCTACTGATATAAAGAAGTGCATTATATGGGTTATGTACAAGCAACTTACTTCTGTAACGTGTGAGCAATAAATATTATTCACAGAAAACTCAAAGTGTACCCGATGTTTATGTCCACATACAAATTACAAATCAGGTCCATGTACAAACAACTATTTACAGAACACTAACATATTTCCCTGAACACAGACCAAAGTCAATTATTGAAATACTTTGGGAACAGGATTTAGATATTTATGGGTTTATTAACGTATGGAACAAGATTTACTTGAAACTAAATAGGACATCTTATACTGTATATACAACTGAAGCTTTATGTTTTTTGCGTACAATAGGCTCATGATAAGACCAGTGGTACTATGTAAAACTGACCTTGAATTATATAGGACTCGTTTATATACAGGAATATTGTCGGTTTAAAACATGCTTTTTATATACTCATATATATTTTATTTTTTGTCAAAGGGTTTGGAATCACGAATAACATTTTTTTAAACTAATAAGCTTACATTATATTTGTAGGTAGTCTTTCAGATGATTGGGGCTATTACTTCTTTAAGGTTAACATAAGGGGTATTTTATTAGAAGTAACTTTTCTGAAAATTACAAAAAAATTAAATACGCAATGAATGTTTCATTTCAGGTATTGTGGTTCAAGGTTTGCTGTAGTAACAGACCAACTACAGTGTACGTCTCACCCATTTTGCTTGCTGTTAAAACAGAATTTATATGATCTTAGTAATATTTATGCATTGCAAAATACAAACCAAGTAAGGACAGAGAAGTACCTCAGTTGCTGTCACAAATCTAATTTACTAACTGTATATCATATATATGGACATTTTCTAATGTACAAGTTACTTACCTTCGGTAACGATGTATCTGATAGAGACGATTCTAGCCGCAGATTCCTTAACGTAGAATATCCCCAGGCGTGAGACTGGACCCGGAAAACTTTCTTTGCCCCAGCATCTCTGCGCTCCGGGGGCGGGAGGTTGAGGGGGGGGGCGCTTCGGTACCACGCAACTCCGCCCTGGCGTCGTCCGCGGGGGCGTGACATCAGCGAGGTCACATAAGCCCCACCCCTGCGCGCTGACATCAGTTTTCTTCCGAAAACTTTTCTGCGCCACAACGCGGAGCCATCACAAACAAAAACTGTGGAGAGTATGGGAACAGTGTGCGAAAAATCAGTGAAACAGAAAAGAGAGAAACGAAAGGTAAGGAACAGCACCAGTTGGAAAAGTGCCAAGCCTAAGGTACAAAAAGCCATGGCGATGAAAGCCATAGCAGTGAAAGAGCAGAGCACCGCTCTGAGGAACACCTTTGTAAGCTAAGGCGACATCCTCCCAGGAGGCAGAAAGCACGTGAAAAAACACCATAGCAGAAGAGAGAGAGAGAGAGAGAGACTGTAATCACAATCCACAACAGTGAAGGGCAACAAGCCCGCAACAGAGGAGTAACAGCAATTCACCCCCAGACGACACCCACAAGGAGGGCCATATCCCCTGAAAGGAGCGAAAATGCCGAGGTTCAGGCAAAAAAAAAAAAAACAATGGAGAGGGCCGCAAAGGAATCAGAAATCCCAAGCAAGTAAAAGGAGGAAGAGTAAAAGTAGGCCCCTACACTGGAGAAAAAACCAGGGTGGAGGGACGCAGAATCACACATGAACCAAACGACCATGCATCGTAAGGGAAGGGGTGGAACAATCAAGCAGAATGAAGCATCCTGTCCGGGAGGAAGCGGAGCAGACACCAACAGAAGACAAGCCACCCGGAGGGAGGCGAGGGCAGAAACCCAAACTGAAGGTCCTCGCAGAACGGGGAGGAAGGGCGGGCCGTGAAGGAATCTGCGGCTAGAATCGTCTCTAACAGATACATCGTTACCGATGGTAAGTAACTTGTACATCTGATAGAGACTACTAGCCGCAGATTCCTTAACGTAGAATAGATACCCAAAGGGGAGGAGGGCCTACGAGAGAACCTCCCCTTTAGGAAGAAACACAGGGCCCCAGCAGGGGACGTGTCACAGGGACAAGAAGGCGGCCCAGACCCTACCAAGCAGAAGCAAGCAAGAACAAGGCGAAGGGAAGACTAGGAGACCCCCAAGCCCATCCAAGGGACAACTGCCACAAACCCTCTTAGGGACAGACAGCCGCAGAGGAGCACCCAGGAGGAAAAGAACCACTCCAACTTCAGGGAGAAGAGGTAGAACCGGAGACAGAGTCCGCCGTAGGAAAACACATAGCGCTAGAGGACAGCTGAACAGGCATCAGCCGCAGGAAGCAGACAAGGCAGGAACGGGCCCACTGCCAGGAAGCGCAGGCGTAAGAAGAAAGGCACAGGTGCGCAAAGCCCCAGCAGAACAAGAGGCAGGGGCACAAGGGAACACACTAAGGGCCACGGCGGTGGACTAGAACGAGCAGGCGTACGCAGCCGGCAGTTGACAATACCATGGAGCAGTGCACCCAGAACAAACCAGGCGCAAGCCGAGGGTAGAGGCCAGGGAAATGTAGCACAACCCCCAAAGGAGGATCGTTCTATAGACACACACCGACTCACGAAGAGAAGTGGGACCAGCCAGAAGAGAGAGAGGAGAGACACGGAGGACGGACCCAAGCCGTCAACCGGAACACAGGAAAGCCAGGAGAAACCTAGCCCCCCTGGAACACCAGACAGAGGACCAGGCCGAAACGCCAGATAGGAAGGCGGAAACGCCAGAACACGACACCGCAAACAGCATGCCAGACTGGTCAAGCGATGTAACCAACACTGAAAATGACAGAACCTGGAGCAGCACAAGCTGCGCCCGGACAGACAAAAGAGACCGCACCACCAGTATACAGTGAAACCAGGAAAGGCAGGGAACCCGAAAAAGGGCGACCATACCTTTGCAGCGCAGGACAGAGCTATGTAATAGCTACAAGTACCCCACATAGGGTATGATACATACCAAGAAAACATGGGAACACCTCTTAGGGAAAAATCCAGCAGCAGAGGACAAGAATATTAAGGACCTGCAGATAGAACCACAGACGGGTTGCAAAGCAGCCAAACAAGAAACATACAGAAGGCCCAACCTGAGGACACATACGGGTGGACCAAAAACAAAGAACCACAAAAGCCAAAGGGGCTGTACCAGCAGCCAACAGTACAAAAGGGCCAACCTAAGAACCCCAACGGCACGCCAACCCTCACGGAAGACACAGACGGTCCAACCGAACCACTAGACCCCTGAAAAAAGGTGGGATAACGCCTCCCATAAAGCAACAGAGGACCGACAAGACAAGTTTACGGAGGGTGAGGTGGACTGAGCCCCGCAAGGAGCCACTGAATGGCGGCATCCGCATGGGTGTTGAACAAAAGCACCCCATCAAAGGGCAGGTCAACCAGACGCTCCCTAACATTCGCAGGGAAAACACTATCCCTCAACCAAGCATGGCGACGGAGAACTTCCGAACTCGCCATAGTGCGGCCGAGAGCATCAGAAACATCCAGGGCCGAACCAAGAATAAACGCGGCCAACTCCCGGCCGTCCATCACATGGCACCGCAGATTAGCGCAGACACTTTCTTGAGAAGCACAAGACAGAAGGGACTCCACGGAATCCCACAAGCTGGAAGTAGCCCTGGCCAACACAAAGTGTGTTGAGCGCTCGCAAAGCAGCACTAGAGGAACCGAAGAGGTTACGCCCCCATGAATCCAACCACCGGGCCTCCTGCGACAGAGGAAACAACACCAAAGGTAAGGAAGGAAAAGCAGTCTGTAAAAGAGGGCCCTGGGTAGAAGGGTGGAAAGAAAGGCAGGCTGGATCGTGAGAAGCAGGACGGTGGTGGTGTAGGAGCGACTGGGGCAACGGATCCCCGTGGCAGAACGCCCCCAGGCCCCCAAAAGAGAATTATGGAGCGAAGCTTCGAATGAAAGAAGTAGCTCCCGTCCACCAGAGCCCTGATGGAGAACCTCAAGCAAATGGTCCATAGGGAATGGGGTGACAGGGTCGCCCATGTGCAAAATGCCAGCGGCCATGGAAATGGCTCAGGAAATAGCTGCACTCGCCTCTGTAGGGCATCGTGGGGGGGAGAGCAATTCCTTTGTGGGTGATGGCTGTAAATTAAGCCGGCCATCCCAGAGTCCAGCTGGAGGAAGAAATGGCCAGCCCCCGAACGGTAAAAGATTCACGGATGAGTGGGGGACCTGAGGTGCCTCTGGGGAAGGCTGTGGCCGTGGGGACTGCGAAGAGCCCTCCCTGGAAGACGCCGGGGAAAAAGCCACGACGCGGCATCCTGTCTCCAGGGAAGAAGAGACAAAAAGTTGACGAACCTCCAGAGAGGAGTGGGCCTCTGGAGAAGAGTCGACGACCCGACGCCGGCACGGCGCTGTGGAGTCCGCCACAGGCGCCGGCGTGAGGGGGGACGCCGAGACGACCTCCACTGCCACTGGCACCCTAGGAGAATAGAGCGGGGCCTGCGAAAGAACGGCACCGAAAAGGCGCCGACTCGACCTCTGACGAGGCAGCCGCCTGCGTTGACAGACGAGAGGGACCCGGGGACGCGCCCCGGCCCCTAGCCAGCACCCGTCGGCGCCTGAGCGGCGTCAGCTCGGCCTCTGGCAAGGTCGCCGTCTGCCCAGAAGACAGAGGAGGACTCGGGACGACCCACGAGTCCTGGTGACCTCCAGCAACACCACAGGGACACCCTCGGGGGTTTGCGGCGAGGCAGAGATACCGTGGGTCGAAGAGGGGAACCCCATAGAGCCGCACCCCGACGACACCACACCTCCAGAACCTGAAGCCGAAACCGTTGGCGCCGGAAACGCTGGCGACGCCGTGGAAGGCCCTGCCCATGGCAAGGGATCCACAGACGTCCCAGGAAGAGGGGCCAAGAAAGCCTGCAGAGCCGCAGCATAGGCCTCCATTTGGACCCTGGTCGCCCCGATGCCGGGAAACGGCGGGTAGGGTGGTGACGAATGAGGCCGCATGTCCCCGGAGAACCCGCGCCCTCCGCAAGGCGGGTACCAGGCCTCGGGGACAAGCTATAAGACTTACCGACGGGCGAGCGACGCCCTAGGGGCCTCGGTGACGGGCGATGTCGGAGTCTGAATCTGCGATTCTTGGACCCTTCGGGGACGGACACGGAGACGACACCGATCTGGACAAACGGGCCGAAAGATGTTTCATTCGGCGCTCCCGCCGGGACTTAGGCTTCGGATGCTGGCAAGCGTCTCAGTCCGTGGAATCATGGTGCTCGCTCAAACACCACATGCAAATAGGATGAGGGTCCGTCGCCGACATCTGACGCGCACAAGACGAGCACGTCTTGAAGCCCGAAGGCATTCGCACACTGTTCCACAACGCAAAGCATGAAAAGAAGGCCTGAGAACAGGTCAGGGACACAATCCGGATCTGCGTTGCACGAGGAAAAGAAGGAAACGAAGGAAACTGATGTCAGTGCTCAGGGGTGGGGCTTATGTGACCTCGCGGAGGTCACGCCCGCGGGGTACCACCCCCCCCCTCCCGGCACGCAGAGATGCTGGGGCAAAGAAAGTTTTCCGGGTCCTGGGGATATTCTACGTTAAGGAATCTGCGGCTAGTAGTCTCTATCAGATGAATGTTTACACAACGTATGTTGATTGTTATAATTTTCTATCCCAAAGAACCATACTCATTATCAGTTTAGTATCTGAGGAATAATTATTACGCGGCTTTGTTCTATAGATTTATGATCTGTATAAAACCATCTTCGCCGTCTTTCCTTTTACATTTCTCCTCATTTTTATTTCTCCTCCGGTTCTGTTTCTTCTATTCTATTTTGAATATTAGGAATTCCCTATTTTTTTGTATTATTGTTCTTTTGTATAGATAGAGGTTTCCTTTTATCTGTGTAAAATATTATGACAGTACAATTGTGCATATTTATATATCTAGTACAGCTAACTGGTTTTACGCATAATATTCTTTAAAACTGAAATCAAAAAAAGTGCATACCCATGAGATGCTCTAGCATGTGTACTGATATGCTTGATTAGGTGCTTAGAGCGACAATGGGGAAGTATTCGTTCAAGCAAATATCTAGGCTTAAGCTATGTCATTACATGTGTCAAACACAGCACAAGAACTTAAAACTAGCACATCACTACTTGCTGTATACATTTCGGTTGATGACTCTTTCTTTTATACATGCACTAAAATACAGTGACAATATTTTAGTACCTCTGCATAGGAAATGTTATAGTGACTTATCCTCAGTGTCAATGCATTTTTTCCTAAACTCTCCTATCACCAACCCTGTCCCCAAAGCCACATACAGGAGCTTATGAGAAACTATGTGCTTACTCACTGCTAAAACTTTGCTTCATCTTTTCAACTCTTGTTTCAACCTTGGGTTTCTCTATTCAGTGTTGAAATGAATCATCGTTCTCTGTATTTGCAAGTAACACAGAATCGATATCTATCACTATGAAACAGCACTTCACAGGAGCTAAACATTTACCTATATCATATACTTTACATGACTTTCATTTGAGCAACATGTGACCGTATCTGTCATCCTCCCATTCGCCAACAGTCTACTCTTTTCCTTACCTGTAACAGTAACAAATTTGCCTTCAACTAATTTAGTTGTAAAGAGGCATTTGCTTGTGACAAGTATTAGCCCGAAGACTTCCTTATGGCTTCCTTATGAAAATTGTGGCAATATTCAACATAAACTTTTGCAGCAACGCTCACCACTGAAATGCTTTATGACATTCATACTACATTACCTAAAAACTTCTTTTAGTTGCTTCACTTTGTTGTCAGGATATTTCTTGGGATTGGCATCATCGAGAAAAATCCTTGCATATGCTAACGGGCCAGCATTAACCTGAAAGGAATATTCAAAATTATTAAAGTTGGTAAGTGAAGTTAAACAGGCACACAAAAGAACATCATATTAAGTCCTTCAAATATACAGAATCACAGGAAAAATTTATTCTGTTGCCAATTATGGAGCAAATCAACATATTTGTGAATCACTTGCAAAGAACAGAATTTTAAAAAATATATTGCTTTATGGCACCAAAATGTTGTTTCATCAATTTGGACTGGTCACCCATTAGACAAATCAGAATAAGTTCCATTGTAGGGATCATTTGGATTATCTGGTGGCATACCATCAACAAACCACAACAGCAGTGGCCCAACCTACCCATAAATCATAAACTGGTCAACAATCTCTGATCAGTCTGTGGAGCACAGCAGGGTATTGCCGCTGTTCTCACTTTACTTTTTCAAATGAAAGTAAGTGGAAATGGACCACACAAAAAAGATTTGCCTTGGGATTTACACAGAGTGAACCGAAGGAAAACAATCCAAGCTTTTAAAGAATTTTTCAGAAAAAGGAAACGTTATTCAATATTTATAGTCACGATGAGGAGAATTATGTGATTTTTAATCATGGATAGTTCATTGATCCTGCACTGTATTATTTTCTCTATCCTTACATCTGCACTGCCCTCTACAGCTTCAGGTGGTAGATCGAATGTAGTCAACTGCTGCTGCTCAATCTCAACGCATGGAAGTATAGATTACATAAGGTTCGGGTGCAGATCCCCGCGAAGCAGTCGCCCAATAGGAAACCAGATGTTCATGTTTAGAACCTCTGGCTACCACACTATACTAGCCTAATCTAGAGGCACCAGTACGACTTGGGCCTTGATTTTCTTCAGCACTCGTGACAGTGGAGACAGGGGCAGAAGGCATATAGGAGTTGTGCAATCCACTTTAGCCTGAATGTGTCTCATAGAGAAAGCGTTCTTGGGAACTCCAACACACAGATGTTTTGACCCTGTGCATTCTGGGCAGCTGCAAAAAGATTGAGCCTTACCTCTCCCCACTGCTGGAAGATGCCCTGTGCCACCTCTGGATGCAACCACCATTTGTGATCCACCAGGTACTGCCTGCTGAGCTCATCTGACCTTGCATTTTAAGACCCCCCCCAGGTAGTTCACAATCAGAAAGATGCTCTGACCCCTGAGCCAACTTCAGAGGCACAACACCTCTTGACACAGGATGCCAGTCTGCCCTGCTTGCTGTAGTACCAACATTGTGGTAGTGTTGTCCGTGAGAACCTGCATCAGTCTTCAATTGATGGAAGGCAGGAAAGCCTTCATTGCCAAATAGGGGGATGACTCACACCTCCAAAAGATTTATTTTGCACCAAGTTTCCTCTGGAGACCAGTACTCTCTGGCCTTCGCCTCTCCATCGTAGCAGGGCTCCTCAGTCACCACCATCAGTTCTGGGTGGTGAAGGGATAGGGGTTTGTAGCTGGTTTAGTTGCGGTCGAGTAGCCACCACTGTATAGCTTGTGAAGTCTCCCTCAAAATATGGCTGACATCTGACAGGTTTCTTTAATGTTGGGGGCACTGAGATTTCAGATCCCACTGTACAGCCTACATATGCCACATGGCAAATATGACAGACAGGATGCATGAGACCAGCAGGCCAAGAAGCCTCAGAGCTGCACTCACCAAGATTTAGGACCAAGGCTTAAAGTCAAGACTCACTGCGACAGAAAAAGGATGAACTGCACCATTTTCAGAACCGTTCCTAAAAAAGGAAGCCTCTGCAAAGGAGCCAGGGGTGGCTTTGTTATGTTGATCAAGAATACAAACAATGTAAGGAGGTTCGCTGCTGTCTGGAAGTGTTGTATGACCGACTGTGGCAAGCCTGCCTTCCAAAGCTAGTTGTCGCAGTAGGGGAAAATTGGTATTCCCAACCTTCAAAGATGGACGATGACCGCGGCCATCACTTTGGTTAACACCTGAGAGGCACTGGTAAGGCTGAAGGAGAAGAAATCAAACTAGAAATGCACTTGCCGGACCTTGAACAGTAGGTAATGTTTATGGGACTGCAGAATGGGCACATGAAATATGGATCCTATAGGCTCAAAGCAGCCATCCATGTCACCCGGATCTAGGGTAGATGGAATTTGGACTAGTGAGAGCATTCAGAACCTGCTCTTCATAAGTAGGGCATTCACAGCAAGAAAATAGGACGAAGACCTCCGTCCTTCTTCGACACAAGGAAATAGCATAGCAACATCCCATCCCCACTGTCAAGGCCGGCAGCCTCTTGATGGCCCCTTTCGGCTCTAGAACCTGCACATGTTGTAGCAAGAACGGTGCTTTTCTGAAGTCCGCTCTGATGATGGAGGAAGCTGTGGTGAGTCGAAAACCCATCTGTCAAATTTGATGGACTGTACCCTGGGAGAAAATTTCTGATCTCGCCTTCCACAGAGTGGTTGTGCACTTCTATGGCCAGAATAAATCAGTTTGGAGGCTGATGCCACAGGGGCAGGATACTGAGATGAGAAGTATCCCTGGTAGCCTGCAAGAGGTCTGCTTGGTCCTCAGCCATGAAAGAACTAGGTTGAATATTGCAGTGGTGCAAACCTGATATTGTCTATATGTCATCTTTCTGGAGTAGCCTTAAAAAGGTTGAAACTGATGAAGAAAATGTGGAGCAGCGATGGAAAGGCCCAAAGAGCATGCTGTGCTCTTCTTTCCTTAAAGCATTTGAGGGCAGATAGAAGGGACAATTCAAAAGGCATATCCATAAGGGATGCCTGTACATCTCCAGAAATGCCAGTGGATTGTATCCACACATGGCAATGGAACACCACACTAGTGCCCACAGCTCACGCCAAGCAATCAGCAGTATCCAGGTCAGCCAAAATGTAATATTTGGCTGCATCCTGGCGGTCCTGAATGGCTTGAGAAAAAGAGGCTCTAAACTCCTTCAAGACCTCTGGCAAATCTTGCTGGCAATGTCCCAGAGGGTGTCCGTATAATGGCCCTACAGGCAGATCGCACTGAATGACCACAATTACAAATTGGTCGAAGATAACATATTGCTTCCTTTATGCCTCAATCCTTTTCAACTCCATGTTCGGAGGAGTAGTGTTGAATGCATTTGGTTTTTCCTTGCTGGTGGAAGTCCGGACCTCCAAACACTGCGTAAGAAAATCCGTGTTGCCAGGTGCTGGTCTGTGGCACTAGGCCTCTTTCCTGTTCACCAGTGGCAAGAGCAAGGTTTAGCCCGAGTATACACAAGAGTATAAGTCAGGGTTTCATTAGATGGAACAATGGATTCAGATGAGGTTGGCACTGGGTTGAAAATCTCAGTAAGGATGTCTTAACTTCAACAAAAAGCAGCTGTAGGCCTTGGACCCTACCAGCACATCTAATCACAATGGCAAATGAAGCACTCTACTCCACTGGGGAACCAACTAGCAAACTCAACCCTGTATCAGGGCAAGTACCATGCCTCCTGTGGTGTCTTATGAGTTAGCACTGACGGAACCTTGTGCCTCCTCATGTACTCTATAGAACTGTGAAGTAAACGTTAGTGTGTAGCGAAGTGAATGCAGGTTTCGAATGTTGAATTTGGGGTTATACGCAGACGAATAAAGAGGTGTTGGACTAAGTTGTGTGTGGCATTGTCATTGGTGAGTACTCAGGCTGGGGAGGTCGCTACAACTGGCGACAACATAGAGGCTAAGTAACCCAAAGATGGACAGGGCCCTCCCAGAGTTTGCTGTGTTCCAGCAAATTGCTTGTGTGTGCCAAGTGTGCCTCAGTCAAACTACGGAATTGACGTTTGGCGTGTGTAAAGTCAAAGTGCAACTCCAGCCAGCATTAAGCATTTGGAGATAACAAAAGCTTCACTGAGAAGCCTACACATCGTTGGCCAAGAACCTGCAGGGAAGGCCGTAAAGAGAGGTACTGCGCTACTACGCCTAAAACCAAATACCAAAAGCTATACATCATACTGTGTGATAACGCTAAAGTCGGATGCAATCAGGTTTTGAAAGAGCAGCAACTAGCGACAGCAAATTGCAAGATAACGCTGTGATCCGAAGTGCTGCGAGGTAGAGATCAAAAAGGTGTCAGACAGTACAAAGAGACACCTAAAACCAAAGCGATCCAGATACAAGACTTGGTCATCTGCTTACCAGAACCAATTACTGAGAGTCAACATACCACAGCACTGGGTGAAGAAGTGCCCGGGGTTGTGTTGACGGAGCTGTCCATACACAAAGTGGCACACCACCAATGCTGCCAGGTGGCAGCTCAGAACAACGCCAAAGGTTTCCAGGAAAGTGAAGGGCTCCCATGGAGAACAAGAGGGAACTCAAGGTTTCACGACTGGTATGGATGACCCAGTGGCCACCACAGGGCCTTGGAGGTGGTATGGATAAAGCAGGTCCTAGTGGACAGCAGACATTGTCAGAGAGAACGACATTGTCAGAGAGAACACCACTCTCAGTGTCAGCCAATCTCAAATATGGTTACAATGCCGCCGCATCCTTGAAACCACCATCATTCGATACCATCAAAAAGTAAAATATTGGTGAACGGTTGACTTCTACAACAGTTACATTTAATGATTTCATTCAGGAGAAAAAAGAAGCAGATAACAAGAAGAATATCAAATACCTTAAGAATCTTGTTGGTGTAGGTGTAAAAGAAGTCAAAGAAAATCCAGACAGATGGTGGAATAACATACTGTCAAATCAAAGCCACCTTGAATCTCAGGTCAATCCAATGCCAAATGTAGATTACGAGAGGTACATTTTAAGTCACGAATGACAAAAGTTGGTGAGACCATCAACAAATTTGTTGAGACTGGATACGCTCACCAAACACTAAGTTCAATCAATTTCATGTGCATTCAGGCATGATAAAGAGGATTACAACACCGGGGCCAACAGCATTAGCCACACAATCTATGGTGTCCAGCCCGGTCCAAAAAATTTATTTCACCACGCACTGAACTTCTAGAACCGTTTGCGCAAAGATATTTCGAAACTCCTCCAAGAGGGTCCTTCCCATAATCAGAATAAGTTACTTATCTTCCATAATCCCTTATCTGGTAGGAACTGTAGCAGCAGATTCCTAAACTTAGAATAATCCCCAGGCGTCATACTGGATCCGCACATTTTTCGTGAGCAGGACCCCGTTGTGCTGGAAGGTGGCGTTGTTTCGCCCCATATGGTGTTGTCAGCTAAGTTTGCGCTGGAAGTGATGCGCATGGAGCCTATATAGGCGCCACCCCATCGTGATGATGTCAGTTTCTTTTTATGACTTTCCACACCAGGAGCACGGTTCCACAAGGACACTGGCCACTGGTGTGTGTGTGTGTGTGTGTGGGTGTGTGTGTGTGTGTGTGTGTGTGTGTAAAGAGAACAGCTCTGTACCTAAGAATACGTTCGCAGAACGAAGAGGATGGGTGGGTCGGTAAGTGCTCTGTGGCTAGACAGTCTCTACTAGGTTAGGCGCTACAAAAGGGAAGTACCTTGTTCATCTGATTGAGACTCCTATAACAGATTCCTTATCTTAGAATAGATACCCAAGCAATATAACCTCCCCACTCCCTGGAGGCGGGTCTGCAAACCCGATTTAGACTGGAAGTCCTGCAGGACCGAATGGACAAAGTGCCAATCCCGATGGACCCGACTGTCTGGGCAGTAGTGCATGGTGACCGTGTGCAACATAGTCCTGTAACAGCCTGACAGAGATCCACGTCGGGGACTCAGCATGCCAATGCAGTAGTCTCAGCCTTTTCTCTGGTGGAATGAGCATGTAAGTCCTCTGGGGTCGCTTCTTGGCCAATTTGTAGCAGATCTTAATGCAGAGCACAATGTACAGGGAGATGGGTCATTTCTTCACACCCTTCCTTTCTTGGCTTCAACATGCCTCACGAAGAGCTGATCGTTCACCTGGAACGGTTGTGTGTGGTCAAGGTAGAGCGACAATGCTCTCTTTGGGTTCAGCCAGTGTAATCTCTCCTCTTCCTTAGAGGGATGAGGCGAGTGCATATGGTAGGCAAGGTGATGGACTGGCCTAGGTGGAATGGTGAGACTACCTTCAGCAAGAAATATGCTTATACCCAAAAGACCAGTTTATCTGGATATAAAAGAAATGCACGGAGGCCGAGATGGCAGCGCCTGCTGTTCACTGACCCTCCGAGCAAATGTGAATGTCACCAGAAAGGCGATCTTGATGGTGAGGAGCCTAATAGGAGGATTTTGAGGAGGCTCAAAGGGAGCGCACACTAGAAAAGTAAGAACAAAATAGAGGTTCCATTGAGGCCTCAACAAAGGGCGCTGGAGGAAACATTTGCTGAAGACCTTTAAGGAACCTATGGGGACTTGAAAATGGGAAGGCTGATCTGGCAGCTGCAGACAAGGGGAGACAGGAGACACATCAAGTGCCCAATGCAGAGACCTGCTGGTCACTTAAAGGATTATTTTTCTGCTATTTTTGTCTGTGGCTGACATATCAGCCTTCTCTTTTCAAGGGTAGGAATAAACAAAATAACTTGGGGAAAAAGTGCAGATAAAGGGTCAATCCATTTGTCTGTACACCATGCCACAAACTTGCTTCTACGGTCGGCGTATACTGTCTTGGTGGAGGGACGCCGTGCTGCCAAAAGAACACTACAGACTTGAGGCAGAAGGTGAAAGGCTATCAACTGTCACCACTCAATATCCATACACGAAGGCGGAGCATTGCCAGGTGAGGGTGGAGAACCCTCCCCGGCTGCTGCGAGAGGAGTTCCTCCCAAAGAGGCAGCTTGATCAGAGGACTGATGGACATGCTCAAGAGCTCAGGATACCAGACTCTCCAAACCCAGTTAGGAGGCACAAGGATGACTTGGGCCTAGTAATTTCTGATCTTCTTGACAGCTCTGGGAAGGAGTGGTATTGGCGGAAAAGCAGACAGGAGGCTGGAGCTCCACTCGAGATGAAAAGCATATCTGAGCAAAAGCCACCTTTCTAGGACAGAGGCTGAAACTCGTTATTATAGCCTGAATATCCTGGACTCTCAACTCGGGAGGATAAGCCTGAAACTGCCGTGTCCATTACCGCTCCGATGAAAGGGAGCATCTGAGAAGGGATCTGGTGTGAATTTGGCATGTAGATAGTGAACCCTAGCAAATGCAGGAGCTCCGCTGTAGTCTGGAGATGGAAGACTACTGCCTGGGGCGAGCCTGCCTTCAACAGCCAGTCATCAAGACAGGGAAAGGCTGGCAACCATAACCCCTGCAGAGGAGCTGCAACCACTGCCCTCACCTTGGTGAACACTGGAAGGGCACTGGTAAGGCCAAAAGATAGCACGGCAAACTGGAAGTGCTTGTGGCCCACCGTGAATCACAGGTAATGTCTGTGGGCAGGCCGGACGGGAATGTGTAAGTATGTATCCTCAAAGTCCAACACTACCATCCAGTCTCCATGGTCAGGGGCAGACAAGACTGTGTGCATTTTGAATTTCTCCTTTTTCAGGAAGAAACTGAGAAGGTGCAAGTCTAGGATAGGATGTAGTCCTCTGCCCTTTTTTGGGCACCAGAAGGTAGCCGGAAAAACAACCAGGACGTATTTCAGATCCCGGCACCCTCTCTATGGCTCCCCTGGCCAAGAGAGCCTCACTGCCTGGCTGGGTAATGAGATGTGGTTTTCTGTCAACCTGTCACAAGTAAGTGGCATGGGAGGATGGGTAGTCACAAAGGGGAGGGAATAGCCCCTTTTACAATCTAGACAGCCCTTTGGTCGGATGTTATCGTCGTCCTGTTGTGGAAATGTGTAATATTTTACTTATCATAAGCGACAGCCATTTTGGCTGTGGTGTCCATTTTGTTTCCTTCGTAATTCTCCTGTCATCTGCTGCTCGTCTTTTCACTCTGCTTGTGTTATCTATTTTAGTTGACTTCCTGACTCAGCTAAAAGCCAT
This sequence comes from Triturus cristatus, assembly GCF_964204655.1. NCBI lineage: Eukaryota > Metazoa > Chordata > Amphibia > Caudata > Salamandridae > Triturus > Triturus cristatus. The sequence goes on from NC_140591.1 coordinate 697,910,881, forward strand.
GTACGTGCTGAGGGTTTGTAGCTGCCAGCGCACCTGGTCTCAGATGTTAACTGTCGACCATTTACTGCTGCCATAAGCATTCCTGCTCCCCCTCCCACTTTGCTGACCATGTAGTTATTCATCTGCCCTTGTTTGCTGATAACCATTTCTAAAACGTGTTCTTCCTATTTCTGTTCACATGCTTACATTGCAGAAAACTGGTACAAAGGGGACAACGGTTTGTGAATTCAGTGTACTACCTCATGCAGCACTTGAGAGTGCTGTGTGGATGTGGTCCCACTCATGAGTGATTAATAAACTTGTTATTTATTCCAACTCCAGTGCCGATCTCTATTTTGTTGGTCTTTGAACCCGTGGACAAAAGGGTGACCCTGCACCAGTGTACCCCCAAAAAGGTACATTTCCACACTGTGGTGCAGGTGATAGCTTATCCTGTCATGATGGCAGAGGGCAAACTAAAGGGGCATAGAGGCTGCCAGAGTGGTGTTGGATTGACCTGACCTCTGGTTAACTGACCTAAGAGGCCTGTGGGTGCCTCATCTTCGGCCATGCAAAGACTGAGAAGTCTGCTGGCCGTGGTGGCTAGGCAGTTGGAGATATGGCTAGAAGTCCCTTCCGTGGGCAAGAAAAGAGTAGAAGGCAGGCAGTGGTTGACGAAAGGCCATGGAAAGGCTCAAGGACCTGGTCGCAGCCCTGCTCTTCTTGAAGTGCTCCAATGCTGAGTCAGCCTGGTCTCTAAAGAGACGGAAGCCATCAAAGAGCATGCGCATGAGTGAGGCCTAGACATGCCCAGGAAAGCCAGTCGTCCTCAGCTAGGTGTGGTGCTGTAAGGCCACCGACGTTAAAACCGCTCTGGAAGCCACAACATATGGCGAACTTAGCTATGTCTCTCTCCTGAGCAATAGTTTGAGAGAATATGGCTTGGGCCTCCTCCGAGACTATAGGCAGCACCTGCACAACCGAGTCCCAGAGCAAGTGCGAGTATTGGCCAAAAAGGCACGCTGTGTTCACCGACTTCAGTGCCAGGTTGGCAAAAGAGATTCCCTATCTGGCGGAGGAGTAGGGAATGTGCCAGGATTTACCTGGAAGTGGAGGCTTACATCACCATGCGCTCCGGGGTGGAGAAGGGTGTGTTGTGAGAATACTAGGGGTCTATGGGGCTGGATGGGCAATTGACCTATTCACAGTAGCCATTTGCGAAGCTTGGACCAGGCCCCGAATAGGACGCCGGTGAGGGCTTCATTAAACAGGAGAAGCGATTTGGATGTGGTGACCCCCAGCTGAAACACCCAAGACATTTGTCTTGCCGGCCACAGGGGGTAGCTCAAAGTCTAGGACCTCAGCACCCTCCTCACCACCATAGTGAATTAAGCTACGTCCTCTGTAGCCATGGTGAAATGAGACACCAAGCCAGTATCTGGGGAGGTATCCAGTCCACTGGACTGTGACAGATCCCTACACCAGGTGTTCCCATGACATCTAGGGGCTGATATTCACCAAGGTCCAGTGGCTCCTCCCAATCATCCCCACACTCTAGTCCAAAGGAATAGGGCACAGGCTCCATTCTGGGTGGTCTGCCTGCAGTCAGCACCAGAGGCAGTGTCGGAAGATGCTCATCCGTCTCCGTATTGGAGTCGGGGATGGGTATGGGGACTGCGTCACTGGTGGGCGTTGGATGCCCTAGGGACGTAGGCAGTGGAGCCGGGGATGGTCAAGGTGGTTCGACAGGTGGAGGGCTGGGTCCATTCATGGATCCAAGATGCCCGAATGGTGCTGGGGGCGAACCCACAGATGAAAGACCAGAAGGGGCCCCTCTCGAGCATGTGAGGTAGGAAGGTGCTCCAGCGGGGATGGGCTGCCCAGATATGAGGTGTATGGCATCACAACATTCACGTAGTTGGTCGGGGTCGCTCTGGCTCTTGGAAACTCAGTGAGGTATGGAGGTGGCCCAGGTACAGGCTCAACCGCAGAGCCAGGCCTCAATGCCAATGCTCTCTTGTTGGATGACTTTGATGGATGGGGTGAAGTTGAAGAACTTTTCGACTCCTTGCTCTTTTTTCATCTATGGGACTTAACCAAATGCCTGGATGACATTCACTGACGACGAGCGCTTGCAGTGGCTCCACAACCGACCCGGGACCTTCTTCTATACTGTGATTGAGACCGCTGTGGCATCGCATGTCGAGTAGCAAGGAGCTTGAGGGGCAGCTCCCTCAAGGTCTTGGGGTGCATGACGCGACAATTGACGCACGTCTAGGCGTCATGGTCATGCTTGAGGAACTACAGACAGACAAAGTGTGGATCCAACACCAACATTTGTCGGTGACAGGCACCACAGGGCTTGAAAACATCCTTCCTTGTGGACATCCCTGCCATACCAGGAGACCGTCTCAAAAATCTATGACAAAAGGGTTGAAAAAAGGTCAGCCAAAAAGTTACTCATGTAGCTCTTCTCCGGATCTGCGCTGACTGGAGCGGAAAGAAAAGAACAGACATCAGCACGCTGGCGTGGCACCTATTGAGCCACAGCACACATCACTTCTGGCACGAACGATGCCACATGGAGCCGAACGATGCAACCTACCAATACGCATGGATATTGCTCACAAAATATTTCTGGATCCAATCTGACACCTGGGGATTACTCTAAGGTAAGAAATCTTCTGCTAGAAATCCCCATCATATGGTGTGAGAGTATCAGCCTAACAGACAGATCACATTCTGGGTTAGCAATGCTAAACTAACAGAGGATAAGACCCTATTAGCAAGCACATCAATACACTTCAGTGTTCTATCAGGTGAGGCATAGGGAAGGCATTGAGGCTTATTTTGTTGGCTGAAGTCTGCACTACAAGATTTTCTGTGTTGGATACAGAGTCAAAAAGGTTGGGTCAGTGTGGCCTTCGACAAAGCAGTGGAGGCAAAGCCTGGCCCCAGCAGAAGGAAGGGTGGAGGCTTAATGGGGTAAGTGGTACCAGGAAGGCCCAGCCAGCCAAAGTCCCAATGGCGGCAAAAAAAGATTTACAGACCCGAAAGATGCTTCAGGGGGAGTTAGAATCATTTGGAAAAGCTGCAGCATTGCCTCCTTGAAGGCATTTACCTGCTATGCATCAGCTCAACCTGTGGAAGGGCATTGAAGTCCGACAACTGTGCATAGTCAAGTCTTTTGAGTGCCAACTGCACTATCTATCCCTAGAGTGGGAGTCTTAAATTTATCAAGAGTACTGAGTTCGGAAGAGGACCTGGAGCATGAACCCTCAACTCTTGTACTCAGCAATTTACAGATTTGTATAATATAAAATCATGCTTCAATCCCTGCACACAGTTACTGAAAAAAATGTTTGAAAGTCGATAAAGACCTAACAAGGTATGGAAGACAAGCTGTATGTCCACATCAAGTGATGGTACATGCAGAAGCAGTTCTTGAAGAATTTCTGGATACAGGCTGATGTCTAGGGGACTCCAAAAGTAAGAAATCTGCAGTTATATGTTTCCATCAGAATAGAAAACATGGTGCAGAGAATGTCTTGTCGGAGGTGTCTGTTGTTTTTCCCTCCTGAACGGAAAGCACATGCTTTGGATACTGCATTGGCAGCCTAAACTGTAAGGCATTTCAGGAGCTTAGAGTTGAAAAAGGGAATTATTACCAGAGAGCTACCTTATGATTTCTGAGTGCATTTCAACACACCACAGTATCAGACTTTTACTTACTTTTAAGAAAGGGATCTTACACCACTTAACTATAAGGTTTGATGTCTTAGTGAGTATCATAAATCAAGGCATTTTTACGGGGGTGAGGTGCAGCACACACCACTTAAAGACTGCATTACTTTTCAGTAACGGGACATCCTTGAGATACGGGTCCCGGTAATTTACAGCTCTTTGAACCTTCCACTGCCATACGGGCACCAATATATGGGAGTGAGCATCCCGTCCTGAGATCTTACTTAGTTCCTTTAAGTCTAACCCTCTACATCATGCAGGAATAAACCAATGGTGTGAAATGAATCTTTATCCAGTTCTGGACACAAGAGCTATATAATTATGCAACATTGATAGGAGAAGTGAATGCAAACATGCTGAGCATACTTCTTTGGGATCAAATTATACAAGTTAGTAGTTCACCAATCTCATTTATCAGCTGCTTAACTGAGTCTCATTTAGGCTTGGAGGATGTGGTTTAACTCAGCCATACCACAGAGGGAACTTTGAGCACTGCATAAATATGACACCAAATATGTTACTGCAGCACATTTTCATAAGTTGCACACCATGACAGATATTGAGAAGGTCACATTTTGACAATTAATCGTATCCAAGAACTCCTTTTTGGTGGTTATAGAGAAAACTGCAGGACCGTGTTTGGATTCACAACTTAAAAACTGTTGAAGCTGAACAAATTCACATTTTGCTTAAAACTAAATAGGATTATTGTTTGCAGGTACTATGGCTTGATAAGTCAATGTTCTATCAGAGGAACTGAAACAGTTTTACATAAAGAAACTTGGAAGACAAAAAAAGATCACTTTTTCAACAAGAACATTTATACTCAAATGTCTCTGTAATTGAACATTAAATAGGAAGTTTAGAACATAGATTACTCCAACCATGAAAATGATTCAATACTAAAAACAATAAGTGTATAAATATATGGATAGTAGAGACTGGACTTTTAGATAGCTCACAGACTCAAACATACACAATATGGTGTATTAAAGGTAAAAAGGGTTTCAACAAAGTCACAAATGGATACCATGTTTAAAAGATGAATGACAGAGTGGTAAAAAGGCCTACTTTATGAACACGTAGATATAATATTTGGATTAACTTGCTAAAAATATTGCAATATAATATCTTGGTAGATCAAGGAAAGTATTTTCAAGTAGTCCAAGAAATGTTAACGACAGCTTGTAGTTTACAATCCTTTGAAATGAGTTGGGATTGAACCTCGGTTTCGAGTATTTATAATACAATTTAATAAGGCAAACACTTTGTTTAATTATGAAGACAGTGACAACAGGAATTTAATTACGTATTTTGGTGATTGAAAAGACTAGCTAAGAAGTAAACATAGGTGTCACAAAGGTGTTGGTAAGTTGATATTAGTTCAGTTAACTGAATTTCTTGAAATTGAAACCTCACAAAATCATAATAATAAAAAGTTAAACATTATAACACTTGAGGCCTCAAATTCTACACGCAAGTTGTTGAAAGCATATGACATGTATTATTACAAGTTTTACTTGGTTTTAATTCATTCTAAATACAATTATTAACTATGTGGCTTTAATAAATGTCCTTCTTAATCCAATGAATTTTACTAAGTGAATTTTGTTCCTTATAAAATAGCAGCAGACTGTATCTAGCACAGAATCGTTGGTGAACTGGAACAGTATTTAAAATGGTTCAGCAGACAAACTACTGTAGAGCACACTGTAATAGATACATATGGACAATATCGCTTCACTTGGCTTCTCCTACATTTTTTAAGATTACCAACACCTTGCTTTGACTAACTGAAATAAATGTCACTATAGTTCAAAAGATAAAGTCAATACTTGCAATGTGACTTAACTCTACCATATAAAAGTATAATAATGAGAGCCTGAGGTTAGAAAAGGCATAGAGAAAACAGTATGTGAGGAAACACAAGAAAAATATCAGAAGTATGCCAGTTCATTTACAGAATTGAAAGTTTTATCAGATAAAGCTACATTATCAATGGTCCTTAGGTCACTCAGGTGCTTGAAACAAGGGACATGTAACAGCGGTAAACATGAAATAACTTGTTATGACTTATTACTAAAGAGAGACTGCATTCTTGCCAGCACACGTTTAGTTTGGCAGAAAATATTGGAGATACTGAATAATTTTGTGTTGAGATAGCAAGATGAACAAAGAACAAGTTACTCACCTTCAGCAACAATTTATCTGGTGGATAGCCTAACCCTAAATTCCTCACCATGTATATATTCTATATGCATCAGACTGGATCCGGAAACTTTAGTACTCTTGCGTGCCAGTAGGTGGCGTCATGCACCTCCACGGCTGAGGTCGTTCCACTCCAGAAGGGAAAAGCAGAACTGCCCAGGGGCTCGGATGTCAGCTACTTTCCATACTGTCTGCGCCTGCTGACACAGAGCACATCAGCAGAATGGTATGATAAGTGTGTATATCTCTAGATTGGGATGTTTTAAAAAGGAAAAAAACTCCACTTCACAGAATGTGGAGGTGGGAGGGTCGGTGAGAAATCTGTGGTTAAGTAGAGTATTCACCAGAAAGATTGTTACCAAAGGTAAGCAACTTGCTCCTTTGATGGTTACTTCTAACTGCAGATTCATCACCCTGTGAATTAATACCATAGAAGTACCTCCCCAGAGACTAGTCTATGAAGTGACTCAGCTGAAAAGTCCTGCAGGACTGAGCAGAGCAAAATGTCCATCTCAACGGACCAGGCTGAAAAGGAAGGTTGCTTTGTGAATGTATGTACAGACACCCATGTAGCCGCCTGACAAATGTCCAGGACTTGCTCTTCACATTCCAACACAGTGGTTGCATCTTTAGTCCTGGTAGAATAAGATGCAAGACTTTTAGGGGCTTCTTCTTTGTCAGTGCACAGAAGATATTTATGCAGAGAGCAATCCACTGAGAGATGGTCCACTTTTGCCTCACTTCCCTTCTTTGCTCTGGAAAACCCTACAAAGAGCTGATTTTCCCCTTGATATTCTTTGATGCAATCAATGTAACAGCTTAGTGACCTTTAGAGTCCAAACAATGGAGTCTCTCTTCCACCTTAGAGGGATAAGTTGGAGCAAAGAATTCCTGAAGAGTGATAACCTCCCCAACAACAAATGGGACTGACTTTCATTAGAACAGGAGCTTGATTCCTTAACACAAACTTAAAAACATAGTATAAAGTGGGTTGACAGAAAGCGCCTGTAGCTCGCTCACACGTCTAAATGATGATATGATGATGATAAAGAAGGTCTTCAACCTTAGAAGTCTCAAAGGTTAACTGTGCAGTATCTCAAAAGGGCTGCACATCAGAAAAGTGAGGACTAAATTCAAGTTCCACTGGGGCATCAAAAAGGGATTTGGTAAAAACAAATGCTGCAAACTATTAAAAAATCTCATCACAACAGGTGATTTAAATAATGAAGTCTGATCCAGCACCATAAAAAAGCTGAAAGAGAAGATAAGTAGCCCTGAACAATGCCAAGAGCAAGTACTTGCTAGGCCAGAGACAGAACAAACAAAACCTCAGACAATTTTGCTTGTAATAGGTCAATTTGTCGAGTCATACACCAATTCATAAATTTGTCCGATGCCTGGAAAGCATAAAGGAATCCCGACGGAGGAGTCTGTTAGCAAGAGCTGCTTTGGAAGCTTCAATGTGTAACAGTGCTGACATTGTGCTTCTTGGTAGTGGCGAAAAGATCGAGCCAGGATTTTCCCCATTGCTGGATTTATTTATTTATTTTTACAATTTATAAAGCGCGAACAAATGCCGGTAGGCGTCTCGGCGCTGAAAACAGTGCGTGAAGTACCCACAGAGGCTAGGTCGGCAGCTGTTATTGGCCGAAAAGCCAGGTCTTCAATTTTCTGCGAAATTGCATCAGGGACGAACATTCTCTGATGGCAACTGGCAGAGAGTTCCAAAGTCTGGGAGCAGCCACCAAGAAGCGCCTATCGCCCCACGTGACTGTTTTGGTTCGCGGTACCTGCAGAAGATTAAGGTTATTAGATCGGAGAGATCTAATGGATGAGTGGGGCCGAAGATGGACCTTCAGGAAGTGCGGGCCTTGATTATGCAGTGCTTTGTATGTTATACAGAGGGTTTTAAATGTGATCCTGTTCCTGATCTTGAGCCAGTGAAGATTTTTTATTGTCTCTGAAATTGGCATGAAATTCGGGATACCCGACAGGAGACGGGCTGCAGCATTCTGGATTGTCTGTGGTGTATTGGTCACTCTGGCCTGAGCATTAATAAACAGGCCATTACAATAGTCGAGGGAACACAACACCAGAGCACTTACCAGAGTCTTTCCAGCTGCGGCTGGCAAGAACGGCATAATTTTCTTAATCAGCCTTAATTTATGGTGGGCAGTGGCTGCTGTTTTGTTCGCGTGGGCTATGAAATTCAGGTTCTCGTCAAAAGTCACTCCCAGATTTCTAACAGAGGGGACCGGTTTCGGGGGGGTCCCATACGAGGGCGGCCACCATGTAGTCGACCAACAAGGTGAGAGATGTCCGAAAATGACCACCTCCGTTTTTTCGGAATTTAGTTTTAGGCAGTTGGAGGCCATCCACTCTCCAATTGCCCGCAAGCCCTCCTGGAAGTTTCCTGCTACCCTCTCTCCATCACCATTAATGGCCAACACTAGTTGAGTGTCATCTACGTAGGAGGTAAGGCTCATCCCGTGGGCCTTGATGACAGATGCCAGGTCCGACACATAGATGTTAAATAGTGTCGGACTTAGGGATGAGCCTTGAGGTACCCCACACGGCAGTGACAACTTGTGAGATTGAAAATGCCCCAGTGTGACCACCTGTGTTCTCCCTGCCAAAAAGGAGGAAAGCAGGTTCTGTGCCAGGTGGCGAATGCTCCTCTTTCCGACACGGTCCACCAGGATCTTATGGTCGACCATGTCGAATGCTGCGGATAAATCGAGTAGTACCAGTACCGTTGTTCCTCCCTGGTCACGGATCACTCGTATATCCTCAGTAGCTTTAATTAGGGCAGTCTCTGTGCCGTGGTACTTGCGAAAGCCGAATTGGGTGTTGTCCAGTGATTGGTGCTTCTCTACAAACTCCGAAAGTTGTATGTTCATAGCTTTCTCAACTACCTTGGCTAGGAAAGGTAAGCTGGCTATGGGGCGGTAGTTTTTTAATTGTTCCTTGTCCAGATTGGCTTTCTTTAGAAGGGGCTTAACCAGGGTGTTCTTCAGTGAGTCCGGGTAAATCCCTGTTCTGAACTTGGCATTACAGAGTGAGGTGATCTCAGGAGCCAAGCAGTCCATCACCGGAAGGATGACCTTGAGAGGACAGGGATCTAGTGCAGATCCAGAATTGATGGTAGCAATAATGTCCTTGATTTGTGTCTCTGCGAGGTCTGTGAACTGAGACAGTTCAGAATCCTGAGTCATGCAGTCAGGCATAAACGGATGAATTATGATTTTGTCGGTGAATGCTTGATATATATCGTTGACCTTGGTGAAAAAGAAATTGGCCAGGGAATCGCAGAGAGACTGGGATGGAGGCGGAACTAAGTCTGGAGTGTTTCCCGCTAAGATCTTGGTGATCTCGTACAGTTTTTTACTGGAGTTTTTAGCATTGTCGATCTGTTCTGTAAAGAACTTTTTCTTAGCTTCAACAATGAGGGCTTTATACAGCCCTAATGCTTCCCTGTACCTAGCTTTGTCTTCAGAGCTGTAGGTTCTACGCCAATGCCTTTCCTTGTTTCTGCAGAGTTGTTTCTGTTTGCGCAGGTCCTCAGTAAACCACGGGGCCGATGGTGCTGATCTGTTTCTCGAGGGCTGTTTGGTAGGGGCTAAGGTGTCTGTGGCAGAGCCCAGCCACTCCTGAAATTGACAAGTGGCAATATTGGGATCAGAGGAAAGACAAGGTCGGGTCCTATCCAGAAGAGCGGTTAGCTCCAACTGATCAATATCTTTCCAGACCTTAAAAGGTTCTGGTCTAAGTGCAGGTTCTTTCCTAGTCCTATTCGCCATAACTGAGATTCTCATTAAGATGACATAGTGATCAGTCCAAGGCATGGGCAGGGTGTCTATTATTTTTAGACCTTCCAGGTTGGAGAAGATGCCATCCAAAGTATGGCCGACCTTGTGAGTGGGGGTGGTAACCAATTGCCGAAGACTCAAGGTATCCATATCTGATATTAAGGTGCGGGTGTCGTTATCAGAAGACTTCGAGATGGAAGTTCATATCACCCATCACTGTGAAGGAGTCTTCCATCGCCAGTGCTTCAAGTATCGAACCAAGATTGGCAAGGAAGCCCGTGCGGGGGCCTGGGGGTCGATATAAGAGCATACCTTTAAAGTGATATGATGGAGTAAGCTCAAGGTCAAATTGGAGGGCTTCAAAAAAGCTGGAAGGGATATGTGACATTCTCACACTTATGTGATCGCGGGCTATGATAGCTAGCCCCCCTCCACGCTTTCCGACTCTATCTTGCCGGTAGGTTTTATAAGCTGGAGGGGCCGCGACTGCCATGTCTGGGTCGGATGCCTCATCCGTCCATGTCTCTGTTATAAAGAGACAGTCTAAATTATTATCCAAGATGAGGTCGGATACTTCCTGCCGATGCTTTACCAAAGAACGCGCATTTATAAGTGCTACTGAAAAGTCAGTGGTGGTAAAGGCTATCTTGGTATTCATCTTAACCTTATCATTGGCTATATGTAGCCTAATGTTACAGTGAGGGCAGGTGAGTTCTATAGGTTTCTGGACTCTACATAGGCTATATTGGACACATTGGGCAGTAGCCGTTGTGCATAGTTCCAACAGAGCAGATTTTGAATAAGTAAGTGGTCCCTGATGGGGATTATGGACAGGGGTTCTGGCCCTTGGCCCGGTCCTGGCGCGGACGGGCGCAGATGGGCTTGCCTTTGGCGCGCCTTCGGCGCGCCGCCGGCAGGCCTGCTGCTGCGCCCGCTGCGCCGTCTAGAGGCAGTGGTCATTTTATGGAGGGAGAGGAGGGTGGGGAGACAGCCGCAACTAGAGCGCTACCCCTGCCTACTCCCAAGATGGCGGCCACCCTCGGCTCGACCCAATGGCAGGTGTCCCGAGCGAGGAGGGAGTGCGGCCGGTAGGGGAACCGAGCGGGGTGGATGACAAGAGAGTCTATGTGCCAGGTAAGCAGTACGCTAGGAATCCGTTTAAGTTTAAAATACTGGCAAGGTGAGCTAGCGTGTGCAAAGTCCTAAAGAGACAGACAAGGCGTACCACACAGCGCACAACACTGAATTAATATTATTAAAAGCAAAATACAGCGTATCACTCACACGGCCCCCGGCTTCCGCCTCAGGGGTGTTCACACAAAATGATGCTGTGCACCACCTCAGAGAGGAATTCCCATTTGTGAGCCGCTATACATCTGCAGCTGAGTTCATCTGCCCTGGTGTTTAAAGATCCTGTCAAGTTGTTTACCAGCAGAAAAATTCCCTGCTAGTTCAGCCACTTTCAGAGGTGCAGGGCTTCCTGTGACATGGCCCAAAACCTCACCCGCTGTGCTTGTTGCAATACCACATGGCTATAGAGTTGTCCATGAGCACCTGTACAAGCCTTTCTCTGATAGTGGGGAGGAAGGCATTCAGCGCTGGCGAATCGCCCTGGACTCCAACAAATTGATGTGGAGGTGAGTCCCCACATGAGACCAGAAGCTTCTGACCTCCACTTCCCCCAGATCGTCTCCCCAACCAGCAATGATGCATCCGTGACCACCATCAGCTCTGGTTTGGCTAAAGAGAAAGGCCTGCATCAGACCCAATAGAGGGCCAGTAGCTACCACTGCAGATCTTTTGCACTCTCCTCTGAAATATGGATATAATGCACCATATTCTCCTGGTGCTGTGCCCTCCTTGAGGTCATAATGCGGAGCCGCCATGTGCCACCCAGTATGTTTGGCCAGCAGGATGCAAGACACCAACAACACCAGGAGCCTCAGTCTTATCGGTACTGGGATACAGGACTGATGGTGAATCATCTGCATCATAGCCTGAATGTCCTGGAATTTGGGGGAAAAAGCACAAAACTGTACCCTATCCAGTATAGCTCAGATGAATAAGAGCATTTGCAAAAGAGTCAGATGTGATTTTGACATGTTGATAGTGAACACCAACAATAGTAACAGGTTTGCCATCGTCTGGAGGGAGTTGACGACTGCCTGGGACGATCCCGCCTTCACCAGCCAGATGTCAAATCTGGGGAAATCTAGTATACCCGACCTCTAAAGGGGTGTTCAAACCACTGCCATCACTTTTCAGAACTCCAGAGGAGCACTGATGAGGCCAAAAGGGAGCACTGCGAACTCAAAATAGTTCTTTCCCACCACGAACTGCAGGGAGCGCCTATGGTCCTCCTGTAAGGGGAAATCAAATAAGCATCCTGCAGGTCCAACAGCACCATCCAGTTTCTGGGGTCTATGGCAGGCAGTACCTGGACTAGCCTGAGCAGCTTGAATTTGTCCTTCTGCAGGAAAACATTGAGAGGGAGAAGATCTACAATAGGATGATGGTCTCTGTCCTTCTTCTGCACAAGAAAATAGCGGGAGTAACACTCAGCTTCTACTGCTGAGACCGGAACCCTCTCTGTGGCGCCTTTTGCTAAAAGGGTCTGCAGTTCCTGTTGCAAGAAGGACAGGTGGCCCTCTTTCAGATGCTACTTCTGATCAATGAAAATCATCGTGAGCTACTGAAGGCTAAGCAACTCGCACATTGCTACCAGACACCCTCACACCCAGCTTAATTGAATTTAGGCCTAATATCCGTAGAGCCAGATGCTATGGTTTGAACAAAAAGTCCTTTCACTAAGTGCATTATGACAGAGCTGCCAGGTGTGTCAGTCATAGTGTGGTCTTTGTGGATGTATGACCATGTGTGTGTATGAATGGGATATATGTAAAAGGGAGAGACTGTGTCATGTGTACTTGTGGCACAGGCCATACCTTCGCCATATGTGGCACAGTTAAATGTATAACAGAAATGGGAGAAATTCAAAGTGCAGAAAAATGTTCTGCAAAAATGTCAGAATATGGAACATTTTTCTGCACTTTTAATTTCTCCAGCTTAAACTGATGGATTTATTTTTCACTTATAAATATAGCACAGTATCGAGAAAATTAAACTGAATAGTTAACTTTGTATGGATTCCGTAAAACTCATCATTTAAATAGTTTCCCATTTACAAGTTAATTTCTAGAGACAGTGGTCCCTTCCAAGGTAATTTGTTACATTTATATGTACCACAATATTACAATGAAGGTTGGGTCTATGTGTGTCAGAAATTGACAATTATAAAGATTTATTCAAAATACGAAAAAACAGAACAAAACATAAATTGGTGAGTGGGTGGAACGTGACAGGGTACTGGGAAATCAGACTATTTCCTTACCACAGGCAGGTGACTTAAAATTGACTTTTAGTGTAAAATTATGAATTGCAATTAGTCACAATCAAAAATACATCTTGTACTACACAATTAATAAGGATTTGCAGTACAGAGTTAAGATGTAAGAGTCGACGACGTTTCGATTCCCAACGTAGTCTCGGGATCATCATCAGGACTAAGCAATAAAGCAAGTGACTGGGAAGTTGCCTGGATAAGTAGAGGGAAAATAAGGAGGGAGAGGGTAGTGGGGGGAAAAAGGGAGGAATTTAAAATGATATCAGAGAGGTACATTATACAACAACAGAAGCCACCCTAGTTAAAGCACTTTGAATAACTGTACATATAGACGCGGTGTGGTATTTATCCCTAATGGGCTCCTTCTTAGCCAACGAGTAATATGCTTTGATGCACAGAACGACCCACCGAGAAATGGTTCGTTTGTGCACGGCCCGACCTCTTTTGGCGCCCACGTAGCCAACAAAGAGCTGGTCATCCACCCGGAACTGTTGTGTGCGCTTCAGGCAGAACTAGAAAGCATGTTTTGGGTCCAGACGGTGGAGCCTCTCTTCCTCTTTGGAAGGATGCAGAGGCGGAAAGAAGGTAGGCAAAGTGATGGTCTGCCCGATATGGAAGGGCGTGACAACCTTTGGCAAGAAAGAAGGACTGGTCCTTAAAACCACCTTGTCCGGATGAACAGAAAGGAAAGGAGGTTTAGAAGAAAGAGCCTAGAGCTCACTCACTCTTCTGGTGATAGCTACCAGGAAAGCCGTCTTGAGAGTAAGAAGACGCAAAGGACAGGTATGAAGGGGCTCGAAGGGAGCGCAAATCAGATATGTCAATACAAGGTTTAAGTTCCATTGAGGCATGATGAACGGCACGGGAGGAAACGTGTGCGTAATGCCTTTCAGGAAACGGTTAACAACCGGGGACTTAAAAAGAGAAGGCTGATCTGGAAGCCGTAAAAAGGCAGAGATGGCTGAAAGATAACCTTTGATAGTGCCCACAGCAGAGCCCTACTGGGCCAAAGAAAGAAGGAACAGAAGGGTTTCAGAAAGAGGGGCAGAAAGGGGATCCACAGTCTTAGCTGTGCACCATGCCACAAACTTGTTCGATCTGCAGGCGTATACCGTTTTAGTGGAGGGACGCGTGGCTGCCAGAATGACATCACAGACTTCAGGAGGAAGATCAAAAGCTGTCAACTGCCGCCGCTCAAACTCCACGCATGGAGGTGGAGGCTGGACAGGTTCGGGTGGAGGGCCGTCCCCTGCTGCTGCGACAGAAGATCCTCCTGAAGAGGCAGTCGGATCGGGGGATCGATCGCCATGCTGAGTAGCTCGGGATACCAGTATCTTCGTGCCCAATCCGGAGCCACAAGGATGACTTCGGCCCGGTCGCGCTGAATCTTCTTCAGCACTCTGGGCAGAAGTGGTATAGGCGGAAAGGCGTACAACAGACCGCAACTCCACTCGCGACGAAAAGCGTCGCCCAGCGAGTGTCGCCTTGGAAATTCCAACGTGCAGAACTGATGACATTGCGCGTTCTCTTCGGTGGCAAATAGATCTAACCAAGGCTCTCCCCACTGCTGAAAGAGACCTTGCGCCATGTCCGAGTTCAGACGCCATTCGTGATCCACCAAGCACCGGCGGCTGAGTTCGTCCACCCTGGCGTTCAGAGAACCTGCCAGGTGTTGAACCACCAAGGTAATACCTTGATGTTCCAGCCATGTCCAGAGGCGCAGAGCCTCCTGACAAAGGGTCTAGGACCCCACCCGCCCGGTTTCTTGCAATACGACATGGCAGTGGTGTTGTCCGTAAACACCTGCACCACACTTCCCCGGACAGAGGGAAGGAATGCCTTCAGTGCAAGCCGGATCGCCCGAAGCTCCAAAAGATTGATATGGAGCAGTGAATCCGCCGGAGACCAGAGTCCTCTGATCTCCGCCTCTCCCAAGTGGCCTTCCCATCCCAGGAGGGACGCATCCGTCACCACTGCGTGCTCTGGTTGGGGAAGGGAGAGGGATCTGCCATTGACCCAATCATGATTCGTGAGCCACCACTGCAACTGTTGTGCAGTGCCCTCCGAGATCTGGACATGATCGGACAGGTTGCCCTGATGCTGCGCCTACTGGAACTTCAGGTCCCACTGCAGAGCCCGCATATGCCATCTGGCATGTTGCATCAGCAGGATGCAGGAGGCCATCAGGCCCAGGAGCCGGAGGGTCATCCTGACTGAAACCTGGGACAGAGGCTGAAAGATCGGAATCATAGCCTGAATATCCCGGACTCGCTACTAGGGAGGATTAACCCGAAACTGCGTCGAATCCAGAACCGCTCCGATGAAGGGGAGCTTCTGAGAGGGCCTCAGGTGCGACTTCGGCACGTTGATGGAGAACCCCAGCAAATGCAGGAGATCGGCCGTAGTCTGAAGGAGGGTGACGACTGTCTGGGGCGAGCCCGCCTTAAACAACCAGTCGCCGAGGTAGGGGAAGACTGACACCACTGACCTGCGCAGATGAGCTGCGACCACCGCCATCACTTTCGTGAACACCCGAGGGTCACTGGTAAGGCCGAAGTGGAGCACGGCAAACAAAATGCTCGTGGCCTACCGTGAACCGCAGGTAACGCCGGTGGGCCGGCAGGACGGGGATGTGAAAATATGCATCCTGCAAGTCCAACGCTACCATCCAGTCTCCAGGGTCGAGGGCAGCCAAGACCTGAGCCAGAGTCAACATCTTGAACAACTTCTTCCGGAGGAAGCGGTTGACGTTCCTGAGGTCCAAGATGGGGCGCAGGCCCCCTTTGTCCTTCTTGGGGACCTGAAAGTAGTGGGAATTACAACCACGTCCTACTTCTGGCCCAGGAACGCGCTCAATGGCCCCCATGGCCAAGAGGGCCGTGACTTTCTGCTGGAGAAGCACCAAGTGATCCCCCGACATGCGGTGGCACCGAGGTGGCATGGCTGGAGGGGAGGACTGAAAGGGAAGAGAATAACCCCTGCGGATGATCTGCAACACCCACTTGTCCGATGTGATACCGCACCAGTGGGGAGGTAGTGGTGGATCCTGCCACCCACTGGCGTGGGGTGCTCCACAAAGCTTGGATTAGGAAGGTTTGTAGGTAGAAGCAGCGGGGCGGAGGTGGACTGACCCCATGCTGATTCCCAGACCCACCCCTGCGAAAAAAGCGGCTGCGCTGAGGCTGATTCTGCACAGGCTTGCTGAAGGAACGTGCCTGGGCGCCTCTGCCATGGCCACGAAAGGATCAAACCCAGGAGTGGCCGGGCTTTTCGCGGAAAGACCCAAGGACTTGGCCGTGGCCCGCGAGTCCTTAAAACGCTTCAGTGCACTGTCGGCCTTATCCCCAAACAGGCGAGTGCCATCAAAGGGCATGCCCATGAGCGAGCTCTGAACATCAGGCGAGAACCCGGTGGATCTCAGCCAGGCGTGGCAACAAAGTGCCACCGTCGTAGAAATCGCCCTGCCGAGTGAGTCAGCGGTGTCCAAACCACACCGAATGGCGAACTTAGCCGCATCCTTGCCCTCAGCAACTGCTTGGACAGTGTGGTCCTCCTCTGGACACTGAGGCAACACCTGAGCAACTGTATCCCACACCACGTGGGAATAGTGGCCCAATAAGCAGGCGGTGTTCACCGACCACAGCCCCAAGCTGGCCGAAGAGAACAACCGCTTTCCGAAATGTTCCAGCTTCATAGAGTCCTTATCCGGCGGAGCTGTGGGAAAGGCACTCTGCGACATCAAGGCTTGGATGACCAGACTCTCAGGCGTAGGATGAGTGGTCAGAAACGCGGGGTCACCAGGCGCCTGGAGGTGACGCCTGGCGACATTCTTATTCACAGGGGCCCCTGTGGCCGGCCTCGACCAAGTGCCCAACAAGAAGTCAGTAAGGGCGTCGTTGAAGGGAAGTAGGGCTCCAACGAAGTGGACGCCGTCTGGAGCACCTCAGTGAGGAGATTAGTCTTGAGGGCCACTGTAGGAAGATCGAGGTTGAGGACTTCAGCTGCCCGACAGAGCACCATCGTGTAGGAGGCACCCTCCTCCATGGTAGGCGGGGGAGAGGCAAACTCCGGGTCAGAAGAGACATCAAGGTCGCCGGCGTCGTCCACCCAGTCCTGCCCGGAGACACACTGACGGGCAAGAGGGTCCTCGGACCCCTCCCAGTCATCCTCCACCTCTGTCACAGGCGGAACAGACCGCGGCGGCAGAGCTGGAGCCGGAGAAGGAACATACGGTGTCGGAAACAGCACCGTGAACGGCACCGGCCGGGACGAAGCCGACGCCGCCTCCCAATGCGGATCCCAGGTAGGAAAGAAATGGTCCTGGAACCGGGGCAAGGGCGGGACAAACGGCACCCTCTGCGGCGCCGGAGGCGGAGCCGAGGGTGGAGCTGGGGCTGAAAGCACTGGACCTCGTGGCGCCGGGCCGGAGCCAAGGGCGCAGGATCCTTTGGCACCTAAGCTGGATCTGCCGGCGGCCCAACAGGATCTGGATAAGGGACCGCGGTGCCCGAAGGCGTGCCGGCGGGAGCCCGAGGCCTAAAGAGGCGGTCCATGGTGGCAAGAAATTCTTGCACCTGTTCGGGAGTTGCCGACGGATCCGGTAAGGCGGGTAGGCCGCGGAACTCCCAGGCTCCAAAGGAGCCGCAGGGGCAGAACCCCTGTCCCCCTCGTCCACATACGAGGACCGGCGGGGGGACGTCGGAGAGCGAACACGCTTCTTCGACTCCTTTTTATGTGGTTGCTTACCAGAATCTGAGGGCGAAGACTTGGAGCCCTAGGAGCGACAACTGCGGCCCCGCGAGCGTTCCCGGGAACGGTCCCTGGACCTGGAACGGCGTTGGGACGAGTGCCGGACCTCCAGCAGCTTCCGGCGCCGCTCCCTTAAGGCCTTCGGGGCCATGCCCCGACATTCCCGGCAGGACCGGGAGTCGTGGTCGGTCTCCAGGCAGTAGAGACAAACATCGTGGGGTTCCGCCACCGACATATTGCGACGGCAGGCCCCACAAGACTTAAATCCAGGCATCCCTACATGCACCAAGGAGAACAAGCATTTGCAATGCAATAGGTCTCGCATTATTAAAGTTTGAGCTATTGGCATTGCTAAATAATGCAACACCAATAGCTCAAACTTTAATAATGCGAGACCTATTGCATTGCAAATGCTTGTTATATATAAGTGCCCTGATTGCATGAATGTACACAGTCCCGGTTGCGATACATAGATTGCCAGTCTGTTCTCTGTAATTAGCTGCATTTAGAGTTGCATAGACTTTTGTCAGTTACCCTCTGATCACGTGGGTGTTACAAAAAGAGAGTTGGGATTGCAGCGCGTATGTGAGCAAGGCCAGGCTCGGCCACAACGTCTTATGGTGAACAGGTCGCAATAACATAATTTACACAAATAACTTGGAGTCGCTGCCGGGTCTGAATCTGAGTCGACTTAATGGGACCTATGCAGATACATAATACGAAGATAGCTGAGCGGTAGAGTAACCATTATGTCCCCCGACGTGCGGCGGGAGAGAGGCCGCGGATGCCCGGCTTGAAGATGTACCCAGCACTGAGAACAGAGTCCGTCACTCACGGCCACCAATGTTACAGGAAAAGTGATTGTCAGAGTGCGACTGAGAGCTTTAGAAAAGAACATGAAAAGTGCGCAGGCGAAATGATGGGAAAGGAAGATGTATCTAATTAAGGAAAGCACACAAATTTCAACGGGACAAAATTAATGACGAGGCAGGACAATAATTTTACTTTTTCTAAGAAATGTGATTCAATGAAATGACAAAGACAAACGGATCGCAACAGAAGCAAACACGACGATAAAATTAGTGGAATAGCATCAAACACAGCATCATCATCATACTTAAGTTCAGATGTGGAGAGTGACACGGACTCCGAGGAAAGTAAAGCCCCAAGAAGCCAAGCCAGGGGACTTCCCAAACTGACCCTCGCTGGGGAACTGGATTTATTACAAGTCGGTCGTCGCAAGACAACAAGACAAGCCCGGCGGAGCGTGGCGCGCGCGCTTGGCGGGGGAGCGCATTCCAGGCGGGGGAGCGGACCCTTTGAAGTGCTCCCAAAAGGCGGATTGCATGGCGGCACGATGCGCGTGATTGTGCGCGTGCTAGCAATGCAATCAGCTTTTTGGGAGCACTTTTGAAACCCGCTTTCTATAGTCTCGCTTTGCGATCGCTTACGCGATAGCAAGGTCGAGACCTAAAAAGGGAGACAAAAAGTCTCAAAAGTGTAGTCAAAAAGTGACTAAGGTACGTGCTCTAACCGGATCTGCGTTTGCTGGCGTGGAAAAAGAAAGAACTGACGTCAGCGCGCATGGGTGGCACCTAAGTAGTCTCCGCGACGTCATCTCGGTGCTTACGACGCCAGCGACGGACGCGAAGCCGCAGGACGCCACCTACTGACGTGCAGGGGTACTGCTAGCAAAACTTTCCAGATCCAGTCTGACGCCTGGGGATATTTTAAGGTAAGGAATCTATCACTAATGTGTCTCTTTCAGATACTTACTCTTTCATAGAAAAAGATTTCTTCACTTTAAGTTTCTCCCATTTGAAAAAAAATACTATTTTTCAGTTATAAATATGCCACTGTGTCTATTGGTCACTGGGAGTAAAAGGCCTGCTGCTTGTAAATCTGACACTATGAAATGAAAGAAAACTAAAATGAAGAGTTAATCAATAAGGTAACTTTTCATTTTCATTTTCTCCCATTTACAAGCATTGAAAAACACCATTTTGTTCTCACTCTCCAATATTGAGTCAACAAGGACTCTTATTTAAGAGTTAAATACTTCATTTCTTCACCTCTGTGACCCAGATTGGCCTATTAATCTGACTGAGCACTGCTCATTATCAGGCCCTGCTATCTGAAGCCTGATGATAATAGTGTAAAGTAAGCAAAGACTTCCCTTAATGTTAAAAGTAAAATGTGACCCTGTGCTTATTTAAAAATGAATTCAAGGGGGAGGAGCCTAGCGCGCATCCAAGATGGTCGCGTGAGCACAGGGCTCCCCGGACCCTCGCTGCTCCTCGTAATTTATCCTGAGATTATCCTGATATAGTTCACGGAATCTGGAAGATGAAGGCTGGCTGAACACGGATCTCCTTTCAGAAATCGAATCGGACCTGGGAATCCTGATGTATCGTGGTCTGAACTTTTGGGACCCACCCGACGGCGGTGCCCGGTGCGAGGGCGAACTGTGGAGCCGGGGCGTAATTGAACAACAGCGGCTACAGCGCTGTGCCAGTGGCCGCTCCATCACTTTCGGTTTCACTTTTGGACTTTAAAGGGGCTGGACGGCGGAATCGCTTGGTGTGGCTGGGTGTTTCCTAGGCCTCTGCGTGAGGCCTTTGTCTCCGCCTGCTACTAGTGTGCCCATTGCCTTTGGTCCCCTCGCACCGCTATATTGCGGACTCTGGTGAGGCGCCCGTCTGTAGTGCCGGTGCCCATTCGACCCTTGATCGGCGGTCCCCTTCGGTGAGCGTGGCCCAAATGGGGGGCAAGGGGGGCCCCGAGGGGCGTAAGACTAAAGCTTCCCTTCGCGGGGGACCGGTCCAGGCGAACAACATGGACCGCTACACTCATGGCAGAGGGTCCCCTGGAGCGGCTGGCGCCCCCCCAGACGCCGCCGGTGGTGGCACGTCCGTCTCTCCGGAGCTGTCCCTGCAGGACGTCATGGGCGCCATTGACGGCATCAGGGAGACCATCGCCACGCAGTACGAGGCCTTGGCCCGTAAAATCGACACGGTGGCAATCGATGTCACATTAATTCGGGCGGATCTCTCTAAAACCAACGAGAGGGTTCAAGCGCTCGATGTGCGGACTTCCACCCTTGGTGCAGATGTGTTGGACCTGCAGACCACTCTTGGCGACATCAAGATGGCCAACGATCAGATGGCCCGGCGGCTGGAGGACTTCGAGGGACGAGCCAGACGCAATAACATCCGTGTCATAGGCGTACCGGAGTCCTCCGACAACCGCCCGGTTGACCTCCTGGTTGAGGAACTCATCCTCCAACAGCTGGCCCCCGCTGGCCTAAGTAAGTTCTTTGCCGTGGAACGGGCCCATCGAGTTCCGGGCGGTCGACCGCGGCCGGGGGCCCCCCCGAGGCCTATTGTAGCCAAACTTTTCCACTATAGAGACCGAGATGCGATTCTGCAGGCCTCACGGGTCCACGGCCCGGTTCGTCATGAGAACTCGTCAATTAACTTTTATCCGGACTTCACCCAACTTGTCCAGAAACAGCGGATGGGTTTCCAGGGGGTAAAGCGTCGTCTCCGTGACCTGGGCCTTAAGTACTCTATGCTTTATCCCGCAAAACTTCGAGTGGAACACGAGGGTCGGACTGCCTTTTTTGACTCTCCCGCGACTGTGAGTGACTGGCTGGACTCGCTGCCGGACAGGGGTGACCGGCCTGGGCCCTCTGCCGGTACCGAAGGTGACGGGTCCCCTTTGGAGTGACTTTTGGTCCTTGACTTTGCCATTTTGCACTGTTCGGCTGGGGTTTACTTCTTTTGTTCATTTTGTCTCACTATGACCTGTGTGGGGGGCGGGCGGGGACGGGTCCCTTTCCTCCTCCGGGGTCTTTTCGTAGAATGGGGTTAGTAGGGCGACAGGCACACTGCAAGTTGGGGTGGTTTTTTGGACCGCAGGGGTGCAGGGTGGGGGGAGTTGGATTTGGGGGGGGGGTTGGGGGGTGGGAGGGGTTGTTTTGATGTGTGTTTTTTGTTTTCAGGGCGAGGTATTGATTTTTGTCCGGTTTCGGGGGCTGTGCTACTGGCTGGGGGACCTTTGATCTACTGGAGGGGATGGGGGGGACGGGTTGAGGTTGATGTCATGGAACGTCAATGGGTTGGGTGACCGTATCAAGCGGGGTGTTGTGCTGCAGTATTTGCGTCGCCTGGCTCCTGATGTGGTGTTTTTACAGGAGACGCATCTGGTTGGTAATGTTTGTCATGCAATGAACAGGGGGGGATACCGCCTCGTGGCACATTCTGGTTTCACCACAGGTTCTAGAGGGGTGGGCATTCTCCTGCGATCCTCACTTCCGTTAGAGATCACCAGGGTAGTCTCGGATGATAGAGGGCGCTATGTGGGTTTGACTGGGAGGTGGGAGGGGCAGTCCCTCTCCTTGGTCTCAGTTTACGTCCCCCCGGGCCTCCAGAACTCCACCTTTTCGGACTTGGGTAGAATGCTGCTTGAACTTCCCGACAGTCTTTTGCTTATGGGCGGGGACTTCAATTCGGTGCTTTCGGGTGACCTGGATCGTCACCCGCCCAGGGCCCTCCCCGCTGCCCAGGCCTGGCTCGGCGGGCTATTGGAGACCTTCGGTCTGGTAGATAGTTGGAGATTGATGCATCCGACACAATGTCAGTACACCTTTCACTCTGGGGCGCATGGGAGTCTTTCCAGGTTAGACTATTTCCTTATGCCCGCGGCCCAGACTGCTCGGATTCGAGAGGTTAGGCACCTGGCGCGGGGTATCTCTGATCATTCCCCGCTGTGGCTGCTCTTTGACACCGGGTCGCGGTCTGCAGGGCGGATCGCTCCCATTAACCCTTAGTACCTGCGAGACCCTACGGCTCGCGACAGCTTGGTCAAGTTGATTGACCAATACTTCCTTGAAAACGAGGGGTCGGTGTCGTCCGCAATGTCCCTGTGGGAAGCCTTTAAAACCGTGCTCCGCGGACACGCCCTCTCCCAGATAGTGGTGGCTAAGAAGATCAAGAGTGAGGCAGTGGTTAAGCTGGAGGCTGACATCTCGGGGCTGGAGTCGGCCTTGGAGGCGGGTGTCACTCCGGACGGGCTCCATGCCCTCAGCTTGAAGCAGTTTGAATACAGGTCTCTTGTTACTGACGCTGCCAAGACTATGTATAGGGAGCAGCAGGGTAGATTGTATGACGCCGGGGACAAGGCGGGTAAATTGATTGCTTGGCTGGACAAGAAGGAGAGAGTGAATCGTGTGGTCCCGGAGCTTCGGGCCTCGGATGGAGCGTGTGTGACTGAGCCTGGTGAGATTGTGGAGTGTTTCGCTGACCACCTCCGGGCCGTGTACTCCCCGGTGACGGATAGGGATGAGGAAGACTCTCGCCTTCTGCTGCGGGATATTGCTTTGCCCGGCCTGTCCGTCGAGGACCGTGAACGGCTGGACACCCCCTTGTCTGTTGACGAGATTGCCACTGCGATTCGGTCCCTTCGCTCTGGCAAGGCTATGGGTCCCAACGGCCTGCCTATTGAGTTGTATAAGTTGCGCCCGGATAAACTCGCGCCTTTCCTCCGTCGTATGTTCCAGGAGTCCCTCGAGACGGGTTCCCTTCCTGCCGACCAGCGTCTGGCTACTATAGTCGTGATCCCCAAGGAAGGTAAGCCACGAGACCGCTGTGCCTCCTACAGGCCTATTTCTCTATTAAACGCCGAGCCTAAGATACTGGCTAAAGTCCTCGCCAATCGTTTGCTGAGCGTTATCTGTGATCTGATCCATCCTGATCAATGCAGCTACATCCCTCATCGTAACACCGCTCTTAACCTGCGGCGTCTCCACGGCGCCCTCGCTAGGGCGGAGTACCTCTCCGAACCAGCCGTGCTGGTTTCTTTGGATGCCACGATGGCCTTTGACACCATCGAGTGGCCATTCCTCTGGGCTGTCTTGACCAAATTCGGCTTTGGGGAGGGATTTCTTGGTTGGGTGAAGCTTCTTTACACTGGACCAATGGCTCAGGTGGTTGTCAATGGGCGGGTCTCTCGGCCTTTCGCTCTCGGTAGGGGTACGAGGCAGGGGTGCCCGTTGTCCCCTCTGCTCTTTGCTCTCGCCTTGGAACCGCTCGCTGCCTGGCTCCGCTGGGAGCCCTCGATCAGAGGGATCCGGTGGGCCCCGGGCTTCGAGGATCGGGTCTCGTTGTACGCAGATGATATTCTTTTGTATCTCACCTCGCCGCGGCAGTCGCTTAATGTTCTCTTTGATGTCCTTACTTCCTTTGGGAGAAATTCGGGTTTGACGATCAACTGGTCTAAATCCTGTGTCTATCCTATCTCTGGTGGCCCTCCTCTCTTGCCGCCTCGGCTCCCGATCCAATTATCTCTGTCCGGCTTTAAATACCTGGGGGTGTACGTCTCGTTGGACCCGGCGGTTCGCTATGAGCAGAACCTCCTGCTTCCACTTCGGCGTTTGAGGGAGGATACGGCTCGGTGGTGTAAGCTGCCCTTGTCCCCGCTTGGTCGCGCAGCGCTGTTTAAAATGATGTCCCTTCCCAGATTCCTTTATGCACTTCAGAACTCCTTCGACGTCATTCCGGTGGCCTACTTTCGGGAGGTGGAGAGCCTGCAGAGGAGACTGGTATGGGACGGGAGGGCGCGTATCGCTCTGGCAAAGCTTACTCTCCCCTGGTACGACGGGGGCATCGCGCTTCCCGACATTAGAAGGTACTATTGGGCCTCACAGCTATCGGCCATTAACCATGCCACGTATGCGCCTGGCTTGAACCCGGCGTATGAGATGGATAAATTCCTGCTTCCCGGCGGTAACTATAATAGGGCGCTTTACTCCCGCTCGGCTGGAAGGACCCTTACGGGCCCTACTAAGATTGCGGTAAGGATCTGGAAGGCGGCTAATGTAGCCATGGGCTGGAGTGAGCGCTTAACGTGTGCCACTCCTTTATTTGCCTCCGACCGACTGGGAAGCCTCTGGAAAACGAAAGGCTTTGAGCGTTGGGACACGATCGGTATTAGCAGAGTGGGAGACCTATGGATTAAGGGCGCGGTTAAAACCTTCGCGGCGCTCCAGAGTGAATACGAGCTTACTGAAAGGGAGTTCTTCCGTTACGCCCAGGTTCGGCATGCCCTGCTCTCGGTCTTTGGGGTAGGGACCAAGGTCCCAGCTTCTTCGCCCCTCGAGGACCGCATACTCTATGGTCACTTGCCTGACAGCACTATCTCTCTAATTTATAAAAAACTTATTAATAATCGGGCTGACCTCTTGGTGCGTCTTCGGGAGGCATGGACGGGAGATGGGGTGGAGCTGGACGACGAGGACTGGCAGTCCGCACTGTCGTCCCCTAAGGAGGTGGCCATCCCGGCCCGTCTCCGTCTGGTCCAGCTTAAGATTCTCCACCGGGTTTACGTGACGGGTCCCCGTTTGGTTTCGATGGGATTTTCTGACGACGGGCTCTGTAAGCGGGGCTGTGGGCTTAGTGCCACCTTTCTCCACATCCTTTGGGAGTGCCGCGAGGTGGCGGAATACTGGCGCCGGGTGCATGTGGTAATGGGACAAGTCACCGGGGTCGCTCTGTTGCCGGAGGTGCGTCGCTGTGTTCTGAATGTGTGGGAGCCCAATGATTATAACGCGGCCCAGACTCGGTGGGCGGCCCTGGGGAACATGATTGCCAAGAGAGATATAGCGCAGCTTTGGGGTTCCCAGCGGCCGCCCACCGTGTCTGTATGGAAGGAGAACATGGACTGGTGCAAGTTCAGGGAGAAGACTGTGTATGTGGCTCGTGGTAAACCGGGGGCATGGGGTAGAATCTGGGGGCAATGGAATCAGTATCGGGGAAATATCTGTGCTCCCCCCCTGGTGGACACTTCCGAGGTTGCCTTGTCCCCCTGACCCTTGATGGTTCCTTGCGTATTTGGAATATCCGAGTGTAGACCTGGCTCTCCCGTGACCCCCCCTGACCTCTTAGTCCTCCTTTCCCGTGACCGCCATCTGGTGGTCGGATGTAGGGTCCCCCTGCTGTAGTCTGACGCCCACTTCATGTCACTACGCCTCGCCTTTTGTTTTTTAGTTGTTATTTATGGTAAACGTATGTATCCTGATTTCCTTAGGAGTATCCGGAGCTTCAGTACTGGGCTGGGGACCATGGGTCGGTTGATGACTTTAACACTGTGTGATCCTTTTTGATTCTAGCGGCCGGCCCTGGTGGTTGTAGGCCCATGCTTGTATCCTTTTTTCTGTTCAATAAAAACCTTTAAAAAAAAAAAAAAAAAAAAAAAAAAATGAATTCAAGGTTGCAAGCTGCGTTGAAAGTGTCTGGAAGCTACTGGTAGTTTGCGGTCGACTGGTAGGAAACACCTGTGTTAGAAGGTGCAGCAGGACGGAAAGAAATGGAAAGGTGCATCCCCACTGGATAACTTGGGGAACCCACTTGTCTAAAGTGATGTCTTGCTACCCTTGGAGTAAATATCAGATCCTGCATCCAGCAAGTACACATCAAAGCATTGTTTCAGCTGCTTGAGAGGCAGAGGACTGAGCTGCATGTTGTTTATGCTGTCTTGAGCGTTGTCACTGAGAATTGAAGCCCCTGTCATGAAAAGGTTGAAAAGCCTACTGTGCTGGTGGAGGAGTGTGGCTTTAGCGAAATGGAAAACCCCGACTGTAGCCACTGAAAGGGCTAAATTGCTAGTGG
Source organism: Triturus cristatus (assembly GCF_964204655.1). Lineage (NCBI taxonomy): Eukaryota > Metazoa > Chordata > Amphibia > Caudata > Salamandridae > Triturus > Triturus cristatus. Next base: position 697,937,439 of record NC_140591.1, read on the forward strand.
AATTGTCTTGTGGGAGTAGAAAGGCCCAAGGAATTGCTTTCCTTAAATTTTCACAAAACCAAGTCCGCTTTTTCACCAAAAAGGCGAGAGCTGTCAAACGGCATGTCCATTAAGGACGGCTGGACATTCCAGGAGAAGCCTGTAAACCTCATTCAGGTGTGGCGCCAAAGACCACACTGGTGACAATCGCTTGACTTAAGCAGTCCAAGCCAGAATGCATGACAAACCTTTCACCATCAGGACAGTATAGAATGGTGGGTAAGGGACGCATTAATAGCTGGTAAAACTAGTGCCACTGTATCCCCAACAACATGAGAGTAGCAGCTAAGAAGGCAGCTGGCATTCACTGACCTCAGAATAAGACTCAGAGAATAAGATTTGTTTTCCAAATGTTTCTATTTGTTTACACTCACGATCAGTCAGAGTAGAGGGAATAGCACTGCAATTTATTTTGCTGGTCAATTCCTGCACCACCAAGTGCTGTGGTGTCGGGGGTTGAATATGAAAGGCTGGGTCTCGTGGTGCGGGACAACGGCAATGAGCAACCCGCCTGGTAACAGGTGGATGGGAACATAGTTTTTTCCATATGCCCTAAAGAGTACTTGCAAGGGCTTCATCAAATGGCAGCAGGGGCCCAGTAGAGGCCTGTCTTGGTTGAAGGACCTCAGTTAACACATTAATCTTCACTTCCATAGTGGGGAACACTAAGTCTAGCACTTCTGTCACCCATCACATTACTGCGAAGGAGGAGCATTACTCCATGGCAGGACCAGGTGGAGATACAAGGACAATATCTGGAAAAGTATCCAGACCACTGGCTTATTGAAGTTCTTCATAGCAATTTCCCTCATCATATTTGGGAACACAGTCATCCCACATTGTCATTGCCTGAGTAAGTCCAAAAGGATTGTATCACATAGTTAGGGCTAGGTATCGGAATCTGAAGGGGTGGCTAGTGGGAGATGGGCGAGATCTCTGTCAAGGTTGTGTTGGATTCTGCTTAGAGTTGGATGGTCAGATAGGCTGTACATCCTACTCCGGCATCTGCATTAATGTGAAGGGGACCGGCCGGAGTAAGGGATGGCGACATTGGAGTAGGTGTTGGATGGAATAGGGGTTCAAGAGGCACAGACACTGCCATGGCTAGACAGGCCAGTACACCTCTGACTGTACGACCCTGTAGATCCTTGGGGCCTGAAGGCACGTCAGAGGGAGCCGGCAAAGAGCCAAAAATGCAAAGCATGGCCTATATGAAGGCCTCCACTTGTTTTAATCTCGCCGATGTGATGTGATGTGATGTGAAAAGCATTTGTAAAGCGCAGCGTACACTATACAGTTTCTTGGCGCTGAGGTAAGGAACGGAAAGCAACTGCCTGAGGGATGAGAGGGAGGCGAGGGTGAAGGCAGGAGTGAGGGTGAAGAGGGAAGGAGGGAGCTAGGAATAGAAGGAAATTTGGTTTAGTTGTACGCCGAGCGGAATAGGTGAGTCTTAAGGAGGGATCTGAAGTGGGTGTAAGGCGAAGCCGATCTCATGTCCAGGGGGAGGGTGTTCTAGAGAGATGGGGCTAGGAACGAGAATCTTAGGCCGCCCCATTTCTTGCGCTTGACTTTGGGGACTTTGAGAAGAGCCAAGTGAGCCGAGCGCAGGTTGCGGGAGGGGACATACGGGTGAATGAGAGAGGAAATGAACGAGGGGCCAAGGCCGACAAGAGATTTAAAGACGAGGCAGCCTAACTTGAATTTGCAGCGTTCAGAAACAGGGAGCCAGTGCAGGGATTTTAGCAGAGGGCGGGTGTGGTGGTGCCTCGGTTGATGGAAGATGAGGCGAGCCGCCTGGTTCTGAACAAGCTGCAAGCGTTTAAGCTGGTAGTCAGGGATGCCTACGTACAAGGAGTTGGCGTAGTCAATTCTGGAGATGACTAACGCCAGAAGGGCCAAGGTAAGGGCTTCGGTGGTGAGGAAACACGCGATTTTCCGGAGTTGGAAAAAGCAAGAGGAGACAGTGGCATTTATCTGGGGTTTCATCGAAAGGTCTTTGCTGATGATAACCCCCAGACTTTTTGCCGAATAAGCTGGACCGTCTGGTCCAGCTTAAGATTCTCCACCGGGTTTACGTGACGGGTCCCCGTTTGGTTTCGATGGGATTTTCTGACGACGGGCTCTGTAAGCGGGGCTGTGGGCTTAGTGCCACCTTTCTCCACATCCTTTGGGAGTGCCGCGAGGTGGCGGAATACTGGCGCCGGGTGCATGTGGTAATGGGACAAGTCACCGGGGTCGCTCTGTTGCCGGAGGTGCGTCGCTGTGTTCTGAATGTGTGGGAGCCCAATGATTATAACGCGGCCCAGACTCGGTGGGCGGCCCTGGGGAACATGATTGCCAAGAGAGATATAGCGCAGCTTTGGGGTTCCCAGCGGCCGCCCACCGTGTCTGTATGGAAGGAGAACATGGACTGGTGCAAGTTCAGGGAGAAGACTGTGTATGTGGCTCGTGGTAAACCGGGGGCATGGGGTAGAATCTGGGGGCAATGGAATCAGTATCGGGGAAATATCTGTGCTCCCCCCCTGGTGGACACTTCCGAGGTTGCCTTGTCCCCCTGACCCTTGATGGTTCCTTGCGTATTTGGAATATCCGAGTGTAGACCTGGCTCTCCCGTGACCCCCCCTGACCTCTTAGTCCTCCTTTCCCGTGACCGCCATCTGGTGGTCGGATGTAGGGTCCCCCTGCTGTAGTCTGACGCCCACTTCATGTCACTACGCCTCGCCTTTTGTTTTTTAGTTGTTATTTATGGTAAACGTATGTATCCTGATTTCCTTAGGAGTATCCGGAGCTTCAGTACTGGGCTGGGGACCATGGGTCGGTTGATGACTTTAACACTGTGTGATCCTTTTTGATTCTAGCGGCCGGCCCTGGTGGTTGTAGGCCCATGCTTGTATCCTTTTTTCTGTTCAATAAAAACCTTTAAAAAAAAAAAAAAAAAAAAAAAAAAATGAATTCAAGGTTGCAAGCTGCGTTGAAAGTGTCTGGAAGCTACTGGTAGTTTGCGGTCGACTGGTAGGAAACACCTGTGTTAGAAGGTGCAGCAGGACGGAAAGAAATGGAAAGGTGCATCCCCACTGGATAACTTGGGGAACCCACTTGTCTAAAGTGATGTCTTGCTACCCTTGGAGTAAATATCAGATCCTGCATCCAGCAAGTACACATCAAAGCATTGTTTCAGCTGCTTGAGAGGCAGAGGACTGAGCTGCATGTTGTTTATGCTGTCTTGAGCGTTGTCACTGAGAATTGAAGCCCCTGTCATGAAAAGGTTGAAAAGCCTACTGTGCTGGTGGAGGAGTGTGGCTTTAGCGAAATGGAAAACCCCGACTGTAGCCACTGAAAGGGCTAAATTGCTAGTGGAATTGTCTTGTGGGAGTAGAAAGGCCCAAGGAATTGCTTTCCTTAAATTTTCACAAAACCAAGTCCGCTTTTTCACCAAAAAGGCGAGAGCTGTCAAACGGCATGTCCATTAAGGACGGCTGGACATTCCAGGAGAAGCCTGTAAACCTCATTCAGGTGTGGCGCCAAAGACCACACTGGTGACAATCGCTTGACTTAAGCAGTCCAAGCCAGAATGCATGACAAACCTTTCACCATCAGGACAGTATAGAATGGTGGGTAAGGGACGCATTAATAGCTGGTAAAACTAGTGCCACTGTATCCCCAACAACATGAGAGTAGCAGCTAAGAAGGCAGCTGGCATTCACTGACCTCAGAATAAGACTCAGAGAATAAGATTTGTTTTCCAAATGTTTCTATTTGTTTACACTCACGATCAGTCAGAGTAGAGGGAATAGCACTGCAATTTATTTTGCTGGTCAATTCCTGCACCACCAAGTGCTGTGGTGTCGGGGGTTGAATATGAAAGGCTGGGTCTCGTGGTGCGGGACAACGGCAATGAGCAACCCGCCTGGTAACAGGTGGATGGGAACATAGTTTTTTCCATATGCCCAAAAGAGTACTTGCAAGGGCTTCATCAAATGGCAGCAGGGGCCCAGTAGAGGCCTGTCTTGGTTGAAGGACCTCAGTTAACACATTAATCTTCACTTCCATAGTGGGGAACACTAAGTCTAGCACTTCTGTCACCCATCACATTACTGCGAAGGAGGAGCATTACTCCATGGCAGGACCAGGTGGAGATACAAGGACAATATCTGGAAAAGTATCCAGACCACTGGCTTATTGAAGTTCTTCATAGCAATTTCCCTCATCATATTTGGGAACACAGTCATCCCACATTGTCATTGCCTGAGTAAGTCCAAAAGGATTGTATCACATAGTTAGGGCTAGGTATCGGAATCTGAAGGGGTGGCTAGTGGGAGATGGGCGAGATCTCTGTCAAGGTTGTGTTGGATTCTGCTTAGAGTTGGATGGTCAGATAGGCTGTACATCCTACTCCGGCATCTGCATTAATGTGAAGGGGACCGGCCGGAGTAAGGGATGGCGACATTGGAGTAGGTGTTGGATGGAATAGGGGTTCAAGAGGCACAGACACTGCCATGGCTAGACAGGCCAGTACACCTCTGACTGTACGACCCTGTAGATCCTTGGGGCCTGAAGGCACGTCAGAGGGAGCCGGCAAAGAGCCAAAAATGCAAAGCATGGCCTATATGAAGGCCTCCACTTGTTTTAATCTCGCCGATGTGATGTGATGTGATGTGAAAAGCATTTGTAAAGCGCAGCGTACACTATACAGTTTCTTGGCGCTGAGGTAAGGAACGGAAAGCAACTGCCTGAGGGATGAGAGGGAGGCGAGGGTGAAGGCAGGAGTGAGGGTGAAGAGGGAAGGAGGGAGCTAGGAATAGAAGGAAATTTGGTTTAGTTGTACGCCGAGCGGAATAGGTGAGTCTTAAGGAGGGATCTGAAGTGGGTGTAAGGCGAAGCCGATCTCATGTCCAGGGGGAGGGTGTTCTAGAGAGATGGGGCTAGGAACGAGAATCTTAGGCCGCCCCATTTCTTGCGCTTGACTTTGGGGACTTTGAGAAGAGCCAAGTGAGCCGAGCGCAGGTTGCGGGAGGGGACATACGGGTGAATGAGAGAGGAAATGAACGAGGGGCCAAGGCCGACAAGAGATTTAAAGACGAGGCAGCCTAACTTGAATTTGCAGCGTTCAGAAACAGGGAGCCAGTGCAGGGATTTTAGCAGAGGGCGGGTGTGGTGGTGCCTCGGTTGATGGAAGATGAGGCGAGCCGCCTGGTTCTGAACAAGCTGCAAGCGTTTAAGCTGGTAGTCAGGGATGCCTACGTACAAGGAGTTGGCGTAGTCAATTCTGGAGATGACTAACGCCAGAAGGGCCAAGGTAAGGGCTTCGGTGGTGAGGAAACACGCGATTTTCCGGAGTTGGAAAAAGCAAGAGGAGACAGTGGCATTTATCTGGGGTTTCATCGAAAGGTCTTTGCTGATGATAACCCCCAGACTTTTTGCCGAATGAGTAGGGCGGGGAGGACGACCCAGGCTGGTGGGCCAGAAGTTGGAGTTCCAGGGGTTGGAAGGGCCTCCGACAAGAACCAATTCGGTCTTGTCGGGGTTGAGTTTCAAGTGGTTTGCCCCCATCCAATTGCTGATGTGGCAGAGGGTGGCTTGAAAGTCGGAGACTGACTGGTCCGAGGAGTCGATGTTAAAGACTAGCTGGATGTCGTCCGCATAATTAAATGCGGAGACATTTTTATCTCGGAGAGAACTGATCAGAGGGGTGAGGTATAGGTTAAAAAGGAGTGGGGACAGAGAGAATCCCTGAGGCACGCCGCAGGTCAGCCCAACCCTGTCCGTGGAGAACTGGGATAGCCGGACCGCTTGTTGGCGGCTGGTGAGAAACGAGCGGACCCAGTCAAGGGCGGTACCCCCTATCCTAGCCTGCCTGACACGGTCGACCAAGATAACGTGGTCGACCGTGTCAAAGGCGGCCGACAGATCCAGAAGTACCAGAGCCTGGCTGATGTTAAGAGTCAGCTCCCCTACGCAGTTCTTCTATGACAGAAAGTATGACCATCTCAGTAGAGTGGGCGGGCCTGAAGCCGGCCTGTTGGGAGTCAAGAAAATGGGACTGCTCAACAAACGAGCTCAGGATGTTGGTAACATGGGTTTCAAGCACCTTACCAAGGTAAGGGAGGAGGGAGATGGGGCGGAAGTTGCTCATGATCGTGGGATCAGCTGTCGGTTTTTTTAGGATGGGTACTACCTCAGCAGTCTTGAAGATACTAGGGACTAGGCCGGAGGTGAGCAGTGCCAAGGGGGGAGCGGGGCAAGCAGTAAAGGCCTTGCATAAGATCTTGGGGGGGCAGCAATCAGTGGGAGATCCTGAGGTGACTTTGCTGAGGAGGGCGGGGAAGTCTGCCTCCGTAATGAAGGGAATCTGAGTGAGAGACTGGGGGTAAAGAGGGTCAGCGTGGGGGTTGGCTGGGGGCACAGAGGTGTCCGAAAGGGGAGGCACCAAGATGCTGTTTTTGATTTTTGCGATCTTCTCGATAAAGAAGTGGTTGAGAGAGTCGCAGAGCTTCTGGGAAGGGAGGGGTTTGATGGAAACTCTGTCGGGGTGGGATAACTCCTCCACAATCGAGAAGATGCTTTTGGTTTTGTTAGCTGACTCCACAATTTTGTTGGAGAAGTACGTGGTTTTGGCTAACGCAATAGAGGATTTGTACTCTTTGAGTAGAGATAAGAACTCTACCCTGGCTTTGGGGGCGTAGTTTTTGCGCCACCGGCGCTCGGCTTGTCTGAGACCGAGTTTTAAAACTTTAAGGTCCTCGGAGAACCATTTCTGAGCGTCATGAAGGCGTCTGATTTTGATCCGTTTGAGGGGGGCGACCACGTCGCTGGCGGACTGAAGCCAATGGCTTAAGTTTGAGGCATGTGTATCTAATGAGTCGGATTCCAGGGGGATGGAGGTGCTGAGTAGGTTGATAAATTGGCTGATGTCGGCTTTATTCCAGTTTCGGGCGGAGAAGTTAGTTTCGAGGGGCCTGCTGGGAAAGGTGGGAGTTTTGAGGGAGAAGGAAATAAGGAAATGGTCGGACCAAGCACACGGCAGTATGAGGGGGGCCGAGATCACTAAATTGGAGGTCCAGACCTGATCCAGTGTGTGGCCTTTGGTATGCGTGGCGGTGTTAATATGTTGGCAGCAGTTCAAGCTGCGCAGCAGGTCGGAGAAGGCCGCCGAACAGGCGCTTTCCTTCTCATCCTGGGGCCAGTAGTTAAAGTCTCCGAGGACTAGGATTTTAGAGTTGTTGATGACTACCTGAGATAAAAGATCTCCGAACATAGACGGAAAGTCAGGCATGGACTGAGGGGGGCGGTAGACTAAGACACAAATAAGGGGTGATGCTGGCGATTCCAGTCTGAGTGCAAGGCAGTCAACCTGAGGGATACACGATACGGTGAGGGTGGAAAATCTGATAGAGAGTTTGATGATGGCTGCCACACCCCCTCCGGGTTTGCCGGAAGTCCTATTGGTTTGAAGAATGTAGTAGCCAGGTGGAATGGCAGCCAAGATGTCAGGGGAAGATCCGTCGTGCAGCCAGGTTTCGGTTAGAAACAGTATGTCGGGATTATCGGTGTCTAGGAAGTGAAAGATTACCGTCTGATGTTTTACGAGTGAACGGGTGTTAAGGTAACACACTTTAAGCTCGAGGCTGGGGGGTGAGGTCCGGGGGGGGGGGGGAAGTGAGAGATGAATTGAGGAGGGGTAGAGTCTATGCAGGCGTCAAGCTCAGGAAAAATGTTTCGGGTGTGACCCAGGCCCAGATGGTTAAGCTGCGAGCGTGCAGTGCAGTTGGGGCTAGAGGCCAGGGGGCGTGCAGGTCGAGTAGGTCAGCAGGGGAGTATTGGGTGGTGCGGGCAGAGTGACATGCCCCGTGCCCCGTTCGGTCGTGGACGGGCGTAGACGGGCTTGCCTTCGGCGCGCAAACGGCGCGCCCGATGGGTGCACATGTTTTTATAGGCGGGTGGGGGCGTTGGGAGGGGGCGTGGCCAGCGATAGTGGGCGTGTCCTGGGGAGTTCCAGGAAATGGCGGCAGGACGAAGTTTCTAACCCGCGGCAGCGATAAATCCGCTGTGCGGGGGATGCCAGGTGAGAAAGAAGAAATGATAAGTGCCCCGGGAGGGGATCGCAAAGTTTAAAACACACAAATTTCTACACGTTTTTTTAAAAAGTTACAAGCTGTCAATACTCCCGGCTTCCGCCTCAGGAGGTTGCTAACAATGTCGGGCGCTTGTAGTCAGCGCGCGTTTAAGTAGCCTGGTGGAGGGGGCGTGGCCAGCGATAGTGGGCGTGTCCTGGGGAGTTCCAGGAAATGGCGGCAGGACGAAGTTTCTAACCCGCGGCAGCGATAAATCCGCTGTGCGGGGGATGCCAGGTGAGAAAGAAGAAATGATAAGTGCCCAGGGAGGGGATCGCAATGTTTAAAACACACAAATTTCTACACGTTTTTAAAAAAAGTTACAAGCTGTCAATACTCCCGGCTTCCGCCTCAGGAGGTTGCTAACAATGTCGGGCGCTTGTAGTCAGCGCATGTTTAAGTAGCCTGGTGGAGGGGGCGTGGCCAGCGATAGTGGGCGTGTCCTGGAGAGGTCCAGGAAATGGCGGCAGGACGAAGTTTCTAACCCGCGGCAGCGATAAATCCGCTGTGCGGGGGATGCCAGGTGAGAAAGAAGAAATGATAAGTGCCCAGGGAGGGGATCGCAAAGTTTAAAACACACAAATTTCTACATGTTTTTTTAAAAAGTTACAAGCTGTCAATACTCCCGGCTTCCACCTCAGGAGGTTGCTAACAATGCCAATGAATGAAGGTCGAGTAGCATTCGGACTGAAGGGCTGACGAGAAATGCGAATCCGCGGCCATTGGGCAAGCAGTCCAGGATTTATTGGTTGTAGCACACATCTACCTATACCAAGGGTTGAGGTATGCCGAACGAGAGCAACCCTCACGGTGCAGACAGATAGATTACTGGTCTGAACTAGCAACGCAGAGAGGCCAGTCGACCCTAGCCCTGAAGAAGTTGCCGCTTATTTAAACAGGCAACAAAACATGTTGGTTTTAATGAGCAGACACACAGCACAGAATAAAGAATTATACAGCCAGTGTAGTCTTACTCGGTTTTAATTTGGAGTGACGTGAGTCCTGATCAGACTCAGTCTCCCCTTTTTTTGGGTCGACACTCTTATCATTTTTTGAACACAGACACACATTAGATTATAAGTTTCACTAGACACCAGTTATTGGGACTGATTTGAGGTTTCTTTATTTATTCTTTCTTTTCCTTTTTGGGCGGCAGTTGCCTATGATGAGAACGTGAGGTAGCAGGCGAGTACCTGTCTGCGCATCCTCGTTGGGGTTACTTCCGTGAGGCACTGCCTGCCCCCCTTCACCTTTTTTCCATCTCTGTGGTTTTTGAACAGGTATCAAACTATTTGGTTCTGTCTAGCTCTCTTCCTTGTATATATTATTTGGGAGACAGATTATTAGGGAAACACCTTCACAAACATTTAGATATATAGGAGTTTTTGTTCAAATAGCCAGTGACATCGGACCCGTTTGGTGAATGGCAAAAAATTTGCTGCGCATGTAGTATAAAATATAACAGCTTAGAAAGAGCTAGGGTCATTGATTACAATGTGTTCACTGTGCTAATAAAAATAAAACGTTTTTTTCCCGGGCAGGTCCTGTTTTGTGCATAGTTTATGAGTGGGTGGCGACCTGCCTGTTGACCCCCTAAGCTCCATATTGTTGAGAACAATGCCAATGGACCCAGGAAGTCAGGGTGCGTCAGGAGCAGACTTGGAATTGGAATTGGCTCCGAATGAGATTGGAGCGAGACTGGGAGGTATGTTAATGCCCTTGTGCCCCCTCTAAAGTTTGAGAGTGGCAGGAAGGGCCTTATTCCTGCTGCAACTTCTTATGCTTTTTCTTTGACTTATCCTAAGACTTAGACCGCAGCAATGATCTGCCATGGGTACGTTACCTTATGTTCGACTTTGACCGGTCGTGGCTTGGGGTCTTCTTGTGTTTGGTAACGTAAAGTTTAGCCTCATGGTCCCATATGGTCACCAGGTTTATCTGGGCACAGTCATCGCAGTCCCTGGAGTTGTGCTCTGGCCCTTGGCACCATAAGCATACTTTGTGAGCGTCTGTCACAAACATCTATTTGCAACAGTACCTACACAGTTTAAACTTTATTGTTTTAAGGGGTGACTTTTTCTCCTACACACAGAATAAACTTTAAAGAAGATTTGTGGTCTGAAAACCAAAGGGAAACATAGGATTTGCTTCTGAAGGCACGAACATGGTGCAATTATATGCAGCTTCACTCGTCACTTCCGGAGTGGAACAACATCACTGTGGTCTGTCTGAAAATCTGGGGTGGATTCTTCCCTTATGGAAACGCTGGCTACCCGAGGACTCCTTTTATTAACTATAGCAGATTGCAGTACCTAATTTTACAACACCTCAGTCCATTAACTCAGGCTTCAGGCCTGTTAGATCAAGTATGTACAGTTCACACAAATAACACCAAGCCTATAAGGAATTTCTATTGTTTCATAAGATGCCTTGTGTAATGCTAATCACTCAACTCTACCAGGTACTAACACTAACTTGGAGTCCGCCAGGTTCCCCTAGAGTGTCTGCAGAAGGAGTGGGACAAAGAAGTGGCAGGGAAGAAGGCATCAATGAAGCTGCCTAACCCAACACCAACTTCAACGTCCAGTCCTTCCCCTTCATGTGCATGTTCCTACCTTTGACACCAGGCTCTCCAAGAGACGTGGATATGTTTAAATACATTTTTCTGTAAACTACCTTAACCACAAAACACAGTCTCTGTAAAGAGTATACATGGCAATTATTCTCACTAGACAAAGTACACTTCAAGAGGCTTGATCTCTTAAACGCTAAAGCCTATTTTTCACATTTCTACCCCAACTTGAGCCTTCATGTTCTAATCTATGTTTTTGGGCCTATGTGATTTTCCCCTTTTTCCAGAGTATTCCTGCTCCTTCTACGGAGTAAGAATCCAAACTACCACCTCAGACCTAAGTTATGTCCTAACATTTCCTACACACACACTCCCAGTCTTCATTGTAACAATGGTAATAAGTAGGCATTGGATCCTCTTATCCTGAATATACAGGACCAATCTAATTTAGCTTGCTGATTTATGCAAAGTATTCCCCTCTTCAGAGGTAACCAGAAAAATCAAGGCCTCCCACATCTGTGGTAATAATGGGAAAAATATTGATTCCAAACTTGTTTTTAGGACATTTTCTCAATTATACACATCACAGAATTTAATAAACTGCAAAGTCATTATTTCTCTTGGTCATTTGAAGCAAGGCATTACTCACCTGTACACTGACGCTACCCTGGAGCTTCAGCTGCAGTTTAATCATATCTACGTCGGCTGATGAGCAAAGAAGTCGGAGCTCTGCTACCTTCTTACTCATTTCATCTATGGCCACTTCAATTGGATTAAGATCGGTGTGGTGCTGGTACATCACTGGGATGCGCTTCTTCACGTATGGAAAACAGTGTATTGCTGTGTTTGAAAAGAGTACAAATGAGGATTTAAAACAGTAACAAAACCCTTAATATCACAACTGCAAATAGGATATTTTATATTAGAATTCAGCCTTTCCAATGGTGAATACATGGCCATAAACTGAAAAGCATATTTTAAATGAGACAATGAATATATCATCAGATACAGGTACTATAAAACATGTGTGTGGTACAAAGTTATGTATAGACACAAATCTAAATCACATCAAAAGGCATCACATGATACAATATCAATATTCAATATAGTGATGCCCTATTATGACAATCTTAACAATCACGACCAGCGGGAGGCCCACAGAAGAGCATTTGATACCCAATTTTGCATTTCCATTTCTACAACTTGCTTAAGTGTTTCTCTTTTTCATTAGTAAGAAATGGGTCATCAACCCATCAATATACAAAGTTGGATGGCTACAAAGCCTTCTATATGACATATATATATGGGTTGCTGAGTAATTTCAAATTAACACTTAGGAACACTGAGGAGTTCAGTCTAAGGGATTTGCCCCTAATCAAAATAGAGTGCAGGTCTTCTTCTCCCAGGCCTGCACTTATTCCCTTCTGTGAGCCCATGACTGCCAACCCCACCACTGGGATTCTGTGGCAGGAGATCAGGGCTTCTACAGATGTCCTTGCATGTATATTTTGGTGGTGGGGTGGGGGGGGGGCGATCTCAACCCAGTGATTGATGAAGCCTCAAACACCACATTGGGTCCTGTGTTGCATTTGGCATCATTTCACCAACTTGGGTTCTCCATTTCCTTACTCATGGATTACATACACAAATGCCCTTGTAGTTCTTCTAAGTGATGGTAGATGGTATACCAGGCTGTTCGGTATGGCCCCACAGAAAGATTGATGAGGGGAATGAGAAATACGTTCTATTCATGGACCACTGCCACTTCTAACGCTGAAATACTTGTACAATTTGCTGTAGCTCTCATAACTGGCACACTATTAGACAATATTAGTTATTTCTGCATAACTTTGACAATGTAAAATCGAATTTAGCCTATGTAACTTTCAAATTATTATATTCTATATTCCACTGAATTATAAAGTTTGCTATATCATATATTTTACCTTATATTGTTAAATATTTGTATAAAACGCAAATGTTGTTTCTTTGTAACGTGCTATACCGGCTATACTGATCTTGACCGCACTATCTAAAATGCTAATAAAGTAAACTGCACTTTCTTTGTTGACCAAAAGCACTCCCAGATAAGCAGAATTAGGTGGTATTATTTCTCTCTTACCTAGAAGGAACGGCAGCTACCTGCCCCATGGTACCCATGTTGGGAGCGGAGAATCATTGGCAACTCACTTTGCACCAGACAACACAGTGATGATATATTGCTAAAGTACCTTTCTAAATATATATTGCACTGCATCACTCTAGAGGTTTTGGGCAGGAAAAGGAATGTCAAGACTTCCTACAGCTCACACCTAATTTGATAGCATAGTAAGACTTTTAGTGTCGAACTAAGAAGTTTAAATGTCATAAAAATATCATTGCCTACTATTGTTATAAAAAAGGAAAGGCTCTCAGGCGAACGTCTGAAAAATGAAGAGGCACTTGGACAGCACAAGTAATTAAAGAATGCACATAATTATTTGTGAGAGTATGCAGCAGTAAAGATGTGCTTGTTGAAATACTTATTTTGCTATAAATAGTTGTGCCTCGTAGGTTCTTTAAAATCATAGCTATACAATCATATTGGCATCTCCAAAATGTCTCAAATTTCTTCTTCACTAACAGTTCACTCGGTTATTGTTGGATGTCTGGAAAGATGTCAAGCTCTGCAGTTATCTTACAAGTCTGTGAACCATAGAAGAAATGTGTCATATAATGCCTTTATAGGGATTACCTCAGTCCATTGGAGAAAATGCTAACATTAATTATGGTTGATAGGGCTGAGGTTTCCATGACATTTTGGGCATCAGTTGATTTAGGACATTAGTTTTTTTAAAGAAGGAAAGCATATGTAAAGGTAATGAAATAGTGGTAGGACCACCCCACCATTGTAGTCTCAAAATATTTTACCTCTCACCTCTGTAGTGAGAAATACAACACGATCACATCAGTGAAAGCGGCATCAGATGAGGTGGGTTATACGTCAGCAAAAACATGATCTATAATTTAGGTGATAATCTGTATTTCATATTTTCTCATTTTTCACATGGCAGGTTTTCAGCTAGTGTTATATGAAAATAAAATTCCACCAGCAAAGTTTTTTCAAATTTTAAAACTTTTACAACTTTGTGAAGCTGAAAAGATTTACAGTTCCTGTGCTGGCAAAGACTACCTGTAGAGAGCCTTTATGGATGACGGCTATCCAGCACTCTCTCCCTGGGTAAAATGCAAAGCTCACATCCTATAAGGACAAGGTCTATCGCAATGGCAGCATCATTTTTAATATGAAATACATAATCTGCAGCTGTCCAATACTAGATGAACTCAAGTTGTTAATATTCAGTGTTGTTTTTGCTGATGGGATCCTTCAGCAAGAAGGGAGGAGTGTGTGACTACCTTGACCTGTGGCCGTAGATGTCAGAAAATCTCCTCGGTAACAAGGCTGCACTTCATGCTCCAAAACTAGGTATACACACAAGCCCTGGAAAAGTTGGTTTAAAGCCTATAGTTCCATCCAGATTGGACTTCACTTCATCATCCTCAAGCATGCCTGAGGAACAAAGAAGCCTTAGGCCATGAGCATAGCTAGCCGAGAACCGAAAACAGTGCCAGAAAGATCCACTCCTCTGTTTATAATGTTGACAGAGTGCTGGATGGCAGACTCTCTCTCAAATGGAGGAAACACCTTCCACTGTATTGTGTACACTAACGCTTTGATGAAGTTGTGCCTTTAGTAAGGAACCAAGGGAGTCTTTGTTCAACTGAGAAAGAACACTCTCTTGTGTAGCAAAGCACGTGCCCAACAACGACGGGCATTAATAAGTGCCAGTGAGCTCGCTTTGCGCATCCACTCACCTAGGTATATGGAGATTCCACCCAAGACAGAGTAACTTCACCACCGTATTCACCTGGAAAAAGGCCCTAGCAGAAGTCTAGACTGGATGACGAAATGTAACTGTTTCCCAGGCGATGAAAATCTAAGGGATTTCTAGAGGCATAATCAAAATGGGATTTGAGAATAGAGGTCCTGTGTCTCCGAGACCTGAAATAGGTAATGCAGGGTCACTGTAAACAAGTTGCTCATGCACAAAAACTTACAAATATTATGCCTATACAAGGTGGAGATGAAGGTCTCCTTTTCTGGCTTCCTTTTCAACCAAGCAACCAAGACATAGCAACTATTGCTACTGGAGCTACAATTCTGAATTAAAACGGGCTTAAATGCCTATTTCTGGAGCAACAGCTCGTATAACTGTAAATTTCATAACATTTTGCTCTAGAAAAAAGCATGTCCAGCAAATGCACCAGGACATTCCAAAGACTGTGGATTTCCTTGGGGTGCACTCTCGAATTAAAGCGCCCACGGTTAAAGCAATTGCAACCATGAAACCATAAGGAAGCTCAGTGCATTCCTGGACGCATCTCTGCCAGCTGCACTCAAAGGCTAGCTGGTCGACGATGGTCCATGGATATTTTGACTCCCTTCCACTAAAGCTTGCTTAGTAAACAGGGTAGCAGGCTGGCAGGGAAAGGAAAAGATTTTCTTGGCCCGAATGTTTTACACTTTTGGAATCTCAAGACAAGAAGGATGAATTTCCAACTAGTCTCAACAGGGGGACAACAACAAGGAGATGTTAGATTCCTGGTTAGAGAGAAAGTGACCCCCTCTGTTTATATACACTAAGGAATGGACTGGGCACTAATAATCATTCACCAGTGTTTCAAACGTCAACAAAGGAATCACAACTTTTCTCCGTTATCAGCATGGAAACATATGGCACCAGATATGAAAAAGAGTCCTTAACCCAGCACTTGTTAATCTTTTTTCTTAGTGAGTTTAGGACTTCTTGGAAGTTTCCGAGATGCAACGCGCACAGTGGCATTGAGGCCATGAAGTAGGCTGTGGGGTCCTCATAAAAATGCAGCATTGGGTCAAGGGACAGCAGGCTGCAAGTGCTTGGATTTGAACCCCAGTGAAACAGCATACACACGGCAGAAGCATGACTGAAAGAAGAATGCCTACATTTGGAAGCATGTAATGGCTCAGGCTAAAGGCACATGGATGGATACACAAAGAGCTGCAGATCAAGCTGCTCTCTCAGTGTTCACTTGGTACGTCAACAGATAAACTTGATGCACCGGCTGGCATTATTCCCGCACTGTCAGTGAATTAAAGGCATGCCGCTTATATCCACTGTTATCTGTAGGTCTAACTTCAAAATGGAGAGGTTAATTTAGCCTTGCATTCTTTCAAGTTTGTTAAATCGAGCACCATTAAGTGGAGAAACAATATCATGTTATCTATATCGCGCAGAACAGCAGAAGTGCATTAAGAAGCACAAAAAACAAGTTATACTATATTATTAATAAGTGTATCTCTAGCATATATGTCTTCATATGTTGGTGATGGGAGGTGACAAACTCTGGTACTATGTTTTATTTCTATTGCGCTAGATCTGCATACTGCTCGCTTATGCGCCCTTGAGTGAGTTGGGAATTAATGATGTCACTGCATCTTACTATATGTCCTTCCCAGTACACGGGTGAAGGTTGGGGGTTAGGGACTTCATTGTCTCTAAGAGTTTTCTAACAGTACAAAGATTTAAGTTGAGGGTGTAAGCCAAGGAAGATGTGTTCTTCTAATGACCACCCACCTAATGTGGTTAAGTTCACTGGGTCTCCCACCTCTCTAAAGAACCACATTCTTAGCTCAACAACGCCAACTATGCGGGCAAACCGGGCATAACAGAGCGAGATCATAACCGAATCCAAGAGGGAGGAATAGAGTCTTAAATGCTACAAGTAGAGAAATTGCTAAACTCATTAGCTCTGTTGCTCTGTTTCGGTCCCCACTTTCTACAACTACCCACAATAACTCAATGGTAATCTGGACTAGGCTTATAGAGTACATGCAAGCCTGACGTCAACTATGGCCCGCTGCTTACTTACTTTGGACTGTCCGTCATACATGGCCAACCCAGAAAAGAAGCCACGGGCACATCAAGCGGTCGAAATTCCCAGGCCAGAGAGAACGAATCTTGAAAACCCGGGGCTGGTGCACTTTTTTTTCCCAGCGATGTGCAAAAGCTCCGATTGCTTTTGGAGGCCTCAACGAGAACAAACAGAGCGGTAGAGTAAACCAATCTAATGAGTCTGCAAACACATCTGTTTTTAACTGCTTTACAGATCGTTTTATGTTGGCAAACAACCCCTTTGATTGTTCAGTGTCACTTGTACGATGGAAGCGTTCAATTCGACTCAGAGGAGAGACATTCTGCGGATAAAGACCCCGCCGCGCCGGGCAGCCATTATTCGAGCCCCGTGTAGCTGCCAGATCTAAAGGGACGCCATTCAACTTCTTTCACAACCGGGCTCAAGACAGGAAGCTGATGAATAATAGATGAACTGTTTGCCAGTGGTTTCGAACAGTCTACATACTAGAACAATAAACTGCTTATGGGAAAGGTTAACGTTTTATATGCACTGAGCAATAACAATTCCTTCAGACAAAGTGCTATTTTATGACGACTGCGCATAAAGGAATACATTTTAGAGGGTTCTTTGGAAATCATACTCTTCCCTTCTATGTCCCAGACCGTATCGCTTTAAGGTCAGTCGATTAGAGCTTCCCCTTCCTAGCTTTGTCTCAAAGAAATGCTGGCAAGGGGAGAAAGGCATACGATCCTGCTCGTTATCTCCAGCTGTGCGTGGTATAGGTCTCACGTGCCGTGGCTTGGAATGCGCCAGGGGTTCCAACGCGTGCGAGATGTCGAGAAGAGATCAAACTCGTGACACGGAAGGTCGTTTCCAGTGAAATGTATTTACAACACATCAAAGTACAAAATACACAGTGATAAGCAGCACTGCTATTGAAAGTTATCTTTATTCATTAAGTTATTGGTGCCGCGCGCAGTCACGTGACTCAGAATACGCGGTGAAGCAATGAAAACCCTGCGTCTTAGTATAACAACATTATTGGAATTTCGAAACAAAGTCCTTCATACGAGAATTTATGTTTTTGCACACTGCATTCCCTGCAGATTACTGAAAAATGCAACTCGCTTCTCCATTGGGGCACATCTGGAATATCTCAGCCAGCCATCTAGCCCACGCCTAGAGGCGCTTACAAAAATGCTTTCTTTATGTAGCCACCATGTTTTACCTTTTTAAAAGTCCACGCTTTTTCTAAAATATTGGTTTAAAGATTTGTGGAATAACTGCGACTCACGTGTCACATTGGTCTGCTAATCGGACACTTTTACCATGGCAAGCTTCCACACTCAAAATCACGTAATGCACAAGCAAGCCCTGCACCGCCGTGCTATGTGTAAAGTTTCCAGTTGATACTCTATTCGCACAGCTGTTATCACCCGAAAAACCCTCAGGCACAGGAAAGGCACCATGGGAGCATCGCTTGGTCACCGAGTTGTTCCAGAGATGGCCCGGAGTGTACCTCACTCTCTGCTAGAGCGGCGGACGGAAGCAGGTCTAGCCTCGCTTTGCCACCGAGTTGGTCCAGAGATGGCCCGGAGTGTACCTCACTCTCTGCTAGAGCGGCGGACGGAAACAGGTCTAGCCTCGCTTTGCCACCGAGTTGGTCCAGAGATGGCCCGGAGTGTACCTCACTCTCTGCTAGAGCGGCGGACGGAAACAGGTCTAGCCTCGCTTTGCCACCGAGTTGGTCCAGAGATGGCCCGGAGTGTACCTCACTTTCTGCTAGAGCGGCGGACGGAAACAGGTCTAGCCTCGCTTTGCCACCGAGTTGGTCCAGAGATAGCCCAGAGAATACAGATGCGCACGAAGGAGCCCTCAAGACAATGCTTACGTTACGTTATTGATGTTTTGAACACCAGAAAATAATAAAAAAAACTCTTTCAAAAGCTAGTGCCGAGAAGGTTTAGGCTTCCATGCACTGCACCTGGTTTAATTTATGATCTGCAGCTCTGATAGCCACTTTTAACCACAGAGTCCTTTAGGCGTCAAACTTGATCCGGAATACCTCAAGCAGTACCCTTACGCAACAAAAGTGAGCCCAATGTGGCTTCACGTCGCTCCACCCTGGAAATGATGCACTGGGCCCATCATAGGTGCCACCCATGCGCACTGACATCAGTTACTTTCTTTCCACGCCAACAGATGCAGAGCCGGGGCAACCGCTCCCTCCTTCGAGACTGCCATTTTCGAATTTTTCTAATGTGTTTCTACTGTGCTAGGGAAAATGCCACCTCCGAAATCTACATGGTTTAAACTTTGTGGGGAATGTCGCAAACAAATGTCTGTGACTAACCCGTACATGATTTGCCTGTGGTCAGATTACAACTCCAAGGCCTGCAGTGACTGTGTTATGATGCGCCCTAAGGCAATCTGAGATCAGGAAGCGAGGCTATTTTTCGTGGAAGACTACAAGATTCCACAGCGTGATTGGGCGCAGTCCATGAGGAGGTCTTGGTCCTGCTCCTAAGGTCGATCCCGCAACAGATTGTCGTCAAGGTACAAATACTCAGGTAAGTCAGGACCCTTCCTACCACTTCTGATCTCCTGTGAAGGTGCAAAGGTAACATCGTGCCTCGGTTTATCACTACCAAAGCCATTCCCCTTCAGAGCCGATTCAGACTTTTGCACCACTACAACCCAATTTGCAGGGCCGTAGGTGATAATGCAGCAAATAGAATAAATAGGTAAAGCCATGCTGTGACTTTTTGGCATGTTGCCAGTTCCCTCTGGCTTGCCTTTGGACCCCAAGAAGAGCGATCCGCCAACGCCATCGACAGAGGACAATGATATTCAACCCATGGTTTTGTCCAATACCGAAAACGTGCCGCCCTAACCTCGATCAAGTCAATGCTCTGTTCTAATGGAGTTGGAGACTACTGGCCACCCCTGACTTCAATATGGTGCCCCTGCCCCTCGGAGGAGCTCATGTCCTACATGATCCGTTTGGCACAAATTCAGATAACAGTAGCTATGATGCTGTGGAAGAGTAGGCCCAACCCTACCATGAGGGCAACGAGTATAAAGATCTCCAGGATGCAAGTGGACTGGATACTGCCCCAGACACTGGGATGGTCTCGCCTCTGGGGACTGCCACAGAGGAAAGTGATTCCTTTACAAAGGTTGTGCGGAGGGTGGCAGACAGGCGCGCAACGCCCATTGGGCTCAAAGGGCTTCAGCCTTCCCCCCCGTCGTGTGTGTCAGCCCTGGCTGAGACAGCTTCCGGGGCACGCACACACAGCCGCACCCGAGTACTTCACAGGTCTTTAAAAGACCATTTACTTGGTAATGAGGCTTTGTTGTTTTTCCACCCCTTCTTAGAACCCAGCCAGCTCCACTCTGCTTATTGCTTGAAGAATTAGCCACCCCGAAATTTTTTCTTAGCCCCCCCCCGAAAATTGGCTCTAGTCAGAGGTCCTTGATCTTCGACTCCCTAGGCAGGAAGTTAAGATAAATGTTTTAAATGAGGTGGTTGAGCCTGGTCAACAAGTTCTCAGCTCATTCTGTGAACGAGACTCTTTTCATTTAAAAGGTTCCCTATTAGAGAATTTCACACTGGTCACTACCAATGTGAAGATTGGATTTTGATCTGATGGCGCAGGCTGTTCTGAAAAGAACTCATGGCAGTGTGCACAGGTGGTACCTAGATAGGGCACCACGTGTCACCTCCGGAGCGCTGTCTGTCCAAACCTACAAGGCGCTACCTGTCTGCATGCAGGGGTACTCCTTGAGAATCTCCAGATTCAGTCTGACGACTGAAGAAATATTCAAAAGGTGAGGAATCTGCGATTAGAGTCTCTACCATAAAGAGTGCTACTGAAGATAAGCAACTTACTCTTTTAGAGAATTTGAATTGGCCCTTCTTCCTGACCTCTTCTTAGCTCAGCATACTCTAAAATCCCATTGAATGCTGTGCCTCAGAACAGAACACAAGCAAAACCAACAGGTGAGGCCATTTTAGAAATGACCTGCTAATGTTGTAAGTGGAAGTGCTTCTGCAATGATTGACAAGTTTGTGTGTGCAGTTGTGTGGAGTGGTCAGAAGATGAATGTTATGCACGAATGAATACATGAGTGAGTTAAGGAAGACAGAAGGACTGTGCATCTTTCCCATGTCTTCTCTCCCAAAAAGTTGAATAATGTACTTCCTAAAATTCTTAAGCGTTGCAGCTGTAGCAGTGAAGGAGCAGCCGGTGGAAGTTGCATTTCTATGCTGAGTTCTTAATAGGTCTACAAACTCAGAGTAAGCACCCAGAGCAGACACTTACTTTAAACAGTGATTCAAGGAAGAGCTGGATTGATGAATTTACTAAAGAAGTGCGAATCACAGCGACCAATCTACATAGGACTGCCCTTTTTCCTGTGCTTCCGCCTCCAAAGACATATCGTTTGATTGATTGTGAAAACCTCTCCTGTCAAGTGGATTTTTTTTGCCTATCCCTTGACACTTGGCAATTAATTTTCACTTTCTTCAAGGCTCTAGTGAAAAAAAGCCCATGCAGCATATCCAAGTAGCATGTGGATCTTTCACAAGTTCAAAGTCCTTAAAGTCAGAAGGCTTCTGGTGTGAAATTGCAAAGACTTTGCAGCAAAAACAGTGTTGGACAAAATATTGGCAAAAAAAATGTTTCAGTGCCCATGAAAAGAAAGGAATGGAATGAAGGCTAGGCACATTAGTATGCCCATTTGTAACTTGGGGAAAACAATCTGAGTGATACTGAGGAGGGCCGGATATCACTATCACCCTCTTTTGACTGCATTGCTTACGTTAAATACTGGCCACAACATAATTTTGTTTGTTTAGTTGGCATGAAACAACACTACAAGTATTTCAAAAATGAAGAATTTGCAGACATGTATCTATCAAAAATGAATTAATATGTACCCCATGATTACTGGCACTGGTTAGTGCATAAATTAAATAGATTGCTGATTCAAGAAAATACAACCAAGAACCACCTAATGAGAAGTTCAGAGGGAGATGGATCGATTCTAATAATTAACTTTGAAAGGGGAACAGATTTGATTCAATGGCAAGAAAAGTTACTTATGTTCAGAAGCAATATTTCTGGTGGATACTCCATCCACCTGTATAATTGTCCAGACTCGATCCAGAAAAGGTGAAGTAGCTCTCCTGTGCTGGTACCACAGCTTCAGCTTGATTCTGGTGCCACCCTGAATGTGAGGTCACAGAGTTATTATGGTGCCACACCGGCGCTTTGAAGTCAGTTCCTGTCCTTTTTTCCACACCCTTAGAGCAGAAGAAGTGACAAGAGACAATGGCAGGAATGCGGTGCATAAAAGACAACCTTTAAAAAAGGGAATGTGGCCGGACTGTGAGTAATCTGAACGTAGAAGAGAATCGACCAGAAATATTGTTACTGAAGGTTAGTAACGTAGTCTTCTAAAGATTACTTCTACCTGCAGATTCCTCACCTCATAAATCAATACCAATAGATGTCTTCTCACGAGGTGGGTCCGAGGAGATGATTCAAACAAGAAACGTTGCCATAAAGACTAAGTTACCATCCCTGCAGGGCCATGGACAACACAATATTTTTTGGAAGGATCATACGAGAATCCTACGTAACTGTCCAATCCACTTCTTTGCCAGGAACACTACTGGACTGTATCAAACAAAAAGCCCTTTCCACGGTGTCAATGGGCCAGACATCATTTTGTTAAATAACATAGCAGGGAAACGTTTCTGTGTCACCCTTGTCTTCTTGGAACTCAGGTATGCAATGGGGATCAGGGAGCATGGAGATGGCCAAAATCAAAGAAAGTAACACTCAAAATCCTGTAAAGATGTGGGCAGTGCAGCACCATTTCCCTCTTGGGTAGGTGCAGAAAATAAAAGATCTATGGAAAGGAGAAGCTTATGTTGGGGCAGTAACATGTCAGACAGAACGAAACGAAGGGTGGATAGACCAACAAAACCAGTAACTCTAAAGCATGTCAAACAGATGTGAATAACAGATAATACACAGAGAAAAAGTAGAACAGTCATAAAAACGATTGTGTGTGGGCACAAATCATGAACCCATCAAAAAAATGACCAAACTAGTTCCCACTGAAGCCTGATAAATGGTGAAGAAGAAACAAATAATCACTTAGCAGGCAAACAAAGAATACTCCAGTAAACCTTAACTGTACAAAGATAACATGGGGCATACCACAACTAATAGCCCTTCACAGATTAAAACTGCCTTCTCTTCAGTGTATTAAACAAAATGTATCCTGTAGCTACCTTACCTAGTCTCAACAGAGTAGGAGAGGACAACCAAGATGAAGTTCGTCATCTTCAGTGGAAAGAGACTAGCTCAGGTTGTCTCCACCTAGACTTGGTCTAGAGAAAGTCAAGCTTCAAGGTTTAGATGAAGAACCTACCCACCCCAGAGAAGAAGATACCCATCATAAATGAAATTAGAAGGCAAGAAGATAAACAGAAGACTAACAGATCTGCCCGACACACACACTCTGGAAGACTCGTCGCAAATATTTGCTCCAGTTCTGGCACACCCGCCTCCAAACACGTGAGAGAGGAAGAATGGGAGAAGAAATGAAATTGTAAACACATGTCCACCCAAGAGGGAGAATCTTCCGAAGGTTTCACTGTGGAACAGAAGAACAAGTTACTTACCTTCGGTAACGATGTATCTGTAAGAAACATTAGTTAGTTAGATTCCTCACCTTAGAATATCCCCAGGCGTCAGACTGGATCCGGAAGATTTTTCGTCTGTAATACCCCTTGCGCGTCGCTAGGCGTCGTCTGCGGCTCCGCGTCCGTCGTCGGCGTCGTGCGCCGGAATGACGTCGTCGGAGTACTTAGACGCCGCCCTCGCGCGCTGACGTCAGTTCTTGTACATAGCCTTCCGCGCCAGAAACGCAGAGCCATGCAAGATACCGACACTGGTGCCAAAAAAGTCTAGGGCCCTGAAAGGGATAGCCTTAACCCTAGATGTCAGTTCGCAGAATGGGGCGGATGGGTGGGTCGGTGAGGAATCTAACTAACTAATGTTTCTTACAGATACATGGTTACCGAAGGTAAGTAACTTGTTCATCTGAAAGAAACACGTTAGTTAGATTCCTCACCTTAGAATAGATACCCAAGCAATACCATCCCCGGGAGTGGGTCTGCGAACCAAGATCACACCAGAAAGTCCTGGAGGACAGAACGGCCAAAGAAGCCATCCCTCCGGACTTGGCTGTCAAGGCAATAATGCCTGGCAAACGTGTGTAGCGAAGCCCACGTTGCCGCCTGACAGATGTCCTGCAAAGGGACACCCCGTACCAAAGCAGTAGTAGCCTCTGTGGCCCGAGTAGAATGGGCGCGCAGCCCAACAGGAGGGTCCTTTTTTGCCAAGGAATAACACATTTTGATGCACAAAACGACCCACCGAGAGATGGTCCGTTTGTGCACAGCTTTCCCCTTCTTAGCACCCACGTATCCAACGAAAAGTTGGTCGTCCACCCGGAACTGCTTTGTGCGGTCCAGATAAAAGGAGAGCGCACGTTTTGGGTCCAGACGGTGGAGCCTCTCTTCCTCTTTGGAAGGATGCAGAAAGAAGGTGGGCAAGGTGACAGACTGCCCAAGATGAAAGGGGGTCACCACTTTCGGAAGAAAGGAGGGACGAGGCCGAAGGACAACCTTGTCCGGATGAACAGAGAGAAAAGGAGGCTTTGATGATAAAGCCTGGAGCTCACTCACCCGTCTAGCCGAGGTGATGGCTACCAGAAAAGCAGACTTAAGCGTCAGCAGACGAAGAGGACAATTATGAAGAGGCTCAAAGGGAGCGCACATTAGAAATGTGAGAACAAGATTCAAGTCCCACTGAGGCATTACAAAAGGGACAGGAGGGAACGTGTGAGTAATGCCTTTTAGAAAGCGTGTAACTACAGGGGACTTGAAAAGAGAAGGCTGATCAGGAAGCCGCAAGAAGGCAGAGATGGCAGCAAGATAACCTTTCAAGGTGCCCAGGGCAGAGCCCTGCTGGGCCGAAGAAAGAGGAGAACCTCAGAAAGAGGGGCGGAAAGGGGATCCACAGCCTTTGCTGTGCACCATGCCACAAATTTGTTCCACTGGCAGGCGTATACCGTCTTTGTGGAGGGACGCCTGGCTGCCAGAATGATATCACAGACTTCAGGAGACAAGTCAAATGGCATCAACTGCCGCCGCTCAATCTCCACGCATGGAGGTGGAGGCTGGACAGGTTCGGGTGGAGGACCGTCCCCTGCTGCTGCGACAGAAGATCCTCCCGAAGGGGCAGACGTATCGGAGGATCGGTCAACATACTGAGTAGCTCGGGATACCAGTACCTTCGTGCCCAATCCGGAGCCACCAAGATGACTTGGGCCCGGTCGTGCCTGATCTTCTTCAGCACTCTGGGCAGAATTGGTATAGGCGGAAAGGCGTACAACAGACCGCAACTCCACTCGTGACGAAAAGCGTCGCCGAGCGAGTGCCGCCTTGGAAACTCCAACGCGCAGAACTGCTGACATTGCGCGTTCTCTTCGGTGGCGAATAGATCTAACCAAGGCTCTCCCCACTGCTGAAAGAGACCTTGCGCCACTTCGGAGTTCAGACGCCATTCGTGATCCATCATGCACCGGCGGCTGAGTTCGTCTACTCTGGCGTTCAGAGAGCCCGCCAGATGTTGAACCACTAGGGTGACGCCCTGGTGTTCCAGCCACGTCCTGAGGCGCAGAGCCTCCTGACAAAGGGTCCACGACCCCACCCCGCCCTGTTTGTTGCAATACCACATGGCGGTGGTGTTGTCCGTGAACACCTGCACGACACTTCCCCTGACAGAGGGAAGGAAGGCTTTCAGTGCAAGTCGGATCGCTCTCAACTCCAACAGGTTGATGTGGAGGCGAGACTCCGCCGGAGACCAGAGGCCTCTGATCTCCACCTCTCCCATATGGCCACCCCATCCCAGGAGGGACGCATCCGTCACCACAACATGCTCCGGTTGGGGAAGGGAGAGGCTCCTGCCCGTGACCCAATCGCGGTCCGTGAGCCACCACTGCAACTGCTGTGCAGTGCCCTCCGAGATCAACACATGGTCGGACAGGTTGCCGTGATGCTGGGCCCACTGAAACTTCAGGTCCCACTGCAGAGCCCGCATGCGCCGCCTGGCGTGATGCACTAGTAGGATGCAGGAGGCCATCAGCCCCAGAAGCCGCAACACTAGCCTGACCGAAACCCAGGATAGAGGCCGAAAGATGGGAATCAGGGCCTGAATATCCCGGACCCGCTGTTCCGGCGGATAGACCCGGAACTGCGCCGAATCGAGAACCGCTCCGATGAAGAGGAGCTTCTGAGAGGGACTCAGGTGTGACTTCGGCACGTTGATGGAAATCCCCAGCAAATGCAGGAGATCCGCCGTAGTCTGGAGGTGGGAGACGACTGCCTGGGGCGAGCCCGCCTTCAACAACCAGTCGTCGAGATAGGGGAAGACTGGAACCCCTGATCTGCGCAGATGAGCTGCGACCACCGCCATCACTTTCGTGAACACCCGAGGGGCACTGGTAAGGCCGAAGGGGAGCACGGTAAACTGAAAGTGCTCCTGACCCACCGTGAACCGCAGGTAACGCCGGTGGACCGGCAGGACGGGGATGTGGAAATATGCGTCCTGCAAGTCCAACGCTACCATCCAGTCTCCAGGGTCTAGGGCAGCTAGAACCTGAGCCAAAGTTAACATTTTGAACCTTTCCTTCCGGAGGAAGGCATTGACGTTCCGGAGGTCCAAGATAGGGCGCAGGCCCCCTTTGCCCTTCTTGGGCACCAGAAAGTAGTGGGAATAACAATCACGACCTACTTCTGGGCTCGGAACGCGCTCGACGGCCCCCTTGGCCAAGAGGGCCGAAACTTCCTCGTGGAGAAGATTCAAATGATCCCCCGAGATACGGTGGTGCTGCGGTGGCATGGCTGGAGGGGTCGTCTCGAAGGGGAGGGAGTAGCCCCTTCGGACGATTTGCAGCACCCACCTGTCCGATGTGATGGACCGCCAGTGGAGCAGGTGATGGCGAACTCTGCCGCCCACTGGCGTGGAATGGGCCTGAAAGCTCGGACTAGGAAGGCTTTGAGGCGGATGCTGCCGGGGTGGATGTGGGCTGACCGCGTCGTCCTCCAGAACCGCCTCGGCGGAAACCACGTCCGCGACCGCGCGCAGGTTGGTTCTGCGGCTGGTGGCTAGGCTGACGTGAGGAGGCACCCCTTCCTTGGCCACGAAAGGGGCGAAAGGCGGAAGTTTGCGACCGCGGGGCCGAGAGGCCCAAGGACTTGGCGGTAGCCCGGGAGTCCTTAAAGCGATTCAGCGCACGGTCCGCTTTCTCACCAAAAAGGCGAGTGCCATCAAAGGGCATGTCCATGAGAGTGCTCTGGACATCCCCCGAAAAGGACGTGGACCGCAGCCAGGCGTGACGTCTAAGCGCCACCGTGGTAGAAATCGCCCTACCCAGCGAGTCCGTAGTGTCAAGCCCACATCGGATTGCATGTCGTGCTGCATCCCTCCCATCGGCCAGAGCCTAGGTAAGTCGTGTCTGGGCCTCCTCCGGGCACAGGGGCAGCACGTCCTCCACCGTATCCCACAGAGAGTGGGAATAACGGTCCAAAAGACAGGCGGTATTCAAGGACCGCAGACCCAAACTAAGGGAGGAGAACAGCTTTTTGCCAAACTGTTCCAGTCTCTTGGAATCCCGGTCCGGCGGAGCGGTCGGGAAGGAGGATTGGGAGGTAGAAGCCTGGATAACCAGACTCTCGGGGGTGGGGTGTTGGGACAGAAAACTGGGGTCGCCCGGAGCAGGGCGGTGGCGCCTGGCGACGTTCCTGTCCACAGGAGGGACTGTGGAGGGCTTGGACCAGGTGCCCTGCAGAACGTCAGTGAGGGCCTCATTGAATTGCAGCAGAGGCTCAGTGGAGCTTGCTGCAGACTGAAGCACCTCAGTGAGGACGTTAGTCCTCACAGCCACGGCAGGCAGCTCGAGCCCAAGGGCTGCGGCCGCCTTGCGCAGCACCACAGAGAAAGCAGCTCCCTCCTCCGAAGCCACAGTCGGAAGAGAGATGAATCCAGTGTCTGGTGAGGTATCCAGACCACTGGCCTCCCCCAGTTCATCTGCCCAGTCCTGTGACAGCTGAGCCTGAACGGCCATAGGGTCATTGGACCCCTCCCAGTCGCCCCCGTCATCCGATTCCTGGTAAACAGGAGGAAGGATCGGAGCTGGACGATAGACATAATGTGTCTCTAACGGCGCCGTACGCGGCGTCCATCGACGCCGTAACGGCGCCGGATCCGGAGCGGGGCTGAACTGGGGCTCGACGCCGAGCGGAGCCGGCGTCGGAGGTGGAACCGGTGTCGATGCCGGCGGTGGAGGCGTGACGAGGTCGACAGGCGTCGGCAGGGACTCGGGGACGAGTCCCTCGGGAACCTGCGGCGTCGGGGCCGAAGCCGGCGCCGGGGCCGGAGCCGCCGGCATGCAAGGTTGCCCAGTCGGGTCCGCGGGGCCCGAAGGCGCGCCAGCGGGCGTCGACGGCGGAGCCAGGCTCCTCATGGCCGAGAGGAAGGCACTGACTTCCACCGGCGTCGCATCAGTCCCAGGGACCGGCGGGTATGGGGACTTGCGCGGCGCCTGCGGCACCGCTGGAGCCGCGGGGGTGGAACCACCCTGACCCTCGGCCGAGTCGCGCGACCGGCGAGGGGAGTCCGAAGAGCGGTGTCGCCTCTTGGACTTCTTGGAGTGCTTCGACTTACCCGAAGACTTGGAGCCAGACGAGCGATGATGATGTCGGCTGCGGCTCCGCGACCGATCCTTGGACCTCCTCCTGGACCGGGATCGAGAGGGGCGCGGAGCCGAGTGGCGAATCTCGAGGAGCTTACGGGACCGCTCCCGTCTAGCCTTCGAGGTCAGGGCCTTGCAGTCCGAACACGACTCCGCGTCGTGGTCGAGGCCCAAACAGTAAAGGCACTGGCGGTGATGATCCGTAACCGACATCAAGCGGTTGCAGTCAGCACAGGCTTTGAAACCAGGCATCCTACTGGCACCGGAGTCGAGACAAGATCAAAAAGGATCAAAAAACTTAGTCAAAAAAGACTAAAAGGGGTAGCTCTCCCGGATCTGCGCTTACTGGCTCGGAAAAAAGAAGAACTGACGTCAGCACGCGAGGGCGGCGTCTAAGTACTCCGACGACGTCATTCCGGCGCACGACGCCGACGACGGACGGGGAGCCGCAGACGACGCCTAGCGACGCGCAAGGGGTATTGCTGACGAAAAATCTTCCGGATCCAGTCTGACGCCTGGGGATATTCTAAGGTGAGGAATCTAACTAACGTGTTTCTTTCAGATGGGCAGTACAACTTTGACAATGCTGTTGTGAAAGGCCAAACAATCACCAGAGGGGCGTCCTACTGAAAGCAAAGACCAAACCTCCTTTAGGGGAAGATACCACTGTATGTCTGTGAGATGACACAATGTAAGATTGTCTGTCTTCATAGTTAGCTAGCTCGCCAAATGAATGATGAAGGACATCAAAGCGTCGCAATTTCAGTCTCAGCGCTATATCCTTCAGGTATCCAGACACAGTAACCATGACCATGTAATTCTGAACATAGGTCCCTTCTACTGAAATAGCGGAAGCACGTTCTAAAAGCAACGGGCCTATGGAGGATGGGGCAGTGAGTGGTGGGGTTTAAAGACAGAACTTGAAGGCACCTAACAATAGCGCCATAAAAAATAAGAATCACTGTAGATAAGCAAAGATGAGAATATTAAGCGAACGAAGATCGTTTCCAAAACATAAAACAACAGTTTTTAGAAGGGGAATCTTGGCTGCAGACCAAGCTCAAATCCTGCATCCAGTGCTCAAGACAAGGGAACCCCAATATTGTCTGAGCACGCACTTGCACTATCATCAAGAACATAATGTGTATAAATGAACTCCTTAAGTTATGATACCATGCAAAATGGCAGAGCTTTAAGGAAACCACTGAAATCTAGCACAGAACATCACATTTGTGAATGAGTAGCAGGACCGAAGCTTGAGATGCACATACTGCAGGACGAAATAGACAAACTCAGACTTCAGGGCTAAAAGAACCAGTGTCAGGATAGCTACATGAGAACCTCCCTAAGAAAAAGGAATTCTGGAAATTTGGAATACACCCTATTGCATCTTGCCCAGAGAGAGAAGGTGCCCTGCTGGAAAACACATCAAGGCCAGTAGATGAGCAGAAAGAAAATGGAGTTAAGCACACACAATCCTGAAAAATGAGAGGAAATCCTAATGCACAATTCAGGGGCCTCAGCAGTTTGAACTGATAGAATGCCAGCTCGGATGCATGAAGGAACCTTCTTCTCAGAGGACATATATGCTCCTTCAAGGATGCATTAAGAGTTTGGTAGGAGAGGATGGGGGAGGAGGAGAAAGAAGACTGCTGCTTTTGGTCTCAGTATTCCTTGAAAACAGCATGGCCCCTGTAGCCATAGACTGGCACAAACTATAGTCCTGGTAGCCTGGGGTTTCCAACAAGGTTGTATTCTCATGTAGCTTTTGAATCTCCTGTACCACAGATGGGAAATTTCCCCGAAAATATCCCAGTCCTGAGATCGAACAGAAAAGCATTTCCATGTAAATATGTCTAAGGCCAAGTAATGTTTTCATCTAAGTAGGAACTGTTGAAGGCTATATCAACCAGATTTGCCAGGACCAAACCAAGGAGATCAATGAGATGCATCTATGCTTGTGTCCAAAGGGTCACCGAAAATCCATAGACCCGGTCACCGAACCCACAGTGTCTATACCAGATGTTGTCAATCAAAAATTACGTTTATTAGTTAATACATAAAAAACAAAAACACATAAAATCCACAGCATAATAAAAAAAATACATATATAAAATCCACAGCATATTAACCAATACAAATAAATGTAAAATCATAAAATGTCCACTTCAGGCAATATAAGCACAGGTACAAAAAGCCTAAAAATCGTACATACAAGATAAAAATATGGAAATGTTGACTAATATGAAACCATTGGCTTTCCTGTGTCGCGCACTAAAAGACCCTCAGGCAACGGATGACAGGTTAGAAATTTTGGGTCATTTGGAGCAGTGCGATGATGACGAGCAACTTGGCAGCGGGCAGCCTGGAAATAGGCCTACATAACAAAGCAGACATAATAGGATCCAACAGTGACTCATTAAAAGGCAGTTAGAACTCAAATGTTGAGCGACTGGGCTGGACGGTATCTAGCACCATGGCAGTCTTTACCTCTGCAACTGGCAAAGGCAATTCCAGGAGTTCACGCATATTGCAAAAGAGCATCTTAAAACAAAGAATGCTCTCTGACAGGACCACCAAGGGGCAATCAAGGTCAACTTCAGAAGAAGTTTTTAAATCATTGGCATTTTTGTAATCCAAACCTGGATCTTTAAGAGAGCCTGAAAAAGAGAGATTAAATCTACCTTTCCTTCTCAACATGAAAGCCTGTAAATGAAATTTGTACAAGGTCAGCAGAAAGCCAGAGCTTGGCCTTCTTCATGTGTTCCACATTTCCCAAAACTTCCTCGTACGTAGGTAACTCTGAAAGTGGATCTAGAAACAGCACTTGGAGGATGTTGGTGCCAGCACAGATAATGAGACAATTGGCGTAGCTTTCAGTGGCATAAGAATGTCTGCTGCGGTTTGGGACGACAAAAGCAAAAACAACAAATGGACGGAATGCTGAACAAATCAAACATTCACCCCCAGTCACAGATCTAGGTTAAATCCATTGTTTCTTTGCTCACCACGCTACCACAGTTTAGTCCCAGCCATATGCAAATCAGTCTTGACCATGCTCCCCAAGGGAATAGCCCAGTCTGAACTGCCAGGCAAGTTCTTCCCTGGACCGGAAACAAGCATCCTGGGACCGGGGTCAATAGCATCAGTGGGGTCGACTGGTGCTGGGTTCCACCAGTGGACCCACCATCGAAGATCCCGCAGATGCCTTGAGGCCCAATGAAGCACCAGAAGGGGCAGGAGGAGGTCAGAAATCAGCATAGACTGGGTGAAAACTGCCTCTAGAGCAGGTCAGCACCAGGAGGTGGAAAAGACAGAAGTGGTTACAGCAGAGCCAAGAGAGTCCAGCAATGAGCTCATGTCCTTCTGAACAGGAAACAGTTCTAAAAGCGATGTCTATGTTGGACTAATAGAAGAACCCTGCCAATAAGACCTGCTTGGCAACTGGAAACATAGTGGCGAGTCCTCTCTTTGATACTTCCTGAACTCGGTGTGGGAGGACTCCCCCAGGGATAAAGCCACCCACCTTTGTACCTGTTTCAAGAATGGCAGCTTAAGAGGCGATGGCCCCATTACTCATTATGTCCTCGAGATATAAAAAATAAACGTAACCTCCTGGTCCCATTGAATGTATGAAGACACATTCATAAGTAGAACTGAATATATCAGCTGGATCTATACTCCAAGATTAGATGCCTTGGGGGTCTTAAAGGATCCCTGAGAGTGACAGGAATGATATGTATGAGATTCTGACCCTTTCAAAGGTGACCTTTACCATAAGACACAGCAAAACCAATTTTGAAAGCAAAATGACAGTAGATCTGTGTTGAAGGTTGCAGAAAAAAAGAACTGCCATCAGAATGCTGGAGAGGCACCATATACACGTGACATCACATCGAAAGAGGCATAGACGTGGAGCTGGAACCACGGCACCACCTACCAGTGCAGGGGAGCCATTTCAACTTTTCCAGATCCAGTCTGGCACCTGCAGCTTTTTGAGGTGAGGAAGCTGCAGGTAGAAATATCCATCAACACTGAGAAGGGTTAACAGCATGGAAGATAGGGGCTCAGAATAGGAGTGAGAAAACGGTGAGTTAAAAACAAAATATATGTCACTGGATATCAGGGAAACAGAAACCCTACAAGTTGACGAGAGGAAATATATGAATTTAAGACACTCTGTAAAATAGCTCAGACATAGAGCAGTACAAGGAGAGAGCCCTGCTTAAAATGTAATTAGTAGAGGATGAGAGATCACTTTTTAGTTTTTGAAAAGTGTGTTGTTGATCCAGGTAGAGGAATAAACATACTGCGACGAAAGTAAAAAATAATTTGTACATACGTCATTTAGTTAATAGGCGATATCATAATGGAACAAAACAATCATATAGTTTTCCTTCAGTGCTACCTTTCATCGGAGACGCTTATTGTTTTAATGCTTTTGTAATGCTTTTGAAACACTATACTTTTGAAAATCTTTTAGGCTTTCTTTAAGAAGAACTCTGTAAGGAATTGATACTTAGCTAAGTGTTTAATATATGAGGACAGGAAGGGAAAACGGAAATGAATGGGTGATGGCTCCCCATTATGCATACAAGCAATAATAAAAATTAAGTTTCAAGACTAAGCAGGGGTTATGGCTTCACTCTTAAACATGTTAGGCACCATGGCTTGAAGTTGCAGCTCAACTGTGAAATTCATTTCAAATCTAAATGGCACCATGGTGCTATTCAGGAAAGGCAAATGACACATAAGTGTTTCTGAGTAGCTTGGATAATAATGGTCTTGGATTAAAAAAAAAAAAAACCTTTAATAAAACGTTGTTTGTACTCAAACTGGAAATCAGATTTTATTGATGATCGGGAGCAGCTGTAATTTGTGCATGTGTAGCATTGCAGCGTATATTTATGGTCCATGCTTAATTTGTAAAAAACATAAGTGCCAGGCCTCAAAGTTTTGCTTAGAAGACCAAGGCCGAAACTACTGTACGTCGGGGTGCTGAATAACAAGGCTGCATAGTTGTGAAGCCATCTCATGCCTCTTTGATCCACCACCAGAGGCTCTCTGCCCCTTTACCTCACTCTTGTAGCGTCCTGCTCTTTCTGTTTGTCTGCCTTTCTTTTCCCCTAGTGTGCTTTTCACTCTATTGCTGTGGGTAGAAGTCTAATGAGGAAAAACAAGTGCTGGTACCCATGTGTCGGTGGGCCCCACCTACAACCACTGGCTCAAATTAAGCACTGTTTACTTTTATGACAACTGTTGCTGTGGAGACGTCAAGGTTGCTCATGGTAGCAGCGAAATAACCAGCCACTACAAGGCTGTAAACAGGAGTTCAAGATAAATCAAAGATTCTGGGGTTTTCAACCTCCATTTTGATTACAATCAAGCTTACCTAGCATGATCAAATGTGGTCAACTAGCCAGTGCAAGGATTACAAATGATAACAGGAAGAAAGGAAAAAAGGTGTTGTAAATGCAGGATACAAATGTCATCTTTATGGACAAGGAGTGGTTTTTGTATTTGTCAGTGTGGAAAAAGAAGAGGAGAAAAGGGAGCAAGATAAGTGACATCAAAGAGTAGAACTGGAAGAAACAATTCTTGCAGAATTAAAATGTTCTTTGTGATCAGGTTCCAGTAGATCAGGGACAAGGCATGCTCATAATTAAATACATTAGACCAAGAGATTGAGAGGTTAGCAACCACTGGAAGTAAATGGTTCAGGCAATGAATGGGATAAGGGAGAGGCATCAAACACAGACGGATCTATGCGCCATCTACATAGGAAGTAAAACAGAAGACAAACATACCAAACTTGCTGCACTGTTTTTAACAGCACAATGCATGTATAACGAGAAGGAGTCATAGCACAAACCTAATAACTAGTTGGGGTACCTCTTAACAAGTCTTTAGTGCAACGAAGGAGGATGGGTTGAGGGAAGCAGAAAACAGAAGAGCTAGTAACTCAGCTTCAAAGCAGGGAAGGGGCTACAATGAATTAGACCTCCTGAAAGGATGAAAAGCAGTGCAATAAAGAGGAAGCAAGAGCTGATAATTAGCACGGAGAAGCAACTGGAAATGAAACGGTTGCTAGGCATCAAGTGAGTGTTCCACAGATGTCTTCCATAACCCGTAGATGCTGGTTGCTGCTTGGGAAAGGATTTATGGCAGTTGCTATCTTGGGTAAGCCAAATCCACCAATCATCTTGTAGTGCCAAAAAGTGTCTTCAGCAAAGGAATCCGATTGGCACATCTATCATTCATGCAAGGAATGAACCATGTGCCCTCGAGACACACCTGGCGACCCACAAGGATGGCAGAGACTAGACAGACTCTGATGAAGGCAAGGTTGTAATAACATTTTGTTTTTACTCTGCATTAATGTTGTTTCTTCAGGCAACCCAGAGGCAAGAACCCAAGGAAAGAAAATCAGCACACAATGAACAAACTAACATTTACTCAACATTATATAAACACGGTAAATACCTGTGAGAATTGTCCGTCGTTTACACTGTTCTTCCACTCCCCCTTGCCTCTTGCCAGATAAAGTGAACGGCATCTCAAAGACAAAACGACGAATATTGTGACTTCTTTCAAATTCAGTTCTCCTC
This sequence comes from Triturus cristatus, assembly GCF_964204655.1. Classification (NCBI taxonomy): domain Eukaryota; kingdom Metazoa; phylum Chordata; class Amphibia; order Caudata; family Salamandridae; genus Triturus; species Triturus cristatus. The sequence continues at coordinate 697,972,541 of NC_140591.1, forward strand.
TCCTGCAGCTCCTTTTCTTCAAAGTATGGGGTTACGTGGGTGACCTGAATGTAGGCATATTTAGAGTCCAAATCCTTAGGATTTACCTTGGGGACGTGAGAGAAACAGACAGGACATTTGGGTAACATCTTAAACAGAGAGTAACAATACTATAATATCCAATAGATTTTTATGAACCAATTTTTAAATCATTTTAAAATCCACCAAAGGGTATGTCCGCTTAAATGAGGTTACTTCCTGTTGAGCCAGAAACCTTTGCCACTTTCTGCTTGAAAAGATCAAAAAGGAAATAAGCATAGAAGAGTACTTTACTTACTAGAAGACAGAAAAAAGTACAGCCATCCTTGATTTATTTACCTAGTGCAGGGCATGACAGGCTTGATTTGCACATAGTTTACAATTTTAAACATCACTGACAAGCCAGCATTATCAGTGCTGCACTTTGTCCACCTTCTGTGAAAATACAAGTAAAATTACCTAAGGCGGGAGAGGTTTGCTTTTGCAAGGCCATGTAGAAAAAAGAAATACGGAAAGGTGCTATGTTGAATGAGCTCACACTCCCAGGAATAGGAGTAGAGGACCAAAACCTTAAAAGGAGCGTCTCATCAAGAGGAGCCTCTCCATGGTCACTTCAATGTAACACAACAGGACTGAAGCACAGGGATTTTTTAAATAAAAGAAAAGGTGCAGAAATTAAACTCCAAATCATGCAAAGAGCATCAGATCCATTCTGGGAAGGATTTTCTTTTGTCTAAGGTAAAGAGAAACATAATCCACATAGAGACCCATTGTATGAGCTGAGCACCAAACAGCTTGCATTTGGGCAGGTGGGAGCATTATACATACATGTGCTAATTGTTAGTTTTACCATTAAAAAAGCATTTAAATCTGGGAAAGAGCCAATGATTAACACTGTGCACGCACAACAGAACTAAAACAGTCCATAAATAAAACATGACTTGGTAAGTGGGCATCCGTTGTCGCTATTGAGTGGTGTGACCCTGTGATTTCACAATGCTCATTGCATTTGGCTGTGAACTTCCCCATGGGGAGAGGGAAAGACCGTGAATAGCAGCCGCCTTGCTTCCCTGGTGGCTGAAGAGATGCTCAGTTTCACACTGGATTTGCAAGATCACAAATGTATCACAGCTCCAGCATTGGGCCAATTTTGCTCTGCATGATTGTCAGACGATTCTGCCAAGACCTCATCTTTTAAGTTGCACACAGAGTAAAGGCATCCACTAGATGGGTGTTCACCAGGCTGTAAATGCCCATCAACATCAGACCAGCTCCATACTCTCATTCAAAAACAAAAGCTGAAGACACCTCCTAAGGGCGCCCTTAACCCGACATTCTACCCTTGATATCCTCAAATAATTGTTCCCACAATTCCTGTACCTTCCCATTGGTCATACTTCTGTTCAGCACCCTCTTGATCTCAAGCTAGGTTCACACTTATTAACACATATAAACAAACAAAATGCAGGTCTGCTTCTGAAAACTGCATGTGGCTTGAAATGCACAGCTTAAACTCAGAGCCAAGCTGGGAGGTCTGCAAAGAACAGCCAGAAAACTAAATACAAGGTGGGTTAGAGGCCTTGTGGTACCAAGCTACTGAGCAGAAGATAAGCAGAGGGAACACATGCGAGTAGCGGGCAGGAGTGTGGCTGTGGCATTTCTACTGAAGCAAACAGATGGCAGAGTACAGGCTGGAAATAGGATAGCCAGGGCATACTGAGATCAAAGAAAAACTAAAAAAATATTTCCATTAGTGTATATGTGTGACCATTCATCTTGCACTGGTACCAATATTGTTTGGTAGACCTACTTATCATTAAAGTACTGTCTTTAACAAACTAAATACAAATATTACAAATAAACATGCACTACAACATGCAAAATCGTTTTAAGGCACTCTATGGTTCCTGGTGCTCACCGACTTTAAGAGTGAAGTCTGAGTTCAATATGAACTCTGATTTGGCTTTTGGTATGTTAGTTCAAATATGATAACTCATAAGCGATAATTTGCAATAACTTGTTAAGTCTTCTGAATCATTATACCTTGCCAGAGTCCTGTATCATCTTGACATTTTCAGAACCAAATTTATCAGAGTATAGCTTCAGTAGCCTCTGGGATATTTCGGAGAGAGGAGTGAGCTTGGGCTCTTTGTAAATGTACTCCTTCCCGTCTTCATCCTCAAAGAATCCCTGTGGAATAAAAGAAAATTAGTAATCGTACTGGGCAATGCCAGTTGGAGAAGGTGGTTAAAATGAAAACTGAAATGGACGATGCACCAGTGGAATTTCCTTCTCAAAACAATACAGCATGAGAAAAAGGGCCCACAGTGTGAAAAAGTAGTCGCCATACCTACTGAGTAAATATTTTGGAAGATAATTAAGCTTCTCCTAAAACTACTTTTCATACATCTAATCTCCACAGCCTTTTCTCACCATTTGATCAGATGTCTCACTTTATAGTGAGCCACAAATTTTCATAGAGGAGTCTTGCAAATCTACAAAGTCTTAGATGTCCAGGAGAACTCTTGCTGCATAACACCTGCTCTGGCAGATTGGCAATATCATAAGAAATCTGCTGAAGCGTGGCCAGATATGGGTATTAGGACATCAACAGGTTTTTCTTTGCCAGGAATATATATTTCTTGTGGCAAAATCTTTCCCCACACATCCTAAACGCAAATGGTTGGGAACATTGGAGTATTTTTGTTATACATAATTTGCACACTTGTGTCTGTATATTTTGGAATAATGTGTAGGCACAAACATTGGGTATGTAAGGTACCGACAAGATTAGTAATCAGCCACAAACCTGTTCGTCCTTCTGAACACTGAAGAACCTAGGAGGAAAACTTTTTACTCCAATTAAAATGCATTTACCTCCAAATCAAGAAGAAAGGATGGCATGGAGTGTCGGTTTGAAATGTTGCTTGAAACCAGAATAATCGTGACTTGGGCCTTACTAGTGCCTTGGAAAATTGTGGCACTCATGCAAACCCCATGAACAGGAGTCCCAATTACAAGTGATTTGCAATAATTCAGCAAATTCTCAACATGAAAATATTGATAAGCGAAAACTGTTGATATTTACTAGGGGAAAAAGCCCAGAGAATACAGGGCATGCAGATTTTGCTGCCGCAAGTACCAACATCTGCGCACTATTGCCCATTTAAATGGGCAAATATAATTGCTGGTATTTATTGGATGCAATAAAGTACAAACAATGAAACACCCATAATTGGGTCCTTAGCAGAAGCATGGTCAAACATAAATCTTTGGTTTCCTGGAATAGGAAAGGGATTTTTTTCCATCATAGCATGCAGTGGAAAAAAATAATGGAAGATTCTCTCAGATCTGTAGGTCGATGTCTTTGGTGGTGATGTTGTGGCAAGCCATGCTTAGAGCACAGGACCGATGCTCCATTATGACGACCAGTCATTGATGGCCGCAAGAAGGAAGCAGGTTGCAACAAACGGTCTCAAAAAGGTCCTTGTAGCTCTGGAAGGGCCCTTTCAGCCCAGGCACTCTAAATAGTCCTAGTGGTATGGGTGGGGAAGAGGAACAGAGTGTGGTTGGAGGTCCTGAAAATTGAGAAAATTGAGAAAATAGCTACAGGGCTAAGTCTACCGGACATGGAGCTTCACTATATTGCTGCACAATTGCAGCAAGAGGCGAAGTGCTGTTTTGACAGTCTGAACTAGGAAATTGGACTCCAGGGGGAAGAAGGGGATGGCTGTGGATGGGATGCTACTGCCCGGACTAATGAGAGGAGCACATCACCTCCGAGACACCCCTGCGTGTGGTCTGCCATGAGGCTGCGAAATGGGAATTGGCCATCTAAGCACTCCACCGTTCAGTAGGTCTCTGCTGATTGAGTGGCTACAGCCATTTACAGGAGTCCATGACACTAGCAGTATTTGGGGGGAAGGGGTGCATTACCCTAAGTGGCATGCATACAGGGTCAAGTTCATAATCTTTGAGAAGGTTTGAGAGCCCTTCCGCATAGATAATGGGAAGTTCCTGCAATCTGTGAAACTAGCGGACACAGCCAGGGAGGTTTGGATAACTTTTCCTGGGGTCCCAGACACCTCCAAGAATATGCAGGTGTTTCTAGTGGTCGGTGGAGGGCATAGATTTGTTTCAAGGCTGAATAAAACACTGACTGATGACACACCTTTAGTCACAATAAAGGAAACAGGTTTGTGATGGTGACCATCCGACTTCTTTGACGGACGAGGACTGAACAAAAACTTGTATGCAAGTACCGGAAATTGCAAGTAATGCGTGGTTCAAGCTGATGCATTTTAATTCTATTCATCGCACATATCTTACATCCATTAGACTGCAGAGAATATCTCTCTTCCAAATGTGCTGAGCCAGGAGCCACGGTTTTGCATATGACGTGAACATGTGGAAAGTTGTGGAGTGTTGGGAGGTGGTGGTATGAGGCATCAAACAAGTGCCACATATTAGACCCGAAGCAACATTACAATACTGCTTACTGACCATCATACCACAGCCAAAGCGAGGTAAGATGCAGCACAGGTTTGCAACCCTGGGATTGTTCCAGGCCAAATGGGGTATAGAAATCCATTGGCTATGCAACAGGGTCCCTATTGTGTATAAATGAGGTGAGGACGCAGTGGAGTGGGCTGTAGCGGAGGACGTATAACTAAAAAGAATTGGGATAGGTTGAGAGGGCAGAGTGAGATCCGAGTGAGTGGGCTGACATGAAATTGGGTCTACAGGATTGGCAGGATAGAGGAGATGAGTGAGGTGGGTGTTGCGGCAATGTGGCTGAGAGAGCCGATGAGTCATAACTGGTGATATTGAGTGTCAGCCACAGGTTAGGCACAACTGTTGCACAATAAGAAAACACTGACAACGGATAATGGTGCAATGAGGAGATCAAATGAAGAATTTTGTGAGCATAGGGAGTAGTGGCATGGGAGTAAAATGTAATTCTGCTTTGCATGCATATGCCAACGTACATACAGTGTGGAGACCATGTAGATGGTGCGGTACATGACTACTATGTATAAATGTGGCCTTGTTTTTATTGTTGACTATGTTGCCATCAGGTTGGATGGCCGAGACTCCAAATAAAGTTATAAAAAATTGCCTTTTTGCTATGGGTGGGAGATCACCCAAAGACTATTGTGCCTGGGGCTCCAAAAATCCTGGTGCCAGAGCTGTTTGAGCTCCATACAATCAACAGCCTGAAGGAGAGTACATGCAAAAAACATATGTACATCAACATTGTGACAGTAGACAAGAATTGTGGGTGATACCGACTCGAAGAGTATCATCATCGAGCATGCCAGCATGATGACCCAACTATGTAACGCATGTGAGGATCTCATGAATAAAATGCACGTTTATAGGGTGGTTCTCTACTCAGGACAGAATTCTAAGAGCACTCCAAGCGAATAAAGTGAAAATGCAATCAACATTAGAGGTCATATGGCATTTGTGGATAAAGTGACTGCTACCATGTGTTAACCATGACCTAATTAATATAAATTACATTTTCACATCACCTACTTTGCAGTACTCTCCTTGTTTATTTAATTTTATGTTAAAGGTATTTAAACGGCACACATTCTGTCAGTGGCATGACTATGCAGCCTATTCAGGTACGATGCCTTCACGCCTTGGTTTGGAGGATTACATAGCAGACCAGAGTATGGTATTGTGTGCGAGTTGTGGTACATAGGAGGCAGTGTGGGGATATTTGATGTTTTTCAGTTGACAAGAAGATATATTATAAGTCACCTGGTTATGGCTGAAGGTTGCAAAAAGATGCTTATGTGCAAACTGGTGTATTTGATGTTCCACAGAGCTGATATACATGTGGGCTTATTTGGACTTTTTTGGGAGGGTGTTAAGAGTTCTGTTTAGCCATGTACTGTTGCATGATGGTTTGACTGCAAAAGGCTGCGGGCAGGCTGGTTTAAGTTGCCTATTTGTGCAGTTTTGGGTGGATGATGGTGTTGTGTATGGAAGTTAATGTGGGTTGTTATTTAATGGAAGTTGGGAGCATACTGAACTTCGGTGTCATAGTGGGAAGAAAGAACAGTAGTATAAAAAAAATGAAACGAATGTGAAGGTGCTGAACAGTGACTACTGAATCGGTCTGTTAAAATGTGAAAAAGAAAATCCTAAAAGTATGACCAACAGCAGAAGTATTTATGAAATCTTTACGCATGAGGAAGCGCAGGCCAGAATTTCCAAAGAGCAGTAAGTCAATTTAAAGTCAGCAACTCTGATTGCGAAGCCGGCAACATGGACACAACGTTTACTGGTTTACGCCGAATGGCGAGGAATTATTGTTCACTTAAAAACCATTCACAGGAAGGCTCTTAACCAGACTGGAAAGTCTGTAACGTTTAGCAGTCGTTTGAGTGTCTTTCAGACCACCAGCTTATAAATAGGGGAAATGGGCCATATCCTGCGGTCATCTAATAAACCCTGCATACCACAATGTTCAACATGGGGCTGCCGAATTTACTATTTGAAAGTAATGTAAAAGGCAACCAGTTCGAAAGTCAGAAGTTACTGGACAGTAAGAAATAAACCTCAGACACAACTTCCCTCTTTCGCACCGATACGGCTGTTACCTAGGAGGACCCTGCCTTAAAAGGATTTTCACATTAGGTCAGCAAATGTGAAATGGTCTTCTAAAGTTACGCAATTACTCTTTTGGGTTACATTTAAATACACAGGCTATTGATGTAGTCTATTGAATAAAAACATTTTATTTTAAGATTTTATTAGAAGCTATTTCAGGGCTTTCACATCAACTAGGTAAAACAAAATAACAAATCGATTATGTATTGGCTGTGCTGGTTAACACCTACTCTCAATGTCTAAGGCAGCCTTTTAAAAAGAGTTTCTTCCAAGGAGAGTCAGATATGTGGCTGGGAAGGAAGGAGGTATAACAGGAAGTGGCAGTAAAGGAACCAGAGGAGGACTTCACAGGCTATAGATCTCTGAGACTCATAATTCTTGCTAACCTGATCCTAAATCCAGGCTATGGTAAAGACCAGGAATCTGCGTTTAAGTCAACTGCCTAACCAGAATGAGGGCAGGCAATGTAACAAAAAAAGACAACCGAGGGGGCTCAAGAAAGGTCACTAACTGTACTGCCCCATCAGATCATCTCAAAGATTAAACAGCAATCAGTTGGGAGCTCAGATGTTTGGCATGGATTTTCATGCTTACGAATACTTAGAAACTCAATTGGTTTATTAGTACGAGCTCTGTGCTAAATGGGACGGATGCTTGCAGGCCCGTCTAGGAGTGCCTGCCGCGCCCGTTTGGGAATTATTTTGCTCAGGGCTCACAAAACCACTACGTCTAATTAAGTTCATCAAAAAGCATAAGCAGGCTTATCTTCTAGATCTGAAATGTGGAGAAGAAAGGACAATAAGAGAGAAGATTGAAAAATACATATAATCTTTCCAGTTTTAAAACCAGTCTGTGCCTTGGGCTATTTAGAAGAACTGACCTCGTAGGGGTGGGAACAACAGATATGGATAACCGATTCCACTAATTTGAGGAGTTCTTTTGACATTTAATGTCGTGGTATGACATTTATAGGTTATTGAGTGAAAGGGGTTGAGGGAGTTTAGATGGGATTTAAATTTAAGGATTAACAGAAAAGCAAAGCAAAACACCCCAACTTGGTGGAATGAAGAGGTACACAACATTAATTCAACAAATGCGCCATACCCATAATTTGGAAATTGGAGTCATGGTTGATCAGTGGAATTAAATATGGTAATAGGGAAGAGACAAAAGAAAAGGGCCTGGAAAGGACAGGAGGGTAAAAATGGAATTTAGAATTTCAAGGACGATTATTAAAGAAGCAATGGCAATGCTAGCTGTAAGTGGCCAGTGAAGTTATATAAATAAACCATAGCTGTGGCTAGGGGATCTGTGGACATACACCTCCATGGGTAAAGTATTGAAGGAGAACTACTTCAACTTGTAGCTGGAGCAGTCTCAATATATGTTGTGAGTGACAGTGCACGCTTAGACAAAGCCAGACCAAGATCTTGCACTCTAGGTTTCAGTCGCATTGTTGTTTCTCAGGAAAACCACATGCATCAGCGGCACTATAAATATGGCATTATTCATAAAAGCAAAGGTTAGTCCTAAAAAATATGTTGAAATTTCAATCAAAATACAAATGTACATGTGGAAAATAGGCTATTCCAAAACGGAAACAAAATACATACGTTCATTCACAACAACTGAGGGTGGCAATAGAATGTTAAACAAAGATCTCCTGGAGAAAATACCCAGCTTAAAATTTACCTTAGAAGGGTTCTGAACAATGATGCCTAATGGAACCATTTTTTATTTTTTTTACATATATGTTTATATTATCATTGAGAACACAATCATTACCAATTACTTGTATTAACATAGTTAATACCAGTAAGATAACATGTTCATTTAAGCGTGGGAACTGAACAGTAATCATGCTGCTCTGCTCCATGATGAACATCCTCATCTGCAGGCAACTACAAAATTAAATGGAGTTATTGGTACAAAAGGATGTTTGGTGTAGGCGCTTTAAATCGGTTGCAGTGGTAGGAATAATGCAGATGGGATGAGGTAAACTGTGAGAAGGGCACAGCACACTACAGAATGGATGGACACATGCTGCACGCACAGTCACACCCACGTCACACCAACAGCCTTAATGCAGTAAAGTTTTTTTTACAGCATTGTTAGCTTTTTCTAACATTGAATTACCTCCAGCTCTGTTTCACTGTCTGTAACCTGGTATTGCTAAGAAGTCATAAAAAGACAACAGGACAGAATCAAATAAGGGTTACATTGCTGCACAGTGCATCACAGGCATCAATCACCTCAGGCCTTAGTTTATACATTTGAATCAACAGCATCTGCCCAATGGCGGCCACACGACTACAATAAATGAAAGTAAAACAGTTATGAATATAAAAGCTACCTAAATCCATTCACCGTGTATTGCAGAGGATTTAGTATCACTGTTAGATGAACTATGGAATTAACACACCACAGATGATAACTCGAAAGCACAAGAAGGTCAGCCACACATTCTGGTACTGGAATAAAACACATGCAATACTGGTGCACAGAAAACAAAAAACATTTGCAGATGGCACTAATATATTTGAACAGAGATGTTTAGAGGAGACTGTGATGAAGTCAAGTACAGCATGTCTAAAAGCATACTAGCAAACTAAAAGACACAACGTAAAGACTGCCATAAAATTGCCAGGACAGGTCTGCTGCAGAACTTACCGCTGCCTTTAGAAAGAAACAAAAAAAGAAACAAAAAGAAAATTAAGGTATTCAGAGCAGAAGCGCAGAGATCAGAGCACAAAATTAATCAACATAAAGTAAAACATTTGAAAGGTTTTTGATTTATTCGGCAATTCTCGGAAAATAAACCTATCAACCGTGTGGTGGCCTTAAAACTAGTTTGCATAATTAAAAGTATAATGTAAACAAAGAATGATATCTACATAATTCATAACACTTTTATTGTATTTATGGAATCAAAATCTGCAAATCTGACACTGTGAAAGTACCACGGGTCAAATTAATAAATGAAATATGGATTGATTACATTTTCAACTGCAAAATTATTCTGGATGCAACTACAGGTTGATGATATTGAGACAGTGCTTAATTTGAGCCGGTATTGCCATCCGGCATTCATTTTTGGGGACCGATACTTATTTTTCCTCATCAGACATTTAAAGACAGAAAGCTAGAGTAAAAACACAAAACAGAAAGACGGAAGAAGAGAAAGACGTAAAAACAGCCACAAAGACAGAATGCCAGAACCTGCAAGAGTGAGATAAAGAGGCAGGGAGTTTCTGGTATTGGATTAAACAGGCAGCAGGTGGACTGAAGACTATGGTTGTATGGTATTAGGCGCTCTGGCATTTAATACCGCTGGCCACAGGCCTCCAAGCAGAGCTTTGGGCACCAGCACTTATTCTTTTAAATATTAATTACTATTTGGAGACACATCCTAGCAGCAACCATTAAAATTAAATTACACACAGTTCTTAAACTGTTAACTTGAGTAACCTTAACTTCTCTATGGCTCTGACAAATATCATGTGTTACTACAGGAGTCTTTTCTTCTGAAATAAACCCAAGCATCAGATTGGGCTCAGAAAAATCAAACAGTGTGTTGTGACTTGTCTTGGTTACTATGCATCCTCCCCAGAGTTCCACGTCCCCGCTGCTCAGATAGTGAGTGAGGTCATTGGATTGTTGGAATTTTGAGTGTTTGTGCTTGGATGAGTGGAGAGTTGGAGTGAGAAGGGCTCAGCAGCAGGATGCTGCTCCTGGTGGGGCTTTACCTGTAACCTGATCTAAACCTATTAAACCTACATCTTTTGTGACCTAAAAGACTACTTCCTTGAATGTAACACAGACTGAAAGTCAGTGCATCACTGGCACAGGGGGGGGTTCCAGAATCATAATCTCCACTTCAATTTGGGAGAGGGCATGACAGTAATCTAGCCAATGTCACCTCTGACAAAAACCACATAATACCGCAGAACCCAGTCCCAAAAAGTGCAGCTTTTTTGGTAACAGTATCCCTACAATAATACTAGGAAAATCTATGAAGGGGTGACCCCTGTGGCTGTCTGAACAACATTCTTGGAATATGTACATGTGAATATAGCGAATGTAACTGCCTGACTACTTTTAGAGCGAGCCAGGCTTCTTTGCCAAGGTTGTAGCAAAGAAAGCTGCCTGTCTATTCTGCATTTAACATCAGAAGTGACAGAGTAACAACACACTCTCCTTGACTCAAGATCGTACAAGCACTCTGCGGTAAACGGATGCAGAGGAGGCAACTGAAAATGTTGCTTATTGAGGATATCAGAAGACACAACTGGGACGAAGGAGGGTTTTGCTCTTAAATGACCTCTTTTGCCACAAAAAAAATCTTTCAATTAGAACCAGCACTTAAAGCTTAAATATGCCAGTTTAATTAGTTATCAAAAATGTTTTCCAAGCTAGCATTTTACATTTTAAGAATGTATAATTTTAAAAGGCATCATAATCCTAGTAAACTAAACATAAAGCATGGTAAAAAAATAATTAGCCATACATTGCAGTAATTTCATAATGTCAGCCAAATTACTTAAAAGTGCTAATATTCAGTGGTACTGATGGCAGATAAAGCACTGTGAGTCAATTTTGTTATGAAGTCAGTCCCTTGAGAACTAGCCCAAGCACATAACTTTTCCTGAGAACGTTAGAAAGCTACACTGGTGATGGGGCGACCTGCTGCAATAATGATATTTATAACTCTTTCAAAGGCTTCCAGTCCCCGGGTGTCATCCACTAGGTTCAGGGTGGGGCACAAAATGGTTATACTTGGAGGCATATATCCAGCCTCCCTGAAAAGGCCCAATGAGAGATCAACCCTCTGGGCCAGTAGGTCCCAGTAACACATCCTCCTGGCCCAGTCTACAGCATAGTTCTTTGGGAGGACTTACATTTTTGGATCAACACGGGCCAAGTGAATTCAAGGAGGTAGGCCAAGTTGACAAAACAGTCTCCCATCCAAAATATTCCTACCCTGTGAAGTCCCATGAGTGCAAAAGACAGCATTTCCTACTCTGAGCACTTGCAAAAGAGTCAGGGCACCCCTTCACAGGTGGGGAAACCCTAACCTGACCCTTCTAGTTGTGACAGTCCATTATGTGGTATTGCGTAGCAGTATATTTAAATTAGTGTTTATATTGTTAAAATTGCTTCTGTCTGAGAGCAGCTACTATCAGTTCCTTTTCAAACAAATTTGCACTTGTGATCAGTGCATCAGATTGTGTGGTTTATTATCTTACTGGAGATCTATTTGTTGATTAGAAAGGACTGCAGATGAGAAGTTATTTTGAATGTAAGCTCTTTTTTCAGTTAAGGAGCATACACCCACTATGTATTATCTGGTTCTATCAGTCTGGAAGAACCTGTACTCTGCATTTCCTAAAAATGGATGAGGCTGAATCCATGACCTACAAGTGTGGAAGGTGGCCACCATCCATAAGTCACAGTGAAGACTGGCTTGCAGTGGGCCCAGCCAAGTGCAACTTGGTGAAAGGTTCTACCTTATTAAAGCATTATCTATTTTTCTGTCACCCACATCAAGCCTTGGTAAGGATTTGTATTCTCTTTAGGGCACACTGCCCACAGTAAATAGGGTCTGTGCAGTTCTAGGGTCAGATGCCTGGACTATCAGTTTTCTTACTTTGGTAAAAAGAATTAAGGCCTAAACAAGGGCATTTATTATTTGATTACCCACATATTGGCAAGTTCACTAATCAGTTGTTGCCCCTATTGGGTAGTGTTTTGAACTATTTTACAACATACATCCAAGTACATTAAAACTCTTTATTTTTAATGTGCCATTAGAATAAGTCAATGTCCGTGCAGGCTTGCTTCAGCTGATGGAACGTTCCTGCCTATTCTTACATAAAAGTTACAGTCTTTCTAGCCACCGTGCTCTGTTAAGGGGTATTTCCTTAAAATCCTCTGCCCAGCTTAGGGAACCAATTCTGAGAGGATGCAACTCTGCCCCCTCTCCTGTTACTAGACAGTGCCATATCAGGAAAAGGGAGACCAATTATCACCCTTTTCTACTACATCCGACTATGCTGAAAAATCAGGGTTAGATCACTCTCTTACACCACTGTCCAACAACAGGGAAGGAGTAAATGCTTGGTCACTATGTTCTCGATTATACAAATGAACAGAAACTCTAATCTCACACCAAGCTCTAGGCCAGGCAACAAAATCTATGGTACTGGGCGGCCTGGGAGAGTTACAGGAGTATTCACCATAATCAGTAAATAGTCATATGAATCTACATATAGTAAAAATGGATCTTTATTGACTCGGGGCACTAGCTTGCCGCAAGGCATCAAAAATATGGATGTGCTTCCCAAGGGTGTAAAATAAACTGTGCTTTACGGATATATTGGAAGAAAAGGTTGCAAATCACACACAGGAGCAATTTTAAAACAGAAGTATAGTTAAGAACATGTCTCTAAATCAGACAGCAATTTATTTTATTTTTTATTTATCTTACTTAGTATTTTATAGAGCAGGGAAGAAGAGAGCTGTCATGTCATTCGCCAATCATTTACAGTAGTATGGAGGTGTCTAGGTTGGGGCTGGGGTTTACGAGGGATTTTAACAATACCTTATAACTACAGAACAGATTTCAAGTAAAAAACAAAATACACCCATACAGCTTGGAATTAACTTCATACAGACACAGCGCCAAAACCTGCCAGGTGATTGTTTCTCCTAAGGAACAAGCTATGCATATTATGTTCTACACAAGCAATGCATGCATTTCCAGAAAGAAAATATTTGAGAAATACTGACCTGTCCAAAAAAGGCTATTCTAAAATACGTGCCCAGTAGCCTCTTGCCGGTATGCATGACTTCAGTAACTTTGCTGTAGGCGCGATGGAGGGTGTCGTAGAGGTGGGCCAACCTCTGTAGAAAGAAGAGACATTTAAAAGTCTTTCAGAGGACGCCTTCGTGGTGAAAAAACCCCTAGCGTTGTTACCAATTTGCTCACTTTCAAAGCCCTGTAGTGGCAGGAAACTGGAGTGAGTCTGTAAAAATCAGACATTGGGTTCACCAGCATTTTCTTTTTTTTTTTTTTTAAATAATTATTTCTGTACAAGAACATAACAAATATCCATGTCAGCACACTGTATCTCATAGGATACCAGAACAATGCAGCATTTAAACTACCCGATTCAACCCCTAATGCCCCCTCGCACCTCACAGACAAAAGGTACACACCACAGGTGATCTTCAACCCATTAGGCATTTTGACTCCAGTCCCAAAGAGTCATCAGTGAGGCCCTGATAACTTCCCCACATCCTCCTTATCTTCCCCCATTTATGGGGGCATCCTCTGCCTCTATAAACGTGCCACTTGGTGGTCCTGCACCAATCCAGGTTGATTTGTCACTCCTCTACACTTGGTAGATCTCTTGTACGCCACATGCAACAATTCTACGCACCGCCCCCGCAAACAGCAGGGTGGACAACAGTCTAAGATATCTGTTGTGGCTCTTTTCCCCTCAGATGTTCAATTTGATCGTCTTGACAGAGATCTCAGTGCATAGGCCGGCACCATGCCGAAGACCCTCCTTCACTCCGCCCATAAGCCCTCTAGCCTTGGACAGTCCCCGAGAGTATGGAGAGTTCACTAGCATTTAAAATTTCCTTCAGAGAGACACCAAACTATTTGGGTGTATAAATTCAGATTACACATGTGAATACTATTTTTATGAGTGCAAAGCGATGGTTGTTAGTCATACAACTTGGTTAACAGCTCTAAGAATTTACTCACATATTTGTCAAGAGAGGAATTCACGTCCTTGGAGAGGAGACTGGATATTCCAGGTTGGTCATGCTCTGACAATTTGGGAACACACTTGTTTGTGGATATTCACAAACATTTTCCTGTCTCATTCCCGCTGTGGGTAAAGTTGGACATTCACTACTCTAGAGTGCAGGAGAACATCCATTTCCAGGGTGGAAACAGGAATGGTACACACACCCAAAAACCTGTAAGCAGCTTCTCCACATAGAAAACGGTTTTCTAAAGGAAAAATAATCACTTGCATTCATGCATGACATTTCCCCTTGTGGAAATATGCAATATGTATATTTTATCAGTGGTGCCTCCAAATGAGAATAATTAGGAATTAACAAAGGTGTCCCACCTATACTTCTGGAAACATGCAACTGTTGCAGATTCGAAGCTGCACACATAAATTCCCTGAAAAATCCAACATTTCTTTCAAAGGTAGTAGGAACACTATTGGAGTACATTTCTGATCAAGCTCTGCGTGATCACCACCATATCTCTCACACTGCGTCTTGACATCTGTGACAGTCAAAAGATTAGGCGGAAAATCTACTATATAGAAGAATCTGTTTATATCTTTTTTTTCTCCTATTGCAGAGCCTTCTAGTACACTAGGCATGGTAGCACATTTGTCTGCCAATCCCTTCTTTCTCAGGTAAGCTTTGCACTTTGGAAACAAGTGAATACTTATTTGACACTTACTGTCCTGCATGCAGAACGCTGCTAGAAAAATGTAATGCTGAGTACGAATCACATAAATATGCAAAGAACTTCAAGTCACAGGCTTGAGTCTAAGATCAGCATTTATTTCAGAATTTTTAGGATTCACAAAAATTATCAGTAGTAAAGAAATATCTGTGTAAATCATAGATTTCCATCGGTGTCACTCCTCTCTCATGGTTGCTGTAATGGATCGCCTATATGGCTGCTAATCTGCAAGTATTAGTATAGCGATATGAGCAATAGTACATACACATTTATTTATTTGGGCAATCCCTTCTAGTACATGTGCATGAAACATGGACGTGTTCTATAGCATTCTCCAGCATGGAAACCCATTTACTCTTATTCTGCTTGGCAATACATTTATGTGGTTACATGATGGGAACAGGCAGGCAAAATGTACTTGGAAAGCTCTGTCTTTGTGGGTATCGAAAGCAGTTAGAAGGGCAACAAACCAACCCCCAAAACACTCCTTCACCACCCATATCTCTAAACTTTCTACTGCAGATCTTCCAGAGTACTTGTGGATTCTCTCCACTTACACCAAATTAGTTATCTGTGTTGAGAAGAAAAATCTGTGATTTAATTTTGCAAATCCAAGCTTTTGCTCATTTAATTGGCACCTAGTTGTGCACAAGTATTCAAGTAAAGCCCAAGTACAGTATTCTGCACTGTCATATATAAATGAACACTGCAGCATTCTTTGCCTCAAATATTTGCAGGGCGTTTTGCAAGTGATCTTCAACAAAATGTTTTTAAAAAAATTGAAACACTGGAATGTTGGGAGCTCCACAGAAAACAATGTCTCTTACCTGCCACACAATACGGTGCTGACAGTATCCTTCTGGAAAACGCGCGAGCTAGATATGCTTACATTGACATAGTGGTTAGAAAATACTGTCAACACTGACATAGCTTCCTTAAAGTAACAGGAAGCATACTGAAGGTATGTCTGAAGCCCAACTGGGCACCATCAGGCATGGACCACCGACCTAAACAAGAAATTCAAAAAACCCAACATCTAAGGCTACCGGTTCGGCACAGAGTACTCTATCATGGCGGTTGCATCTGCTGAGCAGACGGACTAGAACTTTGTTGTTAAGATCTCAGGGATTGCACTGTTGGAAAGCAATAACACTTCTATCACAGTCAATGTTAACTCTAGTGAGAATGGAGGAAACAGGATTTGTATATCACTTGCTGTGTACCAAACAACCATCGGCTTTAAGAGATTATACACAAAAAAAGGGTTCATGCAAGAAGTAGTTTGAAACCTATTTGTGTCGGTTTCAATACAACAAACAACAGAATGGCACAAAACCAATCTCCTTCCTTTTGGCACACTGAAAAATATTTATTGATAATGTGTTTAAAGGTCATACTTTGCATATTCTAAAAATGCAGAAAATGGAAATGAAAACCTTGCTCACTCCTTGACATTTCCTATTTTTAGTTGTTGTGCTATAGTATTGGCTAAACCCTGTTTTTCCAGAAAAGGCCTTTGTATTACAAGTAGCTGAGAATCTTTCAACATTTCACGAATGTGAAGATGATACAGGCCTGAGACATATAACGCTTAACGCCCAGTAAAAGTGAAGAAGGCCTCCAAATGCAAACCTCAAAATCTCTCCGCTTCTCGTAGATGGGAATAATGAGCTTGTAGATGTCTGCAATGAGCTCATAGCGTTCGGCCTTCCAGAGTCCATCTGCACACTGCTCCAGCAACTCCATGAGCACATCCTGGGGGAGGGGGGGAAAGATGGAGCATAAATCAAGTCACACATCTGAACAAATACAGGTAAATACTGAAGTCTGATAAATTAAAACCAAACACTCAACATCCGGAAAACAGTACCATGTCTCTATCACCTTTCATACATGCTGCTTTGCGCATCTTTGTCAATACTCAAAGGGACTAGATCAATGAAAGAACTTTAGGGTAAACATTGCCAATTAAATGAGTTCCACTGAGAGTCATTCTAAGAAAAACAATCAATGTGGATATCCCGAAAATCTGCCATGGATCCATTCTCTAAGACCTATATTCTACAATTCTATCCAAGGTATGTCAATAATACAATGCAAGAGGGAATGGGCACCAGGCTGACAACTATATGTGAACGAGATACAAATTCTCCAACAATGACTAACTCAATACACCCACATAAAGGGAAGTAAAGCTGCATTTGTTGAGGGGGGAAACGCATCTTTATTTCACATTTGTATCGATCCTTTGTCTCTTAATAGTAGCATTCTCGGATTTGGATTCTGGATTCACTGGCATTTTTTCCTGATAAATTATGGCTGAAGAAAGGAAAAAAAGTTGCTACACAGTTTAGTATCTCATGCCAGGCCCTTTAATCTGTGTTGGATTCTTGATCTAAAATGGCAGAACCAAACTGGTACAAGGTAACACAATCCAGCCATAATGCGCACCTGGCCATGCTTCTTGTAGCGCACACAACAGCCGCGGTTGAGTCACCTTAAGGCTGACCTGCCTATTCCACTGCTATTGCTATATTGGAGCTGTCACATACGTTTCACCTCAATCGAAATCTGGAACAGTTGTTGCTTTTTTAGTACTTTGATGCACATCCAGCTATGCCAATTGAGCCTTTTTCTAATCTCTCGCGTCCACTGCTGTTTCATTCCTGGCACCCACACACACCTCCGTCACTGCATCCTAACCTTGATCAACTGTTGCATAATGCTTTTATAAACTTCATACTCAAATCATGGCAAATACTCTTCTAGACATAACATTAAAAATAATACTGTGTCTACCTTTAATCACATATCCAACTACAGAGAGAAAAGCAAAGAGTGCAATAATGAAAATCCCTGTGCACAGACGGAGCTATAAAACAAGACTTGGCAAAGGCAATAGTTCTGGTATTAATTGATGAACATAGCCATGCACAAAAGTGCACAGGCAATTTGTTCTATGGTTCCTATGCCTTTGCTGTTTTCATTCCCCAAGCTATCAGGCCATTCAGCACTGCAAGCTTGTGAAATAAAACCATGCAATAGGATATTAAAGCTAGATTTATGCCATTCAGCGTGCACTGTACAATGCTGGACCGCCTACAGATAAAGCGGACACACTCTGTTTATATGTAATGCGCCTGCTGCAGTGAGGAGAGTGCTCGCATAAAGGAAAGCGTCTTTAATATGTGTGGGCACTGTTACAGCACAAAATGGCTAGCGTGTTTTATCCACTCATTCCTTCATTTATCAATGCAGACTAAAACTCACACTTCTACTTACCAGAGGTGCCCTCATTAAGCCAATCAATTACTCATATATTAACTCATTCTTACACTGATCTATTGTCCACTCACACAACCACTCATCACTGCCAGTCAATGATGCACTTCCACTACCCCAAAGCAAATCTTATTAGCGTTGTCAATGTTTATTTTATAATGGAATGCGGGAGGACACGAGTGAGACAGCTCTATTCCTACACATCATTTGCCCCTTGTGCAGCTCCACATACTGTGAACCCAGGATAGTAGAAATGTATCTGAGTGGACAGAATTTGTTTTCATTGGGTACAGGAATGACGCAGCACAGAAGGAGTAATGTTCACCTTTGCTATAGAAACATATTTCTCTGTTGCCCCAGACCCCATGAAGTGCTAAGTAGCCCTTGTGCACCCAGGGACCCTAGCTCAACTGTTTATTCTAAGTGGCCCACCAAACTTCAGGCTACACTGTAACATGGCAGGCGGCGGAAGGCCAGAACCTCTGTAAGACCTGTAGCCACACTAGTGAGCTGTACAATTCACACGTGCTTTAATCGGGGCAGTTTTACAAGGATTATAGAAAGCCAGAAACCGTGTGTCAGATTTTCCTTGCCCTCTCCTCAACCTATAGTGTCTCCTGAGATTCTGGTGTCTTCACCCCAGCAAACCCCAGATGAATAGGTGCTCACACTAGTGTTGGTGCTCCCTTTACCCTGTCCTATGCTCTATGGGGGCATACATGGCAGTCACAGAGGATCACCCTTCTCACTTCATGTTGCTGTTCCATAGTAGATTTGTAATTCTGAAAGATTTTAACTGAAGGTGGGTCATGGGAGCTCCCAAAATAAGAGGAAGTGAAGCCAGCAAGCGCTGGCAAATTGGAAGGCAGCAAAAAAGAGTTACAATGAAGCCAGTAAATCTAAAGCAAGGGGTGGCCTGCAAGCTCCTAGCTTTATACAATATCTCTCGCAAGCGAGAGTGCTTGCAGCCCATGCGCTGTCGCCAACGGCAGCTCCTCCACTAAGGAGGAGGAGCGCCGCCCCACTGCTCTTTGAGCAGTGGAAAAAGGAAAAATAAAATGATAACACTATGTTAAGATAATTTTACTTTTAGGCGCTGCTGTCATGGTGACAGCAGCGTCGTGTTTGTCTTAGAGAGGAGGATGAGTGTGCTACCTGCTTACGGATAGGCGGAGGCCAGAAGCAAGGTAAGTAAGTTTTAATTTATTTTTTTATGCCCCCCACTCCTGCCTCACCCGCACTACTTTGTGGCAGCCGGCACTAGCTGTCGCAGGCGAGACCTACAATTTGAGGATGACATGATTTCCACCAATTTGTAATTTGACAAGGAACAGAAATGCAACAACTTCCTGCAAAAAATGCCCGGAGGTGTCTCAAAAAGTGACTGAGAACTCTTATTCAGTCTTAATTCTCAGTCTGTGGTGTTCAGAAAACCCCCAAGAAAGCACATTAACACAGACAACTAAAAACTAATTTGCTCAGATTTACTTTAATGACCAAACCAACCCCCTACTGATCCGACTCTTATCCCCATTGTCAAATATTTCATGTTTTAACATTCTGACGTCTGTTCTCTGGATAGTTTCTTTCTTAGTTTACATTAAGGTGCATTAATAACTTATGGTACAAAATCATTAACTAAATGAATCACACAGGTGCCCTTGAGACTTCTGCCCTAATCACTTCCATAACAATATCTGGTACCACTCCCCATTGCCCTAGAGCTTCCGGATCAGAAGCCTGGCTTGTACAGGAAAAGGAAACGACTTGATTAGGATTAGTAGTCTTGGACCAGGGAGCATACAAGGTCCTTCTTAGCATTAATGAGGGTATTCAACAAGTTTCATTTAGAGGTTACATAATAATAAAAATGCAATACCAAAATGTGGAAGTATTTCCATGCTTAAAAAGTACAGAGTAAATGAATCAGAAGGCGGAGCAGGCAATGAGATTAGCAAGACTCCAAATGTGGGCATGGAGAATGGAAAGGAAGACTCAAGAAAACAATAAAGGGAAGAAAAAAAAATACCTCAGACACTCAATGTGTAAGTTCTGCACTACAATAAAGCAGCCTACACTCAACATAGCAGCAACTACAGGTGTTTAAAAAGAGGAGCTAAAAATAACTGCTTCACTTAAGAAACTCTTGTCTTTCAAAACTCAACCCTCTGGCCAACAAAAACCTTTGCATAGACACCAACTAGGGATAGCGAGAGGTAGCAGCTACTCGCCCTAGCTTGCTCTCAGTTACCACTGATCTCGGGGTTTGTGAAGACAGCAGTACGGAAATAATGTAAGCAGGACTGTAACAGCCATGTTTACTTTCTGGAATTTCCTCTTCTTTCTCTTTCCTTAATATATTTGGAGAAAACAGGAGGCTGTTGACAAGAGAAGGGTGGGACATTTCTAAAGTCTTCCGGTGTCAAAGGGTGCATGATGTCACTTCCGCTACCGATAACATTTTGGTCAATCAACGTCCATGCACCTTAGTGCAAACCTATTTGTTTTGGAAAGTCCACTGAAGCCCATCTGTGTCTACAGTTCCAAGTACACCGGCACCAAAAACTACTGTACGAACACCTAGATGGTGCTGTATTACTTTACCAATATTATTAATTTACTGGATTTATTTTCAAAGCAGAACTTTAGAGTGCCAGAGGTCATAAGATGCCTCTGATAACTCCACATGCACTGGCAATGGATGTGGTTAACCATTGACTCGATTATGCCTTTGACATCAATGTTAAAGTCACCTTCCACAGGCAATTTAGATAGGTTTGTGAAAACAGCTGATAAAATTATCCTTCTTTTGCAAGTTTCCTTATCACTGAGCAGGCAGTGAACATCGAGCTCTCTCCGTGATGCATTTGATAGCTGTTCCTCAGATAACACATACCATCAGGGGCTGTAAAAACAACACTTAAGTAATTATTTTTAAAAACACTTAACTAGAGAAACACATCTGGCTAGCTTCTGCTTGGGAAAATGTTTCATTAAAACAATTGTGCTACTGAATGTGGATGCCCAGTTTCATTCTAGATTATGTCCCAAGATACAGTATGATGTATTATGACTGTCATAAAAACTGTCTGGCTACTGCAAAAAAACAGATGAGCACACCTGTTCTTTTTAAAAATACAAGCAATATACTTTAGAGGACAGGGCAGGTTGCATTGAACTGGAACATGCATTTACCACCCCCGCTTTCCTAAAGCGCTAATTTTGCAAAAATTAAGCAGAAACTGGATATTTGAAAGGCTTACCTCATTAAAGTGGACATCCTGCATTCCAACGTCCTCCATCATAGACGCTTCCTCATCAATGTTTGGGGTGATAACTCTGAAAGTTGAGCATCCCTGCCTGAACATTCCTGATTTAAGACACAATAGAAGAGTCAGTGGATGACTATCAGCTATGTTAGGTCTTTTATTAACTCTGGCTTTTTTCACTACACTGTTCAGCTGTAATTTCAGCAGATGCCTGATAAGCACCCTCAAAGTGAGTTGACAGGCAGGCAATATAAAGTGGATATGCATGCAACAGAAGTATTAAGATCAACATCTACCATCGCAAGTCCAGAAAGAAAATTTAGCTTACCTGTAACAACACTTTTTTTTATCTTGCTTCTAGATACTGTTCTTAGTTACACAACCGGTGGTTGAGTTGGGAAACGTATTTGTTTTCGTTAAAGTTTTTTCACCTTTGGTATCAACCATAGGACAGCATTATGGTCTCCTTCAAAGCTCCACAATTCCCTACGTGCCAACATCATGTTCCAATATTTTTTTGTATAATTTGTCTACTGATCTGCATGCATGCTTGGTGTGATTTTTGACCTGTCTACTTCATGTAAAGGCAGAATGGGTGATGACACCCATCTGTTTCAACATCCACGGATCCAACTGGAAATTTATCAGGCCAATCCCTGATCATGTACATCCTGCAGAATATAACCATTCAAGAAGAAAAACCATTGTAACAATGCAAGCTATAAACCTATTGTTATAAACAGCTTTTCTGATTTGTGGCGTCAATCTCATGAATATCTTGTGGTAATGTGTAGCGCAAGTTCCCCCCTTAGAGCATTCTTGGCGCCGAATAAAAGAAGTTTATCGTTACCCAACTAAATGAATCTCATGTTCGTGACCTTGAAAAGATGAAAGGCTAAGTGAATGTGTTGGGATCCAAACCTGTGACCACGTGACTAAATACAGTATCTTGGAGTGGATATTTTGTCCACTGAGGCACCATGAACGCATTAAAGGGTTGACAATAATGTCGTTCCTTCTAATGTACAAAACTTGTTTCAGCATTTGTCTATGGATCTTGGATGAGCTATTGTTATTTTTCACATGAAAAGAAGATATACAGTTAGGTATGAACATTGGGCTCATGTGTAGCACCGTCTTTATCAATATATCTTCAGTAACTAAGGCAGGAGTCCTTAATTACTGGCGATCTATTGCAATTAAGTATACCAGTGTGAGTACATTTGATTATGTGACAATTGTGACTAATTAAAAAATGCAAAATAAGGATCCAAGAGCAAAGTTCCTTGCTGAGACCAGTATTGCAGATGGTGGCAAAATGTGTTTTATTCCTTCTAAAAGACCTTAGTTTTGAAATATTACACAAATATTCATTATATTCTGCCATCTTGTACGCAATTAAAGCAGGTGTATACATGCAGACTTATGCATTAAACAACAAGTATGATGTGTCACACCACGCGTGTGGTAGATTCTGCTAGATAGGTGTCACATAACAAATATAATCCACTTTAAAGAGCAACACAACCTCTTCCAGCATCTTCTAAATGACAGATCCTGAGTCAGAGAATCAAGATCTGTGAATACCAATGTGCGCAGGTAGAGAAAGACAAAGATCTGCTGGGTGGGTGCCATTTCCACAGTCATATATTTGGGTAGAGGTGGTAAATTGGGAGATTGCAAAGGAGAGTCGGTGGGGGCATACCAGCGGTAACCCCAGTGTTATAAGACAAAGAGGGCACATTGGCCACCTCAGGGAGAAATTAGCTCATACACTGCAGATGTAAGTGGGACAAGCCATTGGACAAAGAAATCAAGAAGACATTTTGTATTGCTAACTGGAAGAAACAGGGGGGTTATGTGCAAAATTAGAGACGTTTCCTCCAGCTTCTACTTAAGGAACTCTTAAGTCTCATTTAATGGCACTCTGAGCCTGACAATAGCATTTAACAAATCGGTTAGGAAGCCAACCTAGGTAAGCAACAAACAAAACGTTTTCCAGTTGAGACAAACAATTTAACAGTCACTGCTCTTGTTTTGCACAGAGCAAGTACATCTGTTAGAGGTGAACGCATTTTTCCCATTGAGCAACAGTTTCATGATGGGGGCATCCAGCATAATAGGTTATCTGAAGCATACCTACAGCCTGTGGAGAAGTCAATGGCTAGTATGCCCTGTATAGTATAATTACAAGCTCAACTGAGGAAGACATATCTGATGTCTCCACCCTCAATTAGCTCAAACGAGAATTCTTCGCCATCTTTCTTGTGTGGGTCAATCAACTTTGTAGTTCATCTTACATCAACATGCTGCATTTGGATAAAACTACAGAGGCATTCACCTGCTGAAATAATAGGCTTGCATTTTGAGAAACCGGCTTGTCTAGAATTTTACATTTGCCCATCCCTTTAGTGTATGGTCATACCCCATGTGTTTGGACCTTTACCCTAAATAGAACAACCAAGACCATTATGGATTAAAACACAGGGTAGGAAGAGGGAGGCCTAATTTATACCCAATTGACTGGTGCTATCAACTTGCTGAAACTGTATTAGGAACCATTGTAAAAGAATGGATTTTTTTGCAGACCGAATTAGTCAAACCTAGGATGACATTAAACTACACCCATTAAATCAAACAGACATAAAAATGAAATATTATTCAAGTCTAAAGATAATAACACAGTACCAGGCCGTTGCAGTAGGCGTACATGCAAAGTTACCATTTTATTGGAGGGGGCGTGGCTTGCCGAGCCGCGGAATGGCCGCCATCTAAGCGAGCTCCGCCGGCCGGAATCCAATCCTCTAAGTAATCCTGCACTCTTGGGCGTGCTGAGATCGCCGGGACCTGCTGCGACGATAGCGCATGTGGCGCGGAACGCGCAGGTGCATTTCTGAAGCCCGGGAGACTCTGGCGGACGAGCTACGGCCCGAATCCTGCTGCGGCGGCGTGAGGGGCTGCCGCTGTCGGAACCTGGAGGCGGCGCTGCGTGCAATCGAGGCTGGGGCGCCCACGTGGTTGAGGGCCCAGCTGCCGGAGGCGGCCTTCCTGGCTGGAAGCTCGCTGGGGGCCTGGCCGCTGAACCCGCTACAGCAAGGAGCAAGAAGCTGAGGACGCCGCTGGTGCCCGGCCGGACTGTGGTGCCGACGGAGGGCAGAACGGAGACGGCTGATCGGTGCCCGGTGGGGTGAGTGGCTCGAGTGCTGTGGCTGCGTGAGGCCCTGTAATGGGAAGAGGCCCCAAGGGGAAGCGGATTGAGTGAGCTGCTAACCTGGTGCTCTGGTGAGCCTTGAGGAGACGCTGCAGTCTGCCCGTACAAAGTAGTGAGATCCTAGATTGGACCAGGTGGCGTGATGACTGGCCGCTGCGATTGAGGAGTGCTGCCTGGGGGAAACAACCGCAAGTAGAGGAGATAAGAAGCCTGCTAGCGTGCGGTGACATCGTGGGACTGTGTCGCTGGGCCGTGGGCCCGTGGAGGCGCGCCCGTTGCATTCCGAGTGGGTGAGGAACGGCCCACCGGATCGAGAGGTGCACCGTGGCCAGAAGTCTCGTGGAGGAGGTTGCTGGAGTTCGACGATCATACGGGGTGATTGGTGTTGGACTCGAGTGCTGAGACTGCGGGAGGCCCTGTCCTGGGAAGAGACCCAGAGGGGAAGCGGATCGAGTGAGCTGATGCCCTGGAGCCTTGGGGAGACGCTGCCGTCCGCCAGTGCACGGCGGTGAGACCCTAGATTAGACCAGGTGGCGAGCAGAATGCCCGCTGCGATATAGGTGTGTTCTCTGGTGGAAGTCAACGCAAGTTTAGGAGATAAGATTCCTGCTAGCTGGCGGTGGCATTGTGCGACTGCGTCGCCTGGCCGTGGGCCTTAGTAGCGCGCCCGCTGCATTCCGAGTGGGTGAGGAGTGGCCCACTGGTCCGAGGAGTGCAGCGTGGCCGGGGATGTCGTTGAGGAGGTGGCTGGCGTCTGGCGATTATACGGGGTGATTGGTGTTGGAGCTGCCCCCCTGGCAGAGGGAAACTGACGCGGTGCACTGTCCGGAGGTTGCCTGAGGCTGCCAGGGAGCTGTTAATTTGGCCTAGAGGCGTGCCTGGAGGTCCATCCCACCCCCTCTGGACATAGGACTGACCGGCTCGAACCTACGATTTCTCAGCGGAGAGTGAGAGGCCTCACACTTTGGCTGGGAGGGCCGCCATACATCTGGGGGTTTGCGAGAGGATCCTGCGGTGGCTGCAATGGGGAAACACGACGCCAAGCAATCGAAGATTACCTTCGACAGTAAGCGGGCGACGCGACAGGTGGACACCGGAGCTGAGGCGCAGACGGAGAGCAGGCATGAACAGGGGGTGGAGGATCAAGGTGAGGATTTGAGGACTCTTATGCTTGAGATGCGATCTAGCCTCCGTAACATTGATACTAAGCTAGATGCCCTCACGTCGCAGCTCGAATCGGTCAAGGCGCAGGTTACCACACACGAAACGCATCTGGACTCGCTGGACGGACGAGCGGCGGACTCTCATGAGTTTCAGGTCGAGACTAAAGAACAGCTCTTACACATGGACAAGCTGCTGGGCATCATTAGAGCAAAGAACGATGATTTAGAGGCTCGGTCGAGGCGGAGCAACCTCCGGGTCACGGGTATTCCGGAGACGACCGCTATATCCAAAATGGAGACATACATCATGGAGCTGCTGCATGAGCTGTTTGACCCGAACCTTTCCTCGGTCTTTGTGGTGGAGAGGGCACATAGATCTCTGGGCCAGAAGCCACCAGTTGGGGCGCCTCCACGGCCCATTATTGCTAAGCTCCTCAATTACCAGGACAGAGATACTATATTGAGGCTTTCGAGAGAGAGAGGACAGATCACACACCAGGGAAATGCTATATCGTTTTATCCAGACTTTACTCCGGCTGTGCAGGCGGCGCGGAAGGAGTTCGCACCGGCCAAGAGACTACTCCTTCAGGCGCAGATACCATACTCATTGCTGTACCCGGCGAAACTCAAGGTGGCATTCGAAGGCACCACACACTTCGTCACGGATGCCAAGGCGGCAATGAAATTTGCCAGACTGGGGGAGCAGAGGTGGCGGCCGGGAACCTGAGTGACAATGACTGATATGGGTATCGTATTAATGGAACATATACTGACTGCCCCTGCCGCTTGCTAACACTTGTGCCGAACATTAGTGGACACCTGCTTCCTCTCTGATAATCTCTTACCGCGCTGCCGCATACCCTTTTCTTGTAAATGTGTCCTTGGCGGTCCAAGCTGCCTGCAGAATTTCTGGCCACCCTGTTCTAACCGGGGTTAGTTGCTGGCTTAGGCACGTCCCCATGGGAAGGTTCCCAACTATGTTGAATGTTTTTGGATTTAGGATGGGCACTACACAACCTGATTGGGGGGTTGGAGTGGGTGGGGGGTTGACGGCGGGGTGTTTTGATTTGATAACTGGTTCCAGCTTACAGGTAATCTGCTATGTGGTCGCTATCGTGCATAAGATTTGTGGATGATAATGGGTGTATCGTTTTAAAGTAGACATGACCCAAAAGTTACCTAACGTCTTAAACTGTGTAACATGGAATGTGCGGGGTCTGAATGACTGTCGAAAGGCCAGACTAGTGCATGCATATCGAGTACCTCACAATGTGGACATATGCCTCCTCCAGGAGACGCATCTGAGCGCCCCCTCGTCGCCCCGGCTTTGTCACGCCCGCTGGGGTCATGTGTACTCTGCCACGTTCTCGACTTACGCCCGGGGAGTGGCAATTTTAATTAGGCGTGGGTTGGATTGGCGGGAAGAACTGACACACTGCGACCCCGAGGGCAGATATGTATTAGTCCGGGGACTTTTAGGTGGCACACTGGTGACGATTGTGGCTATTTATGGACCGAATGTGGACTCCCCTGGTTTCTTTCAGGATGTCTGGGCGAGGGTGCGGGCGGCTGGATGCGATACCGTTATCTGGGGCGGGGATTTTAATGCGGTGTTAGGTGACGCTCTGGACAGACAGGGTGCCGCCCGTAGCCTACACCCTGCGGCGGGTGCTGCTTTGGGGGCGATTGTTGAGGAGGAGGGCCTGGTTGATGTGTGGAGGGATAGGCCTGGTGGGTTGCGGGAGGGTACATGTATAACTGACCACCGATGTGCTTGGTCCCGATTGGACTACTGGCTGCTCTCTAGAGATGCAGCTCTGTGGACGGTGGAAGCCGAACACATGCCGCACTCGCTTTCAGACCATGCGCCATGCCTGTTGCGACTGTTGTTACCTGATCTACCTCCACGTGGCTTCTCCTAGCGCTTGCCGAGACATGCGCTGATGGATGAGGTATTTAAGGAGGAGATCCGGGGGGACATTATTGACTACTTTGAGCTGAATACTGGATCGGTGAACTCTGTATCATCCCTGTGGGAGGCTTTCAAAGTGGTCATCCGAGGAAAGTGTATTGCGCGGCAGGCCGGGGTGCTGAAAGCTATAAGAGGTACGCTCGCTTCACTGGAATCGGACATAAAAGATCTGGAAAAGCGCTTTTATGCCGCTAAAACTACTGACGTCCTGGGTCTGCTGAAGACTAAGCTTTTAGAGTATGATGCGGAGGCGCAGCGGGAGGTTACGTTTCTGGGCAAGCACGCGGAGGCCAGGAGATAGGCCGGGGCGCACGCTGGCGAATCTGGTGAGGCCGCCCAGATCTGCGACATTTGTCCATGAGCTGCACTCCAAAACCGGGGCCACGGTCAGGGGACAGGAGGGCATCCTAAATGCCTTCTCGGGCTTTTACTCCGATTTGTACACGGCCACCCAGGGGGAATGCCCTGACGGGCTAGACTCCTTTCTAGAATCCATAGCGCTGGTCTGGTTCAACAACAAGCATCGGGAATACATGGACCTCCCGATAACGGCTGACGATGTGGCCCAGGTGATCAAAAGTTTGCCCCTTGACAAGGCCCCTGGCCCAGACGGCCTGACCACGGCCTTCTACAAGACATACGTTGAGGAACTGGCTCCCCGGCTGTTGGAGGTGTACAAGGAGGCTCTGCAGGTTGGAATACTTCCCAAATCAATGCGTGAAGCATCGATTATTACCCTGCTTAAACCGGATAAACCGAAGGAAGAGATGGACTCCTACAGGAAAATACTGGCCAAACTGCTTGCTAATAGAATACAACCAATGTTGCCCCTGATAGCCCTACCGGACCAGTCTGGGTTTATCCCGGGGTGGTCCACGTCTCATAATCTCCGTACGATCTTCTCTATCCTGCATTACTTACATCCGGACGTGCGAGCTGCGGTGGTCTTCTTGGATGCCACCAAAGCGTTTGATACTCTGGAATGGCCATATCCATTTGCAATATTGAATCGTATATGTTTTAGCCAGCTCCTAATCAACAAAATCCGGCTGCTCTATACCATGCCCTGCGCCAGAGTTAGAGTGAACGGTATGCTCTCGGACGCCTTCCCGATTTCGCGGGGTACGCGACAGGGATGCCCGCTGTCCCCGTTACTCTTCGCTATCGCGATGGAGCCGCTAGCGGCTCGAATCCGACAGCACCACACGGCGCGTGGAATAGGCCTTAGCTCACGAAGTCTGCTGATATCGCTCTATGCCGACGATGTAACACTCTATCTCACGAAGCCCGAAGAGAACTTGGATATAGTCTTGCGTGAGTTCATCCGCTTTGAGGGGCTGGCCGGTATAGCGGTAAATTGGTCCAAATCGGTGGTCTTCCCATTGACGGAGACTACCCCGAGGATGTTATCAGAATACCCCTTGCGGTGAGAAACAGACGCTGTTAAATATCTCGGCATCTGGGTGAGTCGCGTGTCTCAGGACTTTTGGACGCTAAATTTTGGGAGAGCTGTCGCGTGGCTGGAGGAAAAGGTAAAGATATGGATGAGGCTACCTCTGTCATTAACGGGCAGGATAGCTCTGGTCAAGATGGTGGTCCTACCTAAATTTCTATATTTATTTGCGAATATACCGCTCCCCCTGACAGCACATTTTTTCGCAACTCTGCGATCGCATATCCTTGAGCTGGTGTGGGCTGGCGGCCAGCACCAGTGCATCCTGGGACGTGCTGACTTTGCCATTAAGTCAGGGTGGGCTGGGAGCGCCAGACATGCGCTTGTATGCCTTGTGCGAACAGGCCCAATTTTTGCACTATTGGGTGCATCCGACACCTTTCCAACCGCACGTGGCTGTAGAACAGGACACTGTAGCGCCGGTACCGCTTAGAGTGGCCGTTTGTGCGAAGGCGCGCCGCCCCAGGGGGGATGTGGATACTGCGGAGATGCTGCGCTGGGTCTGGGTGGAACTTAGGCGAAGGGCGGGAGTGCCGCTCCTGTATGCCTCGTCCCTATCCCTGGAGCGTAACCCGCTACTGCCTTGTATCGGAGACGGAATTAGCCCACCCATGCTGCGGAAGATGCACCTGCACACGTTTGCAGATCTCTTTCCAGATGATCATTTCATGCAACTGCCGGTGGCAGCGGAGGGACAAGCGGTGCCTTTTTCAGACTTATTTTATACCATAAACTGCGGGAGACCTGCAGGGCGCTGAGTGCGGACTTCCCGGCGGCCCCCCCAATATTCCAGGCGTTGGAAGGGGTGGTGGGTTCCCCGTCACCTCGGAGATTAGTCACTAGACTGTATAAATCCATGCAGTGTGTGGCGCCGGTGGTTCGACCTCAGTCCCTTCAACACTGGAATGAGGAGCTTGGCTCTCCTCTATCGGAGGAGCAGTGGACCTTCTGTTGTGGGCAGCTAGCTGAGCTCTCCCCGAATTATAAACTGAGGCTTATACATTTTAAGTATCTGCACAGATTCTATAGAACACCGATTGCGTTACATAGAATGGGCTTGAGGGAGGAGGTTGGCTGTTGGAGATGCGGGGGTGAACCTGCCTCTTTTTTGCATATGGCGTGGTCCTGCCCCAAGCTTGCGGATTATTGGTCTCAGGTATTCACTTTGGTCAATCAGATGTTGGGCCGTACTGATGCCCCATCCCCTGAGTTGGGGATATTAGGCTATGTTAAGAACACACCTCCTAAAGAACGTAAACTACATGCCATGCTCCTTCTGTTTGCGAAGCGGCAGGTGGCGATACACTGGGGTAGGAGCCGGGTGCCCTCGGTGAAGGGATGGCTGGCGGACGTGACTTATGGCCATGTGCAGCTGAGTGTCTTTTGGGACTTGATGCCATCAGCCTCCCGACCGCGGGATATCTGGGAACCCTTTGTACGGTGGGCTCAGGAGCGACAAGAGATAGAGGAGGAGAGGGCTGCATTGGATGAGTGAGCGTGGGTTTTTTCTTTGATTAGCCGTCACCCAAGAGGAAATCGAGAGGCCCGAGCACGCTACCACATGTTACTGGATAAACGAATTGGCAGATCTGGTCTGACCCTGCGCTGATGGGTCCCTTCAGTGAGGGTAGTATGGGTTGACATGAACACTCTAAGATATTGATGTATATACGCAACTGCATTGGCATGTATCACAAATGTAATGAGGATATCATATTGCTGGCATATGTTGTTGGTTACAGTTTGTAAAGCTGTGTTAACTTCAATAAAGCTTTAAAAAAAAAAAAAAAGTTACCATTTTATTGAATGATTCCTCCATGGAATTCATCTAAAAACCTAAACATACTAGAATAAGTTATTTATTTAGTCAGAAAGCTAGTAAGTATTGTTTGTATTATCTTTGCTCTTCCTCCATCACTTGACAAAATAATGTTATATGTATTAGAATATCAATGACTGCTGGGAGAACATGTGCAATTATTTATATTGAAGGATGCCTTTCAAGGTAGTACATGGGATAAAGGTAAGTATAACTCTTAAACCCAGCTTTTATATTAAGTTTTGCCTTAAGACTCACTTATAAGTAAATGATAATAACATGCAGGGCTTTAGTTTTGCAAATACCATCTTCTCACCAGTAGTTCCAACAAAATATTTAACTACTTCTAAAAAGTAATTGGTGAAACATGAGAACATAAACAAACCTTTAGGACAGTGAACTAATTCAACAGAGCTAAACTGATAGTAATTCTTGAGCCATTCTCCAAGTTTACCTATTAGCTATATTATAAATCTTATGTACTTCAAACCCCAAACGTGCTCTAAATGTTAACTGGGCACTCACTATGGTGATATCACAGATATCACTATGGAATATCTGAAGCAATCATAATAAGCAATATGGGTTATTAAATGTTTTTTAATTTACACCACAAGTGTGTATTTGAAACTTTATCTAAAGCATTTGAGAGGTCTATACTGGCTATCTAAAAACTGCTTTCTCATTCCACAATATTGATTCTGAAGATTTCTCCTTCAAGCGTTTCCTTCATCAACAAAGGCAGTAAAGGTATTTTCTCTCGAAAAGAGGAAGGGTCTTTGTAGACGGCTGTTGCTAAGGTGGAAGTGGAAAGCATAACCATTTGAGTTTGGTGTGCAACACTCAGTAGCACAATAAAATAGTGCTGATAAGAATGTCCAGCTTTCATAAGACTAGTTTGGTAGTTCATGAGTGACAGCTGGATGGTAGGTCTTAGCTAACTCTGCTCCTGGATGAAAAACGATCCCATATGAACATGCAGTCGTATCCGTCACTAGTAGTCTTAACATTGCAGTGCTTAAGAAAATACTAAGACTGTTACAAAGTTTCCTTCAAAAGAAAGAGTCTTGCATATTTTCACAGTGAAAGATACCTCTAATGAAGAAAACCTGTGACTACAGATGGTTGGCAAGGCTTACAAAATGACCATAAATGAAAAATAAAAAGCTGTGAGTCTTACCTTTTCGAGTGAGATATTCTGCAACAAGCGCTGTTACATGGACGTAACACATGGATGCCTAAAACATGAAAGTATGTTAAAATCAGTTTGTGCCTTTGTTGACTTTCAAACATAGTTACTACTTATTTTCTCAAGAACACTTATGACTAATGACAACATAGAGCTTTCTGATTAGGTTGATAACTATACGAATTATATCCATGCAGTACTCCACTCCGGTTTGAGAACCCTGGTCGGGCTCTCAAACCCACTGTATTAAGATGAAAGAACATTAGCCTGTGGACCAGTGGTAGAGAAGGAAATGTGCACTAAAAGAGACCAATGCATGTGCATACTTTAACATGTTCTTCAAATAGAACATTCTGTTGATGGATGCTGTTAATCCGAACAGAAAGATTAACTGCTATACTAAGTTTCTCAATAGTTTATTAAGCGTATGCTTGAAGCTTTCATCCATCAGCTATGTGTATTGCTATTCTACTGATTAAGGGGCAAAACACATTTTCTGATGGATTCTCTATCTCCTTGCACATTACTCTTATGTAGAAATATCCAACATCATCTAACCTATTCAGTCTGGGTGAGTGGTGGCATTAAGCAACCCCACTGGAGGCGATACTCCAGTTCCACGGACCAACCACACTTGTGATATTAGTTACGCCCTAATTCTATTTATCATAAAGGCAAGTGAAAGCCAAAAAGTAAGTTTAATTAAAGATGTGAGTATTGAAACTAACTAGATCCTCATAATGAGAGGATACAGGAAGGCAATATCTAACCTGCATATCCATCGCAAAAACTTTACCAAAAGGTAAGTAACTACTTCTTGTAATGGATAATTCTTACAACGGATTCCAATTCCACAGATGTTTACAAATACACCCCAAAACTGTAAGCAGGTCTAAAGAGGTAAGTGTCATGTTGAAACCATTCTATGATAAATCTTGCTTTTTTCCTAGCCACCACCATGTCCAATCAGTTGTGTTTTGTAAAAGTGTAAATCAAGACCTGCATCTAAGCACAACAAATATTTAAGATAGGCTCTCCTTTAAGTACCGTAGCAAAGCAAGTGTTCCCTATTGTCGAGTAACCCTGAATCTAGCAAAAGAAAAACATGCGTGATGACTGTCTGATAAAAAAGTAAGCTATTAGAGGATGGGAGAAGTGGCGAGTAAGTCTATACAAGTTTGATATTTTAACAACCACCTAATGAAGCTAATAGCAGCTAGAAACACCGCATTTAATGTAAACATTTTCAAGTCACTACAACGGAGGTTAAAACAGTCAATCCATCAAGAAAGAAAAAAAACAAGGTATGGTCTCGGTGCATGACAACAAAGGCCTTGATGGAAAAGAAGTTACTAATTCTTTTAAAATATGATCAACACAGTGATCTTGAACAGGTGCAGAGGGAGACAAATGTGCAAGGGCCAAAATTACAGACAAATAATTTCAAACAATGTCAACAGCAAGGCCATCCCCAGCACAGAAAATCTGAAAATCTTACAATTACGGCAACAGAATGCTGACTTAACTTCATGAAAAATAACATTCTGAAAATACATTTCATCTGAAAGAATAAGCTGATTTAGTGAAAGATCTTTTAAGGGGAGGGCTACTTTCATCACATCAGCTGGAAGAGACCCATCATTCAAAAGCTTTTCAACCTTCAGACCTGAAGGCATAACGTCTACAGGATGAGGTGCAGAACTCGATCCTTTAGATATGTTAGCTTATCCACTCTGGCTTGATAGGTAAACAAGCAAGATATCCAGATCATTTAAACATCTGGTCATCTAGACTGAGGAGGTGGTGAAGAGAATATGGCCTAAATATGAAACAATATCTGACATAGCAAACCATACACAACCTGGAAGGAATCTAACTGTTGGAACATACATTCCTGCATCTAAAGATGATATTAGAGGTAAAAAGATGAATCTGTCTGTTTACTTCTCATTTGTGGTTCACAGAGGTAAACCTGCTTAGGATATCTAGCTACTCCATGCCATTAGTTGCATGACGGGACACCGAAAGCGAGACCCCCCTCCCCCCCCCCCCCCAACTATAATGCTTTAAACCAGGTCTCCAGGACCCAACAGTTTCAATTTCACACCACCCATCTTCTTGGTGACATGGTACATGCCAGTACACTGACTGAGGATCTAGACTTACATGCCAACAACAGGCCAACAGCCCTCAGCTCCTGTGATATGTTAACACTGCTCTTGCCAAGCAAAATCCCACTGATTGAAGGATTCTTCAGATGCGTTACCCAACCTACCAATAAATCATTTAGCATCAATAATTTTCTAAAAGAGGGAGGAGCCTAGAGCTTGACCAAGATGGCCGCGTGAGCTTTGAGCTCCCGAGACCCTCGTGCCCTCCGTCGTCTATCCTGTATATAATCCTGTTTGTATGCATGGCATCGTGTAGATGACTTGTCAGGGAGGCGATCGATGCCACCCGAGGTCGAATCGCCCACCGGGAACCGGAGTTATGCATGGCGGAAGATTGAGGCCCATCTCCGAGGGATGCCAGGGGCTCGAGTTGGCAGGATGCCCGACCTCTAATTGAACAACAGCGGCCAGGCGAGGGGTGAACTGCCGGACGGAGGTCCCTATCCTTTCACTTTCACTTTCTCGCCCTTTGTCTGCCCAGCCCAGGGAGTGCTCGCGTCTGCTTTATTATCATTTGGACGCTCTGCATGCCACACTGGCGACCCATCGTAAGACGGAGCACTCCTGCTCTCTCTTGCTGAGAGAGGGCAGTCCTGTTTGACCCGATCTGCTCGAGCCCACCATGTCGGGCAAAGCAGAGGTGGATCGGCCGAAGCCCAAGGCCACCAGGCGGGGAGCCTACACTCAAGCCAATAACATGGACCGCTATGCCCAGCAGAAGGGGTCACCGGGTGCACCGAGCCAGTCCCCGGATACACAGAAGACTGCTTCACCCTTGGCCCCGGAGCTCTCACTGCAGGATGTCATGGGTGCACTTGACGGGCTGCAGACTTCGATTGGGAGACAGTTTGATGCCCTGGCGCACAAAGTGGATACCATCTTGGTGGATGTTAATCTGATCCGCGCGGATTTGGGCAAAACAAATGAACGGGTCAAATCCCTGGACATCAAGACCACGGGCCTCGCCGATGATGTCTCGGACCTGCAGACCGAGGTCCGTAAGTTGCGGACCGAGCATGATCTCGCAGCCCGTCGGCTGGAGGACTTCGAGAGCCGGGCCAGGCGCAACAACGTGCGCATTATCGGGGTCCCGGAGTCCTCGGACGAGATTTCAGTGGACCTGCTCGTGGAGGACCTGGTGCTCAATCATCTGCAGCCTAAGGGTCTAGGGAAGTTCTTCGCAGTTGAGCGGGCCCATAGAGTGCCTGGTGGGCGGCCCAAGGTGGGAGCCACACCGAGGCCGATCGTCGCCCGGCTCTTTCATTTTCGAGACCGGGACGCTATCCTGCAGGCCTCGAGGGTAACGGGCCCGGTCCCCTTCCAGAATGCGTCGGTGAATTTCTATCCTGACTTCACCCAGCAGGTACAGAGGCAGCGGCAGGGCTTCCTGGGGGTGAAGAGGAGGCTTCGGGAGAGGGATCTGAAATACGCCATGCTCTTCCCTGCCAGACTACGTGTGGTGTTTGAAGAACGAACATTCTTCTTTGAGTCACCTGCCATGGCGGATGAATGGCTGGACGCTCTGCCTCATCGACGCACGGAAGAGGACACTGCCGTAGAGGGGGACAGTGGCCGGGATGAACAAGGTTGATGTATTCGGAACCGGACTGACTCGGACTGACTTTAGATAATGACTTGCAGTAAACACGGAGGTTGTGGGAGGACGAGGGGAGCTCTTTCCTCCCTTAGGGTACTTTTTGTAGATTTTGGGTTTGGTAGGGCGACAGGCACACTGCAAGTTGGGGGGGCTTTGTAAGCTGCAGCAGGGGTGCAGGGTGGAGGGGGTTTCCGGGATTTTGGGGTTGTTGTTGGGGGGTTTGTTTCAGCAAGGCATAGTGATTATTTCCAGGACTGTTCCATGGGGGCTCTTCGGGTGTGGGGTGGGCCTCTTTACGTTTGGGGATGGGGGGTAGGGGTTTAAGTGTTATAAGCTGGAATGTGAATGGTTTGGGGGATCGCATTAAGCGTGGGATTGTTTTGCAATTCTTGAAACGGTCATTGCCGGATGTCGCCCTGCTGCAGGAGACGCATCTTATAGGTAATACGTGCTATGCCCTGAATAGGAAGGGTTATAAATTCATAGCTCATTCGGGATTCTCCTCTGGGTCCAGGGGTGTGGGCATCCTAGTCAGAGCCTCGCTACCATTTGAGGTGGACTCCACCATTGTTGATGATAGGGGGAGGTTTGTGGCGGTGGCGGGGCGGTGGGAAGGAAGAACTTTGGTTTTAGTTTCGGTTTATGTCCCGCCGGCCCTGCAGGCCTCCACTTTCACAGATCTGGGTAGGGCCCTGCTGGATCTCCCGGGGGGTATGCTTGTAGTGGGAGGTGATTTCAACGCTGTTGGCTCCGGCCTGCTGGATAGATACCCGCCCAGAGACACGGGGGGGGCTCAGAAGTGGCTTCCAGACTTTCTAGATACGCTTGGCCTGATAGACTGCTGGAGGCTCCGGCACCCCACACAGAGCCAATACACTTTCCACTCCGGGGCGCATGGTAGCCTTTCTAAGATTGACTACCTACTCACTCTGGCTGCGCATGCCTCATTGGTGTCTGAGGCCAGGCACATGGCGCGTGGTATATCTGACCATTCGCCGGTGTGGGTCAGGCTGGATCTGGGTCGAGAGGGAGGGGGAAGGGTGGCCCCTATCAACCCTTGGTATTTCCGAGACCCCAAGATGCGCAGCGCGCTGGTAAAGACAGTAGATAATTTTTTCAAGGACAATCAGGGATCCGTGGACTCGGCAGTGTCGCTGTGGGAAGCATTTAAGACCGTGCTGCGAGGGGAAGCCCTCTCCCTTGTAGTGGCTGCCAAGCGGCGGAGAGATGGCGAGGTTTTGCAGGTTGAGGAGGAGATCGCGGCTTTGGAGGGAGCGCTGGAGGAGGAGGTTACAGAGGCCTCACTGCATGAGCTGTGCTTGAAGCAATCCGAGTATAAGGACCTGGTGACGAATGCCGCTAAGACCCTCGGTAGGGAACAGCAGGGCCGTCTGTATGATGTTGGTGACAAGGCCGGGAAACTCCTGGCTTGGCTGGACAAAAAAGAACGGGTCAATAGAGTAGTGCCGGAGTTGACGGGAGAGGGGGGAGAGGTGATTGTGGAACCTGAGAGGATTGTGCAGTGTTTCTCGGACTATTTCCGTATGGTTTATGCCTCAGTGTCGGACAGGCCGCCCGAGGACTCGCATGACCTCCTGCGTGATATTGCATTGCCCTGTCTCTCTGATATAGATAGGGACGATCTAGATGGTGACATAACGGTCGATGAGGTGGCGGGGGCTATCCGCGCGTTGAACTCG
The DNA here is from genome assembly GCF_964204655.1 of Triturus cristatus. Lineage (NCBI taxonomy): Eukaryota > Metazoa > Chordata > Amphibia > Caudata > Salamandridae > Triturus > Triturus cristatus. Next base: position 698,010,515 of record NC_140591.1, read on the forward strand.
GGCAAGGCCTCGGGTCCGAACGGCTTGCCGGTCGACCTGTACAAGCTATTTCCGGATAGGGTTGCCCCTCACCTGCGCGCCATGTTCGTGGAGGCGCGGGGGAGTGGGGCCCTCCCGTTGGATCAGCGACTGGCGACGATTGTGGTTATACACAAAGAGGGCAAACCCCGAGATAAGTGCGCCTCATATAGGCCTATCTCACTCCTTAACGCAGAGCCGAAAATTCTGGCTAAAATCCTGGCGGCCCGTTTGATCAGGGTACTCGGTGACTTGGTCCATCCGGATCAATCCGGATTCATCCCGCACCGTAACACAGCGTTAAATCTTCGGCGCCTACATGGTGTAATCGCCAGGGCGGGCACGCTGCGTGAACCAGCTATTATGGCGTCTCTCGATGCCACGATGGCCTTTGACACGGTGGAATGGGCATATTTGTGGGCCGTGTTGACCAAGTTCGGCTTTGGCCACGGTTTTGTGAGCTGGGTGAAGTTGCTGTATGAGGGCCCTCTTGCGAGTGTGGTGGTAAATGGCCGGGCGTCGACTCCGTTTCAGCTTGGGAGGGGTACTCGGCAAGGTTGTCCCCTGTCGCCATTGCTGTTCGCCCTCGCCCTTGAGCCGCTGGCTGCGTGGATACGCTGGCACCCGGATATACAGGGACTTAGATGGTCGCCTGAGCACGAGGACCGTATATCGCTCTATGCTGATGACATCCTGTTGTATCTTGCCTCACCCAAGAAATCACTTATAGTGGTCTGTGACGTACTCACATCTTTCGGTAGGAACTCGGGTCTCGTTATCAACTGGAGTAAATCGTATTTATATGTTCTTAGTGGCGAGGTTCCACCGATCCCTCGAACTTGTTCGATCCAGGTTGCTCAGCAGGGCTTCGTGTATCTGGGGATCTTTATCTCCATGGATTCTGCCGTGCGATATGAGAGGAACCTGCTCCCCCCCCTAGCGCGCCTGAGGCGGGATGTGGAGGGCTGGCGGAGGCTGCCGCTCTCCCTCGTTGGGCGTGCGGCCCTGTTCAAAATGATGTCTCTTCCCCGGTTCCTCTACGCGCTGCAGAATACTTTGGATTGGGTACCGGCCAACTACTTTCGGGAGGTCGAAGGCCTCCAACGAGCTTTGCTGTGGGACGGGCGGCCGCGAATAGCTATTGCAAAGTTGACGCTCCCATGGTACGACGGGGGTATTGCGCTTCCAGACATCCGACGGTACTATTGGGCCACCCAGCTGAGTGCGATTAATCATGGGTTTTATGGCCCGGCCCTCAGCCCTGGGTATGCCATGGACAGGTGGTTGCTGCGTGGTGGTAACTATTACAGGGCGTTGTATTCGCGGTCCCTGAACTCGTCCCTCACGGGGCCCACTGGTGTGGCGGTGCGTGTGTGGAAGATGGCAACTGACTCGCTGGGCTGGAAGGATAGGCTCACCCTCGCTACCCCGCTGTTTGAATCTGAGAGATTGGGTAGGCTTTGGCACACAAAAGGCTTTGACAAATGGGACTTGATAGGCATCTCCAGGGTCGGAGATGTCCTGATTAAGGGGAGGGTGAAGTCCTTTGAAGAGTTGCAGAAGGAGTATGAACTGGGGCCATCTGAGTTTTTCCGCTATATTCAGGTGCGTCACGCCCTCCGATCAGTCCTCATAGAGGGTGAGAAGGTGCCTGAGTCCTCTCCTTTGGAGGACCGGGTCCTTGATGGTCATATGCCCGAGAGCACGATCTCGCTCATCTATAAGAAACTGATAAACGTCCGGGCGGATATGCTTCTGGGGTTGAGGTACCAGTGGTCTAGGGATGGCCTCGAGTTGGATGACGAGGATTGGCAGTCTGCTGTTTCCTCTCCTAAGGAGGTTGCGATCCCGTCGCGTCTGAGGCTGGTGCAGCTTAAAATACTGCATCGAGTGTACGTGACGGGGCCAAGGTTGGTTCACATGGGATTCTCGGAGGACGGCCTATGCAGGAGGGGATGTGGTATGGTGGGTACTTTCCTGCATATCATTTGGGAATGTGGTGTCATCACGGAATTCTGGCGGAGAGTCCGTGCAGTGATGGGGGAGGTGACGGGCATTGCTATGCAGCCGGAAGCGCGGTGTTGTCTCCTGAATGTCTGGGGGCCCACTGATCACAATGCGGCGCAGACCCAATGGGTGACTCTGGGCAACATGGTCGCTAAGAGAGATATAGCGCGATTGTGGGGATCCGTGGGCCCCCCCACATTGACCGCGTGGAAAGAAAATATGGACTGGAGTATGCTAAGGGAGAAGACGGTATATTGCGCTAGAGGCCGCCCTCGGAAGTGGCACGCCATCTGGGGGCGGTGGAACCAATACAGGGGGGGAATTTGTCTTGCCCCTGATCTGGATCCCCCCGAGGAACAGCTTTCCTCCTAACCTTCTTTCCAGCTCAGTATGGTTAATGGACTTCCTTGGCCCCTGCTGTCCCCCTTCTTCCTCTTTTCACGATACTGTAAATGGTAGATGATTGGGGTCCTGCCTCCCCTGGGGGGCTATCACCATGGGCATTCAGTGTTCTTGCCTTGCTGGGGGTTGTTGTGTGTTTTGTGTTTATTTAAAAAATGGAATCTTTGCACTCCTCCTTCACTGTACTGTGGACGCGTCTCTGTTCCTGTTTACCGAAGCTGCCGAACCTCCGGGTTGTCGGCTGAATAGCTGTGTCCAGACTTTTGAAAATAAAGGTTTAAAAAAAAAAATAATAATAATAATAATTTTCTAAATGTCCCCTCCCAGTCACCTCAGCAAGTTCCTTCTCTTCACCACCCGTTGGTGCTATGAGGTTAGAAGTCTGGTTACAGGGGCTGGGCACAACATCCCTCACAAATTATTGCAGTGCAATCTCAGTTTCTATTGAAGCTGTATCAATTGCAGTTAGGCCTAATGGACTTAGGAGATGTTTGGGGTGCAGAGATCTACGAGAAACAGGAAAGTGAGGGCTGGTTCAGATTAAAGTACTTCCGCAGGTTCTGGGCCAGTCGAAACTAACAAACCTACACCTATTCAGCACCATCAGAATAAACTGACGGTACTAGAATAATATGAATAAATATTTGACAAACTTTACTGAGAACCATAGATCAGGCAGGATGTCACAAGTAGCTCACAGATGCTCTCCGTGGTACCAGAGTTTTCACGTTTACAAACTAGTTGTGTAGGATAGGAAATATATCTTTCCTCTTTACCTAAAATATTCCTCCACTTCAGCCAGATTTTTGTTCAGATTCTCAGACCACATGTAAGTCCAAACAGGAGCCTGGGCTGGTAGAAACACCGCCCACTACAAACTGAGAAACACCATATGGCATTGCCTGATCCGATCAAAGATGGACCTCAAGCAAATGCTGTTTTTGCCATCATTAAAACTTGCAGAAAATATCTCACTTCCTGCTGGTGAATGTCAGGATGAAGAAAGGGTGGGTATAGGAAGAAAAAGGCTATGTGTGCTACCCTGCCACTTACAGCAAAGCATGGTTTATGGAGGGAAATGCTTTGCAGTGGTTTTGAGGTGCAGGAGTAGGGATTGCTCAATGTGTGGGGTTCAGCTGGTACCCTCAGCCAATTCTTCTAGAAGGGTAAAATAATTGCTCAGCTGCTGAGTCTTTGGCAGCAGTCTTTTAAATATTGCACCAAGTTTTGGGAAAAGGGAGGCACACTCAAAAAAAAGTCGTATTAATTGCCTTACTCTACTTCAATTTCATCATGGAATATTTAGCCTGGTATCTAGGTGAATCTATGAGAAGATTTATCCATAAGAATAGTAAGCATCAAAGGGAGTGACACCCAAATTCAATTTACACTATTCACACTTTTGAGATTGTTAATCAGTCTTAAAGCAATTCCGATTGGTAAATTGTTTGTCCAGTCTTTCAATTGCAGGCTCCATCTGGACAGTCTAGGGGCTTGCACATTTTAAATAGCATTTTGTTTTGAAATGGAAAGTACATAATTAGCAATGCTTTTTAGATTGCACAGGGAATGTCATCCATCGCTATGTCGAAATGAAATACTTTGGCAGGACGTATCACTAGTGTGCCATGCTGAATGCTGGTACTATTAATTAGTAGTAAACACTAAACACAAGCTTTAATTTACCTTTCTAATGAAGCATCGTCTCTTGCAGCAATCTTATCATTCTCTTGCAAGATACATCTAAGGAACTTTTTATAAGCTTTGTATTTAGGATTGTTCTCAAAGAAAAATAAGATAGGCCAGTGTACTTGTGCATCCAGCAACTTGTTATGCAAAACATTTTTCTGGCCTACAGATTTACAATAAATCACAATTGCAAAAGTTCTGTTAACTTTTAATAAATTCTGTTTAAGTGTTCAATCAACATTTTATTTTCTATTGTTGAGTTTTCTATAACAAAACCTTCTGTAGTTTTAGTTGTGTAACTTTAGATCAGCCTTCCAAATTCCTCGTGGTTTAAAGAGGGACTTTCATAATTAAACAAAAATGCTATTCTGCAGACTCTTAAAGGAAACATGCTCCACCTCTCATTGTTGCAATAACAAATACATTCTACATAGATCTGCCCCACCATACAATATACCATAACAAGTATAAGTAGTGTTTAAGGGTTTAAAATTCTTCTTGTGCAATACAGAAACATTGATGATATGAACAACATATTTCAATGCACAGCCATTGTGGTAGGAATAGAATGTGGTTGACAGGCTCAAAGGAAGCAGCATAGATAACATCAGTCTTATTCAGAAGATGGGAAATTTAAAGGTGACTTATCAAAATATATCTGGTAATCTCTTACTGCTAGAAGAATGAATAAAGAAGACCAGATTTCCTCCATTTTGAATAGACACACAAATAGTTTTTAACAAGGTGCTCCTGATTTGCTTTTAGAAGGGGGTCACCTTCTGCTCTAGCGCCGTTTGGCAAATTAATTTTCTCTGTTTGAGATGACACATGAGTACCTGTAGTGATGGTCATAATTGCCTCAGAATGATAAAGGCTGTATAGGTTGCAAAGAAAGGTAATAAAGAGAAAACAGACACTTGACTTGAACAACCAAAATTGAAGAGCACTTCTAATAGAGTACTATGCCTCTGCACTGATTGGCAACAGTAAATGTCCAAGGCTCAAGTGGGCTATTTCGCCTCAAAAACTTGCCCGCAGGACAACAGGCTCTCCAAGAGGGCATTCCTGTATGGATGTCCCAGTAAATCTCTAAACCATACATATAGTCCAGTGGTGGCTCCCCCGCTAAGGTGGGGAAGCGTCGCCCCACAGCTTTTTGCAGTGTAAAAAAAGGAAAAACAAAATAAGAACTTGATGTTAATATTATTTTATTTGTTCCTGCTGCTGCATCTTGTAGGGGCGGGCGGATCTGCTCTGCACTCAGAGCAGGGGGAGGAGTGGTGGGCCCTCTGAGTGCGCAATGACTGATTGGCAGGCCCTTTCAGGCTGGCCAAACAACCATCCGTACTTTGCATGTTCTCCACCCAGGCTGCATTGCAGCCTGGGTGGAGAACATGCCCAGGCTCCCATTGCGTGGCTGAGAGCTGAATTACGGCGCTCAGATCAATCACAACACTGCATTGCAGCATTGTGATTGGCTATGAGGAGCCAGGGAGGCCGGGTGCTTCCTCTTGCTTCTGTCACAGAAGACGCCAGAACGAGGATGGAGGAGAGGCGGTGGCAGGTAAGTCATTTACCTGCCCCCCCCCCGCCGTACTGCTGTTCCGGGGAGCAGCCGCCACTGATATAGACAAACAAGCCTGAGCAAATTATGTCACTGAAACTCAACACCACCTGAATGAACAGGTCTTAAAAACACATTGTGAAGACACATTAAGCCAAACACTAGTCTACAAAATACTTCAAAGCAAGGTCGCTGTTATTACTCTTGTACTTTCTACAAGTCTGATTAATGCATAACCCTTGATCAGCCACTACTATTTCACATATTTTTAATATTATCCACTTGCATTTAAGCGTAAGTAACAAATGTGCTTAGTTTTGTACCTCAGAGAAATCCCCATTTTTTACATGAATTTTGGCCATGCTATCCAACCAGGTCTTTCTCAGTTCAGGGGTGCTGGCGTATGACTTTGCCAAACTATACTGGAGATCCACTAGCATTTCAGGGTCATTCTCATGCTCCTTCATTTGTGCTGTTGCCATCAATACTGTACGGATGCGTTTAGTCAAGTCCTTCACATCCGAAGAAAAGGAAGTGTGCTAAAACAAAAAATTTAAAAAAGCATATTCACTTGTGTGAATTATCATAAATTATATGGCATGCAAAGTCCATAACAATTTGACATATTCCATAGTTAAACAAGCGAAAAATAATGTATATAGAACTTCTAGGGAGAGACGAAACTGGAAATTCATCATGGATCCAGCCCTCCCCCCATGACCAACATTTGACACAACCCTTTAAAACCATTTGCATTGATTTAATAATTTAGCTTTAGAGGAAACGTATACACATAAAAAAACACATTAAGGATTTAAAGATTTGCAAAGTATCAGTAAGTGTTGATTCATGAACAACAAACAAATGTTACACAAGTGCAAACATTCAGATTTAACACCTGGACTTTTTCGGTGAGACAACAAAAGGTAAAGTACTCAATCCTTCTCCCCATCAAAGTAAGTCAATTTATTAATTATGTATACACTTTTCTTATTCTCACCTCCACACTGTGTGTATAGTTTGCGAACATGAAAAATATCTCCCCTGCATCACCAACCATCTTTGAATGGATACCAAATTGTTCACTGTAGTAAGATGCATTGTGAATCCAAACAGTAATATGTTCTTGATTCCTGCACAACACTAGGCAAGCTCTAAAAACTCTTTACCCCAGGCTTGTGATCAATTAAACACAGCTGAAAAGTGCATCACTAAACTAAGATAGTTTCAGAAAGAGATTAAAAACTATTCACACAATTCTGGTGAGATAGTTCTTTGGTTTTCATAAACAAATTACAAATTATTCACAGAAGACTAGTATATGAAAATTCTAGAGCGCTGAAACCACTCATCATATTAGCAAAAGGAATGTACGACAAAGACAAGTGCATAATGCTCAAGTAAGTTTACACTGTAACTTCATGAGAAGTAGCTTCATTAGTTAATGAACTTTTAATCTTCCAATTAAAAGTAAAAAGTAATAGTTCACTTCCAAAGACTTGAATCAATCAAGGCTCATAACATACACATAAGTGAATGGTCACTGATATTATAGTTGGTGTGCAATATATATGAAACTTGGAAGTCTTGCAAATTCTTATTTTTATGAAGCATAACTGTACACAGCAGTACAATGACAAGCACGGCATGGGTTTACACTCAGCATAACATAATACATAATCAAAGGATATGCTCACACTGCACTGCACACTGCCACAAGTATATCAGTAAAAGAACTGACTGATTTGATGCATTTACTGTCCGTTCATATATTAATCACTTTAATCCTATAGTTAATTCAGAGAACCTTTTACATGCCAATTAAAACAATGTCAGGAAAAGCCAATAGGTCAAGTCTTGGCAAGAGTGCAATTCTTTTAATGTTTTGTTTGGTAAACACATGCAATATGGACAAAAAGAAATTGGAATATTAAAATAAAGAAGTAGGCGAGCATCCCTGGCAAACTAATCCTGACACTGAAGCGCCTACCTTTTCTTTTTCAGACTGCTGTGTACATGTGATCATGCAAAATGCTGACACTCACAGTGCAAGAGAGCCAATGGACAAATTGGTCTGATCCAATGCACCATGTTGTAAGATGTAGTGAGCAGAAGCAAAATGTGAATGATGCTTTAATACAGCAATAGATGAAGAGAGCGGACAGAAAGCCCCAGTATGAATGTATGTAGGTATGTGTGTTTACTATGAAATGTTTTAAAAACTTGAGGCCGGTGTAGCCAGGCCTACAAATGAACCTTTGATATTCTCACATAGCTTATTGTAAATTTCAAACTTTGACCACACTCCCAGCACCCCAATGGCTTTTGTTTGCATGATGCAACATGAGGCAGTGCCCTTCATCAAGACAATCTAAACTTAAATAAGAGACGCTTGCTTAGCATTGTTTTTGAACTATGAAATGGATGCCAAATTTCCTTTTCATTCACTCGCATTCAACTGAACTGATGCTAAAGAGACATAGGGGCCCATTAGCATGGTGGGCAGATCGCCACCGACTGACCGGCGGTGGCGATCCACCCGCCAACACACCCCACCGGACGTCCTTTTACTCCCTGCCACATTAGCATGGCAGGGGGTACTGCGGCGGACTGAAAGACCGTCCGCCGCTTTTCCGCCGGTAGGCAATCGTTCCGATTGCCTACCGGGCAGAAAAGGCCTATAATATGGTGGGCACTGCCATCCATATTAGCATGTGGCATTTTCAATGCCTTTGAAATGCATCCGGTTTTCACTTCGGGGGCCCATACGGGACCCCCAGGGGGTTGGGGGGCTGCACTTGGGGGGTACCTATGGTACACTCCAACATTGACATGGACAAGGTGGCAGGCACTGTGCGGTGCCTGTCATGTTGTGCATGCCAATGCACAACATACATATATTGCATTGTGGCGGGTGCTGCTTACAGCACCACCCGCCGCAATGCAATATATGCAGAATGCCATCGCCACCGTGGAGGTGTCATCCTAATTGCCATTGCGGGACCGCCGCACCTCTTGCGGGCGCTCCCGTTTGCCGTTGCTTTGTTTGCCCGCCATCGTAATGGACCCCAAAGTCCTAGAACACAATTTTCGAGGAAAACATCCTAGAGTGACACTACTAGAAGAATACCAGGCTAGCGTTTGAACATCGAAGCAGAAGAGTTGGTCTCTCTTATACCAGTCTGTTGGGAAAAGCCTATATAGGAAAAAAGTCTATATAGGAAAACACCGCAGTGAATGAACAGCCTATTGGAGTTCTTGTTTGAAAGAGGTAAAGCTTGTGTGTGCTTCTGCAGTCCTTCTCTAATCACTACTATGTTAACTCAGAATTGACTGCCGAGCTGCACTGCAGAGATGTTTACTATTAGACTAGTCACTGCTCTGGCAACAGACTGCCTCTGTAGAGTTTGCTATGGGATTAGTTAACCCTTTCACTGCTGGGGTGTTCAGGCATTCTGTGCTTGAGCTTTCCTTTAAAAAAAATAAAAAAACAATGTTGAATTGATTAAACACAGGTACCTCCTTGATTTCTTAGTTCGCAATAACAAACTATGTGCTTTTTCTTTTTCCAGAACGTTCTAGACTGTCTTTTTACCAACCCCGCATCCAACATAGCATTTCACCTTGAAAATATGATTTAAAAAAATGAGCAGTTTCTTTCATTTTATTTAACACATTTGCTCAATATGGTGTTGCATTTCTCAAATGGACAAACATAAATCGCAGAACACAAACCAAGAAAATGTTACCCAGAATGCCATGAGCCTAGGAATACCAAATATATGTGGGGTTTCTAGGGAATTTTCATGTGGAATGACTGCAATATTTAAGCCCCCACATGCAAGAGGAATAGGAATCAAAAACATGTCTCTGAATGCAGGTCTAGCCCATCTCAAAACCTAGAACATTGCAGGAGCCATGACAATACTCCCAACGAAAGAAGTAAAAAAGATGTGGAAAATGTTACTAATAGTTTTGATGCACGGGCGTCACCAGTTATACCAAGGACCTCATCAAAGCCAAGAAGCCAGTGCCCTTGTTACACAAGTTGGCACTTCAATTACTTTGCTTTTACAGCTAATCCGGTGCTCTTAATATAGCAAAGATTTGACAATCTGTGAAAATAACTTTTGAATCCAATTGACTTTCATTTGATCTTTCGGAAAATAAGTAAATATAATGCACAATAACACTTACCTTAATAAGCCTATCACTGTTTGCGCAGTTGTTAATGATGGACAGAGACTGCTGGAACCTGGTGCCTCCAATTCCTACAACATCTGCTATCAATTGACTAACGGAGATTATGACCTTGTAAAAAACAAAGTAAGATAATGATCAAATAGCATCAATTCAGCACTTGAACTGGTCAGCAGTTATTACTTCCAACAGTGATATGTCTAGGTCTGGATATTCAACACGGATGAAACAGGGTAGAAAGTAGTTGGCGCCATGGGATTTAGGGTCTACACTGGATTTACACCTTTGGCCACCATCATATGAACACATTCTACAGATGGGAACTGCAGAATTATCAAATTATAGAAACCTTCCAGTATCAGTCCATTTATACAAGATACCAGATGGAACTCCTAGCATGGTTCATAAATGGGCACAACTGATCAACCACAGTACGTATTTTAAGCGAGTTTAAAAACACCCCCAGACAACTTCTGTCAGAACCCCTTTCAGAGGGCCACCGGGCACGCAGGTGCACTGGCCTAACCATGATATGTGCCACAATGATATGTGCATCAAAAGGTTAGCTCATGGCTCCCAGCCTTACTCTTTATGGTTCTGTTATCAGTCACGTCTACTTCTTGAGATGTACCATGGACTCTTCCTTGTGACCTCTCACTGAATCAAACAGTGCCCTTTGAAGTGCACAGGGGAGGGCTTGTCCTCCCCAGTGTGTGTCCCCATCCAGCTTACAAGGAAGCAGCAATGCACAAATCTTTCTGAGGGGATCTCTCTACCTCCTCTCCATGTTTCACCATGCAGGCCTGGGTCTCCCAAAATGGAACCCAAGTCCTTCCATGTATTGTAGCACTCACAGGCACACATACACCCAGTGAATGTATTCAGCATACTCTCACTGCACAGTACTGCATCCGCCATGTACTGTAGCATTCAGAGGCACCCATACATTCGGCACTTGCATTCAACATGCAAGCACTGCCCAGCACTACATCATTCAGGTAATTTACCACTCTCAGACACATGTACGTCCAGCACATGCGTATACCATGCACACACTACTCAGTACTGCATTGTCCTGGAATGGGACTCTCCCAAGGCACACATACCCCCAGCGCAAATACACCACTGCTGCGCTGCACAGCACTCCACGTCACCTTGTTGCAGGCTAAGGGTGAGTTAAGCACACAGTAGCAGTACTTTAAAAAGTGAATGAGCCTGTAGACCTCATGCCAGTGACACAGGTGAAAAAGGTCCTGTTCACTCCTTCTACCACTACACGGTATGCTGCCACCTCCGTGCTCATTGTGCTTAACTCTTGGTGAAGGCAGTAGCCTTCCACAACTATGAGGGTAGCGCTTTGGGCGCCCCTCCCAGTTCAACCAGATCACACTCCGTGAGAGAGGCCTATGTCATGGCGCACACACATGATCAAGTGTTAACCCATAAAAAACAAAAATCAGCATTAGGGAACCAGACATCAGTATAGTGGGGCACTCGTGCAGGGGTGCACGTCCACTACCATGCAGAGGACTTTACCGCCCCACCAGCTTCTCATGTCTCTGCAGTCAGTAGATCAACATGTGTTTCTACTAAAACAGTATTTTGAGGATCACCAGAGAATGCAGACACAGAAATATAGTTTCTTCATTCTGTACATTAGATTTATGTATTTTAAGACTATCTCAAGGTTACTGACATAAATATCCAATGACATTATGCACTATGCCTTGAATACTAGGTTACTAAATTCATTAAGGATTAAATGAGAAGCTTACACAAAAGAACTCCAGATCTCATCCCAAATCAGAGAAACAACAGCTCAAACTAAGGAATACATTCAATTGCTGAGGTGATCAGATAAATTACAATAACCCAGGATTTCCGTTTCCACTGGATCAATATTAGAGAAGTCTGACAGCTTTAATTTACAAAATTGTTAGTAAAACTGACAAATTAATCTTGCTTTATGGATAAAAGAGTCCTGTGGGCTTTTTACAGTAACTTTGTTACCAATACCAAATGTTTGCGGTGCTGTCACTTTGCACTAGTCTTATTAAAGTGGCATGCTCTGTGCTATTTCCATGTTGCCAGGAAAAGTACAGATGTTGTCTGATACTGTGTACATATCACAGGCAAGAAGTCTCTAATCCTCTTATTTCAAGAAGATGGTCATCTTTGGCCACACCAAGATGAAACAAAGTCCTAAGGTGCAGCTAAGCTACATCTTTTACACTTACATTTTGAAGTGTGCCTGTATGAACACTATACAAGATGCTACATAGTTTCCGTATGTGATGGGGGCGTGGACAGCCAGCAATGGAGTGAGTCGCACTTCATCGGAAATCCGTCCTGCTGCTTTGGAGAGGCCACTGTGACCAGAAAGGGTGGTGCTCAGAGTAAAAAATGGTGGCTGTTGCTTGATATTTACTCAACTGTCGTTAGGCTTGACTGGCGAGGAGGTGCCCTGCGGGACCCAGCACAGGTACTGCAGTCCAGAAGCTCTAGGAGAAAGAGCAGCCCCCTCCTGACAGACGACTCTGGGGGAGCGCCTGATATATTGCCTAGAGCTTACCTGGGACTGAAGAACGAGATCTGCACCACCGAGAACTGGCATGCTCTGACACCCACTAAGAGCTGTTGTGCCACATCGAGGAGGTGTCCACCAATTCGCTGACCGCGGGGGGCAGACAAGCCTCGCCACCCAGGGACCAGAAGATCCTCCTGCGCCGCTGTGCCACCATGGGCAAGGTGGCGCAGCGACAGGACCCCATTGACAGCAACTGCGGGTACCAACGGTGGAGGGGCAGGAGCACTCCAACCATCGCAAGGGGGGATCCAGGAGAAAGGTTTCACACTCAGAGACATTATGCAGGCCATCACTGCCTCCAGAGAGACGCTAGAGACAAAGATCAATACTCTGGGAGCAGAGATGGACATTCTGAAGGATGACCATTAGCGCCTCGCGGAAAGCGTCACCACGACAGAGTGAACATTAGCGGATGTGCCTTTGGATATCTCAACACTGACAGACATACTTGCTGTCAAGGAAGATAACCTTTACAGTAGCACAGCTCATTGCTTAGTTACCGACATCGAGGCCTTTCTGGCGTCAGTTGAACTACCGACTGCCACACTGGCAGAAGTGGACAAACTGGGGGGAGACATTACACTCCCAGAGATTAGGGCAGCCATAAAATCCATGGTCTGAAACAAAACACTTGGCATGGACGGACGGACGGACTGCCGGTGGAGTTTTACTCAGCCTTTGCAGACGACTTAGGCCCCCAGCTGGTGGAGGTCTATAAAGCGTCGAAAGACACGGACTGCTTCCCACTTCTACGTGAGTGGCCCTGATTGTGCCCCTTCTGAAACCTGGTAAACTGGCTAATGACAAGAGGCCCTACAGGCCGTCATGGATGCTGAATGTCGATTATAAGGTATAGAGCAGGATATTGGCCACCTGTCTTTTACAGCACATGCCAGCACTTATACATCGAGATCAGGCATTATTTATTCCAGGCTGCAACAAGGCCCTGAATATTGGAGGCAATGTTGGAGGCAGATACGTACGATAAAAAGGAGGCTTTGGTTTTTGTAGTTGATATCGAGAAAGCGTTCGATTACCTAGAATGGGCCTTCCTCTATAAGGTAATGCTGTGTTTGGCCTTGGACAGGGGTTTGTGTCTTGGACCAGACTATTGTACACGGATTCATCGGCAACGGTCAATACAGACCATATTCTCTCAGAAAGTTACAGTGTAAATTGTAGCACCCAGCAGGGATTCCCCTTGCCCTTTGCTCTGGCCATGGAGCCCCTGGTCTGTTATGCCAGGACGGGGACTGTGTGTCAGGGTATCACGCTAGGCGAGCAAACCCACCACATTGCCCTTTATGCGGAAGAGCTATTGTTGTTTCTCTGGGACGCCGGGGAAGACTTGGGGGCGCCCATGACCTGCTGGAGCGATTCAGAGCGGTGTCGTGGCTACAGATCAATGGGCAAAAATCTTGCCTGTTCCCCACAAGGGTGAATAGGGCCTTGCCAGTGGGATTGGGGGAGGCAAATTGAGAGCCTCAAAGTCTCCCTTACCTGGGACTATAGATTTAACTTGATCCCACACACCTCTTGGAGGGCAATGTGGGCAAGGCTGTTCATGCGATTCAATCTAGTGCTGATTTTTGAGCCACGCTCCTCCTTTCTGTAGCGGGAAAGGTAGCACTACTGAAAATGGTAGCCCTCCCCGTCTGCTGTACTACTTCGTGGTACTGCCTGTGTGGATTCTCCTGAAGTATCTTTCAGGATCTTACCATGATTATGAGTTTCATCTGGGAGACAGGATGCAGGAGAGTAGCACTGGCCACAGTTCAGGGGCCAACAGTGGAGGAGGGGGGTCAGGCGCTTTCGAACTTCGAGACCTACTATGTAGCAGCACAGTTCCAATAGCTGACACAGTAGGTGGCAGCCTTGCATCTAGGAGAGAGTTAGGCCCTTATGTCCCAGACCGTCGCAAATTATCTCAAGTGCTGTTGTGCCTAAATACACCTGGCGCTGGGGACTTCACTGAGTCTCAGGTACTACGCTACTGCTGGACCAGGAACCTGCAGAAGACGAGGGTGTAGATGCCCTACTCCTCAGAGATCCCTCTAGAGTTCCTGGCGGTTCTTCCACATGGGGGAGACTGGTGGGAGCTGGCGGATTGGGTCGTGGCAGGTGCGAGGACGTTCGGGGCCCTCTTAGAGACTGAGCTACTACTTTCATTTGAGGACTTTAGAGAGTGGTATGACCTCCCTTGCGGTCACTTCTTATTGCATAGTGCAGTCACGACTGCGGTCCACAGACACTGAAGGATGGACCTATCTGAGCAGCCTCAAGCTGGGGGCTGTCAAAAAGTGGTCACCTCATCAGAGACCTACCGGGTTGTTACCTGTCTTTATAGGCAGCTGAGTGGTGATATGCTGACACCGCTGGACAATCTACGAGCCTGCAGGTAGGAAGACCTGGGGATCCCAATCTCAGAGGACTGGTAGGCCTCTTGCAGCCTGCATGCCTAAAGTATCAAGGAATGTGCGATTTAAGCAAATTCCTTTTTATGTGTTCCACAGCGCACACCTCACCCCAGGGAGGATTCATAGATATTTTGCAGTAGATGAAGCAAAATGCCCCCGGTGCGGGTGAGGTTGGAGCCAACTTTCTCCACATGTTCTGTTGATGCTGGAGAAAGTTGGATTACTGAGAGCCCATTACGAAGGTCATGGCTGAGGTTACAGAATGGGAGGTTCAATGCACTCCAAGTTACTCCCTCTTACATTGGTTCCCACACACTGCTAAGACTAAAACCCACAAGCAAGTTTCTGGATCTAGCCCGGATTTTAGGGACCAGGGAAATAGCCAGGAACTGGAAGGCTCCTTAGGGCCTGAGAGGGATAGTCTGGAGGAAAGAACTGACAAGATGGGCTGGGCTGGGTATGCAGGGGCAGTGTGAATCCCAGAGGCCAGGAGAGGCCACTAGAGGTGGCCAGAGCATGGGAGACCTTAGTAGAGGCATTACAGCACCCGACCCCTCGTCACCAGAAGAGAGGCTGAGCACCCCCTAAACAAGCACTATTGCGCAAATGAGAGAGGGACCAGGTTCCTACACCCAGGTTATGCATGCAGAGGAGGAGATTGGTAACAAGACTTCCTCGAGGCCTGAAATAGTGCACGAACTGCTCTTAAGATGTAGGCACAGGGATGATGTAGCACACCCGGTTGCAAGTATGAGCTGTGTGAAAGACCGAGCTCTAGAATCATAGTTTGAAAACAAGGGGCCAGATGTACAGTCGTTTTTAGAGGTCACAAATGGAAAATCTGGCCATTTGCTACCGCTAAAAAGCGTTGTAGTATGTACAAACCCTATTTTGTGAGTCGTTAACCTATTACAGACTAGCAAAATATGGTTTGCGAGTCGCTACTAGAAAAGGGCGTGCCAAGGGGATCCTTTGCTTATAACAAGTCGCAGGGGGATGCATGATTATTTTGCGACTGCAAATGTGGCCACAAAATAATCAGTTTATCAGTCGCCACATGAATGTACGCAATTTATTTTTAAAGAGCAAGCAGTGGCTCCACGGACCACTGCCTGCTTTTCATCTTTTTCTTTTAAATGCATCCAGTTTTCCTTTAAGGAAAATGTGCTGCATTTGAATAAAAGAGTTACTTTATTTAAAAATCAAACAGCGACATGGTGGTCTGCTGTCCACAGAAGACCACCATCCCTGTGATAGTAGCCAATTCCCAGTGGGTTGCAAATTGCAACCTGACTCATGAATATTGATGAAGCAGGTCAATAAAGATACCATTGGGAATCGCTAAATGTCTGAGACACATTACCATATTCCATTTTGCGAGTCACGAATTGCGAGTCGTCACAAAATGGAATGGTTGTACATCTGATTCTTAGTCTTTAATGAAAGCTTACCCATATATAACTTACCAGTGTAAATATTTACAGAAAAGGTGGGCTCTTTGGAAATAAATGCAGCTGCTCATATATTTCTTACTAATCTTAATTTTCTCTAATTCAAACAATTGGTGCTACTGCTTCAGAGGAAAAGCAAATCACCATTGAACAGGAATCTTTATAGCAGAAAACAAATGCATGTGACGGAGGAAATGCTGAAAAAAATTAGAATTGGCACGTCTCCCGAAAGGATTAAACATGAAGAATACCAACCTGCAAGTGGGTTCTCACAAACGATTTCTTTCCAGTGTAGTCAAAGTTATTTCTCATTAAGAAATACAGCAATTGTGATGCATCCGTGCGAATTGAGCTCAGCTTGGAATTGCAGCACTTCAGTATTTCATAACACAGAGCAGCACACATGTCAGCCCTTCCCTCGTAGAACGTAGAAGGAAACTAGACAGAGAAAGCACAAGTACACATTAGGCACAACATAACAACAATATACTGAAATGTCAAAGTCTTGAAATAATACTCCAGATTCTGAGCATGTGTGTTGAGCTGACCAAAGTGCAAGCTTCAACAGAACAATGATAATATTTATTGTGGTATATCTTTTTTTAATTGAAAGATTAAATTGTTTTCAACAACAAGGTATCGAAAACAATGATTAAGCTTAATTTACAAACAGATATGCAACAGTTCAGTGTGACATCAAATCCCCAAAGCCACACAACCCCACCAATCCTGGGATAAGCAATATGGCACCTATGCATTATATTAACCAACCAGACCATAATAGTCCCACCATTTACTCATTATTTTAATGTACTTCTGAGGGCAGCCACTCCATTAATGCACCGTTTCTTCCACTTTGCACACTGGTCCATGTCACGTATCCTGACGTACGAGTTACTTACCTTCGGTAACAGTGTATCTGGTAGAGACGATTCTAGCCCCAGATTCCTTCACGTAGAATTATCCCCAGGCGTGAGACTGGATCCGGAAACTTTTGTCACAGCATCCTTGCGCGCTGGGGGCGGGGCGACATCACGCGACTCCGCCCAGGAGTCGTCCGCGTACGTGACGTCAGCGAGGTCACATAAAACCCGCCCCGGTGCGCCCACGTCAGTTTTCTCCGGAGAACTTTTCCGCACCACAACGCGTAACCACCAGATAAAAAACTGTGGGAGCATGGAAACAGTGTGCGAAGAGCAGAAAAATTGGAAAGAAACGGTGACTAACAACACCACCAGGGTAGTGCCAACACCGCAGACCCCAAGGGCAGGGAAAGAAGAAAGAAGAAGAACAAGCAGAAACCTGTGCAGCCACCCTGCTCGCACATAGACAACCTCCCATCCCTGTGCCCCGAAGGGAAGAACAGCCATAAAAGTCATGGCACACGTAGGAAGCCCACCCCCCTCATCCTGAGCAAGGAATGGGACCAGTCCCAAGACAGACAGGGACAACAAACCACCAAGCCACCCCAACCTAGATGGCAACCACCCACAAGAGCAAGACATGGCCAGAGAACCCTCAAACCAGAGGACAGCAATGGAAGGAAGGGAGGGAGGGGAGGGAGGACAAGGATAGAAGCAATCCCCCCCCAAACCTGGAGTAGCCAGAGCAGCAGGGCACCGGTGCACCGAAACCCCATCCTCCAAAGAACCAAGGGAGGAATGAACCGCCCCCAGACGGAGCCACCAGTCAAGAACAAGGAAGGCACTCACAGGAGACACAGCCCCCCACCGGGAGGCGGGTACTGAAGACCAACCCAAGGGTCCTTGCAGAATAGGGGAGGAAGGGTGGGCCGTGAAGGAATCTGCGGCTAGAATCGTCTCTATCAGATACATCGTTACCGAAGGTAAGTAACTCGTACATCTGATAGAGACTACTAGCCGCAGATTCCTTCACGTAGAATAGATACCCTAGCAATACCCACTGGGAAGGAGGGTCTGCGAAAGGACCCCACCAGCCAAAGCAGAACAGAGGGCCCCACAGGGGACCAGATCTGTGGACCAGGTAGAACCTTGCCCCTGCCAGGCCAAGGAAACCCCCACAAGCAGAACCCCACCGACCCCAGGGGAATGTAGGAGGGAAAGAAGGCTGAAGAACAAGTTACTTACCTTCGGTAACGCTTTTTCTGGTGGATACAGTATCTGCCTGTGGATTCCTCACCTTGTGAATATCCCCTGCGCCAGCATTCCACGGAATTTTTCTTCCCCAGCACTCCACGTCGACGTGGGCGACGTCATAATACATCGGCTCCGCTCGCGACTCCGTATGACGTCACCGGAGCCATAAGAGGCCCACGTCGGCGTGATGATGTCAGTTCCACCCATTTTTTCCGTGCCTTTGAGGCGAACAGGTGAACCAACGACTAACTCAAAGTATACACAGTATATAGTATACCAACACATATGCACAGTATACAAAGGAAAAGGATGCTAAATAAACAAGCATTTCCAACAAATGTACAAGCATTTCAAACTAGACCTATTTCATGGTATACAAAGGTGGACAACGGGGAGGCGGGTGGGCCAGTGAGGAATCCACAGGCAGATACTGTATCCACCAGAAAAAGCGTTACCGAAGGTAAGTAACTTGTTCTTCTGATGGATACATCTGCCAGTGGATTCCTCACCTTGTGAATAGATTCCCACAGCAGTCCCCACTTCCGGAGGAGGGTGTCCACCTTCCTATACCAGAAAGTCTTGCAACACAGAGCGCGCGAAGTGGCCCTCCCTCCTCATCTCTGAGCCCAAGCAATAATGCTTTGCGAAAGTATGGAGGGAGGCCCAAGTCGCAGCTTTACAAATATCTGCCACAGGAACACCCCGGGCCAAAGCAGATGTAGATGATTTTGCTCTAGTCGAATGAGCTCTAATGCCCTCAGGGGGGAGTCTTACCAGCCAGGGTGTAGCAGATCTTGATGGCAAGGATGATCCATCTCGATAGTGTGCGCTTGTGCACCGCCCTACCCTTCGAATGACCAACGTAGCCAATGAAGAGTTGATCATCTAGACGAAAGTCTTTAGTCCTGTCCAGATAAAAACTCACAGCCCTCTTCGGGTCCAGGCGATGGAGTCTTTCCTCCTCTTTGGAAGGATGAGGAGGTGGATAAAAAACAGGGAGAGTAATAGACTGCCCCAAATGGAACGGAGTAACACATTTTGGCAGGAAGGCAGCCCTGGTCCTAAGAACCATCCTTTCAGCATTTAATGTAAGAAAAGGGGGTCTAGAACTAAGAGCTCACTCACCCTCCTTGCCGAGGTTATGGCTACAAGAAAAACCACCTTAAAGGACAACAGCCTCAAAGGACAGCTATGCAGAGGCTCAAATGGGGACCCCATCAGAAACGTTAAAACAAGATTAAGGTCCCATTGTGGCATTACAAAAGGAGTGGGAGGAAACATGTTTGTTTGTCCCTTGATAAAGCTCAGTACAAACGGAGATTTAAACAGCGACGGTTGATCCGGAAGGCATAGAAAAGCCGATAAGGCTGAAAGATAGCCCTTGACCGTGGCCACAGCACAGCCCTGCTGAGCCAAGGAAAGAGCAAACTGGAGCACATTAGAAAGATGGGCTTTTAAAGGGTCAATGGACCTCTCTCCACACCATTTTACAAATTTAGACCACCTGTAGGAGTAAATGGACTTGGTGGAGTATCGCCTGGCCGATAAAATAACGTCCACCACATCAGGTGGGAGAGAGAAAGAACTCAGGTTGCCCCGTTCAATCTCCAGGTATGAAGGTGTAAGCTCTGGAGGTGGGGGTGTAGAACCTGCCCCTCCGACTGCGAGAGGAGGTCTGCCCTCAGAGGGAGACGGAGCGGAGGGCACGAGGAGAGGTGGAGGAGATCTGTATACCACACCCTTCTTGGCCAATCCGGGGCGACCAATATGACTTGGGCCCGGTCTTGGCGAATCTTCCTCAGAACCCAAGGAATCAAGGGTATGGGAGGAAACGCGTAAAGGAGCTGTGAGCCCCAACTCAACTGAAACGCGTCCCCCAACGCTCCCTGCATCGGAAACTGGAGACTGCAGAATGACGGGCAGTGCACGTTCTCGCGGGTGGCAAACAGGTCCACCCGAGGTGTCCCCCACGTCCGAAAGACGTGACGAACCACCTCCAGATGGAGCCTCCACTCGTGGTCGGCGGAGAACTGCCGACTGAGACTGTCCGCACGTACGTTCAACACCCCGGCCAGATGATCTGCCATCAGATAAATCTGATGGCCCTGAGCCCAGGACCATAGACGCAGGGCCTCTCTGCAGAGACACAGAGACCCCACTCCTCCCTGTTTGTTGACATACCACATCGCAGTCGTGTTGTCCGTCAGGACTTGAACAGACTGACCGCAAAGGGAAGGGAGTAAGGCCTTGAGTGCCAAACGAATCGCCCGTAACTCCAGAAGGTTGATGTGAAGCAACCTTCCCTCTGGAGACCAAAGACCCTTGATCTCCAGATCCCTCAGATGAGCACCCCACCCTAAAGTGGAGGCATCCGTTATCACTGTGGCCACCGATGGAGGCAGATGGAAGGGCTTTCCCTGCGACAGATTGCCCTCCACCAAGATAGATCCGCTGCAGCTTCTCTGGAGATCTTGATCGACTCCCTGAGATCCCCGTTGTGCTGATACCACTGCTTGCGGAGGCACCACTGGAGTGCCCTCATGTGCCAGCGTGCATGGTTGACCAACAGAATGCAGAAAGCGAACAGACCGAGCAGGCGAAGGACCTTCAGAACTGGAATAACCGCTCCATTGTGGAATAAAGGGACCATCTCCTGAATGTCGAGAATTCTTTGTGGAGGAGAAAATGCTCGACACACAGTAGTGTCCAGTACCGCCCCTATGAACAGGGTGCGTTGAGAGGGCACTAGGTGAGATTTGGGCACATTGATCGAAAAACCCAAGTCGAATAACAGCTGAGAAGTTACCTGCAGATGATGCTGCACCATCTCTGGGGACTCTGCCTTCAGAAGCCAGTCGTCCAGGTAGGGGAAAACTGGAATCCCCGACCTCCTGAGATGAGCAGCCACCACTGCCATCACCTTTGTGAAGACTCGAGGTGCGGTAGTAAGACCAAACGGGAGGACCGCAAACTGGTAATGTTGCGACCCAACCGTAAAACGGAGATACTTCCTGTGCGACTTCAGGATTGGGACATGGAAGTACGCGTCCTGCAAGTCGAGCGACACCATCCAGTCTCCTTGCTGCAACGCTTGAAGAACCTGCGCAAGGGTCAGCATCTTGAATTTCTCCTGTTTCAGGTAAAAGTTCAAGATTCTGAGGTCCAGGATTGGACGCAATCTGCCGTCCTTTTTGGGAATCAGGAAATACCGGGAGTAGCATCCCTGACCCCTTTCCTGCTCCGGAACCACCTCTATTGCACCCTTTTGAAGCAAGGCTAGAACCTCTTTCTGAAGGAGAAGCAGATGGTCCTCTGAGCAGTAACCTTGGCAAGGAGGGTAAGGGGGAGCAAAACTCCCGAAAGGGAAGGGCGTACCCAGTCTCTACGAGGTTCAAAACTCAGAGGTCTGTCGTAACAGATTTCCAACCCCGTAGAAATTAGGACACCCGACCCCCCACAGGTCTTACATGATCCGGGATGGGGGATCTAGGGCTGCTTCCCTGACTCCTCATTGGGAGCAGAGGAGGAGGAAGAAGAAGAGGGGTTGCGTCCAGAACCTCTCCGACCCCTTTGTCTCCCTCTATAGGATTTATAGAGGGGATTCTGCTGTTGCTGCTGAGGCTGTCGGTAGGAGCGAAAAGATGACCTTCCAAAGCCCCTAAATTTCCTAAAAACCGAACCCTTTGCAGGAGCTTGCAGACCCAAACACTTTGCTGTTAATCTGCTGTCTTTAAATCTTTGTAGAGCAGAATCTGCCTTTTCACCAAACAACTCTGCCCATCAAATGGCAAATCCACGAATTTGGCTTGAACATCCGCTGAGAATCCCGACGAACGGAGCCATGCCTGCCTTCTATGGACGAGCCCATAATCCTACCAACCGAATCCGCCGTATCCAATCCCGACTGGATCACCTGTCTGGCAGCGGCCTGAGTGTTTGTAACCACCTCCAAGAAGGACGCCTTATCGCCCTCCGGCAGCTTAGGGGCCAAAGTCTTCATTGAGTCCATCAATGCGTGCACGTACCGCCCCAGCAAGCACGTGGCATTGGAAGACTTTAATGCCATACTCCCCGAAGAGAAAGTCTTTTTAGCAGCCTGGTCCACCTTCTTAGACTCCCTATCTGCGGGAAACTGAGGGAAAGCCCCCGAAGCATGCTTCGAGCAGGATGCCTGCACAACTAGGCTCTCTGGAGACGGGTGTATAGATAGAAAATCCGGATCCCCAGGCGCCACCCTATACCTTCTCGCCACCTGTCTGGAAACCGCCAGAGAAGAAAGTGGTTTCCGCCATACCTCCAAAACAGGCTCCAAGATGGCCTCATTAAAGGGCAGTAAAGGCTCTGAAGTGGAAGTAGGAGAGTGCAGAACCTCTGTCAACAAGTTCGATTTATACTCTGCTGAGGGCAACTGTAAATCTAACAGTTCTGCAGCCTTTTTGATAACAGTATGGTAGGGAGCCAGTTCTTGTGGTGGAGAGGATCTTGCCGATGTGTGCTCCCATTCTGGGGTGGTGTCTAGGCCACTAGCCTCTTGTATGCCCTCAAAATCATCAGAGGATGTGTCCACCTCACCTTCCTCTACCTCTTCTCTGTACGTTCCTTCTTCCAATACCCTTTGGGCCTCCCTTCTCGATCGAATCCGGGGAGCCGGCGTCGACGACGTCGTACGCGGCGTCGGTGGAGCCAGAGGTGTTGGAGTCGGCGGCGCCGATGGAGTCGGCAGTGGCGTCGAGGAAGGCTCTGAAGCAGGTCGATCCATCCGAAGTCGTGACGGATCCCCAGACGGCGCCGGAAACTGCCACGAAGGCACCATCGGCAGAAAGGGCATGAAGGGGGCCTGAGCATAATGCTGCGGCACCCCCAACGTATAAGCCATGGGACCCACGGGACCAGTTGGTGCTCCGGATGGGAAGGCCGCCCTATTAAAATACCATACATGGCATTTAAGAACTGAGTAGAATCAGTACCTGGAGCAGGAAACTGAGGATAAGGCACTGAACCTGCATCCCTCTGCGGAGTATCTGGCTGCGGCACCGTAGTGCACTCCACCGGAGCCATAGATTCTTCAAGCGCCGGAGTCGGTTCTTCCTCCCGTTCCTGATCCGAAACATGCGACTCCAGCAGATCCGGGGACTGTGCCGGTGAACGCTCTGGAGCCCGCTTCGGAGACGGAGAACCTCCCGGAGTCTTAGAGGGAGAAAAAGAAGGTGAAATGTCCTTACTCCGATGACGCCGAGGTGAAGTCTACCTCGACTTCCTGCTCTTCGAGGACCGGTGTCGTGAAGAGTGTTTTCTTTTCTTATGATGTCTCCTTGACTTCGACGACCTCGAAGTCGACGAAGCAGCCCTCGATTTCTCTTTCTTTCTCCCGCTCTTCTCCTTACCGATCTTCGCCATAAACAGCTTGCCCTTTCTTTCCTTTAATGCTTTAGGATTCATCCTCCTACAGCATGCACAGTCTTCGACATCGTGGTCCGACGAAAGGCACCACAAACAGTCCTCATGCGGGTCCGTCATGGACATATGTCCGCCACATTCCCTACAGGGCTTAAAGCCCGACTTCCTCGTCGCAGACATTACAGGATTTTGCAACAGAAACACCTTACAACTACAAAGTAGCAGGAGTACTGGAAAAAACCGTTGCGCGTCGACGGCGCGGAAAAAAGGGAACTGACGTCATCACGCCGACGTGGGCCTCTTATGGCTCCGGTGACATCATACGGAGTCGCGAGCAGAGCCGATGTATTATGACGTCGCCCACGTCGACGTGGAGTGCCGAGGAAGAAAAATTCTGTGGAATGCTGGCGCAGGGGATATTCACAAGGTGAGGAATCCACTAGCAGATGTATCCATCAGAAGAGGCTCGTACACTCACAGCAGAGGAACCGATGGCAAGGACGGAGAGGCCGAAGCACCCCACTCCCCCACAAGGCAACATAGCTTCCGCCGAATGCCAACACAGGAAGATGGAAGAAGAAAAAGAAGAAGCCTAGAGGGCCCAAGGAAACCAAGGAGAAGAAGGCGAGCCCATTACAGATGGAGAGCAGTCTGCCAGCCAGAACCATGCCGGCAGTCAAGGCCAGAAGCAAGAAGAACAGCCCGAGGCCCCAGGAAGACCAAGTAGGCAATGCCTGGCAAGGGAGAACACAGGGACATCCGCAGAACGGGAGCAGGGAGAGGAGGAGAGGCCCGGGCCACCGCCACGAGTGGCCGCGCACACGACCCCAGGAACCAAAAGCAAGCTACGTAAACACCATGGAGAACAGGTAGCCGAAGGCAACCAGAACCCTCCAGCAGAGCGCAAGCCACATGACAGCTACCATAACCCCACATAGGGCACGTGAAGTCCCACTATATGGGAACCCTCTTTGGAACAACTTCCGCAGCAGAGGAAGAAACAAAAGAACCACGGGGAAAAAAAGCACCCCCGCTACAGGCTTGACAGCAGCCCAAGCAAAGCAGAAGGCCCAATCTCAGGGGCAAGTCTGCGCAACAACTCCTGCAGAACCACACACAATCAACACAAGGGCCGTCCAGCAGCCAACAATGCCAAAGTCCCAAGGAAGGATGTAAACGGCCAGAAAAACATACTCCACAAACATAACTGCCGGCCTAAGAAGGCCCAGAAGCAACCCTAACTCAGAAGTCACTGAGGAGGGGATGGAGGAGGAGGAGGACGGAGCCCTGCCAAGAGCCTCTGGATGGCGGAGTCAGCCAGGGCATGAAACAACAGACTGCCATCAAATGGGAGCTCAATGAGCCTCTCCCGAATATTTTCGGGAAAGACGCAGTCCCGAAGCCAAGCATGGCGACGGAGAACGACTGAAGAAGCCATGGCCCGGCACAGCGCCTCAGAGACGTCCAGAGCAGAGAAAAAACGCCGCAAGCTCCCGGCCATCCAATGCATGGTGCCGCAAATCCACCTGAGCAGACTCCTGGGACGCTGCAGACCCCAGAGACTCAGCCGAGTCCCACAAACAGGAGGAGGCCCTAGCCAGAACACACAAGGTGTTAAGGGCCTGCTGGTCGAGGCGAAAATGCTGCGTCCCCAAGTGTTCAGCCAGCAGGCCTCTCTGGACGGCGAACCCAACAGGGGCGGCAGGGAGGGAAAAGCAGTCCGCAGAAGGGGACTGGCGGCTGAGGGGTTCATGGACAGGCATGCCGGGTCACGCGGCGTCGGAATGTGCCGATGCAGAAGATGCGGAGGCACCGGGTCCCCGGAGGCAGGAAGGAGCGAACCTTCAAAGGGAAGCAAGATTTCCCTCCCACCAGAACCCTGGTGGAGGACCTCCAACAGATGGTCCGCCAGAAAGTGAGCCACCGGGTCACCAATGCGTAGGATGCCCACAAACGTGGACACCGCATGAGCGAAGGCCGCACCCGCATCCGTAGGGCTCCGCGGTGGAGAAAGCAGCTCCTCTGTGGGCGACGGCTGCAAACTAAGGCGGCCGTCCCCGAGGCCAAGTGGGGCGGGCAAGGGCTGGACCTGGAAGTCAGGAGTCGAAAAATGAGGGACCTGCCGCTCTTCCGACAAACATCCCTGCCTCAGGAAGGGCGGGGAGCCACCCTTCGACGCCGGTGAAAAGGACATCACACGGCGACCAGTCTCCGGGGAACACGATACCAATATGCAGCCTACCTCCGGAGAAGGAGTGTCCAAAGACAAATCCGCGGTACGACCCCTGCGCGGTGTCGTAGAGTCTGCTGCTTGAGGCAGGACATGGCGCCATCCGGCATCGCCGGGCAAGGGACCTCCAAGTCACCATGCACTGGAGATCGGAGCGGGGACCGGAGTAGAGCTGGAGCATCACCGGCCTCAGAGCGGGGTCGAGACGGCGCTGGCCCGACCCCCGCCGAAGCCCTCCACCGGCCGCGGCCTAGAAGGAGGCGAAGGTCGCCCGGCAACCCCTGTGGCAGCGCCAGGGACGATACAACCTCCGACTGTAAGAGAGGAGCCCGGAGAGGGACGAGGGGTCTGACCTCGACCCGGAGCGGGACGTGAAGACTCCACCGACCCCTGCGGCTCCGCACGGTCCAGCTGCTGCCAGCGCCGTAGCGGCGTCACCTCGGCCATAGACAGGACCACCCTGCCAAGGGACATAGAGGGGTTCGAGGATGCGACCCGAGCCCCGGCGACCTCCCGCGACACCACAGGGACCCCCGCGGGGGTTTGCAGCAAGGCAGAGACGCCATGGCCTGAAGGTGCCCCAGAGGAGCCGCACCCCAACAGCACCACATCCTCCAAGCCTGGATCCGACCCAGTGCGCAAGGCGAGGGATCCGCCGACGCCCCAGGAGGGGAAGGAGGAGGAGACGCCAGCGAGACCTGCAAAGCAGCCGCATAAGTCTCCATCTGGACTCTCGATGCCCCAACACCGGGAAACGGTGGATAGGATGACACGCGGGGCCGCATCACCCGCGGAGAGTCCACGCCCCCAGTAGGCCGGAAACCAGCCCCCGGGGACGAACTGCGACACTTACCCACCGGGACGCGATGCTCACGTGACATTGGAGAAAGGCGAGGACGACGACCACAGCCGGACCTGAAGCCGTCCGCCGAAGCAGACCGAGGGGAAGACGTCGACCTGGAGAGATGCGCCGAGAGAGGTTTCATTCGGCGCTCCCGCCACGGCTTCGGCTTTAACTTTTGGCACGCCGCACAATCTGAGGTGTCGTGAGCCTCCCCCAAACACCACATGCAAATGAGGTGAGGGTCTGTCGCCGACATAAGATGCCCACAAAACGTGCAAATTTTAAAGCCCGAAGGCATTCGCACACTGTCCCACCAAAATAGAATGGAAGAAAGGGGGCCTTAAACAGGCCTGCAGCAAGGAACGGATCCGCGTTGCACACGGAAAAGGAAAAAACTGACGTGGGCGCGCCGGGGCGGGTCTTATGTGACCTCGCTGACGTCACGTACGCGGACGATGCCTGGGCGGAGTCTCGTGATGTCGCGTGGCAAAAAGTTTCTGGATCCAGTCTCACACCTGGGGATAATTCTACTTGAAGGAATCTGCAGCTAGTAGTCTCTATCAGATTGTAACAGCGAGAACTGAGGGAAGGCATATCTTTATTTAAGAAAAGGTTAGCCCTTTTACTGCATAGGAAACGAACCATAAGATATACAAGTAAACATAGTAAAACATTTAAACCCAGACACTAATAGCACCAAAAATAATGAGCACTGATCAACTCACCTTATATATTAATGACCGCAACGCTGTGAAAACATTTTTCAGTGCTGTTTCTGATTGGTTCTTTTGAAGAAAGCAAAGGTACACCTCAAAAACCTTTTTCATTAGCGGGTTGTGTCCGTGATCAGCCATCAGTTGGTTCTAACAAAGGAAAAGCAGAGATTATTATTGCACAGCAACCACACTAGATTATATAAGAGGACGCATTTATTAAAAGTGGGAGACAATGCATCATTTAAAATGGCAAAGGGAAAGGATATAACAGATGAGCACGGAGGATCTTAGCAGCTGTTTGCTTTCAATTTTTTCAGTTTAACTTTATTGGTTTTCATCAACATAGAGGTATTGAAACAGCATTTTATAAGAATATATTATACTCGGCTGTATCACTCCCCTCAACCTTCACAACCTGAGCATGGCAATTGTTCAGTACATTAACTGATTCTGAGGTGGTCCTCTAGGTCTCCCAGTTTTTGAGTGGTACAGGTAGTACGCAAATCCTCTCTGTTCCACATAAAGAAGTTACTTATCTTGGATATACTCTAAGTAACCAAAGATTACTGATCTTTACAGCATCCTCAGGTGCCAGACTGTATTCAGACGCTTTTAGAGCAGTGCTCCCACACACCGTTCAGTAGTGCTGCGCAACTCTATGTTGACTTAGTGCCACCATAGAAGTGGCAGAGGGGAAAAGCATATGAGCACCACCCGTGTGCGCCACTGTCAATTTCTTGCTTTGCTCTTTCCGTTCCCTTGCACGCTGAGGACAAAACAATTGGAGGTACCCATGTGCAGCTCTCGAATTCGGTACCATTTTTCGATGGTAAAATGAGACCACTACACAGAACAGGGAGGGGAGGGGAGACGGCAGTGAAGAATCAGCAGTTAGACAGAGTATCCACCAGGAAGAGTGTTACAGAACATAAGTAACTTGTTCTTTTGATGGATACTTCTAACCACAGATTCCTCACCTTTATAATAGATACAAAAGCAGTACCTCACAAGTTGGAGGGACGTTGGAGTGGGCTCAGA
The DNA here is from genome assembly GCF_964204655.1 of Triturus cristatus. Classification (NCBI taxonomy): domain Eukaryota; kingdom Metazoa; phylum Chordata; class Amphibia; order Caudata; family Salamandridae; genus Triturus; species Triturus cristatus. Next base: position 698,039,192 of record NC_140591.1, read on the forward strand.
CCAAAAAGTCCTGTAAGCCTGAAGGGGAGAAATGCCCTTCCTGTCACACCTGGCTGCCAATATGTAGCAGAACTCTATGAAAAGAACTATCCATCTTGATAAAGTCCTTCTCTGCACCGCCTTACCATTCTTTGCCCTAAAGAACATCATAAAAAGCTGATTGCCACCTGATAGTCTTTGGTACAATCGATGTAAAAGCTTAAAGCTCTTTTAGGGTCCAGAAGAGGAGTCTCTCCTCCGCTTTTGAGGGGTGAAGCGCTGCAAAGAATGCTGGAAGAGTAATGGGTTGCCCAAAATGAAAGAGAGTCACAATTTTTGCAAGGCTGCCCTGGTCTTCAGCACCAGTTTCTCAAGAAAAAAGGTGGTGCATGGCAGCTGCACTGAAAAAACACCTGGAGCTCACTCACAGAAAGAGCTAAAGTAATTGCAACGAGGAAGATAATCTACAGTGTTCAAAGGCGAAACGAGCAGCTGTGCACTGGCTTGAAGAGAGTACACATGACAAAAGTCAGGTCCAAACATAGGCACCACTGTGGCATTACAAAAGGTTTGGGAGAGAACATGTATGTGAAACCTTATACAAATCTATTCATAACATGTGATTGAAATAAGGACGATTGGTCTGGTAAACGGACAACGGCTGAAAGACCTGACAAATAACCCTGAAAGGTGCCCGCTCATGCCCTTGCTGGGCTAAGGACCAAACAAACAATAAAACATCCAACAGTTTGACTTACAATGGGTCTGTGTTGCAGATTTCACACCAAGCCACAAATTTGTCCCAGACCCTCGCTTAAATGAACAAGTTACTTACCTTCGGTAACGATATATCTGTAAGAAACATTAGTTAATTAGATTCCTTACCGCCCCACCCATCCTCCCCGTTCTGCGAACTGATGTCTAGGGTTAAGGTCATTCCTTTCAGGGCCCTAGATTCATGGCACCAGTGTCGGTCTCTTGCATGGCTCAGCGTTCCTGGCACGGAAAGCTATGTACAAGAACTGACGTCAGGGCGCGAGGGCGGCGTCTAAGTACTCCGACGACGTCATCATGGCGATCACGACGCCGACGGACGCGGAGCCGCAGACGACGCCTAGCGACGCGCAAGGGTATTGCTGACAAAAATCTTTCCGGATCCAGCCTGATGCCTGGGGATATTCTAAGGTAAGCAACACGTTAGTTAGATTCCTTACCTTAGAATAGATACTCCAGCAATACCAACCCCGATGGTGGGTCTGCGAACCAAGATCACACCAGGAAGTCCTGGAGAACAGAACGGCCAAAGAAGCCGTCTCTCCGGACTTGGGTGTCCAGGCAGCAATGCTTAGCAAATGTGTGCAGCGAGGCCCACGTAGCTGCCTGACAAATGTCCTGCAGAGGGACACCCCGACCCAGGGCAGTAGCAGCCACGTAGGCCCGAGTGGAATGGGCCCTCAGCCCCACAGGAGGCTCCTTCTTAGCCAAGGAATAACAGGCCTTAATGCACAGAATGACCCACCGAGAGATGGTTCGCTTGTGCACTGCCCGCCCCTTCTTAGCGCCCACGTAGCCAACAAAGAGTTGGTCGTCCACCCGGAACTGTTTCGTACGGTCCAGATAGAAGGACAGTGCTCGTTTTGGGTCCAGACGGTGGAGCCTCTCTTCCTCTTTCGAGGGATGCGGAGGCCAAAAGAAGGTGGGCAATGTAACAGACTGGCCGATGTGAAAGGCAGTTACCACCTTAGGGAGAAAGGAAAGACGAGTACTGAGAACAACCTTGTCCGGATGAACAGAGAGGAAAGGAGGCTTAGAAGAGAGAGCCTGGAGCTCAATCACCTGTCTAGCAGAGGTGATGGCAACCAGGAAAGCAGTCTTAAGAGTTAGAAGACGAAGAGGACAATTATGAAGTGGCTCAAAAGGAGCGCACATCAGATAGGTTAACACCAGGTTCAAATCCCACTGAGGCATTATGAAGAGGACAGGAGGACAGGAGGAAACATATGAGCAATGCCTTTAAAGAATCGAGCAACAACAGGGGACTTGAAAAGAGAATGCTGATCAGGAAGACGTAAGAAAGCAGAAACAGCTGAAAGGTACCCCTTGAGGGTGCCCAGAGCAGAGCCCTGCTGGGCCAGGGAAAGAAGAAAGAGGAGAACCTCAGAAAGGGAATCCACAGCCTTTGCTGTGCACCATGCCACAAATTTGTTCCACCTGCAGGCGTATACCGTTTTAGTGGAGGGACGCTTGGCTGCAAGAATGACATCACAGACTTCAGGAGGCAAGTCAAATGGCATCAACTGCCGCTGCTCAATCTCCACGCATGGAGGTGGAGACTGGACAGGTTCGGGTGGAGGACCATCCCCTGCTGCTGCGACAGAAGATCCTCCTGAAGAGGCAGTCGAATCAAGGGATCGATTGACAGACTGAGTAGCTCGGGATACCAGTATCTTCGTGCCCAATCCGGAGCCACAAGGATGACTTAGGCCCGGTCGCGCCTGATCTTCTTCAGCACTCTGGGCAGAAGTGGTATAGGCGGAAAGGCGTACCACAGACCGTAACTCCACTTGCGGCGAAAAGAGTCGCCGCGAGTGCCGCCTTGGAAATTCCAACGCGCAGAACTGATGACATTGCGCATACTCTTCGGTGGCGAATAGATCTAAGCAAGGCTCTCCCCACTGCCGAATGAGGCCTTGCGCCACGTCCGAGTTCAGACGCCACTCGTGATCCATCATGCACCGGCGGCTAAGTTTGTCCGCCCTGGCGTTCAGAGAACCCGCCAGGTGTTGAACCACCAGGGTGATGCCCTGATGTTCCAGCCATGTCCAGAGGCTCAGAGCCTCCTGACAAAGGGTCCACGACCCCACCCCGCCCTGTTTGCTGCAATACCACATGGCGGTGGTGGTGTCTGTGAACACCTGCACTACACTTCCCCGGACAGAGAGAAGGCATGCCTTCAGTGCAAGCCGGATCGCCTGCAGCTCCAATAGGCTGATATGGAGCCGGGACTCCGCCGGAGACCAGAGGACTCTGATCTCCGCCTCTCCCATGTGGCCCCCTGTGAGAAGTTGGCCTGATATATGATGTCACTAGTTCTAGTGTACACCTTGTATCAGTCCAAACAACCCTTATGGTGATTGGTTGTAAAGTCAACCTTATAGACCAGCTATCCTAGTGGTAGCATGGACAAGAGCAGTCTTAGGCTAAACTCTGTATGGCATGTGAAGCCAGCTGTTATACCATTATAATCCCTTGAATACCAAATGAAAGGACACCACACCAGATATATATAAAATTAGAATGTATTTATTCTAACATATACCCTCAGCACTCTTTATGAGTTCAGAGGTCTAAGCACAACAATCTCTTAAGTAGCATACGTTAAGTTACACAGGAAAAATACAGTTAGGCCCAGGGGCCACGCAAACCATATACTAAGAAAGTGGTACAAGTACCACGTCACGAACAGGGAGTAGGCCTAGGGCATCGCTGGGGCTACACTACCCTACCAATAGTTAGGAAGTGGGAGGCCCACGGGAAGCATGTGCAGTGTGGAAACACACACGCGGGTTACATTAACGTCAATGGGAATGTAGCAATTAGAAATAGGAAGAATAAGGACACTTCAGAAGTAACTAGGAGGAAGCAACTAGAGACTTAAGACACTTGGATAGTCAATATCCACGGGAGCACCGGAGCACTCCCGACACATCTTCACACCTATGCACCCACAGGAGACGGGTGCATAGGTGTGAAGATGTGTCGGGTGTCGTCGCTGGATCCTATGGATGCCTGAAGAACAGATGCTGGCAGGCGGCCAGGAGGAAGATGTCCGGTGGATCCAAGGGTGGATCTTGAAGGAAGAACACCTGCAAGCAGAGGGGACAAAGTCTGGGTCACTAGCCAGTGACCGTGTGGAACCAGGAAGGAACCAGGCGATGTCGTGCAGAACACAGGTGATGTCTTGAAGCTTGTCTCTGCAGCTGCGTGGACCAGGAGGTGTCGAGGACGACCAGAACCAGGATATGAGCTGTCCCACGAAGGATCTTGCTGCTGGCGGAGTCGACGTCCCGATTGGAGTCAACAAGCCTTGGCAAAGGCAACCCACGCGGAAAGGGAAATTCGCTTCAGGTGCAGACCAGGAAGGTCTGAGGTGCTTCTCTTTCACAGGGAAGCAAGGGCCAGTCTGGAGGAGCCAAACCAGCGGTGGAATGTCAAGGGTTCGTCGTCACTGAGGCTACTAGCCAACGGGCAAGCAACCGGACAGACGCGTCGAGCAGGAAAATGCAGAAGGGCCCCACGCAGAACTCGTGGAGTGTGGAGGGCTGATCTTCGGTGCAGATGGTGCTCGGGGTTGGGACTTCTCATTCCCCAGAGCACAACTTCGAGGATGCCTCAGAAGCTGCACTGGAAGCTACTCGCCAATTTTCCCAGGTAGCCGGTCCCACGTCTCTCGTCGCCTCCACGGATCTCAGCTTGGCTGTGGATGTGGATCAGGGTCAGAGAAGTCTGGAGGTCAAGGCGCTGGTTGGGCTCTGCAGTCGGTTCCTCGTAGAACTTGGGCAAAGCAAACGGCCGGTCGCTTGTTGATGCCTGTTTGCACAGGGTGGCCACTCCTTGGCCACAAGAGAGATTCTTCAGTCTTCTTGTTCGAATGTCGAAGGTCCAGAGTTTCGTGTCTAGTTTCAGTTCAGGATAATCCAAAGTCCTAGGGACTCAGCTCCCACTCTTATACTAATCTGGGGGGCTGGGTTACCTGCTAGGTCCCTCCTATGGGTGGGACCAGGGAGGGGGGTTGTTACACCCCCTTCCCTTTGTCCAGTTTCACGCCAGGACTGGGGCTGGAGTGCCCCAGCACCGGTTTGAACCGGACTATGCATGGGACACCTTGTGTGCCCCATGCAGTGTCTCGTTTCTTTCATCCCTCCCTGCCCCAATACACTAAGCCCTGTCTAGGGTGGTGCTAGCATCTCCCAAGGCAGGAAACCTATTGTCCAAGCCTCCCTCGCTGGATGGACTCCCATCAGCAGGAGGTCAGACTTGTGTCTGTGGCCATTTTGTGATGCTGGGGCTCTGGTTAACTTTAACCGGGTAGTAGGTCTTCAACATGTCTTCTCCCTCTAGAAGGGGGGAATACTATCCTCATCGCCAGAAATGGTGTGGGGGTAGTATTCCAAAGTGTTAGACACCTTACACGACATGTTTTGATAAAGCCAAACCATAGTTACCATAACCGTTTAAGATTATAAGGCACTTTAAGAGTATATGGTAGGCGATATCATAGAACAGCTATAAGGACATGGTTCCGAAAGCTGCAGACAGGCTCAGATCATGCTAGAGCACCATCTCACATGTTACCAAGCACTCTGCCTCCAGGATTGTTAAGGCCTGCCATAGGAGTGACTGAAAGGTTACCCATGTGTCTATATATATAAGGTAGGTATAGGAATACTATACCTAAGCAAGGGGTGATTACACGACCTTGCCCCAGCTGAGCGATCAGCCAGTTGTGTCATGATGGGAGGCCATCCAGGGGTGGCATAATACATGCTGCAGCCCCTGGTAGGCCTAGGGTACACCTATGCCCTGGGTACCTAAGGTACACTGTACAGGGCCCTATAAGGTGATCCTTACCAATTGGGTTATGTACCTAAAGTATATAGTATGAATTTAGAGAGAGAACAGCTGGGCTGTGGGTCTGATTAGCAGGCCCACAGCCACATCTAAGTCGAAAACCAGTGAAGCAAAAGCAAAAAGTGGGGGTGACCATAGGAAGCAGACCCTACTCTCCTACACCCCCCCCCCCCCATCCCAGGAGGGACGCATCCGTCACCACTACGTGCTCCGGTTGGGGTAGGGAGAGGTATCTGCCACTGACCCAATCGGGGTCTGTGAGCCACCACTGCAACTGTCTTGCAGTGCCCTCTGAGATCAGGACGCAGTCGGACAGGTTGCCCCGATGCTGGGCCCACTGGAACTTCAGGTCCCACTGCAGAGCCCACATCCGCCATCTGGCGTGATGTACCAGCAGGATGCAGGAGGCCATCAGACCCAGCAGCCGCAGCACCAACCTGACCGAAATCTGGGATAAAGGCTGAAAGATCGGAATCAGAGCCTGAATATCCAGAACCTGCTGTTCCGGAGGATAGACCCGGAACTGCGCTGAGTCCAGAACCGCTCTGATGAAAAGGAGCTTCTGGGAGGGACTCAGATGCAACTTTGGCACATTGATGGAGAACCCCAGCAAATGCAGTTGGTCGGCCGTAGTCTGGGGGTGGGAAACGACTGTCTGGGGTGAGCCCGCCTTCAACAGCCAGTCGTCTAGATAGGGGGAAGACTGGAACCCCTAATCTGCGCAGATGAGCTGCAACCACCGCCATCACTTTCGTGAACACCCGAGGGGCACTGGTGAGGCCGAAGGGGAGCACGGTAAACTGAAAGTGCTCGTGGCCTACCATGAACCGCAGGTAACGCCGGTGAGCAGGCAGGACGGGGATGTGGAAATATGCGTCATGCAAGTCCAACGCTACAAATCCAGTCTCCAGGGTCTAGGGCAGCCAGAACCTGAGCTAAGGTGAGCATCTTGAACTTCTTCTTTCGGAGGAAGGCGTTGACGCTCCTGAGGTCCAAGATAGGGAGTAGGCCCCCTTTGCCCTTCTTGGGAACCAGAAAGTAGTGGGAATAGCAACCCCGACCTACTTCTGGGCCAGGAACGTGCTCGATGGCCCCCTCGGCCAAGAGGGCCGTAACTTCCTCCTGCAGAAGTCGCAAGTGATCCCCCGACATGTGGTGGTACTGCGGTGGCATGGCTGGAGGGGTCGCCTCGAAGGGGAGGGAGTAGCCCCTTCAGACGATTTGCAGCACCCACCTGTCCGATGTGATGGTACGCCAGTAGAGCAGGTGATGGCGAACTCTGACTCCCAGTGGCGTGGAATGAGCCTGAAAGCTCGGACTAGGAAGGCGTTGAGGCAGATGCTGCTGGGGCAGATGTGGGTGACCGGCTCTCTGTCCCCCTGCTCCGCCTCGGCGGAATCCACGTCCACGACCGCGTTGAGGCTGGTTCTGCGGTCTGTGGCAAGACGGATGTGTGGGGGCGCACCTTCCTTGGCCACAAAAGGGGCGAAAAGCGGAAGTTTGCGGGCCGTAGCCCTGGAGTCCTTAAAGCGCTCCAGCGCACTATCCGCTTTATCGCCAAAAAGGTGACGGCCATCGAAGGGCATGTCCATGAGGGTGCTCTGGACATCCCCGGAGAAATTCGTGGACCTCAGCCAGGCGTGGTGACGAATTGCCACCGTGGTCGCAATTGCCCTACCGAGCGAGTCCGTTGTGTCAAGCCCACATCGTATCAAGTACCGTGCTGCATCCCGCCCCTCGGCAAGAGCCTGGGCGAGCTGTGTCTGGGCCTCCTCCGGACACTGGGGCAGCACGTCCGCCACCGTATCCCACAAGGAGTGGGTGTAACGGTCCAAAAGGCACGCGGTGTTGATAGACCGCAACCCCAAACTAAGGGAGGAAAACAGTTTCTTCCCAAACTGTTCCAACCTTTTGGATTCCCGATCCGGAGAAGCGGAAGGGAAGGCGGTCTGGGAGGTAGAGGCCTGGATAACCAGGCTCTCAGGGGTGGGGTGCACCGACAGAAATCTGGGGTCGCCCGGGGCGGTGGCGCCGGGCCACGTTCCGGTCTACAGGAGGGACTGTGGAGGGCTTGGACCAGGTGCCCATCAGAACGTCCGTCAGTGCCTCATTGAACTGCAGTAGAGGCTCCGAGGAGCTTACTGGCGGTTGAAGCACTTCAGTGAGGAGGTTAGTCCTCACGGCCACTGCAGGGAGCTCCAGATGAAAGGCTTCAGCAGCCCTGCGCAGCACCACAGAATAGGTAGCACCCACCTCCGTAGCCACGGAGGGAGGAGAGATGAAGCCAGTGTCAGGGGAAGTGTCAAGTGCGCGTGAGGGCATCGTCTAAGTACTCTGACGGCGTCATCCCGGCGATCACGACACAGACGACGGACGCGAAGCCGTGGACAATGCCTAGCGACGCGCAAGGGTATTGCTGACGAAAATCCTTCCGGATCCAGCCTGACGCCTGGGGATATTCTAAGGTAAGGAATCTAACTAACGTGTTTCTTTCAGATAGACTTTGCAGAGGGCCACTGCACAGGTAGTCTGTGGGTGGGTGCACATATAATGTACAATTATAGTTCTTCTTATCTTTGGTTTCAAAGTTTTGTAAAATTATCCAGAGTCATTCAGCATTTAACATAAGGAAGAAAGCTACATAAATTGACTCATCTAAAAAAGTGAATAACAGAAATGGGTCATATCAGGGGTGCAGAGCAAATGAACACCAAACAACCGGGTTTGGCTTTCAACACACATCGCTAACAGCAGCTCTTTAAATTCACCATTTGTGTATATATAAAAAAACAATTGATATGTCAAATAGGAAGGTCGCACTAGATACATATCTGGGTCTCAAGAATAAAATAAAAAAATTACATCTGAATACGATGTACAAACCTTAAATGCCATCGTGAATAAAGATAACGTGTCCAGAATGGTAAGGCATACTTCAGTGGCAATGTTGGCTTCTAGCAGCGACTGGTGAAGGACATCTGCTTCCGAATGGCCATAGCCTGGAGAACACAACACCAGGAGTTACAAGAGCAACAATCAACAAAAGCACATCAAAAATAAATAAATAAAATCATAAAAGCAGACCAAATCAAATTCAATAATTTTATAAAGGGATGTTCAACAAAATATAGTAACTGAATTCTAAAAAGGACTGCATTCTTAAAATAAAGAGGGTTGGCTAACTGTGGTTTCTGTTCAGAAAGCAGGGGAGGGCCGGTTTTCCTTTCATGTGGTAAAGAGTTTGTGAATGGGAAATGGGAAATTGAGTGGCCCTTGCGGGTGGGTCAAAGAAAGATCATGTCTTGAAATCTTGCCTAATTTGCAAAGAAAAAATATATACTGAAGGTGTCTCATTTTTATTCCACCTCAAACCTCTTTCTGCTTCCATCCTAAATTGTCCTGCCTCTGTATCTCACAAGTTCTTTTTCATCCCTGCTTTCTCCATTAGACACACTTATCAGGTCTTTCTCTTCACCCTTCATTCTCCCTTTTCTGCCTTTATCTCTCATGCACTGAGTCAAAATCGGACTATTAACAAACGGTTGAGTCCTGGTGCTCTCCACCTGCAGTTCACGGCACGCATTGGCTTGATCCCTTTTCTGTGTGTGCTCCTATTCATTGACATACAAATGGGTAATAACAGAATGTACCCGTCTAGGACAGGGACCAAGTTATATTTTGTGCTGAATGCGGTAGACTTTAAGCACTCTGCATCAACAAAACACAATATGATCACTGTTATTACTAGATGTTTTTCATGGTAAATGTTTCTGGTGGGATGTGATGCAGACATTGGCCAATCAAATACTTGAAAACCCTAAAAACCACTGGTGCAACAGAGGTATTTTACAATTGATGCCTCCAATACAAACTCTTAAAATCAAGTACCAATGGACAACAAACCGCCTACAAAACAAAACCATTTGAAAAGGTTTGTAAAAACTATTTACTCAAATGATGAACCATTCTTTTATCAACAATCTTCAAGTGAGATACCCTTCATAAATACAGACAAATACATTTGTATAACTGAATACCTGCATCAGTTTTTTGGATTACAATAATTTCAAAAGGTTGAGCACAGTGGGCATGTGACATCTTGCTCCTAATTTTCTCACTAATGCTCACCGAGCGTGTGCAGGAGGCTCGCGTTACGAGTTCCCTGATATGTGAGCTTCATACTCTGTTGAAGCAATTAGTGTTGGTAATCCACAGTTCCAGCCTCTGTTGGGTGATAGAAGCGCACCTGAAGTGGTAGCCTGATTTTTTTTTTTTTACTATGGATGACTATCAGCCTGAAGACAAGGCAATAGCATGACTACATGCTGATACCAGCTGATTAACAGTTATGGGGTACAGACCTTTTTCCCTGCACACTTGTGGGAAGGTTGCCTACCAGCTCTGATCCCCTGATAAAATGAGGCATGTGAGAATGGTAACTGGGTACATGTGAGGAGGGGTACCCCTAGGTACATAACCCCTAAGGATGTTGAGGGGCTCTTAGGTTTCCTTAGTAGAGTTGATGTATCTTCTTTCACTGATTTTCTCCCAGCATTTCTGTGTACTGTCTCCATCATTGTAGAAACCACTGTAAACCCAACTTTTTACAAGTGGTCACATCACACTCAAATGGCGCAGGAAGGTTCTTTTGTGTGCTCCTTCCCTGGACTGAGCAAGTTCCAGCAGGCCACCCGTCCCCTGAGAGAAGCAACACCTGAACAAAAGGCGGTGGATAAGGGCATTAGCAAAGCTGCACACCTACACCAGGACCGAGCAACAGCCCCTGATGGGTCAGTGCCTGTTTGACTCAAATCTACACTATCAGACTGGCAATTCACATTGGTAGCTGAATGCCATGGAGTTGCATTACACCTTATAAACAAAAGTAGTTTTGAATGATTGACTAAAATTTGGGGCCAATTTTAAACCCCAGCTGCCACTGTTTTGGGATACAAGCTAGCCGTTATGTTTGTTTCAGGGTCCAGAGTGAGGCTGAGACTGCCTGCAAGAAACTTTTTCCGTCTCCTCTGGAGAGGGAGAAAACATGAACATGGGTCAAGAAGAAGATTTTACTATAGCAAAGTATTCTGTGGATAAGGTGGTACATTTCTGGCATGTCCCTTACTTCAGATCAAAGCCTATGTCCAGTTATGCCAACGTGGAGGATTGTAACAGATTGTGAAAACCACAGGCCTGTGACTAGTCTACCCAACATCATACCTGCACTGACGCGAACGGGAGGGAAACTATTGGTCTGATCATGAACGAAGTGCAACTTTCCTTCTATTTCCTGCACTGCCCAGAATCATGCCATCAGCTACTGACTATGTGAAGCACTTTGAATCCCTTGAGGCCATGTATGCTTCTTAAACTGTCCAAACCCCAACTCGCCGAGCCTACAATTAATGTAAAGTGGTGGCACCATTGTGAGGTCCTTCTGCCTATACTACCTTCTCCCATTTTGCCAGAGATTAAGACGGACATAAGCTGGCTTTGCCTTAGGTCCATGAACCTTCCCTGTACGCAGCCCTTTTAGTCTTTGTGCACGGACAGCATCTGACTGCTGCCTCTCTCCGAGGAACTCAACTTCAAGAATGCAACAGCTCCTTGCGGTCAAGCACTGCACCAACCGGTACCGAAGCCCTATGGCCGGATAAGAATCAAGATGCATGTTGACCAATAACTTGGATAAAACTGTTATGCCGCTGATGCTTTGAAATGTCCTTTAGAGCCCTACACTGTTCTTTGGCTACTTCATTGTATTTGCTTGCAACAGAAAGAGATGGTGTGTAGACCACTAGTACAAAAGATGGCATATATTATCTGATGTCCCTTATTCAGAACCGTTTTGATGGGATCTACATCACTACGGGAATTATATTTAATACAAAATAAAGTCTTATTTCTGTGTCTTAAAAAAGATCAGCATGAAAGATAAAAACTGCCTAAACACAGGCTTAGTGTGAGTGATACATGTGATCTGAAGTTAACTGTCCACCCAACAACCAACCTGCTGCCTTAAGCATTCACAGTTCGAACTTGCTAGCACATCAACATTCAAAGGCGTACATAAGAGGTACTTTTAGCAATTTTGAAAGCTCAGATCTCTAGCTTATGTGGATCAAGGGATAACATGCCACAATGATTGATTATTTGCAATTGAAGTCCACAACCCCAAAAGAACTGGTCTGACACTTGCCTATTCCAAAACAAAATTATTATGCTGGCTGAATTGAAACTATATTTGGGTACACATCGTTTCAAAATAGCCAAGATTTCAAAAGATATGTCAATTTTAAGAACCTGACAAATAGTTGATGCTCAGTTATTTGTTTGACAGTAAAACACTAAAGGCACCATTTAAAATGAAGTGAAGGCCTAGGTGTTACTAAGGGAACAGGTATTAGTGTTAACAGAATCAAACTTTTTGGTGGACTTCCTTGAGTCCGACCTTACCTTATGTGTTCTGGTCTACCAAATCAGCCTCATCATTCTGTACATTTATTGATCCGAAATACATATCCCTTGGGTTGTTCTGCCACTTTCAATTGTTCGTCACTTTCAATCATCTTAGCAACTTCCCATAACACCGGTTTGTAAAATACACTGCAATGGCCATATTTTATAGAAAATACCACGTTTTCTAAACCTATAATATATATGAAGTTTCTAATAATCACACCTAAAACTTTTGATTGGCTAGATCTCTGCATTTTTAAGCCATCTAGGTACTCAATAAAGTATCGTTACCGTTCTCCCGCTGATGCAATGTAATTCTCTACTTTCAAATGGCAATTTAAGGATAATGAGCACAAAGTATGAGTTCTTAGTAGAGTTCTTGAAATCAGCAACGCCTGTCATTTTCCGAAAAAGGAAATCTATTTAAATACCATCAATTGACTTATCCCATCTAAAGAAAACCAGGGCAATCTTAAACAAGATGTGCCCTGAGGACAACTTGTAAAGCAGTGCAGTGCCATTTAGTTTGAAGAATATATCTGCTGATAGCCAACAGGCGCTGATTACTCACTCACTGACAACTGAAGCAGAAACCGCAGCTTTCCTAGTGCTTAATTTGTAAAATAAAATTTAAAAAAACCACTAGTGCCAGGGCCCTTGTCTGGAGGCCACTGCTGCTTGTACCACCCACAACAGCTGCCAGTGCTGGCAATGACAGTACCAACACAACTACCAAACCATCACACTCCTACAAGTGTGACAAATCAGACTATTCCAGGCCCCCAAAGCTAGACGAAAGGCTTGGACAGCAGGTATTGGTCAATATATACTGAATTAATAAACAACTGTTGTGCTCAGCTCTAAATAAGACAAATAGGGGCACCATGTGGCAGACTTTCATAAGTGCCGGTATTGACAATTAAGTGCCAGTGCCCAGCACCAGAAACCACTGGCTTAAATTAAGCATTGAGCCTTCCATACCTAAGCACAGCTGATAAACAGCAGCCAGATGCATTTATGGGAACACTTCAACAGTTACCACTTGCTAGTTTTGGTTAGGATGCCCATTATAGTGTTTAAAGAAATTGTAGTCTTTGGTCCTCTGCTTGTGAAATAGACTCTTCCTGCAAAGGCCCAAAATTATGTTATGTTTATTTTTATTCTGATTTGCAGTTCTATATGCACAGACTAGACCCAATGAGTTGTATAGAGCTTTACATAAGAGTAATTACAGATCTATAAGAATGCTAGTTTCATTACAATACAATTTGCTAAGATTCAAGTTACAAAACAAGCAGAACCAATTTCTTTGAGGCAGCTCAATGAGAAGTTACAAAGGTCACTTGACAACAGTCGTAAGCGGAGGTCTTGATGTAAAGACAGCCTCTTCCCTAGGCAGTAGTGCCTGTCACCAATCTTGATCCAGAGATTTAGCGGCGTAGCTTGCCACATCTCCACAGATTTAAGGAGTTTCTGGGTCATATATGATGACATTTAAATAGTTGAAGGTACAAAATTCCAATCGCCACGCACTGCTGACTGGCAAGACTTTGCATTACTGGCAGTTCAAGGGTTTCCCAGACGTTTTTCTGAGTATTGGAGGAAAATGAGGGGGGTGGGGGGAAGACTTTTGGATTCTTCTAGATCTGGTGATCTTCCCTTCTGAAAAGCAGTGAGGGTACAAGTGGTTAAATCCCTGCCCCTAATGCAGCCTGTGCCTGCCACAGTAGTATGTTCATTTTCTCTTAGTCTGGTGGTATGTACCGAATAATCCTTATACTTGGCTGTTGTATTTTGATTTCTATAATCTAAACTTTAAAAAATAAAAAAATAAAACAGACACCCGTGATTCTTTAACATCACTCGATTTTAATAAATTTTTCTAGACTTCATTTGTGAAGAAATCATCCAATAGCTTGCCCTTGTTGAACAGCAAGGGGGATTTTATTTCAAAATCTGCAAGTGATAAAGTGTAGATGTTTAGGCTAATTCTGACTAAACAGAAGATATAGCAAACAAGCAGGTAGAAGATTTGATTTTGATATGGAATTAAGAAAATAAACATTTTTCTCATTTTGAGTTAGAAAGAAGAAATCCACTTTAACACTGAAACATGTTTCCTTATCAATGAGTTCAGGTTTGTAGGCCTGGTTTTAGTGGTTCTATATGTGAACTTGTTATGCCTTTTATAGTCATGTATGGCAATTTATATTGCATTTAATGAAAGAGCCATGCTAATTAATCTTAGCTGTTTTAAATGCCCATGATATACTTGGGCCCACACACTGTACTTGCGATTCTGATGTACTCAGCCTCCTTTTCCTATCAGCACTTGTAAGCGAGGATTCACCAATGAATAGCTCAGCGGCTGCGATATGCATATTATCTTGGGAGGTGAGCCGATGTCTTTATTATTATTATGTGTTCTTATATAGCGCTCAACTTACCCTTGGGCATCTTGGCGCTTGCATTGGGAACCCGTCCTGGTTTTTCCCTGTGAGATAACCCGTACTGGGCATCCCCATGGTGAAAGCCAGGCATCCCGCCGCGGGGGGGCCATTGTGGAGATTAAGCAAGCTTGTTGCCCAGAGCTGCATAGTGTGAACTCGTGCTTAGAGTGGGCACCGAAGCGAGAATTATCGAGTCCGTGGACAATTGGGCTCCGGACCCTGCCGCGTCGGGAATTGAACCCTGGTCCCGGGTCTGACCTCTGCTTCAGGGTATGCCTCCTCTAACCAGTGAGCTACACTTCTCCACGCTTAATTTTTATATCTTTGTTTCAATAAACGCGTGATTTTCTTCCATACTGGAATGGGTACGTTTGGGTAAAGTCTATATTATGATTTAGATCTGAGATTTGGAATAGGAACTGGGCTAGTTTTAGGATTGGGTGAAGGCGATGAGTTATGGCACTGGTGAGAGTTATATTTAAGTTTAGGTTGAGTTCGGGCTGTGCTTAGGGCTTTGTTTAAAGTTTATGTTCGACTTGGGATGCGATATTCATAGTTAAGACTAGGTTTATGGCTGGGCTTGGTTAAGGTTTTAGGCCAGCGTTGTCAGGAATTAACTTCCTTTTTGTGCTCTTCCATAATCGTTTCTTTATAATTGCCAATGGAATCTAAAATTGATTTTTTCCTTCATGTTTCGTGTTCTTGGTGCAATTATTTCTTCAAATTTCATCATAATCACACGGGTCCAGCCATCAAAGTGCTTGGAAAGTATTAATGAGCCAGGTTAGTACAAGTACAGGAGTAGCAACGATTAGTTACTTAGAGTATGCCACTGACCTCCTCATAAAAGAATCTAAATAATGCAGCTGCTACAAAAATTAGGGAAAATGTGTGGGGAGAAAAATACAGCTGCACACAACTTGAGGTTGTGATGCCAATCAGAAAATAAATTCACACCTGAAGGCCATGGACTAGCCAAGGCTTTACTTTAGTAGGAGACTGGCAGGATAAGTCCAAATAAACAGTAAGGAGCTTTTTTGTTTTGTAGTTTTTATACAGCGCAAACTTGACCTGATGGTAGTAGAGCGCTTTACACAAGCACCAGTTACATTACAGATGGACACATTCATTTTTGGTAGGCCTGGGGATATTAAGCAATTTTCCCAGAATCACAGGATATTGGGCCGACGCTGAGACTGGAATCTGGTTCCCCAGCTCCAAGGTCGGCAGCTCTGCCCATTACGCCACATCCTCTCTCCCAAGATTTAGTGACACTGTGTGTGAAATTTCTTAGAGAGCCAATTGTTTGATACCGTGAAAATAAACACCCCTTTCTTATAGGTCATTCCGTCATTTAGCCATTTCTTGAAACTCCACACATGTGCAATCATTTCAACAAGACGCTATCAACAACACTTTGCCTGGCTACTGGCAAGTCTGGAGGCATATATTTGTGTGTGTAAGCAAGGGTATTCGCAGAGCACCAACCTAGATAGGAAGGAACAGGAGCACTGAACAGTAGGCGAGAGTGCATGGGTACAATTCAGGATTGTTTGCACAAAGGCAAGCAGGAGGGGATTGTGAGGAGGGAAGAGATGAGTCTTCACCTTTTCTCGAGTTGCAGGAAGGTAGGAGCAGTTCTGATGTTGGGACACTGCTTCAAATCATGGGAGCTGCATAGCCCTGCCTTGTCGCTTGCACATTTTCTTCCCCAGTCTTCTGATGTCGTGGATCCTGATATGACACCGTCTGCCTCAGGTGCTTTGTTTCTTGGCCAGAATGGGGGGGGGGGGGGGGAGAGGGGGGGGGCGGTATCTCACTGATGGCCTTGTAGGTGAGGCATTTGGTCTTCAAAATCAGTTAGGCATGGAAGTAAACCCTTCAGCGTTAATGTGGAATTGTCAAATTGCTTAAAGTAAGGTGGAACTTAAGCGTTATTACTGGGATTGAATTGATAGCCAAGAGCTCAGCAAGCCAATTATGTGGAGATTGACAGAGAAGTTCCTTATGTTTAAGCAAACTAGAAGCTTAGAGCCCTACCTAGACGTGATCCAGGTGCCACGAGATAGGACTCTGTATATTCAGTTTAGGTTGGAACGCTCCCTGTTAATATCCTAATGGCAAAGTGGCACGCAGATGAGAATACAACAGAGAGTTGCCCCTGCTGTGGAGCTCCGGTTGAGTGTGTTGCTTATGTCTTGTTTGCTTGCCCTGCTTACAACAAAGCAAGGATCAAATGGTTAAAACCAATATGCAGTGACATGGGCACCCGCGATCACCGGTTTGCTCTGCACATTTTAAAATCTGACCCAAGTGTTTTATTCACATGTGGAGTGGCCAAGTTTTTAGGTCAAGCTTGGTTAGTTAGAATCAAAGCCCTACCTCTGTGTTACATAATATGTGCTAAAATCACAGATTACATTGGGTTGCTCTATAAATTTTGAATACCGCTTATGATGGATATAGCACTAGCACTTTATGTACTGATTACTGTGATGGACTATGCCACTTATCTTTCCTTTTTTTGTATTTTTATTATAGCTATTGAGTACCTGGGGTGGAAGGGACTCGTAGAAAGCGACATGTATATATTCTTCTTAGACCAATGTTTTTAGTGAAACTTGTTTTATGGTTTGTATTTTAACACGCTGCTAATAATGTTATGCCAAGATATTTTTTAAACGGACTTTTGTATCTAAAGATCTTTTTTTATCACTGATCATATATCGTTTTATTGTATAAATGTCAAATAATGCTTTTATGATACATGTTGTCGAATAAAGCTATTTGAACTGAACTGAACAAATTACTTAAAGTCCTTGATGAGATGGGGCTTGTCCAAGCCTGCAAACAAAGAGGATGCACCCTGAGGAGCTCTGACTTTGGCCTCCAAATATCCTGCACCATACTGTTCTACAGATAGCAGTCCAGCAGCACCAATGCCTGTGTGAGGCTCCGGAATTCTTGTAGTGCTGCCTCGAAGTGCCGAGCTGCTCATGCCTAGCACTGAAGCAGCCTTCCTTGGTCCGGGCGTACATGGTGGGCCGAGTGGAATGGTGGGCATTGCACAGGAGTGAGCATGATACCCCTGAGGAGCAGAGCAGTGCACTTCCTCAGATGTGATCACAAAGTGAGGTCACTTTCTGAACAGAACACCTGCTGGGCTGAATCCTGCTAGGAGAGGCCCAATGGATGACTCTGGCTGGAATACCAGACCAGCCACCATGCTTACGAGGACCCTTCCGAGATGTAGCGACGAGGGAGGGTTGAAGAGACTGTCGCCTAGACAGGAGAGGGAAGCAAGCAGAAGCACAAGTTACTTACCTTCGGTAATGATATATCTGTAAGAAACATTAGTTAGTTAGATTCCTTACCTTAGAAAATCCCCAGGCGTCAGGCTGGATCCGGAAAGTTTTTCGTCAGCAGTACCCCTGCGCGTCAGTAGACGACGTCTGCGGCTCCGCGTCCGTCGTCGGTGTCGTGATCGCCAGAATGACGTCGTCGGAGTACTTAGACGCCGCCCTCGCGCGCTGACGTCAGTTCTGTACATAGCTTTCCGCGCCAGAGACGCAGAGCCATGCAAGAAACAGACACTGGTGCCATGAAACTAGGGCCCTGAAAGGGATGACCTTAACCCTAGATATCGGTTCGCAGAACGGGGAGGATGGGTGGGGCAGTAAGGAATCGAACTAATGTTTCTTAAAGATATATCGTTACCGAAGGTAAGTAACTTGTGCATCTGAAAGAAACACGTTAGTTAGATTCCTTACCTTAGAATAGATACCCCAGCAATACCAACCCTGGTGGTGGGTCTGCGAAACAAGATCACACCAGGAAGTCCTGGAGAACGGAACGGCCAAAGAAGCCGTCTCTCCGGACTTGGCTGTCCAGGCAGTAATGCTTGGCAAACGTGTGCAGTGAAGCCCACGTTGCTGCCTGACAAATATCCTGCAGAGGGACTTCCCGACCCAAGGCAGTAGTAGACGCTGTGGCCCGAGTGGAATGGGCCCTCAGCCCCGCAGGAGGATCCTTCGGAGCCAAGGAATAACAGACCTTAATGCAAAAAACGACCCACCCAGAGATGGTTCGATTGTGCACTGCCTGCCCCCTGTTAGCGCCCACGTAGCCAACGAAGAGTTGGTCGTCCACCCGGAACTGTTTTGTGCGATCCAGATAAAAGGAGAGCGCACGTTTTGGGCCCAGACGGTGGAGCCTCTCTTCCTCTTGCAAGGGATGCCGAGGCGGAAAGAAAGCGGGCAAGGTAATGGACTGCCCGATGTGAAAGGCAGTAACCACCTTAGGAAGAAAACAAACAACCTTGTCCGGATGGACAGAGAGGAAAGGAGATTTAGAAGAAAGAGCCTGGAGCTCACTCACTCTTCTGGCAGAGGTGATGGCAACCAGGAAAGCAGTCTTAAGAGTCAGAAGACGAAGAGGACAGTTATGAAGTGGCTCAAAGGGAGTGCACATCAGATAAGTTAACACCAGATTCAAGTTCTGCTGAGGCATTACAAAGGGAACAGTAGGAAACATGTGAGTAATGCCTTTCAAGAATCTATTGACAACAGGGGACTTGAAAAGAGAAGGCTGATCAGGAAGCCTCAAGAAGGCTGAAACAGCTGAAAGATATCCCTTGATGGTGCCCAGAGCAGAGCCCTGCTGGGCCAGGGGAAGAAGAAAGAGGAGAACCTCAGAAAGAGGGGCGGAAAGGGGATCCACAGCCTTTGCTGTGCACCATGCCACAAATTTGTTCCACCTGCAGGCGTATACCGTTTTAGTGGAGGGACGCCTAGCTGCCAGAATGACATCACAGACTTCAGGAGGCAAGTCAAATGGCATCAACTGCCGCCGCTCAATCTCCACGCATGGAGGTGGTGGCTGGACAGGTTCTGGTGGAGGACCGTCCCCTGCTGCGGCGACAGAAGGTCCTCTTGAAGAGGCAGTCGAATCTGGGGATTGATTGACAGACTGAGTAGCTCGAAATACCAGTATCTTCATGCCCAATCCGGAGCCACAAGGATGACTTGGGCACGGTCGCGCCTGATCTTCTTCAGCACTCTGGGCAGAAGTGGTATAGGCGGAAAGGCGTATAACAGACCGCAACTCCACTCGAGACGAAAAGCGTCTCCGAGCGAGTGCCGCCTTGGAAATTCCAATGCGCAGAACTGATGACACTGCGCGTTCTCTTCAGTGGCGAATAGATCTAACCAGGGCTCTCCCCACTGCCGAAAGAGGCCTTGCGCCACGTCGGAGTTCAGACGCCACTCGTGATCCATCATGCACCTGCGGCTGAGTTTGTTCGCCCTGGCGTTCAGAGAGCCCTCCAGGTGTAGAACCACCAGGGTGATGCCCTGATGTTCCAGCCATGTCCAGAGGTGCAGCGACCCCACCCCGCCCTATTTGTTGCAATACCACATGGCGGTGGTGTTGTCCGTGAACACCTGCACTACACTTCCCCGGACAGAGGGAAGGAATGCCTTCAGTGCAAGTCGGATCGCCCGCAGCTCCAATAGGTTGATATGGAGCTGGGACTCCACCGGAGACCAGAGACCTCTTATCTCTGCCTCTCCCATGTGGCCCCCCATCCCAGGAGGGACGCATCCGTCCCCACTACGTGCACCGGTTGGGGTACGGAGAGGGATCTGCCACTGACCCAATCGCGGTCCGCGAGCCACCACTGCAACTGTCTTGCAGTTTCCTGTGAGATCAGGACGTGGTCGGACAGGTTGCCCTGATGTTGAGCCCACTGGAACTTCAGGTCCCACTGCAGAGCCCACATCCGCCACCTGGCGTGATATACCAGCAGGATGCAGGAGGCCATCAGACCCAGCAGCCGTAGGGCCATCCTGACCGAAACTCGGGATAAAGGCTGAAAGATCGGAACCAGAACCTGAATATCCCGAACCCGCTGTTCGGGAGGATAGACCCGAAACTGCGCCAAGTCCAGAACCGCTCCGATGAAGAGGAGGTTCTGGGAGGGACTCAGATTTGACTTCGGCACGTTGATGAAGAACCCCAGCGAATGCAGGAGGTCGGCCATAGTCTGGAGGTGGGAGACGACTGTTCGGGGCGAGCCCGCCTTCAACAACCAGTCGTCGAGATAGGGGAAGACTGGAACCACTTAGCTGCGCAGATGAGCTGCGTCCACCGCCATCACTTTCATGAACACCCGAGGGGCACTGGTGAGGCCGAAGGGGAGCACGGTAAACCGAAAATGCTCGTGGCCTACCGTGAGCCACAGGAAACGCCGGTCGGCCGGCAGGACGGGGATGTGGAAATAAGCGTCCTGCAAGTCCAACGCTACCATCCAGTCTCTAGGGCAGTCAGAACCTGAGCTAAAGTCAGTATCTTGAACTCCTCCTTCCGGAGGAAGGCGTTGACGCTCCTGAGCTCCAAGATAGGGCGTAGGCCCCCTTTGCCCTTCTTGGGAACCAGAAAGTAGTGGGAGTAACAACCCCATCCTACTTCTGGGCCAGGAACGCGCTCGATGGCCCCCTTGGCCAAGAGGGCCGTAACTTCCTCCTGCAGAAGTTGCAAGTGATCCCCCGACATGCGGTGGTACTGCGGTGGCATGGCTGGGGGGGGGTCACCTCGAAGGGGAGAGAGTAGTCCCTTCGGACGATTTGCAGCACCCACCTGTCCGAAGTGATGGTACACCAGTGGAGCAGGCGATGGCGAACCCTGCCTCCCACTGGCGTGGAATGGGCCTGAAAGCTTGGACTAGGAGGGCTTTGAGGCAGATACTGCGGGAGCAGATGTGGACTGACCGGCTCTCTGTCCCCCTGCTCCGCCACGGCGGAATCTACGTCCGTGACCGCGTTGAGGCTGGTTCTGCGTCCTGTGGCTGGACGAACGTGCAGTGGCGCCCCTTCCTTGACCATGAAAGGGGCGAAAAGCAGAAGTTTGCTGGCACTGGGCTGACAGGCCCAAGGACTTGGCCGTAGCCCTAGAGTCCTTAAAGCGCTCCAGCGCGCTATCTGCTTTGTCGCCAAAAAGGCGACGACCATCAAAGGGCATGGTCCATGAGAGTGCTCTGGACATCCCCTGAAAAATTCGAGGACCTCAGCTAGGCGTGACGACGAATCGCCACCGTCGTTGCAATCGCTCTACCCAGCGAGTTCGTGGTGTCAAGTCCACCACGGATGGAATACCGTGCTGCATCACGCCCCTCAGCAAGAGCCTGGGCGAGTCGTGTCCTGGCCTCCTGTCAACACTGGGGCAGCACGTCCGCCACAGTATCCCACAAAGAGTGGGTGTAACGGTCCAAAAGGCACGCGGTATTAATGGACCGCAACCCCAGACTGAGGGAGGAAAACAGTTTCTTGCCAAACTGTTCCATCCTTTTGGATTCCCGATCCGGAGGTGCGGACGGGAAGGCGGTTTGGGACGTGGAGGCCTGGATAACCAGACTCTCAGGGGTGGGGTGTACGGACAGAAAGCTGGGGTCGCCCGGAGCTGGGCGGTGGCGCCGGGCCACGTTCCGATCCACAGGAGAGACTGTGGAGGGCTTGGACCAAGTGCCCATCAGAACGTCGGTGAGGGCCTCATTAAACTGCAGCAGAGGCTCCGAAGAGCTTACTGGCGGCTGAAGCACCTCAGTAAGGAGGTTAGTCCTCACGGCTGCTGCAGGGAGCTCCAGGCGCAAGGCCTGGGACGCCCTGTGCAGCACCAAAGCATAAGTAGCACCCTCCTCCGTAGCCACGGAAGGAGGAGAGATGAAACCAGTGTCAGGCGAAGCGTCGAGACCACTGGCATCCCCCAGCTCATCTGCCCAGTCCTGACTTAACTGGCACTGCTGTGCCAGAGGGTCCTCAGACCCCTCCCAGTCCTCCCCTTCATCCGTGTCCTGGTAAACAGGCAGAAATGACGGAGCCAGGTCATAGGTGAAAGGCTCACCCATCGACGCCGGAGACGGCGCCGAGCGGCGCCGCTCCGATGTTGGACCCGGACTGAAACTAGGGATAGCGTCGTCGGAGGACGGCGCCGGCAGCGACACCATGGGGGTCGGCGCCAGCGGAGGAGTCGTGAGGTCAACTGGCGTGGTCCGGGATACAGGCCTGGATCCCACCAGGACCTGCGGCGTCGGGAACGAAGTCAACGACGGCGCCGGGGCCGAAGCCTCGCTAGGACCCCCAGTCGGACCTGCGGGGCCCGGAGGCATGCCGGCAGGCCTCGACGGCGGAAAGAGACTCCTCATGGCCACGAGGAAGTCTCGAATCTCGCCCGGAGTCGCATGAAGCCCAGGGACTGGAGAGTGTGGGACCGGATGCGACTCCTGCGGCTCCGGTGGAGCCACGCAGGTGGTACCACCCGAAACCTCGGCCGAGCCGCGCGACCGGCGAGGGGAGTCAGAAGAGCGATGTCGCTTCTTCGACTTCTTTTTGCCATGCCTCGACCTACCTGAGTGCGAGGACTTTGATCCCGATGAGCGGTGATGATTGCAGCTCTCGAGGAGCTTGCGGGACTGCTCTCGCCTAGCTGCCGACGTCAAGGTCCAGCAGTGGGGGCACGACTTGTCGTCGTGGTCGGCCCTAAGACAGTAGAGACACCGATGGTGGGGCTCGGTAACAGACGTCACACGGCTTGAACCCGGGCATCCCTACCGGCACCAGGAGTCGAAGTCGACTCGAAAAAGATAGACAAAAATGTCCAAATAGTCAGATCTGCGCTTGCTGGAGCGGAAAAAAGAACTGATGTCAGCGCGCGAGGGCGGTGTATAAGTACTCCGACGACGTCATTCCGGCGATCACGACGCCGACGACGGAGGCGGAGCCACAGATGATTCCTACCGGCGCGCAGGGCTACTGCTGACAAAAAATCTTTCTGGATCCAGCCTGACGCCTGGGGATATTCTAAGGTAAGGAATCTAAGTACCGTGTTTCTTTCAGATAAGCCACTCACCAAGGTAGGAACAGTAATTACGTCTTGACTGGGTAGATGAAGACTCCAAGGAAAGGAGTGTGCCTGTGTTGAATGGATAACAAAGACTAAGATTCCTTCCAGGAAGATGTTGGGTCAAGTTGTGTCTGAAGGTAAGACTAAAGGAGGCTACCTAAATGCTGAGAGTTGGAAGCAGCAAATGAGGAGCTCAAATGATTTGTGTGTTTGGTTGCTGAGTGTACAAGATCAGGTTGACTTCTAGATGCTTGCTAACCCTCATCGTATCTTGCTTATGCAGTATATGTGTTGGAAGCAGTAGCCTGCGTGGAAAAGAAAATCCAGAATGTATGTGAAAGTTATTGTGAGACATTTTTCTGTGATGAAAGGTCGTGGTGTTTCCTCTGCCAGGAGCATGGATGTTGGCAGACTGTGGGTCAATGAGTGTGAGTTTGATGGTTTGGGTTGTTGGTGCAGAGTATTTAGTGAGATGTATGTGGATGAGGTTATTGATATTTGCTGTACAGGGCTGATTTGTGAGTTTGCTTATTGAGTATGAGAATGTGGCATACCTTGCTTTGTGTGGCACATGTTTCTGGTTGTGCCGGTTCCAAAGAAATGCTGTTCTTGTCACAGTCTGCCTGGGTGACAAGACGCACTGAGAGTCCTGAAAAAATTAGCAGGACAGAGTGGCAGGGCAGCTGCAGTGAGCAGATTTGTTTCAGTGGTACAGTTGTTCACTCCCTTCTGGTGTGCTCTTAGAGCCAAGAATGATGTGCTGTGATTGGCCTCTTCTGAATTACTCCATTCGCGATAACGTTGAAGGTTGTGACTGGCCAAGGAAAGGAGTGGGTAGTCACTAAAAGCTGGGCTGGATGCTGGTGTCTTCTCTTGCTGAGAACTCCCTTGTGCGTGTTATAAGGACTGTTTTGAATTCCTCAAATTGAGAATGCCGGGCTTGGACCATGATGAAAACACAAATTGCCTTCAGTAACAATAATTTGGGAGGAGATTTCGTCCTCCCACAGATTTCTTACCTTATTAATTTCCCTTCCAAGCTTCAACCTGAGCCATAAACGTTGTTCCCTAGTAGTAGCTCTCAAGCACTACCAGGTGGCACCTCTGCATCACTGGACATAACACTGGAGTATATCAGATGCTAAATGGCTAACTGCCAGTCGCACAAGTTACTTACCTTCGGTAACGATGTCTATCTGGTAGAGATGTTGTCTAGCCACAGATTCCTTAACTTAGAATATCCCCAGGCGTCAGACTGGATCCGGAATTCTTTTAGCAGCAGCACCTCTGCGCGCCGGGGGCCGGCACCACACGACCCCGCCCTGACGTCGTCCACGTACGTGACATCAGCGAGGTCATATAAGTCCCTCCCGGCGCGCTGACGTCAGTTTTCTTCGGAGAAACATTTCCGCGGCACAACGCGGAGCCACCAACAAAAAACTGTGAAAGTATGGGAACAGTGTGCGAGGAATGAAAATACATGAATAAAGAAGGAGGGTGGTGCAAGACACCATCGTAAAAGACAGAATTAGGCACTGCCGTCATATAAGTGAAAAAGCTGCGAGAAAGAGCCCCGCAAGCTAAGCGAAGACCCTTCCCCAAGTGCAACAAGGGAAGAATATTTCAACAGACAGAAATAGACTGTCATTACCATGTGGAATTGTGTCGTCCAGCAAGAACGGAGCACAGAGAGAACAACAGTCCACTGCAGGAAGGTATAAAAGACTGGCACTGTCCCTATAGTAATGGAGGTCTGAAACAGAGGTCAAAAGATCCCCAAATGATGACTGTAGAGGAGACCAGAACCCTGAGCCAATAGAGAAGGCGGGAGGGAGGGAAGGCAGCAGGAGAAGAAAAGAAAAAGAAGATGAATCTCCTGGTGAAGGAAAACCAAAAGGCACCATTTTACAGGAAGAAACCCCTTGGAGAGAGTCAGCTGTATATGGCAATTCTCAAAGGGACGCAACAATGTGAGCACCCGTGAGAGAATAACCAATGGTAACTGAAAGAGGCCAGTGGAGAGCCTCACTTGGTAAGGTCATCGCAGAACGGGGAGGCTGGGTGGGCGTTAAGCCGCAGATTCCTTAACTTAGAATAGATACCACAGCCATACCCCATGGGGGAGGTGGGTCTGCGACAGAACAACAAAAAATGCCAAGCACTTGAGCCGGCAACAGATGACGGACAATGTGGGAGGCTGTGGCGGAACAGCCAGACAGCAACCCAACTAGCTTGGAAGAGCAAGAGATAACGGGATGCAGACATCCCCAAAAGTGCCAGAATGGCGCTACACCATAGCTGTACAAGCATGAGAGGTAGAAATGGCACCAGCCATATACCAGAATAAAAGAAAGAGAGAGAGGAAAAAGGGCCACTCTCAGCTTGACACCCAGCTCATCCTTTCCCTGGAGGGTGATCAATCAACCACTCTACATAATTTCCATGCCTGTATGCCAAAGAGGTTGAAGGCTTTACACTTTTCTGTGAAGAGTGTAATAGATGGGTCTGGCAGGGGGTTAATGCAGTGCTTGATTGTCTTGAACAGCGTTCAGCTTCTGAAAGTGGCTTAATTGATGGTATTGGTATAGTATGTTGCTTTGGCTGATGTGATGAGCTGTTTCTGTGTTGCACAAAGGGACGTCAGTATCAAGAGGTCCTCAGGAGTTCTGTATTCTTCCACTTTCTTTCCTGTCTGCGGATACTGTTTATTGTCAGCAATGTCTTCAGAGTACCAGGGTGCTAAAGGCTTTGGCTTGCGTGTTGTAATTAGGTTGTGGATATTCACAAAGGTTTCTAAAAAAAATGTTGAAGCTGCTTAGAAAGGTATAGGTGTCAGGTGTGGAGCTGATAGGGTAGTAGATGAATTCACTAATTAGGTTATTTATGAAGAAGTCTTTGCAGGATCTGAAGGTTTGGTCTTCTCTGTTATGTTGACCTTGGTTTGTTGGTAGGACGGCGAGAAGGGAGATAGGGATGACAAAGAGGCTGGTCCAGTCCAGGGGTATGAGTGGTTTGCATTGGATTGTTGGTGATGTTGAGAAGATAAGGTAGAAGATGTGGCTTATGGAGTGGAGTGTGTTGGTTGTGTGACATACTTTACCTGAAGAAGTGTATCGATGAGGTTGAAGAAGATGTCTCTTTTTTTCCTATGCTGTGGTGTCCGGGAAATTAAAGTTCCCAAGAGGGTGGTGTGGGATGGAAGAGGTGGTGCAATTTGAGGATATATCAATGATGTCCTTGCTTTATATGGGAGGCCTGTAGATGAGAGGGAAGACAATGGTCTGAGTTACACTGAGTGGCAAATGGCATGTTAGCAGCTCTATGGAGGTAAGTGTTACTAGCTTGCCTAGGAAACAGGATGACTTCTAGAGGACAGTCAGGCCTCCTCCCTCATGTGCATGGTCCACATAATAGATGCTGTAGCCAGGGGGAACAATGACATCTAAGCTATGTGAATAAGTAGGAGCCAACCATATTTCTGTGATGAAAAGGGCATCAAGCTTATAATAGGTGATGAGGTCTACAATGTTTGGTGCGTGGAGTACTGCAGAGCGAGTGTTAATGAGTAAATCAATTTCAATGAGCATGAGTTGGCATAGGTGTTTCTTTGGTTTGAAGGTGTGAGGTAGTTAGTGGGATGTACAGAGGTTGGGTCTTTGTGTTGTGTGAATGCTATACAGGGATAGGCAGTATGGAATAATGGGTGAAGCACATGATTTTATCCTACCTTGTAAGTTTCACTGAAAAACTTCTTCTGGCCACTGCCCTTTCTGACCGAAACAACAATGCCCTTGTCTGCTTACACTCTGTGCTGAGGATGCCCTGAAGAGCTTGACTGAAGTTGGGAGAAGGCAGGATATGACATCACTTCCTGTGCAGATGGATGATGGGAAATGAAGTCCTCTTGTTTGGCCTCTTTTAAAGACAGTTTAGGCAGCAAATCAGTGATATCACTTCCTATGCAGATGGATGATGGGAGATCATCAAGAAAGTCAAAACAAGGTTCAAATCCTGTCCCGAGTGTGAGGGAAAACCTTTTGGGAAGCGTGCCACTAGTGGAGATCTAAAAAAGTTAGGCTGAACGGGCAGACACATGAAGCCACACAGCCCTTAACTGTGGCCTCTGCCAGACCTTGCTGTGCAAAACGTAAATTGCAAGAAGCTGGGAAAAGCAGAATTTAAAAGGATTGATGATGTCTTCCCACTCGCACCACTGAAGAAACTTATTGTAGTGAGCTGAGTAGATGGATTTGGTAGTAGGCTACCTGATCACTAAGATGAAGTCAATGACCTCTTCAGGAAAACAAAAGGCACTGTTAAATGTCCAAGCATGCAGACGCATGATTTTGAGACTCTGGTGGATAACATATAGATTTTGCTGGGCTTGCCAATAGTTCAGTGTACCAGATCCTCTTCCTCGATTCTGTGGTGAACAGAATCGTGATCCTGTCACATCTTCTGCTTCATATTTTCTATAAAAGCAGATTCGATACAGAAGAGCTTGGATTTCCTCTGTGCGATGGACAAGTGGTCCTCCTAAAGTCACCCTGGAGCAGATGGTGTGTGCAGAAGAGTGAAAAGAAATGGTAGTACATATAAATGTTGAATGATTTGAAGCACCCATCTGTCAAATGTTATGCTTTGCCACCTGTGGAGGTATTCTGCCTCCAACAGGATAGCCAGGGGCCTCAGAAGGTCAACTAAGGTTGTCTGGTGGTGGTGGTGGAAGGAGCAAGGGACTCACTAGTATGTTGCTCCTAAGGGCATGGATGTTACCTGATAGATCTCCTAACTCCAACGATTTGGGGGCATGTCTTTTGTTGCGGAGGTTTGGCAAAAAGTTGGGCGAGCAAGCTGGAAGGCACAGTAGGAAGGAAAAAGCAGTGAGTGAGCAGGTTTTGCAATCATGAGGCTTCAGCGCCCCCTCCAGGTGAAGTAAATTCGACACAGAGCCACATGATGCCACCTAACAGAGCACGAGGGAATTACAGAAAAAAGATCTCCTGATCCAGTTTGGAGCCCCAAGGTATTCACAAGGTGAGCAATCTGTGCTTAAGAGTATCTATCAGAATGCCTGCTTTAAGCTAGTGCATTACAATTTCTTGCACGCACATATCTGACCGTCAAGACTTTCCATCGCATATCTCCTGCTCGTACAGACAACACCAGGTGCGGATTTCCTCCACTTAGCCTGGGGCTGAAGAGTGGTGCAGGACTTTTGGAGCCAGGTGGTGGTGAACTGGTGCGAGTTACATCCCTACAGATAGAGGCAAACCCACAGTGCTGCTTGTTAGGGAAAATCAAAAAGCCCAAGAGTCGTAAGATGGTGTATACATTTCTACAGGTGGTACTGGTGCTCGCCAGGTGCTGGGTTGCCATTACCTGGATGGGCCAGCATGCCCCAGATATGGCTGACTGGCACGGGATGTGACAGTGTGGTCGCTGGCAGAGGAACACCACATGAAGTTTAGCAGGCGCAATGACAAATTGGGGGATGATCTCCTTGTGTGGCAGGGTTTGTGTGAAAGGCTTTTAGATCTTGGCTCCTCAGACTCAGGTGAAGGTGGTGAAAGCTCTGATGGCTCCATCAGCTCTGTCCGGTCCGTTACAGCGGAACTGACTCCATGAGAAGGGTGTGAAAACATGGCCAATGTGTTTTGATTTGCACTCCAAGGACGTAGAACCAATCAAATGTCCTAAACCCTTTTGGACTTTACATGTGGTTTCACATGTAATTGGTCATTGTAACGCGGTGGGTTGTCTTGCACCCTACCAGATGTACACTACCTATGTGATTCTCATCACCGCGATGCCATGTTATGTTGCATAAAACGGATAAATAAAGGTTCGAAAAAAGAGTATTCATCAGAAACAAAGACTTTTTAGCCCATAAAGTCAAATTTCTTTGACTAGCAGGAAATGTCGTATGGCAGCCATTTGGTTTCTACTTCGGGGATGACATTTCGACAAGGAGACTTTACAGTTCAGGAGAAAAGACAAAATAAGAAATTCACCCTGAAGCTCGACCAGATGGGTAAGGGATGCGACGTTTTAGTGAAGTGTCCAGGACACTTGCATTTTATACACTTAGGTATATGCAAGCGTAGCATTATAATGCAGAAGGGGGTGAGTAGTCTTCGAATCACTATCCTCTGTTAGGATAAGTCTTTATCGGCTATTGCAAGGGCTTCGGAGTGAAAAATCCCCTACATATACCCAAATCTGAGACCTGGGGGTGCTCTACCAAGGAAACTTTGTTCAAGTTGATGTTAAGTTTTTTCCCTCTCTACAGAGAATTCTCTCTTCTATTGTTGGTTTGAGAGCGTTGATGTAGTTAACTTTGTGGGCGTCTTCTCTGTTGACACTGAAGAGGGCTTCAACTGAACCAGGGATTTCAACTTCTTAGACGCTGTGGCTGGAGATTGTGGAGGCGCTGAGCCAGAGGCATAAAGCCTGCAAGAGCATACTCTCCCTTAGTGGGACAGCATACAGAATGCATGAGACTTCCTGAACAGTTCTAGCATATCATGCTGTAAGGGATAAACATGCGCGGAGTCGACCCATGGATTAGAAACTCTGGTCTCCTCTTTTCCAATGTTCCGATCGTATCGAATAATGAGGGAGAGTTCAGCTCCAGGGAACGTTGTTGAGACTGAAATATCCCAGGAGCATGATTGTTTCCTTGAGAAAGAAGAGGACTTCTCCTCACTATAGCACTGTTTGTATTTTTTATTAGAAGATCTTTTAAGAGACAGCTCCCTTACAGGTAGCTTACCTCTGGATGAAGGAACTTGTTTAGGCGTCTCCCTGTGGGACTTAGCCATAAACAACTTGGCATCTGCTTCCTGGAGGCCTTCAGTTGCATGGAGGCACAAGAATGGCAAGACACAGAGTGGTGCCACTGTCAGAGGCACCACAAGCAGCTGTCATGTGGATCTGAAATGGACATCATTTTGTTGTATCTGCGGCAAGGGTTGAATCCTGAAAGATTTGGAGGAGACATTGCTTTTCTCGCTGTCTTAATACTTTGGAATTTCGTCAATGAGACACAGAGAGACTGCTTTGGATCTTCATCGCTTGGGCATAGAAAAAAAAGGAACTGACAACAGCGCGCCTGTTGGTGCCTAATGTACTTCAGCATCATCATTTCCACAGGCAGAGTTGTGGCTAGAGGCACATAGTTTATCCTGGTGGTGCTGGAGAGCTGTTGCTGTGTCACACTATTCTAAAGCCTGAAAGTTATTAGTCATAAAGTACGAGTTACTTACCTTCGGTAACGATGTATCTGGTAGAGACGATTCTAGCCGCAGATTCCTTCACGTAGAATTATCCCCAGGCATGAGACTGGATCTGGAAACTTTTTGCCACAGCATGCCTGCGCGCCAGTGGCGGGGCAACATCACGCGACTCCGCCGAGGCGTCGTCCACGTACATGACGTCAGCAAGGTCACATAAGATACGCCCCGGCGCGCCGAAGTCAGTTTTCTTCGGAGAACTTTTCCGCACCACAACGCGGAACCACCAGATAAAAAACTGGGGAGCATGGAAACAGTGTGCAAAGAGCAGAAAAATTGGAAAGAAACGGTGACTAACAACACCACCAGGGTAGTGCCAACACCGCAGACCCCAAGGACAGGGAAAGAAGAAAGAAGAAGAACAAGTAGAAACCTGCACAGCCACCCTGCCCGCACATAGACAACCTCCCATCCCTGTGCCCCGAAGGGAAGAACAGGCATAAAAGTCATGGCACACATAGGAAGCCCACCCCCCTCATCCTGAGCAAGGAATGGGACCAGTCCCAAGACAGACAGGGACAACAAACCACCATGCCACCCCAATCTAGAGGGCAACCACCCACAAGGGCAAGACATGGCCAGAGGATCCTCAAACCAGAGGACAGCAGTGGAAGGAAGGGAGGGGCGGGAGGAAAAGGATAGAAGCAATCCCCCTCCAAACCTGGAATAGCCAGAGCAGCAGGGCACTAGCACACTAAAATCCCATCCTCCAAAGAATCAAGGGAGGAATGAACCGCCCCCAGACGGAGCCACCCGTCAAGAACAAGGAAGACACTCACAGGAGACACAGCCCCCCACCAGGAGGCGAGTACCGAAGACCAACCCAAGGGTCCTCGCAGAACAGAGGAGGAAGGGTGGGCCGTGAAGGAATCTGCAGCTAGAATCGTCTCTACCAGAGAAATAGTTACCGAAGGTAAGTAACTAGTACATCTGATAGAGACTACTAGCCGCAGATTCCTTCACGTAGAATAGATACCCTAGCAATACCCCCTGGGAAGGAGGGTCTGCAAAAGGACTCCACCAGCCAAAGCAGAACAGAGGGCCTCACAGGTGACCAAATCTGTGGAGCAGGTAGAACCTTGCCCCTGCCAGGCCAAGAGAACCCCTACAAGCAGAAACCTACCGACCCCAAGGTGATGTAGGAGGGAAGGAAGGCTGAGGAGGCTTGTACACTCACAGCAGAGGAATCAAGGACAAGGACAGAGGCCAAAGCACTCCCCCACAAGGCAACATAGCTTACGCCGAATGCCAAGACAGGAAGACGGAAGAAGAAGAAAAAGCCTAGAGGGCCCAAGGAAACCAAGGAGAAGAAGTCAAGCCCATTCCAGATGGAGAGCAGCCTGCCAGCCAGAACAATGCCGCCCGTCAAGGCCAGAAGCAAGAAGAACAACCAGAGGCCCCAGGAAGACCAAGCAGGCAATACCTGGCAAGGGAGAACACAGGGACATCCCAGACCGCAGAACGGAACCAGGGAGAGGAGGAGAGGCCCGGGCCACCACCACGAGTGGCCACGCACACGACCTTAGGAAGCAAAAGCAACCTACGTAAACACCATGGAGAACAGGTACCCGAAGGCGACCAGAACCCCCCCAGCAGAGCACAAGCCATATGACAGCTATCATAACCCCACATAGGGCACGTGAAGTCCCAATATATGGGAACCCTCTTTGGAAGAACTTCCGCAGCAGAGGAAGAAACAAAAGAACCACGGTAAAAAAGCAACCCCGCTACAGGCTTGACAGCAGCCCAAGCAAAGCAGAAGGCCCCATCTCCGGGCCAAGTCTGCGCAACAACTCCTGCAGAACTCGCGCACAACAACAAAGGGTCCATCCAGCAGCCAACAATGCCAAAGTCCCAAGGAGGATGTAAACGGCCAGAAAAACATTCTCCACAACCATAACCGCCGGCCTAAGAAGGCACAAAAGCAACCCTAACTCAGAAGTCACAGAGGAGGGGAAGGAGGAGGACGGAGCCCTGCCAAGAGCCTCTGGATGGCGAAGTCGGCCGGGGCATGAAACAACAGACTGCTTTAAAATGGGAGATCAATGAGCCTCTCGCAAATATTTTCGGGGAAGGCACCGTCCCGAAGCCAAGCATGGCGACGGAGGGCGACTGAGGAAGCCATGGCCCGGCCCAGCGCCTCAGAGACGAGCGGAGAATAAACGCCGCAAGCTCCCAGCCATCCAAGGCATGGTGCCGCAAATCCACCTGAGCAGACTCCTGGGACGCTGCAGACCCCATAGACTCAGCCTAGTCCCACAAACAGGAGGAGGCCCTAGCCAGCACACACAAGGTGTTAAGGGCCCGCTGGTCGAGGCGAAAATGTTACGTCCCCAAGTGTCCAGCCAGCGGGCCTCTCTGGACGGCGGAGCCAACAGGGGCGGCAGGGAGGGAAAAGCATTCCGCAGAAGGGGACTGGCGGCTGAGGGGTGAATGTACAGGCACGCCGGGTCACGCGGCGTCGGAAGGTGCCGATGCAGAAGATGCAGAGGCACCGGGTCCCCGGAGGCAGGACGCCTCCAAGCCCCTACCAAGGCAGAAAGGAGCAAACCTTCAAAGGGAAGTAAGATTTCCCTCCCACCAGAGCCCTGTTGGAGGACCTCCAACAGATGGTCTGCCGGAAAGTGAGCCACAGGGTCACCCATGTGTAGGATGCCCACAGCCGTGGACACAGCGTGAGCGAAAACCGCACCTGCATCCGTAGGGCCCCGCGGTGGAGAAAGCAGCTCCTCTGTGGGCGACGGCTGCAAACTAAAACGGCCGTCCCCAAGGCCAAGCGGGGCGGGCAAGGGCCAGACCTGGAAGTCAGGAGGAGCCGAAGAATGAGAGACCTGCCGCTCTTCCGACGAACACCCCTGCCTCACAAAGGGCGGG
This sequence comes from Triturus cristatus, assembly GCF_964204655.1. Classification (NCBI taxonomy): domain Eukaryota; kingdom Metazoa; phylum Chordata; class Amphibia; order Caudata; family Salamandridae; genus Triturus; species Triturus cristatus. Next base: position 698,072,775 of record NC_140591.1, read on the forward strand.
GAGCCCCCCTTCGACGCCTATGAAAAGGACACCACACGGCGACCAGTCTCCGGGGAGGACGACACCAATATGCAGCCTGCCTCCGGAGAAGGACGAATCCGCGGTACGACCCCTGCGCGGATCCGTAGAGTCCGCTGCTTGAGGCAGGACACCGGGGCCATCCGGTGTCGCTGGGCAAGGGACCTCCAAGTCACCCCGCACCAAAGACCGTAGCGGGGACCGAAGTAGAGCTGGAGCTGCACCGGCCTTGGAGCGGCGCCGGCCCGACCCCCGCCGAGGCAACCACCTGCGTGGGGGAACGGGATGGGCACGGGGAGGTGCCTGAAGCCATCTGCCGGCCGCGGCCCAGAAGGAGGCGAAGGTCGCCCGGCAACCCCTGTGCCGGCGCTAGGGACTATACAACCTCCGACTCGCCCTCCAATGAGGCAGCCGCCAGTGAGGAGGTACGAGAGGGGCCCGGAGAGGGACGAGGGGTCTGCCCTCGACCCGGAGCAGGACGAGGAGGGGCCACTGACCCCTGTGGCTCCGCATGGTCCAGGTGCTCCCGGCGCCATAGCGGCGTCACCTCGGCCTTAGACAGGACCACCCTGCCAAGGGACCGAGAGGGGATGTGACCCGAGCTCTGGCGACCTCCCGCGACAACACAGGGACCCCCGTGGGGGTTTGCGGCGAGGCAGAGACGCCATGGCCTGAAGGAGGAGCCCCAGAGGAGCCGCACCCCAACAGCACCACATCCTCCAAGCCTGGATCCAACCCAGTCGGCGCCGGAGCCACCGGCGGCGCCGCGGAGAGCCCTGCGCAAGGCAAGGGATCCGCCGACACCCCCAGGAGGGGAAAGAGGAAGAGACGCCAGCGAGGCCTGCAAAGCCGCCGCATAAGTCTCCATCTGGACTCTCGATGCCCCAACACCGGGAAACGGTGGATCGGACGACACGCGGCTCGCATCACCCGCGGAGAGTCCACGCCCCCGGTAGGCCGGAAACCAGCCCCCGGGGACGAACTGCGACACTTACCCACCGGGGAGCGACGCTCACGTGACATCGGAGAAAGGAGAGGATGATGACCACGGCCGGACCTGAAGCCGTCCGCCGAAGCAGACCGAGGGGAGGACGTCGACCTGGAGAGACGCGCCGAGAGCCGTTTCATTCGGCGCTCCCGCCGCGACTTCGGCTTCAACTTTTGGCACGCCGCACAATCTGAGGTGCCGTGAACCTCCCCCAAACACCACATGCAAATGAGATGAGGGTCTGTCGCCGACATAAGACGCCCACAAAACGTGCAAGATTTAAAGCCCGAAGGCATTTGCACACTGTTCCAATCAAAAAAGAATGGAAGAAAGGGGGCCTTTAACAGGCCCGCAGCAAGGAACGGATCCGCGTTGCAAGCGGAAAAGGAAAAAACTGACGTGGGTGCGCCGGGACGAGTCTTATGTGACCTCGCTGACGTCACGTACGCAGACGACGCCTGGGCCGAGTCGCATGATGTCGCCCCGCCCCTGGCTTGCAGGGATGCTGTGGCAAAAAGTTTCCGTTCCGGATCCAGTCTCACACCTGGGGATAATTCTACGTGAAGGAATCTGCGGCTAATAGTCTATCAGATAGGAGTAATCCGTGGGAAGGTGCATCCCCTCAGAATAGCAGATCAGATGGACTGTCAGGCCAATGGATCTAGCATGCTCTAGCTTCTCAGGCACACTACTGGTCGAGAAACACATTTATGAAAAATAACTGGCACCACCTAGAAGCACGAAACTCAGTACCTTAAAAATGTTCTCAATACTGAAAAAACAAGGGACATTGTAATAAAACCTCAGAATGGGTGGCCAATTAAATGCATAGAGGACACTAATAGGCACTGTGAACATTGCTACAGTAAAAGTGAAGATCTATGGTTTGAGTCGTTTACTAGGGCATGAAGGTTTCTTGGGTGGAAACGGATATTACATAATATCTATCGGTGTGCCCTGAAAGAATTAAGGTCAAAGTAATCTGCTATGTTTTGTCAGAAGACAAACACTGTACAGTTGCATTTGTGTAGAGATCCAGCATATTTCTGTGGTTTCTAGGTTGATTCAAATGATATTTTCCAGAGGTTTTTTAAGACTTTGGAATGAACACAGGTATGAAATCGTACTTGAAGTAACAGACCCAAAGCAAAGATCTTTCAATAAAAACAATATATTCCTAATCCTAGAACTCCCTCCTTGACAAGGATATCTGCAGACTTGTGGAGTATTCGGTCTGTACTGCATAAAATCCATACAGTTTAGAAGAATTGGTATATGTATTTTACTAAGCTACCAACGCAGGTTCACCATGAAGTGTTTACAAAAAGGGTAGCCCAAGTGGCTATTTAAGACTTCCTATGGGTGTCATAATATATGAGTTACTTACATTTGGTAACGATGTATCTGGTAGAGACACAGTCTAGCCGCAGATTCCTTAACTTAGAATATCCCAGGCGTCAGACTGGATCCGGAAATTATTTGCAGCAGCACCTCTGCGCACCGGGGGACGCTTCGCATGGCTCCGCCCTGACGTCGTCTGTGGACATGTCGTCAGCGAAGCCATATAAGTCCCTCCCGGCGCGCTGGCATCAGTTTTCTTCTGAGAAACTTTTCCGCGCCACAACACGGAGCCACCACAAAAAACTGCAAGAGTATGGGAACAGTGTGTGAAAAAAGTATGAAAATCAGTGAAACAAAAAGAATGGGCTGGTGAGAAACATCACCATAAGGGACAGTAACAAGCACTGTACACTGAAACCAATTGAAGAGAAAGATCCAAGGAGCACTCCAAGAAGCAGCCCTGCAAAAGCGAAGGCAATGTCCTCCCCCGAGGCAAACGAAATATGAAAAGAATGCCAAGGCAGACCACAGAAAGCCTGCAATCACAAGATCCGACCGTGACAGGTAACAAGACCTAAACCATATAATTAAAAATGATCCACCAAAGGCCGGCAATACTAGGCATGCCTTAACCTCTGTAAGAGAACTATTGGACTGAGGCCCAGTGAAGGAGACCCCAAGCCAATTGACTGTAGCAGGGTCAAAGACAAGAGACCCTAAAAGAACGAAAAGGTGGGAGGGAGGGAAGGAGAACATTTGAAGACCCCACACTGGAAGAACCAGGGTGTAGGAATGTAGGAAGAGACATGACCCCTCTGCCCCATCACTAGAATGGGAGGAGCAAACAGAGAAAACAGAAAGAACCATCCTCCCGAGGAGGAAAGATGAAAGATGTCCCCCCGCAGGAAGACAAAGCCACCCAAAAGGAGGCGAGAGCAGAAAACCCAACCTGAAAAGGTCTTCGTAGAACAGGGAGGATGGGCAGGCGTTAAGGAATCTGCAGCTAGACTGTGTCTCTACCAGACACATCGTTACCGAAAGGTAAGTAACTCGTACACCTGATAGAGACATCTAGCCACAGATTCCTTAACTTAGAATAGATACCAAAGCCATACCCCACAGGAGGCGGGTCTGCGACTGAACCCCACAAAGTTCCCAAGGAACCCAGCCGTCAACAAGTTGACGAAACACAGTGGGGGCAGCAATGCCACAGTGGCCAATCCCAGACAAGAAGTTCTGGAAGGAGCGACAAACAGTGGGAGGAAAAGAATCACAAGCAGCCGAGGACGACATGAAAGCCCACCAGTGTAGATAGTGTAGAAGGGAGCATAGAACCAGAAGGGCAGTGCGGAACGAGAGAGCCCAAAACTACAGGCAAAGAAAAGGAAGCGATCATAGGAACCGAGGGATCCGCAGGATCCGACAGGTGTGCAAAAGAGAAGAGCCCAGAGAGAGGACAGGACAGTATGACCGAGTCCAAGCATACATGTTGAACATGCCTAACAGTGGAAGAAGCACTATGGAAGCGCACCAACGAGGACACCGGGGACAGCAGCGGTAGGATGCCAACCATGCCCAGGAAGAGACAAGTTCACTAGAGACACCAGACTCAATAGTGCGGAATGTCCCCTTTCCAAAGAGACATTGGAAAGGGCGGACATCAAAAACATAAAATAATGCCTACAAAAAGCACATGCGGGATGCAGAAGTACACAGGTTTGACCGTGTGTACAGCCCAAACCACACCACAAAAAGTAAAGACACAAGGAGTGCCGTGAGAATGGTCCAGATGTGAGAGATGCCTCACCAGGTACGCAACCTGTGACAGCGATCCGTGAAGCAAACACACACAGAATGAATGACTGCACCTACGAGAAGTCTATGGCAAGCCCACGGACACCGTGGCAAGGACCTAGTGTGCGTGACCCCTGGGTGTGTGCAAATGCCAGACAGAACCAACATCATGAGAAGAATCAGTCATAAAGGATGAGTGGCATACAAGAAACAAGAGTGCACCATAGATAGCAACAGCTGTTTTTCAGCAGAACCGGACAGATAAAGTCCAGGTCCAAAAGCAACACCACCCACCCGACTGGTAGGAGCCACAGTCCCCTGCGAGGCAAACTGGAAGGTTGACCAGCAGAGGGAGGAACCAGTACGAAACGTACATAGAGTAACAGGACTGGTACAGAGATGTGCATACAAGATCACAAAAGACAGGAACGTCCTGAGGAGAGCACCTCTACAGAGAGCCGCAGCAACAGCAGCAGCCCAAAGTAAAAGTATGCCAAAACTCCTGCTCGGATGGCAGCAGGGAAGAGGAAAAACCTGTGCGGAGGAAGTATCTAGGAAAGCAAGGGACAAGGCAATGTACATGAGCGGCGCAAGTGTCTAAGATGCCACCATGCAAGAACAAAGTATGAAAAGCACTACCCACCACAATTAGAGGAGGGGAGAACCAGGCATCGCAGAAGTGTAAGGAAAGTGTCAGCCCTCTGTAACAGTGAATACAGTAGGGAGGAACCACCGGACGCGCATAGAACATAGGAGAAGAGCGCCGTGTCAGCCCTGCGCGCCTTGGTACAGCGATAGGGCACTAACCAAGGCCGTCCACAGGTAGGACATCCACAGCGGCAAAACCATGCAGAAATGAAACAGTCAAGGAGGGGAGGCTAAAAGGACCCTCCTGGAAGAAACATACAAGGTAGAACCCCAGAAAAAGTGAGCATCCACACTTGCAAAGGAATTCCATGGACGAACCTCAGACTCCAACAGATAGGCCATAGAGTGATGCCAACTGATGGACCGCATGAAAGAGAAAAAGACCACAGTCACATCCATAGGGCAACGCCCACCGATAAAGACCCCACAGGAGCCTACCAAGCCTTATGTGTAAGGGAGGCAGCTACACAGTAACCAACAAATACCCCACATAGGGTAAGAGCCAACCCCAGCTAGGGGCACCTCTTGAGCAGCAGGGGCTCATAGACAGAGGATCAACAGAGCAGAAGCAGCCGAACCGCTGCAATAAAGGGATGCAAAAACGTCGAGAAGACGTCCAGACCACCTGGGTATTACATCATGAACCCAGGGCCCGGCACAACACTGCACATGGAAGTAAGAGACCGTAAAAGGATCTAAAAAACCTGAAATTTATGGCAGGCTAGAAAGGAGGCGGTTGACTGCTGAGTCCGCATAACAGTCAAAAAGGGATACGCCATCAAACGGCAAATCCCGAAGGAGTCTCCCAAATATTTTCTGGAAAACCACCATTGCGCAGCCAGGAATGGCGGCGCAGAGCAACGGACCTGGCCATTGCCCGACCCACAGAGTCGGTAGAGTCAATGGCCGATCTAATTGTAAATTGTGCCATGATGAAGGAGATGAGCCAGGTCAGTATGACGACCTTCCGGAAGAGAGGGAAGAAGACATTCAACCAAGTCCCAAAGGGCAAAGGTAACCCGTGCAAACACGCAAGTTGTGTTCAAAGCACGGATGCCCAAACTAGTGGACGCAAAAATATGGCGGCCACAGGTCTCCAACCAGCGAGACTCCCTAGTGGGAGGCAGTAACGGAGAGGAGAAGGCGGCTGTGTGGTGAAAGCCACCTGGACGACCCGGCCCTGAGCCCTAGGATGAAGTAACAAGCAGACCGAGTCATTCGGAGCCGGGCGATGGCGATGTGCAATGGCCCTCTAAAACAGGGTCACCCGAGGAGGGCCGTGCCCACGTGCAAAGAAGAGTGTCAAATAACGACCCGCCAAAAGGCAGCAAAGGCTCTTCCTCCACCCCACCTTGGTGGAGGATATCCAATAATGGATCTGAGGTCAAAGAGACCGAGGGGGGCTGCAAGTGTAAAAGAGTTGCAGCCTCGCGAACAGCCCTTGAAAAGGCAGCACTAGCCTCTGTAGCCATTCTAGGTGGCGATATCGGATCATCTGTAGGGGACGGTTGAAGGATAACTCCTCCAACAGAAAGAAGAGACGCCACAGTCAGATGAGCAGGGGGCCACTGGCCAAGGGGCAGCTGAGCCAAAAGGCAAGGAGACACCCCTGGGTGTTCCGGGTCCGCATCCCCCTCAAACAGACGAACAATAGGGACCAGCCCCCTCCCCGACGTCGAGTCCGCGTCGTATCGACATTGACAATAAGCAGAGGCGGCTCGGCCCGGTCTCGGACAGGCGTCGACTCACCCTCCACTGAGCCCTGTGGAGAGGAAGGATGTCGACAAGGAGTCGATACCCTTCGTACAGCCACCGCCGACATCGGCGCAGGAAGCCACAAAGAGCTAAGCGAAGACATGGCAGATGGGCTCAACATCTGACTGGGATGCCCCTCAGAGCCGTGTTCCGATGTCGCACCAACTCCGGAGCCGAGGGCGAACCCGCCGGCGAAGACCCGACCCCCTACCTCCACTATGGGGCCCGAAGGCATGCCAGGGAGAGGAGGTGACCCAAAAATGGTGTACAGAGCCTTGAAATGGGCTTCCATTTGGGCCCCGAGTTGCCCCATCACCCCAAAAGGTGGGTATAAGGGGGTCAACTCCTGGGGGTCAACGTCCGGAAAGGCCCGGGAGCCGTGAGCCCCACTGTCACAATGAAGTGAGGCCGACAACCACCGTGACTTGTGCTTCCGCTTACCTGCGTGAGGCGAACAACGTCCGCGAGAACGACTCCGTGACCGGACTCAAACAGAAGCCCAAGCCAGAGATGGAGAGCGGTGTTGGGCCGCCGAGCGGGACATCCGGGCGGCCAATAGTTTCATCCGGCGCTCCCGCAGGGATTTCGGCCTCATTTGCTGGCAGGCGTTGCACTCCTTGGAGTCGTGGTGCTCTCCTAGGCACCACATGCAGATTACGTGCGGATCAGTCGCCGACATCTGCTGCGCGTACGTCTCACACGCCTTAAAGCCCGAAGGCATCACATACTATTCCCTGACACCTGAAGGCGTCCAGAAGGTCTGGGTTACAGGCCAGGTCAAAGGAACTGCTTACTCCTGGATCCGCGTCGGGATGCCGAAAAGAAGGAAACTGATGTCAGCGTGCCAGGAGGGACTTATATGGCTTTGCTGACGTCATGTCCATGGACGACGTCAGGGCGGAGCAGTCTCCCGGCGCGCAGAGGTGCTGCTGCAAAATATTTCCGGATCCAGTCTGACACCTGGGGATATTCTAAGTTAAGGAATTTGCGGCTAGATGTCTCTATCAGATACTGCTGAACAGCTACTAGTGCAGTCTTGGCCCCAACTGCATGTGCATACAAAATGTGCAAAGGAAGACAATCTCTATGTTTTATACCCCAAAAACCGAAAATTACACACTAATAGAAACATTTGTGTCTAGTTAGGACCATATGCGATTAACAACTAAAAACAAGATAAAAATGTAGCACCCCTGCATTGGAAGAAGAATTTCCTATAGACATTTCCTGGACTAAATTAAAATGAGGCTGGATTTCAATCCTAAAAAGTAGATTGTGCTTCACTTCATCCTTGAGAAAAACATACTATTTATTGTTCATTAGAGATTTCAATTGACTTATCCTTCTTGTTGAAATAAAGTGATAAGAATGTGGTGCCAAATGTTACAAGTACAATGTATATGGATGTAAAGCGCTGTCGAGTCAACAGCATACTCTGATGAGGCCTTCCAGAACTATTGTAGACCTGCATTACGTGGCGTAGTAGTGACTGCATAATATTTGGTTTAAAGATGAGTAGCAATCTCTCTGGCTAGTCCAGAACAGAGAATTGCAAGACAGGTCTCATGAATATATTTTTTGATGGATGGACTCCACTGAGAGCACATCCATACAAGACTACAAGCAGTCTTGATTCTGATCTGATTATCATAGGAGTTCAGTGTCAATGTGGGTTTCAGGCAATACGGTTTCTCATGAGAGTTGTTAAGAGGAGAAAATTATAGTGAACAGTGAATAGGCCTGAAATTAAACCCATCACTTTCAATAAATCAATGTATTGTGTGAGAGATCCACTGCTAGTATTTGAAGCTCAATAATTTGGTAAGCAGAAGAAAGAAAACTTTGAGACTAGCCATTCACACAAAAAAGACTCTTGGGAGAAGTATTGTCACACTCTCAAAAGGAACCGAGAAGTTAGAGCAGCTTTCTGAATTAGTTCAAATTTTTTTCATACCAACTATATAAAAAAATCCAACAGCTTGCTAGTAGGAAAAATAGAGTTGCCCCAAATGTTCAATGCCAAAAAATGAGAATGTAGGTTAAGGTAGTCAACGATAGGATAAAGCACCTCAACCCCGAACTGCAAAAGCAGATCTTGATGCAATGATAACTGACATTTCCCAAACCTTCAAAAGACACACAATTGATTGACGGAATGCAGAACAAATCAAAACATTCACCCCCAGTCAAGAGATCTGGGTTAAATCCATCATTCTTTTGCCCACCATGCCACCCCAGTTCTGACCTGGCCATATGCAAATCAGTCTTGACCCTGTGCCTCATGGAAACAGTCCAGCCCGAACTGCAAAGCCAGGTCCTCCTTGGACCAGAAACAAGCATCCGAGGACCGGTTTAGGGTTTCACCCCTCTTCAGCCAGGATAGCTTGATACCAGTGGCACAGTGAGCCCAGGACCCACGTCTGGGCATACCTGGTGCACTTAGGGCGAGAACGCAAAAGACACATAATTGATGGACGGAATGCAGAACAAATCAAAACATTCAACCCCAGTCAAGAGATCTGGGTTAAATCAGTCATTCTTTTGCTCACCATGCCACCATAGACCTGGCCATATGCAAATGCACAAGTTACTACTTGTGTAACGATATATCTGCAAGAGACATTAGTTAGTGATAGATTCCTTACCTTAGAATATCCCCAGGCATCAGACTGGATACGGAAAGTTTTTGTAGCAGTACCCCTGTGCATCAGTAGGTGGTGTCGTGCGGCTCCGCGTCTGTCGCTGGCGTCGTAAGCGCCGAGATGACGTCACGGAGACTACTTAGACGCCACCCATGCGAACTGACGTCAGTTCTGTACACAACTTTCCGCGCCAAGAAGGCAGAGCCATGCAAGAAACTGACCGCTGGTGCCATGAAACTAGGGCCCTGAAAGGGATGACCGTAACCCTAGAAATCAGGTCGCAGAACGGGGAGGATGGGTGGGGCGGTAAGGAATCTATCACTAACTAATGTCTCTTACAGATATATAGTTACACAAGTAGTAACTTGTGCATCTGAAAGAGACACGTTAGCGATAGATTCCTTACCTTAGAATAGATACCCCAGCAATACCAACCCCGGTGGTGGGTCTGCGAACAAGATTACACCAGGAAATCACGGAGAACAGAACGGCCAAAGATGCCGTCTCTCCGGAACTGACTATCAAGGCAGTAATGCTTGGTAAACGTGTGCAGCGAGGCCCACGTAGCTGACTGACAGATGTCCTGCAAAGGAACGCCGCGTCCCAAGGCAGTAGTGGCTGCAGTTGCCCTGGTAGAATGGGCAGGCAGCCCCACAGGAGGCTCCTTCCTAGCCAAGGAGTAACATGCTTTGATGCACAGAATGACCCACCGAGAGATGGTCCGTTTGGCACCCACATAGCCAACAAAGAGCTGGTCATCAACCCGGAACTGCTGTGTACGCTTCAGATAGAATGCGAGCGCACATTTTGGGTCCAGGCGGTGGAGCCTCTCTTCCTCCCTTGAAGGATGAGGAGGCGGAAAGAAGGTGGGCAAAGTGATGGTCTGCCCGATGTGGAAGGGCGTGACAACCTTTGGGAAAAAAGAAGGACGGGTCCTTAAAACCACCTTGTCCGGATGAACAGAAAGGAAAGGAGGTTTGGAAGAAAGAGCCTGGAGCTCACTCACTCTTCTGGCAGAGGTGATAGCTACCAGGAAAGCCGTCTTGAGAGTGAGAAGACACAAAGGACAGGTATGAAGGGGCTCGAAGGGAGCGCACATCAGATATGTCAAGACAAGGTTTAAGTCCCATTGAGGCATTATGAACGGCACGGGAGGAAACGTGTGCGTAATACCTTTCAGGAAACGGTTAACAACCGGGGACTTAAAAAGAGAAGGCTGATCTGGAAGCCGTAAAAAGGCGGAGATGGCCGAAAGATAACCTTTGATAGTGCCCAGAGCAGAACCCTGCTGGGCCAAAGAAAGAAGGAACAGAAGGACTTCAGAAAGAGGGGCAGAAATGGGATCCACAGCCTTCGCTGTGCACCATCCCACAAACTTGTTCCACCTGCAGGCGTATACCGTTTTAGTGGAGGGGCGCCTGGCTGCCAGAATGATATCACAGACTTCGGGAGGAAGATCGAAAGCTGTCCACTGTCGCCGCTCAATCTCCACGCATGGAGGTGGAGGCTGAGCAGGTTTAGGTGGAGGACCGTCCCCTGCTGCTGCGACAGAATATCCTCCCGAAGAGGCAGACGGATCGGGGATCGATCGCCATGCTGAGGAGCTCAGGATACCAGTATCTTCGTGCCCAATCCGGAGCCACAAGGATGACTTCGGCCCGGTCGCGCCGAATCTTCTTCAGCACTCTGGGCAGAAGTGGAATAGGCGGAAAGGCGTACAATAGACCGCAACTCCACTTGCGATGAAAAGCGTCACAGAGCGAGTGCCGCCTTGGAAATTCCAATGCGCAGAACTGATGACATAGCACGTTCTCTTTGGTGGCAAATAGATCTCACCAAGGCTCTCCCCACTGCTGAAAGAGACCTTGCACCACGTCTGAGTTCAGACGCCACTCGTGATCCATCAAGCACCGGCGGCTGAGTTTGTCCGCCCTGGCGTTCAGAGAACCTGCCAGGTGTTGAACCACCAAGGTAATGCCTTGATGTTCCAGCCAGGTCCAAAGGCGCAGAGCCTCCTGATATGGGGTCCAGGACCCCACCCCGCCCCGTTTGTTGCAATACCACATGGTGGTGATGTTGTCCGTGAACACCTGCACCACACTTCCCCGGACAGAGGGAAGGAATGCCTTCAGTGCAAGTTGGATCGCCCGAAGCTCCAACAGATTGATATGGAGCCGGGACTCTGCCGGAGACCAGAGGCCTCTGAACACCGCCTCTTCCAAGTAGCCTCCCCATCCCAGGAGGGACGCATCCGTCACCACTGTGTGCTCCGGTTGGGGAAGGGAGAGGGACCTGCCATCGGCCCAATCGCGATTCGTGAGCCACCACTGCAACTGCCTTGCAGTGCCCTCCGAGATCTGGACATGATCGGAAAGGTTGCCCTGATGTTGCGCCCACTGGAACTTCAGGCCCCACTGCAGAGCCCGCATATGCCATCTGGCATGTGTCACCAGCAGGATGCAGGAAGCCATCAGGCCCAGAAGCCGGAGGGCCATCCTGACTGAAACCCGGGACAGAGGCAGAAAGATCGGAATCATAGCCTGAATATCTCGGACTCGCTGCTCGGGAGGATAAACCCGAAACAGCGTCTAATCCAGAACCGCTCCGATGAAGGGGAGCTTCTGAGAGGGACTCAGGTGCGACTTCGGCACGTTGATGGAGAACCTGAGCAAATGCAGGAGGTTGGCCGTAGTCTGAAGGTGGTTGACGACTGCCCGGGAGCGAGCCCGCCTTCAACAACCAGTTGTCGAGGTAAGGGAAGACTGACACCCCTGACCTGCGCAGGTGTGCTGCAACCACCGCCATCACTTTCGTGAACACCCGAGAACCGCTGGTAAGGCCGAAGGGGAGCACGGCAAACTGAAAATGCTCTTATTCCTACCGTGAACTGCAGTTAACGCCGGTGGGCCGGTAGGACAGGGATGTGAAAATATGCGTCCTGCAAGTCCAACGCTACCATCTAGTCTCCAGGGTCGAGGGCAGCCAAGACCTTAGCCAGAGTCAGCATTTTGAACTGCTCCTTCCGGAGGAAGCGGTTGACGTTCCGGAGGTCCAAGATGGGATGCAGACCCTCTTTGTCCTTCTTGGGGACCAGAAAGTAGTGGGAATAACAACCACTCCCTACTTCTGGCCCAGGAACACACTCGATTAGCCCCTTGGCCAAGAGGGCCGCAACTTCCTGCTGGAGAGTCGCCAAGTGTTCCCCCGACATGCATGCGGTGGTACCGAGGTGGCATGGCTGGAGGGGTGAAAGGGAAGGGAGTAACCCATGCGGATGATCTGCAACACCCACTTGTCCGATGTGATAGCGCGCCAGTGGGGGAGGTGATGGCAAATCCTGCCACCCACTGGCGTGGGGTGCTCCCCAAAGCTCGGATTAGGAAGGTTTGGAGGCAGAAGCGGCGGGGGCGGTGGTGTACTGCCCCCCACGCTGATTCCCAGAGCCGCCCCTGCGGAAGCCGCAGCCGCTGGTTCTGCACAGGCTTGCTGAAGGACCGTGCCTGGGCGCCCCTGCCTTGGCCACGAAAGGAACGAAAACCAGGAGTGGCTGGGCTCTGCGTGGAAAGACCCAAGGACTTGGCCGTGGCTTGCGAGTCCTTAAAACGCTCCAGCGCACTGTCGGCCTTATCACCAAATAGGCGAGTGCCGTCAAAAGGCATGTCCATGAGCGAGCTCTGGACGTCAGGCGAGAACCCAGTAGAACGCAACCAGGCATGGCGTCGCAGCGCCACAGTCGTAGAAATGGCCCTGCCCAACGAGTCAGCGGTGTCCAAACCACACTGAATGGCGAACTTAGCTGCATCCTTACCCTCAGCAACCGCCTTCTAAAGCACAGCATGGACCTCCTCAGGACACTGAGGCAACACCTGAACAACTGCCCCAAGCTGGTCGAGGAGAACAACTGCTTACCGAACTGTTCCAGCTTCTTAGAGTCCTTATCCGGTGGAGCCGCGGGAAAGGCACTCTGCGACGTCGAGGCCTGGATGACCAAACTCTCAGGCGTGGGATGAGTGGTCAGAAACGCGGGGTCACCAGGCGCTGGGCGGTGACGCCTGGCGACATTCTTATCCACAGGGGCCCCTGTGGCCGGCCGCGACCAAGTGCCCAACAGGACGTCGGTGAGGGTGTCGTTGAATGGAAGCAGTGGCTCCGACGAAGTCGACGCCGTCTGGAGTACCTCAGTAAGGAGGTTAGTTTTGAGGGCCACCATAGGAAGATCAAGGTTGAGGACCATCGTGTAGGAAGCGCCCTCCTTCATCGTAGGCGGGGGAGACGCAAACCCCGGGTCAGAAGAGACATTGAGGTCGCCGGCGTCCTCCAGATCGTCCACCCAGTCCTGCTCGGAGTCACATTGACGGGCAAGAGGGTTCTCGGACCCATCCTCCACCTCCGTTGCAGGAGGAAGCGGCCGCGGTGGCAGAGCCGGAGAAGGGACAAACGGCATCGGAAACGGAGCCGTGATCGTCGCCGGCCGGGGCCGGGCCGGCGCCGTCTCCCAATGCGGATCCCAGGCAGTAACGAAATGGTCCTGGAACCGGGGCAAGGGTGGAAGGAACGGCACCCACTGCGGATGGATTTAAGTTAGATCTCTTGACTGGGTGTGAATGTTTGGATTTGTTCTGCATTCCTTCCATCAATTGTGTGTCTTTTGCTTTCTCGCTCTAAGTGCACTAGGTATGCCCAGACGTGGGTCCCTTGCTCACTGTGCCACTGGATTCAAGCTAGCCTGGCTTAAGAAGGGTGACATACCCCGAAACCGGTCCCAGGATGCTGGTTTCTGGTCCAGGGAGGACCTGGCCTGGCAGTTCGGTCTGGACTGTTCCCATGGGGCACAGGGTCAAGACTGATTTGCAAATGGCTGGGTCCAAACTGGGGTGGCATAAGGGGCAAAAGAACGATGGATTTAACCAAGATCCTGTGACAAGGGAGAATGTTTGCATTGTCAGCATTCCGTCCATCATTTGTTTGCTATAACACTATTCCCCAAACCTTCGGCACAAGAACAACAGTTCTTAATAACCAATTCCCCTTGTACAATAATGGCAAAGTATTTATTTTCTTGGATAATGCAATGATGTAATGTAAACAGGCCTTTAAATTAGATTGATTTATCCAGGGCTTGTGAGTTTGTGCACTTGCCACAGAAGAGAAGTCAGCCTGCAGCTAGCTAGCCATTAAAAGAGTTCAGCTTGAATAACAAATACTATGTGCACTATGAATGAATAAATAAAGCTTTTTTTCAGTGAGAGAAACATTAGTTCCTCAACACTTGAGATCTGATAATTTCAGAAAGCTATCTTTTAAATGCAGAACCCTAATAAGACTCTTGCACTGAAATCACTAAGGTCCTGACTGAGTTGAAAGATTTCAAGAGCCATGTATTTATCATTGTCAAGCGATAATAAAATTAACTTATTCTGAGGAAACTTTGTATTATTTCCAACAGAAACAAATCGGGGCTTGGTAAAGTACTAAACTTGCAATTTGATTGGCTCTCTTTCTTGGTAGATTAAAAAAATTAGTCTCTTCAACAAAATATGTATTACAGAGGTGCTATAAAAAGCTGCTCTATGGAAAATATATATTGGTTTTAACTCCATATAGAATGTGGTGGCAGAAAATACAGAGCATAAATGTGCCTAATGCTTTAAATTCAGAGATGTGCCCATTGAAGCAGGTGACCAATGTGAATTTCACATACCACAAACATTTCAATACAGAAGAATTAAGTAATATGCGAAACTTTTACAAGTGAAAACTTAATCTCTGCAATAACCAGTCTATCGTGGCACACTGCAACACATGTTGCATTAGTCAGTACTCCAAGAACCTTCAGTAGCCACATAAAACCTGCTTCCAAGGTCTTTGATCTAAAAAGAAGGGTTCAGTTTAAGGTAACATTGCCTTCTGGGTCCAGGACCTACTGTATGTTGGCATGGTCTCCTCCAGATCCATTCTCATTTGCCCATGGGAGAGACTACAATTGCCTATCAAAAAAGCATTTATTGTGAAACCATGATGCTAATGCAGTGATGAATGACTAATAGTACATTTATCACAGTTTAGGTATTATTGTTAAGTTTGCTCCTTTTTGCACTTCTGGAAAGGACCAATCACCTGTTAGAATGTGCGAGTTGTTGCAATTTAGGTGGGACGGATATTGAGATTTTAGGGTATAATTGGGGTGCCTTGGGAGTGTGGTTTAGACTTGCAGGGAGGAAGAGAGGAAGGCTGGATGTGTCGCTGATTGTCGGTTTGCAGAGAGACCTAGCTGTTCCTATCCTGAACCTATTCTCGGGTCCTGTCTACTTTGTTCCCTGATCCTATCTCGGGGGACCCTCACCATTCCCTAACCAGGGGGGCTGATTTTCCCACAGACCTACTACTAGGTTTGTATTAACGTACATGCAAATGTATTTTTCTGAAACGTTTGTCTCTTCACCTATCCACTCCGTCATAATATTGTTTCTTGCATAATTTTGATGAAACTTCTGTCTCTTAATCTATCCCCTCCAATAAAAATGACTGTATATATGTTGATGTGATAAGGCTTGTACTCATGTTGCATTTAATGATGACTTCTCTCCCTTGATGAATTCACTGCTTGTATTTTGTGCCACATTGCATTTGAGCATTACGAGTTATGAACAAGAACTTAGATACATTTTATTAACCTCAAACGAGAGTCTGTGAATTATTCAAATAAACTGACTAAACAAGCTAGATGTGTCATATCATTGCCATCAACTCTTCAACTAATTGGCCCATCGACCAAGTGGAAGGAAAATTGATGTATAAGTTAAGAAATATTTACTGAAGATGTTGAATATGAATTAGTACACAACATTGAAAACTGAAATTACGAAACAAATTGACCTCAGCACATCAAGGATTTGGGTGAATGTGTATGGGCCATGGTTTGAGATATTTGTAAGAATTGAACCCTGATCAGATATTGGGTTTGCGCTGGATCACATTCATCACATAAAAGTCGACACTGGGATTAACCAAGTATCTAAACATAAATCCATAAACATGTAAAAGTGTGTAAAATAACTGAGAATTCGATCAAAGAAAGTGAAAAAAATACAGAAACGTGTCACCTATTCTCCTGAAAACCGGTTTAGTAGTGAATAATAATTTGCCTAAGTGAACATTCCATATAAAGCTTCAGGTTGCATGTCCAGGGTACCAGGTAGCTCCCACCTTCAAGTTAACTCATGAAGGGTAATATTTGTACAGCATCTCTATCTCATTAGCACAAGAGGTCACTTCCATCGTTCTAGAGATTAATGTCCCTCCCAAGTATGGTTTATGATTTCATAATTTTCTCTAATCGCTAAAACACTGCAGTGGAAGTGAAAGTGTGAATATGCCACAGAAGACAGACGTTAACAGATGATCTATGCATCACCATACACAAGGAAACAATAGGAACTCCTATCATTGCCAGAAAACACTTATTAGCTTGAAAAGGAGGGCACCACTGTGAACAGAGTATCAGAAAAATAGGTGGATTCACCATGCTCAAGGCCAATGCATCTGATCAGATGTGAGGGATGTAGAGCAAGGCAGATCAACAGTGATTGCACTGTTGTAGGGAAAAGGGCATAGTTTGATATACCCCAAGACTCCTCTGCAACGCAACAGTTTTAATTACCCCTCATGTACAGTCTTAGCATCTAAAAAAGTCAGACCCCTTTAAATAGCCCAGATGCCTTTCCTTCAAGAAACACATATAGTTATGCTGGAAAAGAGAATATATTAGATATGTTGTCCACTCCTCCTCTGGACTGAAACTGCCCATAATTCCTGCTAAGTGACATACATATTGGAATTTCAGAATATGATAAATATGAACTTTCTCTAGTACTAAATGTTGAGCCAGCTTGCCAGTCAATAGAAGGTACCGAGGAGCTATGCAAGAGATGCAAGCAGGGTTGACCATTAAAGTATTCCTTAGAAGCTCATGGTTATCCCTTTATAATAAGGTTAGAGTAGCACTAATAAATCTGTCTAGTAGAGGGACCAGAGAAAAGAGTGCATTATATTAAATCTGTGGAAGAGCATAATGTCATTACTGTACCATTGTGTGTAGTCACACACTGAGCTGTGGAGATCCAAGGGTATCCTATTAAGCATTGACACACACGGGCAGGTGATGTAACAAAACCATAAAGCTTTGTCTACCAACAAATGAGACAATACAGGGCATACTACTGTGCAGATAGGGAAGATAATGACAGTCAAGAGACCCCATGCCCCAACGCCTGCAAACCAGAGAAAGTGATGAGAGCACATTAACAAGCAAAAATTTAAGAATTCATCTTGACCAACAAAATGCAGGGCAATATGGCTGGAAATAAAGAGGCAAACAAAACTTACATGCCTAATAAGCAGAGAAAGGTAACTAAGAATGGCATTCAAACAACGACTCTCCAGAATAACAAGCATGACACACTAGAATGCCAGGTGAGAACTATCTTTTCAGGTGAAATATACTAAGGGGCCTAATGCCTCACACAGATCATATCTCTAAATGATGCATTTGGAAATCGAGACGGAACCAGTTCTGTTCCCGCATCCTGCACTCAGGATAAGGATTGCACAGCAGAGTGGCATACCCGCCGCCTACAACCTCTCGGGGACTGGACTCCTGGGGACTTCCTTCACCTAGGTTTCTCCCTTTAACTTTCGTACCATTTTGGATCACCAGTACACTAATCGAATCTTTATTCTCAAGTCCGGCCGGGTTGGAATTACCACCGGCAGTTCGCCCTGAAGAAGTCACGGGATACTTCCCATTGTGACGAAACACACGTTGGCTGGTTGTTTCTATTTCACATTAAGGAATAAATTAATTGAAATATGAACTCATGTCTACTTCGGATGAAATTCACTGAAGTTCACAGGTTCTACTGTTCATTTTGTTACTCTAGAACGTGTGCCCAGGACTCTGCTCTCATTCTCTGTGCGGGTTTCCACCCACACACAAACAGGGGTTATAGGGTATATCCTCTGACCTGGAAGCAACCGTAATTATCAGTTAAATCCACACACACTGACACGCACTAGATAGAGCGCCACACTTCTTGGAATAAAAAATCTCTATGCAGAATCACTATACGCTTAGGATTAAGTCTCTTCTTGTTAGGTTAGTGGGTCATGCACGTGCAAGTATCTTGGCAACCACAAATATGTTAATTGCAGACTGACCGAAGACACGGACTAAAAGGACTGAACCCAGGGTTGAGCAATTGGTGGAAATACAAACTGTGATTACTGCAGACGAGGGATAGCAGTATCCGCAAACAAGCATTGCATTTATAGAGATGATAGCAGCATATCAACAGGTCATGTTTAGATTGTTTTTTCCAGGTTCTATACTTCAGGTTCTTGTCACATGACTAATATTTATAGCAGAATGTAACCAAGTTGGGTATGAGAGTGAGTGGTATAAAATGGAACCTAAGCAATGCTGCTAAATCATGTAGGTTTGAATTATGTTGAAGGTAATCATCATAGCAGGACAATGATCTAATGTGAAAATTAGTAAATTATTATTTGGAATAATTCACATCCTCGACTCGCATACTCTAGAATTTAGATCTTTGCGCATGCTCATGTATGGGAAAGTTGTTTTACTTGGCCAAAATAGCACCTGCTCAGATGATGCATGAACCTCTACAATGTAAACTTTATTCAAAAGAGCTCCACTGTCAACTCTACATGCAAGTGTTAAATATGTATCAAGTCGCAAGATAATACATTGTGGAAAAGAAGGTTTTCTTTTGTTTCATCTTCCTGCTTTCTTTTCTTTACGTGTGTTGAAAAATTGCCAAATGTTACTCGACAAAAAATTTACCAGGAACAATCGTATTTCAGATTTACAAAGTTTCAAATGTGGTACTTCTGGGTAAATTACTTTTGCTGAAGTCTGCACAATTTCACACTGACATGAAGCCAACAAATAAAATAAGGCAAAAAAATAAATAAAAGCAAGCCAAGCAGAGAGGATTTGGGTTCATTGTATGCCATTTTTGCAATCGTAGAAACATACATCAACCTGATTAAGTCTTACCATTGTCTACAGTAATTCCAAGCACACTTGATATCTTTTTTACACTGAAAACACAGAAAAAGTCACTTCATTATTGGATGCTTTTTCTCATCCACACAAAGTAAATCATGGACTTTTCTCACACAAACTCTCAAGGGTGCAGATCTTTTTTTTAAGACTTGTCCTACCGCAGTTGTCAGAATGTGGAGAAGTGCCTGCTACATTTTTTGTTACAATTTCCATTCAACTATTTTCCTGTGGACAAATGGAATACTGTGGACTCATTCAATCCTATAGACACAGATGAGTAGAATTTTTTTAAAAGAACTACTTCATTAAAGTTATAGTAAAGTAGAACACTTGTAAAGTAAAACTGAAAGGAATATTGATATTAGGAACTTCTTCGTTATATCCCCGATTTGATTTGATATTTTTTCTTCTATGTGAAAATATGTGACATTGCATCAGGCCTCGCTCCACATTGTGTCATCTGCCAAGCCCTTCAGCAGAAATGTTTGATTATGACCTAACTGGGATTAATGTATTTGCCTCAAAGGATTGGGGTCCACACGAGCTCGGATGTGGGTCTGCAACCTGTCTGCAGTGTTTGTGGTGCTACTGACGACTTTGATTATGATGGCTGTCGTGTAACTTACTGTGGTTAAAAGTGAATGAGTTATCCAGGCTGCTCAGCTGCTGTAACCGGGCATGCATCATTCCTGTTCTGTTACGGGAAACAGGCAATGTCTGAGACTTTCGATCATGAACTATGGGTCCCAACCCCTCCTGGTTCCTGTAAGATGGGTGAAATGGTACAGAAGCAATAGTTAGACTTTTCAAATGCGGCCAGACAGGGAGAGAGTTAGTAAAGCAGCTGCAGCACAAATGGCACTAAAAACTCTGAACTACTATGCAGCCCAGTTGTTCTGTTACAATGGCAAATAAAAAAGAGAGGCATCATACAATAGCAAATAGGCCCAAATACTTGCTATTGTGGGGTAAAAAAGAAAATTCCTCTACTTGTAAAGAAAGCAAAAACTAACGCAAGCCTTTAGATGCTTTTACGTTACAAATGTTGTTTATCTGCATGCGCCGCTGTTGTGCTGTACATTCAAGGAAATAGTTTAAATGCAAATGGAGAGATGGGCTAAATATCAGATAATCCTATGTGAGATTTCAGGCAACACGCAAAACAAAGGAAAAGAAAAGTGCAATGGAAAACTATACAAGGCACACATGCAATGGAGCAGGAATGTAGTTAGGCAGTTCAACACCTGCAGCCGCTTACCCAGGCAGGATGGGAAGAAGAGCCATACACTTTGTTAAACTTGTCAGCAATCGAGTGAAGAAAACAGAAAAGTGACCTGTGTTAGCAAACAGTAAAGGCTAAATCCCTATTGTGTACCACCACCAGAACAGAGGAAAGGTGAGAACCAGTGCTGTGCATATGCACATCATTGATCCCATAGCCAAGTGTTCGTTCTCAGTGTTTCTCTCTGTAGTACAAGAGAACATGCATTTGCTGTGATCTTGCATGCTGTGGGGGTGTGAAGAAACTCGACGTGGCACGCAGTAAATATATAGGCTGAGGACGGGTGAGAGGTCTGCAACAGAGCTGCACCCAATCATGCATAGTGTATGGTTCAACAGCTCATGGGTTTTCACAAAAATGTTATTTTATTAAAGAGAACTATCAGATTTCAAATTAAGATTTTCGGCTGTTCAGAAAGCAACTATGTCGCAAACACATAACAAGCAGTTATTTTTCTTAATCAAAACACTT
Organism: Triturus cristatus; assembly: GCF_964204655.1. Classification (NCBI taxonomy): domain Eukaryota; kingdom Metazoa; phylum Chordata; class Amphibia; order Caudata; family Salamandridae; genus Triturus; species Triturus cristatus. The sequence continues at coordinate 698,093,804 of NC_140591.1, forward strand.
ACATATATGATACTTCAAACATTTTTTCAATCAGTAAAATACTTGCTAACAGAAATGACTAAATTCAATATTTGAATATAAAACATAACTTACGAAAAATTGAGAGAACTCCATTTAACATGCACAACAATGAAAAAAAAACATTCCTGTCTGATCACATGCTTTCACTATCTGCTTGAGCTATGATTCTAGTGGGTTCATCTGCCACTATTCTTCTCCCACAAGTTTTGTGCATGATAGATTTATGCAGACATGTAGAGATGAAGGAGGGTAGGTAGTATGTAGGAAAGGACAGCTAGAGCACCAGAAGCACCAAAGCTACTGTGGAGAGTATTGTTCACTTACAGTTACGCCTATCTCTCCTAAGAATCCGAGATATCTAAGTAATCAGACAGTTTCAGAGAAAGTGGAAAAAGATTACAGGGGTTGAGGCAGGAGGGTCATCAGGTATAGGTCTTGGCAAATTGTTCTTTAGCACGGTCTTCTCAAACTGGTTACCAGTTAAGGGATCATGCGTCCAAAGCATATAATTAACCAAAAATACAAGGAGCGGCGAGTTGGCTGTTAAGATGATTGGACTGTATCTGTGGCAGGCCCCTGATGTTGATGATGGGGGAGTTCCATGTTTGGGGTTCTGTGAGGGGTTACAGGCACACACCTGCATTGTAGTGCCCTTAAAATGATTTCAATGACACACTCCAAGACCAAGATGTCTTACCTTGACTCTTTACATTATTTTCAATGCTAAATCTATGTATCTGATCATCAAAATGCCATCCACAATTCAAGGATGTTGATGTACCTAAAAGTTGAGACTGAACCTCTGGTGAAAGCACTGAGTCGCAGAACATTGTGGCAGAAGGAGTGGACAAGACCAATCCAAGAAGACAATATAATAATAGGAACAGATTGTTCCTTTCTCACCGTGCTAATAAAGCTCAAGTTCCCCGATCTGGCTTGGTTGCTAGAAGCACCCAGGATAAGCAACACCTGTACAACCTCAAAAGTACTTAGAACAAAACCTGAAAATAGTAATGATACAGTTGAACATTACCTACTTTTATCCCCTCACTATAGAAAAGGCACTATAGCTTCTGGGAACTATTTATCACTCATTTCTGAAAGCACAAAGCGAGGGTGGCACATTAAAGAAAAATGCGTTCATTGTTTACTGTCAGGAAAATAATCCAGTGTATCTTTATTTTGTCGGAAACCTGATCGATCCTCTAAGGTTCATTTCCCTGTTCCAGGCAGAGGCAGGGATACACTAAGTAAAGGGCTGTGGACAGCTTTTACCCATGTTCCTTGTTAGTGATCTGTGACAGTCAAAAATATTCCTAGAGGTACGACAGTTGATTTGCACGAAGATAGCCACAATGGCTTCAAGAAAGAAGAGATGGCAAACTGCTCCACAATGGTGTTACACTGGGGAGGGGGAGCCAGGAGGTTGCCCATTAGAAGGATGCAACAAAACAGTCTTCTTTGTCTTGAAGTGGTGATTTCCAATGCAGACAAAGTATATGTGAAGCCTCTTATTGGCCAGACCTTCCCGACTCATCCACTGGGCCTTTTGTAGGAAACAAGAGAAAGAGAAGCAAGCTGTTTACCAAGTGCAGTTCTAGCACACTGTCTTTAGTATTAAGGGGCAAGAGAAGTGGTTTACAATAGGACATAGCTAATAAGAATGGACTAATAACCTTTCATACTGTAACCACATCCATCCTGTAAAAGGTAATCTTTTCAGGTGTGCCTACGTCCCACATCTTTAAGCAGAAACTAGGCAAGGTGACCTGGATGTCAGCCTTACCAAGTGTTCCTATATACAGGCTTTAAAAAGTACATAAAATGATTTCCTCCATTATGTGGAGGAGCAGAAGGGGCTGGAAGTCCATTATCCCTCATTGGGATCTGTGATAGCACACATGATGCCGCCGAAGGGGAGTGAAAATGTACAAACATTCATCCTTCAGCACTTCAAGATGTTTTTTGGCGAGTTCAAATTTCCATTCTCAAAGGTTTAAGGTGGCCTTTGTGTGACAAGCATGAAAGAGTCATACCCTTTCTGTTATTGCAAGCAAGTCTCTGTCATCATAACCTTGCTTGTGATGGAATGGAAAACAAACCGGTGCACTAATTACCACGGCCTTTCTCCTCAATGTTCTCTCCTTAAAGTGAGTTCTGAAGAGGATACCCAGGTCTAGCGGTCCTTGTCATCCAGTTTAAGGGGACTCCTGTATTATAGTATTTTAGTATCTTAAACTGAACCCTGTGGTATTGGATTTGCACAGGAATGTGGCAACCATAGCAGCTGGGAAAATCTACTTCTTTGTTTCCACTTATGACACAGTTGCAAACAGCAGTTATTATTTACTATAGCGACTCTTATATCCTCTAGCGCAATAGTTAATCTTCTTATGTCTTGTGTAGTCATTCCTCACAGCTCCAGAGTGGACCAAAGCAACTTTTTAAAGCACATCTTTATCTATTTCAATATTCAGAAATCTAGGCCAACTATAAGCTCTTAAAAACTCCAATCCTTTATTCTCCTTTTACAAAGGATAAAGACACCGGCTGACACATAAGGTGAAAGCACTGTCTGGAGGAATGGAGAATAAGGATCTGGAGCACAAAAGTGACCAAACTGACTAAGTTGTACTTAGAACTATGCTCTGTCCCAACATTTTCATAAATGACTGAAATAATAAAAAGGATCTTTGCCCAGACTGGAAGAGGATTTACCTAAACATCCTGAAGAAACTGAGACAAAAATGTGTTCTGCTTGGCTTTGCCAGAATGCGTGACCAGTTTCGAACTTGCATACTGCATGTAATTTCAAACAGCTATTTTGAAAGTACACTAGTCCTTCCATATTGGCTCCAAAAGCTGCCTTTTGAGAATTGAGAACTGAAAATGAGTACCATTCAAAATGGAGGAAACCGCAATATATTATTAATGCATTGGATGCCAGCTTGACTGGTCAATGGCCATTGTGACTAAAAGGCTTTCTAAAGGAGCCTTTGTGTGTTCTAAATAAAACATTGTGCTTCTCTAAACATCACAGCAGGTAATGGATATCAGGAACCAGTCACCTCTCTGGACATCAACAACGGAATAGGAGTTATTTGGTTTGCAAAGCATGGGGAAGGCACTCGTCCTTTGAGTGATGGGTTCAAGGATAGTTCTGAGTGTTCAAGAAGGATTTGGATGAGGTGAATCAAAACGTCGTCAACATTACTCCACCAGTAACAAAGTAAATCACTGCAAGGCAGACACAACTAAAAGTTACTTACATTTGGTAGAAATCCTTCTGGTGCATATTCTATCCATCTGCAGATTCCTCACTTGATGAATATCTCAGGGCACCAGACTTGATCTGGAAAGTTTTCCAAAGTTCTCCCACACCTGAAGGGTGTGCTGGCTCCATTTTTGTGCAGGTAGCGGCACCATGGTGCTGTCACTGGAGCCATATAGCGCCCAAATTGGCGCAATGACCTCAGGGCCCAGTCTGTTTTTTTCTGTGCTCTTAGAAGCAGAGATGAGAAATAATGATTAATATGATGCAGTGCGAACTAATTTGGAATCTCTATAGGGAAGTGTTCACTGACCATATTTCAGAATGGGGAGGTGAGTGGGATCAGTGAGAAATCTTCAGAAGACTAGTATGCTTCAGAAGGATTATGTTACTTACTCTGTAAGCATCTGTTCTTGGCATGGAGTGCTGTAGATTCACATGTTATGCCTACTTCTGCAATCTACTGTATTGTCTGGGTGTGTGCAAGTTGTTTTTCTTCAAAGAGGTCTTTCGAGTCACTAGGTAAAACGACTCCTCCTCTTGGTGATAATGCGCATAGGCATCGACTCCATTATTTCCCACAGGCGGGTGAGAATGGAGTGTGAGTAAGCATCAGTAAAGAAATGTTCATGCATGAGGAAAAGTAAAAAAAGCAACTGCAATGGCCACAGGTGTCCGGGGAGGAGGGTGTGCCCATGTGAATCTACAGCACTACATGCCAAGAACAGATGCTTACAGGGTAAGTAACAATCTGTTTGGGCAATGTGTGGCTGTAGATACACATGCTTTGTATACACTGTAAAACAGTGCCCTCCAAAAGCAGTGGCTAACCTCTGGGTGTGCAGTTGGTTGGAAGTGTACATAGCACTGCCTGATCTTACATTAGCTTGTTGGCGTGCTAGAACTTCCACACAATAATGTTTAGTGAAAGTGTGTGGTGTAGACCATGTAGCTTCCTTATATATGTCAATTATTGGGATACTGCCGAGTAATGCCATGGAAGCCCCTATTTTACGAGTAGAGTTTTCTCTAGAGGGTGTCGTTTAAGTTATTTTATCTTTGATGTAACATTTCTGAATACATTTAATTATCCATTTAGACATGCCTGATTTAAATGGGGTGTTCCTTTGTGAGGGGGTGAAAAAGCAACAAAGAGTTAATTGGTTTTATGGAAATCTTTGGTTCTGTCAATGTAGTATATTAGAGCTCTTTTAACATCTAGTGTATGAAGGGTCCTTTCCGCAACTGAGTCTGGTTGAGAGAAGAAAACCGGTAACTCAAATGATTGGCCAAAGAAAAAGAGGAAACCACCATTGGAAGGAATTTTGGGTTGGTGCGAAGGACCACCCTATCACTGTGTAGTTGAAAGAAAGGTTCTTCTAAGGCTAGTGCCTGGAGCTCACCTACAAGCATGCATGAAATAATGGCAATTAAAAAGGCGACCTTCCGAGATAGAAATTGGAGGAGACAATTATGTAATGGTTCAATTGATGGACCCATAGGTCTGGTGAGAACAATATTGAGATTCCATGTCGGTGCAGATAGATTTCTGGGTGGACTTACCCTTTTAAGGCATCCATGAGGGCATTATTAACTGGCACTTTGAACAAAGATAAGTGTTGCCTGTTTTGTAGACAGCAACTGCAGCTAGATGTAAGTGTATTGAAGTATAGGCAAGGCCAGAGAGCTATATATGAAGAAGGTAGCAAACTATGTTTTGTACAGTTTCATTAAATAGATCAATGTGCTTATTATGGCAGTAAAATACAAATCTTTTCCATTTAGCTGCATATTATGCTCTAGTGACATGCCTACAAACTTCTTTAAGAATGGTCTTACATTCACCTGGGAGATTTAGGTAATCAAATTCTCTGACCTCAGGAGCCTGGTCGCACAGTTGAGTTCCTTTGGATTTGGCTGCCTGATTTTTCCTTGGTTCAGAGTGAGAAGATCCGGGTTGAGGTGAAGCTTCTCGTGGGGAACTACAGAGAGCTCAAGTAGGGTTGACGAGCCCAAGTGGCAGATACTAGAATGAGGGTGATAGATGTTTGCCTGAGCCTCTGAACCAGAAGGGCAGACGAGGGAGAGGTGGGAATATCCCTGACCAGTTCATCCATATAGTACTGCCCTTAGATAGTGGGTGTATGGACCTGGATGCGAAGTTTGTGCATTTTGTGTTGTATGTGGTTGCGAACATGTCTATTTGTGGAAAACCCCACTTGTTGAAGTATGGGAGGAGGACTCTGGGTGGAGCTTCCACTCGTGGACTTGTTGCCACATCCTACAGATGGCTGTTGTGACATATTGCCGAATGACAAATGGTCTGAGATAGGCATAACTGTAGAGTGTCCCCCCTTTGTTTTTGCACATAGTACATGGCTGTCATATTGTCCGTCCGGTCTAGGACAATCTTGCCTATCAGGTGAGGTAGGAACGCTTTCAATGCTAGGTGAACAGCTTGAAGCTCAAGGTAGTTGATGTGGAGACTCTGTTATTTGGTGTCCCAAACACACTGAACAGTAAGCTCCTCTAGGTGAGCATCCAGTCCTGTGAGAGATGCGTTCCACTGTCGGAACGATTTGTGGAACAGGGTCAAGGAAAGGCCACCCTTTGCAGAGAGCAATGGGTAAAGCTGTCTATCAACACTAGATCTTGTAACTGACCCTGTGTCTGAGACCACTGTGCATGTGAATGTTGCACTGACCCGTCCTGGGTAGTGTCCCTCTGTACGCACAGCGCTGGTCGGTAACGAAGTTACCAAATGTAACACCAGGAGAGTTTTACAAGAGAGTTTAAATCAAAGTTCGTTTAATCACGATATGATGCTCTTTATACTTGAATTTAGAGTTTCACATGTTATTTCAAAGGCGATACCAACGGAAATCCCCAATGCATTTCGGGTTATAAACCCTTCATCAGGAGGAATCCTATAAGAAAAATAGGAGTCAATGTGGTCTACCCCGTCAGGGATTCAAAGAAATCAATAATAATAAATGTGAAAGTCCTTAGAGTGAACACAAGACTAAGTACGAAGGATTTGGTGAAAGATCGAAGTATATCAGTAATAACTTCAAAGCGTGTACATGCGCCACAAAATACACCGAAATATAAGTGGTGCCGAGTCAAAGCGATAAGGAAGAAATAAGGAATCAAAAAAGGAAGGTTTGGAAATTAGACCCAAATATCCTTCGTACTTAGTCTTGTGTTCACTCTAAGGACTTTCACATTTATTATTATTGATTTCTTTGAATCCCTGACGGGGTAGACCACATTGACTCCTATTTTTCTTATAGGATTCCTCCTGATGAATGCATTGGGGATTTCCGTTGGTATCGCCTTTGAAATAACATGTGAAACTCTAAATTCAAGTATAAAGAGCATCATATCGTGATTAAACGAACTTTGATTTAAACTCTCTTGTAAAACTCTCCTGGTGTTACATTTGGTAACTTCGTTACCGACCAGCGCTGTGCGTACAGAGGGACACTACCCAGGACGGGTCAGTGCAACATTCATTGATTTACCGACCTTGGTTTAGAGGTCGCTCCTCTATCAGCACGCCACTACCTGTTCAAGAAACACTCATATTTGGATAAAAGTTGGTGTGCGTGATATCCTAACTTCTTGACCACTGTGCATGTGGCACTATGGCAATGCATGAGGCTATCATACCCAACAGATGCTTAACTATTTTGACTGTCAGTTATTGATTGGCTTGAAATTGGGGTAGCGGTGTCTGTAAATTTCGAATCCTTGCTGTATTGGGATAAGCTAATCCCAGTTGTGTGTTGAGAATAGCTCCAGGATATGGCTGAACCTGTAAAGGTCTAGGATGTGATTTTTATACATTGATGGTAAATCTTAGTTGTTGGAGCAAATCTATAGTGACCAGAGTATGTTGGTGACACAGAGGAAGGATTCTAGCTATGATAAGCCAGTCATCCAGATACGGATGTTTTATCTGCGTAGATGTGCTTCTACCACTGCTAAGCATTTGGTGAACACCCGGGGTGCAGTAGTCATCCCAAATGTGAGCACTTTGAACTGATAATGTTTGTCAGCTATGACACACCTGAGGTATTTGCAGTGTGCTGAATGGAATGGGATGAGAAAGTAGGAGTCCTTGAAGTTTAGTGCTGACATAAAGTCTCCTTTTTGGAGAAGTGGGATCATGCCTTTGAGGCTGACCATATGGAAATGCTCTGACAGGATGTAATGATTTAAGGGCCTGAGATCTAAGTTAGGCGGTAGTGAGCCATCGTTTTTTGGGGATGAGGAAGTATAGGGAGTATACCCCTGACCCTTGATATTGAAGAGGGACGGGCTCTATAGCTCCTTTAAGCAAGAGAGTTTGTCCTTCCTGTTTGACTGGGTTTAATGTTCCACAGAGAGTTTGTGCGTGCGACGTGGAATGTTTAAGATGTGTCCAGGAGCTACAGACAATAACCATGTTCGATAATGTCCAACACCGCCTGATCTGATGTTATGGATCGGCAGGTGAGGAGAAACTGTTGTTATCGACCCCTGACAGGTGTTAAATTATCGGGTGAAGGAGAAGGGAGTCACTGCTGAGTGGCGGGTGGGGTATCACATTAAGAAGCATGTTTGCCACAACCTTTGGAGTCATCACCCTTGGGGAGTTGTGATTTTGCAGTTGATATGAGGAAGAAGAGGCATCAGAAGATGCAGCTTGTAAGCCTGTCCTATATGAGGTGCGGCAAAAGGAGCAACAGGCAGTGGGGTTCTGGAGAGCACCCATGGATTTAGCAACCTCCACGTCCTTCATCTTTTCTAACACATGGTCAACTTGTAGCCCAAACAGGTGTTCGTTGGTGCTTGAAGGCAGACATGCACAGCCAAGCATGTCTGTGCAGTAACACACTGGTATTAATACCCCTGGCAGTTGCATTTGTGGAATCCAGGGCACACTTATGGAATGATTAGAAATGATTTTGCTCTCTTGTTCTAGTTCCTGCCCTCTTTTTCGATGTTCCCCTGGGAGGTCCGGGAGAAGTTCCTCCATTTCGTCCCAGTGGGCACAATCACACCTGATCGCCAGTGATTAGGGGACTGCGTCACTACTCGTTTCCCTGAAGCATAAATGAGCTTAGACTTTTTATCCAGAGGTGGAGCGCCAGCTGTGGTTTGTGAATTGTCCTCTCCCGGGCATTGGACACAACCAATGAATCATGAGGAACTTGCACTCGGATGTAAATTGGGACTGAGGGTGCAAATTTGTATTTTTTGGCAACACTGGAAGTGATTATGCGTGCTCATCACGCAGGGTCTTTAAAGAGGTCATCGGTGTGACGCAGCCGGCCTTTTAACATACAGAGATATTGAGAAGTCCTATGTGTAGTGGATAGGGTTCCAAAGAGGAAATCCTCTTCTATAGGCTCTGTATGTAGCTGGACCTGGTGGTACGCTACAGGTCTGCTGATGAGGTCCTGATATAAGGTGGTGTCATCAGGAGGCAATGGTTTAGCAGGGTACAAGTCTGGATAGGTGTCCCCTGGGGGATCAAAATCATAATCTGGCCAGGGGTCTGTGGGCCATCATAAGAATCATCCTCTTCACCCCCCTCCCATGCCCGCTTGTGAGGGAAGTTGGGGATCCCCGTGGAGTATTATCTAGGGGATCACTCTAGGGGGAGTGGAGATGGTGAAGGTGGTTGTAGTGGTGGTGGAGAAGTAGGTGAAGGAGGGTGCAAAGGACTAGTAGCCTTGTCAGTCTTCCTCTTTTTAACAGGCACCGGCAAGTCTATTGCTTCTCCAAAGGAGAGTTGGCACCGACCCCACAGTCTTGGCTAAGATGCAGCCAGTCTGAGGCTGTGCACGGCTGTTTTTGCCATGGATCGAGCCATTCCTGTATTGTCTGGAGGACTGGTCTCAAATTTTCAGTTCTGAGAGTGGTTTCAGTTTTGAAGTCGAAGATGAATCAGGTTGGCTCGGTGTGGAAGTTGATGGCTTCGGACGTGCTTTCAGGGATGAGCCCGAGGTCGGGCCTCTGTAGCAGATGTTCAGAGCAGACTATGGCCTGTTGGCAGTGGTGGCCCGGGAGCCATATGTTCTGTTGGAACCAAATGTTTTTTCCGTGGTAGGACGGGGATGTTAATACTCAGTGTATGCTGACGCAGTGGAAGGTCCTGCATCTGGAGGTCAATCTCCAAGCCAGAGAAGGGGCTGGACTTTTCTATTGGAAATGCCTCTTCTTAGGCCGTGGAGACCTTTTGAAGTTCCTCCTTTCCTCCCTCGACATCCTGTTGACTGAAGATGTCGGGTGTCTCTTTGACCTCCCTACACTGCATCTCCCTGCGATGTGCCTTTTGGTTCCATAAGGTTTTTTTCGACCGAAATGATCATCAGGCCTCGCAGTGTTGTTCTTTCTGATCGGGAGGGAAGCACAGGCTGCAAACCTGATTAAGTTCGATCCGCGGGTACCTAGCATAGTACCTCTGACGGAAACGGAATGGAGTCCGTTCCATCAGCAGGGCATTCTAAGGCGAAACCGATGAGATAGAAAGATATGCCTGAAAGGGTGAGGCCCAAAGGTCGCGGTTCAAGTGCGTCAATCCGAAGGGTGATAGCTTTCCAGAATTGCGAAACACAAAGACAATAACAATACCTACGAGGGTAAGGGTGGGCAATGAATCAGAAGGAGTCCGAAACGGTCCAGAACAGGAGCACAGTAATATACGTTCGAACTTGACGGCAGAAAGAAAACAAACTAACAGTGGAGTCAATGCCCATGCGCATTATTAACAAGAGGAGTGGTCATTTTACCTCATGACTCGAAAGACTTCTTCTAAGAAAAACAACTTGCACACATCCAGGCCAAAAACTAGATGGCAGGAGTATGCAAAGCATGTGTATTTACAGCCACACATTCCTCGAACATATGTTACCAAACGTAAGTAACTTTTTCTTCTAATGGATACTTCTAACTGCAGATTCCCAACTTGTTGACTACATTTCAAAGAAGTATCACTCCCAGGAGGGGGGTCTGAAGGAATAGTAAAACGAGGAAATCTTGGAACACCCACGCGTGAGAAATGGCCATCCCTTCCCACCTGTTAATCTAAGCTATAATGCCTAGCAAAGGTATGAAGGGAAACCCTGGTCGCCGCATAACAAACCTCAGCTGCAGGAATAACTCTGGCATGTGCTTATGTTGAAGAATTTGCTCTGGTGAAGTGAGCACAGATTCTCTTTTGAGGCTACTTTTCAGCAAGGGTATAGCACATATGAATATGGAGCATTAACCAGTGGGACAGTCATTTTCTGAATAGCACTGATTTTTTAGCTACCCGTACAACCCCAAAGAGCTTGTCATTAGACCGGATCTCCTTGGTGCAGTCAATATAATAACTGGCCTCCATCCGGGGGTCCAGGTGGAGTAATCTCTCTTACTCTTTGGTTGGATGAGGTGGAAAATAACAAGAAGAAACAGTGAAGTACTGCCCCAAAAGGCAAGGAAAGCAGTTTTTCTGCTGAGAACCAATTTGTTCAGGAAGAAGAATGTGAAAGGTGGACTTTTGCTTTGTGCTCGAAACTTACTGACATACCTCAATGAAGTAATGGGCACAAAACCCAAGTTTCAGTTGGCAGCAAAGGTATGGAGAAAGATGCAAGCAAAGCCACAAGAGAGGCATAACCAAAACACAATGGGACTAATTTAGAGACTTCCAGTTTTAACTCTTCCTAAAAGTGACACTTGCAACTGTGGAAAAATTATTATCTACATCTTCAATAGCTCTGACAGTCTTCAGGGGTGTAGGGGAAGACATAACACTGTATGTACTGTCAACTTGTAGGCGGTGGGAATTGTAACCTTTCTAATACATATGCTATGAGTGAGCTAGCATGGATAGTATTCATAGATATAGTAAGAGCTTATCTTGCTTGCATTGCTCTCAATACAGGAAATATGATTGCCAAAGGATACATTTGTGGCAAATAAATCACTGAGTATTTGAACGTATCTTTACTCCTCCTTTTAATGGTCTTATAGAGGACTAACTTCAGTTATGTCTTACACTGTACCTGGCTATATATCGTTTCCCCATGTACTGGAACTGGTGCAAGCACACCCTGTAAAAAATAAACAGATTATTAGGTCAAACAGCAAAGATAAACGTTCTCATGAACGTATTTGGTTGTGCAATAAACAAAGGCATACAGCCAATTATGCTACACTGAAAAGAGGGGGAAAAGGTAAACAAACAGAATCAAATTTTTAACAGTATACAGCCACATTTATGGTGCTACAGATACAGTTTAGTGCTCAATGCAAACACACACATCAAATAAAGTGGTACACATTCCCATGAAGTTTGCAGCAATTCTTTCAACTGTAGCAATCCTGCAAACTGGCAATCTTTCATTCCCCTTTTATTTCAGTCATCATTATTAAACATCAAAACCTTTAGTAATTATAAGTTTTCACAACCTCGCCCACCCAACAGGCCCACTGGTAAATTGATGAATGGGAGCCAGCAGAGTGGGCGAGTTCGCTTTTGAAGTATGTCATTTGTTTATTCTACCCTCTTGTACTAGGATTATCATGGATTACAGTTTGGGAAGGTTTCTCAGTGCATGTGTGTAACTCCATCCTTCTCACTGCCATCTTTATGTAGACAATGCAACCCAGGAAGATGAGGCATAAAGGGTGGGGCTCTGCAGATGACTGCCAGCAACCTATCTTAGATGGAAGCATTATTACCAAATGTCAATGTCCACACTGTAGAAGTGATTTAGAAATATTTATACCATGAAGTCTTACTTAAGTTACAAGACAGACATTTAGGTGTGGCACCCCACTAAAACATGCCTTTCCTAGCAGGACCACATCAGACATGAGGTCTCCAAATGAACTGATGGAATCCTGTGTAAATATTCATTGTACATTTCATCACTCATAATGTGGAACACAGACCTCATCACTCAAGACAGCACACATGGTCACACACGACAGGACATAGCAAATTTGCCAACATCCCTTTGGGGATTCTACCTGGACTTGACAGCTTTCAATCTGGTTTGAGTGGTTCACACTTGTATGACCTACATACTGAGGCCTATACTCATTTAATTACTGTCAGTTCTCCTCAGCAAGAGTAGAGCAAGAAGAGCTTGCGCTACTTTCGTAGTGATAGAGACCCAACACAGCTTCAATGATAATTATGGATTAGTGTGTGGGCAGAAAGATCCCAGTCTGTGATTCACTTACTAAATCATTATGCAGAAAAGAAAATGAGTGACACTCTTGAGCAAAGTTCTCCAAAGTCAGTCCTGGAGGGCCGGATCCATGTCAGATTTTTAGCATATACCCATTAGATAAATGTAGTTATCTTAAAAATCTAGGACTGCCTTTAAATAACCTTGCTCTTGAGCATCACAACCTGCCCAATAGAGAACACTAAGAGGCATTTGATTGGAAATGATTTTCAGCTACTAAAAACAATATGCAAGCTCTGTGGCTGGAATATTAAAGATTTTAGAATGTTAAACGTATAAAGAGACCTGTTAGAAACACGTTCCTCCTTCAAAGCTCGCCACACTTACTGGCAATTAAAGCAATGCTTTTTAAGTACCTGTTCACATCTTAATATTTGACCTTTTTGGGAGTACAGGAATGTTTTAAGTAGTGCCATAGATCCCTGGAACATCTGTGCACACTTTCAAAGGTTTGTCTGCACAGGGATAATTTAACCTCTCTTTCAGAGAGATCTGTAAATGAAATAGTCATTAGGAAGCTGTGGGCATCGCTCGAGAAATGGGAACACATTCCCCCATCAGAAGCCCTGTTAGCCAAGTTATGTGTTGCATTTGTAAGCATTCTTCTAGGGACATCCATCAATAACCAGACATATGTGATGATACCAGGGTACGAAGGAGATTGTCAGCTCTTTGTATTGTATGATACTGATAATGACGCAAGCACATATCACCAGCCAGTTCTTGTAGCTAACTATATCTTAAGCGGTACAAGAACTAACAAGGGAAATTTGCTTGTAGCAGTAGTGAAGGTGGGGGGATAGAGAACTGCAGTGGATGAGTAAAAATTTTCAGCAAAGACCTAAGCTGGAGAATAATGGATGAGGAAAGACCTTGCAGAAAATCCTAGGGAGCACACAATAGCATGAAGTATTAAGATGTCAGGGAGGTAAATTCTCTAGTTTCAATGGACATCATTAGAGAAATTAGATAAGGGAAGAAAAACATGACCATCTAAAGTGAAGCAAATTAGCCACATACACAACATTAATTTGTATTTGGTGCATGCCGATAGGCCTCCCAGGGAAATTTAGATCCATGAGATATATTACAAAATGAATACAAGTCCTTAAGCATCTCGATTACTCAAAAGAAGTAAATGCAAAATTCCTAACGGCTTGTCTATAACCGGGCTAAGGACCGACTCACTAAGAGTGGAGCATGCTCCTTTGGGAACCTGAAATGGCAATCTAGCATAGAGAATACAGATTTTTCAACTCTGCTAAAACTTGAAATTCAAAGTCATGGGACAAAGGAGATAGTTGTGGGGAACATCTGTTGCTGTGTGGGGTAAAAGTCTTAGCTTATAGCAATAGCGGGCACCTATGCATGAACCCATATCAACACTGTGGCTTAACATGTTCTATTAGCCATGATGATAAAAATTATTTACAATAACACAAGCATGCATTCAAGTCAAATACTAAGAAAATAAAACACATTGTAAATATGGCTAGGACTTGAGTGAACTTACTCGGAGATTGTGAAGAAGTCCATGAGCTCCGATGAAGAAGCCTTATTCCAATATGTGAAGAGAGCATCTACAAAGAAAAGATAACTTCAGATTACCAAAAAAATAAAAATGAAGTCTGATGTCAAGCACAGGCCAGTCTTACATTTCACACTATGCAGTTACTATGGTGAGTATAAGCAATCTTATTACATTCATTACTTATTTTCTTAACACTATTTCCCCATGATCGTTACATGCCACCTATGTTTCTGATTAATATTCTATTATCCTACTCTTCATCTTTGAAAGCATTCTTTAGTGTGACACTCAAACTCAGAAGTCTTTCTGTATCCTAAAAGTGGCACCAAGTAAAGTCACATATGTCAGTATAAAAAATGCACAACCATCAATAATCAGATTAAGGCCTACCTGGTAGCCAGAATCCAAATCATGACGCTTCTCCCTTACTATTCACCACCACCCTTCTCCCATGGGGTAATGTGCCATTCAAAGCTCTCTGGTTGCCCCAATGTTTTCTAATAAAGCCATTTCCTCACTAACACAGCATGTTGATTCCTTCACACCTACCTGCTACAACAATGCTAAAATCACATAGATCTTTCTATATCTAGAAACGTCTTCCGATCTGAACGTTTCAGGACTTGACTAATGCTTACAAGTAACAAACGTGGATGTTCCTAAACCACTAGATGCTCAACTCCTTAAAAATGTTATGAAACGTGGAAACATTACACTTAAACACCAACACCATTTGGTTTACAGGAATTGGGTATGATCATTGACTCGAACCTCTCACTCAACTCCAGATTAAACAATCGACGAAAAGCACATTTTCACCAAGAAAATTCAAGGCTGGGACTCTACCACAGTGTCCTCAACAGCTGTAGAATTGTCAAACCAAAACTATCTCCAAGAGAACTATAGGGGGATTGTTAATTTACAACTAGAGAAGTACTGAACATGAGCCAATGTGACTACCTCAACCCTGCTAATTGGCTTCCCATTGCTAGAAACTGAAAAATGCTACTTAGTGTGCAAACATCCATTCGTGGCAAGTAGTGCTGTAGATTCATATACTGTCCATACTCCTGCCATCTATTGATGGGCTCAAATGTGTGCAGGTTGTTTTTCTTTGAAGAAGTCTTTTGAGTCATGAGGTATAGTGACTTCACCCATGATTGGTAACATGCATGGGTATCGGCTCCATTGTTCGATTTTTTCCTCCCAGAGGGGCAAGATGTAAATGAAGCATAAGGATATTGCAAAGATGACCATGACATCGAAAAGGAAATCATAGGAAAATTAGTAATGAGACTGTGTCATCCAAGGGCTTCTGGGGAAGAGTGTGGGCGCATGAGAATCTACAGCACTACATGCCATGAACAGATGCTTACAGGGTAAATAACATTCTGCTTGTGGCATGTGTAGTTATAGATACATATGCTGTGCACAGACTTTAAAGATGGCCTTCTGTAAACAGTGGCCAACGCTAGAATGATGCAGAAAAGAGGAAAAGTGTACATGAAATAGCCTGGCCAAATCCAGCCTGCTGGCAGTCTAATATATCCACACAGTAAGGTCTAGTGAAAGTGTTGGGGGTGAACTATGTAGCTGCTTTGCAGATTTCAGCTATACAGATATTACATAGAAAAGCCACAGAAACCCCTCTTACAAGTTGAGTGGGGTCTGGGAGGGACTGGCCAAGATCCTTTGGCTTTTTGATGGCAAGTCTGTGTACACTGACTAAGCAGCATGCAATACTGAATTTAGAGAGAGCACGACCTTTGAGTGGTTTCGTGAAAGAAACAAAGAATTGCTGTTACTTTCTTCGTAGAACTATCGTTGTACGACCGCGTCAGTGGTTCAAAGTACTCCATCCAGCTGACAGTGGTCTGCCCGCCTTATTTAGATGTTGTGGCAATAGACAGATTCCTGTTCCCGTCGGAGGTCTTCTCTGCTGGCTAACAGTACTCCATCGCTGTCAGCCCTGAGTACTTGCACTGAGCCGATTTAGATGTTCCTGGTGTCCTGGCGGTGGAGTCCTAATAAAGTGAGGCCATGGTGGTGTGGAGACAAGTATTACTCATTATCTTACTACACATATATGTTGTGAATGTTTGTTGTGTATATGTAGGTAATATGTCATGCCCTTTTTTACATGTAGCATTGCACACCAACAACATACACTATAGAATGTACACCCACAGGCGCCACAACACCCACACTCACCACCACCAAATAATTTTGTTTTTTAAGTGTCAATACAGGTGTGTTCATTTTACTACAAAAAGTTGTAAGATAATCACTTATGCATGACACATAAAAAAAAAGTATTCATTTATTTGTAAAGCGCCCGAATCACCCCCAAAGGGGTATCTCCGCGTTGAGGAGGTGCAAAGTCAGAGTAGATCAGATGCCAGCAATTTAGAAAAGCTCAGTTTTAAGAAGCTTTCTAAATAAAAGATATTCTGGGCATTTCCGGAGATGAATTGGGGAGCTAATTCCAGTAATAGGGAGCTAGGTGGAAAAAGCCTTCCCACTCATGCAAGATTTCTTGAAGCGAGGGACAAGGTGCAAAGATTTTGCTCCTGAGCGGACGGGTCTGTTTGACTGGTATTGAAGGAGTGTTTCTGCTAGATAGCGGGGACCTTTACTGTTTAGTGCATTATGCATAATACAACATATCTTAAATCTAACACGCTTACATAACGCTAGCCAATGCAGATGTTGTAATAGCGGGAAAGAAGCTGTTCCGGCTGGTGAGTTCATAACAAGACGAGCCGCGGTGTTTTGATGTGCATGTGATAGCAATGTAAAAATATATGCGGTGATAGCAAATGTTAACACACGATTCATAGGGAAACAAGGGATACAGAAGCCTACCTTAGATTCAGGTGACAACGGGGTTGCTGAGCGTCGTGGTGAGGTAGAAGCAGCATAGGAAGGACCTGGACTATGGGGTTCAAGACCGAAACGGAAGTGGGAAACTGGAATAAGGTATGTTTTCACCTCTTTTTCTCCCATTCCTCCAACTTAAGTTTGGAGGTTTTCCCAGCACAGTTGCCTCGACAGAAAGGCACATCGGGACAGCGGTATTCTTGGCAGAACTTCCTCCTACACCCGCTTCTGCCTCTGACACCGTCAACGCAGGAGCAATATTCTGGCAGAGGCAGCGAGACTCCAATGCTCTTCCCTACAGAGATCCACCAACATGTAAATAAAGTGAGTGGATCGCCAAGTTGGCAGGTGGGAACACTGTTGAAAAAGCGACAGCAGTACTAGATGCTCCAACATCTAAATCGGGCCTTAGTTCTATCAAAATACTAGAGTATGAAAAGCTCTTTCTGCTACAGACTCTAGCTGTTCGAAGAACACTGGTAATTCTTTCGTTTAATTGAGGTGTAAGCTAGAGACCACTTTCGCAAGGAATTAAGGATTTATTCTTGAGGACTACCCTGTCTGGGTGGACTTGGAAGAAAGATTCTTTTAGGGTAAGAGCTTGTAGCTCATGTCTGTGGGAAGTGATGGCTAGTACAAAAGCTACCCTCCACAAGAGGAACTGGAAGGGACATGAGTGAAGGGGCTCTAAGAATGGTCCCATAAGTCTAGTTAGAACAATGTTTAGGTTCCAAAACCTTGATAACAGGGACCCTGAAAAGAGAGACAAAGCCTATTTCCAAGGTAAGTGACACCAGCCGCCAAGTGTAGCCTAATAGAGGTGTATGCATTGCCTAACTTCTCTAGATGGAGGGGCAATCTGTCTAGGAAGACAGCAGTGCACACATCTCTTCCAATTGCCCACGTAATAGGCTCAATTTGTTGGTTTATGGGCTTCCTTAAGGATGGTTATACACTATGGAGGAAGACTGAGGAAACCACATTTTAGGACTTCAGGAGCTAAAACGCAAGGATGAGCTGTTTGGGGTGCCTGAGTGTACCCTGACTCTGTGAGAGACGATCCCGCCTATAGGGCAGCTTCTCGTGGGACGTTAAGGATCACTCAAAGAGTGTGACAAACCAAGGTTGTGTGGCCTACGTGGGGGCTACTAGAATGAGAGTGAGGTAAGTTTGCCGAAGCCTGCGAACCATGAATGGAAGAAATGGGAGAGGTGAAATTGTGTAGGTAAATATCCCTGACCTGTTCATTTACAGTGCATTGCAAACACAAGGAGATGATGGGCAGACCGCTGAAACTTTTCAAACACCCACCCCCAGTCACAGATATGGGTTGAATCCATCACCGTTCTTTAGCTCACATCGCCACCCCAGTTCAGACCCAGCCATAGGCAAATCAGTCTTGACCCTTGTTCCTCCTGGGAACAGTCCAGCCCGAACTGCCAAGTCAGGTCTTCCCTGGACTGGAAACAAGCATCCTAGGACAGGTTTAGGGGTAACATTGTTCAACATCTTTTTGCATTTGTCACCCCGAGTGTGACGGGTATGCCCAGACATGGGTCCCGTGCTCTCCATGCCACTGGAGTCAAGCTAACCTGGCTGATGAGGGCTTAAACCCCAAAACCGGTCCCAGGATGATGGGTTCCGGTCCAGGAAGGACCTGGCATGGCAGTTCGGGCTGGACGTAGCTCATTTGCTACACTTGTTCTTTGTGTGACGCTTGGATTTTTCATAATCCCTATGACTTGGGTGATGAAACAGTGATGGCAGCACCTCTACTCTGACAATTGCTCCAGCACGATTGCTTGCTGTAGCTGGGGAATGACATCCTGAAGTGTCACCATTTGGAAGTGCTCTGAAAGGAAGCACTTGTTGAGAGGCCTGAGGCCGAGGATGGGCCTCAGGAACCCGTCCTTTTTGGGAATCAGGACATATTAGCAGTTTACCCCTTTGCTGCAGTGTTGTGGCGGTAAGGACGCTACGGCCCAGTTGCTGAAAGCAGCAAACGCTGATATTCCAGGGGAGAGTCTGTGTCTGTGAGGAGGAATGTTTGATGGAGTTGTGTGAACTCTCGACAGTACCCCTTCCACCATGATATCTAAGAACCCACCCAGCGGGGTAGAAAGAAACCCCTGCAATCTTCCCTGACAGGTGCTAAATGGTCAGGGGAAGGCTGAAGGAGTTACTGCTTGGCAGGTGTGGCCCCTTTGGGGACTGCGCCTTTTTAGCTGCACCTGCCGCTGTTGCCCTCCTCCCCTTTTGTAACCCTGGAAGGGAGTTTGCTGTTGTTACGGCCTGGGGGTTTTGGCTTCACCACGAAATCGGGTGCAGTGAAAGAAGCCCCGACCCAAGTGGGTTGGCAAGCACCAAATGGCTTTGGCTGTCCGTATCTTTCTTTATCTTATTTAGCATCTGGTCAAATTTCAGGTCGAGCAAATGCTTGCTATTGAACGGAAAATTGACCAGATACTGATGAAACTCTGGTTTGAAACCAGAAACACGCAACCAGGTGTGCCTTTGAAGAATAATACTGGTATTGACACCCTGTGCAGTGGTGTCCGCTGTATCTAAGGTACACCTGACGTTGGTACTGGAGATGACCTTCCCTCCACAACAAGTTCTGACCTCTCTCCTGCTCCGGAAGGTGTTGGAGCAGCTCCTCCATCTCGTTCCAGTGGGCATGGTTGTACCGGAAGAGTAGTCCAATAAAATTGGCGATAAGCCAAAACGCAGCTGACTGGGCTGCTACCAGCTTCCCTCCTGTGTCAATTTTCTTACACTGTCTTTACTGTGGGGGAGCATTCCCCCATACTCAATGAGTTTGCACGTTTGTGTGCAATGTGGACGACCAAGGAATCAGGTAGCAGTTGACCCTGGATGTAATGAGGGTAAGAGGGAGAAGCCTTCAACTTTTTGTTCACCCTAGGTGTGATTACTCGTGCCTTGACTGGCTCTGTTAAGCTGATTTAAGCACCTCCTTCAGCATGGGGAGGTACTGCATGGATCTCTGTATGGTACAGTGTGTCTCCACAAGGAAGTCAACCTCCTCAGGTTGCCTAAGTATCTCCACTTTGTGGTAAGTAGCTTTTCTCTGCAGCATCTCAGGGTATGCAGTGGTGTCATTCGAGGGGGAAAGACTTAGTTCGATATATCCGTGTGTCACGTCAATCATCCCATGGATCGCTGTGGGCTGAGGCTCATAAGGCATGTCATAGGGGTCCATAAGGAGACGTTGGACTATCCCTTCAAACTCTGAGAGACAGGGGAACCCTGATGGAACTCTGGGGAAGGGTCCACAGGTGATGGCAGGGAGGTGTTTTACAGAAGTGATTGAGAAGTGGTCATAGGAGGAAGGGGTGATTTTTGGGGTGGAAGTGGATGTGGATGTGGCACAAAAGGTGGTTTGCATATACTCTTGTCATGGCGCAGAGAGATCGTAGACGCTGAGTCTGAAAGTGGATTTATGGCCTCCTCAAATGTTAATTTCCTCTTTAGAGGGACAGCATCTTTGGCTTGGATGGCCAGCTTAGCAACAATATACCCAGTCCGAGGCTGAATAGGGATTCACTGTTGCCTGGCATCAAGCTCCTCTTGGAGCTGGTGGAGGATAGGTTGCTCAGAAGAGAGGGAGGGTGCGGTTCTGGATGCCAGCTTTTTCAGAGCCAAGGGTGACCATTGGCCTCACGCCACAGAGTCTCCAACAGTTTCGATATGGAGGTCGGCTACAAGGGGGTCTTCCATGCTGGAATCGGAGAGCTTGCCTAATTTAAAGGGAGTGGCTGGGAACACACACAGGAGGCTCCTTCTTAGCCAAGGAGTAACATGCTTTGATGCACAGAACGACCCACCGAGAGATGGTCCATTTGTGCACCGCCCAACCTTTTTTGGTGCCCACGTAGCTAACAAAATGCTGGTCATCCACCCTGAACTGCTGAGTACGCTTTAGATAGAAGGCAAGCGCACGTTTCGGGTCCAGACGGTGGAGCATTTCTTCCTCCCTTGAAGGATGCAGGAGGCGGAAGGAAGGTAGGCAAAGTGATGGTCTGCCCGATGTGGAAGGAGCGTGACCACCTTTGGCAAAACAGAAGGACGGGTCCTTGACACCACCTTGTCCGGATGAACAGAAAGGAAAGGAGGTTTGGAAGAAAGAGCCTGGCGCTCACTCACTCGTCTGGCAGAGGTGATAGCGACCAGGAAAGCCGTCTTAAGAGTAAGAAGACGCAAAGGACAGGGCCTCGAAAGGAGCGCACATCAGATAGGTCAAAACGAGATTCAAGTCCCATTGAGGTATGATGAACGACACGGGAGGAAACGTGTGCATAATGCCTTTAAGAAAACGGTTAACAACCGGGGACTTAAAAAGAGAAGGTTGATCTGGAAGCCTCAAAAAGGCGGAGATGGCCGAAAGATAACCTTTGATAGTGCCCAGAGCAGAGCCCTGCTGGGCCAAGGAAAGAAGGAACAAAAGAACTTCAGAAAGTGGGGCAGAAAGGGGATCCACAGCCTTTGCTGTGCACCATGCCACAAACTTGTTCCACCTGCAGGCGTATACCGTTTTAGTGGAGGGACGCCTGGCTGCCAGAATGACATCACAGACTTCGGGAGGAAGATCGAAAGCTGTCAACTGTCTCCGCTCAATCTCCACGCATGGAGGTGGAGGCTGGACAGGTTCGGGTGAAGGACCGTCCCCTGCTGCTGCGACAGAAGATCCTCCAGAAGAGGGAGACGGATCGGCGGATCGATCGCCATGCTGAGTAGCTCGCGATACCAGTATCTTCGTGCCCAATACGGAGCCACAAGGATGACTTGGGCACGGTCGCGTCGAATCTTCTTCAGCACTCTGGGCAGAAGTGGTACAGGCGGAAAGGCGTACAACAGACCGCAACTCCATTTGTGACGAAAAGCGTCGCCGAGCGAGTGCCGCCTTGGAAATTCCAACACGCAGAACTGATGACATTGCGCGTTCTTGTTGGTGGCGAATAGATCTAACCAAGGCTCTCCCCACTGCTGAAAGAGACCTTGCACCATGTCTGAGTGCAGACGCCATTTGTGATCCATCAAGCACCAGCGACTAAGTTCATCCGCCTTGGCATTCAGAGAAACTGCCAGGTGTTGAACCACCAAGGTAATCCCTTGACGTTCCAGCCACGTCCAGAGGCGCAGAGCCTCCTGATATAGGGTCCAGGACCCCACCCGCCCTGTTTGTTAGAATACCACATGGCGGTGGTGTTGTCCGTGAACACCTGCACATCACTTCCCCAGACAGGGGAAAGGGATGCTTTCAGTGCAAGCCGGATCGCCCGAAGCTCCAAAAGGTTGATAAGGAGCCGGGACTCCGCAGGAGACCAGGGTCTTCTGATCTCCGCCTCTCCCAAGTGGCCTCCCCATCCCAGGAGGGACGCATCCGTCACCACTGTGTGCTCCGGTTGGGGAAGGGAGAGGGATCTGCCACTGACCCAATCGCGATTCGTGCGCCACCACTGCAACTGCCGTACAGTGCCCTCCGAGATCTGGACATGATCGGAGAAGTCGCCCTGATGTCGCGCCCACTGGAACTTCAGGTCCCACTGCAGAGCCCGCATATGCCATCTGCCATGTGTCACCAGCAGGATGCAAGAGGCCATCAGGCCCAGAAGCCGGAGGGTCATCCTGACTGAAACTTGGGACAGAGGCTGAAAGATCGGAATCATAGCCTGAATATCCCGGACTCGCTGCTCGGGAGGATAAACCCGAAACTGCGTCGAATCCAGAACCGCTCCAATGAAGGGGAGCTTCAGAGAGGGACTCAGGTGCGACTTCGGCATGTTGATGGAGAACCCCAGCAAATGCAGGAGGTCGGCCGTAGTCTGAAGGTGTGCGACGACTGTCTGGGGCGAGCCTGCCTTCAACAACCAGTCGTCGAGGTAGGGGAAGACTGATACCCCGGACCTGTGCAGATGAGCTGCGACCACCGCCATCACTTTCGTGAACACCCGAGGGGCGCTGGTAAGGCCGAAGGGGAGCACGGCAAATTGAAAATGCTCGTGGCCTACTGTGAACTGCAGGTAACGCCGGTGGGCCGGCAGGACGGGGATGTGAAAATATGCGTCCTGCAAGTCCAACGCTACCATCCAGTCTCCAGGGTCGAGGGCAGCTAAGACCTGAGTCAGCATCTTGAACTTCTACTTCCGGGGGAAGCGATTGACGTCCCGGAGTTCCAAGATAGGACGCAGACCCCCTTTGTCCTTCTTGGGGACCAGAAAGTAGTGGGAATAACAACCACTTTCTACTTCCAGTCCAGGAACGCACTCGATGGCCCCCTTGGCCAAGAGGGCCATGACTTCCTGGCAGAGATCTCCCGACATGTGGTGGCACCGAGGTGGCGTGGCAGGAGGGGAGGACTGAAAGGGGAGGGAGTACCCGTGGCAGATTATCTGCAGCACCCATTTGTCTGATGTAATTTCGTGCCAGTGAGGGAGGTGGTGGTGGATCCTGCCACCCACCGGCGTTGGGTGCTCTCCGAAGCTCAGATTAGGAAGGTTTGGAGGCGGAAGCAGCGGGGGTGGAGGTGGACGGACCCGCACGCTGGTTCCCCGACCCGCCCCTGTGGAAACCGTGACCCCGGCCGGGCTGGGCCTGCACAGGCTTAGGGGACGGGCACGCCTGACTGCCTCTACCTTGGCCTCGAAAGGAACGAAAACCAGGAGAGGCCGAGCTCTTGGTAGAAAG
The DNA here is from genome assembly GCF_964204655.1 of Triturus cristatus. NCBI lineage: Eukaryota > Metazoa > Chordata > Amphibia > Caudata > Salamandridae > Triturus > Triturus cristatus. The sequence continues at coordinate 698,117,448 of NC_140591.1, forward strand.
GTCCAAGGGCTTGGCCGTAGACCGCGAATCCTTAAAGCGCTCCAGGGCACGGTCAGCCTTGTCGCCAAACAGGCGGGTGCCATCGAAGGGCATGTCCATGAGCGAGCTCTGGACATCGGGCGAGAACCCAGTCTAATGCAACCAGGCGTGACGTCACAATGCCACAGTCGCAGAAATCGCCCTGCCCAATGAGTCAGCGGTGTCCAACCCACACCGAATGGCGAACTTAGCCGCATCCTTTCCCTCAGCAATTGCCTGAGAAAGGACAGTCTGAACCTCCTCAGGACACTGAGGCAACACCTGAACAACAGCATCCCACACCGCGTGGGAGTAGCGGCCCAACAGGCTGGCTGTGTTCACCGACCACAGCCCCAGGATGGCCGAAGAGAACAACCGCTTCCCAAACTGGTCCAGCCATTTAGAGTCCTTATCCGGCGGGGCCGTAGGAAAAGCACTCTGTGACATCGAGGCCTGAATGACCAGGCTCTCAGGCGTAGGGTGAGTTGTCAAAAAAGCAGAGTCACCGGGCGCAGGCCGGTGGCGCCTGGCGACGTTCTTATTCACCGGGGCCCCCGTGGCCGGACTTGACCAAGTGCCCAAGAGGACGTCGGAAAGGGCGTCATTGAAGGGAAGTAACGCTCCGACGAAGTAGACGCCGTCTGGAGCACCTCAGTAAGGAGGTTGGTCTTGAGGGCCACTGTGGGGAGGTCAAGATTAAGGGCCTCAGCCGCCCAACGGAGGACCATCGTGTAGGAGGCACCTTCTTCCATCGTAGGCAGGGGGGAGGCGAACCCCTGGTCCGACGAGACATTGAGGTCACCCGCCTCCTCCAAGTTGTCCACCCAATCCTGCTCGGAGTCACATTGCCGAGCAAGAGGGTCCTCGAACCCTTCCCAGTCTTGGTCCGCCTCTGGCGTAGAGGGAGCCGGTCGCGGCAGCAAAGCCAGAGCCGGAGAAGGGACGAACGGCATCGGGAACGGGGTCGGACGGCGCTGTCTCCTAATGCAGATCCCAGGTCAAAACAAAATGGTCCTGGAACCGGGGCAAGGTAGGAATAAACGGCACCCAGTGCGGCGCCGCGGCCTGAGCCGGTAACGCCGCACCTCGTGGCGCCGGAGCCGCTGGCGCAGGATCCTGTGGCGCCGGGGCTGGCGCTGGTGGCGGAGCCGCCGGGCCAACAGGATCTGGACACGAAACCGCAGGGCCCGAAGGCGCGCCGGCGGGAGCCCGAGGCCTAAAAAGGCGGTCCATTGTAGCAATGAATTCTTGCATCTGTTCGGGAGACGCCAATGGACCCGGGTATGGCGGGTAGGCCACGGGACTCCCAGGCTCCAGGGGAGCCACAAGGGCAGAGCCCCTGTCCCCCGCGTCCAGCTCCGGGGAGCGGCGGGGGGACGTCGGAGAGCGAACACGGTTCTTCAGCCTCTTTTTATGGCGTTGCTTACCGGAATCCGAGGGTGAAGACTTGGAGCCGGAGGAGCGACGGCTCCGGTCCCGCGAGCGGTCCCGGGAGCGGCTCCTGGACCCGGAACGGTGGCGTGACGAATGCCGGACCTCCAGCAACTTCCGACGCCGCTCCCGCAAGGTCTTGGGGGCCATGGCTCGACAATCCCGGCAGTCCCGGAAGTTGTGTGCAGTCTCCAGGCAGTAGAGGCATACATCGTGGGGGTCCGCCACCGACATATTCCGGCGACCGGCCCCACAGGACTTAAAGCCGGGCATCCCTACGTGCACCAGGAGAAAGAAGGAGACAAAAAGTCTCAAAATAGTAGTCAAAAAGTGACTAAGGTACGTGCTCAATCCGGATCTGCGCTTGCTGGCGCGGAAAAAGAAAGAACTGACGTCAGCGCGCATGGGTGGCGCCTAAGTACTCTCCGTGGCGTCATCTCAGCGCTTACGACGCCAGTGACGGACGCGTAGCTGCACGACGCCACCTACTGACGCGCAGGGGTACTGCTAAGCGAAACTTTCCGGATCCAGTCTAACGCCTGGGGATATTCTAAGGTAAGGAATCTATCACTAACGTGTCTCTTTCAGATATATCGTGAAACTCGAATGGCTTCTTCAAAGAAAAACTTGCACATTTCCAAGCCCAACAATACAGGGCAGGAGTCTGCACAGCATGTGTATCTACAACTACACATGACACAAAATATAATTCAAGACTCACACTGTATCCTCCACTTCGGGATCTCTTGGTTGGGACCAAATCTTCTACAATCCAAACTCAGGTTCTACTGTCCAAGGAATAACACTAGATCTAGAGTTGTTCAACTAGTGATCATCCTGCATCATATAAAAAACACACATGCACTCACTTCACCAAGAGATACCACTTGATAAAGACATGAACACAAATGCGAAGACAATAAGGATGATCATCAAAGACCTAATATTCAGAATGGCAATAAAGACCTAATTGTTTCCAAAGACATATCTTCAACAGGGGGTAATATACAGGGACTACTGGTTTATATATGCAAAAAGCAATCCATTACTCAATATTTTGCTACAACACAATTGAAGCACCCTTCCAATCCTCACACACAACAGTATTAGTACTTTTTTTTTTGATTTTTCAAAAACCTTTATTGAGGATTAGACACAACAAAATTACAGCATTGCACCATGACAAAATAATATGCACTGTGAGGCGACATAAAAGATGGAAGACTACCACATACTTATACAACAGAGAACAAGATCAATGAAATAAGTCGAGGAAACATCAAAAACAATGAGGAGAAATTGTCTTACAAGGCACCATGTATGAGAGGGAGGGGAACACAGAGTCAGGGGGAAAAGGGAGCAGTGAGGGGGAGACTCATTGACCTTCACCGGTGGCCGCAACGGCGGAGCGCCGGCGGGGAGCGCGGGAGAGGTCGCCGGGTGCTGGGAAGTGTGACTCAGGAGGTAGGAGATAAGCGGTCCCCAAATAACCAGTGGGCGAGATCTGGCAGGCATTAGGTCCCAGAATTCGGACAGGAGAGTCTGGCAACGGGAAGCATCCTCCAGCCAAAGGGCCACTTTCGGTGCGGGCCGGCGAACCCAGCACATGGAGACCCTGCGCCGCGCAATAACTAGTAACATAGCAATCAGTTTGCGGGAGGCATCTGGACAGAATTTGACGAAGCCTAAAAGGCAAAGCAGAGGATCAGGTTGGAACGGGAAGGAGGTGATCTCGGAAATGACAGCACATACCTCACGCCAGTAAGCGGAGACCCTGGGGCATAACCAGGCGAGGTGGGAGAAGTCAGGAGCAGAGCAGCGCAGGCATCTATTACTGGCAATGAGTCCCATCTTGTGCAATTGTACAGGGGTCCGGTAGAGCCTATGTAGATACTTAAAGTGGATAAGGTGCAGACGATAGTTAGGGGAGAGGCGTTTAATCTGAGTGCAACAATACAGCCAATCGGCCTGGGAGATTTCGATGCCTAGGTCCTCCTCCCACACCACGCGCGCCCTGTCAGTAGAGATGGAAGAAGCTGCCAGTGTGGAAGCGTAGATTTTGGTGACCAATTTCTTTGGGAGGAGGACGTGTAGAAGAAATTGTGTGAGGCCATCGGGGGGGGGGGGGGGGGGGGGAGGCTGGGGGAAAGAGGGGTGGAGCTTCTTGCAGACCGCCCGGAGCTGATAATAAAGCAAAGTATCCATAGGGCCAGAGTCAGCAACAAGTGTGTAGAATGTGTTATCAGGGTAGAGATCGGACACGGCGGAGAACCCAAGACTAGTGGCGTGTTTCGCCATCCCCGAAGATTGAAGAGGAGGAAAGGCCGGGTGTTGAGCAATGGGCATCACAGTGCAGAGAGCATGTCCGAACCTCAGAATTCCCGGTGCCCCTCCCAAGCCCAGTGCAGGGTCTCGACCGTATCGATCTCAGCGCGCGAGGCCTCGCCAGAGCAAACAAAGCGGCAGTGAGTGGCCATGGGGCAGCCAGGTCAGTCTCAACCGCGACGTGGGGCTGAAACGGAGTAGGGTGAAGCCAGAAGTGGAGAAAACTGGCCTGGGCGCTGAGGGCATAGAGTTTGAGATCGAGGGCACCAAGACCACCGCGCGACATAGGAAGGGTTAAAATATTATATGGAATCCTGGGTTGACGGCCAGCCCAAATCAGAGTGATCACCAAAGAGCGGAGTTTACGGAAAAAATGAGTGATGAGGGGGATAGGGATATTGACAAACAAATATAAAAACTTCGGGAACACCACCATCTTGGCAATGGCTAGGCGACCATCTAAAGAAAGTGGCAGACTACTCCAGAGAGGGATCTTGGATTCCAACTAGTCCACCGCACGGCCGAAGTTGGCTCTCCAGAGTTCATCGACGTCCCTACTCAACCAGATCCCAAGGTACCTAGTGGGCTCAGTTGCCCACACGATGGGGTAATCCGGATCGAAGGGCATTGTGGCGTCGGTAAGAAGAAATAGCACAGACTTGTTCCAGTTCACTTGGATGCCGGAGTATCCGCCAAAGCGTATCACCTCATGAACCAGAGGACTGAGGTTCTCCTGAGTGAGGCGGACCTACAAGGTGACATCGTCCACGTACATAGAAACAAGTAAAGCCTGAGCCAAAAAAAACGATGCCCCTCTGGGTGTGATGCAATCGAGCCGCCAGAGGCTCCATTGCGATGGCGAAAAGCATTGGTGACAACGGACAACCTTGCCGTGTGCCATGCTCGATGGAGATGAGATTTGAGATTTGGCTGTTGAGCCGAAGACGGGCGGTGGGGAGAGTATACAGGAGCAGCACTTTACGTATAAAAATCGGACTGAAGCCCAAGCGGGGGAGAAGATAAAATAGTAACGGCCACTCTAGGGTGTCAAAGGCTTTAGTGGCGTCCAGCAAGGCCGCCACCGCCGGGAGCACTGGGTTTATTTGATGGAGAACGGCGAAAATGGTCCGAAGATTATGGGAGGTGGCACGGCCAGGGATAAAACCGGACTGATCCGGGTGGGCGATAAGCGGCATGAGGAGGAGAAGGTGCGAACCGAGCAATTTGGCAAAAATGTTGTTGTCCGTGTTTATAAGTGACAGGGGGCGATAAGAGTCCCGTAATTCCGGTGATTTATCCGGCTTTAAGAGCAAGGTGAGTAAGGCCTCGCGAAACGATGAGGGAGCTGTCCTGTCTCAAATGACTCGTTATACATGGCGGCCAGGTGAGGAACCAAAATGGGGGCAAAGGCCTTGTAGAAGGAGGCCGGCAGGCCATCAAGGCCAGGAGCCTCATCACCGGGCATTCCATTTATAGCAGCTAGTATCTCTTCTTTGGAGAAAGGCTCGTCTAGGAACTCCCGGTGGGGGTTACCCAGCCATAACAGTTGGAGGGTGTCAAAGTATTGATCAAGGATCTCATGCGAAGGGACTGAGCCGGCCGTGTAAAGTAGCGTGTAAAATGAAATAAATCGTGCCTTGATTTGGCGGCCAGGTGAGGAACCAAAATGGGGGCAAAGGCCTTGTAGAAGGAGGCCGGCAGGCCGTCAAGGCCAGGAGCCTTATCACCGGGCATTCCATTTATAGCAGCTAGTATCTCTTCTTTGGAGAAAGGCTCGTCTAGGAACTCCCGGTGGGGGTTACCCAGCCATAACAGTTGGAGGGTGTCAAAGTATTGATCAAGGATCTCATTCGAAGGGACTGAGCCGGCCGTGTAAAGTAGCGTGTAAAATGAAATAAATCGTGCCTTGATTTCTTCGGGCGAGGTGGTTCGATCAGGACCGCCGTCGCGGAGGGCGTCAATATAAGATGCAGCCCGAGGCGGGCGAAGAAGGTTGGTCAAGGTTTTGCCAGGGCGATCGCCCTCGCCGAAACGGCGAAGCCCGAGCTTCTCTACCGAGAAAGGCAAGTTCTCTGTTGGCCTCGTTGGCGAAGTCGGTCAGTTTCCCCTGAATCTGGGCGAGCTTATCAGGGTTGGGGTCCTGAGCATGGGAAGAGTCAAGATCCTTAATCTCCCTCTCCAACTTGTCAAGTGTGCCGCGGATGGAGTGAAGGACGCCGGACTGTTTAGAAATACACTCACCACGAATAACAACTTTAAAACTCTCCCACAGCGTGGACGGTGAGTCCACCGAACCCTCGTTAAGCTCGAAGTAATTTGTGATTGCAGTCTGAATTTCATCGCAGAATACAGAGTCGCGGAGAGCATTAGAGGGGAGCCGCCAAGAGAAAGCGCAGCAGGGGGAGTGGGGAAGGCGCAGGCATAAGCGAACAGGAGCATGGTCAGAGAGGGTGCGTGCCATGTGATCGACGGAGGTGAGCCAAGCTAAAGCATCCGGGGAAATAATCCAGAGATCCAAGCGGGGCCAGCAGCCGCGGGAGCCAGCGACACAAGTGCCGTCACGCGTGTCGGGCGAGTATGTCGCCATGCATTGTACAAAGAATTATCAGTGAGAATGGAATTGAGGAGAGCAGTGGCACGCAGGTGAAGGGTGCGGGGGCCGGACCGATCAAGGGAAGAGGAAAGCGTTATATTAAAATCTCCACCCCAGAGGAGCGCAGCAGGGCTGAGAGCAGAAATGTGGTGCCAGACTTGTGCAAAGAAATCAGGGTCATCACAATTGGGCCCATACAGGGCGGCAAGTGTCAGAGGCTGAGCATGAAGAGTACCGTGGAGAATCACAAAGCGTCCCCCAGGGTCAACAACCACCTGTGAGGTCTGCCAGGGGAGCCCCTTGCGTAACAGGATGGACACCCACCCCGAGAATAATTAGAATAATAAGAGGAGTGAATTTCACCCCAATGTCGGGAGAGGAGTCTAGAGGACGTGGCGGGCATGAGATGGGTTTCCTGCAGGAAACATATGTCCACCCTGTGAAGAAGAAGGTGAGCGTGGACCAATCACGCCTTACAGTGGTCGTTAAGCCCCCAGACGTTCCAGGTCCAAAGGACAGTGTCCGTCATAGTGCCGTGTCAGGGAGGAGGATAATAAACAAGCCAATGAAAGAAAAAAACGGTGCATGGCGGTACCAGTGAAGCTGCCACAAGTGGTGCAAGAGTAAGGTCAGGGCAGGAAACAGGGAGGCGCAAAGTTATGTCATAACCCATAATGCAAAAAAAAAAAAACCCGCATGAGTGACCCAATAAGATCTTCGCGGTGCCTTCGGCTGAGGAGCAAACAGTACAAATGCATGAAACTAGCATAACAATGAATCCATTAGGCGCATAAAACAAATACAAAATGAAAAAGACGTGTCATGAAGGAGCCAGTAGCATAAAGTAATGCAAGAACGAACATCAAAGTCCCGATAAGAGGCAACAATCCTCAAATACCCCCAGCCCCACCTCCCCACCCACCCACCCCAAGAAACAACCCCAGGAGACCCACCAACCCCACTCCAACCCCCCAATCAGGCTGAGATTCTACCCATACCCACCCCAGGAACCCACAACTAGGAAGGGGAGAGACAATGTCAAGCAAGGGAATTATCCCGTGGGGGCATGGCGTCGCTCAGCATACGCCCTTGCCGAAAAGGCAAGGTGGCCAAGCCCTAAGCATGTCAGACAACAATCCAAAATATTAAATGGCAGAAAAACAGAAGCCCCTATGTATGGACCACAAAGGCCCGTTAGGGTTGCAAGAGTTAGGCGGCGCCAGGTGCAATGAGGCCACAGGTATAGTTCACAAGGTGCGGCCGACGAGATCCGATGACAGTTTTGGTGGCGATGTCGCAGGGTGCCAAGGCGGACAGGCGGCCCTCAACGTGGTACCAGTGTTGCAGGCCAGCAGGATGGAGAATGGCGAAGGATGTCACAGCAGGAGTACGAGGCAGAGGGCCCCTTCGCATAGCATGAGCACCCCCGGCTCTGCTGCAGAGGCCCCTGCAGGGATAATAAGCGCCGTGGAGGGACAAGGCCAGAAGTCAGGAGTCGCCAGAAAGTGCCGCGGTTGGGCGGCGTGCAGGAAAGCGCCATGGTCGAGGGCAGCAGTCCAGGGGCCAAGGAACTTGTGCAGTATGACGTGCCAGCAGGTGCAGGGCAAACAGTAAGGCTAAAGCAATCGCAAGTCTCGCCACAGGGCAGGGAACCACAGGCAGGTGGTTGCGGCGGGTTGGGCTCAGGGCCAGAAGCACCAGTAGAGCAGGGGCCAATGCGGCCATGAGGAGGCCGAGGGGATATAGCGATGAGGCGGAACGCAGCCGGAGGAGGCCGCAAGGAGGATCGAGGGCACCAGATGTGTTAAGCAGCCCTACGGGGGAGCCGGGAGGAGGCGCCAGCCTGGATACAAGCGCGGCGGGGAGTCACGGGGAGCACCCCGCTCCCATCACCTGACTCGGGCACAGAGGGTCGCAGCAGTGGGCGCCAAAGGCAGAGGGAAATGGCGCCCGTGTCGCGGGAAGGCCCGAGCCGGGCGGTGCAGCACACAGGCCCCCAAATCCCGCCGCGAATGACACCGGCGGCAGCCGCACTCACCAGGAACAGCAGTGCAGAGTCCTCCGCAGCCCTCCGGTCAACCCCCGGGCACAAGAGGCAAAACCAGCAGCAGGTAGGAGGGCCAGGCCTCGCAGACGGCAGGGCCCAGGCTCAGCGCCCCGATCCGGTGGTAGATCTCGGCTCCCTCGCATCGCGGGGGGTCATAAGTCACACCGGGTGACGCCCCAGGGTGCGGGGCGACAGGAAAGCAGGATATCGGGCAGGTTTAGGGCAGTTATCTGCAGGATGATTGCGGATGTTTGGCTTGGCAGGCAGAGCCCACTTAAAGTGCGCCCATTTTTCAGCCAGCTAATCCATGCCCCCAACAGTATTAGTACTTTATCTAGGAGGCATTAAGGTATAGATTGCTCTGGTGCATTCAGATCAGCAAATGAGACAAAAAGCCCCTACATTTTTGACAACTCCCATATTCTTAATCAGCCTTTAGGAGGATCTGGTTGTTGTCAGAAAAAGCTTTAAAGGCAATCATACAGGCAACTGGGACATGTGGCAACAGGACCATGTATCTACTGTGATTGATCAGTAGAGGTGGAGAGGCATTGAGCATTCCTGGTGGTTTTAGAGTGAAATGTGGATAGCTTATTCAGGCGAATGTTGCTATCTGGGAAAGAAAATAACCAGGTAAGGCAACTGCTCCTAGCCCGCCACTTCCATCAGTTGGTTTAACAGTACCTTGTGGTTAGTGGTGTTGAAATTGATGGGGCATGATTATTTGAGAACAATTTTGCTTGATTAAGTCTGCTCATTAAGTGTGTACTAATATTTTGTTTTATAAATACTACTAATAGTGTGGTAGTTTCTGAATACTTGTGAGAATTTTGAATAGTGCAACGTGAAAATGTGCAGCAGTAAAACAACTCATTTGGAGTTAAAAAAATTACAATGAAAAGCATGCAGAAGCAAAAAGAAGGATTGCAAACTGCTATATGAGAAATGATATGTCACGAGAGAGAAACCTAGTAAATGTACTAAAGAATATAGTATAAAAGTAACTTGCAAATAGTATTGTAGAAAACATGATACTGAAAAATGTCTAAAGTAAAATGATTCTTGCTTATGTTTCTTTGATCATGAAAATCATATTTGAAAATGACTGCTTATGCTTTTAAAGATTGAAATCAGACTATGCTTATGAATTTAATTGAAATTATATTCTAATAGTTTTTTCTTAAGTATTCACTACTTTCTTATATTTTATTAATAATAATGTGTTTTATTCTTTAGAAAAAGATCATTTGTGGTTTTTCTCTGAAGGCCTCAAAAACTGATAGTGTATTATTTTTCTTTTCTAACGGAGACATCAGAAGAATGTATTTTGCCCTTCATATTTCCTGAAATGCTGATCTTTTTGCTTCAGTTAATGCATGTTTATTACTAGAGTTCCCTTCCTACAGTTAGAGTATTTCTCTTTATGAATACTTGTGTTGACTATGTTGCAAGCTAATGTGGAAGTGAGCATGTAGATATGAAAAAGTTTTGATGATGTTTCCTACTTCCGAGGTGACATGACGTTTTGCGAGTGAAACAAAAGCATCTTGTTAAAGATCCGGATAAACTAGACTGAAGAACGATCACGCCATGGGTCCTAACCAATGGAACCATGTAAAATTGTGAAGAGCTACATAAGGGGGCTGGAATTTAGAACACTTTTTTGGGTACAACTACATTGAGAGAAAAAGAATTTGGGCTGCTGCTGACTGTTTATTTCTGGCTTGCTCTCTGAATGCGCTCCTGGCTGCTGGCTATTTTTCCTGCGATTCTGGGAGTGACATGCTGTCAGTCCAAACTTTGACTACTTCCCAGAACCGATTTCCCTTTTTGCACTTCATCGGCTGGTGATGTTGCAATAGCTATATATTTTCGGCTGAAAGGTTAGCCGATTCAGACTTTTACACACTATGCAACAGTTCCTTGATCTAGGTTCGTATGAATCTCAAAATTGCATATTTGAAATTGCAATATCTTTCTTTTGCCTCTCTCCTTTCACGTCAGCTATTGATTTTCGATGTATTTGCCATAATTTGTGTTTTCTAAAGTGGATGCGCCTGTAAACATTTGATTTGATAAAACTACTGAAATTACTAATGTATTGTTGTATATTGACCATTCATTCTAAATCTTAGATAAAGGTATCTTGATAAATATATTGAGTTTGTTTTTATTTTGACGAGTTTTAACTGACATAATGTATTTTGACAGTTGTTGTTAGTTGGGCATTTTCCTCATTACAGGTCCTCATAAAGGAAATTGCATCTGTCTCTAATTATCTGAGTCCCTATTAGCTCTTACAAAGATTTATTGGAGGACCTTATGATTTATAAGTGGTTATAGAGTTTTTATGGGCCCAAACTCTTGGAATAGTAAAGTATTGTATAGTTTGATTCAAGGTATATTGGATATTTGTGAATGTTTGTAAAAGCTACACCGCTTCCGCTGGATCAAAACCTAATGAGCTTTCAGGCAGTTTCAAGGTGCATGTCTTCACTCTGTCTACGGGGCTAAATAGTTACTCAGTAATGCTTAGCTTAGTTACACTCTCTCACCTGGGACAGGTGTCAAGCTAGAAATTGCTCAGAACACTATTTGTTACAACTTTAATGAAGAGATTGAGATGAAGAGTTCGATTGTCTTTTTTATAAATAGTTCCTTGCATTTTCAGTAATGAAGTGACAATAACTGCATGTTTCAGCTAGCGACACCCGAGTGGAGGCACCCGGACAGGCACCACCCGAGGGGAGATGGATGCGTTAATCAGTTGGGTGACGGGAAGCCAGGTACATCCGGTAAATGAAAAGAATTTTTGCACTGCAGATATCTGCGGGAGGTACGGATGGTTTGATAGAGGATAGTATTATGGTTTCCTCTACTATGAGAATGGGGTAACATCACTTCAGCGTGGTGAGGGCTGTGACCACAGACTGCATGAGGGGATAACTGTGTACAGAGGGAGGAACTCCTCTTTGAAAAAGGCAAAACCGTTCTTAGGGCCAGGTGAAATTTGAGTTATGCCAGAATAATTTCTGTAATTTAATTTCACTCCTGCTAGGTGAAATCCCCCAAAATACACTTTTATGCAACATTGTGAAATTACATTACGTTGACTGTAAAAATGTACTGCAAATGCGCAGGAACAAGGTAAATGACAGAACAGCCGTGTATATTGTTTGCAGTGCTTTAATTTGCACTTCTTTTCCCGTGCAAAATGTATCCTCATCTCCAAAGTGGACACGATGACGCATTTTAGGATAAAATACAGTACTAAATGACAGTTTTGCATCTCACATAGTTACGTGTAGTTCTGGAAAACCTTTGCCAAAATATCAAGTAATTACACAAAAGCAATTTTCATAAATTTCACTTGAAGTACAGGTCACCAGCTAATCCGGCTTTTATAAGATTAATGCGTGGCAGCCTCAGAGATTTTTGGCTGGTAAAAGGAGGTCTTGGACCAATATATCATACTTTTGCAGCCTGTTCTAGTTGATGCAATACACTATGCAATGCTTTGTAGGCAAGACTTCCCTCCATTACTCTCTTTATTACATTGCATACTGTTCAAATAAGCCATTTGCATATGCAGATACATTCAAACTTATCTCATCAAAACACACTTCTACAATTCTTTTGAATTGCCTATTCCAAAAGAAACTACAATATTGTTGTGGCTCTGCTTTGAGGTTTCCTAAGCGTGAAATGAATTGTAGTGATTTTCCTAACTTGTTCAGTTACATAAACATATGAGGTCAAAAAACCCTTTGGCTAAATACAACACTCTCCCCTTGAAACAGAAAATACTAAAACAGAAGTCTCTTAACTGAGCTAAGGCGGTCAGTAACAAAGGAAGGATTATGCACAAAATAACTTTGTAACAAAAGATTGAAGGATAGCAGCTAACGAAAGCAGAATTCCTAAAATTCCAAGACACAGTGTGCAAACTAACTGTACTCCTGAGCACTGAAAAACAATCTATATACCAGCACATGCACCAAATGAAAGAGGTTACCTACCATCTGACATTGTTTTCAATATATGAAGGAAGCACATGAATAAGCTTTTGATCTCCGTCTGTTCCAGTTTGTCGCATCGAACTAAGGAGTTTCCCATAGATCCGCTGTGATGGTTCTGAGAACACAGAAAACTTGTCTTAATCATTGAAACACAAAAATGGGGTTCTTTTTAAAACTGCACAAAAGAAAAACAAGAAGGAATGCCCTAATTAAATTAATATTTGAGATATAGATCAGAAGACACTCAAGCAAAAGTCTAGCAAATGAAAATAAAAATCTGTCAAGTCGAATATACATGCATGACAATTGTCTTTCAATTAATAAATCTTCTTTATGAGATCCATTAAAAACTATACAGCCACAGGAAGCGCGTTTGGTTCTAATGAACTTCTACACACAGATGCCAACTATGATGTGAGAAGTTGATCATGGATTTAGGTGTCCACACCTGCTTGTGTTACTCTAAACTGGACTATGCATTAAGAAGTGTCTGATGTACTTTCACTCTTCTGTGATCTGGCCCTAGGATGGGCTTGATTAGATCATATACACACACTAAAGTAGCTCATTAGAATGAAACGCGCTGGCTGTGGCTGTATTATGTTTAACTGGAACTGAATAAAGAAGACCTGTGAAATGAATTAAGATTGTCATGCCTAAATATTTGATTTAACTGATTTTTATTTTTATTTGATTGACTTTCGCTTGAGTGCCCCTGACCTATATTTCATGGTCTTTCCTGCCCCAGCAGCGGTATCTCGAGCAACTGGTACTATCCAGGATGTGCACCTATTGTTAATTTGGTAAGGATTTGGCTGTGGCTTTTTTTTTTACTAAAAGCTATGTAAATTGTTTTGTAAATGAACATTTGAGGTCCAACATTAAGTATGCATTTGAAAGTACTCATGTGTTTAAAAAAAATCCACTACAAACATTCACACAACCCTTCTCCATGTCAGAGTCTGGGTTTGTGAAGAATTTACATGAAAGTACTCTGGGAAAAGGCTAATAGCTGATATGATCAATAAAAACAAATTTACAAAAATAAAATGGCTTCACACTGATGTGTATCCAAAAGTCGTTGTCTACATAGCTCAGCACAGCAAACCATCACTGCAAACCTGGAAACTTACGGCTAAGTGGGTTAAAGGCAGTTTTTACCACTGAGAACCAATAAAAAAAAACAGGATATGATACCACATATTTTCATCAAACTACTGAAAAGAGAATTTCCTTTTACTGTTCCATAAATATAGGATTATTTTATTATTAAGAAGCACATTCACTGCGTAAAAGCAAATAAAAAAACAATTTATTTTGTGATGTGGCCAGGATTTATTGATAAACCATATTAAAGTAATTCCGAAAATTAATGCCATTTTTTTTCTTCAATGGGGCCTGAATGCCAATTCTTCATACTGCTGGAAATCAGTGGCAAACCCCCATAGCACACAAATGTCTCCAGATATAACTATTTAAAGTAAAACAAAGCCATTCTGAAACACAAAATAAACTGTAAAATACTTCTTGTAATGGATGAGAACTAGCCCCAAACAAAATGTTCTCTGGCAATGTTGGTATGGTTAGAATTGAGAAATCCACAGTATATCTGTTGGTCTTCTTTACACTTGTGATCTCATTATCCTCTTCGCTAGTTCGCATTGCATAAGATGAATGCCTTCGGATCAATTTATCCTTCTGTCATATGAAGGCATGTTAGGGGGTAAGGGGAAACATGAAATCAAACCAAGAATCAATTTACAAAAATCACTCACTTTTCCAAGATGCACTCTTCGGTTGTTTAAGAAATGCCAAAAGCCGACTACATTTCCATTTCCTCCCAGAAAAAATAAGTCAAACAAAGAAAAAACTATGATTTGCTGACCATTTACTCGTGAATTTCTTCTCTCCGTCCATGTCAGGGAAAAGGATCACTAAAAGTTGAAAAGGTGCTTCTACACATAAGGAACTTGGCTTTGACTAGGATTTGACTATAAAAGAATCATAATTCCACAAGGCAATACTCAAAGTTACATTATCATTGTTTCTATATGGTGTAGTAAAATATTGCGCCATCTTAAAATTCCTTTAAAGGGAAACCTTGGAGCACAGAATGGCAAATGCAGCTGTTGTGCTATGTGCAAAATTTCACCAAAGGGATCTGTATAAAGGCAAATTGAAAGCCACTAATTTTGGAGGAGGGAATTCCCATCCAGGAAGCTGTTGAAGAAGAAACATTATCAAAAAACATAATTTATATAAAAGCAATACACTATCACATGGCTCTTTCCAGAGATCGAACATGCCTTCAGAGTCTCATAAGTGAAAGTCTTGTGTAGTTGAGGCAGAACAACCTCTACTATTAAGAAGGTTTAGTCTTTAGCTGGTGAAGATAGCCTCAGTCAGTCAAATACTGCACCAAGGGCACATCACCAGCCCCCACAGTTGTGGTATTTCTTTTTTACTCACTCGTCTCAAGCCTTGTGGCTCACTATCTTTCATTGCCAGCTAGATCTAGAGGAATGAATCGATCTAACCCTATCTGGTGGGGTTTTCTGATATCACATAAATGATGATGCATCATGCCACCAGATAAGCCTCAAACACTGGCTCACGCTCATTTGTTAAGACCCTGAAATGATATGGTTGAGAATTAAAATTAGTTTCAGAATATGCACTAATACACATGGCATAAAAAAACATAATGAAACGAGGTTCTAGGAATAAATAAAACACTGTATTTGGCATGACTAATTTCATGAAAATCATTAAAAAACACTTAGTAAAAGAAAGACAGGGATTATATCAAAAGCCTCAATGCACAAGTTTGGTATATAAGAAAAAAAGTGTAAAAGTGTCAGAACATAATTATTTGAAAATAAGGATGCCTCTAGTGTGTGATGATAAACCCTTAGATGGCAGGGAAGGGATGGAGGCTGACTGGATTGTGCAGTGATATACACAGAGAGTTACTGAGATCCAGAAGCATCCCGAGCAGGTAAGGGCGGTGGGGCTGGTGGGGGTGGGTGATTTGACTGACGACGACAAGGGAAAATTAATTATTTATTCAATTTTCCCTTGTCTTCATCTGTCGAATGAACCCCTCCCCACTGCTCTTACCTGAAAGGGCCACTACTGCAGAGATCACAAGGCTATATCCAGCTTCAAAAGCTCTGGGTGCTTCTGATCTTGCTTCGAAATTCAGACCTTAGCTCTGTTCAAAAATGTAAAATCCCTGTCCAGGGGTCAATCAACATTTGGGGCCTCATTACAATGCTGGTGGGACCGCTTACCCGAAGGCCATCTGTGGTGGTCCCACCAACATTCAGGATAGCGTTCCGACGGGTCTGACCGCAGCAGTCGGAGGGACAGATCGCCACCTCGGACAGGCTCAAGGAGCCTGTCGGGATGGTGGTTGGATTCCTAATCCCTACAACGGGGCGTAGAGATTAGGATATCCCTTTCAGACTGCCTGTTCATGGCAGTCCCACCGCCATGAACAGGCAGCTGGAAAGGGACTGTAGGGGCCCCTACCAGTGCCTCCGACCCCGGTGGGCCTCTGCTATGGGGCCAGAGGGACACGTGATGCCTGCCCCAAAAACACCCATGCACCGTGTGCCAAGCACCATATGGTGCCTGGCTCACTGTGCATAGATATTTACAAACATCCCTTTTTCAATTGCGGCTTGTGCTGCAGCCCACAAGCACAAATTTTAAATGGGATGATTCCAACCGCCCATACGGCGGTCGCATCCTAATCTAGTAAATGGGACCATTGACTACTTGTCAGCCGGTCCCAATTCCGCAACAATGGTGGTCGGACACTTGTCTGACCACCATCGTAATTAGGCCCATATTTAGGTAGTCAATATTATATGTTGTTGAACAAGAAGAAGGTATAGTAAGCCATTTTTTTACAGCCTGGTATAGGCAATCGCCAGATGGAGTAGCCTGGTATAAACAGCACATTAATTGGGATAGAAATGCTCCTAGAAGGCAGAATGAATGTCATAAACCTCAAAAAGAAGGAAGTTCCAGTGAGGGACAAAGGTAACGAGACCGGAGAGATGCTGATATGATCACTAACCTGTGCTACTGGCTCCTGTGAGCCAATCTCTATGGAAATACCAAGATAGTTGGTGAACATTTAGCCACTGTGACAAAAGACAGTAAAACTATCCTACAGTGAAAGTCTTTTTTGTCTCCGAGGCCTTGTTTGGTCCCCAGGAAGGATGTCAGTGTAGAATATGTCACACGTTGTTCATTTGCTTATCAAACAAATGGAGCTTACATTTAATCCCACACAAACATGGCACTTGTAGGCAGCGCCTAATTTGAGCAGGTTGGTCAGCATCAGCACTTAATTGTCAACACCAGCATTTATGACAGTCTGCCACATGGTGGCGCTGTCTCTCTAATTTAGAGATGAACACAACAATAGTTGTTTAATAATTCATTATACATTAAATATGACTTATACCCGCAACCCAAGCTATTCTTATAGCTTTGGGGGGCCTGGAATAGTCTGAACTGTCACGTCTAGGAGTGATGGTTAGTAGTCGTGTTGGTACCGTCATTGGCAGCGATGGTAGGGGCAACAGGTGGGGCAAGTTGAAGTGGGATCCTAACGAGGGCCCTGGCACTTCTTTTTTTTTTTCTTTTAAATGAAGCGAGGCTTGCAGGTAACCTCCTGAAACAAGGAAAGACGACAGCAATGGTACTAGAGAAAATGAGTGGTCTATGAGAAGAAAGTGGAGCCAGTCTCATATGGTCTTCCTTTCTTTTACCTGGCACAGCTTTAGAGTGATGGCCAATCAAATGCTATGTGCACCACTGCACTAAACAGTACAGAAAACGCGCACACCCCTTTCTTGCTGAGGCAATCACTGTCTTGCAGAAGCACTATAAAGAACTGTAGAGCAGACACAAATGTGGCTACATTTATAACTGGCGACTGTCACAAATTGTATATATACTTACAGCCCCTTAACAAAAGGTATAATCAGAATGCAAACCAGGTGATGAGAGAGGAGTATAGCACAACAACAATAATGCAGGGCCCTAGCAATAAATCACTTTCATGGCTTCCACTTGTATATGACACATACAGTGGATATTCAATCTTCCTTGGGAAAGTTATGAGCTGATCGCCCTTCAGGCATTTCAATGATAAAGCTGTTCTGCACGGAAATGAAAATGCATAGAAACAAATTTCAAAAGCCCAAAAGGTAGGCTTATGTGAAGTTTGACCTGGCATGAAGAATTACGTGACCATTTTTTATTGTATTCACCTCGTTAGGTTCATTTATGGAGCGTTGAATCAGCCCCGAAGAAAAGCAGAGAGCCATGGTATCCTGCACGACACCCAATCTGGCTTCTGCGCTGGTTTCAGCACAGAGACCACGCGGATAGAGGTGGCGGATTCAGTCATGATGGCGCTGGATTCAGGGGCATCAGCAATGCTGGTGCTCCTGGATCTTTTAGCCGCTTTTGATACGATGGACCATTCCATAATGGTCCAGCGCCTATCGGACATGGGGATAGAGGGCACAGTTCTGGAGTGGCTAAAATCTTTCCTCCATAAGCGCACACGGAGAGTGGTGCTTCAACGCATCAGTCCAATCGCAAGGTTCCGCAGTGGTCGGCCTTGAGCCCACTGCTTTTTAACATTTTTCTGGCCCTTCTATTCTCGCTGATTGCCAACTGAGGGGTGAAGGTGATCTCTTACGCTGACGATACCCAGTTGATATTTCCTTTTAAAGATCTGTCGATTGATTATTTGGAGAACTTTATGAGTTGCTTAAAAGATATAGCTCAATGGATGAATAACAGCAAACAAGCTGAATGCAGACAAAACGGAGGTGTTCTTTTTTTAAAAAAAAATCAGCCCTGCCCCCTGCAGACCACTGGTGGCCAGAGGAAATGGGCATCTCTGCCGCCCCTGCAGGGTGTGCAAAATTTGGGAGTAAAATGGCAGGCGGACTTATCTTTTTCGGCCTAAATTCAGCAGGTGATAGGTGCTTGCTTTAGCAAGCTAAGAAACCTACGTAAGGTCATACACCTTTTGCCAGAAAACTGTCGGCGGGTCGTTGTCCATGCCACAGTAACTTCTCGCTTGGACTACGCAAACGGCCTTTATCTGGGCCTACCGGCATACCAGATAAAGAAATTGCAAACGGTCCAGAATGCAGCAGTGAGATTGATCAAACGTGTTCCATTTAGACAGCATATCTCTCCGCATCTCAAAGAATTGCATTGGTTGCTGGTCGCTAACAGAATTAAATTCAAGGCCTTAACCCTAGCCTTTCGGGCATTCTCTGGAACTTGCCCCAGTTATTTGAAGTTTAGGCTCGGCACGAACAAGCAGTCTCGGCCACTCCGGTCTAGTTCTCAGAACCTGCTATGTGCACCCCCCCCTCCCCCGAGTCAGGAAAGCACAGATGGGCAGCAGATCTTTCACGCTCAGGGCCTCCATGATTTGGAACGCCTTGCCCAACGCCCTGCGCCAGATTACCTCGGAATCACAATTTAGGAAAGCAGCGAAAACATGGCTTTTTAATCAAGATTAATCTCCCGGACTCTCTGAACTTCGCATGCTTTTTTTTGCGTGCCACCTGTTGCTATAGTACCTGGACACCTCTTCGGATGTAGCTGTTCGCGCTCTATAAATGGCAGCAGTATTAATATTATTATTTATATAACTTGTGTGGTGCACAAGGAGTGTTATTTACAAATCAAGATCATATTACAGGAACGCAGTGAGATGAGGCTGAAAAATGTAAACATTTAAAAAAAAAAGAATGGAAAAGACCTGCAAGTTGAGCCATTGCATAAATTCCCAAGAGATGGGAAAATATTACACGTATGGGGAGATTAAGCTACAGTTCCGCAGGGATTTGGAACTTTCAAAACTGTTCAAGCTGACCAGGTTGTGCAGGATCAGCTGTAAACGTTTATTTCGGTGAGAAACATTTTTTTTTCTTTCAAGTTGAAAGCCTTGTAGCAGAATCAACAGAATTTGAAAATAATCCAAATCAGGAGAAGAAGCCATTGTTTTTCCCTATTGTTGGTGACATGTCCCGGAGCTTTCCTTGTTAGTGATCAAATGGGCACCAGGCACTGCTGAATTTGAAAGTACGGGGATCTTTTCTAAAGGGGGAGAAAGGACCGATTACGATGAGGAATGACATGAAGATCTGTTCTGTTGATGAGGATGAAGACGAACTACATTTTAGTATGGTTAGATCTGAATTCAAAACTGCACATCCGTGTTTGAATGACATCCTAACAAATTCCAAGTTTGTGGATATTGGTGAATGATTACATATTAAGGTATAGCTTAATGTCATCAGCTTAATGGTGAAGAGCATCGGAATGTTCCAGGAACCCATGGCCTGAATTTCGGACGTCTTGGTGCTTCTCCTGACATTATGGACATAACGCCGATTTTCCTGTCATAGCTGGAACTTCAAAATGGCGGTGACTTCAAACGCTTCATCGTTCTCTGGATTGATTGCGTGAGTGTATCGGCCGGTATACCCTGGTTCTTCCTCTATTATTTCCTCTGCATGAGACATGGTGCCATCACTTTCTAGTCCTGCCTCTGTGCTGCAATATTTATATTGGTGAGGCGATTGCTGCGCGTCTGCACTCACGGAAGGTGTGCTCTGACTGAATTGTTCTGTCTGATCTATCACATAACCGGTGGTATATTTACTAGTCAGCTCTCCTTTAAAGTGGATGCAATATTTTAAAAGTCTATTTTTGAGTCTTTTTGGCTTGGTGTATTATTGCAGCGTCTCCAAAATATTTGCTGTGACAAATTGGCGGTCGTCACTGAGCCCCGGTCACCTCAGAGTGTGCTGGCAGGCATTTATCCTTCGTTTCCTACATTGGCTCCTGTAATTCATCCTAAGGGATTGTTGGCAATTTTACCAGAGGTATTTTATCAGATGCAGTGACTAAAAGGATGGCGTGTACTGGAATGCTTTTGCTGTCACTACTCCAAGCACACTGTGATATCTGACAGAAATCTTGTAGATCCATAACAGCTAACTAGTGTCCTTGTACTCAGTTGCTTGTAGGGCAAACAAAGGAAGATATTTTTCTTTTTGATCACCAGTCTGTTGTGGCTTTGAGTGAGGTTGCCTATTTTTCAATTGGGGTTGCCGGTACAGAGTTTCTTTATTTCTACGATCTGGTGCGTCAACTGACGTGGCTCCAATGGCAGAAGGCATGGGTGTCTCCTCAAAAGACAGAGACTCTAAGGGGAACTTGAAGAGGTCCAAACAAACTTACCCCACTCCGGACTTAACATCTAAGGGCAATCAGGATTCCGTCGCTACATTGGACACTATCCTGCTCAGACTTAATTCAGTCCATGATATTGCACAGAGCACCAAAACGAACACAGATTTACTTCAAGTTGAGGTGGCAGCAATCCGGAATGAGCTGAAAAGTCTCTCTCTGCGTGTTTCCAATGCAGAAACTCGTATAAGTAATGTTGAAGATTCCACAAACAAGCAAACTAAACATATGCAAAGTTTGGAGCGCTCTTTGGTTTCATTGCAGAGAGATCTCACTGAACAGGAAGACAGAAATCGTAGGAGTAACCTCCGTATTTTTGGTTTGCCAGAAGATTGCGAAAAATCTGCTTCATCAGTATTAGACTTTTAGCTTACCTGGATTCCTACTGTGTTAAACATTTCATTTCAAAAAGACTTTGAAATAGAACGTGCTCATAGAGTGCCCACCTTCAAACCAAAATCCTTGGCCTCTCCGCGACCAGTGATTTTTAATCCCCTACGGCACCAGCATACTGAACAGATTTTAGCTCAAATGAGGAGAATCAAATCTTTGCACTGGGAAGGTCATTAAATTGCTATATTACAAGATTTTGCCAGAAAGACTGTCATTTGCCGGAAAGGTTTTCCTGAATCTTCGTAGTAGACTTATGGAGATGAACTCCCCTTTCTCCTTTGGAGGTCCATCAAGCTTCAGAATAACTTTCAGAGGTCGCACCTAGATATTCTATGAACCCTCAGACTTATCCACCTTTTTGGATAATCAGTCTGAGTCTCAGATGGATTCCGAAACTCCTCCTGGCACCTCTATCTCTTAATATCTTTCCTTTCCAGATGGTGTTGGTTCAACAGTTTCGGTGCCTTTCAACTAGTCTATGGGTACTGGTGTTTCCTCGGGTTTCTGGTAGTTAAGATGATAATCTAATGTTAGGGTTATTAGCTTTCTGCTGTTTATACTAACTTTTCCTTCACAGGTTTCATGCCTTATCAAAATGGTAGTATTATTTTGGTATTAGCTGGTTAGATACGAGTGGTAATTGTGTCTTTCTTTTCTCCTTTTCACATTCTTCTTTTTCTATGCTGAGTCTTTCTATTTATGTTCTTTCTTCATATATTTCATTTTATACATATCTCTTCTCTCTTTCCAATAGCTCTTGCGGGTCATAGTCTCTCTTGTATGTCTCCTTCTCATTGTACGTCTTTTTTTAAAATTATTATTCGCTGATTATATGTGGCCGATTAATCTTTTCCTGGGTGTTTATTATTCATTAGTTTTTTTTTTGTTCGTTACTATCTTTTCTATACTCTTCTGTACTCTGTCTGTATATTCCGTTACAAATGAATTTACTATTATATGGTTTGTGCTTGTCTTCTGTTATTTATAGGCATAGGTCATGTACTATATTTTATGTGTAATATACTATTTATCTTTTATTCTATCACATGCATTAATTCTGATTCTTAGAAGACTATATGTTGGGTACTCATCAATTTAGCCAAATTTATAATATATCTACTATTTATTCCTACTTTCCATCTTATTTCCTACTATATCATAGATTTGAGTATTTTATTCATGAGTGCTATTAATTGTCTAAGTAGGTGTTACATTGAGGCGACTGCTGAGAGATTTTTCTTTTCTATTCTTATCTATCTCTGCTGTATATGAATTTATATATTACTTACTGTTAGCTTTTATAATGAACTATGTCTTACACGGGTTTCGTTGCTACCACCTCATTGTTTATATGCCTTACAATCGATTATTAGATGATAATATGTTGCTCATTTATTAAATAGGATATATATTATAGAACTTTTTCTCTTTTTAAATCTTATAGAGGTGTTTACTATTTATTTTCTACCTGTTCATTGAATTGAGCACTCTTTCCTAGATGCTATAAATTTCCATAGTGTTTGTCTCATTAATGGTTTATAATTTTAAGGTGTTTTTAGTATTTATATTCCATCAATTTGCTATTTATTCTACCACTTATATGTATTTATTACACCTTAGGCGATTCCTTAAATTACTTATTATTGTTATTTATAAGACATTAACTTGAAATTTATTGTGTATTTTTTATTTCTAAGACATGAGATCTGTAGGTCATTCTTTAAATATGATTGTATAGGTTTTGGAACCTTTATCGCTTAACTTTAGTGATCGATTACTCAGATTGTAGAAATTGTACTTATTAGTTTTTATTGTTCCGCTGCTCAATGCATTATCTTTTTTGAGCGGTCTGCTGGCCTCTGTGGTTGCTCTTCCACGTTTTTCCTCCCATGCATTTTGTCTATTACAGACATCCCCTGGTGGGGTTCTTCTTTTTTTGTCTTCAGTTTTTCCTTGAATTTTCTTTTTCTTCTCTTCTCTCCCTTCTAGTCTTTTCTTTCTCGTTTTATATCATTTCTTCTCTGGGGACTCCTGCTTCGGCTTATTCTTTATGTCCTTTCTATTTGTCACCTACTCCTCTAACTGTTGTAATGTTGGATTGGTTTCCTTTTCTTCTGCATCAACCATTTTTATTTAGGTTGATTTGCGTCTACTCATGTCTGATCTGAATGTGCTTTCACTTAATGCGCGTGGCCTGAATCACCCGGTTAAAAGGACTAAGATTCTGGATTATTGCAAATGCTTATCTGGTGATATTGTTTTACTTTAGGAAACTAAGATAGCCTATAAGGAAGCTTTACTTTTATGGAAGGAGGGGGTCCTTGATGTGGCATGTTCTGAAGCCTCTGGTAAGAAGAATGGGGTGGTGACGTTGATTTCCAAAAGCTCTGGTCTATCTATTGTTTCTGCAGAGCATGATTCTGATGGTAGCTGGTTGCTTTCTCGCTTGTCCTATGGCTCGGTTGACATATATATTATGAACATCTATGCTCCTAACATCGATGATCAACTTTTTTGGCGTTCTATAAGTAAAAAGTTGTCTGACATTCCTCAAAGTGCTAAAACAATTGTTGGCGGTGATTTCAATTTACCTATGGACCCTATCTTAGACAGACACTCTGCTTTTAAATTTCGTCCTTCTAGGGCGCATAAGCAATTGCTTAATATGTGTTCCACTCATCATCTTATTGACATTTGGAGAATGCATAATCCTTCGGGTAGTGATTTCACGTTTTTCTCTTCCCCACATTCTAGTTTTTTTCGTATTGACTACCTTCTAGTGGACGTGGTGCTTTTAAAGCATACTACTAATGTTATGATTCACCCAATTGTCGTTTCTGATCACGCAGCGGTCTCATTCACTCTCCTTAATCTTACGGATAAAAGTGGACCGCGTACTTGCCGCCTTAATACAGAGATTTGGGATGATAATGATGAAGTTAAACAATTAACCAAAGAAATTGGCAACTTCTTTAAAGATGAGTCTTTGGTGAGTTCCCCATAGTCTTGAGGGATGCCTTTAAATGTACTATTAGAGGCCATATTATCAAAAAAATTGCGAAAAGGAATGTAGATATAAGGGAGTCACTCAAATCTTTAGGGGATGATATTAAACGTAGAGAGACTTTATATAGAAGCTCTAATAATAAGTCGCTCCTACAAGACATCAAAAATTTAAAATACTCTTTTAATTCCATAGTTAATAAAAGAGCTTATATTGGTGTTCATGCTCAAAAATCTAGAAATAGAGCAGGTAAGATGTTAGCTGCTACCTTAAAATATCAGAATACAAATGCTAAAACTGCTCAGATCTCCTTTATCAATGATAATTCGGGTTCTAGAAAATTTCATACCCAGGAAATTCTTGAAGTTTTTTTTTGATTTTTATAAAAAGCTATAAACTCTCAAAGATAAATGTAATATCGCTAAATGTCAACAATTCTTGGCCTCGATCCCTACAAACAATATCTCTGATTCAGATATGGTGGCTTTGGGGAAACCGATTGATTCTGAAGAGATAATTCAGGGCATCAGGGCTACTCGGTCGGGAAAGGCTCCAGGGCCTGATGGGTTCCCTATTGCTTTTATAAGATATTCTTATCCTCAATAATAAAATATCTCAAGGAAGTCTTTGATAACTTTGTCATGACAGGTAAGGTCTCTGGTTCAGCCGCTGAGGCTACTATTGTTGTGATGCCGAAAGGGGGCAAAGATCATTCTGATCCTAAAAATTTCAGTCCAATTTCGCTTTTAAATATGGAAGCTAAGATTTTTGCCAAGATTCTGGCTAAATGATTAGAGGGCCATATCCCTAGTCTTTTCCATACCTCGCAGACTGGTTTTGTTAAGGGAAGACTGGCTAGAGATAATATCCAAACTTGTTGTCATATTTTGGAGAAAGCTAAACTTTCTGCTTGGTCTGCGGCAGCGACTGCCCTTGACGCCGAAAAGGCTTTTGATAAGGTCTCTTGGCCTTTTTTACAAGCAGTACTTCAGTCTCACAATCTAGGAGATTCTTTTATTCATACGGTAATGTCCTTGTATGCACATCCTAAAGCTAATATTAAAATTAATGGGGCTACGTCTTCTTTTTTTAATCTCTGTCAGGGCACTAGACAAGGATGCCCGTTATCACCCCTTCTTTTTCTACTGTCTATAGACCCACTCCTTCGGTTACTCAACTTGAATCAGGCTATCAAAGGATTTCAATTTGGTTCGCAGAAAATTAAAACTGCCACTTATGCGGATGACGTTCTCATCTTTTCTGAGGATAATGCTACTGCAATTCCAGCCACTTCCAATACTATTGAAGAATTTTCGCTCATCTCAGGGTATACTCTGAATCAGGATAACACGGAAATGTTTCCTCTTAATGCGTTGTGTTTCCCTTCTTACATGGGTAATGCAGGTTTTAAATGGCAATCGACTCGTATTAAATATTTAGGAATTTGGTTCTGTAAAAACCTTTTGGATACTATTTCTTATAATGAATCTCATATAATCGCTAAGGTTAAAGATCTGCTGATCGCCTGGTCTCCAAAATATATCTCCTGGTGGGGTCGATTTCAAACTTTTAAGATGATGATATCTCCTATTGTTAATTTCTTGTCCTCTATGCTGCTGATAAAGCTTTCCTCATCCTTTCTTCATGAGATTGATGTACTCACTTCAAATTTTTTGTGGAGCGATAAGCGCGTGCTAGAATTGCATATAAACATCTTAGAAAACCCTATGTTCTGGGAGGGGGGGGGGGGGATGTAATCTTCCGGATTGGAATTTATATCAGATCGCCTTTTTGGCGTCTTAAGGTGCTCTTTGGTTTGCTTCGGATTCTCCTCATACCCCCCCCCCCCCGTGGATCTATATTGAATGAGAGTTGTGCTCTCCTCTATCTACCTCTTCAACTGCTTCTAAGCTGGTTCTGCCGTATTCAGGTCATATTATTTCAGACACAATTAGTGCATTAAAATATATAGATAAAAAGGTTTCCAAACCCATTCATAAATCAAGGTGGTCTTCATTGTGGTATAATCCTAAAATTGTGACTGATATCGATCCTGTTATGATGTCTTCCTGGGCTAGTAAAGGTTGGTTAGAGATCTCTATGATTCCAATCATGACCCCATTCCCTTTTCCTCTTTAGCTAGAGAGTATAATCTTAATAATATGGATTTCTATGCCTTTCTGAAATTAAAGGTTGCCCTTTCTAAAATACCCCTTTGTCCAGACTCAGCTACTATTTCACTTCTTTCTATGTGGTCTCAGTCAGGTCATACTGCCTCTAGAATATATAAGTTTCTATCCGCTCCATTGCCTTCGCATTCTACGAATACACAGGATAAATGGTCACATCATTTTGAACAAGATATTTTTAAACATATTTCACAAGGGACATGGTAGGTGATTGGGAAGTTTCTCTACGGAATAAGATTGCTCCTTCCCTTATTCAATCTAAATTTTGTACATTGAATCTTCTGCACTGGACCCCTGCCCGTTTGCATAAACTGAAGCTTAGGGATAACGATCTTTGTTGGAATTGCAATTTGGTCTCTGGTACTCATCAACATATGTTTTTCAAGTGCTCATTGCTACAACCCTTTTGGGACTTGGTTCAGAATCATTTATCACTAATCTTTGGTATTGCATTTGAGCTCTCATTACCCATAATCTTATTGATTCCATGGGCTGCATCAACTCCTTTACCCCTTGATGATACTGATATGCAGTTGTTTGATCTCCTCATATCAATTGCTGCTAAAGTTATATTAACAGAGTGGAAATCCTTTAATCTATTTTCATATCATACTTGGTGGGCATGGGTATCATATCTTCGCGGGGCTCATACCTTTGTTGAGGAGAAACGCTATACTCCTTCCATTTCTAATACTGTTTGGAGGTCATTGGATAAATATATGAACTTGGCTTCGCAAGGGTTGGTGGCTCAGTACCCTTTTGTGTCTACCTCTTAACTTGTCTCCCTCAATGAAGCAGCTGTCCCCATCTATCGCTCGTCCTCTCTTCTCTTCCTTGATTTCCTCTTTCTTCCTACTTACTATTCTCTACTTTTTTAGTATTTTGTTGCTTTACTTATCTAGGCAATACAACTAGTTTGTAGGAGCTGTTCTTTTTTCAATCTCTGCTTATCCAGATTTGCTGATCTTTCACATATAATATTTATTAAATATAAATATATTTGTATCTATGAAATGCTCATCTATTTATGGATCACACTGCTAAGTTGTATTGCATTTTATTGTAACTGTATTAACTTGTGTTTTTTAAAACAATAAAAATATAGGAACAAAAAAAAAAGTGACTAAATGCCTTCCGATACAAAAAGATCACTTTTGTTTTTAATTGTCCCCATTCTTATATGCAAGGTGTACTTCATCACACTTAGGTCTCACTTGATTAGACTTTGCTTGGGCTGGCAGATTGTTGGCGGAGGACAAACAAGTTATTTATCTTTAGCAATGCGCAATTCTCAGTCGCCAGACTTAATACAAACGCTTTTCGCAGCAGTGCTCCCGCAAGCCGGGTAGCAGCGTCATGTGGATCCCAGTTAACTTTGTTCCAACCCAACAGTGACAGAGTGAAGCCTATGTAAGTCACCCTTGCATGCTGCTGTTAATTTATTTCTTGACTCAGTCCATGCTCTTACACACGGAGTCCAAAACGTAATCTTAAGAGTCAATGTACAGATCTCTAGATGGACTCCTAGAGAACAGAAAAGAGACCACTCCACAGAATGGGAAGGTTGGTAGGGAAAGAGTGTTACCAAAGGTGAGTAACTTGTTCTTCTGATGGACACTTTTATTCAAAGACTCATTAGCTTTGCAACAGATACCAAAGCATTGCATCCCACATTTGAGGGTCCATGGAATGGGCTTATTTATAATAAAAAAATCCTGCTGGACCATATGGGTAAAATGCCATTCCTGTCGGACCCGGCTGTCAAGTCAATAGTGCTTTATGAACTTATGCACTCACGCCCACATTGCAGCCTGTCAAATGTCCAGAATTAGTACTTCACATGCCAACGTAGTGAGAGCAGCCATGTCCCTGGCGGAATGACGAGCTCTCAATCCTTCGGTGGGGCAGGTTCTTGGCCAATGAGAAGCAGATCTTAATGCAGAGGCCTATCCACCTAGACAAAGCATTTTTCTGTAATACCTTGCTTTTCTTTACCCCCAAAGAACCCCACAAAGAGCTAATAGTCCAACATGGTCTTTAGAGTGATCAATGTAAAAGCTCAACGTTCTTTTGAGTGTCCAACCGATGGAGTCTCTCCTCTTCTTTCCAAGGGTGGGATGAAACAAAGAACGTTGGGAGGGTGATGGAATGCTCAATGTGAACAGGAGTCACAACTTCTGCCAAAAATGCTGCACTCGAGCTCAACACCAGTTTGTCTGGAAAAATGTGGTATAAGGCGGTTGCAGCAAGCGGGCCGGAAGCGGACTCATCTGCTGGGCTCGAGTCACTGTGACAAGGGAAATCATTTTCAGAGTAAGGAGACACAACAAGCAGCTCTGCAGAGCTGCTTGTTGTGTCTCCTTACTCTGAAAAGACACAACAAGCAGAGCTGCTTGAAGATGACAAAAGTCAGGATCAAACTGCTATCCCACTGCGGCATCACAAAGGGTTTTGTAGGAAATGTGTCAAATGTTTTTACAAATCACAACACGACAGGCGATTTAAACAAGGACAGCTGATCTGGCAAACGCAAAATGGAGGAAACTTTAACGGTGACCACAGCAAGCCCATGAAGGCCAAAGACTGAACAAACAAACAAAACATCAGAAAGTTTAGCCCACAATGGGTTTGTGTTGCAGACTTCCCACCAGACTATAAACTTGTCTCAGCTCTCTGCCTAAATGGATTTTGTATAAGGGCGCTGTGTAGGAAAGATAACATCCAAGACCTAAGGAGGTAGCCCGAAGGTAGTCCACTGCTGTCGCTCAATCTACACGCATAAAAGTGTAGATTGTGCAGGCCCGGGTGCAGGACCCTGCACTGCAGCTGTAACAGGAAATCCTCCTGAAGTGGAAGCCTGATCAGAGGCCCAGAAGTTCTCAATACTACACTCTGCTGGCCCAATACATACGCACTAGGATGACTTGGACCCAGTCGTTCCTGATCTTTTTCAGAACTTGCAGCATGAGAGATAGGGGCAGGAAGGCATAAAAGAGACCCAAGCTACACTGTAGGTAGACTGAGTCTCCAAGAGAGAGACATTTGGGAACTGTAGCGCACAAATGCACTGGTATTGTACCTTCACAATGGTGGTGAATAGGTTGAGCCAGGTTTCTGCCCACTGCTGGAGGATGCCATTCATTCTCCAGATGTAGCTGCCATTCATGAACTGCTTGGAGTCGCCAGCTGAGTTTTTCCACCCTGGCCTTTAAAGATCCCACCAGGTGGGTCATGACCAGGGAAATGACCTGCCGACTCAGCCAATTTCGCTGGGCCTCCTGGCACAGGACCTCATTCCATTCTGCTTGTTGCAGTACCACATGGCAGCGGTGTTGTCAGTGAGAACCTGTACCAGCCTCTCTTTAATAGATGGTAGGAAGGTCTTTAAAGCCAAGCAAATGGCCCGCAACTTAAACAGATGCCTGTGGGGCTGCAGGACGGTAATGTGAAAACAGGCATTCTGCAGATTCAGAGCTACCATCGAGTCTTTTGGATCCGAAGCAGACAGAACTTGGGTCAATGTGAAAATCTTGAATTTGTACCCTTTAAGCAAGAAATTGAGGAGGAGAATATCTAAAATAGGACGAAGGCCCCCCATCCTTCTTCAGCACCAGGAAATAACGGGAGTATCATCTAGTTCTTCCTTATTCCTGATGCTGGGACCAGTGCTAAACTTGTAAAAAATTAAGTGCCAGGCCCTCGTCAGGAGGTCACTGCAGCTTGCACCACGCACTGCTTCTGCAAGTGTAACCGTTCAGAATATTCCAAGCCTTCAAAGCTATCAGAACAGCTTGGGCGGCAGGTATTAGTAATGGTTAAAGTATGTTGAATTAATAATTACTGTTGTTGGGCTCCTTTCTAAATTGGACAAACTGTGCCACCATGTGGCAGACTGTCATAAGTGCCGGTGTTGACAATTAAGTGCCGGGGCCTGAGCAAGGGTTCACCACCGGCTCAAATTAACCCCTCGGTGGGACCATCTCTATGGATCCTTTGTCCCAAATAGCATTATCTATTCTAACAACCGCTCTGACGTTGGTGGAATAAGTGGCGGATTGCACAGTAATGACAGGGCATCCGTGTTGGATTATATGAAGCACCCATCTGTAGGATGCAATGCTCTGCCACCCGTGGAGGTAATACCTTATCTTGCTTTCAAGAGGATGGCCATGTGCAGCAGAGAACACGCTAAAGTGGTTTGTTGGATGGAGGTAGCATGGGGGCAGGAGATGTCTGGCGAGAGTTTGAGAAATGCGCTGTCTTTACATTGCTGGCTGACTCCCCATCCCAGGCCTTGAATGGACGGGGGTCAGTGGCTGTGGAGGTGGACCTGGGCGTTGTCGACGAGCAAACCCCCTTCTGAAACTTTGAAAGGTGTAAAACTGGTGAGGATACTGCTGCGTGGTTGCAGATAGGCTGAGGGAGTACGTTGTGCCCTACTTTCTTTGAAGCGCTCCAGGGTCAAGTCTGCCTTATCTCCAAAAAGATGGCTGTCATCAGATGGCATGTCTATTAGTGATGCCGGATTGTCACCCAAGAAGCCCGTGGATCTCATTCACACATGGTACCAAAACACCATGCTGGTACTGCTTGCACTGCCCAACAATCAGTGGTGTTCAGCTCTCAGTGAATGTCATACTTTGCAGTGTCCTGACTATATTGAGTGGTCTGAGCCGGATTAGCCCTGAACGCCTTCGGGACTGCCAGCACGGTTTCAGTGACAGAGTCCCACAATTCATGTGAGTAGCATCCTAGCAAGCAGCAGATTGACAGGTCTAAGGGCAAAGCTAGCCAAGAAAAAACACCCTTTTCCGGATACTTCCATCCATGACTCCCTATATGAGGATTACCAACAACCCTGAAACTACTCTAAAAAGAAGGATTGTTAATCTTGTGGCAAATGCAGTCGCCAGAGGCACCATTTGTCAAAAGGAGGCCGAATTCCTCACCCCGTACATACACGTATGCCCATCATATACAGCGTCCCCAAAACACATAAGGAAGAGTTAAATCCCCTGTTGAGGCCCATTGTTTCCACCATTGGGGTGGCCACCAAACTCCTATCCAAATATGTGGATGTATTCCTCAAACCCATTGTTCACAGATTACCATCATACGTAAAAGATACTGGACACTACATCTTCAAAATAGAGGACCTCCCTTTCAATGACCAGAGGGAATACTTGGTTGCCATGGACCTGGAGGCCCTCTATACTAACATCCCGCAGAAAGAGGTCATGAGGGTCATACAGGAGTCCTTGAAAGGGAAGATAATTGTAACAACTTGACATTTATCCTTGATTATTTAGACTTGGTTTTCAACGAGAACTTCTTTAAATTCAACGGGGACCTTTTTCAACAGATTCACCGGGTAAGCATGGGGGCTGCTTGTGCCCCTAGTGTTGCCTGCCTATATATGGGGAACTTTGAATCCCACCATATCTACGATGAAGTAGCACCTTTTATTGAAGGTTTTCTTCACTGGGCACAGTTTATTGATGATATTTCTTTCATCTGGAGGGGTGACCAGGAAACGGTGGCGGAATTCATACTATGGATACACGTGTGTGACCCCAATGAACAAGTTACTTACCTTCGGTAACGATGTATCTGTAAGACACATTAGTTAGTTAGATTCCTCACCTTAGAATATCCCCAGGCGTCAGGCTAGATCCGGAAAGATTTTTGTAGCAATACCCCTTGCGCGTCGGTAGGCGTCGTCTGCGGCTCCGCGTCCGTCGTCGGCATCGTGCGCCGGAATGACGTCGTCGGAGTACTTAGACGCCGCTCTCGCGCGCTGACGTCAGTTCTTATACATAGCTTTCCGCGCCAGGGACGCTGAGCCATGCAAGAGACCGACACTGGTGCCAAAAAATCTAGGGCCCTGAAAGGGAGAACCTTAACCCTAGATGTCGGTTCGCAGAACGGGGAGGCTGGGTGGGTCGGTGAGGAATCTAACTAACTAATGTTTCTTACAGATACATCGTTACCGAAGGTAAGTAACTTGTTCATCTGAAAGAAACACGTTAGTTAGATTCCTCACCTTAGAATAGATACCCCAGCAATACCAACCCCGGAGGTGGGCCTGCGAACCAAGATCACACCAGAAAGTCCTGGAGAACACAACGGCCAAAGTGGCCATCTCTCTGGACTTGGCTGTCCAGGCAATAGTGCTTGGCAAACGTGTGCAGTGAAGCCCACGTTGCCGCCTGACAGATGTCCTGCAAGGGAACTCCCCGGCCCAGGGCAGTAGTAGCCGCTGTGGCCCGGGTGGAATGGGCCCTCAGCCCAACAGGAGGGTCCTTTTTTGCCAAGGAGTAACAAAGTTTAATACACAACACGACCCACCATGAGATGGTCCGTTTGTGTACCGCTTTCCCCTTCTTAGCTCCTACGTATCCAACAAAAAGTTGGTCGTCCACCCGGAACTGTTTGGTGTGGTCCAAATAAAAGGACAGCGCCCGTTTTGGGTCCAGACGGTGGAGCCTCTCTTCATCTTTTGAAGGATGCGGAGGCGGAAAGAAGGTGGGCAACGTGACAGATTGCCCGATGTGAAAGGGAGTCACGACTTTAGGAAGGAAAGAAGGACGTGTCCGGAGGACAACCTTATCCGGATGAACCGAAAGGAAGGGAGGCTTAGCTGACAGAGCCTGGAGCTCACTCACCCGCCTAGCGGAGGTGATAGCCACCAGGAAGGCAGTTTTCAGAGTCAGTAGACGAAGTGGACAGTTGTGAAGGGGCTCAAAGGGAGCGCACATCAGAAAAGTGAGAACAAGGTTCAAGTCCCACTGAGGCATTACGAATGGAACAGGAGGGAACATATTAGTAATGCCCTTCAGAAAACGGGAGACAACAGGGGACTTGAAAAGAGAAGGCTGATCAGGAAGCCTTAAGAAAGCAGAGATTGCAGCAAGATAACCCTTCAAGGTGCTCAGAGCAGAGCCCTGCTGGGCCAAAGAAAGAAGAAAGAGTAGAACCTCAGAAAGAGGGGCGGAAAGGGGATCCACAGCCTTTGCTGTGCACCATGCCACAAATTTGTTCCACCGGCAGGCGTATACCGTCTTTGTGGAGGGACGCCTGGCTGCCAGAATGACATCACAGACTTCAGGAGGCAAGTCAAATGGCATCAACTGTCGCCGCTCAATCTCCACGCATGGAGGTGGAGGCTGGACAGGTTTGGGTGTAGGACCGTCCCCTGCTGCTGCGACAGAAGGTCCTCCTGAAGAGGCAGACGTATCGGGGGATCGATGGACATACTGAGTAGCTCGGGATACCAGTACCTTCGTGCCCAATCCGGAGCCACCAAGATGACTTGGGCCCGGTCACGCCTGATCTTCTTCAGCGCTCTGGGCAGAAGTCGTATAGGCGGAAAGGCGTACAACAGATAGCAACTCCACTCGCGACGAAAAGCGTCTCCGAGCGAGTGCCGCCTTGGAAATTCCAACGCGCAGAACTGCTGACATTGCACGTTCTCTTCGGTGGCGAATAGATCTAACCAAGGCTCTCCCCACTGCAGAAAGAGACCTTGCGCCACGTCCGAGTTCAGACGCCATTCGTGATCCATCATGCACCGGCGGCTGAGTTCGTCTGCTCTGGCGTTCAGAGAGCCCGCCAGATGTTGAACCACCAGGGTAATGCCCTGATGTTCCAGCCATGTCCAGAGGCGCAGAGCCTCCTGACAAAGGGTCCAGGAACCCACCCCGCCCTGTTTGTTGCAATACCACATGGCGGTGGTGTTGTCCGTGAACACCTGCACGACACTTCCCCGGACAAAGGGAAGGAAGGCTTTTAGTGAAAGTCGGATCGCCCTCAGCTCCAAGAGGTTGATATGGAGCCGAGTCTCCGCCGGAGACCAGAGTCCTCTGATCTCCGCCTCTCCCATGTGGCCCCCCCCTCCCAGGAGGGACGCATCCGTCACTACGACATGCTCCGGTTGGGGTAGGGAGAGGGATCTGCCGCTGACCCAATCACGATTCGTGAGCCACCACTGCAGCTGGTTCGCAGTGCCCTCAGAGATCAAGCTGTGGTCGGACAGGTTGCCTCGATGCTGGGCCCACTGAAACTTCAGGTCCCACTGCAGAGACAGCATCCGCCACCTGGCGTGAGGTACCAACAGGATGCAGGAGGCCATCAGCCCCAGAAGCCGCAGCACCAACCTGACCGAAACCCAGGACAGAGGCCGGAAGATGGAAATCAGGTCCTGAATGTCCCGGACCCGCTGTTCCGGCGGATAGACCCGGAACTGCGCCGAATCGAGAACCGCCCCAATGAAAAGGAGCTTTTGGGAGGGACTCGGGTGCGACTTTGGCACATTGATGGAGAACCCCAGCGAGTGCAGGAGGTCGGCCGTAGTCTGGAGGTGGGAGACGACTTGCTGGGGCGAGCCCGCCTTCAACAGCCAGTCGTCGAGATAGGGGAAGACTGGGACCCCTGATCTGCGCAGATGAGCTGCGACCACCGCCATCACTTTCGTGAACACCCGAGGGGCACTGGTGAGGCCGAAGGGGAGCACGGTGAACTGAAAGTGCTCCTGACCCACCGTGAACCGCAGGTAACGCCGGTGGGCCGGCAGGACGGGGATGTGGAAATAAGCGTCCTGCAAGTCCAACGCTACCATCCAGTCTCCAGGGTCTAGGGCAGCCAGAACCTGAGCTAAGGTGAGCATCTTGAAACGGTCCTTCCGGAGGAAGGCGTTGACGCTCCTGAGATCCAAGATCGGGCGTAGGCCCCCTTTGCCCTTCTTGGGAACCAGAAAGTAGCGGGAATAACAACCACAACCTACTTCCGGCCCAGGAACGCGCTCCACGGCCTCTTTGGCCAAGAGGGCCGAAACTTCCTCTCGTAGAAGATGCAAATGATCCCCCGACATACGGTGGTTCAGCGGTGGCATGGCTGGAGGGGTCATCTCGAAGGGGAGGGAGTAGCCCCTTCGGACGATTTGCAGCACCCACCTGTCCGACATGATGGAGCGCCAGTGGAGCAGGTGATGGCGAACTCTGCCGCCCACTGGCGTGGAATGGGCCTGAAAGCTCGGACTAGGAGGGCTTTGAGGCGGATGCTGCCGGGGTGGATGTGGACTGACCAGCACGTTGACCTCCAGTACCGCCTCGGCGGAATCCACGTCTGCGACCGCGTGCAGGTTAGTTCTGCGGCCGGTGGCTGGGCGGACGTGAGGAGGCGCCCCTTCCTTGGCCACGAAAGGGACGAAAGGCGGAAGTTTGCGGCCGCGGGGCCGAAAGACCCAAGGACTTGGCCGTGGCCCGGGAGTCCTTGAACCGTGCCAGCGCACTGTCTGCCTTCTCACCAAAAAGGCGAGTGCCATCAAAGGGCATGTCCATGAGGGAACTCTGAACATCCCCCGAAAATGCCACCGTGGTGGAAATCGCCCTACCCAGCGAGTCCGTGGTGTCAAGTCCACACCGTATGGCATGTCGTGCTGCATCTCGCCCGTTAGCAAGTGCCTGGGAGAGACGTGTCCGGGCCTCCTCCGGACACAGGGGCAGCACGTCCTCCACCGCATCCCACAGAGAGTGGGAGTAACGGTCCAAGATGCAAGCGGTGTTCAAAGACCGCAGCCCCAGGCTCAGGGACGAGAACAGTTTCTTCCCGAACTGTTCCAACCTCTTGGATTCCCTGTCCGGAGGAGCGGACGGGAAGGAGGATTGGGACGTAGAGGCCTGGATAACCAGACTCTCAGGGGTGGGGTGTTGGGACAGGAAACTGGGGTCGCCCGGAGCAGGGCGGTGGCGCCGGGCTAAGTTCCGATCCACAGGAGGTACTGTGGAGGGCTTGGACCAAGTGCCCTGGAGAACGTCGACGAGGGCCTCATTAAACTGCAGCAGAGGCTCTGTGGAGCTTGCTGTCGGTTGAAGCACCTCAGTGAGGACGTTAGTCCTCACGGCCACAGCAGGCAAGTCTAGCCCAAGGGCTTCGGCCGCCTTGCGCAGCACCACTGAAAAAGCTGCACCTTCCTCCGACGCCACAGTACGGGGAGGTGTCCAGACCACTGGCATCCCCCAATTCGTCTGCCCAGTCCTGAGAAAGATAGGCCCGTCTGGCCAGAGGATCCTCAGATCCCTCCCAGTCACCCCCGTCATCCGAGTCCTGATACACAGGAGGAAGGGACGGAGCCGGACGGTAGATGACTTGCTCATCCAGCGGCGCCGGCGTCGGTCGACGCCGAGCCGGCGTCGGGTCCGGAATGGGGGTAAACAGGGGAACGGCGCCGGTGGTGGAACCGGAACCGGGGTCGGGGTCGGCGCCGGCGGAGGAGGCGTGACGAGGTCGACCGGCACCGACAGAGATCCAGGCCTGGATCCCTCGGGGACCCGTGACGTCGGGGCCAGAGCCGTCGACGGCGCCGGGGCCGGAGCCGCCGGTACGCGAGGTCGCCCAGTCGAGTCCGCGGGGCCCGAAGGCGCGCCGGCGGGCTTCGACGGTGGAGCCAGGCCTCTCATGGCCGAGAGGAAGGCACTGATCTCCGCCGGCGTCGCGTCAGTCCCAGGGACTGGAGGGTATGGGGACGGACGCGGCACCTGCGGCTCCGGCGGAGCCGCGGGGGTGGAACCACCTTGACCCTCGGCCGAGTCGCGCGACCGGCGAGGGGAGTCCTAAGAGCAATGTCACTTCTTGGAGTGCTTCGACTTACCCGAAGAGCCCGACGAGCGATGTCGATGTCTGCGGCTCCGCGACCGGTCCTTGGACCTCCTCCTGGACCGGAACCTCGAGCAGCACGGAGCCGAGTGGCGAAGCTCGAGAAGCTTGCAGGACCGCTCCCGCCTAGCCTTCAATGTCAAGGCCTGACAGTCGGGGCACGAGTCCGCGTCGTGGTCGGCCCCCAGGCAGAAGAGGCACCGGCGATGGTGATCCGTCACCGACATCAGTCGATGACAGGCGTCACAGGCTTTAAAACCAGGCATCCTACCGGCACCAACAGTCGACCAAAAAAGTCAAAAAAGTTAGTCAAAAGTTGACTAGGGGTAAGATCTTCCCGGATTGGCGCTTACTGGCGCGGAAAAAAGAAGAACTGACGTCAGCACGCGAGGGCGGCGTCTAAGTACTCCGACGACGTCATTCCGGCGCACAACGCCGACGACGGACGCAGAGCCGCAGACGACGCCTACCGACGCGCAAGGGGTATTGCTACAAAAATCTTTCCGGATCCAGCCTGACGCCTGGGGATATTCTAAGGTGAGGAATCTAACTAACGTGTTTCTTTCAGATCTCAAATTCACTGCGCAGATCAGTAATGTGAAAGTGGAATTCCTGGATGTGTGGATAGAACATCACAACTTACATCTCTCAGTGTCCTTGTACATGAAACCCACAGCCAGGAACACCCTTCTACATTTTAGTAGTTTCCACCCCCGAAGTCAGAAAGAAGGAATACCATTTAGTCAATTCCGCCGCATGAGGAGAAATTGCACCACCATCACGGATTTCCAGACTCAAGCGGAGATCCTCAAGCACAAACTCATTGCTAGAGGTTATCCGGCCAAACTCCTCAAAGGATTCTTTGAAAAGAGGCAGATACTATGACCGTGAGAACATGTTCAGACCTAACAACAAACTGCAACAAAAACTGGTTTGCGTGAACAAACACTCCAACATGGATGGCAAAATCCGCCAAATCGTTAACACACAATGGCATTTACTCAACATTAATGACAATGAGAATAAATTGCCTAGGCCTCCTTTTGCTTTCAGGAGAAACAAGAACTTACGAAATCTATTGGTCAAAGCAAAGAGAACCGAAAAGGACAACTTCTGCCAAAAATCCATTACGGGTGGTGACCCCATTAAAGGAAACCACAAATGCGGTTCTTGCCAAGCCTGTACAAATGCAATCGTGGGAGATAACATTAGGATAAACAATAGAACAGTTTATCTCAAGGACTTGACCAACTGTCGCTCATCCAACATCTATCGGAATCTGTGCCTGTGCGGCCTTGGATATGTGGGCGAAACTAGTCGTGAATGCAGAAAAAGAATAGGTAAACACAAATCCAACATCCATACCGCCAAACATCCTGCCCCGTTGGTCCATCACTGGCAGGACTTAAATCACACAGAGACCTGAGGTGGATCGTCCTAGAGAAGATAGTACCCCAGCAGCATACTACAACTATCTGAAAGAAAAGGTAGGTTTTCTGGATCTTCACTCTTAAAATCAAAGAAAAGGGTCTAAATTAACAGATCCCATGGGGAAATGCCATCTAAAGCTGTGCCCTGTTAGGGTGTAGCATTTCTCCCCCCATTGTGGGTTTTGCTCATTTTTCCATTCTTGACGCATCGGATCTTGTTGAGATACCAGGATCCCAGGTTCTTCCTTTTCTGAGATCCTTGTACCCATATTATCGGGGCCTGATTCTTTCTCTGGCCCCAACCTTCCCACCTGCCCACTGGTGGGACCTGGTATGCCTATTTTAGGTTGATATCCTGCCTCTTCGGCCCTGCTGTGCCCTGTTGTGACAATTTCTCCTGTGGGCATTGACTTCTTTACTACTCGTTTCCATGTTTATTTCTTTCCCCTTTTTTCATACATTTTATACACTTTCTTTAGTGTATATTTTCTTTGGTCACCTTTTAATTTAGTTAGTTTTTGCAATTAGAGAAAACTTTTTCCACGACTACCGATACTGGGTGCTTTCTATTTTCTTGCCTTCAATATGGCTGCCTTGTTTTTTCAGACCTCTAGGCAGTGATTCCCTGGGCCTTTGCCGAGATTGCGGATGGTTTACTTAGTGTTTGGACCAGGTGCGATTGATCTCCTTCTGCACCCAGTTCCCACTTCTGTGAGTCTCCCCTGTTATCCTCTGTTTTTCCTCCTCTTCAAGATGGCGGCGTCTCAGCCCTTCGGAGTCTCCTCATCTATCCTCCTATCCCAAAATTTCTGGCGCTATTTATTTGTAGTGTCATCCTGCATCTGCCTCTCGTCTTCATCGGGGGAGCTCCCCAGCATCCCTAGACCTCCGGAAACGTTAGAACACTTCAAATCGGCTCAGCCCAAGGAGAGTTTGTCTGAGCCTGCATTTTCTTTCTTCTTCTCTGTAGTGGCCCGAGCCAGGGTATGGCGTTTTTCTAGCCATGAATTTATTCTGCCCACTATAGGCTCTCACCTACTGGGTTCGCCCTGTTTCACCTCCCTATCACTACGCCCTGTTTCGCCTTCCTATCACTAACGGGCATTCCTTGTGTTATTGCGGTTACGTCCTTCAGGGTTGAGTACCTTTTACTTTGTCATCATAGGACTACCCGGTGTCGCTTAGCAGGGATTAGCGCCTCCTTTTCTTCATCAGTAGCCTTGTTCCCGCCCAGCTTTCTCTCCCTGTCTCAGTTACCTCCTGGCCCACCCTGGGCTTTAATTAGCCAGAAGGGGTCTTTGTGCTGTATTGATGTAACCGCCTCAGGGTGGTACCACGGCCATTGGGACCTGTGCGGATGAATCACCCGATCACCTTTCTTCTCCCCCACCTATTATCCATGCTCCGGGGGAAGATGCAGCACAGTCCTTTTGAAGTTAGGAATCTTTTCCTCGCTTTTCGGGGACATCTGCATTTTAGATGTATTATACCCCGAGCCGTAGAAGGGAGAATGTCCCCTGTTCCCATCCCACCCCTTATACCTCGGGCGGTCATTATTGTCAATATTTGTTATTTAGCCAACTGTCTTTTGTCTATTCCTTATCCTTCAACATCGACGTGCATTTTTGTAGATATCAGGGACTTTCAATCTTTGCCTTGGTTTATTCGCCACCAACATCCTTGTTTGGACATTCCATGGCTCTGTCGCATAGACCTTCAGACCCCTGCCACTAGTTTATGCCCTGTAGGCCCCCCGCCTACAAATTCCACCCCTTTGTAAGTATTACATTGGACTAGATGGGAATCGCTCTTTAGACATCTTAGGGCATGGGGTACCTCTCCCCGTCTTAGAATCACTCTCTTATCTTCTTTTCTTATGATACCTTGCAAGGGGCCTCCCTCATCCAATACCCTTTTTGGATTCCTAGGTTATCTGGTCAGTTTAGGCTGAACTGATACTACTTCAGGTATATATATATATATATAGCTCTATAGGCACTTATCATTTTATGAGTGTTCGCGCTTTGGTGCAGGGCCTTTTTTAAGTATCTTATTTAATCACTCTTCACCCTTACCTTAATCTGGTTTTACGTTAGTCAGCACACACCTCCTTTGGTGTTGTGGGATACAAGGTTTCCCTGCCTCCTCCTATGCACGTCTCCAACCTTTTTGCATATCACCTATGAAATACTTTGCTCGTCCTCCCCCATTTGATGCCAGTGTTTCTCTATTTATTTTAATCATGGCGACGCTACAGCTCAAGTATCTTTCCTTTTTAGGTTTCCCAGGCGCCTGCAGTTTGACTTGCATCTTGTTTTTCTGCACCCCGAGGAAAAAGGTGTGACCCACATGCAGGGTCGTCCACCGAAACGCGTGTTCGCGCTAGGGTCCCCTGATCTTTATGTCTCCTCCAATACTATCATGTTGTGGCTTCCTTTGAGGTTCACATGAAGCCTGACATTTTTTTTCCACCTAATGAAAATATATGTCGAAATGGTGACTGTATGATATCATAGAAGAACTATAAAGCATTTTATGGCCCATTTTATGTATAACATTGTTAAAGATCTACCGATGGAGGCCAATGGGTTTTGATGCAGTGGACCCCTTGTGAATATTGTGATTGCATGAATGAGTGAGTATGATTCAGCTGAGAGTATGAGTTGGTAGAGTGTATGTTTGTTGCGCCTGAGTTTCATCTATATATACAACCATGTTTCTCATGCATATTGTATTTTGTGGAATATTTACTGAAGGTTTATTAACTGTCTATTTTATACCTTGAGAATTGTTATAATACATTTGATACATTAGTTCTGATAACCATGGTTCCTGGATATTAGTGTCTTTAGCATCTGCTGCTTCTGGGCTGTTAGCACACTATATTCCTGCTCTTGGGGGATGTGATGTTGCTGTTCCTTTGTTTTATCCTTGACCCACAGCTTTACTTTAAACCATTTTCAGGCAGTGGGTTGTTTCTCATTGATTACTTGCCCTATCTGGTGGGGTTGTAGGGAAGGAATTTATCAAACAGCCTCTCTGGAATACGGTGCTACATAAGAAAGGTGGGGGTAACCGGAAGATGGATTATGGCGACAAGCCACTTGTCTAGTTCCACTTGGGAAAATCACAATTAGGAGAGACAAGGGAATAAGCCTTCTCTAACTCCCCTCCAAAGCTAAGAACTCACTATAAAGAAAAGGACAAGAAGTTAAAAAACTCTCTGACTTCAGAGCAAGTTTATCCAATGAGATACTATTCCCTGTTCCCACTGCAGACTACTCTAGTTCTTATAGTTAGAAACGGGACACAATAGGGGCGGGGGAAAGAAATTAAATTTCTTAATACTGCCCTCACACACTTTTCAGTGTCATGCTTCATCATTAGGCCGCATCTGACGCCCAGGTGCAGACCAACACACTGGGCGGACAGCAAAATAATTTTTTTGAATATACGGTGGGGAGGAAAATAAAGTATACAACGAACAACTAAATAGGGAAAAGTTGTTCCCTCAAGAAGGGATCATAAAGTGCAAAACATAAAAAATAGTGTTAAAACAATCTGAGGGGAAACCGGAGGTAACCTTTATTCTTGGACACCCTCGACAGGGTTAAAAATCAATTAGTAGGATATACCGGGGAGATCAGTACACATGTATTCTAGTTGCAGGAACCAACATGTTTCGGCCTATATCCTATGCCCCCACGGTGGAAATAGGGAATAGTATCTCATTGGATAAACTTACTCTGAAGTCCAAGAGTTATTTTTAACTTCTTGTCCTTTTCTTTATAGCGAGTTACATTCCCATGTGGGCTCAAACAAGTTCTTGCAAAAGTGCCCATGAGAGTGCCAGTAAGTGCCTCATTAAATGGTAACAGAGGTTTTGAAGATTATCTCGGTTGTCGGACCGCAGTGAGCACTTCAATCTTCAATAGAAGGTAGTTGCAGATCTACAACCTCAGCTGCTCTTCTAATAACTATGGCAAAGGGAGTCAACTCTTCTGTGGAAGTACTGGAGAGGGTGATGGGGGTGACACCAGCCCTGTGTCTTTGGATGTGTCTATTCCACTAGCCTCTTGTGGGTCTATATAGAAAGTGTTGTGATTGTAATGTTAGAAAAATCATCCCTGTCATCACCATCATCACCAAATGCAGGTTGGCTCTGATCAGAGCCAACCCAAGAGTTGTTGGAGAAATGCAGTATGGCCTCTAGGTAAATGCATTGTTTTTGCTGAGTCATTCAGGTAAAACAGTAGGCCAGTGTATGTCACTCTGCGAGTTATACAAGATATCTTAAAATCAGTTCTGGCTTCCAAAGGAAATCAGTGGTGATGTTTCAAGACGGGAGTGATCTGATTGGATTTTTTGGATCCAGTAACCAGACATGCAGACGCATGGAGAATGGCTCTTACAATTGCTATTACAGATTTGGGAAGGGCCACCTATATTATGTTTCCTCCATAAATATAGGTTAGAAGAAGGGATGTATAGTTTCAGTTTTGAAGGTGATAGGAGGAAGAATTTGCCAATTTTGCAGTATCGTCAGGTAGATTGAGGTTTTGGTCGATGCTAAATCTTAGGCACTTGGCATGTGGGGACCACTAATGGGGAAATACCTAGAGGGTGTAGAGCGTTGAGCTATTGCTGGAGTGGCATTGGGGAGTCACCAGAAAAGAGGGGTAAAAATTCTATTTTGGGTGCGTCCATTTACGGAGAGAAAGGTCATTCATGTGGACAGCTTTTCTAGGGAGGGTTTTAGATTTGATAAACTGTCCAGGTTTGACACCCTTAAGTACAACCAGCTGAATGTAGTAATCATACTTCTGTCTGAAAATATGTTAGTCTTGTACAATTGTGCCCAGGAGTTCCATATATGTATTTAAAAGTTATGGCGAGAGGATGGAGCCTTGTTTCAGCTGCATTCAGCACCACTGATTATTCAATGCATGTTCATTAACTAAAAGGGTGAAATTGTTTAACCAAGACTTGGACAGGACAGCATTTTCTTTAGATGCTTCAGCCTGCCTCTCTTTCACAATTTCAATGATGGATAAATATTTGCTTAGGTGTTCTTTCCTCCCTCTTATTTTCAATGTTATCGTAATTCTTCTTATTTCTTTCAGCCGGTCCGTTTGTGCTTTTTTCACCACATAGACTAATGACACTCAGTTATTTCTAACAGAAGGCCACAGCAACCAAACCAAAGACACTCAAAGGAGAACCCTAACTTCTGGGAACCCATTATCTGATGCAACCTTAATGACTCAAGGTGAATCTATCTTTAACAAAAGTTTGTTGATGAATCCATCTAGGTTTAAGGCAAGATTGTTTATGAAGGGCACTTTCCCCCTAAGGTGGGGACTCCCTGGTGCAATTTGAAAATAACTTCTGAAGGAAGACAGCCTGCGAGGAACCAGTCTTTGGAAAAAATAATCTTTGGACTTACATTAAATGTAAAGTGCATGTAAAATCTGCAACGAACCTTAGGTTGACCATATTGATTCTACTCTAAACAAGTTTACAAGCGTTCTATGTGTTTTATGGACAAGGGAGCTTCAGTGGTCCATGCCAATGAGTTTGGGAAAACAGAAGCCCTCCCATTAGAGACTCAAAAGACCATCTAGGTTTTTGCAAGAATGTTAAAACTTAGATTTATTATAAGTGCCTTAACTTTCAGTGGCACGGTCCTTCAGGAGTTAATGTTAAAGTGCTGTATTAGACACTTAGAAGTAAATTTCATTTGTTTCAAATGAAAATGAAATTTTAAATCATTATAAAACTGCACCAAAGAATTACAGTACT
The DNA here is from genome assembly GCF_964204655.1 of Triturus cristatus. Taxonomy (NCBI): domain Eukaryota; kingdom Metazoa; phylum Chordata; class Amphibia; order Caudata; family Salamandridae; genus Triturus; species Triturus cristatus. Next base: position 698,161,659 of record NC_140591.1, read on the forward strand.
CTAAAGCAGAGTATTTTTTTATACTAATGGTTGTAGAATTGATTTATACTTTATCATGGCCACCGAAGGAAAACAAAAATTGTATTGCTTTGCACTTATATATCCATATTTGTGAACAGGAAATACATATGTTTGGTTACCACTGAATTAGGTGAATAAAGACATGAAAAGAACACAAGGCAGAATGATAACGAAATGTTATACTATGAAATTGAGAGTGCAATCAGTCATCGTCATAAATCTCTTTATCTCCACAAGGACTAGAAAAATATTGCATACTTACTCATAGTTTATTAGGAACTGGCAGAACTAAAACAAAACCCTAAACTGTTTAAATTGACTCAACTGTATATGTGATGAATGTCAGCTCTGCAAGAAAGCTACAAACAAAACATTATTTACCTTGTCAAGAGAATTGCTCTTTTCGCTGTTCCTTTCTGGAATACTGTTTCCCGAATCAGTGCTTATAAGTGAGCCTCTGGAATCTGCATTTCTCACACAGTTGATATTTGGAGTAGATGACGTGTGTGGAGAGGCTTAAATAACAAAATATACAAAAGCATTTAAATTCAGTCAATTTCATGCTTTAATCAGATTTTAGAGCATAAATTTAAAAACTCAAAAAAAGATAACTCCCATGCCTAAACAATTTAATGGTGAGTGTCACTTGTACAAAATACATAATATAATTAAAGTATATACTGTGAATGACATGTAACAGGTTAACAACTCTGACGTTTCAAATTCCCGTCCTTCACTATGAAGCACTGAATGTAAAGGGTATCATTATCTTTAATGTTACAACACATAGGGCTTGAGTTAAATTAGCAGATTGCATATTGCATCACAAATATGATGGATATTCTATCCGGCGTATTACAAGTGCCATTGGCTATAATGCACTTGTAATACGGAGGGTGGGATATCTGCCACGCTGGTGACTGAGTATACCATCTGCCAAATTCTAAATAAGGCTTTTACTTCCCGAGGTAGTGTTCCTCACGACAAGCATCCAAGGATGAACGAAAACTCATTCATGTCGATATCCTCTTACGAATCAAGAAGATATCGCTTACTAGTGTGCAAGGAGCGGTACAGCACTGGAAGTAAAGGTGATAAAGGTAACAGCAGACTCTCTCCCTTACTGCGGAGTCCATTCTAAACTCTGCAGAGAGCAGTGTTTAGGTCAAAATTGGGCAGGTGAAAAGACATACACTTTTTATTTCGGCCCTGAAACAATTAGTAAGGTACCGTCAGCATGTCAATCAAGTGCACCACCCTCAAATGTGGGTTGTTCAGCTTGCAAGCAGTTACATGTCATAAGTGGCCAAAGAACTTGCATCATGGGTGCTACATTATGAAGCACCAAGAACATGTTTTCCAATCAGGAGATTATGGCTTAAGTTTCAGTGGAATTGTACTCTGTAATGTTCATTATTGTTTTTTTTAATTAATTTCATTTTATTTTTTCAACCAACCAGTAGACCCATATCACACAATATTTGTCAGTCTTCACTGTTCAGTAGTACATAACATGTGGGGTCGCAATCCACACCATATACATATCAGTTACTACGTTTTTAGTTCTTGCATCAGCAGATGTTATTTCACTTTACATGCGTCTCTACACTCCCCAGCAATCCGACAATTCCCTGTGTTCCATAGCATCTGTTCCCTGTGTGATATCCCAGGTATAATATCGTAAGGGCCAGTCGCAACTTGGGTCAGATCATGTTTCGGGTTCCGGTGCTGCCTGTAAGTATTGAACCAGCGGCTCCCAGAAGTCTCTGGGCCGCGAGGCTTGCAGAATATCCTCCGCATAAGTCTCTAGCGTCGACTTACAATAGGTCATGTCTGTGATCCAGTCCTTAAATCTGGGGGGTCTTTTGCTTCTCCACTTCATCGCAATCCGCCTTTTTGCAAGCAACATTGCTACCGCCAAATATTTCCTGCGTCTAGCATGTTTAAGTTTCCTAGCACCTAAAATGCATACGAAGGGAGTATTAGGGATCTGTTCTGACAGCATTTCGGATAGTGTGGCGGTGACTTCCTCCAAATAGGTCTGCAATTGTGGGCATGACCATGAAGTGTGTAAAAAGTAAGCACCTGGTGCGCTGCACCTCTGGCAGTTGTCGGTCTCCCTCAGGCCTAACCTGTGTAGTTTGGCCGGCGTATAATATAGTTGATGGAGGAATTTGAAATGAATGATACACAAGTTGCAATTTGACGTAAGAAGTGTAAGTTGTGTGCAGCTATAGAGTGCCAGTCCTGTTCATCAATTGTATCTCCTAGTGTCACTTACCATCTACCCAACGCTGCGGTAGGTTTCTCAGCCTGTTCCTCTTGGACTGCGTTGTACAAGCGTGTCACCATATTTTTCCGGTTGGGAGCGGTTAACAATATTTATTTTATGTATTCGATTATGTAGGTTCTTTCGGAAATGTGGTGTATAAAGATCTGACCGCCGTACGTAATCGTAGGTATGCAAATTTCTTCAGAGGGAGTTGATGAGCACACAATGAGGGATCTGTCCATTTAATGAATGTGTTATGGGGGTATAGTTGTCCCATAGAGGTCAGCCCCATCTCCGTCAGTAGGGTATTCATTTTCTTTTCTTGCGTTACGGTAAGTCTAGGGTGTCTCGCCATGGGCAATGCTCTTGCATACACAGGTAACTTACGTGCCCTGTGTGCCAACGCATGCCACGCCCTTGAGGTGCATAGAGCTGTGTGAATTCTGTCCCTTAGTGTGTGCCTTATCGGGTCAGCTATGAGCGCAGTCAGTGGGAGAGGGTCGACGCTATCCTTTTCTACCGCAATGTGTGGTATATATGCATGGGATTTCGTCCAGTAGTGTGCGTGCTGTACTTGTGCACAGAGGTAGTATAGGTGGAAGTCTGGTGCCTCTAAGCCTCCTAAATGATATGGTTGGGTTAAGACCTTCCAGCTCGTTCTGGCCTGCTTGCCTGCCCATGTAAGCTTTTGCATAGCAAAACACAATCTCACAGAAAAGGCCGCATTCAACGATATTGGTACATTCCAGAACAGATACAGAAACCTTGGTAATACAATTATTTTCTGTAAGGCTATCCTATCCGCCATTGAGAGTGGCATTTTTATCCATTTATCTACCTGTTCCTCTAATCTCGCCAGCGCCATCCCAAAGTTCTCTCTAATAACCAATTCTGGGTCACAATGGATCCAGACCCCTAAGTATTTAACTGGATCTGTCCGCCATTTTAAAGGGTATTCCTGTTGAGGTTCCCCTGTTTCCGCAGTTAAGGGTATCACAACTGATTTGTCCCAGTTTATACGGAGGCCCACATATCGCTCGTATCTAACATATTCCCTAATAAGCGGGTTTAAGTTTCTATCTGGGTACGTAGTGTAGAGGACCATGTCGTCAGCATACAGCACAATGCCAATGGGGCTGAGGCCGAATTGCAGGGCAGATTCCGAGTGTTTCTGTCTAATCTTGCAGGCCAGTGGTTCTAGGATTAGTGCAAAGAGCATTGGCGATAGTGGGCAGCCTTGTCTGGTGCCACACTTTATCTCTATGGGGTTGGATGTGTAGCCATTTATTCTGACCCGTGCCGTAGGCACCGCGTACAATAACGATATCCATTTTAGGAATGGGTCTGGGAACCCCATCTTTCGGAGAGTGGCGAACATAAAATCCCATTCTATTGAGTCGAATGCCTTGGCAGCATCTAAAAGGGCCGCAGCAGCTGGCATATTCGGGTCGAAGTGATGGTATAGCGCGAAAATGGTACGAATGTTGTGGGTGGTTGACCGTGTTGGCATAAAGCCTGCCTGGTCTGGCAACACCAGATTGCAGAGGAGAGGTTGTATTCTGTTCGCTAAGATCTTAGCGTCTATGTTTATCAGGGATAGAGGTCTGTATGGTTCGCACTCAGTGGGATCCTTACCCGGCTTCGGGAGTGCTATCAGGAACGCCTCATTTAGTGAGGACGGGAGTGTGCCTTCCTCATAAGCTTCTTCAAGGATTTCAGCAAAATGTGGGATCAGTAGATCACGATATTCTTTATAAAATTCGCCCGGAAGACCATCCAGTCCCGGCGCTTTGTTAGGTAGGGAGTTAATGGCTTCTATTATTTCGTCACGGGTGATATGGTGACAAAAGTAGGTGAGATAACTTGCAGAGTTCTCTGGCCTTTCGAAGCGCCGCATCTCTGTCTCTGTAATTTAGTAACTTGGCGATAATTGGTCTCAGTCTGGAGCCAGTAGGGGGTTTGTGTCCCAACTATCTGTGGGCTCTCTCCACGATAAATACCTATAAAAACGTCTCCCGACCCAACAAGGAGATGAGCAGTTGCTATTTGGCCCGTGTTTGTCATCTCTGAAACTCCCATTACGCAGACGTTGTTCCTTCGGGACCTAGCATCCAAGTCTTCTGACTTTGCCGTTATGACTGCCAATTGCTTCTCCATCTTCGACTGTTTCGCGTCCATCTGTACGTGGCAGTCTTCAGCTTCAGATATTCTCCGCTCCGCCATGTCCAGTCTTTCCGTGGTTTATCAATTCGCTCCGACATCCTATCAACTCTATACGTCAAGTAGTCAATCTTCCCATCTATATTAGACAGTGCCGTTTGAATTGTGGTGAACATGGTTTGGATGTCATCATTCGTCACCCCGCCTGCTGCTCCCGTTGTCGATTGCGGCGTTGTCCGTGCATCAGTACTTTGATCTTGATGTTTCTTCGTTTGGTCAAAGGTGATTTTTGGTTGGGTGTGGTCCGTTTTACCCATTTTGCAATGTATACATTATCTAACCCACGGGTATATTGACAGCTGCCATCCCAGAGGAAAGGCGTCTTAATTTGGGACTCTCAATCCGGTCTGTGGTGTAGCGTTGAGCTCTGCCTTATATGACGAGCAGGTCCAGATCATATGTGTTAGTCCGAATACTATTTTGTAACGGCTCTTCAAGTTCCGGTAGTGATGGGGTAAACACAATCCACGAGGGTGGGGGGGGGGGGGTTTACAGGGTTGCACTAGACCTTGTTCCTCTGCCTATTTTCCCGAGGTGTCAGGGACTGTGTCCCATTTATGCATTTGTTTGCTGCTGCAAGCGTGTCTCACAACCCCACCCTATTGGTAATCTACCATAAATTGTGTTTGCCTGGTCCTGGCCCCTTACTAGTGCCGCCCCATGTAGTCCGGCGATCAACAGACGGGTGCAGGGAGGGGGGGGGTGATGACCCACGTGTGTGTCAGCGCAGATATGTGGAGCAAGGGTATTTCAGAGCATCCTCCCCGTGAACACAGCTGACCGTGGCACTGTGGAGCTTTGTGACTTCGTTATATCTCGCTCCCCAAGGGCCACCCGTTCTTGTAGTGTCCGTTTGCGCTTCCATGCAGACAGTGTCCCCGGTGAAGCAGCTCCGAGGTGGCAACAGCTAGAAATAAAGTGCGCAGCAGAGTTAGGCCTGTGCCCTTCCCCCTGCAACCCGCTATGTCTCTGCAGCGGGGCCACCCACCAGGTTCCACCCCTACCGCGGGTAACCGCAGGCAGCCGCTGAAATATCTCCCGGTGTCTTCCTGCCCACACGGATTCACAGCGTTAGTATAGATTGGGCCCCTGAACTCCGCCCGAGTGTAGACCTCTCGCAGTGTCACTTACGGGTCTCCAGCACGCAGCGGGGCCTCTGCAGATGTTCTGTCACTCTTCTCAAGTATTGTGGGCACCTGCAGCCCCAAACCCGCAAGTCCGCCAGCGTTTCTGCCGGTCGCGGCCCTGGAGTTACAGTCGCAGCGGGTCTCAATTCCTCCCAGGGCCGCGCTACGTGCCGCACGTCCTGGTTCGTCTCCCTGCTGCGGCCCGCGGCTCCACTTTCGTTTTCTGTCCAAGGGACGCGACTACTCATTCGCCGTTACGGGCTGTTTCCGCATCTTTCGGGGCCGGACACCGCTCTTCTATGGGCTCGCTCGCTTCAGCTCGTTTTCTACCTCGGTTTCAGTCTCTTTCATTTAGTGTTGGAAGGATCGGCTTAAGGGTAGTCGGGCGTGTGCGAGCTCGCTTAACTAGCGACCATCACGCTCCAAGGCTAACTCCGCCCCCAATGTTCATTATTGTTTAATAGAGATCTGATGATGAAAAAAAAAAACATCAAGCACACCTAGATGTGTTTTTTAGTTTAAAAAACAAGAGTCCAATGTTTCTGAAATCACCCTCTCTGTGAGCCTCAACATTCTTCAATAACAACCAGCAATCTCCACCAGGAAGTGCCAGAGGCAAATGGGTGATGGGTGTTCATAATGGAGAAACACTTATAGACAAAAACTCTCAAATGTACAACAGCAACCCAGCTTTCGCCTGGTCTTACATCAGATTATCCTTTACACTCAACTCATGGAACTAAAATAAGGGACAGAGAATCAAAGGAGGTGCCCACACTATATCATAGATCAGGCATTAGGCAAACAGATTACAGAGGAATAGAAAGCTGATGGCTTCCTTAAATGAGCTGTATTTAATCACTAAGCAGACCCTCTTTCTGATTATACCATAGTACATTTAGTGGTGCATTTTCGATATTTTGGTTTGAAAGCAGCACCAGGATTGGATAGAGTGGATTCTGTCAGCGCTCCTAGGAGCATTGGAGGCCTGCTTTTTCTCAAACCCATCTGTCTAAGACAGCTAGGTTAGAGAACTTTAAAATGAGCATGTTTGGGTGGCCGTCCCAAGACAGCTGGCCAAAGAGACATGTGCATTTTAAAACGCACAGCTCCCTGCTGCTGCCACTTGGCAGCGCTGGCCCCACCCTGACACATCGTTCAGGACGGGTTGTTGAAAAATAAAATGATAATAAACTTTTTTAACATTTTATTTTTCAGCTCTGGGGCTTGTGGGGTGATGCTTCTCCGCTCGTTCAGGACGGGTTGTTGAAAAATAAAATGGTAATAAACTTTATTAACATTTTATTTTTCAGCTCTGGGGCTTGTGGGGTGATGCTTCTCCGCTCAAACGGAGGAGCCGCCCATTACAAACTGCCCTGAGAAGAATGAATGGGGAAAACATGTACATTTGCCCCTTAGCAGATATCATAGAATCTTTTGGCATCACTCTACTCTCATGTGAAGACAACACACAACTTATTTTACCACTTTCCCAAGACTTTGGCAAATGGGCCGCTCAACTGAAATTTCATCTCACTGCTGTCTCTGAGTGAATGGGCCTTAACTGCCTCCAGCTCAACAGTGAAAAACCTTCTATAACCAATGCAACATCTGATCAACTACCTAGTGACCGAGTAGACTGCGCCCTCAGTGTTTGGTCACTCCGGCATTCATCAGGACGTTTGCCTTCCTCTTCGCCGTGATGGTCCCTTCACAGCGAAGAGGAGGGCAAACGCCAGGCAGCGGTCTCACCTTGACAAATGTGTGACTACAGGGAGCCGCTTCTACTCACTCATCATTTAAGTCTACTGACTGACGAAACTCGATTCTTTGAGAATGTGAGTTACAAAAACCTGATCTAGAAGGGAACTACCTAAAAAAAAAAAACTTAATTAGGACTGGAGGGTATTTTGATTGGGATCCTGATGGTCCTAATGAATGCCGGACCCAACACTGAGGGTGCAGTCTAATCAGAAGAAACATGTCGACACTTTTGCAGTAAGGAGGGGTGAAATGATCCTAACTTTCTCCTTTCACCACCATCCTTCATGTTTTTAACGCTGGCCGGGTGGTCCAGGAGTAAAATAGAACCATGGACACACCTAAGCTATTTTTAACTCTCACAAACTGCACACTTCTTTGGTGATCTCATTTTTTTATGTTTGTATTGTCTTCCCCTCCCTGTTGCTCCACGCCGGCCTTGGTCTGCGCAGGGGTGACAGTTACAAAAAGCCCAATGATGAGGCATATCACAATTTGTGAGTGAGGGCAGTCTTTTCTCACACAGCACGTGCCACTACAGAACCATAATACACACAAACAAGAAGGTAGGAATGTGTAAGAGATTTTGACTACGAAGGTCAGGGTAGGAATGCAACCTCTTCCCCCTTTTTTATGTGAATCAAACACGCTATAGAATCAGAAAAAGAGACAACCCCAAAAAGAATTAAACCCAAGATTGGGGAATACAAAGGACCAAGGACAACGGTTGCAGAGTCTAGGCTCAAAACCAAATGGAAGGATCATACATAGCGTGCTCAGCCGAAGCAAACACATAGAACGAAAAAGAGCAGCCACTGATCATTGAGGGAACTATCCTGAAAAACAGATGTGAAAAAATGGAACTTCCAATCATAGAATGATGGAGAAAGTGGAGAGCGATGAATGCTGAAGAGCATGTCTAGAAAAACAACAAGAATGGTAAGAAACTGCTCTTATAGTGAGAAACTTGATAGATATATAAGGCATCCTCCTGAATATATAATGGAGACGCTTATTGAAGAGAAGGAAGGAAATAGACAAGTACAACCAAGAAGGTTGAACCAAGTCAACCAATAAGGGAGCATTTAAAATGCAGTGACGTACAAAATAGAAGGCCAGACGACCCTTTGTGCAAAACACACAAATATATCCCTGAAGTAAAAAACATATACAAGAGATAGGTATATACAGGTAGAGACATATACATCCAGGATAATTGTATATATGCCTACAAAAAACATACATATTCCTGTAGAGACACAAGTTAATAAGGGTACAGCAAAAGTATATCTATTCCTCCGAAGGTAACCCTCGTCCTCCGCTAGTGAGTGGAAGGACGAAAAGTGGTGGAACGGAGGACACTCCACAGACAGAGATAACCAAGGAAGGACAGAGATGATACAACCTACCGTTGTAAAAGAAGAAGTTACAACAGTAACTGAGGAGGAGACAGAAAGACAAGCTGGAAAACAGCAACGCAATGCCACATAAGAGTAGGAAGGGGAAGGTATCACTCACTACAGAAAACAAGGGCAATCGCCCAAGAACCAACACCGCCGATTGAGGAAGGGTGTCAACAGGTGGTAACAGGTTAAGCAAAAAACAAACAGCATGTCGAAATTCCACCATGAAAGAGAAGAATAAAATGAAGAAGACGACCGCTAGGGTGAAACAGAAGGCTAGCGGAAACTGAGGGCAACAGATAGTTGATTATGACAATCACACATTGTCCAACTCACGGAAGCATGAGAAACAGGTAGAAAGCTGACTAACGCTCCATGGAAACTTTAGAGAAGATAGATTAGCCCAAATAAAAAGTAATGAAATACCTCCATCAAAAAAGGAGGGTAAACGGAATCTGTCCTATAGAAAAAAGACACCACAAAGGTGGAAGTGGAGGGATGAAAAATTCAGGTAAGAAAGGGAAACCTAGTCTACTGTGAAATAAGGATACCAGACATGGATCAAGGGGACTGGTGTCCCAGGAGAACAGAACTGAAAAGAACAGCAGAGACAACAGCTACCCCACAGGTGCAATGGCAGACATAAGTAAAAAGAAAAACGCAGGAAGCAACCGCCATGCCTTAACCCGATTAGGTAGTTAAGAACACCTAAAGTGTAAAAGCAGATGCAAGAATACTAGCCTTCTTAAGATAAACAGCATCAGGAGCACAATAAAGTAGAACAAGGGCTTACACAAGAAAGCGGTACGCAATTTGAACTAATAGGCCAAAAAGATACTGATACCACAAGGGCACAAGGGAAAATGAATACACCATAAGAGGGAGGCGGATTCGTGGAGCCCAAGTCCGAACCAATAGAAACACAAAGATGAGTAGGAGAAAATCCATGTGTCCCACAAAGTAAAACAGAACAAAGTGACGGTCCACACCAAAGAGTGTCATAGACCGGAACGAAAGTTACCCAGGACAAACAGTTTGCCTGCCTGTGGTACCATTATTGCCCATATGGACATAAGAAGCAGAGAAAAGATGACGCTGAAGTCACTATAAGGCATACTAAGTGCTTAGGTAGCTCACAAAAGGCCCCTAAGGCATACAAAATAAGGTCCCCGAAGAATGACGAACAAGGCTATAGTGCATCTGCACAACATAAACAGAATACCCACATAGAGTGAGTACTCGAAAAGGAGAAATCAAGCTGCAAAAAGAAACTGTAAGAACAGGCTCCCAGGAGACCGCAAAGTAAGATTTGTTCCAGATGGCTGGAAACTAAATCTGCCCTTGACAGCATAAATTAGAAGAAAAGCACATGCAGCAAGCAGAAACACTGCACTGGGTGTAACTCTGGAAGGGAGAGAAGCGCTCTGTCAGTGCTTAATTTGTGCCGGTGGTTTCCGGTGCTTAGCACCGGCACTTATTTATCAGGGCCGGGTCTACAAGTCAGTACCAACTCACATCAAAAACTGCACAACGTCACTGGGAGGGCATGTCAAGCATTAGATAGATGGGGGTTCAGGATGGTGGCACATTCTGAGTTCACGTCGGGATCTAGAGGGGTAGGTATATTGGTAAGTAAACAATCACCACTTATAATACATAAGATAAAGACGGACATGAGTGGCCGATTCGCGGCGCTGATGGGTCAGTGGGAGGGCACTCTATCAATATAGTATCGGTGTATATCCCTCCGGCGCTGCAGGCAGTGGCGCTTCCCGCCCTGAGTGAATTCCTCCTTGATCTCCCGGAGGGCGGGCTACTGTTCGGGGGGGACTTTAATGACGTGGTGGACGGAGATAGGGATCGGCACCCTGTGAGGGAGCGGGTGGGGGCGGGATCCCGACTAGGCGGATTTCTGGAGGCAATGGGGCTAGTGGACACCTGGCGACATCGACATCCCACGACATGTCAGTACACTTTCCACTCGGCGGTACATAATAGCTTATCACAAATAGACTACTTTATGGCCTCCTCGGAGAGTCTCAGACAGGTAGACTCAGTGGACATCCGGCCCAGAGGCATATCAGATCACTCGCCTATGGTCTTAACATACAAGTATCACCAAGGGGGAAGGCGGCGAATATTCACCATATTCCCGGGTTATTTGACAGTGCCCAAGATTATAAAATCCATACGCAAATCTACAAAGCAATACTTCGATGATAATGTCGGGACGGTCCAGTCCCCGTCCACCCTCTGGGAGGCTTATAAAACAGTGCTCTGGGGGCAGGCTATCTCAGGTATCTCAGGCTAAAAGAAAGAACAGCGTAGAGAACTCACTGCCCTAGAATCTGAGCTACAAAAGGCGGAAACACAACATTCGCAGGACCCGACTCCCGATACGGCCCACGCCTTACGCCTACAACAACAATTGTATAGGGAACATCTGAGGGAGGTGACTGTACGTGGGCTTGCAACAACAAGACACAAAATATATGAGACCGGAGATAAAGCAGGGAAACTGTTGGCGTGGCTTGATAAGAGGGAGAGGGATAGAAAATGGATAACGCAGCTCAAAACGACAGATAGTGTAATGAACGCCGACCCACGAGCCATAGTGCACAGGCTGGCGCAACACTTTCAGCAGGTATACGCGACACAGTCAGAGATGACAATGGAGGAGGCACTGACATACATCAGGGATATGGAGATGCCCAAGCTGGTCCCAGAGACAGCCCTCGCGCTGGAGGCGGATTTGACAACTGAGGAGCTGCAGGTGGCAATCGGCGCCTTACAGACGGGAAAGGCGCTGGGACCTAATGGAATCCCCGTAGAGCTCCATAAAAAGTTGGCAGGGACGCTGGCCCCACACCTACTGAATATGTACCGAGAGAGTTTGATAAAGGGAGAATTCCCGTGGGATCAACGTGTGGCCACAATAGTGGCGATCCCCAAGCCAGGGAAGCCCCCAGAAGAATGTACATCCTATCGGCCCATTTCTTTAATCAATGCGGAGCCTAAAATATTAGCAAAGGTCCTAGCGTTGCGGCTTACCCCGCATCTCGTGACCCTGGTTCACCCGGATCAATCGGGGTTCATGCCTAATAGAAACACGGCGCTCAATCTGAGGCGACTGCATGGAGTGATGGCCCGTGTACCCTACCTTCAGGAACCAGCAGTTATCCTGTCATTGGACGCCCGTATGGCGTTCGATATGGTGGAGTGGCCCTTCCTATTTGCGGTCTTGACACACTTAGGGTTTGGCCCACGGTTTTGTGCGTGGGTCAGCCTACTCTATACAAAGCCGATGGCTCATGTAACGGCGAATGGACACGTATCTGAGGACTTCCCACTGTCCCGAGGCACGAGGCAGGGCTGTCCGCTGTCACCATTGCTGTTCGCACTGGTGTTGGAACCACTGGCGGCATGGATCAGGTGGGAGCCTCAGATGCGTGGACTGAGATGGTCACCGGACTGGGAGGATCGCATTTCGCTCTATGCGGATGACGTTCTGCTTTACCTGGCCTCCCCTAGACGCTCCATCCTGGTGCTTCTCAATATATGTGAGCAGTTTGGCCGCGCATCGGGCTACACTATCAATTGGTCCAATTCCACACTTTTCATACTCCGAGGCCCGCCACCACAGCTCACGGAGGATTGCCCATTGCATATTTCGGTAGAGAGATTCCGATATTTGGGAATCTACGTCACCCCGGATCCCGAGGAATTTTTTAAGAAAAATCTTTTGCCCCCCCTGGACCATCTAAAAAGGGATGTCACTCACTGGTGGACTCTCCCCCTAACGCTGCTTGGGAAGGCAGCGCTTTTTAAGATAATGGCGCTGCCTCGATTTCTGTACGGCCTAGAAAATACGCCATACTCAGTGCCGCCCCCGTACTACAAGCACATTGCAGCACAAGTCGCGGGGCTAATGTGGGGGAACAAACCGACACGCATCGCACAACGCAAGCTTAACAAAGGGTGGTTTGATGGGGGTATTGCGCTGCCGGACATCCAGCTATATTATTGGGCGGCGCACTTGAAAGTCATTAATCAATGGGTGCATGCTTCACAGGCGAATCCCGCCTATAGGGCAGATAGAAGTGGGTTTGGGGTGGAAGGTATGATGTGCGCACTATATAACAAAAAGCGCGCACCGAAACTACTCGGACCCACTAGGTTGACGGTTGATATCTGGCATATAGCACAGGGCAAAATGGGATGGGCAGGAAAGATAACACAGCTCACCCCCTTGTGGGTGACACAGCGGCTGGGCGGCTTGGGACACTGCAAGGGCTTTGACAAGTGGGATGCAATTGGGATAGCTACAGTGGCATAAGGGAGGAGTAGCCACGTTTGAGCATCTTAGGGCGCAGTACGACCTGGCACCCTCTGAACGCTTTAGTTACCTGCAGATTAGCCATGCGCTACGGGCGGCCATTCCACCGGGCACAGAGGTCCCTGAAGCCACCCCCTTGGAGGATAGGCTTTTGACAGATTGCATGTATAAATGAGCCATTTTCTTCACATATAGAAAGATAGTGAACAACCTCCCGGATCCTCATGGGGCGCTCATGGAAAAATGGGCACGAGAGGTGGGCGATTTCGACGACTATGAATGGCGAGAGGCACTAGCATCACCGCGGGAGGTGGGAATACCGTCCAGACTTAAACTTGTACAATTAAAAATCCTGCATAGAGCTTATTACACTAGATGTATCCTACACACAATAGGGTCGGCACCACATCCGTATTGCCTGAGAAGTTGTGGGGAGGAGGGCACTTTCCTCCATATCTTGTGGGAATGTCCCAGGATAGCAGAATATTGGATAAAAGTAATGAGGACTATCTCACAAGTGGTGGAAATATCACTGGCGCCCGAGCCTAGAAGATGCATTCTAAATGTGTGGGAGCCAAATGACCTCACCCGCCCTGCACAGGGGTGGGTAACAATGGGGATAATGGTGGCAAAACGCAATATCGCACAAAAGTGGGGAGCGCAAGAGACACCGTCACTGACAGTCTGGTGTAGGGATCTTGATTTGGCCATGGTGGCAGTGAAAACAGTATTTGTAAATAGGGGCTGCCCCGGGAAATGGATCAGGATATGGGGGGCATGGAATAAATACAGGGGAAACATTTGTGAACCACCTGAGATTGAAGTAGAGGAGGACTCAGACAATGAAGATGAAGGAGAGTTGGAAATGTAAAATGAGGACACTCACCAGTTTAAAGAAATGTTTGCGATTTTATAACACCAAGTGCCACAATGTTAATCAATACAAAAGTAATGATTATGGGGATTGGTTCAATTATGTCTGCAATGTATATGCCTTGTGCAAGAAAATAATAAAAACAGTTTACAAAAAAAAAAAAAACTGCACAACGTGTGTAGTGTGCCACAACATAATCGACCGTTGTCACTATGCCTTTCCGGTGAAGAGCTGAGGCGATGAGTAATCCATGCCTTGAGTCAGAGTTTCAGGTGGGCGGGTCACTGATTGGGCTGGATTTGGTCCTGTGGAGCTGTGTCTGCCACTGCAGACTGCATAACTTTTTTTACATTTCAGGCCTCTGGCCCGCCTAATCATCACGAGGCACACACGCGCTATTCCCCCGACAGACCGGCACTATTTATTGAAGTAGCAGCGTGCAGCAGCAGGCCTCTTAAAAAGGCAGTAACCAAGTAAGTAACCAACTCTGCTTTTTCTTGAGCGTGTCACATAGGTAACTGAATGGTAGAATCTGCTTGTTCGGAGATGTTGTCTGTCCACAGTTTCTTCATGGGCACCTGAAAAGTGGCATCTGTTAATTTTGCAATGTTCAGCGTCTGCCATGGCTTCACAAGCCAATGAAAGTTTGATCGGTTTGTTCTAGAAGCTTGGGTGTGCTGCTGGCATTGAGTGATGCAAGTTCGTTTTGCACAGTGTGGCAGGCCAATTAGTAGCGAAGACAAAGGATTTAATTGGCCTAATGCTGGAGAGAGATATTGGATTTCTGTGCAAATTAATGAGCTCCGGCAATCAGGCCACGAACCGGATAAAGAGAGACAAACAGAGTGACAGGAAGTGTAGGGGGAGGACGGGTCGACGTACTTCCCTGGTGCAAGCTCCTCGTGGTACCCTCAGGTGCCAGCACATCACACTGCCCACCTGGGTTTTAAAGAATTCCCCCAAACAAAAAATGGCTTCTGAATACACGCCCATGAAATAATACAAAACGTATTTCCAGTTTGCTGAGGCTGACATAAAAGGGGTTTCCTTCCTTTCTACACCCTTTCTCTACTTTTCCTTTCATCTATGTTTTTTTCCTTGTCTTACCTGATAATGTTTGTTTCCTTTTTTAAAAATCCAGCCTTTGTGATTGCAAAGCTCCTTCATAAATCAACTTTATGTGGTTAAATGTAAAGTCTGGAGTGCTAATAACAACCAATGCCGACGTTGTAACACACACGATGTAACGCCAGGGAACATTTCCAGTCCTCGATTCAACTGATTCAAATACTATGTGTTGAAGTTAAATTGGATCTATTATTTTATGGCAATTGAACTTTGATAATGAGTAAACAACAAATGTCTTGTGTTGGACTGCAAATAATGACCATGGAGGGAGCTAGTAAGCGTATATTTTGTTAAATTTGTCATCATTGAGCTCAATCCACTAACCTCCTTGATGCCTGTGAAAAGCATAAATGTCACAAACACAGCGATTAGCATTCAACACATCTTAAGTCAGCTACCTTTTTACGTTTGACTTGAGGACACCTGCACCATTCATTCCAGATTTTTCCATATGATATACATGAATGGACTAGGAGACAGCTTTGTGTAACTGATTTGCGTTTTGATTGAAAGAAAGATATGCAATCATGCCATCCAGGTGTTACAAATATGTCAGCACAAAAGAGCTTGAGGTAACATAGAATGTTGTTACAAATACCTTTCTCAACTCGGATGACCCTGAAGCCTTACTAGGCAATCTATACCACAATACATCCATCGCTCTCTGCGAGTTGGCCC